>NC_037337.1:11940000-13330000 GCF_002263795.3 Bos taurus | reverse complement strand
CGAGAAAGAAAACTGAAACTTTCAAGAGGTCGCGACCTAGCTGCAAAAACAGGGCCTCAGCAGTAGGTGAAAACAGTTGTTCACCCAAACACCATTACTATACTTCCTCTCACTTAAAAAGTAATTTGGAAGTGCAGGTATGCCTAAGTTTGTATCACCGGCATATTCCCACCCCCTAAAAAAGAAGTCTGAATCAAAGTGATAAAATTTTTGCTTGCCTTCCTGAAGATTCTGTGAGAAATTATATTTGACAAATCTTCCAGCCAATGTTTTAAAAAGCAAAAGTGCCCCCAGAACAACTTGTGCTGTAAGTTACTTTTGTACCGTAGTTTTTACTTAGAGCAAGGCACACCTAGAAATCACCTTCAACCTAACAATGTTGGGGGCTTCTCTGGCGGCCCAGGGCTTAATGCTCTCTCTGTGCTTTCACTGCCCAGGGAGAGGGTTCAATCCCTGGGCAGGGAACTAAGATCCCACATGCTGTGTGGCGTGGCCCCCCCAAAAAAAAAAATCCTGCACGTGGATGTGCCAGCCCGTACCCCACATTCAGTAGGGAGGGCCGCTTGATGCCTGCCTGACAGTTGTGGCAGCGTGTGCGTCAGAGGCAGTGACGGCGGACCCCTCTGGGGGGTGACTGAGCCGGCAGCGCACCCCCAGTGAGGCTAAGAAGGGCCAACTGGCCCAGCAGCAGGCACCCTGTGGGAGCCGTGGACTCAGGCTGCTGCTTTTCTGCCTGAGTGACCCAGGCTCCCAGACCAGAGCAGTCCTTCCTGGTCCCAGCCCCAACACAGTCTGGGGTTCAGGTTTTTGAAGGCCTATCTACACTTTTCTGGGGCCTCCCCGGTACACTAGTGGTAAAGCCAACATTCTTCTTAAAAAGAAAAAAAATTACACCAGAGATTTAAAAAAAAAAAAAAGTAAAGAATTTTTTTTAAATGTGAGGCAAACAAAAAGCCTTTTTAATCTTCCCCATTTTTCCTCAAGGACAGAATGAGAAGAAACGGAGCTTAAATTTCAGTGCAAAAGAATACATGTAAAGCAGAAGAGGAACTTACTGAACTTACTAGCAGTGAGAAAGCCTAAAGACAGAGGCAGAGAGACTCTCTCATTCTCACTCTAATTCAGCTTCCAGGAATCGTCCACTCATCGTGCTTCCTGATAAGGAATCAAGTTGTGCAAGAGGAGGTCCATTTCCAGGTTGGCCTTACAGTGAATTCTTTCAGGATTCTTTCTGGACAAGACCCACAAACAACACGAGTCTGAAATGCAGAGCGGCCAGGCCCGGCTGCCTGCATACACACTCTGCTCACCAGAGCAGAAGTCCTTCTAGTGACTCCTCCTCGTCGGCTGGGCAAGGAGTGAGCTCTCCATGAAGACATCTGTCCGGAATCCCGCCTGGCTCACAAAGCAGCTCTTTATGCCAAAAAGCAATAAATGGTGGAGCCAGAAAAGAAATTGCTGGGAAAGTGAGGGCAGCACCAGGAGGAAGGGGAAAGCAAGCTGATTATTCCAGGAACAAGCTGAAACCTTCCTCTCTTCAGAAGGGAAATAAAGTGAGTGTTCCTCCAACAATGCAGAGCATGGCACAGAGAAGCCACATGACAGAGAACACCAGGACTAGACTTAGGACTGTATTAAAAACAGAAGATGTGGGTTCCTGGCCCAGCTTCACTGTCTCTCATGCCCCTTTGAAGTTCACCCTCACTCTAGCCCCTTAGACCCTCAGGCAACCTGTGTTACTACGGATTAATTCTGATGTTCTAGTAGAACCATGCAGGATGGGCTCTTCTATAAGGCTCCTTTCACTCATCATGATGTTTTTGAGATTTGTCCAAGTTGCGTGTATCAGCAATTTGCTCGCTTTTATTGTTGAGCTGTCTTCCGTTGTTTGAATATGTCAGAATTTGTTTACTTGCTCATCTGGTGATAAATATTTTGGTTGTTTAGCTTGGTACTATCATTAATAAAGATGCTTATGAACATGTGTGCCCAAGTCTCTGTGCAAACAAACGTTTTCATTTTTCTTAGGTCAATACTGAGAAATGGAGTAAATGGTTTAATTTTTTTTTTTAAAAACTAGCAAACTGTTTCCAAAGTAATTGTCCCTTTCCCTGGCTGTGTTTAAGAATCCCTCTTTATATCTCTCTTGATAAAGAGATAGTTTTCAGCAACTTGACTATTTTTTGTTTGTTTTACAGCTTTACCGATATATAATTTTACCCTTTTTTAAAACAAAAATTACTTATTTAGTTGTGGCATGCAGGATCTTCAGTTGTGGCATGTGGGATCTAGTTACCTGACTTGGGATCAAACCTGGGCCCCCTGCATTGGGAGCATGAAGTTTTAGCCACTGGACCAAAAGGGAAGTCCCAATTGGTATATAATTTTCATACAATAAACTCCATATATTGATAGTTAAAGTGTATCACTTGATGAGTATATATATGACCATGCCCACAATCATGATTATAAACACATCTCTTACCCTCCCCCCAATTTTCTCACACTCCTTTGTAATTCTTCCCTTCCACCCCTTCCTTCATTCACCAGGCAAGCACTGATGCGTATTTTGTTGCTACGGATTAGTCTGCAATTTCTAGAATTATGTAATAGATTCACACAGCATGTAACAAAGCTCTTTTTTGTCTGACTTTCACTTAGCATACTCTTTTAAGATTCTTCCATACTGCTGAACTTTTCTATGCTTTATTCTTCTTATTGCTAAGCAGTATACTATTGTATGGATATACCACAATCTGTTTATGCGTTCAACTGCTGATGGACATTTAGGTTGTCTCTACTTTTGGCTATTACAAATAAAACTATTATGAGCATCCAGGTAGAAGGGCCTTATTGAACCTATGCTTTCTTTTTTTCTTTAGGGAAAATTCTAGGAATGAATTCATTGAATATATCATAGATACATGCTTCATACTTTAAAACACTGATAAACTGCACCATTTCAGATTCCTATCAGCAGTGACTGAGAGTTTCAATTGCTCCACATCCTGAATAACATAGTCTCTACAGACATTCTAGTCGGTGTGTAGCAGTAACTCATTGTGGCTGTAACTTACATTTCCTTCATGACTAATGATGTTAAATATCTTCTCATTTGCTTATTTGCCATTCATATATCTTCTTTTGTAAAGTGACTCTTCAAATCTTTTACCCATTTTTAAAACACTTATTTTATTTACTTATTTGGCTGTGCCAGGTCTTAGATGTGACATGTGGGATCTAGTTTCCTGACCAGGGATCAAACCTGGGAGTTTGCATTGAGACTGCAGAGTCTTAGCCGCTGGAACACCAAGGAAGACCCTACCCACCTTTTTTAAATTGCATTGTTTATCTTTTTATTAGGTTTTAAGAGGTCTTTAAATATTCTCAATAAAGTCCTTTGATGGATATATATTTTGCCCATATTTTCTCTTAGTCTGTGGCCTGCCTTTTCATTTTTGTCACAGCATCTTTTGAAAATCAAATGTTATTAATTTAGATGAAGCACAATTTATTGATTTTTGCCTTACAGTTGGTGCTTTCTGTGTCCCATTTTCTCTTTTAAAATTTGTTTATTCGTTCATTCATTTTTGGCTGCACTGGGTCTTCGTTGCTGTGTATGGGCTTTCTCTAATTTCGATGAGCACAGGTTACTTTTTGTTGGGGTTCTCGGGCTTCTCGTTGTGGCGGCTTCTCTTGTTCCGGAGCACAGGCCCTGGGTGCGTGGGCTTCAGTACTTGCAGCACGAAGGCTCAGTAGTTGTGGGGCATGGCTTAGTTTCCCAGTGGCATGTGGGCTCTTCCCAGATCAGGGATTGAACTCGTGTCCCCTGCATTGGTAGACAGACTCTCAACCACTGGACAACCAGGGAAGCCCCTGTGTCCCATTTTAAAACTCTCTGCTAAAACAGAGGTCACTAAAATAGTCTTCTGTGTCTTCTTTTAGAAGTTTTAGACTTTTAACCCATACAGTTAGACCTATGATCCACTGAGAGCTAATTATTGTATATGGTGTGAGGAAATGATAGATGTTCATTTTTGTGCATATGGATATCCAATTGTTCAGCATCATTTGTTGAAAAATTCTTCTTCCTCTATTGAACTACTTTGTCAAAACTCAACTGACTATGTATGTGTGCATCTGTTTCTGAACTCTTCATTCTGTTCTATTTGATCTATTATGCTTAGCTTCACACCAATACAAACACTCTACTGACTACTGTAGCTTTATAATAAACCTTAAAGTCCAGTAGTCTTAGTCTCCCAACTATGTTTTACCTTTTTAAGGTTGTTTTGGCTATTCTAGGTCCTTTGCATTTACATTTAAATTTTAGATACAATTTATCAACTCTACAAAGGCTACTGGGATTTTTAATGGGATGTGTTTGAAACTACAGATCCAGTAAAGCAAATCTGACATCTTAAGAATACTGACGGTGGTGGTTGCATAACAATGTGAATGTACTTAATATCACTGAACTGTACATTTTATTTCTTTTTTTATTCTACTTGAACTGTACATTGTGAGATGGTAAAAATGATCAATTTTATGTTATATATATTGTACATTTTAAATTTTTAATTAAAAAAAAAAACACTTATTCTAAAATTTAGAATGTATTATAGTACATACTGGAGAAGGCAATGGTACCCCACTCCAGTACTCTTGCCTGGAAAATCCCATGGATGGAGGAGGCTGGTAGGCTGCAGTCCATGGGGTCGCAAAGAGTTGGACATGACTGAGCGACTTCACTTTCATTTTTCACTTTCATGCATTGGAGAAGGAAATGGCAACCCACTCCAGTGTTCTTGCCTGGAGAATCCCAGGGACAGGGGAGTCTGGTGGGCTGCCATCTATGGGGTTGCACAGAGTTGGACACAACTGAAGCGACTCAGCAACAGCAGCAGCACAGTACATAGAGCTTCCCTAGTGGCTCAGATGGTAAAAGAATCTGCCTGCAATGCAGGAGACCCAGTTTCAATCCCTGGGTCAGGAAGATCCCCTGAAGGAAATGGCAACCCACTCCAGTATTCTTGCCTGGAGAATTCCATGGACAGAGGAGCCAAAAGGCTACAGTCCATGGGGTCACTAAGAGTCAGATTCGACTGAGTGACTAACACTGGGAATACAGAATGATTCGTAAGCTGGGCAGTAAATCCCACCAGTCCACTCCTCTCTTCCTCTGCCATCCCCTCCTAGACCTGTGCTAAGGCACATTGTAGCTAAAGGGACATGACCAGAGAACTATGTTTTCCATTTGTCTTTCCTCTGGCTTCTTCATCTTTTTTTTTAAAAAATAAACTTCATTAAGACATAAAGGGCTTTATATACTATTAAGTGTTTCCCAGGTGGCGCTAGTGGTAAGGAACTCTCCTGCCAATGCAGGAGACGGAAGAGATGTGGGTTTGACAGAAGATCCCCTGGAGGAGGAAACGGCAACCCACTCTAGTATTCTTGCCTGGAGAATCCCATGGACAAAGAAACCAGGCAAGCTACAGTCCACAGAATCGCAGTGTCAGACACAACTGAATCGACTTAGCACACACACACATACTATAAAATGCAACCACTTTATCAGAAAGTTTAACTTTTGATAAATGCATATACCCACATATCTACCACCACAATCTAGATATAATACTTCAACACCCCTAGAGAGTTTCCTAAGGCCTCACTGATGTTAATCTCTCCGAAAGCCCTCAGGCAACCACCAATCTACTTTCAGTCCCTAAAGATCTGTGTTTTCTCTATAATTTTACATACATGGAAATAGTCTATACTATTTTGTGTCAGGCTTCTTCCATCTAACATTAAGTGTTTTTGATGGTCATCAAAACTACATGTGTATATTGGGAGGGAGGAGGGAGGAGGGTTCAGGATGGGGAACACATGTATACCTGTGGCGGATTCATTTTAATATTTGGCAAAACTAATACAATTATGTCAAGTTTAAAAAAAAAAAAAAAACTACATGTGTCAGATTTCTCTGGTGGTACAGTGAAATAAGAATAAGACAAGATGCAAGGTAAGAACCCGCCTGCCAGTGCAGGGGACATGCGTTTGACCCTGGTCTGGGAGGAGCCCACATTCCTCAGGGCCGCTGAGCCTGTGTGCCACACCTCCTGCGCCCACATGCCTAGAGCCTGTGCTCCTCTGCAAGAGAGGCCACCATAGTGAGAGGCCATGCACAGCAACGAAGAGCAGCCCCTGCTCCCCATAACTGAAGAAAGTCCCCAACAGCAATGAAGACCTAGAGCAGCCATATATAAATTAATTTTTAAAAACTATGTGTGTCAAGTCTGTTCTTTTTATTGCTGAATAACATTCTATTGTATGGATATACCATAATTTGCTTCTCTCTTAGCCTGCTGAAGAATATTTTAGTTATTTCTACTATGAATATAGCTGCTTTAAATATCTGCATATGAGTCTATCTACATGTTTTCGTTTATCTTGAATACCTAAGAATGGTACGGTTATATGGTAAGTGTATGTATACTTTTATAAAACCCAGAGTTTCTTTAGAGTCAAACTCATACCCAGTCAGTCATGGCTTTGGGCCTATGCACAGTCTAGTCCAGTGGGCAGCCAAGGACACTGAGGGCTGGGTAACTAAGTTCCAGCTGGGGATCTGGTCTGTGCGTACTGGGTGACTATGTCTTTCACAGTCTCAGGTAACAGGCAACAGTTCAGTTCAGTCACTCAGTCGTGTCCGACTCTTTGCAACCCCATGAACTGCAGCACACCAGGCCTCTCTGTCCATCACCAACACCCGGAGCTTACTCAAACTCATGTCCCTGGAGTCAGTGATGCCATCCAACCATCTCATCCTCTGTCATCCCCTTCTCCCGCCTTCAATCTTTCCCAACAACGGGTCTTTTCAAATGAATCCATTCTTAACATCAGGTGGCCAAAGTACTGGAGTTTCAGTTTCAGCATCAGTCCTTTCAATTAATATTCAGGACTGACCTCCTTTAGGATGGACTGGTTGGATCTCCTTGCAGTCCAAGAGACTCTCAAGAGTCTTCTCCCACACCACAGTTCAAAAGCATCAATTTTTCGGCACTCAGCTTTCTTTATAGTTCAACTCTCACATCCAAACATGACTACTGGAAAAACCATAGCTTTGACTAGACGGACTTTTTGTCGGCAAATTAATGTCTCTGCTTTTTAATACGCTGGCATATGTATACTGGCATAATATTCAGGCATACCACAAAGCAAAAAGAGGGTGGTTCTTACTTCTCCAGACAACAAACTAAACAAAGAGTCGTAGTAAAAATAAAAAATACCAGCAAATGCCTTTTATACTAAAACAAAACATAAAAGAGGATGCAACAACTTTTAGATTTCAGCTAAAATCCAAAACATCACAACTAGCAAATAATTTCTTACCTCTGTGCATAATCTTGTGCTTCTCCCTCAGGTATGTCAGGCCTTTTATTACCTAGGTGAGAGGAAATGTAAAAAGAGGGAAACTGAAATCGTGGTGTTTAGAAAATATTCAACCTATTTTAAAATTATCTAGAAAATACTTCTTCTAACAACACAAATTTGCCTTCTTCCCTTATTTTTCTTCTCTCTTTTGATTTTTTTCATCTGTCTTATTAAGAAACCATCTTTTTACATGGTATATAGCATATGATTTTTAAGCAAAATTGGTAATTGCAAGTTTAGACAACTTACATTTTAAAAAACACTTTGCCTGAATTCATTTTTTTAATCTGCAATCTAAATAGAAGCTTTCTGATGCCAAAAATGAGAATTCTTTTGGATTCCCTGTCCTATTTTTCAAGATAGATTTTAACATACAGAAAGTTACTTTGCTAGTTTTAGTGAAAGGGAGAGGATATTGTATCTAGAATCCAGATAAGAGAAAATTCTAGTGAAAAACCTAACTTTTCTTAGAAAACCTCCCTTTGTCAACTTCCCACCTTCCTCCTTGTCCCCTTCCTATTTATCAATGAGAGAAGTTGGAAGAAAAGCTTCTCAATATACTCACAGCAATGCTAACTTTTCCTAAAATTTGTTCAGGAATTCTTCCAGCTTTCTTCAGAACTTGATCCAAGGAACCCCCATCCTAAGAACAAGAATACCAGAGCCTGTTTAGTGCAGTGTTTCTCACTACTCTTTCAAGAATTAAACTTCAGGACCAAAATCAATCTCACACATGACAGATCTTCCTAGAAGGGTACCCTCTGGTGTGCTCCAGATATCAAGTAAGATATGAATGTGAAACATTGTGGGATCTAGCAAATGATTAATAACTCAAATCCTATGAATAACCATCCCATAAATTACTAATTCAGCGGTTCACTCTGCTGAACTGACAGAGTAGAGCCTAGGAGTGCTCTAGAGGCACACTATCTGAATCTGCATTCCCAACTCGCACTTACTATCTAGTGGACACTGACTAAGTTACTCAACTTGTACAGTGGGAATGACAATAATTAAATAAGGCTACTGTAATACTCACAGAGCTACTGTAAGCATTAAACAGGCTCATACATCCAAAGCCCTTGGAATAGTATTTAGCCCACAGTAAGTTCTCAATAAATGTTTGCCATTCTGTCACCATTATGTAAGTCACAACTTGCATTTGGTATTATCCTAACGAATTATACTTCACAAAATCCAAAGAAAAATACCATAGAAAGTAATTATTCATTCCACAAATCCTACAAAGCACCATGCACTGTTTGAGGTTCTGTGGGGGATAAAGATACAAAAAAGACCAAGCTTTTGTCCTCAATAAATTTATAAACTAGTAGGAGAATATACCACTCCACAAAACACAATGAAACAGAATAAATGTATATAGTAAAAGTGCTGCACACACCCAGAGAAGAAGGGAGAATTCTGACTTCACTCAGAAGATAGCAATTTGAGCTGAAATCTTACTCAAGGAATGAGTATGATTTCCATACCTGCAAAAGGAGAGGAGCAAGGGGAGAAAAGAATACGGTGGAGGAGTGGAATTCTAACCACTGGATCACCAGGGGACTCCCAAGAACAGGGCATTTCAACGAGATCATAAGCAGAGAAACACTAAATTGCTTAGTACTCCTGGGATGCAGCCAATTATCAGTCACAATATAAAATTACCCCAGAAGCAGAGATGATTCCTACAAACTCAGACTGATTTTCTAAAGTATCCTGTCTACCCTGGGCAGCTACCATCATCAACTATCACCTGTTAATCACCTCTGCATAAGGCAGAGGGATATGTGAGGAACTACAAATGAAGAAACTATAAGGACAGGAAATAACACCCTCTGGTTGGGAAGACAGAACACATCATAAAGTTGTGAGGCACCGTGAATCCTCCTCTGGAACAGGGCAGGGAACAAACAGTTAAATGAAGAGAAAAGACATCACTACAGGTATTCAGAGGGAGCGATCCCTGGACAAAGCGGCCAGCAGAAGCGTTCACAACAAGGGGACACGGAACCTGAGCCTTTGAGGAGGGCGAGATCTGGGTAGGATAAGTAGAGAGACATTCTCACAGAGATCCCGCTTCCAACACCACCCAGTCTCTATGATGCAGCCAAGAAACAGAAGGTTGGAGAGCAATGCATGACGTAATAAACAAAAGGAGGACACAGCATAATCTCATTTTTATAAAACTAAAGTGTGCATATACTCACACAAAATCAGAGTATCAAAAATGTTACCAAAATGCTCCAGTCTATATAGTAAGATCAGGGATTTCTGTCGTTCAATAGTTTCTTCTCTATGCTTTTCTATGACTTACAAATTTTCTACAATAAATAAATGTTTTACCTTTTAAAAGTAAAAAAAAAAACTGACCTCATTTATGAAAGTGGAGAATTAAACCTATAAATCAATTAACAGATACTTACTGAGCATCCAGTTTGTGCAAAATTTGTTAGGAAGTTACAACACTGCTTTCTTTCTAAAGGAAGTGAGAAAACAAGTAAGACTCGTTCAGGGATACAGAGCTCTTGAAAAATGTTACCTAGGGACTTCCCTGGTGGTCTAAGTGGTTAAGAATTTGCCTGCCAATGCAGGGGACATGGGTTCAATCCCTGGTCAAGGAACTAAGACACCACATGCTACAGGGCAACTAAGCCTGAACACCAGCGACTAAAGCCCACATGCCCTAGAGCCTATGCTCTGCAATAAGAGAAGCCGCTGCAATGAGACGCCCACACACCATAACTAGAGTGAGCCCATGCTTGGCAATGAAGACCCAGGGCAGCCAAAAATAAAAAAATAAGTAAATAAAAATCATTTTTTAAAGTTACCTAAAATAATGCTAACCACAGATTATCAACTTAATATTCTACGCTTACAGGAAGGACAGTTTGGACCAATGACTTTCTATCATAGATCAGCTACGGATCATGGATGTTAATGAAAAAGAAGACAGTGCAGGTGTGCAGGCGTGTAGGCATATGCATACTAACAGCCTGAATACGTTAGACTTCTCATCACAACAAACTCCCAGGCACAACTACCTAACGATGGGTCAGACAACCAAGGAGCACAGGGGAAGATTTCAAAATTCAACCGAAAATTCAACTGTGCTATGAGATGGGAATTATTAATCTAGAGCCAAAGAGAACTTCTCCATAAACACACATTTTCCAAGAGCCCTCGGGAGAGCCCTACCCTGGCTGTGACCCAGGCGGGTGCCTGAGTCACCCTTTGAGCCTGGCTGCCTTCACAATGCCACAAGCCCCTGGTGGCCAAATCAGACCAGCACCACAGCCCAGGTAAACACACCCAAATCAGCAGGCTCCAAGAAAGGCCACAGCACCTCTCAATTTCCCTTACTGACAGGCACAGGGACTCCAGTGCAGAAAGTTTCTGGCTATTTCTATTTTGCTTTCAACTGAATGTGATTTCAGACCCTTTGTTTGAACGACTTTGCCTAATTATTAGGGAAGACTGTATACTTAAAGCTAGGGAACAGAGCAACTCTGCCCAAATTTGTGATGCAAACAAGGCAGAAAACGCTCTCAGGTTCCACTGCCAGGTCAGAAGGCAGCCCAGTGAAGTACCTTGGTATAGTAAACATTTCTGTTAACAAGGAAGAAATGCTGGCTCTCCTCCCTTTAGCCTCCTTCTATACTACAAGCAGAGTTACAGTATGGGCAAGGGGAGGAGCAGGATTTAAGAGGCACGAACCACAGTCAGGCTCACCCAGTGCTGCCTGCGACTCACCTCCCAACCTTTCAATTCTACTGCAGTTGCCAAGGACCTGCCTTCGCTGACTAAAGCTGCTGAAAACTGGGCTTATTTTTAGAAGCCGATTATTAACTAAGTCAGTGGTGCTTTTGTGAAGGTTTTCTATAGAAGAGACAAATGCTTTATGGAAAAAAAAAAGAGAGCTTGAAACATCAACCCTGAGTTCCCAGCTCTCTGGTTGCTCAGCTACCCCTGAGCAGGAGTCTCCTTCCCCAAAGACAAGAACATTCCTGTTCTGATCAGGCAGCATCCAGGTACCCCTTGAGTCTCAAAATCCAGACTGAGCAGTACAAACACAGCTTTTTTCTAGAAAAGGTCAGCCCTAGCCAAGTGCATTGAGAAGATAGGGCTCAGTGCATGCTAATGACAAATTTAAAGTGCATCCCAATAATTTATGTATCTGAGCAATACATAAATGGACAGGTGTGATAAAAGCAAACACGGGAAGATGTTAATGGTAGAATTGAGGTGGTGGGTTTAGACAGCACATTACACAATTCCTGCAACTTTCTGTACTTCTGAAATTTTTTATAGTAAAGCATTGGGGGAAAATGCCAGTGACAAAGAACATCATGCAAACACTGTGATACAGAGAGGGCCAGAGAGCCTGGGAAGGTAGGATATGGCTAATGAACAGAGCTCTACATGACAGCACCTTTCAAATGGGGAAGCTGAGACAAAGCAGAAATCCCCAAAGAGAAGTGGCAGGCAGCCATTAGAAAACTGTCCTGGCAAAGCAGCCGGTGCAGGAGCTCTTCTGCAGGAGGCCTGTGCAGGGACCAAGGAAGGGGTGAGCGTGCCCAGCCGAGAGCAGACAGCTACCCTGGGGCATGGCTGCTTAGACTTCAGGCCACAACTGCTTCCTTCCAGGGTCCCGTCCCTGGCAGCTCTGAGCCTCTCCACTAGTACTGAAGCAGTTTCAGCTGGGCCTAGGTACCCCCAGAAACAGGAGGCCCTAACTCTCTCTTGAGCCCCAGGCCTGACCACGCGCCCCCCCATCCTGGCCTGCCTCATCAGTTGGTCAACACATATCACCTAATAGGTGTCCTACACTGTGCTTGGCCCCAGAAAGCTTTTGACGGCCAGTTTCCCAGGCTCACCTTTCCCAGGTAATTACCTCCTCAGGTAATTCCAGAGACACCTTGTTTTGAAGACTTAAGTGAGAAGATCTCACTCACCCCAGAGAGCCAAATCCATGGGGGAAAACAACCGACCTGCAGCTACTAGCAATGGGCTAAGAGAATGGGTGCCAACCCCCGTGACATCCTGTGTCATCTCGTCCTCTGGGAGGGAAAGGCTGAACGTGGGCAAGGAGCACGAGGCTGTGATCAGTATCTCTGAATCCAGACTGAAGAAAGAAGGGTTCCAGTATGAGGAAGTCTCAACACAGGTTAATTTAAGACAAACAGAAAGACTGAACGCCATGTGGCAAGATGCCACATACGGCTTCCAGCCGGATCTGGATAAATGAAGAGGCCACTGACTACCAATGTTTAGGGCCTGATCCTAACCTCTGAAGCAAGCACCCTGGAGGTCAACCATGCTCAAACCTACAAACCACCTCCTGGCTCCTCTATTAAAGGAAGAATAACCTCCAGTTTTGTGCTACCCTCTAATAAAGGGGTTGGAGGTTACTCAGGAAAGAATTTCTGATGGTTCAGAAGACAGTAGACATGAGGAGACACATATCTGGTGATCAAAGAGCCCCCATGTCCACAGCAACACCCTCACCATGACACTGCTCTCAATGTCCCCATCCCTGCAGCAGCTCATGTGGCACTTTGTACTAATAGGCACTAAAATAAGTGCATGTGAAGCTGATTCCATAATGATTAACTAATGTAGTGAACTGACTGGCTATGAGGGCCAAAAACCACAGAAACTCAAAAGGTTAGCATGGGGAGGGGTCCCTAGAAAAGATCCAGTCCAAACATTTTTCTGCAGAAATGAGAAAATCCTGAGAGGGTACATGACTTATATAGCGTAATGGAGGCAATATGAAATTTAAAGGAGGTGGATCTGGTTAGTGACATCAGTTAAGAGTTCAGCTCTGACACTTACTGGTTATAAAACTTAGACTAATTACTAAACCTCTCAAGGCCTTACTCTCTCCATCTACCAGCTTGGGGTAGGGGTGGGGGTCAATCCATGTCATATGACAGGGCTGATATGATTAACAAGTCACATAACATGAAAAGGACTCAAGTGGCAGAAGATGCGAAAGCTAGTTACCATTGTGTCGAGCCATGCCGCCACCCATTCTCTGTTATTTTAGCAAGACCCAAGCGGGAAAAACTTTGCTCAGGCCTTTCCTGTTTTACCACTAGTTGATCACCATCACCTCCACCCTCTCACCCTTCTAGTTTTCAAGGACCTCCATTGCCATTTACACATTTTCATCCAACTCTTGGGCTAAAGCTGGAAAACCAACCATCATCAGCACAAAGAGCACAAGAAACCCCAGGGACGAGCAGCAGCCCTGCCCCTCTGCCCTTCCCCACCCCACCAGGCTGAGAATAATCGGCACCCCAGGCCTGGGTTGAGACCAAGCCAGAAACACTCACATGCTTCCCAGAAAGACTGCTTCACTCTCGCGGAAGCAAGAAAGAATGAGAGCTTTCTCAGGGACCTTCAGGTGCACCAAAGACATATTTCAGAACCTACGTTCCATATGGTACTGCAGAGACAGTCAGCACATGCCTGAAACCCGGTGAATGGCATTTCTTAATCATTAAAATGAAAAGATGTTCAATTTAACAGGGGCATCGGCAAGGGACAAACATCCTGGGAGGGTTCTCCTAGAGTTTATTAAGACCAGGCCTTGGGGCTCTCATTACAGAGCTGAAGACAGGTCTAGAGAATCAGGAAGGAAGCAGAGAAGTTGCTGAAGGACACAAGGCTGGGACTGAAAGCAGAGCACCCATGAAGCAGGGAGACTCGGTCACGTTAGCCTTGGTCTCTGAACTGTCAGCTCCAGTGAGGATAAAGCAAAAGCTAAAGTCTACAAAAGGTGTACTCTGAGTCAGATAGTGTGGTAGAAGACTTACATCTTTTATTTTAATCCTCACCACAACAAGGCAGGTATAATAGTGCCCATTTTACAGATGAGGAAACGGAGAATCAGAAAGATAAAAAACTTTCCAAGGACACGACAAGAAAGTGACATCTATAAACAAATAATTATTGAGCACCTGCTGTGGCTTTGGAGAAACAATGGCAAACAGAACAAAGTGTCTGCTTGGATTTTTGTGAAGAAGGGAATTATGAATCAACATCTCAGATACTAAAGTGCCCTGTGCCATGCTGCCTATTGGGGACAGAAAAGATTAACAACCTTGAAGCCAGCCTCTCTCCCTTTGAACTTCTGGCCATCAAGGATAGAAAGAGATCCCCAATCCCTATCCAGTAAACTCAACAAAGTACACTGGAGTAAGCCAGCCTTGGTTCACATTTTACTAATTCTACTTACCAGTTGCCTGACCTTGATTAAGTTATTCCATTTCTCTGTGCCTCAGTTTCCTCACTTGTAAAATGCAGATAATGTACCCAACTCAATAAGGTGTTTGTAGAAATATAATATTAATTTGCTTAGGGTGGTGCTTAATATGATATATACCCAATAGCTATTAGTTCATCAGTATTAATTTTGCTAACCCTGCTCTTATAGCAAGTTATAAACTCTCTGAAAGCAGGGACTCACCCACTTTCACTCATCTTCATAACCCCTGAACCATGTACCTAGTACACAGCATGGCATGTAATATATGGGTTTAAACTACATTAACCAGGCTTGACCCACATCAAAATCTTGGGATCAAGAAAACTGAGAGATGTGCTCCAGGTACAACCTAGGGACACCTGGTTGCTGCCACCTCTCTGAAGAGACAGGGACTTAGGAAGGAGGCCTGTCATTTTCTTGGTTAATCCAACTTCTACAGTCAGGTTTCCTAAATGCCCCAGATAGTGATCTGGATCCAGGGAGGAACAAGGAAGCAATCGGTCAGGTCACATCTCAGAGCAAAGGTCAGACTGGAGCCCCCAGCTTTCCAGGCCGCTCTTCAGAGGCTGCCAGGCTGCCACACACCATGTGCTCCATGCAGATGCTGATCTCGCCGTCGCTGTAGAACGCCCCGTAGAAGCCCACGATATAAGGCGAGTTGCACTCATGGAGAACCTGCAGCTCCCTTATGATCTGGTTCCGGATGGCAGGTTTGATCTCCAGGTGAATTAGCTGGGGAAAGAAAGTGGAAGGAAGAGAAGCTTTAAACATATATGAATGGATGGAGGGGTGGAGGGGTGGGTGGGTGGATAGACAGAAGTTTTCTGAAATGCTTAAGCTCCTAAAGGTGGGAAGAGAGGAAACAGGCAAGTTTCAACAAACAGGTTACTGGCCAGCTAGAGTGCTGAGTGCCAACATAACCAAGGCAGGTGTTGGCACTGGAGGAGCTGTACCCAGGGGAGGGACAGCTGTGCCTCTACTCCCAGGAGCCAAGACTGAGGAAGAGGGGCCCTTTTGCTCCCAAGAACAAAAGGACCTGGGAAGCTGAGAGATGAGGAGAAGTGGCCTTAGAGACTTGGTTGATACCCAAGGGCTGCAGGACCAGAAGGGGATGAGGAACTGGGTCTGCCAATCTAAGCTGCCCAGGAGACTTCCCCTTGACCTTAGGAGCCTGATGTGGTTGAGATTTAGCCAAGGCCTGGGGGGCCTCCTTATCTTCGCCCCACCATGCTGTCCCTTGTTTCAGCTGAGGAGACAGGTGACAAAAACATGAAATGGTTACCGAATAAGGCTGAGCTTCTAAAAAGAGCCACGGACAATGAGTGTCAGAAGACATGGAAGCAGCGGTTAGCAGCGTGGGCGCTAGTGAAAGCTAGACAGGAGGTGGGCCTTGAAGATGGGAAGTGTTTGAAAAGATGAAGGAACAGCATGAGCAAAAATATGTGGACAGAAATGAACATGGTGTGCTGCAAAACATGGAAGAGTCCAAATCTGCTGTCCAGAAAGAGGAGGACTCAGGGTCACCAGGGAGGCACGTCCAGCTCAAGGACTGCACGCCAGGGTGCGGAGCCAGGACGCCGTACTGCAGGGAGACGAAGGGGAAGCATGGCAGGGGTGGAGCTCGGAGAAGCAACACGAAGTCAGTGTTTTTTGTGTCCCTGCTAAGTTGCTTCAGGCGTGTCCGACTCTGTGTGACCCCATAGACCGCAGCCCACCAGGCTCCGCTGTCCCTGGGATTCTCCAGGCAAGAACACTGGAGTGGGTTGCCATTTCCTTCTCCAATGTGTGTCCCTGGGGCTGGGTAAATGAAAGCAGCCCCTGCTCTTGAAAAATGGCAAATGACCATCTCAGCTTTCTTTCCAGAGCACCCAGAAAGCTAACAAAGGGTTCCTTGCTATTATTTTCCAGTCTGGGGAGTGGGATAAATACACTAACACATCATGAGTGTGTTTATCTGTAATCTAACAGATAACACGAATTCAAACTTCAAACAGCACAAAAGTGTACTGAATGAAAAGTCAATTTTCTTTCCACCCTTGTCTCCAGGCCCCCAGGTCTTCTAAGAGATAATCCAATTACCTGTCTACCAAGGCAAGCTTGATTCAGTCCTTTTTTTTTTTTTTTTAAAGTGCCCTCACCTTTCTGGCCATAACAAGTCCGGACGGCTTGTGGGAGACCTTGAACACCACACCTCCATTGCCGGCACCCAGCTCACTGATCTTCTCAAAGTCATCATCCTTCAGTTCCCCCACCTTCTGCTTCTGGGTCAGAAAGGCCTCGAGGCGCTTCCGCTGCTGTTCATCGAGCTCCAGCTCCTCCAGCTTCTTCTGCAAGGCCTCCAGGTTGGTCCTGTCCCAAAGTGGGGAGCACAGGTCAACACCGGCATCAGAGAAGCCCACCCAAAGGAGCGCTCCTGCTGTGGAGAGCTCCAGCGCTGGGGCCAGAGAGAGAGCTGACGGAGGCGGCTCAGGGAGGGTCTCACCTGCTGTGGCTCTGCCCCCTGCACTCTACCACCCCTCACGGCTCACCACAGACACACTTCCCCTCTCAAGGTCTGGTCTCCTCGTTTGTAAAATAAGGGAATGAGTTCTCTCTCAGTGGGCTCTGGGCCTACGAAAGGAACCACAGAATCTACTAAAATCCAGAGTGAGCCACCTTACTCTGCCTTAAAACCCCAGTTTCAAAAAGTCCCACGAGTGTTGGTTTTACGACACCATAAACAAAGTACAATCTATTTCCTAAAATCACTAAATTGAAACCAAAGCACATCGTCGAAACAGGCTCTAACCTGAATCACAACAGAAACCCTCCTTCTCCATGTGATCAGATCAGGAACAAGGTGAATCAAAACACAGCAAACAGGACATACCTAAAATTTTTACTTTTGCAACAAACACGAAGTGCATTCATTCACCACCTTCTTTGAGTGAGAGCTCCACATACAGTGCCTATCATTTCCAAATTCTTTCAGGTGGAGCAAAGATGTCAACAGAATAATCTCCATAAAACTTTAAGAGTTGGATGACTTTCTCCCATTTTAATGCTCACCTAATTTGACAGTAATTTTTTTTTTTTTACTGACTTGGACTTACTGAGTCTTTGCACAGCTCTTAACCAGTATTCACAGAGGGAGAAAAAAGAAAACCACTTCGTTTGCAATCATATTTCATCAGTTTATCTTATATTTAAATACATACATTACTTAACTACAATTCCAGGTGTAACTGTACAAATGACTTTGGGGACAAATCATCTCTTAGTAAGCACATAATCCAACCAGTGGGTGCCAGAGTGAGTGGGTGTGGCAGAGAGCAGCCCGCTAGTGCGTTTTACATAAAGAACTGAAAAGCGCTCATTACCTCCCGGGAGCCTGTGAAGAGAAGGGTGGTAAGGAGCGCTTCTACCATGTTTCATTTTTGTCCTTAGTCTAGACAAACAACACGGGTGGCAAGACAGGCCGGCATTACACATCAGGAAGCTGGTGACCTCCCCTCGACAGGCACCATTTCGGAGCTTGAAGGGTAAGAGCAAGCACCGTCTTCCACTCTTCGTTCACATTATACTCCAAACCTTAAGAAGGAGATGGAGACCCTATGCCTCCCCAGTGTACGGGAGGATCCAATACTGCCTTACAAGTAACATGGTACACGGGGCCAGAGAGGACACGGGGCTGATTTTCCCCATCTTCCTCACTGGGTAACTCTGCGGGGAAAGAAGGCTGGGGCCATCAACTGAACTGTCCCCTAAAAATTCGTAAGTTGAAACCTTAACCCCCAGTGTTTGCTGCTGCTAAGTCGCTTCAGTTGTGTCCGACTCTGTTTGACCCCATAGACAGCAGCCCACTAGACTCCTCTGTCCCTGGGATTCTCCAGGCAAGAATACTGGAGTGGGTTGCCATTTCCTTTTGCAATGCATGAAAGTGAAAAGGGAAGTCGCCCAGTCGTGCCCGACTCTTAGCGACCCCATGGACTGCAGCCCACCAGGTCTCCTCCGTCCATGGGACTTTCCAGGCAAGAGTACCGGAGTGGGGTGCCATTGCCTTCTCCAAGGTCATATGGGTAGAGCCCTATTCAGATAGGACTGATAGTCTTGTAAAAGAGGTGGCCTATCCCCTACACACTCCAAGGAAAGGCTGTGTGAAGATACAGCAAGACAGCAGTCTCTACAAGCCAGAAAGAGAGGTCTCGCCAAAACCCAACCATGCTGGCAAGTCAACCAGTCCTCATCTCGGACTTCAAGCCTCCAGAACTAGGAGAAAAGTAATTTCTGTTATGTAAACCACCCAGCCTATGGTATTTTGTGATGTAGCCCCCGCAGACCGAGACAGTTGGTCAATATCGTCATCCTGAAAGGCTCAGCTCAGCCTCATGCTCCCCTCAGGCCTTCAGGTAGGGCGCTGGAACCATGGCTGCTGGGAGTGCACAGCTCACACCCTCTGGTTTCCCTTCTCTAAGGTCTCTCCACAAAGGAGCCCATTGATGACAACATTTAGAAACACACGTCAAATGCAGACACACCTCACAGCTAAAACCTGGATGAGGTTACAGCTGCCTAGAGGGTCAGTAGTCTGACTGGAAATGCAGACTCAAAAAGCTCTCTAGAACACACACACACAGGGACATCCCTGGTGGTCCAGTGGTTGACTCTCTGCGCCTCCAATGCAGGGGGCACAGGTTCAATCCCTGGTTGGGGAACTAAGATCCCATATGCCATACAGTGCGGCCAAAAAAAAGAACATACACACACGTACACACCCCCACACTGAGCATATATGAGGGAGAGAAGAAAGGGGGGCTAGATGAAAAGATCATCACTCTCCTTAATAACACCGTATTCTCTTTTGAGTGTTTTACACATATTAATGCATTTAATCCACACCCCTACAATTACAACAGAGAGTGAACTCAAGCACAGACAGGGGAAGTAACTCTTCAAAGGTTGTAATCTAGTAAATGGCAGAGCCAGGAGTCAAACCTGGGCAGAGAGAATCTCTAACCTTAATCATGATGCTGTATTACCTCTTCAAAAAGTTCCATACTTTCAAGGGTGGTGACTTGCAAACATGGGTGAGATCCTAGGGTGGCGCACTTAACACACCAGGGCTCAATCAGACGAAAAAATGGTATAAATGGTGTCCCTACATGAAGAGCACTTTGCCTCAGATGCCACCCCGTCTCCCTCGTAAGTCAATCTGAACAACTGCCTTGTGAGAAACACTGGCCACAAGAAGCCACGCCCATTTGGGGGCTGAGGAGGGGGAGGGGGAAGGTGGGAGGGACGCTGACTCTGCTCATTTTCTGACTCGGCAGAAATAAGGAATTCTCCCATTTTGAGGAAGAAAAACTAAATCTGGGCTTTGTGCCACCTTCCTCCCTGCCCTCCCTCCTGTGCTTCACGGTCCTTCCGCCTACTCCATCAGCTAAGGACCCAGCTTCTGATTTGTGCTTTCAGAGGGTGGAGCCACGGAGCAAGGAGACATGGCAAAAACTACAAGCTACGGTGGCAAGACTTTCCTGACGACTGGGGGTGGACCGGTGTCACCAAATTAATGAGTCACAGTAATCAGAAATCCTGGATGCTTATCCCGAACTGGGCATCAACTAGCTGGGTGACCATGAACAAGTCATTTAACTTGACAGTCTGTTTTCTCTCCTATAAAACAGAGTGTGAAGATGCTTACTTCACCAGGACAGGATCAAAACAGAAAACTAATGGGACAAAATACAGGCATTTTGACACATTTCAACACAAATGTTGGGGCAGGTGGGAGTGGGTTGGAGGATAAGGAGAAGCCACAGCATCAACAGCAGGCTCCAAAAACTACTGTCTTTTGTCCTTCCTGTAATTTAATTTCCTGTAATTTAAAAATTATTAAAAAGCCTCTAAATGTGTTTTAAAAACTATTTCAGAGAATGAAAGACAAAAGATTGTATCTGAAGGTGAAAGGAAAGTCCTGGCCACAAAACGACTTTCACGACTCATTAAAGAGAAATCAATCAGTAAGATATCAGCATTCAGTACTGCTTCCTCTCACACAGGGAACAGATAATGTTCAACAGGCTCATCTGTGCCCTCCCAAGATGAAATGCTTCACACAGAGGAAATAGGAAGAGAGGGGCCCCTCACCTCCAGCCACCCGACAAATCTCCAACACTCAGAGGATGAGAACCAGCCTCTCTCACAATCTTTGGTTTTCACTGAAATCAGCAATATCAGGACTAGGGATTAAGAAAAGAACCTGGAGCCTAGCAGGTTCCATCTCTGACACACCCGGCCCTCTTCAGGGAGCAGCTGCGATAGCTCCGACCCCCAGCACGCACACTGCCTACGGCAGAAAGGGAACAACACACTGCAACGTGAACTCTGCACCAGGGCTGTCAGTAAACACGAGTTCATCCAGACACACGAGCACAGGCTTGAAATGGGAACACAGAAGAAAAACAAGGGACTTGGAGAAAAACATGGGTTGTCATTCATGTTCTGAAAACACCAGGGAGGCACAATGAAGTGGGTGGGGATGAGCCTACAGAACATCTCCTTCCCTCTCAACTCACCCATCTGCTAAGCCTCATTACACGGCCACAGCTGGAACCTTTCATTCCTGGCTCGATGTTCACATCAAGCAGCAGCACACAAGGCAGCACATGGAGAGACCTGAAAGACCACCTTATGCAACCCATTCCACAAGTGAGGAGACGGAGGTGCACAGAGGGCGAGGTCCCACAGCTTACGGGCGGCAGGTCTCCCAACTCCTAAAACATTGCCACCTTCAACTTTGATGGTCATTACAACGGGAAGCTGACCTGAAAGGTGGAGGGAGGCAATGTCCAGACCAAGGAATGGGGTCATCAGACTGACACACACCAAACAGAAATGAGCCACAAATGCACGCCAAACACCAGCCCGTTGTCTGTCACCAACCTGAGCACGGCGGCGGCAGGTGGCAGGCCCCACCCCCACCAGGAGGAAGCACAGAGGGAAGAGCAGGGGGTGACCCCCACTCACTGTGCTGGGAGGGGAGGGGGAGCCCCGGTGCACGTGGGTCTCCTCACCAGAGAGCCCAGGGAGTGATGAACTTCTCCTCCTCCTGGGGAATTCGGCCAGTAGGGCCGGAGGAAAGAAAGGCAGAAAGGGAACAACCCCCAGAGAATAAGGATGCGCCCCTGACCTACATCCTATGCACTCCCCATCCGAGAGGTCTTGGGAGCTGCCTCCTTTTCTGGTATCCTTGATTTCCACACCCACTAAAAAAAAAAAAGGATATGGGGAGTAGGTTGGAGAGAGTGGTCTAGATGTCTCAAAGGAAGTCTATCAACATGATAGCCAGCTGAGGAGGTGCAGAATAAGGCAGAGGGCGTATTTGGACTGAGGGGCTGAGGAGCTTCAACCAGGGAGGTGAGGGGAAAGGGGTAGAGCTGGCACCAAGGGTCTCTACATGGCCAAACCACAGACAGCAGGAGATGCAGGGGGCTACAAAGGCAAGGAGAGAGGAAAAGGGGCCTGGATGAGGAAGGCCAAGGGGCCAAAGGCACAGCTCACAACCTCCAGACTCCAACCTGGACTAGCCCACCTGTGTTAGCGCAGCCCACCCATGTGTGCCGACCATGGCCAGCCCCGGACAACATGGTGGGGAGAAGCTTATAGCCCCCCACCTCCATCCTGCAGGCGCTCTGGGAAGGGCTGGTTAACTAATGGGGGAGTAAAATTCTAGGAGTACATATACAGGCTCTGTGAAAGAGACCAGATACAAAAGAATACACACTATGTCATTCCATCTATAAAGAATTCAAAACTAAACTACACTATTATAAACAGTGATGCAAACTATAATACAGAATATTATATAAACAACAGTAGGATAAACAACAAGGCCCTACTGTGTAGCACAGGGAACTATATTCAATATCTTGTGATAAACCACAGTTGAAAAGAATATGAAAAAGAAGATATATATAATTGAATCATTTTGCTGTATAGAAGAAATTAACATAACACTGTAAATCAACTATACTTCAATTTCTTAAAAATCCAAAAATAAAAACAAAGTTAAAAAGTGATTACCCTTTGGTGGGGGAGGGTAGTGACTAGGAAGGGACATATGATGGTTAATTCCATGTGTCAGCATTGCTGGGTCTCAGTGCCAATGTATTTCATCAAACATTATTCTGGATGTTTCTGGATTTTTGGGGTGTTGGGGGGGAAATGAGATGAACATTTAAATTGGTAAACTTTTAGTAAAGCAGATTACCTTCCATAATGTGAACGGGCCTTACCAGCAGTAGAATTCTTCTTCCAGCGGACTGCCTTTGGACTTATAGTGCAACTCTTTCATGGGTCTCCAGCCTGCCAGCCTACCCTGAAGCTTTTGGCCTTAACAGGCTTCCACAATCACAAAAGTGAATTCCTCTAAAAGTTCCAGTCAGTTCTGTCTCCTCTCTCTTTCTCAATCTCAGTATCTCTTGATAATCAGATTAATCTGCCTTGAAAGCTCCGTTCTGATTTCCTTTTATTCTTTTTTTCCCTCTTTGTGTTTCAGCTTGGATAGTTTTTATGAACCCTTCTTTTAGGTCACTGATTCTTTCCTCAGTTCTGTCCAGTTTGCCAATAAGCCTGTTGACCTCTGATGTCATATTATAGGTTTGTTTCATCTCCCCAGGTCTTCGGTAAGAATGCACGCCATTTGACACTACAAGGCCCTCGGTGAATAGTGAAAGGAATACAGACAAAGAAGGGCAAATTAAGACAATGATGTGATGGTAAATAAAAGGTGATTTCACAGATTAAGTGAAAGTGCAATATAAAAAGTACTGGAATCACCAAAAATGATAAACAAATATTTCATATTGCTATGGTATTGTCAGTAATTGTTGGTTAATAAGAATAATGTGTGATTTGACAGTACCTACTACTGATTTATTGCATACCTGCTGTGTGCCAGGTATTCTGCTAAACATGGATAAGCACCTAAATTCCTGCCACCATGGCACAACTGCCACTGTCAGCCCCACTGTACTGATGAAATCCCTGCGTTTTCCCGTTTTCATGCAATAAGTAATAGCGTAGAAAAGTGCACAACGTTGTTAAACACCACCTTTACTGCCTTTACCAGCTTCACCACCACTCCCAAAGACTTCAGAGCAAAGACGATCCTTCAGGTTCCCTAAGCCTCACAAAGAGCCTAGGACACAGACGGCTCTGCAGTTCGGAATATGCTGAGCAATCAAGATGATTTTTGTAGGATTCTAGAAGAACATAAAATTTAGATAGCAAAAAAGGAGAAAGGGCGTTCCAGCAGGGTCTACAATATAGACTGTGGTACAGAACTGGGAGTAAGAACATTAAGAGCAAAGAACACTGGGAGAATCAAGTTTAAAAGTAAAAAAATCAGAAAATGAGAGTCGGGACAGATGTTTATCACTGATTTCACTTTAAATCAAATAGCTTCCAAGCCAATAAGCAAATATTTTTAAAAGTCAAGAGAATGAGTTTGAGTAAAAGAAATAAATAATCATCACATATTCCTATCCTTCAAAAAAACAACCCAACTTCATCCTTGGAATCAAACTGCCTTCTGAAATCATATAAAGAACCTTCCCATGGCATGTTTCTGCAGACAGGCATGCTGAAACACACACACACACACACAGGAACCTCTGGAGTGACAGGATCACCCACTCACACTCTTCTTAAATAGTGAACAACATCCTGAATCAGACAGGGCGTGTCAAATTGTTGCTTGAAAGAACTGACAGCCTATGGTTCCTTCTGCCCCAGTGGACAAAATGTGTTCATATTAGCCACACTTGAGTTAATTTCTGAAGGACCAGTCTTCTGTAGTGGTACCAAAAGGAAAGAAAAAAGTGATTGAGTTTGGAGGGAGAGGAAAAAAGATCAGAAGACAGAGGACAAAAAGGTATGCATCACCTTTACTTAATAGGGACAAAAGAGGGATGTAAGAGTCTGACAAAGAACGAACATTTAGATGCAGTTAAGAGATGAGCTCCTAAATGCTAGTCATGGTATACTCATTAACTCACCTAATCCTCACAACAACATTTAAAAATGGGTATGTTGTTCCTGTTTTACAGACATGGAAATGGAGGCCAGAAGTAGTTAAGTGACTTAACCAAAGCTAGGGTTGGAATTCCAAAGTTTGATCTTTCCCCCACACCAGCTAAAGAGCTCATGTCCTTCAAACAAATCTCTAACTTAGCTCATCCCTAACACCAGGTATTTACCCATTAGTGACTTTGAAGTAAGAAGTGTGTTTGGCTAAGAGGTAAAATCCCTGAGAGGGCAGCAAATTACATCTACCCCAAAAGAAACTTCTCTCAGAGGAACATCCGAGGCTGACATACAATTTGGTTGGGGAGGGAAGGGAAGAGATAGGATGCTGACCGGGTGTCCACATGGGGTGAGCAGTAAACGTTCTGGCGGCCCTGAGAGGGCGGCAGGGAAGGGGCAGAAAGTGATGAAAGAAAGCACCAAGGCTGACCTAGGTAGAAAATCCAATAAACTGGTGGTCACCATCAGAAAAACAAAGGCAGCCGCGGAATGGGACTCGCTGACTGTTCTTGAAAGGACAAATCGGTGAAAGCGGCCTTAATACAATGCTGCACGTGATCCCACCCACTGGCGAGCCTGACAGACTACAGTCCATGAGGTCGCAAAGGAGTCAGACATGACTTAGCGACTAAACAATTCCCTGCTCTAGAGAAAGACATTTTAGCAACTCCCTGCATAATAATGGCCCACGGTGTTCTGTGAACGACAGGTGCAGGTTGCTCTTTAAGGAGAAAGGATCCAACCACAACCTTAGACCTCATAACCCAAAATGGTGAGGACAGCTGAGTCCCTGGGGCAAAAAAAAATCAATAGCTAGTGCCCAGAAGCAGGAAGATGTAGTCAAAAAAAAAAACAAAAACAAAACAACAAAAACAAAAAACAAAACACAGCACTCAAAACACATCTCCAATTCTAGATCACGTTGAGAAATTTTCATTTCTCCAGACCCATTTCTCCCCTTAAATACACAAACAACATGTTTGTTACAGCAACATCCTTCTCCTTGCTCAAAGTACAGACAAGAGAGGTCAGCAAACCTCACCTTTGAGCACATACCACCTCTGGGGGAAATCTCACTGCCTGGGCCCCTCTAGCAATCTCAGGGAAGCCTGATCTCAGGACCAGGGCTAGAAGGCCATACACGTGCTCACGGAGGCACTCAAGTTCCTAAACTATTAGTCAGGCTCTCC
This sequence comes from Bos taurus, assembly GCF_002263795.3. Taxonomy (NCBI): domain Eukaryota; kingdom Metazoa; phylum Chordata; class Mammalia; order Artiodactyla; family Bovidae; genus Bos; species Bos taurus. Next base: position 13,304,032 of record NC_037337.1, on the reverse strand, counting down.
ACTTAAGAGTGACTGGTCTGGCAGAGTCAAAACCTAGCTGGTAGAAGTAACATCATAGACCAGAGAGAATGAAATTTAATGAAAACCCAAACTGACAGTGTTCGTTTCTGTCGTCTCAAAGAAGGTGAAGGGTGAGGAAATAAGTGTGCTCGTAACAAATTCCCTCACAGTGGAGGATACCTGAGGCCCGGAAGCCTGGCCCATAGTTGAGAAGGGGCTGCTCCTGAGCTCTGGCATAGGCAGAAGCAGGCCTGGGCAGCACACAGGGGTGGAGCTGGAGAGATGGATTAGATCGCAGAATAAAATGGGAGAGACTTCTATGGGGAGTGGCTGTGAAGCAGCAAAAGATGAAGAAAAGGATACAACATGGCAGAGTGGCAGAGGTCATCTAAACCTAAGACCACCAAAGTTTATGTTGTCTTTATTGCTACAAGACATTCTCCCCACCCCAGACCTTCAGTCTACTCTGCCATGCACACAAACAGCCTTGTGTATATTTTGTTCTTACTGTTGTTTGATGGAAACAAAGGAAAGAGGGCCAAATTCCAAGTTGGTTCAGCACAGAGCAAAGAGAAGAGAAAAAACGCAGAAGGGAAATGTGAGTCCCAAAGAAACAGAAGTGACCAAGAGAATCTAAATCTCCAGGACTGCCCAATCTAGAGGAGGGCAGGGTGTAAGGAATGGGAGTAGATATCTAGGTTACAGCTGTGCTGTCTATAGCCGTGAAAATGCAACACAGATTCATTATGGAGCATCCATGGTGTGATAGGCACTATCTACGCTAGAGGTTAGGGAGGTACAGTGGTGGAAGACAATGTCCTGCCTCACCAGGCTCTGTGTGTGTGTGTGTGTGTGTGTGTGTGTGTGTGTAAACAGGGAGACAGAGATATAGAGATGACAGAGAGACAGACAGATATCACAGTGCAAGCCAAACACTGGGAAGGGTACTAACAAGTACATCAACGACTGCAGGGTAAAGGAGACCATAATGCTGAAACTGAGGTGGGCACAGCGGGACATGGGAACAGAAAAAAGACAACTCCATCTAAGATGAGGAAGGGAAAGCAAAAGTCAGAAAGTGTAATGCCCACTGAAGACAGAACTGAAGGGTATCAGTTTCTGCAGCAGAGGGAAAAGCACTCCATGCAGGCTCGGGCATCAGCATGAACAGAAGAGCGCTGCAAGTTACAAGCCGTCCCAAGTGATCAGAGAGCAGGTGCGCCCAGGAGAGAGCCCAGACGAAACTGGAGGCTGAGCTGGGGCGAGACTGTGAAGGAGACAGCACATCACGCTAAGGGACTAGGTCTGGGAGGAAATGGGGAGACGCCGGCCAAAGGCTACAGACTTGGGGTTAGAAGACAAACAGGTTCTGCATGTCTAATGCTCAGTACAGTGATTCTAGTCAACAATACTATATTATATATTTCAAAGTTGCTAAGAGACTAGATCTTAAATGTTCTCACCACACATACACACAAAAAGAAACGATAATTATGTGACAAGACAAAGGTATTCACTAATGCTATGGTGGCAATCATACTGCAATACATATCAAATCAGTACAATGTATACCTTAAACTTATGCAATGTTATAGGTCAATTATATTTCAATAAAACATAAAAACTCTAAGTTAAAAAATTTTTAAGACGTGGCCCTAGCACACCAGCCTAAAATGCCTGAGGATGTTGTTTATGGTTTAGCAATAAACAGCAGCCTGGCATCTTAGTTTCTAAAAATGCCATCAGAATACTTATTTTACTACTTAAACATTTTTTTTTTCAGCATACATTGGTTCTATATTATACGTCTTACCTTCCATCACCAGATTTGTGACCTGCTGTCATTCAGCGATCCTGGTTTCTAAAGACTCCACTTTCTCCGCAGATCCACTACCTGGTGAAGCAATGCTCATTTTTGCTGTACAGCTCCAGAGAGCCTTTTGTCCCCCACCTCTCTGGTATTTTTTTATTGACTGTATATTTTCTGGCACATAGGCAATCTGAAAATGATAGGCCATTCTGAACTGTACGCTTATTTTAAATTTGTATATTTGTATCAAATGAAAATGTTCACTTTTAGAGGGTTGTTAACAGCAATTGGGGAACAACTTCTGAGTATCTTCAGTTTCCTGGAAGGACACTGGATTCTCCATTAGACAAGCCGCAATATCCTTCACATCATGCCTCTCACGTTGCACGCCTTCTGCGTATATGCAAGTGTTTCTCAAAATATTTAAGATACATTCAAGATATCACAATTTGACCAGAATGCAATTTAAGTATGCACTTTTGGGGTCAAATCACCAATAATGCACTCATGCAAAGCAGACATTTAAAGAAGTAAAGAATTCTAGTTTGATGAAACGATCGACAAGGGGTTAATATATAAAATATACAAACATCTCATATGACTCAACATCAAAAAAACAAACCACCCAATCAAAAAACAGGCAAAAGACCTAAACAGACATTTCCTGAAAGAAGACGCAGAAATAGCCAAAAGGCACATGAGAGATGCTCAATATCGCCAACAGTTGAAATGCAGATCAAAACCACAATGAGACATCACCTCACACTGGTCAGAATAGCTATGAACAGAAGTCTCTAAATAATAAACGCTGGAGAGGCTGTGGAGAAAAGGGAACCCTACTACACCGCGGGCGGGAACAGAAACCGGTGCAGCCACTATGGAAAACAGTATGGAGGTTCCTTAAAAACAAAAAACAAAGCTACCTTATGGTCCAGCAATTCCACTTCTGGGTATACATCTGGGAAAAAGAAAACTCTAATTTGAAAAGATACCCGCACTTCAACGTTCATAGCAGCACTATTCATAATAGCCAAGACAAGGGCCCAGCAACAGGCGACTGGCTTGAGAACACGTGGTACGCGTACACAGTGGACGATCACTGCACCGTAAAACAGAATGAAGCACTGCCATGCGCAGCGAGGCGGACGGTCCCAGAGAACATAATTCTTAGTGAAACAAACCAGACCAGAGGAAGACAAATATTATATGATACCACTTATATGTGGAATCTAAAAATTTATACAAATGAATCTATATACAAAGCAGAAACTGATTCACAGATACAGAGCGAGGGGGACAAATTAGGAGAGATGAACAGAAATACATAAAATAGAAAAGCAACAGGACTTACTATATATAGGACAGGAAATTATACCCAATATCTTGTAAAAACTTATAATGGAATATAATTGCCAAAAAACCAAGTCACCGCACTGTATACTTCAAACTAACACAATATTGTAAGTCAACTATACATCAACCTAAAAGAAATTCTAGTTTGCAATCATAACAGAAATAGAGTCAAGAACTGCACAACTCAGAAGACACTGGTTTCCTTGAGAGGATGTAGAAACCTGAAGTCTAAAAACAGCTGAGTTCAACTTTCCAATTCCTTGGAAACCCACTGGGGAATTCTCTTTTAGATAATTAACTCTCGTTATCTGTTCCAAAGACTGGCTCAAAGAAGCCTTTGATAGTACCGTCAAATCGAGTCCATCGTGCATACCAGCTCATTTTAAGGACAGAAGCGTTTCTCTCCTGTCAAACCACAGTCCTGGAGTCAATTCCTAAACCCAACACTGATTCATATTATTGCTATCTATGCAATACATTAATAAATGATGGTTGCTTTTCCAGCTATGCTTGAAGCTCACCAAATTCAGTTTGGCTATCTCATTTCATATATGCATTACTGAATGCCTGAGGGCTTTTTTATTTGCAGAATTGCACCCTCTGTCAATACTTTACCTCCAATGTATAACCACAATCTTAACAAAAGACACTAAAATTGTGGAAATAACCCTGAATTTGAAATCAAGAGGTCTACAGCCTCCATCAACTCTGCTGGTAACTGATCATCTAACCTTGAACAAACTCTCTCACATGTATTAAATGGAAGCATACTCTTGTCCTGTGTTACCAAAGACTGTTATGAACATAGTGAGAATGTGCTCTGAAACAAACAGCTGGCCACATTAAAAGAGATGCTTTTCTAAAATAAATAAGAATACCTTTCCTCTAACTTATTCTTGCTTACAAAAAGAGTGTGATTGTGGGTGACACCTCACATTAATTGTGAATCCTCAAAGAGCATTAAAGAATACATGAATGACCAAAATTAGAAAACAAAATCTACCTAGACAGCACATTCAGTCAGTTCAGTAGCTAGTCGTGTCCGACTCTTTGCAACCCCATGGACTGCAGCACGCAAGACCTCCCCGTCCTTCATCTCCCGGAGAATGCTCAAACTCATGTCCATCAAGACAGAGATGCCATCCAACCATCTCATCCTCTGTTGTCCCCTTCTCCTCCTGCCTTCAATCTTTCCCAGCATCAGGGTCTTTTCTAATGAGTCAGTTCTTCGCATCAAGTGGCCAAAGTATTGGAGTTTCAACTTCAGCATCAGTCTTTCCAATGAATATTCAGGACCAATCTCCTTTAGGATTGACTGGTTTGGTCTCCTTGCAGTCCAAGGGACTCTCAAGAGTCCTCTCCAACACCACAGTTCAACAGCATCAATTCTTCAGCACTCAACTTTCTTTATGGTCCAACTCTCACATCCATACATGATTACTGGAAAAACCATAGCTTTGACTAGACAGACATCTGTTGGCAAAGTAATATCTCTCCTTTTTAATATGCTGTCTAGGTTTGTCATAGCTTTTATCCCAGGAAGCAAACATCCTTTAATTTCATGGCTGCAGTCACCATCTGCAGTGATTTCAGAGTCTGAGAAAATAAAGTCTGTCACTATTTCCATTGCTTCCCCATCTATTTGCCTTGAAGTGATGGGACCTGATGCCATGATCTTAGTTTTTTGAATGTTGAGTTTTAAGCCAGCTTTTTCACTCTGCTCTTTTCACTTTCATCAAGAGGCTTTCTCTTTGCTTTCTGCCATGAGTGGTGTCATCTGCATATCTGAGGTTACTGATATTTCTCCCAACAATCTTGATTCCAGCTTGTGTTTCATCCAACATGGAATTTTACATGATGTACTCTGCATATATGTTAAATAAGCAGGGTAACATTATACAACCTTGATGTACTCCCTTCCCAATTTGGAATCAGTCTGTTGTTCCATGTCCGGTTCTAACTATTGCTTCTTGACCTGCATACAGATTTCCCAGGAGGCAGGTAAGGTGGTCTGGTATTCCCATCTGTTTCAGAATTTTCCAGTTTTTCGTGATCCATACAGTCAAAGGCTTTAGCACAGTCAATAAAGCAGATGTTTTTCTGGAACTCTCTTGCTTTTTCGATTATCCAACAGATATTTGATCTCTGGTTCCTCTGCCTTTTCTAAATCCAGCTTGAACATCTGGAAGTTCTTGGTTCATGTAGTGTTGAAGCCTCCCTTGGAGAATTTTGAGAATGAATGACCAAGATTACAAAACAAAATCTACTAAGACAGTACTCCACTGCATATTAAACTTGAGTTAATAGATGTAGAGAAAAACAAGACAGCAAAACCAGCCTTATGAAGCATTCTTTGGACCTTGATCGCTTTGGGTTAAAATTCTGCAGTTTCTGCCTGGCATACAAAAGAGAAGCATGCTCTTACTGCAGCAGATAAAAAAGGTTTGTCCACAGGCTCTTCCTCTTCACTTCTCCCCACCCACTTCCTTTTCTTCCAAAGGAGAAAGGCTCTCATTTACTCACTGGTTTGCCACATCCTGCCTCAGAAGCTACTTCCTAGGAGCTGCCTGGGCTATTCTGAGAGGAGTTTTAACTCCTCAGGCCCTCAGGCCCGAAGATATTTATGGCATCCCTGCCCATTATCTATCATTTACAGTCTAGTAACTAGACTCTACTTGATCAGATAATTAATACTTCCAACTTTTCTTCATACTGGTTTGGGACTAAGCACTTTACCTACCACAGAGTCAGGCAGGGGCCATATCTCTTGGCCCTATCTGGGGGCTCCAACTAGCCCAGCTTTGTTTAGTAGTAAAAAAAGAACAAAGAGTAGAAATGATCCAAGCATCAGTATCAAGAATCTCAATGCACATAACAGTGCATTTGATATCAGAGAAAACCCACTGAAGCCAACCTCCCGTCCCACATGACCTTGGTAAGCTAACACTGACATTCACGCACGCATTTCATGTTTAGAGACTGTCTACTATACGTCGGGCCTGGGCTAAAGATGGGGCATCGAGACTGAAGTCCTGATCTCCAGAAGTTCACAGGGCAGGCGGTGAAACACAACACATGCGTGTGAAGATCACCACATTCCCCCGCCCCGCCAAGAGGTCTGTCTCCTGAGTAGTTCATAGACAGTTCCACTGGAGCTTTTCCAAGGAAGACCATGCAAAGGTTCATGGTCAAGATAATTTCTGACATCAAACTTCCAGGAGAGGTAGGCTCCCAAACACTGGCAACAAACTTGGATGAGAGGTTAAGCAACGAGCCCAATCGACACAGGGGTGCAGGAGTGGAGCCAGGACTGCAAACTCAGCTGTCTGCCTCCAGAGATCACTCCTACACCACCAAACAAGAGCACCCACTAGGAGTCAGAGCAGAGTTTGTATCTATGGGGGGAGCTAGTCATGGTGTTGAAAGTGGAGCAGGGCATCATTAGCTCCTTTTTTTCCCTTAATTAAAGAGACTTGAGCTCCTCTTAGTAAAGAAAGAACAGAAAAATATAGACATTTTTAATTAAGAAATGAATCAACACTGACCACCTACGACATGTGAAACCTACGCCGAGAACTATCATCTGCTGTTACAGAGGGACGTCCTGCCTCGTACACCACCCAGTGCAGCTCGACGGGCCCCTTCGGCTGGCCAGGCACGTGAGTCGCTCCCAACGGTTCCCCCTCAGACAAGGAACAGGCCCACCCCTAACGAGGGGTGACCAGAGACCAGCTGACAACGTACTAACTGCTGAGCTCCCAAGCATCCGCAAGTCCCCTAGTAGGAGAATGTAGAACATGGAAGCTTCCACCACAAACGAAAAGCATTATTTCTTTTCACACGCCAGACTTGCACCTACCGTTACATTTCACTAATCTTCAGCAGTCTAAACACCTGACTTGGATTCTGTGTCTGTCTGCCATATTTGAAACACCAAAGTTGAATGACTTCTAGAGCCAAATTAACACTAGTTTTTTCTCTCCCTCCACATATACTTCCCTCTTTTTCTTTTTTCCCAGAAAGTTGAATCCTATTAGCAGCTAACTCTACAGAAATCTGTCAAGATTTCAGTGGCCATTACCAAAGAAATGTCAAGAACAACTGTGAGGGTTCACAGGAAATGAACTCACTCTGCGCCGGAGGCCTTTAACAACGAGCAACTGGTCATTTTCCCTCATTTTAAACTGAACATATAGACTCTGACCTACTTGTAAGACAGATCGAAGGGCAGGCTTTGGGACAGGGCAGAACCCAGCCCCGCTCTAAAAAGCAGAGGCCTCCGATCTCGTTTCAGGTCTTCACCAGCTGTACCACACCAAGTAAGCTTCCTAGCCTCTCTGGACCTCAGTCTCTTCATGATACATTTAGGAGACTGAACTCTCAAAATCTTTTCCACATCTAATACATAAGGACAGACAGGTGGCTGTGCTTGGAGGAGAAAGAATGAGAGGTGCTGGAGGTGAAAAGGATGATTAATATAACATGACGCTATCCTGGGTCCAGAAATAGCCTGGCTTAGTGCTGCATTCACCTTATCAGCCTAGATTTATTAGGGGGGCGGGAGGGCTGGAGGGTGGGAATCACAGCCACCTACAGTGAAATTAAACCCTTTCCCAAATGAATTCTGCTGAAGTGTGATTTATCCAGAATGTTAGAGAACTTAGCAGTATGAAACCATGTTACCGAAATTATATTACTGCACAAACTTAACTGTTCCCCAATGCGATCTGCAGAGAGGATGCAAAGCTGACAATCCTATGTCTGTGGCCATCTGTCCTATCCCAGTCCCTGGAGAGGCGTGGGGGGAGAGTGTGAAAAGCCACAGGTGCCACCAGTGTCACATATCCATCAAAGAGCCCAGCATTTGCTGGGGATAAGTGTTCAGCTCAGCATGCAAAAGAGGCTTGCCAATCCATCCGGCCCCAAACACTCCCTGCACCTTCCTCTGTGCCAGGCATGCGACTCAGGGAACACCACAGAATGTCACTGCCGGTTTCTTCACCAGGCTTCGTACTGACTAAAAAGGCACTTAGCTGCCTGCAAGACACACACATGGCCCTTAACCAGGACCAGCTTCCTCATCTACCTGGTAGAGATAACACACTGCACCTGCCTCATGTGGTTGAGTAAAGAAATAAATAGATGTAAAAACAATAAGCAGCACACAGAGCCTCGCAGAACAAATGCTATGATTACCACCGACACTGTGACCCTCTTGCACCAAGATATTATAAACTGAAAACAGCCAATCACAAATTGGAGTCAAAGTCAGACTTCACAAGGATTAGCCAAGTCTCAACCTTGGGAAAGGAGTGTCTTCTGCCCTCTGCTATCTCAAGGCTTGAGTCATTCAACAGAACGGTACCAAACCAGACTCTAGGAAACAGGATGTGCACTGGAGATAATGATGACTAAGACCCAGTTCCAGACTTCCTTAAGTCCAGTCCAACTAGACTGAGTTACCCAAACAACTGACATGTGATGGGATATGTAGTGCATGCTCTGGACGATGACCACTACCTGGAGTGGGTGGAAGACAAGTCTGTGATGGATTTACAGGAGAGCTGACCTACAAATTGAGCAAGATTAGGATGTCAAGCCTTCCTCAGTGATCAATGCAAAGAAATAGAGGAAAACAACAGAATGGGAAAGACTAGAGATCTCTTCAAGAAAATTAGAGACACCAAGAGAACATTTCATGCAAAGATAGGCACAATAAAGGACAGAAATGGTATGGACCTAATAGAAGCAGAAGATATTAAGAAGAGGTGACAAGAATATACAGAAGAACTCTACAAAAAAGATCTTCATGACTCAGATAACCATGATGGTATGATCACTTACCTAGAGCCAGACATCCTGGAGTGCAAAGTCAAATGGGCCTTAGGAAGCATCACTACAAAGCTAGTGGAAATGATGGAATTCCAGTTGAGCTATTTCAAATCCTAAAAGATGATGCTGTGAAAAAGCTGCACTCAATATGCCAGTAAGTGTGGAAAACTCAGCAGTGGCCACAGGACTGGAAAAGGCCAGTTTTCATTCCAGTCCCAAAGAAAGGCAGTTCCAAAGAATGTTCAAACTACTGTATAATTGCAACTCATCTCACATGCTAGTAAAGTAATGCTCAAAATTCTCCAAGCCAGGCTTCAACTGTAATGAGCTGAGAACTGCCAGATGTTCAAGCTGGATTTAGAAAAGGCAGAGGCACCAGAGATCAAATTGCTAACATCCGCTGGATCATAGAAAAAACAAGAGAATTCCAGAATAACATATACTTCTGCTTCACTGACTACACTAAAGTCTTTGACTGTGTGGATCACAACAAACTGTGGAAAATTCTTAAAGAGATGGGAATACCAGACCACCTGACCTGCCTCCTGAGAAATCTGTATGCAGGTCAAGAAGCAATAGTTAGAACTGGACATGGAACAACAGACTTGTTCCAAATAGGGAAAGGAGTATGTCAAGGCTGTGTATTGTCACCCTGCTTATTTAACTTATATGCAGAGTACACCATGCAAAATGCTGGGCTGGATGAAGCACAAGCTGGAATCAAGATTGTTGGGAGAAATATCAATAGCCTCAGATATGCAGATGACACCATCCTTATGGCAGAAAGCGAAGAGGAACTAAAGAGCCTTTTGATGCAAGTGAAAGAGTAGGGTCAAAAAACTGGCTTAAAACTCAACATTCAAAAAACTAGGATCATGGCATCAGGTCCCATCACTTCATGGCAAATAGACAGAGAAACAATGGAAACAGTGACAGACTTTATTTTCTTGGGCTCCAATATCACTGCAGATGGTGACTGCAGCCATGAAATTAAAAGATCCTCGCTCCTTGGAAGAAAATCTATGACAAACCTAAACAGCATATTAAAAAGCAGAGACATTACTTTGCCAACAAAGGTCCATATAGTCAAAGCTATGTTTTTTTTCCAGTAGTCATGTATGGATGTGAGAGTTGGGCCATAAAGAAGGCTGAGCGCTGAAGAATTGATGCTTTCATTCTGTGATGTTGGAGAGGACTCTTGAGAGTCCCTTGGACTGCAAGGAGATCAAACCAGTCAATCCTAAAGGAAATCAATCCTGAATATTCATTGGAAGGACTGATGCTGAAACCCCAATCCTTTGGCCACCTGATACAAAGAGCTGATTCACTAGAAAAGACCCTGATGCTGGGAAAGATTGAAGGCAGGAGAAGGGGACAACAGAGGATAAGTAGGTTGGATGACATCACTGACTTGATGGACATGAGTTTGAGCAGACTCTGGGAGATGGTGAAGGACAGGGTGGCCTGGAATGCTGCAGTCCATGGGGTCCTCAAAGAGTCGGACACGACCGAGCGACTTAACGGCAACAAGGATTTCAACATGTACTAAAGGTGGAGAAGGCAATCCCAATAGAAGACATAGTATGAGCAGAGGCCAGGGCCCATTGAGGAAGACCTCTAGAAGAAACATGAAGGAGAAGCTGAACCCAAGACCTACCTGGAACTGACCCTCAACATCTGGTTTGAGCCCCAGGAAGAAAGGGAAGCCATACCTTCCCTGTATGACAGTGACTACCCCTCCCTATTCCTACACACACGCACACACGCTCCCCAGGAAATCCTCTTTAAACTCTTGGAGATGAAAGCTGAGCTTCCCGGTGGTGCCTGCCAGGCAGACGGCCGCCTCGAGACGCTGGGAGGAGTCTATATTAGGATGCACTGTGGCAGTTGTTTCCCAGGCACCTTGTGCAGCCTCCTCTTTCACTGAAAATAATTCTTTTCCTTCCTGCACATCCCCAGATATTGCAAGTATGCCCGGTGTTGTCTCTATTCTAAGTCTGTGTGGATAAAGAACAGCTGAAGAGTCTCATCACTGGAAGTTCTTTGGGAGGTGAGAATTTTCTCTCCTTCTCACCTGATAGAAAATAAGGTACCCTGGGACAGGAATCTAGTCCTGGTCCTCCTCATGAGCCCAGTTAATCATCAAAAAGCAGTTTACACACACCAAGTATCTATGAATCCTTTCTGCTGGGTAGGGATTACTGTGCCCATTTTACAGATTCAAGGATATGAAAAAACTTGCACAAGATCACTGAAAATAGAGGCGGAGTCAAGATTCAAACTCAAGTGTGCTGGTTCCAAGGCCTCTCCCCTGAGCCTCACTGTCTCCAGGCTATGTTCACTCAGAAGTCACACTCGTAATTCAAAGCAGAACCTGCTGTGTGACAAGGTCAACTTCTATTAAGGTTTTCTTCTAGTCCTAGATTATCTATGCCAAAATTAAGACTGCAAAAAAGATCTCCAAGATTCCTTTCAACAATAAAGTTTAACCTACTTATGATCTACTTAGAACTTGAAAACGGGCCCAGGGGTGACCTGTAGGGTCATGTGGAGCTCATTACCTAAACCCAGAAAGGTAAGAAGGCATTACCACCAACCTCACCTTGCAGGAAAGCAGGCACAGAATGGTCATGTGGCGAGTTAATAGTTGTAGAAAAGGAATTCAGATCTCACACTGTTGCTCTACATAAGGTACTATTATTCAAAAGTACTGCAGCCTGAAAATTCTGAAGACTTTCAAATCCCTCCGAAAAAGGGGTCGGTCTCTAGATTCAAATGAAACACCTGGGGTGGGGGAGCAGAAACATTTGTTCAAAAATCTGATCAGGAAGCTGGGTTCTTCACTGCAGTAACACCAAAGACAAGTACCACTCAGAGGTGAATGTCTTCCTCAGACCATCCTGCTTTTGGGTCTGTTGCCTCCAAAACTCTTATAATCCCATCCCCAACTTTCTAGAAATTAGATCCTACTCTCAACAATCCAGTGAAGACCTCTGGATGCTCTGCACCCACCCACCCATCCCCTGCTCTCAGACAGAAAGGCCAGGTGTCAGAGCCCCCCAAGATTCCATGCTACCATCTCCACCGCCTTTCAGGTGCTCTCTGCTCCGCCTCTGTGCTCTCAGGGAAGACAGGCACTCTCCCAGACACCTTGGTATCAGTCAAATCGGTTTTCTTTGCTGTTTTTTTATGTGCTGGGTCTTCTTTGCTGCACAGGCTTTCCTCTAGTTGTGGTGAGCAGGGGCTACTCTTCACTGTCCTTTGTGGGTTTCTCACTGTGGTGGCTCCTCTTGTTGGGGAGCACGGGCTTCAGCAGTTGTGGCACGAAGGCTCTGTCGTCATGGTTCCCAGGCTCTGGAGGCAGGCTCAATACTGTAGTGCACAGGCTTAGCTGTTCCACAGCATGTGGGATCTTCCCAGATCAGGGATCGAACTGGTATCTCCTGCACTGGCAGGCAGGTTCTCTACCACTGAGTCACCACAGAAGCTCCTCAAATTTGCTTTTAATCTCTCTGAGCATACTCATTTACGTGATTTTAACATTTCCTTTGGGAAAAGCCCCAAACTTTAATTTCTCTGTTTCTGAAAGACAATTTTCTAAGCTATGAGTCTGTTAGACTGAAATCAAACATCACATTTAGGCTTCCTAAAAATACTACCCCAGTACAATGCCTTGGTTTTTCTCACAGGTTCATCCCCCAAGCACACACATAACCTTTTAGACTGTCATTTAAACACTGGAGTATATAATTTAAACGTCTTTAACAGCATGTACTAAAAGAACATTTCCATGTGATTCTTCACTTTATTTCAAAGCTATGATCCAAACTGAAGCTTTTATTGAATTTAGGACTAAATAGGTATATATATATATGGGTGGCAAATACTGACAATAAAAATCAGAAAATCTAAAACACATTCAACTTGGCCATAACACTGGCATCTTTTCTAATTTTCAGCAAACTTTCTTTTTGTCCATCTCTCAGCCAAGTACCTGATACATATTAGGTATGTACTAAGTATCAGTTAAATGAATGTTAATACATCTTAATCTTCTAAACACACAAGTTAGAAATCTGTTGTTGTAATTCTGGGCATAATCTAAATCTATTTGACCCTAACACAAATGCCATTGGAATAAACAGCAAATAACAAGCAGCTGCTGGCATTCAAAGTATATATACCTCTGTCATTTGAACTGTTTTGAAGCTGGCCTTATTTGGAAGACAAATGGTTGGCAGCTGCAAGTTCAATTACGAAGTGCTTAGTAGGAAAGCAGAGAAAGAACCAGAAGGAATCAAAGTGCTATTTCATACATTTAGCATGGAATTCCTTTCCAAAAAACATCTTTCATTTCCCTGGGGGAAATTAACCACGAAATGTTCTTTGAACTCATGGAAACTCAGGACTGTACTTCAGGAGGAAGAATCTAGTTTGAAGGCCAGGCAAAGCTGAGAGAGTAGGAGTCACTGCTTTTGCACATCTCTATTCTGCTAATTTTTTTTAAGGAAGGGGGTGGAACATAAGAAAAGCTACCAGGCAACCAGCCCAAAGGCCTGGAGACACTGAACAAGTTAGTACCTTTGTCCTTCATTTTTTCCTTTGCAAAATAAAGGGGCAAAAATAAATAAGAGTTAAATTGGATAACTGCTAGATACTAACAGATTTTCTGCAACAATGAAAATGTAATCTGTGCTGCCCAGTACAGTAACCACTAGCCACATGTGGCACTGTGTCCTCTGTGTGGCTAGTATAAATTAGGAACCAATTCTTAACTTTTAACTCATTAACATTTAAATAGTTACATATGGCTAGTGGCTACAGTTCTGGCAAGAGTAGCTGGAAGATGACCTCTAGTATTTTATGTGATCTTTGGAGGGCTATGTGGGAAGAGCTTGAGTGTTAGAGCAAGACAGACCTGGGTTCCAAACTTAGCTCCACCATTAACTAGTTAGGCAAACATGCAAATTCCTGAACTTCATTTTCCTTATCTGTATAACAGAATATTATGACCTTTCTTGCAGAGTTTTAGTGCAAGTTTAAGATAATGGATGAAACAGATCAGGAAGTTCCTCAATCAGTGGTAGTTATTTTTTCAGTTATGATGTCCTTCAGGGATAAAGTTTTATGTCTTTTGCCTTTATCCTATCTTTTGCCTTTCCTGATCTAGGACCCATACTTGATTACTTGTACCTGGGCCCTACAGATGCAGCTCTTGTTTTTCAAGAAAGCCACTTGCTCAGGAATTGTTACGGATCCTCAGCAAGGGGTGAGCCTCCAGTAACCCAAGCCTTCTGTGTCTCTGGAACCGCTGATTTCCGCTTACCCTGTGTCCCCTCCACCTCGCATGCCACCTCACATTTCAGGAATTCACAAAACCCTTCCCCCCGATTGCCCATCAAACTGAAACTTTGTTCAGTGCAACCAAAACACCTGTTGGTGGTTTTCTGGTACTTTCCTCGCTAACTCTCCCCTTGACTTCCCCTAATAAATATTTTATAACTTCTTTTTTATTTGTAAATGCTTCAGGACTGCCTTTTTACAAGCTGCATGTATGGCTAACCTTGCACTAATTTAGTAACCAAAATAAAATAAGGCAAACAAACAAAAAAAAGACTATATTTTAGAAGTGTTCCAGTAAAAGAATATAAGTGTTGCACTCTCTATCTAAACTAATATAATGTGTTATGAGCCTGGTCCAATGTTCCACTGGTGCTTCTTTTGGTGAATAGAACTCTTCTGTGGCTCCAATGTCCAAGTTTTATCAGTGGACACAAATGGATGCCTACGATAAGCAGGATGTATTTTCCACTGTTAATAATTACTGGAATGTTAAACTACCCTCTTCTTGTTTTTCTAGCATCCCATAGACTCAGAGAGAGAGGGAAAGAGACAGAGGAGCTGAAATACAGGCTAGCACTTTGGTAGGGTTTCAATCTGAATTTGAGTAAGCCATTAGACAAAAGGTTTATAGTTAGCTTAGAAATCCTGCTAACTTCTGAGGCCTCCCCAACAAGGACATCCTTGAAGGATTATTTACTGAAGGAAGATATGAAATCAAATAGGGCAAATAATTTCAACTCGGAACTCTCAAATGTGGTGAGGGTCTAATCTAATTTAAAAAAACAATAACCTGAAAATTAAAGTTCTAACTCAATAAAGAAACATAATGAACCTGGATCCAGTCAACATGTAAGTACAACAATGCGATTGATTAGTCATGTCTTCTCCTTACAACTCCCCAAATTTCAAGATTTAACCAGACTCTGGAACCTATGCAGATCATTCACTCAACTCAGTTGTTCTACTTTGTCTGAAAAGTAAATGTGCTTAAGAGCATCTGAAATTCTGAACCTTTCTTGGGTAACAGTTTAAACTCAAAATAGGTCAATTCTAGGAAGGCATTCATTTCACAGGGACTTCTGTCTGTGGTTATTCTGAAAACCACTGCTTTAAAAACTGACATTATGAAGCTTAAAAATAGGCCCTCCTACTAAGGATCCTGGACAAAAATAAAATAGCCTTTCCTCCCTCCATTTCCTCATTCCCTTTTTCCTCAAACACCTTAGGTGAGCGGTGATATTGAGAGATATCCTTTTCCAGAGTTTCAGATTATTACCTAAAAAGAGGTTTATAAAAATTTTTAAGAAGACTGGGTAAAATTACCAAAATTCAGTTTTGGGTAAACTTAGAAATTTTTCAGACCAAGTAAGCATACCAAATGAAAATATATCTGAGTTGGGATAAAATTTCAGGTACCTTCTTTAACTCCAGCTGTGTGAAGTCCCAGCAAGTTCCTTCCCCTCTCTAGGTCTGGTTTCCTTATACTGCAAAAGGAGGCACAGGGCTAGAGGATCTGTAAGGACCCTGCCAGCCCTAACAAGCGCTGCTTCTATAAAGCTGGACAGCTGCTTCCTATTTTCACAACTCTTTGGAAAGAGCAGAAAAGCCCCTAGCCCCGAAGGTTCCTGGGAAGCCTCATTAGTTTCAAATGTTCCCCTGGGACACAAGAACTGCTATTGAGAGCAAAGCAAGTTGAGATGGCTATAAAATAGAAATGGTGTTGAGAGGGAAGAATTGAGTTACGTTTTGCAGATGACACTAATAAATCTAGAAATACTGATATTCAATCAAAAGTTACTAGATATAATAAATGAATTTAACAAAGCTTCAGGATGTAAACAATTCATACAAATCAAATCACAGTCAAGATGGAATACACAAATTAAAAAATGTTCCATCACAACAGCATCAAAATGTTAGGTATTTGAAATATGAACTCAGGACACAAGAGAATTATTCAAAAGAAACTATAACACCATAATAGAAAGAGAGGGGGAGACACTAATAAATGGAAATATACACCATGGCAATTTTTAAAGTTATCTTTAACCCTACCCAATTTAAGAAAACAAAAAAAGACTCAAAAGTATGTAAGAGCTAAAAAGAAATTTTAGAAATAGATTTTAAAAATACCATAAAGACCACATAAAATAAACCTGAAAATACAAGAGATAAAAATCCTATTTAATAAACTCCATGAAGATATTAGACCTCATTGTGTAGAAAAATTAACATAGACCCATACCTCACCCCAAACACATTAATTCCAGATGGGACCATATAAGGGAGAGAAAAGGCTAGAAGAAAATGAAGCCACATACTCCTGCTAGTTATGAAATAATGCTACATGTATGAATACAAAAGAAAAGTAGGTTGTACCATACAAAAGACATGCTTTGGAAAATAAAAAATATACGTATTTTTTCCTAATACAATATAAAAGGGAAACATCACAGTGGGATGATGTAGTAGCCACATAATTTATAAAACTGAAAAAATACGAAGCACACTGACCTATCGCTTCAACAAACCAAAAGACAAGTAATGTCTACTGGCTAATAAAAGACACAAACTAACAATAAATAAATAAAACAAAGCACAACAAAACTGTTAGACATATCTATTAAAAAATGGTCCGAGAAGAAAAAAGCTTGCACGAAACTTTTCAAAGTGTTCAGTTTGTGCCACAAAGCCTTCCCACCTACCTCTCCAGCTTCATCTCCTGCGACCTGCAGCTATGCATCCAGCACACTGAGCTCGCTGCCGGCTCCTCTACACATCCCAAGCTTTCCCACTTATGTGAAGCTGCTCATCCTGAGCTCTCTTCCTGCCAGGCCCCCTCCCTCCCCCATTCCCATGGAAATCCTAGCCATCCTTCAAGACCCAGCTCAAATGTCATCTCCTCTGTGAAGGCCCTCCTAATCTTCCCCACTGGATGTGCATTCTTCCTGCTCTCAATGAGCATCGACAGTACTTTCTTTGTACCTCTTTCTCTTGGGGCACTTTTCTTACTCTACCCATCTGTTTCCTCCTTCTTGTGAACTTGCAACCTCTCCATACATGAGATTTTAAGATCCTTGGAGGCAAAAAGAATCTTACTCACCTATCTACACCATCCAGCAGAATCCATGCATTCAAAATGCATTCATTAAATATTAGTTTAGACTGAAAATAATCCCATTTCAAAAATACAGCCTGACAAACAAAGCAAAGCAGACTGAGAGGGAGCCCTATTGAACTATCAAAAAAAAAAATCATTAAATTTCAAAAAAAAAAAAAAAAAACCCAACTTCCTAAAGCTTGAGGAACTAGTTGAAATATACACTGTAAATTGGTTCTGTCTTTTTATGGAACACACTCAGTAATACATAACTAAATGGGTAACGTGGTTCACTGCCTCCGATTTGTGTATGAATTAGTTTAAAAGAACAAAACAAATTAGTTCAAAATACTTATAAGAGTATCAGTAAATAATAAAACTTTGGAAGCCATATAAATAATCAACAAGTGTCACTTGTGAAGCCAGGTCCTATCAAATTCTACTCTTTAGCCAAAAATAAATGACAAGCATGAGAATTATGTCTGTGAGTAAAAATGGGGTAGGAGGGGAACCCATCAACTGATTACAGTTATCTATGTATGTATATAATGGAATAACCAAAAGTTAAACTGGAAAATTTAATGTCTGCAGGTTCTTTCCTTAAAAAGGTACTGATATATTCAATTTTCTTTTAAAGTTGTACATAAGCAAGCAAATATTCAAAAAAGAGTTGGGTTCAGGGGGAAGAAATCACTCTATTTGATTTTTCTTCAACCCCCATGCAACATCTTCTTATCTGACTCCCTTGCTGACATCAAAGCAGGATACCCCTGGGGGCTCCCCCAAGAAATCAGAGGCAGGATCAGCATTTTTATTTTTATTTTTTTTAGGATCAGCATTTTTAGCAGTAGGCCCTGCACCAGGATTCAGAGAACACCTGCTCTTTTAAAAACAAAAAAACGCAATTCATTCTGAAGGTTGTTAATTTAGCAAACAGGTATGTGAGCCTTCAAACAGCTCTTGTGGGTTTTCAGACAAAAGAGACAGGACAGGACACAAAGTAAAAATATAATCAAGTGGCAGAAAGAGACTAGGATGATTTTTTCAAAACTGGCAGCTTCAAGAAAGGACTAAGAGAAACAAAACTGAGACTCTAAGCTTTCTTCTCAAGCTTACCTCATCTTCTTCCCAGTCTGTGGGTTCTCCAGGTTTTTTCAACATGTTGGAAAGATTCTCCATTGCTTGACCTGTGCTTCCTATGGATGTGGTAGAAACAATTACCAATTCATACCAATGGAAGCTTGCATGGAAGAGTTTTTTGTTGTTGTTGGTTAGTTTGTTTAACGTTATTTTGGTTTTGTCCAATTTACCAATAATGATTTACTATACTAAGCGAATGGAGTGATGTAGACCCAGGGGTCCAAAAAGGCATGGTCCCAAGTAATCAAATTAATGGAGGAAAAAAAGACACAAGGAACATTTAGTGAAAAAGAAAGCATATGACTTCAAAATGATACAGAATTTAATGTGATGTTTATTATACAATACAGGCCAGATAGTACAATGGTAAGGAATTCATCTGCAATGCAGCAGATGCAGGATACTCGGGTTTGATCCCTGGGTCAGGGAAGACCCCCCTGGAGGAGGAAATAGCAAACCACTTCACTATTCTTGCCTGGAAAAAACCCCATGGACAGAGAAGCCTGACAGGCTACAATCCATGAGGCCTAAAAGATTAGGACACGACTGAGTGACGAAGCGCACACACAAACACACAGGCCAGAGTACAAAGGGGGAGAAAGAAAATGTAAGTTAATGTTAAAAAGGACGTAAGATTTAGGATGAATTTTAATATCTGGGTACTTTTTAAAAATTTATTATTAATTTTTTCAAACATAAGAAATATGGAAAGAAGGGAAGAGTCAAACTCATACACTAACCAACTAAACAACTGTGAACAATTTTGCCCCATTTGCTTTATCTACTATGTGAGTGTGATTTTTTTTCCTGAACCATTTCAAAGTTTCACTCATCAACTATGAACAACAACAGTCTCCTACATAATCATACCATTATTACATCTAAAAAATTAATCATAATTCTCTAAATTTCCCTAGTTGTTCCAAGAAATCATTTTTACAGCTATTACATTTTTTGATTCAGTACCCAACCAAGGTTCATTACATTTGACTGGCATGTCTCCTTAGTCTCTTATTCTCAAACAGCACCCTCCCTTACTTTTCCCGCATGACATTGACTAAAGGGACCGGGTCGGTTGTCTTAGAGAATATTCCACATCCTGAATTTGTCTGTTTCCTCCTGGTGTCATTTCACTTGCTTCTCTGTCCCTGTATATGCTGTAAACAGAAAGTCAGATCTCAAGGCTTGATTAGATGCAGGTTTGGGTAAGACTTCAAAGAACAGGCAGCATATAAAATGTATAAATTAACATGATGTATCAACATTTGCAATTTGGTATTAAGAAAAAAAGGTAACAGTCAACTGAGAAGGAAGAAACCAAAGCCAGCACCACTAATTACACTTCCCATGTAGACAGCTTCCAACAATCATAAAATACTTTTATAACGTTATTTTGGATGATGCTCACCTGCCCTCCTTCCCTCACAGGTTTGTTATATTATCATCCTTACTTTACTAATGAGGGAAACTAAGACTCAGTGAAGTTAAATAACATACAAAAAAAATTTTTTTTAATAAATAAACGACATGCCAAAGATCAGCAATATAGAAGTAGCATAACTAAGTCTCAAACTCGGGTCCTAGAATAGCATGGAGTTACTCAGAAAAGGCTACATGGGAGATGAACTCTATTCTAGGTCTTGAAAGATGGGAGCATTCTTTCATTCCAGGCCCTGGACTAGATGTGAGGGAAATATCAGTACACACGATAGTCATGGTTCCTTTGCTCATAGTGATAGGTCCTCCCCTCACCTAAAGTGTGGTGGCAAATACAAGACAAAAATAAAATCACACAGGAAAGTGGAGGAGGGCATTCCAGACAAAGGAAACCATGTGAGCAAGACCAGACAGAGGTAAAAAGCAGGGGCTATGGAAGGACAATAAAGGGATCAGCCAGAGAAAAATCAAGCTAGAGATGGGAAGCTCTGCTGAAGTATTCTCTCCCTGTTTTCAAAAGATGCATAAATAAGTGAAAGTAGAATGCTGTACATGCTTATGTTCAAACAAGGACCTTACACATCTCCCTGCCCCAGACTAAGCCATCTTTATGAACCTTTTGCTCTTTCTATATCTGGTGCAACAGCAGAGACATTCTTCCCAAGGACACAAGGTTCAGCTGCCCCTACTTTTTACCTGAAGCTGTTCTCAAAAGACTGCACCAGTACTAGTTATTGCTGTAACAAACCAGTAGAAGCACCTAAATACAGAACTACAAAGTCAGTTAAAACCACTTCAAAAGCTTCTAGTTATCGTAATGCACATCCCAGGTAAGGTCGTAAGTGAAAGACACTCAGTCGTGTCAAACTCTTTGCGACCCCATGGACTATACAGTCCATGGAATTCTCCAGGCCAGAATACCAGAGAGGGCACCCTTTCCCTTCTCCAGGGGATATTCCCAACCCACGCATTGAAGGCAGGTTCTTTACCAGCTGAGCCACAAGGGAAGCCCATACTGGAGTGGGTAGCCATTCCCTTCTCCATGGGATCTTCTCAACCCAGGGATCGAACCCAGATCTCCCACATTGCAGGTGGATTCTTTACCAGCTGAGCCACAAGGGAAGCCCCAGAATACTGGAGCGGGTAGCCTATCCCTTCTCCAGCGGATCTTCCTGACCCAGGAATCCAACCAGGATCTCCTGCATTGCAGGCGGATTCTTTACCAACTGAGCCATCAGGGAAGCGCCTAAGGCCGTAAGAGAACCCCCAAAAGCACAACAACCCATTTCAATCTCTCTGCCCCCTTCCTTAAGGGCTTTCACACTAACAGATGTGTGTTCCCACAAACCTGCAGAAAGTGCTGATGCAAATCAAAAAGCTGTGGATGCCACCAAGGCCAAGCAATGTGCCTTGTTTATTCAGCACCTTGTGGTCTTCAAAGCATTTCCGTATGTGTTATCTTGTTTAATCTTCACGATACTCCTTCAAGGTAGGAACGATTCAATCATGTAGTCAACAGATATCTACTGAGTATCTGCTATGGGCCAGACACTGATCTACTCACTGACCAAGGAACAAACCAACCCCCCACCTTCAAGAAGCATACATTTTAGGGCAGGGGGAGGTGGAGATAAATATTTATAGACAATGCAACACTGATTAGCGGTAAGTGCTGCAAAGAAAAATAGGGCAAATAAGGGAGTCAAGCATGACAGGGAGTGCTACAAATAGAGTGATCCAAGACGGCCTGTGTGAAGAAACATTTGAGCAGAGCTCCAAAGGAAGTAAGGGAGCAAGTCATGTGGGTATTGGGCAGAAGAGAATTCCAGGTAGAGAGAACAGCAAAAGTTCTGAGACTGGAATGCAGCCAACCAACACTGTGGAACAGCAAAGGGAGCAGCATGGCTGGAGCCAAGAGTGAAGGGGACGATGGGGAAAACTAAGAACCTGATCAGGCAGTGCCTCGTCGGCCACTAACACAGAGATTTTATAAACCACTCTCATCCTCACTCTGCAGATAAGGAAACTAAAAGTCAGAAAGTACAAAAGACTTGCCTAAGGTAAAAGAAAAAGTGAAGTCTTGGGGAGCACCCTGCATTGCAACTTCGAACTCTACTCAGCGCTCCAGCTTCTCCTTGGGAGGGTTAAAAGTACTCTTTAAAACACAAAGAAAGAATAGACTCTATATGATTTCAATTCCCCTAGACCATGAAATTTTTGCACCTTGTTTTATGTCCCTGGATATGTTTCAATGTCTCCTAGTTTACAGTCTATGGGAACTTGAACAGATTTTGTATCCTACTGTTAACGTGAACTTTATGAATTTTAATTAGGCTGAATTGGTTCATGGTGCCTTCCAGATCCACTTTATCCTTCTACTTTTCTGTATATTCATTCTATTAATTTTTGAGAGTTTGATATTGAAACTCCCAACTAAAAATCTTAATTTATCTACTTAAAAAAACAACTGTAATATATAGTGGAACTATATATAACTTGTTCTGCATTTTCCAAGTCTCCTGTGTGTTTTTGTACTTTCACAATTTCAAAAATAAAAAGGAAACAGAAAAAAAAAATAAAGCACAAAGAAAGAGTAAGCGAATGCCTTATCATGGAAGGAGAGGCAAAGTACCCTCACACTCAGCAATCCCATTTCTGAGTACATTCCACAGGGAACTCTTCTAAGAGTCCAAAAGGAGGTGCAGATTTAAGGACAGTGATGGCTTCACTGTTTGAAGCAGCAAGGGGTTAGAAACGACAAAACTGTCTTCTTATTCTAGGGGAATGATAAGTAAAATGTGGTACATGCACATGATAGACTGCTCTGCAACCAAGGAAACAATTAACTAGATACACGTCTAACACTATGAACAGGGCTCAGAAATACGGCACTTGTTTGAAAAAGAAAAACCTGAAATAAAAGTTAAGGGTGGTCATTGCTTCCGTTCAAATACTGCTGCTTCTTTTCCTTCCAAGAAGGCCCCTGTCCCCTGTGAAGGTCACCATGGCCATGTGATTTGCTTTACAAAAACGGGAGCAAAAGTGCCACTTCTAGGCAGAAACTTTAAAAGCCAGCATGTGGTTCTCAAGACTCCCTTCTCATTAAGCGTATTTCAGACATGGTGCCTCAGTCAGCCGGAGGCCCTGATTGGAATCCAATCAAAGAGTCTCCCATTAACCTGAAAGCATGTTAAACTACTGAGATTTTCTAGTCTATCCCAACTGATGCAGATTTATAGCACAATAGGATTTTCAATAAAAAATGAAAATATTTAAAGTGTACAACATGATGATTCACTATATACACATAGTGAAATGATTATTTCAGTCAAGCTAATTAATATACACATCTCCTCACACATTTACCATGTGGGGTGTGTGTGTGGCAAGAGCACCTGAAATC
This sequence comes from Bos taurus, assembly GCF_002263795.3. NCBI lineage: Eukaryota > Metazoa > Chordata > Mammalia > Artiodactyla > Bovidae > Bos > Bos taurus. Next base: position 13,280,614 of record NC_037337.1, on the reverse strand, counting down.
TACTCTCCCAGCAAATGTCCAGTATTCAACACGGTATTATTAACTATAGTCATCACACTAAGCATTAGATCTCTAGATGTATTCACCCTATTAACTACAACTTTGTATCCTTTGACAAATATCCTCCCATTTTCCCCACCTCCCCACCCCGGGTAACCACCTATCTACTCTATGCTTTCATGTATTCCTTTTTTTTAGATTCTATATAAAATCTGAGATCATGCAATATTTTTCTTTCTGTGTCTAGCTTATTTCATTTAGCATTCTGTCCTCCAGGTCCATCCATGGTGTTGCAAATGGCAGGATTTCCTTCAAGGCTGAATAATAGCACAACAGTATACAGCACCCTAAGCACACAAAACAACACTATCTCCCTCCCAAAAGTACACATATACCCAACGAATAGGTAGAATTATAGGACCATATATTAAATATCCAGAGTAGGTGAGATGGTGTCTTGGGAGAGAGAAGTGGGGAGGAGGGAATGAAAATAAAGGGAGAAATAACCAAAAAAAAAAGAAAAGCTATTAAAAGACTTGATAAACAGACTATGCAAATATTAGAAATTTCCCTAATTTTCTCCACAAACATTTGTGCACTGATTACTTTCCAGGTACTATTCCAGGCACTACTTATTGAACAGCAAATAAAAAAAGGGCGATCCGATCTTACAGGTTATAAGGTGTACAGAAGACAGAAATATTAAAATACCCCAGTAAAAGATTATGGACAGTGAATGAGTGCCATTAAAAAAGTCAGGTGACATGAGAAAGAGGGACCCACTTTAGATTAGGTGGTCTGTGAACATCTCTGAGGAAATGACAGTTACTCAGAGAGGTGAAGACTGCTTCCTTCGCAGCTTGGGAAGAGAAAGGGAGGATTCATGTCAGGCCAACGGAACAGCATGTGCGAGGGTCTGGAGGGAGCATGGACCATCCCATGGAGGAAGTGAAAGAAGACCAGCGTAACGGAAGAAAGGAGCAGCAGGAAGTGTGGTTAAAGAGATGGGGCGGGGAAGGGGGGATACAGCAGACGTACAGCCCAATATAAAGAATTTCAATTTTATTTTATTCTAACTGCAATGAAACTATGAAAACTTTTTTTGGGTGTGGGGAGCGGTGCTGAGTTGTGAAGTTTGTGGGATCTTAGTTCCCTGACAAGGGATTGAACCCAGGCCCTCAGCAGTGGAAACAGGAAGTCCTAATCGCTGGACCACTAGGGAATTCCCAGAGAAAACATTTTAAACAGGGAAATGACATGATCTTGTTTCCAACTTATTTCACTCTAACATTCAGCACCCTTGCAATATACTCATATATTTTTGCAAACTTGCAAAAGAAATATTTTTGCAGTCTTTTTCTTCAAGGACCCCCAGAAGCTGCATAGAATCCAGGTCCCATATAACATAACTTTGTCTGAATGGGGTAAGTGCTCCATTAGAGAGCAGTCCCAAGTGCCAGGGAGTCACAGACAAACAACCTTGCCAATTTAGTACCAAGAGTTCTTTAATGTCAATGGACTTTTTTCTTTTTACACTTTATGAAAATGTGCCAAATCATGGCCTGATCTACTGAGAGAAACATGAATACATCAGCTTTGCTTGAAAAACGGGAAAGATGTATTAACAGATGTGTACAGCTTTCCCCCATGAAGGCAAGGGGCAGGGGAACAGTCCCCGTTTGTCTCAGGCAGCCTACACAGAGATGCCTCCTACTGTAACACAGCCATGAGTCACGGAGGTAGATGCACACGGCACAGAAAACTGAGTAAGGGGGTTGGTTATCCAGAAGCTATGGCGCCTCATCTACCACCACGACTGCAAATTACCTTCAGGCTTCCCTCAGCATTCTCTACCCAGTAACAAAGGTACCAGCAGCCAACACTGACGGAAGAGCTACTACTATTAGCTCATTTAGTCTTCACAACTCTAAACAGATCTATCATTAGACCCATTTTCACAAACAAAAAAACTAAACCTAAGCCCTAGAGAGACCTGACCCAGATCAAAAAACCACAAACTTAGCCTGACTCCAGAGTCCAACCTTTTACCCACTGTTTAGAATCTCCCAGTCCCACCAAATATATCTGCCACCAACTTCAGCATAGTTTTTTTCCGTTTTTTCTTCCCTCTCCCCTTTGTAAGAACACAGTCACAATTGTAAGAACTTTGTAAGTTCCTTGTGAGTTCTTACAGTCACTTTGTAAGAACACTGGGTCACAACAACAGAATGACTACAGGTACTTCCACTCACTGCTGCTGCTGCGGCTTAGTCGCTTCAGTTGTGTCCGACTCTTTGAGACCCTATGGACTGTAGCCCACCAGGCTCCTCTGTCCATGGGATTCCCAGGCAAGAGTACTGGAGTGAGCTGCCTTGCCCTCCTCCAGAGGATCTTCCCGACCCAAAGGATCAAACCTGCATCTCTTGTCTCCTGCATTGGCAGGTGGGTTCTTTACCATTAGTGCCACTTGGGAAACCCCACTTTCACTCACTACCTTCCTCCAAAACGAATGGGAGCACGATGGTCAGGACACAACATTCAGTCAGAATCCACTGTGGTCAAAATTTGTCCTGTCCTGCCCTGCTCTGGTGGTGGTGGTGGAGGTGGGGGTGATTTCAGACTATTTTTAGGGGATAAAATTCCGTACACTAAACGTGCATCAATGTTTGCAAAGTTATCCACTAACCTGGGCAAGTTAATATCATGCAAAACAGATACTTCAGTATCGAAAGGAGTTTGTCTGAGGAATGTGGTTGAGCTCACATCACAGGTCTGTTCACCACTGGCCTTGTGATCGTTATAGGGGTGGACAGAGCCACCAAGCCAACAAGTCCCCAGGCTATTAACATCGAGAGAGACAAACAGAGGTTACAGAAATCACCAAAGGGCAGAAGGTCGAGGCCTAATCTGTTCTTTCATCAGCTGGTTTCCTAAAGTTTCCAGGGGTGCAGGTAAGAGATTAAGAACTCTTAATCTTTTCTGTTTATTTCTCCAGCTCGCCAGATCTTTCTCCTTCACACAGTCCTGTCCCTTACCTAGGATACAAAAGAGCTGGCAACTCAGAAACGTCCATCAAACAGACTCATCACTGTTTAAAGAAGTAAACTGCTGGTTTGTGATGAACACTGGAAGTTGCAGAGATGGAACACCTTGTGTGTGATTTCCAAGAACATGGTGTGATGTCTCAGGTCCAAAATTGGGCTCATGGCCAATTAAAGCAGCCCAGGAGAGACACCTATGAGAAGAGATCTGGTGAATGAATGAAAAGTCAGATGAAGAAAAAGCAGCTCCCTTCAAAACAAGAGTCTCCAGGAAGAAGGCCAAGGAATGGGAGCTCCCAAAGTCGACAAGTAAAAAGCCTCGGGGGTGTTGGTGTACACACGTCCTCGCTGGCCAGGCAGCGGCCGCGACTAGCCACTCCCAGCCCACAGGTGTCAAGCACGAAGGTGAGGACTGCTTGCCGGTCCCAACTCCACATTCTACATCCTGAGTTGATCTCAAGACGCAGATGCGATCCTAATTTTTCCAAAACATTGGCTCCCTTCTCCCAGTTACACACCAGAATCCCAGAGAATCTAGGAGAAAGAGCTGGGGACAGGCGGGCGATAAACCAGTTTTTATTTTTTAGGGAGAGGGAAAATAACCAGAGGTCAGGGATGACTGAAAGGGTCGGTAAAGGGGTGGGGATGGGGCATCGCTACTCGTTGGGTGCACGGACTGGTCTGAGTCAGGAGCACAATCAGTGCTTAGTCACTGATACCTCGGCGGCCGGGAGTTCCTCGCGCCCGGCGGCCCGAGACGTACGTGATGACCCGAGCAGAGCCCCGCGCGAGGCGCACACCCGACTGGCTTCTGCACCCCGGCCCGGGCCTCCCCAGCCCGCCCCCCACCCCAAGACTTACTCCGCCGAGCTGGTCCCGTTAACCGCGGAGCCGTCCGGGGCCGGGTTCAGCTGGATGGGCGTCGGCTTCTTCTTGGGCATTTTGGACCCAGGAAAGGCGCTCCCAACTCTGAGGGCGGCCCCTCTAGCTTCCTCCCTCTGAGCTGCCCCGCGCCGGCCTCGCGGGGCCAAGTCTGGGCCGCAAGCCCGAAGGCTGCCTTCGGGGGGCGCGCCCTGCGCGGTCCCGTCAGGGCCAAAGGGCCAGTGGCGGTCTGGGGGAACCCCCGGCCCACTTGCTCAGTGCACAGGGAACCGAAGGGCTTCCCCGCCGGCGCAGCTCGGCAGCCCGGGATTCCCTCCCACTCTCCCTCAGTCAACCGGTCCCGGGCGCGCGCACCACAACGCTGATCCAGCCACAGCCCGGGAAAGTGCGCCGCCGCCACTGCCGCGTTCCAAGCGGCTCAGCGCAGCAGTCCCAGAGACGGACTGGAGGGCGGGGGAGAGTTGGGGGAGGGCTGGGGACAGGGGAAGCCTCGCCCCCCCAATTCCAGGAGGCTGCGTTTTCCACACGCCCACCTGGCTCCGCCCCAATTGCCTCTCTGACAGCCAATGAGAGCACGCCTCGGCGGCAGATGACGCGGAAATACGTCACGGGGCGCGGCGCGCGGCCCTGGGGGCGGGGTCCGGCCCTGGCTCCACAGCGCCCTCTGCCGCCTAGAGACTCCCAGGTGGACCTACCGGGAAAGGTTGTGCATCCTGGCTCCCATAGCTAGTCGAGGTGAGCTTGATCCGGTAGGTCGCCACGCGGTCTCCTCCTCTACGGTGCCTGTAGCCCCAGGGCCGAGTCACATTGATGGAGCTAAAGTAATAAAATGAATAAAGAAAAAGATCCCTTCCTGTTTCTAGAGGCAGCCTTGGGGAATAGACAACTTGTCAAGAGACTCCTTGTGTGTAGCAAATTGGCAAGTAGAAAGTTACATGTAAAGTGGTAATACACAGTATTAGTCTGCTGACAAGGGTACAGGGAAATGAGTATTCAGTCCGGATGAGACTTTAAATTGGGGCATTTCTGAGAGCAGATTGGGAATATATCTTAAAAACCTTTTGAAAAAAGTCCTTTCAACAGATAATTCCGGTTCTATAAAACTTGAAGAAAAAAGATGTGAATAAAGAGCTTAATGAAATGAAGATGACTTGTATGATTCAAAATACACATTCAGTTCACCTCTTCCTCTTTCCCTTTCTATTCAGTCCTAAAGGCATTAGGTGTGCAAAACCAGGTAAGCATCTACACCCCATGGTCCAGAGCAGCCTGTCAGCCACCTAGCCATTTGCAATATGTAGAGGGTAAAGTTTGCTTTTCACTTTTTAGCCATTTATGCTGTTTGAATTTTTTATTATGTATATAATTTATTCAATGTAAAACATATTTTATAAATTGTTTAAAGATTAAAATGAGAATGTAAAATTGTGAAGATATTTTGGAAAACAGTCTGCCAGTTCCTCAGTTAAATATAGTTACCATGCTGCTGCTGCTGAGTCACTTCAGTCGTGTCCGACTCTGTGCGACCCCATAGACAGCAGCCCACCAGGCTCCCCCGTCCCTGGGATTCTCCAGGCAAGAACACTGGAGTGGGTTGCCATTTCCTTCTCCAATGCATGAAAGTGAAAAGTCAAAGTGAAGTGGCTCAGTCGTGTCCGACCTTCAGCGACCCCATGGACTGCAGCCTACCAGGCTCCTCCGTCCATGGGATTTTCCAGGCAAGAGTACTGGAGTGGGGTGCCATTGCCTTCTCTGATATGACCCAGCAATTCCACTCCTATGTGCTCAAGAGAAGTGAAAATATAATATCCATACGAAACTTGTACACAAATTTTTATGCAAATGTGTGGCAGTATTATTCATAATAGTCAAAAAATGGAGACAACCCAAATGTCCATCAACAGATAAATAAAATGTGGCACATCCATGCAATGGAATATAATTTGACCATAAAAAGGAATGAAGTGCTGATCTGTGCTATAGCATTCATGAACTTTGGAAACATCATGCCAAGTGAAAGAAGCCAACTACAAGACCCCACACATTTTGTAATTTCATTTATGTGAAATGTCCAGAATAAGCAACTTTATAGAGACAGAAAGTAGATTAATGATTGTTTAGGATTTGGTGGGAAAGCTGAGCAAGAAACAGTAGAATGACTGCTAAAGGGTAAAAGGTCTCCAGAAACTAAGATCTTGGCATCCAGTCCCATCACTTCATGACAAATAGATGAGCAAAAAGTAGAAACAGTGACAGATTTTATTTTAGCCTACCAAAGTGGATGGGGACTGTAGCCATAAAATTAAAGGATACTAGCTCCTTGGAAGAAAAGCTATGACAAACCTGGATAGCATATTAAAAAGCAGAGACATCATTTTGTCAATAAAGGTTCATATAGTGAAAGCTTTGGTTTTTCCAGTAGTCAGGTACAGATGTGAGATTCAGACTGTAAGGAAGGCTGAATTCCAAAGACTTGATGCTTTTGAACTGTGGTGTTGGAGAAGACTCTTGAGAGTCCCTTGGACTGCAAGGAGATCAAACCAGTCAGTCCTAAAGGAAATCAGTCCTGAATATTCATCAGAAGGACTGATGCTGGAGCTCCAATACTTTGGTCACCTGATACAAAGAGCCAACTCATTGGAAAACATCCTGATGGGAAAGATTGAGGACAGGAGGAGAAGGGGGCAGCAGAGGATGAAATGGTTAGATAACATCATTGACTCAATGGACTTGAATTTGAGCAAGCTCTGGGAGATAGTGAAGGACAGAAGAGTCTGGCATGCTGCATTCCATGGGGTCACAAAGAGTCAGACGACTTTGCAACTGAACAACACCAACACCATGCAATGATATAAATGAATCTCATTAACATCCTGTTGGGTAAAAGAAACTAGACAGGAGAAATATATATGTATTTATGTATATACCATATATATATATTATACATATATTTACTCAAAACTAACAAATCTAGTCTGTGGAGGCAGAAGCTGGGATAGAGGCATCCTTGAGGAGGAGAGGAATCAAAAGGTGAGTTGAAGGAGGCTTTTAAGGTGCTAGTAACGTTTGCTTTCTTGCTCTGGGTAGAGATCACAGGAAAGTGTGTTCCACGTATGATTTTTATTATCTTTCAATAAAACAGTGTGTGTTCTGGACCTATGTTACCCCTCAATAAAACAATTACTAGAGGAAAAAAAAGAAATTTACCCAACACCACTAATTATCAAGGAAATGGAAATCAAAACCACAATGAGATATCACCTAATACCTGTTAGAATGGCTATCATAAAAAAAAAAAAAAAAAAACAGATAAGTATTGGCAGGGTGTGGAGAAAAGGGAACCCCTGGGCTTTTTGGTGGGAACCCAAATTGATACATCAAAAACCCCCATAAAATTAGTGGAGTTTCTAAAAAGAAATGAAATTAAAAATAGATCTACCAAATGATCCAACAATTCCACTCTTGGGTATGTATCCAAAGGAACTGAGATCAGGATCTCACAGAGATCTCTGCACTCCATATTCAACACAGCCTTATTCACAGTAGTTAAGATACGGAAACAGCCTAAGTGTCCATCAACAGATGAACAGAGGAAGAAGACCTGGAGTGGAATATTACTCAGCCATGAGATACAAGGAAATCCCGCCATTTGCAGTGATGTGGATGGACCTTACTCTAAATGAGATAAGTCAGACAGAGAAAAACAAATACTGTATGATCTCACTTGTATGTGAAATCTATAAAAGCCAAACTCAGGGAAACAGTAGAGTAGAGGTTACAAAAAACTTTGGGAGAAGAAATGAGGAGATATTGGTCAAAGGGTACAAACTTCAGTTATAAAATCCACGAGTTCTGAGAGCCTGATATACAGTATGGTATAGCTAATAATACTGTAGTATATAACTGAATGTTGCTCAGAGTAAATTTTAAATGTTCTTACACAAAACAGAAATGGTCATTATGGGACAACAAGGAAGGCTTAGTTAACGCTATGGTATAATCATTTTACAATATATAGCTTTGTCAAATCAACATTTTGTACACAAATTTACACAATGTTATACGTCAATTCAGTTCAGTCGCTCAGTCATGTCCAACCGACTCTGTGACCCCATGGATTGCAGCACACGAGGCTTCCCTGTCCATTGCCAACACCCGGAGCTTGCTCAAACTTATGTCCATTGAGTCAGTGATGACATCCAACCATCTCATCCTCTGTCATCCCCTTCTCCTCCTGTCTTAGGTCAATTACATCTCCATAAAACATGGGAGAAAAAGAAATCACAAGAAGACTTTTTTTCCCTGTCAGAAAATAGGTCAGACCAGCTGAAATGTATTTTTATTTTTTCTATTTTGGTTTTTAGACTGAAAGAAAATATAGGCCTTTCTCACATTAAAACATATAGGCCTTCTGAGTATTTTGTGGGTTTAAAAAATTTTATGTAACTAACGCCAGCTTAATATGGGGGGAAAAACTAGAATAGTATAAAAAGATAATAAGAACCATTCATGAAACACTGCCATTTACATTATGGAGTCCTGTGTTCGTACTAGCCATGCTCACACAGTTAATATTTTAGGATTAGTGAAGTTTATGATATTATCAGCCTATGAGTTTTATTTTAGCAGCAAGTCCATATTTGCTTCTTACAAATTAAGACCTTTTATTCTCTTATTATGACAAATTCAACTGGGAAATTCAAAATAAAAAAAGTCAAGTTATGGTAAACAAAAGTTAATCCATATGAGGAAATTCCACCTTATGTTTTCCCTTTTTTTTTTTGCCATACCCCAAGTAGCATGTGGGATCTTAGCTCCCGCACCAGAGATCAGATCCACACCCCCTGCAGTGGAAGCTTGGCGTCTTAACCACTGTACCGCCAGGGAATTTCCTAATTCATTTTTATACCACATTTTCCTACTCTCTAGTCATGAGAGAACTCTGACTCTTTATTAAAGGCTTTTACTGTCATTAAAACTCCCTTTGCCTATAATTCATTCTGCCAGGTGGGGCTGACTTTTGTAATGTTTAAATAAACAGCTAAGGAATATAATCCATTGTCTAGATTTTGAAGCTCCTGTGAGTTTGGCAGCTGTTCCTATTGAGTAACTGAGTGAAGGGTCACAGTGGACAGGGTAACACCACCCTCCCCTCCCCCTTCAGAGGCAGTACATCCACTTCCTCAGTTCTAGATGTCAGACATTCCAAATGCAATGAAACCACTGGGTTATTTTGGGAGCCACATTTAATGGTCACTTGCCCTTCGTTTAAAGGAAAAGGTGCCCCAGCAAGGTGAAGGCTGATGCAATTTCAATTGCTGTCTAAGGATGTGGCTTCAACCAGACAGGATGTCAGATCTGGCACCTTTTTTTGGAGGGGAGTGGGGGTAGGGACCTCACCCTGGCTTGGCATCCGTGAGAGATGTGCTACTTTGCTTTTCTCCCTTGGGGAGCACAATGAAAGAAGATATACTTGGGACATACTAGCTTCCTCGAGGGCAGCTGTGGGGAAGGAAGTCTTGACTTCCTTTGCAATCACAGTCCAGGGTCCCGGATATTCTTAATCTCTAATCTGGTCTGAGATGAAACAAATCTTTCCCAGAACATTTATTTGAATGCTTGTCATCACTGGTCAGTTTTTTTTTTTTTTCCCCATTCTTGCTTCTACTCAATGGAAAACCCCAGCATCATCCTTTTCCTGTCAAGTGCTTTGCAAAGATTACAGGCAGGAAATTTAAAATGAGAGTGACCATTTAATCTACAGATTTGAGAGCTATGATAAAAGAATACAGGGCCTACACAGGTAGAGTCATTGTAACATCTATCAATCTTTTTATAATTCATACTCCTGCTCAGAGGCCAGGTCATCTTGTAGAGAGCTTAGAATTTGTCTAAAGAGAGTTTCGTCCCCACAAATGAGCAGTGCATGACACATAGTCTCGGGTTTATATGTATTTTAAGATATTTTAAATTATATTGATTGGTACATCAATGTGTTTTAGCTCAGTTGGGAAAGAAACCACCTGCAATGCACGAGACCCCAGTTCGATTCCTGGATCGGGAAGATCGTCTGGAGAAGATGGATAGGCTACCCACTCCAGTTTTCTTGGGTTTCCCTTGTGGTTCAGCTGGTAGAGAATCTGCCTGTAATGTGGGAGACCTGGGTTCAATCCCTGGGCTGGGAGGATCCCCTGGAGAAGGGAAAGGCTACCCACTCCAGTATTCTGGCCTAGAGAATTCTGTGGACGGTATAGTCCACGGGGTCGCAAAGAGTCAGACACAACTGAGTGACTTTCAGTTTCACTTTTCACTTCATACTCCCAGGGAGCAAGGAATCTCTTCTCTGTGATGTTCCAGATTGTTTTCATGGTACTGTCTCATAAAATATAAAATATTGTTATTGTCATTATACTGATAGCAATTTGGTGTCGTTATAATTACTACTGAGCCATACTGCTATTTATTCTTACTCCTGTGTGTGCTTTCTCTGAATAGATAGACCTTTATAACTAAATCCTTGTCTGGTACCTGATATGGGGTTTCTGTGTAAAGAGAGTGGGAGACAGTTCCTTTTAGAATTTTAGAACTTGAATTAAATAGTACAACTGAGCCTTGGAGGGTTTAGTGGTGCCCTTTGCGGTCACACAGCTAGTTAGGGGTAGAACAGGAACACATCTAATTCCCAGGTTAATGATCTTCTAGAACCTCTTGGTACCTTGCCAAGTAATAGATAGGTACAATTGGTTTTATTTGATAGTCATCAGCTAAGTTTGGCTGTGACATTTTCAAGTATCTCCAATTATAATGACACTAAAGATCTTGATCATGCCATAAATAATGATGATTGTTCCTTTATCTACCACCTCTTTCTGTAATTTTCATACTTACCTTCAATTTCAAGTGGCTTCAAACCACTCGAAATATGCCACATATTTGGCATAAGTTGAATGGTTTGAGTAGATCATAATCCACACTTTTGAGTTCTAAGAATCTGGGGCCAAACTTAGAAACTGACAAAACTCAATGTCATTCATACTTAGTTTAAAAACTGTTGGGAAAAAACCAATTTCATATAATGTCCATAATGCATACAGTTCAAATTTATTTTAGGGAAATCATCAGAGATGTGCACAAAGATTTATATATAACAGAGATGTGTATTTCAGCATTACTCATAATTACAAGCTGTAAACACAAATTAATTTTTCTTTTATACTAACTTTGTTTGCTCTCTTTCAATGAATTCAGTGTTTTTTTCCCCCATTCCCCATCTTAGAAGAAAAAAAATCAAGAATTAGTTAACAGTAATTACCTTTAGAAAGAAAGACTTACTGAGTGGGAAGAAAAGCTTTCACTTTTCATTTTGTACTTTTTTTTGTTGTTGTTAGATTTTTCTGTCCATATAAATGAACTGCTTTATTTTTTAAAAATTTTCTTTGAAAATGTCAACAGGTATTTCCTAGGCAGGAAGATAATGGCAATTTTTGTTTCCCTTCTTTGAATTTCTCTGTGCTAAAAAAGTAATAAATTATGTTATCTTAAGAAACTAATGGCCCAAAATAGAGGATTTTATGATCCATCTACATGATGAAACTTAGTGCATCAGTTTAAAAATCTCTCTTTAAAATAATAATATAACAGCAGGGGAAAATGCTGCAAAAGTAGTGACAAAAGCACTTATAAAAATTATATACATATGAGCACCATTTTATTATCAAAATACAGTGTAAATATATATGATGGATAGAGAGAGGGAGAGATTGAGAGAGAGAGAAGAAAAAGGAAATATTTCAAGATGCTAACAGTGTTTATTTCTAGGGGGTAAAATTATAGAGAAGGAAATGGCAACCAACTCCAGTATTCTTGCCTGGAAAATTCCATGGACAGAGGAGCCTGGCAGGCTACAGGGGCTACAGTTCATGGGGTTGCAAAGAGTCAGGCATGACTGAGTGACTGAGTACACAAAAGTGTGGGTGAGATTATTTTATTTTTTATTTTGTGCTTTTCAGTGTTTTCCAGATTTTGTTGGTGAGTATTTGTTAGTTGATAGTGCCTCAGAGGGCTTCTCTGGTAGCTCAGATGGTAGAGATTCTGCCTGCAATGCAGGAGACCCCAGTTTGATTCCTGGGTCAGGAAGATCCCCTGGAGAAGGGATAGGCTACCCAATCTAGTACTCATGGTCTTCCCTGGTGGCTCAGACAGTAAAGAATCTGCCTGCAATGCAGGAGACCTGGCATCAATCCCTGGATTGGGAAGATCCCGTGGAGAAGGGAAAGGCTACCCACTCCAGTATTCTGGCCTGGAGAATCCCCATGGACAAAGGAGCCTGGTGGGCTACAGTCCAATGGGCCACAAAGAGTTGGACATGACTAAGCACAGGGACAGTGCCTCAGACTGTGTCCCTTTTTTGTCTATGTTCTCTGCTATGTGCTCCAACATCTTTATGCTGATGAGTTCCCAATTTTATTACTGCTGGTCTAGACCTCTCCTCCTAGGTTTCAGACGTGAATGCATGCTAAGTCACTTTAATTGTGTCCGACTCTTTGTGAGCCCATGAACTGTAGCCCACAAGACTCCTCTGTCCGTGGGATTCTCCAGGCAAGAATACTGGAATGGGTCACCATGCCCTCCTCCAGGGGATCTTCTGGACCCAGGAATTGAACCCACATCTCTTATGCCTCCTACACTGGCAAGCAGGTTCTTTACCACTAGTGACACCTGGGAAGCCCCCTGAGTTTCGGACATATACAGCCAACTGCCTCCGTGGAATTTCTAATACTTAAATGTCTCAGTGGGCATCACAAACTGAAAACATTTCAACTGGAGCACTTGATTCCACTCCCTCACCCCTCCCTAACCATCCTGTTTCCTCTCTTTGAAGCACCACCCACATCCAAACTGTCAAAAACACTGAGGAGTCCTTCCTGGCCTTGGGCTCCAGAGCCTCCACTATGGCCCCTATCTGACCATACTGCCCACCACACTGGGAGGAGTCCTCAGGACCAAAGGGTCATGCCTGCACAGAGTCTATGTCCCCTACTTCTAGACCATTCTCTGGTTCCCCAAGACTCCAGAATGTCCTGCCCAAACAGTGCAGGGCCTCTTTCCCTGGTCCACCCTCCTGAGAACAGAGTGACATACTGCACCCAGGTGTAGACTCCCCCAGGCCCAAGAGGGGCCAAGGAACTATTTGAGGAGGTGTGGACAGAGCTTGGCTCATGGTCTGGATATCCACGCACCTGGGGCTGAAGGCCCTTGCAGCGTATGATGGAGTTGGAGGGGAGAAGAGAAGGGGCAGCAGTGAGAAGAAAGCTAGGGGCCAGCTCTTCCCATGGTGCATTCTAGCACTCTGGGGAATCTGAGAAGTCTCAGTTCCAACCTGGACTTCCATATTGTTGTGAAAGTATATTTCTCAAGATAGGAGGACAGAACATATTTCATTTGATGACCTGAAGCTTGGGTGTCCACGTGGCCTCTTGCCCTGGGTCCTGCAAACATCAGGGGCGAGGCTGCCTATAAGTTCTGTCTCCCAAACATAAGGATCCTAACTGGCCCTCTGCTTTTCCTCCAGCCTCCTGAAAGTCCATTCTCCATAGAGCAGCTCGCGGATCTTTACAAACACACATTAGTCTGTTCAAGGCCCACCAGTGGCTCCAGTTCAAAACCCTTAGCAGACTTTTCAGCTCTGCCTCCATCAGACCTCACCTCATTCTACTTTCCCACTTAGTCACCAAACTCTGGCCACCGTGACCTTCTTTCCTCCTTCTGAACACAGATGTTGTTCCTGTTTACCCCGTGTGGAGACCCTATGCTTGGCCGCCCACTTCTTGCTACATACGCTGTGCCCAAGTGTCACTTCCTCATCCTCACTACATTGTCCCTGTGGGCACTCTTTGTCACAATACCACTTTGTTTTCTTCTTTCATTATCTTCTTTGTTTATTTACTGGCTTATTTTTTGGTTCCCTGTTGGTTTACCTCATCTGTTGTATTGGCCATTTTGTCACTGGCTCTGAGAACCATACCTGGCATATAGACAGACAATCAGTAAATATTTGTTAAATGGATAAATTTGTCCCTTCTCTTTCTTAACAGATCCAGTAAACAATGTCTCAGTTCAGTTCAGTTCAGTTGCTCAGTCGTGTGCGACTCTTTTCGACCCCATGAATCACAGCACACCAGGCCTCCCTGTCCATCACCAATTTCCAGAGTTCACCCAGACTCACGTCCATCGAGTCAGTGATGCCATCCAGCCATCTCATCCTCTGTCGTCCCCTTCTCCTCCTGCCCCCAATCCCTCCCAGCATCAGGGTCTTTTCCAATGAGTCAACTCTTCACATGAGATGGCCAAAGTACTGGAGTTTCAGCTTTAGCATCAGTCCTTCCAAAGAAATCCCAGGGCTGATCTCCTTTAGAATGGACTGGTTGGATCTCCTTGCAGTCCAAGGGACTCTCAAGAGTCTTCTCTAACACCACAGTTCAAAAGCATCAATTATTTGGCGCTCAGCTTTCTTCACAGTCCAACTATCACATCCATACATGACCTCTGGAAAAACCATAGCCTTGACTAGATGGACCTTTGTTGGCAAAGTAATGTCTGTGCTTTTTAATATGCTATCTAGGTTGGTCATAACCTTTCTTCCAAGGAGTAAGCGTCTTTTAATTTCATGGCTGCAATCACTATCTGCAGTGATTTTGGAGCCCCAAAAATAAAGTCTGACACTGTTTCCACTGTTTCCCCATCTATTTGCCATGAAGTGATGGGACCAGATGTCATGATCTTAGTTTTCTGAATGTTGAGCTTTAAGCCAACTTTTTCACTGTCCTCTTTCACTTTCATCAAGAGGCTTTTTAGTTCCTCTTCACTTTCTGCCATAAGGGTGGTGTTATCTGCATATCTGAGGTTATTGATCTTTCTCCCGGCAATCTTGATTCCAGCTTGTGCTTCTTCCAGCCCAGCGTTTCTCATGATGTACTCTGCATAGAAGTTAAATAAGCAGGGTGACAATACACAGCCTTGATGTACTCCTTTTCCTATTTGGAACCAGTCTGTTGTTCCGTGTCCAGTTCTAACTGTTGCTTCCTGACCTGCGAGGCAGGTCAGGTGGTCTGGTATTCCCATCTCTTTCAGAATTTTCCACAGTTTATAGTGATCCACACACGCTGAATGGGGGTGTGTGGACATGGGGGAGGAGCTACCCCATGTCCAAGGAGTGGTGGCTGCACGGGCGCAGGAGGGCCGAGAGGAGCTACTCCACGTTCAAGGTCAGGAGGGGAGGCTGTGAGGAGATACCCCTCGTCCAAGGTAAGGAGCAGCAGCTGCACTTTGCTGGAGCAGCCGTGAAGAGATACCCCACGTCCAAGGTAAGAGAAACCCAAGTAAGACGGTAGGTGTTGCCAAAGGGCATCAGAGGGCAGACACACTGAAACCATAATCACAGAAAACTAGTCAATCTAATCACACGGACCACAGCCTTGTCTAACTCAATAAAACTAAGCCATGCTGTGTGGGGCCACCCAAAACAGATGGGTCATGGTGGAGAGGTCTGACAGAATGTGGTCCACTGAAGAAGGGAATGGCAAACCACTTCAGTATTCTTGCCTTGAGAACCCCATGAACAGTATGAACAGTATGAAAACAATGTCTAAGGGCACATAGATTAAGTACCACGATCCAGTGTGATCTCTGCTTTATAGAAAAGCTTGGGTTACAGTACAGATCAATGGTGAATATTACACCATAGCCAGGTCTAGTGTCTCACCTGCCCAGGCTCTTTCCATAGCAATGGGTTACCTGCCTGAGGGTTCACTGAAACCCAAGAATCTGTCCTCCTTATGTATTTTTCTATAGTCTTTGTAAAACTATCTACTGAATCGCCCTGTTATAGAGAAGGAAAAATCTTTATCAAGTTTCTGAAAAGCTCCATCTGTAATATACTACAATGCCCTCTTTTTTTACCCTTTTCTTTTTTGCTACACCTCATGGCATGCAGAACTTCCCCAACCAGGAATTGAACCCAGGCCCCCTGTGTTGGAAGCACAGAGTATTAATCACTGGACCACCAGGAAAGTCCCCAGGCAAAACCTTCTTAAAAAAAGAACCACTTATTGGCTTTCACTCAAAACTTCCTTTCATAACTTTTCTGTCCTCATAGGCAATAAAAAAATATGTACTTTTTTTCACATGAAATCATTTTGTTTTACTTCAAGCCTTTTAGCCATTTGCAATGTAAACATAAAAAGAAGCATTCTTATTTTGAAGGATTAAGACTACTGATTATAAAATGAAATAATCAGTTAATTCACATGGTCCTTCTTATTCCTCTTCTTCTAACAATTGTGGTACTTCCTTTTTTTGTTTGGTTTTATTTGTGTTAAAATACAAAAAAAAAAAAATGAAGAAAAATACTGATTACCCCTTCACTCTCTGTAAGGTGCTGGGCTGTGCTTAGTTTCTCGTTGTGTCCGACTCTTCATGACTCCATGGACTGTAGCCCACCACGCTTCACTGTCCACGGGGATTCTTCAGGCAAGAATGTTGGAGTGGGTTGCCATGCCCTCCTCCAGGGGATCTTCCCTGCCCAGGGATTGAACCCAGGTCTCCCGCATTGCAAGACATTCTTTACCATCTGAGCCACCAGGGAAGCCCTTCTATAAGGTAACAGGTCCCAAATTCAGTGCTGTATACCCTTTAGAACTGGGAACTCAATAAATACATTCAAATTAGTTTAAATTCTATTGAGGGAATTTTCTTCTATATGTTTAAAACATTTTTTATACTTTAAGATTTTTTTTTTTACAGATCTATTGAGACATAATCATATGATAGGTGGCATACACAGAAAGGATAACATTTGAACGATTTTGACATATGTGGACAAACCATCACCACAATCAAGATAATAAACACACCCGCCACCTCCCAGCAGTTTCCTTGTGCCCCTTCAGAATCCTGCCCCTCTGCACCTGCCCATTGCCCTTACTATAATTTTCATTTTTTTTAATTTATTTATTTTCATTTTATCGAAGGGGCTTCCCTGGTGGCTCAGACAGTAAAGAATCTGCTTGCAGTGCAGGAGACCCAGGTTTGATCCCTGGATCAAGAAGATCCACTGGAGAAGGAAATGGCTACCCATTCTAGTAGTCTTGCCTGGAGAATCCCATGGACAGAGGAGCCCGGCAGGCTATGGTCCCTGGGGTCGCAAAGAGTCAGACACCACTGAGCAACTAACACTCTTCACTTTTGTAGTTGAATTACTAGGTTGTGTTTAATTTCTACTGTTCAACAGTGACTCAATTATGCGTATTTTTTTCATTATGGTTTATCCCAGGATATTGAATATAATTCCCTGGGCTATACCTTTTTTTTATCTATCCTGTATATAACTAGAATTTTATATTAATGGGATTGTATGGTATGTACTCCTTGATATGCTTTTTATTGAGGAGGGATTGTCTGGCTTCTTTCACTGAGCATACTTGCTGAGGTTTACCCCTGTAGTTGTGTGTGTCAGTAGTTCATTGATTGCTAAGTAGTAAGTCATTTAATTGACACATCACAATTAATTCATTCACCTTTCGATGGATATTACAAATAAAGCTTCTATAAACATCTATGTACAAGTCGTTATGTGCATATGTTTTCATTTCTCTCTAGATACCCAAGAGTATAATGGCTGGGTCACATGGTGGGTGTATGTTGAACTTTTAAAGAAATTTCAAAACTATTTTCCAAAGTGTTTAAACTATTTTAGGGAATTCCCTAGTGGTCCAGTGGATGGAAATCTGTGCTTTCACTGCTGAGGGCCCTAGTTCAATTTCTGGTCAGGGAACTAAGATCCCACAAGCTGTATGGCACAGATTAAAAAATTTTTTTAATAAACAAAAATACAATACAGTGATTTTTTTTTAAAAAGCTATTTTACATCCCATCAGCAACATAGGGGAGTTCCAGGTATTCTACATCTTTGCCAGTATCTGGTATGATTAGTCTTTTAAAATATGTGTCATTCTAGTGAATGCATACTGGTACTTCATTGTGGTTTTAATTGACACGTTTCAACTGACTAATGTGGGCTTCCCAGATGGCTCAGTAGTAAAGAATCCACCTGCCAATGCAGTGAGATACAGGGGATGCGGGTTTGATTCCTAGGTTGGGAAGATCTCCTGGAGAAGGAAATGTCAACCCACTAGCAGAGTCGACTGAGCGACTGGGCATACACACACTGACTAATGATTTTGAGCATTTTTTATATGTTTATTTGATATCCATATATATCAAATGTTGTTGGTGATGTGAATATTTAAATCTTTTGCCCATTTTGAAATGGGTTGTTTGTCTTATTATTGAGGTTTGCTTTTTAAAAAGTTCTTTATGTACTTTAGATAAAAATCCTTTGTCAAATATGTGATTTGTAGCTTCCCTGGTGGCTCAGGTGGTAAAGAATCTGCCTGCAATGCAGGAGATGCAGGTATGATCCCTGAATAGGGAAGATCCCCTGGAGAAGAGAATGGCAACCCACTCCAGTATTCTTGCTTGGAGAATTCCATGGACAGAGGAGCCTAGTGGCCTACATTCCATGGGGTTGCAAAGAGTCGTACACGACCGAACAACTAACATTTTTACACTTTCACATTCTCCTTGCCTGAGGTTTGTCTTTTCATTTTTTTTTTTAAGAGTGAAAGTTTTTCATTTTGATGAAGTTGGGGTTTTTTTGGTATTCTATCTTGGAAACTTTTGCCATTCAAATGCCCTCAGGAAAATTTTCTTTCATATTTTGAATAACATCTCTTAAGCCTTGAGTCTTCAAAATATACTCCTGGGCCATGAAAACACTTAAGAAAGAGCTCCCCAGCTCCCTCACCTGGTGAAAATGCTTTTTAAAGCATTTGAACCTAAAACATTTTAAAATTATGAAAGTGTCAAAAGTAATCTAAAACATTTTTCTTTTTTTCAAATATTTTTCAGAAGTGCAAAATACCTTACTATTGAGAACACAGAAGAAATAATTTTAAAAATATGAGATGTGAAAGTCAAATATTGCTGGTCTCAGTCTGTAAGATGACTTGCTTCTAGCCCACCACACCTGGAGTACATTTTCTTATCACTCTTCTTTTCCATGAAATTCTGTTTGAATGGAGGTGAAGAACATTTTACTACCTTAATCGATAGCACTAAAGTCCTCTTAGGGAAAGAAGCATTCTTGCTGGGAAGCATACTGTATTTTAATAAGTGCTTGAAGTTGATGAACACCCATAGACACTGCCTCCTATCCCTATCCTGAGGGTGTCGATTGGTGCCAAGCTTAAGAAAATGGAAGCATGTTCTCCATAACAGAGGAGATGGGAAGGAGAGAGAAAAGTGGAGAGAGGGGCACGGAGATAAAAGCTTTGCCAGATACGATGTAACCCTTTTCTAAGAATCCCACAAAGTGGGGCACATCTATTGAATGAGTGACTTTTACTGTTATAACTGTAGAAAGGGCCTAAACTGAAACAATTCAGAACAGAAATAACATGTGAGATTCAGGAGTTCAGAGTCCCAGATGACCCTGGGGACCTTGTTCTCACTGGGATTTACAAAAATTTTGGGAAGGGCCTTAACTTCCACAGAAAGTGAAGTGATGGGTATTTGAGTTTGTCGAACTTGACCTTTGAGGAGTAAGGTGACCTCAATTGATATCCTGGACCTTTGCATGGTACAACCTCCAATATTACAAATTTAAAACACTCTATCCTTTGACCAAAATGGACTTGATCTGATCAGTGACATGAAGAGATCTTAAATCCCTGCCCAGGAATTGAATCTGGGTAGCCTGGATGAAAGCTGGGAATCCTAGCCATCAGATCAGCAAAGGAGAGAGACAAGGAGCTATTTTTTCCTGGGATCTTTGTCCCCAGTGAAACATGCATTTCTCAAGGAGGCAAAAACTGAAAATGCAGGTGCAAAGTTTATCGTTAGAGACATACCACAACAAGTGGGAAAGCACCCAAAGAAACAATTTATCTAGTTAAGACAGAAGCAAGGCAGACAGGTACACCCAGAGAGAAAGGCTGTGGCATCCTCCCAAGTGAGGAGGAGTGCAGTAAAGAGGCAATTAAGTCATTTATATAAGGCAGTTCTTCTGGGTCTTTATCTTCCCTTTGGCCAATTGTCTGATTTCTTTTTCCACACCTGACCTGTCCTAGGACCCTCCCTGACATGTGTGGGCAACATTTTCTCAAGGTAGATTTCAGCCCAGAGGCCTATGGGATCGCATATTAGCATCAAATATTATGGGGCAGTGCCTTCCCCTTTTGACCCTCAGGGAGCCTTTCTGAACATGTGAAATGTCTCCCTTGCTCCCAGGATGGAAAATATATGACCTCCTGATCCTTTACTCAAACAAGGTTTAGCCTCTCTCTGTTACTACCATGACTGTTATCTTGAGTCCACAGGAGACAAAGCCTGGCTATTTACCCTGTTTCAGTTGTTAATTCCATTTCAGAGAGCAAACAGGAGGCTGGTTGTAAATATCTAACCTGGAACCCACCTATTACCCGTTTCAATAAATGCATACAGGAGGCCAGTTGTAAGTGTCCAGCCTGAAGGCCCTCTTTTACTTATCCCAAGAAATGTAAACAGAAACCCAGTTGTAGATGCCTAGCCTGGGGCCTCTCTGTCTGCTGTCTCAGGCTTACTTGCTCGAGTGCCCTCCTGGAAGCAAACCATAGGCCCCACCCAGAGCGCTACTTCATTCAAGTCCCCACCTCCACTCAGTCTCCTTCGGTCATTACTCCATCCAGTTCAGACCTTAAGGTTCATCACTTCCTGCAAATACTTCAAATCTCTTGTCCCCTTTTCCTTCCATTGCACTTACCTAGGAAAACTTCAGCCATGGAGTGACTTTATCATCTTCTCTGATCCTTAACTTCCTATCAAAAACCTAATAACACACCTATATCAAAATGCTTCATCCTGCATATCAGAGTAGAGAGAAGTGTTGCCTCAAAGGCTATCTCCTTCTGAGACTTGCCTGGTGGTCCAGTGATTAAGAGTCCATGCTTCCAATGCAGGGGACATGGGTTCAGTCCTGGTGGGGGAACTAAGATCCTGCATGCTGTGCAGTGGGGCAAAAAAAAAAAATTAAAATCTCAAAGGCTAGCCCTTCCACATGTCTGCTCAAGGTCTTTGTTCATTTGATACATATAAAAATACATATGTAACAATACATATCTAAGAATGCATATATAAAATACATATATAAGAATCTAAATAGCACTGTTCTGTTCAGAGTTGCAAAAAACCTCACACCATTTCAAATGTTTACCAATAAGAGAATAGTTGAAATAAATTGTTATACATTCAGTAAAGAATCATATAGAGCAGTAAAAATTTTCTAAACTACAGCTGTGTGAAACAACCCAGAAGAATCACTGGACAAAATACGAAATTAGGATAGTAAGCCCGAGCAGACTGCCTACAGTTTGATATAATTTTTTATAAAACTCAAAACAGGCAATATTGAACAACATATTGCTTATATTGTTCAGGCCTATAACTATATACAAAAACTATTTTTAAAAGGAATGATAGATGCAAAATTCAAGATAATGGTGATCTCAGGAGGAAGGAGGATCAGAGAAGGGATAAAAAGATATAAGATGTTGATATGCATGGCAAATAGAAGGAGAAAAATGGAAGTAGTGACAGATTTCTTCTTCTTGGGCTCCAAAATCCCTGTGGACGGTGACTAGCAGCCATGAACTCAGAAGATGACTGCTTCTTGGCAGGAAAGTGATGGCAAACCTAGACAGTGTGTTGAAAAGCAGAGACATTACTCTGGCAAAAAAGATCCGGATGGTCCAGGCTATGGTGGCCCCAGTGGTCTCGATGGTTGTGAGAGGTGGACAGTAAAGAAGGCAGACTGCCAAAGAATTGATGCCTTCGAACTGTGGTGCTGGAGAAGACTCCTGAAAGGCCCTTGGACAGCAAGATCAAACCAGTCAATCTTAGGGGAGATCAGCCCTGAATATTCACTGGAGGGACTGATGCTGAAACTTAAGCTCCAGTATTTTGGTCATCTGATGTGAACAGATGACTCATTGGAAAAGTCCTTGATGCTGGGAAAGACGGAGGGGAGAAGGAGACGAGGGCATCAGAGGCTGAGGTGGCTGGACGGCATCACTAATGCAATGAATGTGAACTTGGGCAAACTCTGGGAGAAGGTGAGGGACAGGAAGGCCTGGTGTGCTGCAGTCCGTGGGGTCACAGAGAATCAGACATGACTAGATGACTGAATAACAACAACAATAAGATGTTGGCTAGTTCTTAGATTGGAAGGTATGGTCACAGATTTGTATATTCTATTATTGTACTTTGTAATATACATAAACATTATATATTATTCTGTCAAGTGTCAAGTGAAGTCACTCAGTCATGTCTGACTCTTTGCTTCCCCGTGGACTGTAGCCTGCCAGGCTCCTCTGTCCATGGGATTTTCCAGGCAAGAATACAAGAGTGGGTTGCCATTTCCTTCTCCAGGGGATCTTCCCAACCCAGGGATCGAACCTGGGTCTCCTGTATTGTAGTTATTCTGTAGGTATCAAATATTATGTAAAAATAATATTTAAAACCTTTTAGGAGCTATGAAAAAAAATTATGATGAGATCTCTCCATTAAATATAGCTATCCCGCCTTTATTTCCCCAACATTTTTTTTTTTTTTTTTTTTGCGGGAGTGGGGGCGAGGGCAGGGGCTTCCCTTATGGCTCAGATGGTAAAGAATCTGCCTGCAATGTGGAAGACCATGAGTTCAATCCCTGGGTCGGGAAGGTCCCCCGGAGAAGGGAATGGCAATCCACTCCAGTATTCTTGCCTGGAGAATTCCATGGACAGTGGAGCCTGGGGGGCTACAGTCCATGGTGTTACAAAGAGACAGACAACACTGAGTGACTAACACTTTCTTTTCAACATTTTTTATGCTTCTGTTATTTCTCTTATTTTAGGGCACCTTCCCATACATCTATCCAAATCCTACCTAATTCCAAGACTCTGGTCAAGTTCCAGATCTTTCCAGAAGTCTTCATCAACTTCTCCAGCTCTTGTTCATCTTTATTTAGCACTTAACTTTTGGATTAAGCAAATCAGCATTTAACCACATTTTGTCTTCTGTCATTTATAATCGGTCCATGTATATTAAGATTCTTCACTGCAAATAACAGAACCTGGTCTCAGTTCAGTTCAGTAGCTCAGTTGTGTCCGACTCTTTGCGACCCCATGGACTGCAGGACACCAGGCTTCCCTGTCCATCACCAATTCCTGGAGCTTACTTAAACTCATTTCCATCGAGTTGGTGATGCCATTCAACCATCTCATCCTCTGTTGTCCCCTTCTCCTCCCACCTCCAATCTTTCCCAGCATCAGGGTCTTTTCCAATGAGAGTTCTTCTCATCAGGTGGCCAAAGTATTGGAGTTTCAGCTTCAGTATAAGTCCTTCCAGTAAATATTCAGGACTGATTTCCTTTAGGATGGACTGATTTCCTTTAGGATGGACTTGTTGGATCTTATTGCTGTCCAAGAGACTCTCAAGAGTCTTCTCCAACACCACAGTTCAAAAGCATCAATTCTTTGGCACTCAGCTTTCTTTATGGTCCAACTCTCACATCCATACATGACTACTGGGAAAACCAAAGCTTTGACTAGATGGACTTTGTTGGCAAAGTAATGTCTCTGCTTTTGAATAAGCTGTCTATTAAGTTGGTCATAACTTTTCTTCCAAGGAGCAAGTGTCTTTTAATTTCATGGCTGCAGTCACCATCTGCAGTGATTTTGGAGCCCAGAAAAATAAAGTCTGACACTGTTTCCACTGTTTCCCCATCTATTTCCCATGAAGTGGTGGGACTGGATGCCATGATCTTAGTTTTCTGAATGTTGAGTTTTAAGCCAGCTTTTTCACTCTCCTCTTTTACTTTCATCAAGAAGCTCTTCAGTTCTTCTTCACTTTCTGTCATAAGGGTGGTATTATTTGCATATCTGAGGTTATTGATATTTCTCCTGGCAATCTTGATTCCAGCTTGTGCCTCATCCAGCCCAGCGTTTTCACATGATGTACTCTGCATAGAAGTTAAATAAGCAGGGTGACAATACACAGCCATGACATACTCCTTTCCCAGATGTGGAACCAGTCCGTTGTTTCATGTCCAGTTCTAACTGTTGCTTCCTGACCTGCATACAGATTCCTAAGGAGGCAGGTCAGGTGGTTTGGTATTCCCATCTCTTGAAGAATTTTCCACAGTTTGTTGTGATCTATACAGTCAAAGGCTTTGGCATAGTCAACAAAGCAGAAGTAGATGTTTTTCTAGATGTTTTCTCTTGCTTTTTCGATGATCCAACAGACGTTGGCAACTTGATCTCTGGTTCTTCTGGCTTTTCTAAATCCAAGTTGAACATCTGGAAGTTTATGGTTTATATACTGTTGAAGTCTGACTCATCATTAGTAAACAGAAAAGAAATGTATTAAAGGATACGGATGGCTCCTAGCATCTGAGTGGTCAGGAAATGAGGTTTGGCAGCTGACAGGCTGATGTCAAAACTGTGCTGGTCTCCTGCTCTAGTGCAGACTCTACTGGTGCCACCACTGGGCAAAAGTGGACTTGCCCTCTCACCCCTGACACTGGACATGTGACTACTGGCACCTCTAGCCTCGCTGCCCTTGGAAGCTGGTTTCTTTTTTTTTTCCAGAATGGACTGCAAGCAGTGCCTCCACCTTCACTTCACCCTATTCTGACCTGAAGCCTATTTAGTTGCAGAGCTGGGGTATACAAGACATATCTAATTGTGTGGGACCCTGAGAAGATGAGTTTTTTGCTGCCAAATATAGAAAGTATGTTTTGAAGGTTATCTTACCAATTTGGCTTATTACCTAAAACACATAAGACTCAATAAATACCTGTTGATTTATTACTCTTCAGTATCTTGCATTAAAACAATACCTTTGGAATCAGCTAATCTACACCTTTTGTCTTACAAAGGAGCAAACAAAGCAATGAAGTGATTTGACGGTGGTCAGACTTCTAGCTCTTGGTGGAGCTGATGTTATGCTTTGAGGATGATGTGAATGAATATGTTAGTCGTTCCTCTGTCCATGGAATTCTCCAGGCAAGAATACTGGAGTAGGTAGCCATTCCCTTCTCCAGGGAGTGTTCCCAACCCAGGGATAAAATACAAGTCTCCCACGTTGCAGGCAGATTCTTTGCCATCTGAGCTACCAGGGAAGCCATAAAGTCCAGGCAGGAAAAATTCCCAAAGGTCTAATACAGTGGTGTAATAGGTTTCTCGTGCTGAAATTGCTTACATGACTTATTGTGAAAGTACTAGCTATTTATATTCTTAATATTTTGGGGAACACTCTAATTTTCCAGATTTGAAAAATAAAAGCACTAGCTTATTTTTTTCTATTTTATTATTTGTGGCAGTCTACTAATTTCCCCCCAACATCTTTTCACCCCTTCTTCCACAGTAATGGAAACCCTGAGTTTTTACTGGGCCATGGTCACCAAGAATAAAGACTATATCCCCAGTTTCTTTTGCAGCTGTGTGTGGCCATGGGTTTACGTTCTGGATGTAACCACAGTTGTTGTATGCAACTTCTGGGAAATGTTCTTAGAAATGTTGAGTCATGCCCTTTTCTCTTTCCTCCTCCCCGCTGATTGGAATACAGTGGAGCTGCAGAAGACATTTCAGAAGAGGAGGTGACCTTGAGAATGGAATTCTTTTGTGGTAAAGCAAGAAGATAGGATCTTACCAACAACGAACTTACTACCTCCCAACTTCTTGTACATGAGAGACAAACTTTCTACCTTGTTTATTGTTATTTTAGTTTATTTCATTTACGTTAGCTTTTTTCCCCTGTTATTTGTAGCTGGCCAAATCCTAATTAATAATCCCTGGGCTGGGGAAACAGTGGAAACAGTGGCTGACTTTATTTTTCTGGGCTCCAAAATCACTGCAGATGGTGACTGCAGCCATGAAATTAAAAGACGCTTGCTCCTTGGAAGGAAAGTTATGACCAACCTAGATAGCATATTCAAAAGCAGAGACATCACTTTGCCAACAAAGGTCCATCTGGTCAAGGCTATGGTTTTTCCAGTGGTCATGTATGGATGTGAGAGTTGGACTGTGAAGAAAGCTGAGCATCGAAGAATTGATGCTTTTGAACTGTGGTGTTGGAGAAGACTCTTGAGAGTCCCTTGGACTGCAAGGAGATCCAACCAGTCCATTCTAAAGGAGATCAGTCCTGGGTGTTCATTGGAAGGACTGATGCTGAGGCTGAAACTCCAATACTTTGGCCACCTGATGCGGAGAGCTGACTCATTTGAAAAGACCCTGATGCTGGGAAAGATTGAAGGTGGGAGGCGAAGCGGATGACAGAGGATGAGATGGTTGGATGGCATCACTGACTCAATGGACATGAGTTTGGGTGAACTCCGGGAGTTGGTGATGGACAGGGAGGTCTGGTGTGCTGCGGTTCATGGGGTTGCAGAGTCGGACACGACTGAGCGACTGAAATGGAACTGGGCTGGTCACCTTGATTATTCATGCTGATGCAGACCTGACTGGGTGATATGATCCCAACTTGGGCATGTTATGTACATGACAGGGGCAATTCGATGCCGCAGTCTTGAACTGGAGTCCTCAAGTACATAGCAGATCACTACTACCAACCACTCTAGTACATACCTAAGTGATAAGCCCAAATAACTCCAGCCAACTGATAAGACACAGAGACTTGGCTTTTTAAATGTGATTTAGAAATAGTTCATGGTCTTTGTTTTAAAATATTTTTGTCATTTCTCTTCTTTCAAACCTCACCTCTGGACTGGGTTCCCAGCTTTCCAGAAAAGCTTTTACGCCCTATACTCAATCTTTGTTCTTTAATAGTCTACTTTTTCTTTAACACTCCATTTTCCCCCTAGCTCTTTCAAAGCATTTTAATAACGTGGGAATGATTCAAAGTATGAAAAGAAGATTCAAACATCTTCCCTTTAAAGGGGAGCAAGGGTCATAGAAAGGCCTCAGGGCTCACAGATTGGAGAGTCTGGTTTCAGAAAGTCTCTTGAAGGCTAGCAGGCAGCTGAAGAGACATAAAATTTTAATAGATCCTCAGAGGATGGGACATGGTTGCTGGGTCCTGAGCACCTTGAAGCATTTCTTTTCTATGTATTTATTTGGCCACACTGGGTCTTAGTTGCGGCATGTGGGATCTTTTGTTGTGGAGCAAAGACTCTCTTGTTGTGATGCTCGGCTTCATTAGTTGCGGCACTCAGGCTTACTTGCATGTGGGATCTTAGTTTCCCTACCAGGGATCAAATCCAAGTCCCCTGCATTGCAAGGCGGATTCTTAACACTGAACCACCAGTGAAGTCCAATGAATGTTTCTTTCCTTATCTGTTTTTTTTTTTTAATATTTATTTGACTGCACCAAGTCTTAGTTGCAGCATGTGGGATCTAGTTCCGCAACCAGGGATCGAACCCCGGGCCCTCTGCCATGGGACCATGGAGTCCTAGACACTGGACCACCAGGGAAGTCCCGAAGGGTTCCTTGATCGTGATGCGGTGTCAAAGTATTTGTTTGGGGAGAACCGAGCAGGATGGGCTGAGCAGGTCTGTTGTTCCACAGGGTCAAGCTTCTTCAGCATGTAGACAAGGTCTCCCTGCTCACTGAGGTAATACTGGAGAAAACCCGACCACACTGAAGCCAGAGTTTCCAATTCCATGTGCAGCTGCCTCTAACTGATGGCCTCATGTGTTTTCAACACTATTCACTTTTAAAAACACCAAACAATTCTAAAAGTTTTAAATGACATGGCCTATGTGAAAGCTATATATTTTTTTACATGTCTGGTGCAATTGCTAAGGAAAATGTATTTCTAGTATTTCTCCCACGTGAAATAGGACAGTCAGACATTAATATGTCAGTGCCTTACAACTGTGGTAGTTACATTCACATGGTGCATGCTCAGTGGCTCAGTGGTGTTCTACCCTTTGCCACCATATAGACTGTAGTCAGCCAGGCTCCTGTGTCCATGGGATTTTCCAGGCAAGAATAGGGGAGTGGGTTGTCATTTCCTCCTCCAAGGGATCCCGTGGTAGGCGGCTTCCTTCCCACTGAGCCACCTGAGAATTCATGTTGAAGGATTTCTGTTAGTAAATCTGAAGAATCGGTAGTTTCTTAGAAAATTCTGTTTGCCTCTATCCTTAATATTCCATCCACAATCCAGTTTTCTAAAAAACCTGAGATCTATTTCCAAAGTCTAAAGTGCATAGAGCATAAGCAACACGAACATCACACGAGCAAGGAGGTAAAGCTTCTCGGAGGAATTCAGGAAGGCGGATGCGGTGCGGAGGGCAGTAGTGCGATGGGCTGGACCTGGGAAAGGTTGGCTAGACATGGGTGGGCGGGACCTGGGGGAGGTGGGTCTGGTAGGCACCGCCCAGGGCGTGCGCAGATTTGGCGCCGAACGCCAAGGAATCTTCTCGCGAGAGTTCGAGAGAAACGTGGTTTTTCTGCCGCGCGGAACTCTGCGCTGTTGGCGGCAGCGTCCGGAGCGAGGTGAGAGCGGGCTGAGGGGCGAGTGAAATTACGGAGGGGAGAGATGGTCCAGGTAGTCAGGCGGGGGAGCGGGCATGCTGGGCAGTCGTAAGGAGGGAGAGAGGAAGCAGGCGGACATGACTTAGACGGACGTGGGCTGATTTAGGACTGCAGGGAAGGGAGGCCTGACCGGCCACGACCTGTGCAGAGAGGAGGTCGGTGGGGATCAGAGCTGCCGCTTTTACTTCGTTTACGTTCGGGTCTGCCACTCACTAAACCAAACCTTTTAGTGGAAGGGAACGTGTGTCAGATACATCTTTTACATCTCTGGCTTCTGTATCGCGATTTCTAAACTCAGGAGTCGCCCTGTGAATGTTGAACGAATACGGTTGAAAGAGAGGATAGACAAGGAAGCACGGAAGAGGGGAGATTGGAGAAGAGGGATAGGATGGGAAGTTTTGTGGTTTTAAGCCTGGGTAGCAAAGAAGATCATGGGGTCAGTTTGGTAGGATTTCTGGCAAGGTCTTCTGTTTTGATAACTTAAAAGTTGGACGTTGGACACCTAAGACTGTGGGAATGAATTTATATATTAAATTTCTTTGTTACCTTCACTCCTCTGCGATTCTGAGGCCTAGAGGAGGAAGTCCTCTAGGTCGCTCTGTGCGACCCCAGAGACGGCAGCCCACCAGGCTCCCCCGTCCCTGGGATTCTCCAGTCAAGAACACCGGAGTGGGTTGTCATTTCCTTCTCCAATTATACTTACTATAGTTTGTGGCCTTGTTACCTCATTCATAGCTCCATTTTGGCTTCAAAGATGTGAACCACATTTCTTTCCAGGAGGCTTAAGCAGAATGGGGCTAAGTATACTTTTTGATGATATAAAACTAGATTATTTTAGGTTCGCCAAAAAGTTTTTTGTTGTTGTTGTTGTATAATGGCTCTAATAGCACTTAGTTGTCTTTAACTTCATTGAAAACAAATTTGTTAGATTGTATTGTGACAGCTGTCATATCAGCATGCATTTAAAAAAAAACTTATCAAAATTGGTGAATTTTTGTGTAGCCATTTTAATATTGAAGATGGAAGAAAAAAGCATTTTTGGCATATTATGCTTTATTAAGAAAGGTAGAAATGCAACTGAAACAAAAAAAGATTTGTACAGTGTATGGAGAAGGTGCTGTGGCTGAGCAAAAGTGTTTAAAGTGGTTTACACAGTTTCATGCTGGAGATTTCTCGCTGGATGATGCTCCATGGTCTGGTAGACCAGTGAATAAATTGAGACATTGAGAACAATCAACGTTATACTACATGGGAGATAGCTGACATACTCAAGATATCCAAATCAGGCATGGAAAGTCATTTGCACCAGCTTGGTTCTGTTCATCGCTTTGATATTTGGGTTCCACATAAGTGATAAAAACCTTCTTGACCTTAGTTTTGCATGCAATTCCTAACTTAAATGTAACAAAAAACTTCCATTTTTAAAACAATTTGTTATGGGTGATTAAAAATGGATACACTACAATAATGTGGAATGGAAGAGATCCTGGGGCAAGGGAAGTGAACCATGAACCGCACCAAAGGCCTGTCTTCATCCCAAGAAGGTGATGTTGTGTATATGGTGGGATTGGAAGGAAGTCGTCTCTTATAAGCTCTTTCTGGAAAACCAAAGGATTGATTCCAACAAATACTGGTCCCAATTTGTTGTTCACTCACTAAGTGTTATCCTACTCTTTGTGACATGATGGACTGTGGCACAACTGGCTTCCCTGTCCTTCAGTATCTCCCCGAGTTTGCTCAGACTTATGTCTATTAAGTCAGTGATGCCATCCAACTATCTCATCCTTTGTTGCCCCTTCTCCTCTTGCCCTCAATCTTTCCCAGCATCAGGGTCTTTTCCAATGAGTTGGCTCTTTGCATCAGATGGCCAAATTATTAGTTTCAGCATCAGTCCATCCAATGAATATTCAGGGTACATTCCTTTAGGATTGACTGGTTTGACCTCCTTGCAGTCCAAGGGACTCTCAAGAATCTTCTCCAGCACCGCAGTTCAAAGGCATCAATTCTTCAGTGCTCAGCCTTCTTTACGGTCCAACTCTCAGGTCCGTACCTGACGGCTGGAAAAACCATAGCTTTGACTATATGGACCTTTGTTGGCAAAGTGATGTCTCTGCTTTTTAATACTCTGTCTAGGTTTGTCATAGTTTTTCTACCAGGGAGCAAGCGTCTTTCAATTTCATGCCTGCAGTCACCATCCACAGTGATTCTGGAGCTCAAGAAAATGAAATCTGCCAGTGTCCATATTAGACCAGCTGAAAGCACTTAACAGAAAGCATCTGGAATTAGTTAACAGAAAACAAATAGAATGCAAGACCATATGTTTCTTTTCTTTCTTTTAAAAATATTTATTTGTTTAAAATTCACTTATTTTTAATTGAAGGGTAATTGTTCACAATATTGTGTTGGCCTCTGCCATACATCAACATGATCAGCCATAGATATACGTAAGTCCCCTCCCTCTTGAGCCTCGCTCTCACCTCCCACCCCTCTAGGATGTTGCAGAGCCCCAGTTTGAGTTCTCTGAGTCATGAAACAAAGTCCTATTTGTTATCTGTTTTACATATGGTAGTATATATGCCTCCATGTTTCTCTCTCAATTCATCCCACCCTCTCCTTCTTGCTCCCCTCCTTGTCCATAAGTTTTTTCTCTATGTCTGCATCTCCACTGCTGCCCTGCAGATAGGTACATTACTACCATCTTTCTAGATTCTATATATATATGCATTATATACTATATTTGTTTTCCTGTTTCTGACTTCATTATGTATAATAGGCTCTAGATTGGTCCACTTCATTAGAACTGACTCAGATGTGTCCCTTTTAATGGCTGAGTAATATTCCATCGTATATATGTATCACTGTTTCTTTTATCCATTCATCAGTCGATGGACATCTAAGTTGCTTCCGTGTCCCAATTCTTGGCAGTAGTGCTGCAGAGGACATTGGGGTACGTGTGCCTTTTTCAGTTTTGATTTCCTCAGAGTATATGCCAAGTAGTGGGGTTGCTGGGTCCTGTATCAGTTCTACTCCCAGTTTTTTGAGGAATCATATTTTCCATAGTGGCTATATCAGTTTACTTTCCCACCAGTAGGGCAAGAGGGTTCCCTTTTCTCCACACCCTCTCCAGCGTTTATCATTTGTGGATTTTTGATGATGGCCATTCTGACCGGTGTGAGGTGATACCTCATTGTAGTTTTGATTTTCATTTCTCTAACAATGAGCAATGTTGAGTATCTTTTCATGTTTTTATTAGCTATCTGCTAGCTTCTTTGGAGAAATGTCTGTTTAGGTCTTTGCCCACTTTTTGATTGGGTTGTTTTGTTTTTCTGGTATCATATATTTCTTTGATAATCAGGCAAAAACTGTTACAGCTTGGCTGGGAAGTTCTGATTCATCCACCAGACATTGCACCTTGGGATTTCCGTTTATTTTGGTCTGTACAAAATTCTCTTAATGGAAAAAACATCTCCATTCTCTGGAAGACTATAAAAGGCACCTAGAACTGTTCTTTTCTAAAAAAGATAAATAGTTTTGAGAAGATGGAATTACAAACTTGCCTTAAAAACAGCAGAAGGTAGTGGAGCAACAGTGAATACGTTCTTCAATAATGTTCTTGGTGAAAATGAAAAATATATCTTCTGTTTTTACTTAAAAACCAAAGAAACTTCAGTATGACCTTAAACTGCTTTCCAGTTTTGAAGATCTGTGATTGATAACTGTGTTTTGTTTTTATGTACTTGTTGTCTTGGAAACTTAGAATTGGCGAGACTTCGGAAATCGTCTGGCTCTAGTAGTTGTATAGTTTTGGGGAAATTTTGAAATTCTTCATTCCTCCATTCAACAATTATTTTTTATTTGTTTTTTTTAGTGGTCCATTGCAGTTATTAATCCTGCTAGATGGAAATTACAATTGTCAAGTATCATTGCCATCAGAACTCTCCCTGTCCAAATTCAGGAACTGAACAGATTCAGATAACTTTTTGAGATATCTTTCTTTCATGAACTCTCATGTTTGTTATCCACAACTCAGGAATCTGATAGATTGGGATAAAGCATTACACCACCCATGACCTGAACTCACTAAAAGTGACTCTCAGTATCTGAATTCCGGAAACATGGATTTGGATAGTGAGGATTCTTGGGCTACTTGTTCTGGCAGTGAAATGAGAAAGATCAGTTTGGTCACTTCAGTTCTCCTCTCTGGGACCAACACTTTGTTCTCTCCTCCAGGGTTCCAGCCTTGCCCTCCAAGAGTCCCTTTCCTGTCCATTTCCCTCTTGGCCATATTTGAAGTAGGCATTGGGAGGTGTGCTCGCCTTTGGGGCTGTAGAGCTGCCCAGGTTTTCTGCTAGTTCAAGTTGGGAGGGCCGAGATCAGGAACTATTTCTCCAACACCAGCTCTGGGGATACAGTAGAGGAGAACAGAGACCCACCTTATCATTGCCCTTTTAGAGCTACAGTCTCCAAGGGGAGACAAACATTTATCAAATAATGACACAAATAGAACCTCATATTGGGGCCTGGGTAAGTGCTATGAAACTACTACTTGACATTTTGAATGCTTGTAGAGGATTTAATTTAGGAAAATTGGGGGAGATTTTTCTGATTTGACAGTTGAGATCTGAAAGGGATGAGCAGTCAGAGAAGAGGCTTTGTAAAGGTCTAGTGGCCTGAGGGTTAGACAAAGCATAGAGAATGGTGTGAAGTCTGTAGAGAAGTAGGAAGGTGCTAAATCCTGCAGGGCCTTAGAGTCTTACCATTATGTTAAGAGCAGCAGAAAGTTATTGACGTGTTTAAGCCTGGTAGTGATGTGATTAGCTTGACATTTCCAAGGTACAGTTCAGTTCAGTTCAGTCGCTCAGTCGTGTCCAACTTTTTGCGACCCCATGAATCGCAGCATGCCAGGCCTCCCTGTCCATCACCAACTCCCAGAGTTCACTCAAACTCATGTCCATCGAGTCGGTGATGCCATCCAACCATCTCATCCTCTGTCGTCCCCTTCTCCTCCTGCCCCCAATCCCTCCCAGCATCAGAGTCTTTTCCAGTGAGTCAGCTCTTCTCATGAGGTGGCCAAAGTACTGGAGTTTCAGCTTCAGCATCAGTCCTTACAAAGAACACCCAGGACTGATCTCCTTTAGAAGGGACTGGTTGGATCTCCTTGCAGTCCAAGGACTCTCAAGAGTCTTCTCCAACACCACAGTTCAAGCATCAATTCTTCAGCGCTCAGCTTTCTTCACAGTCCAACTCTCACATCCATACATGACCACTGGAAAAACCAAAGCCTTGACTAGATGGACCTTTGTTGGCAAAGTAATATCTCTGCTTTTTAATATGCTGTCTAGGTTGGTCGTAACTTTCCTTCCAAGGAGTGTCTTTTAATTTCATGGCTGCAGTCACCATCTGTAGTGATTTTGGAGCCCCCCAAAATAAAGTCTGACACTGTTTCCACTGTTTCCCCATCTATTTCCCATGAAGTGATGGGACCAGATGCTATGATCTTAGTTTTCTGAATGTTGAGTTTTAAGCCAACTTTTTCACTCTCTTTCACTTTCATCAAGAGGCTTTTTAGTTCCTCTTCACTTTCTGCCATAAGGGTGGTGTCATCTGCATATCTGAGGTTCTTGATATTTCTCCTGGCATTCTTGATTCCAGCTTGTGCTTCCTTCAGCACAGTGTTTCTCATGATGTACTCTGCATATAAGTTAAATAAGCAGGGTGACAATATACAGCCTTGATGTACTACTTTTCCTATTTGGAACCAGTCTGTTGTTCCATGTCCAGTTCTAACTGTTGCTTCCTGACCTGCATACAGATTTCTCAAGAGGCAGATCAGGTGGTCTGGTATTCCCATCTCTTTCAGAATTTTCCAGTTTATTGTGATCCACACAGTCAAAGGTTGATTTGGTTGATTTGGCATAATCAATAAAGCAGAAATAGATGTTTTTCTGGAACTCTCTTGCTCTTTCGATGATCCAGCAGATGTTGGCAATTTGATCTCTGCTTCCTCTGCCTTTTCTAAAACCAGCTTGAACATCTGGAAGTTCATGGTTCATGTATTGCTGAAGCCTGGCTTGGAGAATTTTGAGCATTACCTTACTAGCGTGTGAGATGAGTACAATTGTGCGGTAGTTTGAGCATTCTTTGGCATTGCCTTTCTTTGGGATTGGAATGAGAACTGACCTTTTCCAGTCCTGTGGCCACTGCTGGGTTTTCCAAATTTGCTGGCATATTGAGTGCAGCGCTTTCACAGCATCATCTTTCAGGATTTGAAATAGCTCAACTGGAATTCCATCACCTCCACTAGCTTTGTTCGTAGTGATGCTTTCTAAGGCCCACTTGACTTCACATTCCAGGATGTCTGGCTCTAGGTCAGTGATCACACCTTCGTGATTATCTTGGTCATGAAGATCTTTTTTGTACAGTTCTTCTGTGTATTCTTGCCACCTCTTTTTAATATCTTCTGCTTCTGTTAGGTCCATACCATTGCTATCCTTTATCGAACCCATCTTTGCATGAAATGTTCCCTTGGTATCTCTAATTTTCTTGAAGAGATCTCTAGTCTTTCCCATTATGTTGTTTTCCTCTATTTCTTTGCTTTGATCACTGAGGAAGGCTTTCTTATCTCTCCTTGCTATTCTTTGGAACTCTGCATTCAGATGCTTATATCTTTCCTTTTCTCCTTTGCTTTTCGCTTGTCTTCTTTTCACAGCTATTTGTAAGGCCTCCTCAGACAGCCATTTTGCTTTTTTGCATTTCTTTTCCATGGAGATGACTTTTCCAGGATCCCTGTCTCCTGTACAGTGTCATGAACCTCCGTCCATAGTTCATCAGGCACTCTATCAGATCTACTCCCTTAGATCTATTTCTCACTTCCACTGTATAATCATAAGGGATTTGATTTAGGTCATACCTGAATGGTCTAGTGGTTTTCCCTACTTTCTTCAATTTAAGTCTGAACTTGGCAATAAGGAGTTCATGATCTGAGCCACAGTCAGCTCCCGGTCTTATTTTTGCTGACTGTATAGGGCTTCTCCATCTTTAGCTGCAAAGAATATAATCAGTCTGATTTCAGTGTTGACCATCTGGTGATGTCCATGTGTAGAGTCTTCTCTTGTGTTGGTGGAAGAGGGTGTTTGGTATGACCAGTACGTTCTCTTGGCAAAACTCTATTAGCCTTTGCCCTGTTTCATTCTGTACTCCAAGACCAATTTGCCTGTTACTCCAGGTGTTTCTTGACTTCCTACTTTTGCATTCCAGTCCCTTATAATGAAAAGGACATCTTTTTGGGTGTTAGTCTAAAAGGTCTTGTGCATCTTCATAGAACCGTTCAACTTCAGCTTCTTCAGCATTACTGATTTGGGGCATAGGCTTGGATTACCGTGATATTGAATGGTTTGCCTTGGAAACGAACAGATCATTCTGTCGTTTTTGAGATTGCATCCAAGTCCTGCATTTCGGACTCTTTTGTTGACCGTGATGGCTACTCCATTTCTTCTAAGGGATTCCTGCCCGCAGTAGTAGATATAATGGTCATCTGAGTTAAATTCACCCATTCCAGTCCATTTTAGTTCGCTGATTCCTAGAACGTTGATGTTCACTCTTGCCATCTCCTGTTTGACCACTTCAATTTGCCTTGATTCATGGACCTAACATTCCAGGTTCCTATGCAATATTGCTCTTTACAGCATCGGACCTTGCTTCTATCACCAGTCACATGCACAACTGGCTATTGTTTTTGTTTTGGCTCCCTCCCTTCATTCTTTCTGGAGTTATTTCTCCACTGATCTCCAGTAGCATATTGGGCACCTACTGATCTGGGGAGTTCCCCTTCAGTATCCTATCATTTTGCCTTTTCATACGGTTCGTGGGATTCTCAAGGCAAGAATATGGAAGTGGTTTGCCATTCCCTTCTCCAGTGGACCACATTCTGTCACATTCCAAAGGTTAGTTAAGCTGTAATACGAAGAATGGAGTGAAAGAGCAAAATGGATAGGAGTAATGGAATAATCCAATATATGTTAGGAAGTAGTTGTGGAAATAGAAATGGCAGACTCAAGGAATAATTTGGAAGTAAATGGACAGGGTAAGTAGGATAGGGGAATGAAGTATTAAGGGTGACTTGCAGGTTTCTGAGTTGTATAGCTGGATTGGTGTCATTTACTGAATGGGGAAATTTTTGAAGATTGGTTTTATACATGGTAAGTTATAGATGCCTTTGAAAAATTTTAGAGCTGTAGAATGAGAAGTAGGGATTTAGAGCTCAGATTTGATGCTTGTGTAGAAATAAAAAATTAGCGAGTCATCTATAAATTAGAGTCATGTGCATAACTGAGTGAAGTGGGCCGAGGATGAAATCTTGTAAACTTATTAACCAGGTTAGAGGAAAATGAATCTGCAGAAGTTTAGGAGGCATGTCCAGGAAGGGAGGAAAACCAGATGAGTACTGTGTTTCAGAAGTCAACAAAAATACTTTTCCAGCAAAAGGAACTGATCAAAAGTGTCAGATGTTTCTGAGAGGTCAAGTGAGATGGTATGAAAAGCATTCTTTCAAGTTACCAATCAAGACATTATTTCCATTTCAAAGGAAACTTTACTAGAAAGCCAATATGTAAACAGTATTTTTATTTTTTCCTTTTCTGGCCCCACTGCACAGCTTATGGGATCTTAGTTCCCAGGGCAGGGATTGAACCCAGGCCTCGGGCAGAGCACAGAGCCCTAACCACTGGACCACCCGGGAATTCCCAGTAATGATTTTTAAAACCTCTGGTTGGAGTGGAGGTGAGATTCTTGTACCCTGCCTGTTTCACCCCATTTGGACCACAGTTTGAAACCCTCTGAAAAGTTGAAATCATTTTATAATGGGGAAACTCAACAGTTAAGGTAAAATGTTTTGCTCAAACCCATATTGTTATTTAGTGGTAGGCTGTCCATTAGAATTCAGTTCTTTGAGTTTCTAACTTAGGTTCTTTTTTCTGTAATTGTTATATTCTCCACTTTGTTTCATGATGTGTGAGTTTGAAATATGGTTTAACTGACTGAAAAACATGCATTTTGCTGCAAGTGGAACTTAACTGTGTCATAGAAAAACCGCTTGGATGAATAAACATTTTACTTTTTTTTTTCCCTAGAGGAAAAGATGCTAGAACCACAGGAGAATGGCTTGACTGACCTACCAGATTATGAGCATATAGAAGATGAAACTTTTCCTCCGTTCCCACCTCCAGCCTCTCCAGGGAGAGAAGATGGTGAAGGCGCTGAACCTGAAGAAGGTCCATGACACCAGAGTGGTGTCCATGTCCAGCTATCCCTCTGTCAGCTTTCAAAATGACACATTTAAAAATGAGGCTTAAATAAGTAATATTAAATCTTGGTATATTTCACCAGAGTCAGGGAGAGGAGCGCCTGTTCCTGTACCTCCGAAGAGAACCGTTAAAAGGAATATACCCAAGCTGAACGCTGAGAGGTACATTTACTATTTCCTTAAACATTTCTACTTTTCTTTCCATCGTCTTTTCCCTCTTACGTTACAAGCTTTTGGTTGGGATGATTTTGGGATCAGATATTTCTAAAGGCATTTTTTTCAGTTTAACAGATAACATTTTTTTCTTATGGTCTTGTTTTGGCCTTGATGGCTTTAGAAAACTTGAAATTTAAAAATACTTCTATTCACAGATTAATTTCAGAGAGAGGGCTGCCAGCATTAAGGCACGTGTTTGAGAAGGCAAAATTCAAAGGAAAAGGTCATGAGGTAAGAAGTGTCTGATTTGTATTTTAGACCTTTGTTTCTTAAAGTATTGGTGAGACTGTGTGCCCATTCTCGTGCTCTCAGGAATCTTAGAATGTTTCACAGATGCTGTCATCCAGCATCATCTCTCTTTAGAAACTGTGATACGTGGAAAGGACATTGAAGACATTTAGGAACTATCAATCTCTGCATAAGTGAACATTTAAAAATTTCCTTTGCATCATGTAGAATGTAGATATAATTTTTTTGCAGATGATATCTTAGTAGAGCTTTGTAATAATTTATGAAGGATTTTCAAATATGTTCTTAAAGTATCAACCTCTGGGGTAGGTGTTGGTCCCATTATATAGTAAAGGAAACTGAGTTTTAGTTTTAAGCTTCCACTGCCAGTGGTTAAGAGCAGACCCTTGACTTTTGTTTCATGGACCAGCTAGAGGAACATTAATACAACATGAGCATGATTTTGGTGTAGTGTTCAGGAGAGTTGGAAAGAGGGAAGGGAACAGAAGCAGACAGTAATTCAGAGGCTATTTCACTCCCAGGGGAACTAAGTGAAATAGCCTAGATAGGATATTAATAATAGCAAGGGGATGAACAACATATAATACTTGGAGGTGATTGGGAGGTACAAAAGTAAAAATTAATCCCCAAATTTTAAACCTAGGAAGCTGAAAAACCTGTATTACATTTTCTTGGTTTCAGTGGATAATAAGGAAGAATATAAGCCTGTGTTCTATTTTGCCACAAAACTAAACCTAAGTCAAGATATTTTAAAACCATGCCCAGCTCAGTTAATTCATTGCTCTTATCGAAATTTTCAGGTAGTAATGATAAACTGGTGCTTTGAATTTGGGACATCTTCATCATTTTCATAAGTTCTTTGTTAAGATAAACTTATATGAAGAATAAATATTTTTGTATTCCTTCACTGAGTGCGGGTGGGCTCTGAGTTTGTCTAGTCTTCTATACTTTGCCTTTGAAAAGTCTTACTATTTTCTCACAGAGTTGCATCACTGATGCCTTTTTTCTAGGTGTGATTTGGGACTTTACACTATTTAGGTATGTCTCTTCTCTGTCCCTTGGGTCTAACATGACATTGTGAGGTGGCTGGTCAACAACTGGAAGATGGTCATAGGTGGTTGAGCCTTTAAAAGAACTTTTATCTTCATCAGAATGAGAACGATAAGACATTATGTTCTCAGTATTACATATTGAGTTATTGGTAGAGTTTATTGTTTTAACCATGAGCTTCTTATGGTTCAAATACCACCAAGATCAAATACCACCATCACAATAGTAGTGGACATTTGTGGGCTTGCTTTGTGTCAGGCACTTTACTTGTATTACTTAATCCTCCTAACAACCCTATGAGGTATGTATAATCTCATTTTATTCATGAAGAAAAATTACACAGGTAAAGTGATTTGTTCAAAGTCACACAGCTATTAAGTGGTAGAATTTAGATTTGAATCTATGCAGTCTGATCCAGAGCTTTTAACCACTCTTTTAAAATTCTGTAAGAAAAAAAATTTTTTTTAGTAAAATCAGGAATTTGGAACTTTTTTCATTTATTACTGTGGTTTATTAAATTTTGTTTTTCATTAAAATTTTTTTTAGTGTTAAATTGAAATTTCAAATGTAGAGAGGTACTGTGGTCTGAAAATGTTTGCACTTTTCTTGCTGGTCTTCAGTACTTTGCCCTTGGAATTTCTGAGTATATTTTCTCAGAGCTGATTCTCAGTGCTTTCTTCTCCGTATATGATTTTTAGGGGCCTGTCAGTGTGTATAGTTATTTCTAAAAGATAAGCTTGTCATATTTTATTAAATTTACTTTCAAGTATTACTTTATAGTCCTGAAAAGACACATGTGATTATCTTTTAACTTTTATTAAGTTTTCATACTAGGTTTCTTTTTTCCTCTGATTTTTAAAGCCTACTGCAGGTAGAGGATTGCACTGCAATCCTCTAAGCCCTTAATACATACTTTTCTTCTTAAAGTTTCTTCTAAAAGTTTATTGACCTTATAGTTATAGAAGGACACCAGTGACTTTGATACTACTGTTCAATTCTGAAATCTGCTGACAAGGTCACTTGTGAGAATGAATCTTCTATTTAGCATTTTTATTTTTATGTGCCAGGCTGAGGACTTGAAGACACTAATCAGACACATGGAGCACTGGGCACATAGGCTATTCCCTAAACTGCAATTTGAAGATTTTATTGATAGAGTTGAATGTCTGGGAAATAAAAAGGAAGTTCAGGTAGGTGTTGAGATTATTATGAATATCATTCACAATGCTAAATTGTATAAGGATATATTTAGTTGAGGCTAAGTAGCTCTTTGGGGTCTTCATTTTGCAGTCTTAGTAGAGAAGGGGAGAGTTAATAGTGGTTACTTGGGCACAACTTTTTTTGAAACTTAAGAATAAAATCAGTGACTACTTTCTTCCAAATCTAAGTGAAAATATAAAAATGTCTTTTATTTTCAGACCTGTTTAAAACGAATTCGACTTGATCTCCCTATTTTACATGAAGATTTTGTTAGTAATAATGGTAAGAATATAGGTTTATCTACTTGATAATAAGTTTGCTTTTACAAATGGATCTAGGGGTTGGCAGTGTTACAGGACGGAGTTCTTAGTTTATTTTGAATATATAATTACAGTATAGTAAATAGGAATGAATTAAGATGCCTTGGTACATCTAGAATACACAGTGGTATGCTATTAAGAGATGTAAAAATATCTTTACATGTTCACAAAGAGCATGAGTTTTTGTGAACTGTTGGTCATGACCCATTGGTCTTTTGTAGTACTTCTTAATAAAAATATATGAAAAGATGCAGTGTTCATATACATGCCCATTATAAAAAAGTGGTTCTGGGAAATTAGAATTTGATGTTGAAATACTTCACATTTCACATAAGAGTACAGATCTTGTATCTATGACGTTAATTAGACCTGTGTGACTGTTCCTGGTATTGATTGCATTTGTTGGTCGTACAGTGCAACCATAGGCAGTCACATACATCAAAACATGGTTCCTGCCGACAGGGTCTGTATAGTTATCAGATTTTCTGTGCGATGGCTCCATACATGTTTGCTTTTTGTTTTTAAAATTTTTAGTAGATGCAGTAGAAAATACAGGCTCCATATAGAATCCCCGAAAGTTATTTATAAGTTGCTTTTAAAGGTGTAAAAGATTGTGATTTAAATAATCCAAGGTTTAATTATTTGGTAAGGTATGGTATGAAGTGTTGGCATGGGATTTGATATGTGAAAGGAATTAGTTATTAGACTGAATCCCACAGCATATCCTACTGGGTCAGTTAGCTTATTCACTGAACTTTTTGAGCTTCGTACTATGTGCTAATGGGCTTCCTTGGTGGCTCAGTGGTAAAGAATCTGCCTGCCAATGCAGGAGGCATGGGTTGGGAAGATCCCCTGGAGAAGGAAATGGCAACCCACACCACTATTCTTGCCTGGGAAATCCCATGGGCAGAGGAACCTGGTGAGCTGTGGTCCATGGGGTCACAAAAGAGTTGGACACAGTGACTAAATAACAACAACACTGTACTATGTATATGTGTGTGTGTGTGTATATATATATATATATATATACACACACACCCCCATAGGAAAGGAGAGTAAATGTAAATTCATATTTCAAATGGTTGTCTTGGTGATATGAATTTTTTTCCCCCACTTGTCAGATCTGATGAGTTATCTTTTTTTTTTTTAAACTGCATAATGTGAATGATACAAAGAGAGGTCGAAGTGTCAGCTTTGCCATCTTCTTAGTTCTTGCTTATACTTCTGTTATCTTCTACCTCAAGATGTTCTGTTATTTTGCAAAAATCTTTTAAAGTTACTACTTGTGCATTTTGTTAGGGTTGTTTTGGTTAAAAAAGATAGTATGTCAGTTTGCTTAACTGGGTCATCAGAA
This sequence comes from Bos taurus, assembly GCF_002263795.3. Classification (NCBI taxonomy): domain Eukaryota; kingdom Metazoa; phylum Chordata; class Mammalia; order Artiodactyla; family Bovidae; genus Bos; species Bos taurus. Next base: position 13,238,371 of record NC_037337.1, on the reverse strand, counting down.
TATCAGCTATATGTCATAATATGCTGAATTAAAAAAAATGAGGACTCAACTCCACCCTGCCTTGAAGGTAGCTTAGGATAAGTGATAGGTTGTCACTGCCAGTTCTTCTAAATGTAAGTTAGAAGAAGAAATATAAATTTTCCTTAATTCTTAAATGAAGTATAAAGGGAAAATTTGGTATTTACTTTTCATACCCCTGTGAATCATTTTAGGAACATTCTACTTTGAGATAACTGGTGTACAGGGTTTTAAGAATTTATTAAGACTAATAATGTAGAGAGCACTGGATTAAAAAAAAAAATTAGCTTGGAAATATGTCCACAGATCTCTAAATTTCTTTTGCCTTTTTCACTTTGTGTCTGGGTTTTACCATATATAAAAATAGCCTATATACAATAGTTACTGTGTATCATACAAACAACGTAGCAAGCTAGTAAAATGTTTTTAATGTAAAACAAGGATATGAGTTGGATTCTTTAAGTTCTTTCTTAGCAACTACGAACTTTTGCTCTCTGTTAATGCATATTTTTAAACTAGTATCCCGTTTGACTTAAAATAACTCTTTAAATATTCCTTCTACTTGTTTGAGTCAAGCATGTCAAGCATCTGACATTCTCATACCTCACAAATTGTTTCTTCACGTCTGGTACCTTGTTGCTTTAAACTGGTTTTCAGTCAATAGCTGCAGAAACTCTTTTTCTAACTAGTTTAACACTACAGACACACTTTTTCTTGTCTACTGCAGATGAAGTAGAGGAAAATAATGGCCATGATGTAACTGCTACCGAATTAGATCACTTTCTGACAAACTCATACGGAAGTGTAGAGTTTGCTTCTGAGTCAAGTAGAAGCCTAACAGAAGAAGAACAACAAAGAATTGAGAGAAATAAACAACTGGCCTTGGAAAGAAGACAGGCAAAGCTACTGAGTAACAGTCAGTCCCTAGGAAATGGTAAATTTTATGCTGCATTTTATGTGCTACCATTAATATATCAAGGGCATGTTAGAAATTGTAACTTCTTTACTATTCCTCCAAATAAAATACCTCGAAGAATAGAAAAGTATGGTACAGTATATTAAATTTATGTATATTCAAGAGAGAGAGTGAGCGAGAGACCTAGTTGGAACCCACAAAGAATACAAGTTCAAGATCGTTTTCTGGGTAGCTGAGCATCTGTTAAATCTGTTAAATTATTCTAATAATCATTTAAAATTGATTCTGGGTCTTTCAAAAACAGATTCTTCCCTGACTCCTTAAAGCATGTGACATATAATTTTATCTTAATGATCATAATTAAAACATTAATTGCTTTGTTATTTCCTAAACATATAAAATACTCTGCACCCATTGACTACTTTAGAGCCATTTGCTGTGACATGAATAGGTCCCAAATGCTTTTTAATTGCATTGTGTCACTTCTGTTGTGAGCTGTCATATTTGCTTTCTTGTTGATTCCCTTATCTCTTTTAAAACTGCCTTAAACTTTGCTGATTTAAAACAGACTGTGGGTTTGGGAACTGGATAATCAAATTTGGAAAGCTGTATTTAAAAAGTAATTGCAAATTGCTTTTGAATGAAGCACACATAATCACATTTATCTTTGTCAGTTTCCAATCCAGTTTTTCCTTTTGAAGTGGGAAAATAAGAATTATTTTCTTATTATAGTGAAGATACCATGTTATAAAACAAGTTTCATGCAAAATAATGAAATTCTCAAGTGAAAATTATTCTGTGGTATTGTCAGTTTTTTTCCAGTTAGAATGAATTTAATTTTTAACCTAACAAATGGATGTTTTATACTACTTTGTGAAAAATTACATGAAGATAGAACTGTTGTTGGTGGCAGTTCTTCCTTGCTGTCATTATCAAAGTTTACTTGGCGATAAGTATTTTAAGGCCCATCTTCTATTTATAATATATGACTTTAAAATTTTCTGAGTAGAAATGAGTATCTTATTTTTTTACTGTAGATCACTTATATATCTCATAAGAACATCTGACTTTAAAAAAACCTATCTAGTAATTGTGATTTTTGAATGGGAACAGTTGCATTTGGCTATGATTCAGAAGTTTGAGTTCAACTTGCATTTTTAATGGCTTTTATAATAATACATGTATTGACATGGTTTTATTTGGAAGAAAGGGATCATAATTAACATTAAAGTGATCATAGATTTCATTTTTATTGATCTAGACTTGTGAAGAAGTTTGTACTAGGTAAGATCGGATCCGGTGCTTGTAATCAGTAATAACGGTTTCTCTTGCAGACTTGTCAGTGAACACACCCAGCACACAGACCTCTGAGGCGGGCAGTACAGGTGAGGAGCAAAAGGAGGAAGAATCAAATGGATTTAACAAAGACCTTCTAGACAGTCCACATAATGCTGGTGCTGCCAGTACTGTAAACGAAGAGGAGCAGTTAAAAGTCGAGGAAACACAACTGGACCAATCCTTTTAAAATGTACAGTAGTAACTTAAGGCTTCATCTAGAAATGTTCCTCAAGTTGGATAGGCCTCAAGTGAGAACATCTATTAACTTGCTGTCTTCCAAATTTGAGATGACGGTGCAGTGCATTTTATTTGCTTTGAGTGAAAATCTTTATATAGTGAAACTTTTTGATTCCTGTTTAAAATCTGGCATTATTTTAATTATGTTATGTGCTCAATTGCTCAGTTGTGTCTGACTGTGACCCTCATGGATTGTAGCCCGCCAGGCTCTTCTGTCCATAGGATTTTCCAGGCAGGAATCACTGGAGTGGGTTTGCCATTTCCTCCTCCGGGGGATCTCGACCCAGGGATCAAGCCTGAGTCTCCAGTGTCTCCTGTATTGCAGGCGGATTCTTCAGTGCTGAGCCACTGGGGAGGCCTTATTTATAATAGTTTCTTATTAACTTTCATTGTATATTTTTCTCCTTAGTGTTTATTTGTATTTAAGTATGACCTTGTAAAAACGATTGGTAGTTAATAAGTAGCTTTTGCTGCTTGTGTTCCATTGAATGCCCTGTTTTTATTAAATTGGGTGGTATTTTAAGATGTAAATATGTATAATAAATACTAATGTTTTTTTTTTTTTAAATAAAAATCTCATGAACTATCCCTACAGGCTTTATAAAAGTTTCTTACTGCTCTTGAGTGCTACACTATATACTTAGGGTAAAATGTTTACAGTTGTTACATATGTGTTTACATGTCTTTTGAGAAGTCACTTTAATACTTCCAAGGGTCAGTGAAAAGCTGATGTATTGCCTGGCCTGCATAGGTGCTAGGGAAATTCATATGCTCCTTGGTACCTTTTGTTGTTCAATCACTAAGTTGTATCCCACTCTTTGTGACCCCATGGACTGTGGCACACCAGGCTCTTCTGTCCATGGGGTTCTCCAGGCAATACTGGAGTGGCTTACCATTTCCTTCTCCAGAGATCTTCTCAGACCAGGGATCAAAGCCATATCTTCTGTATTGGCAGGCAGATTCTTTACCACTGAACCATCAGGGAAGGTTGGTACCTTACTGGCTAGTTAGTTGGAGAGAAATTTGCAAAGTATCATGGGCACCTCGGGAGGATTCACAGGAGAGCTTGCATTGGTGGAGATGCTAAGGATTGGGAAGAACATGTAAAATAATATAGAAATGAAAATCTAGGAAATAAGAGATTTGGGAATGGTGGATATGAGGCTGAAGTGTTAGAAGCACGTGGTGGGAAGACCTAATTGGAGTCTTTCCAGCCTCAGTTTATCAATTTGGTGGAGGGGTAATTATAGACAGTACTATGTTGAGAATCAAGTTTAAATGTTTGTCTGGTTCTTAGGAGATTCCCACGGGGGAGAGGGCAAGGCAAAGCTAATCTTTATGAACTAGGACTTGGGAAAGTTGCTTTTTGGGAGAGGGTGTAGACTGGCAAAGTGATGGTGCTAAGTAATAAGTCTCCAGCAAGAGCAAGGCCTGGGCAGCTTATCTGAGGAGTACTCAGCTCAATGAGAGGATGGAAGGGAGGTGTGAGAGAACAGACCTTACCCTGTGCATCCCATCCCACTCCCTAGGCCCCAACCCCAACTGGTGCTGGGGACAGCAGGGGAGACTGAGTCAAATATCAAGTCAAGAGTTTTAAAGTGGACACATGTACAGGACTGAGTCTTACTATCTGAAGGAGACTGAAAAGTTAATCTGGCAGATGTCAGAGGGACCTGTGACCCAAATGGCCCAGTGTAGAAATTACTGGAAAATTAATGCAAAAAAGAACTGATTTGAGACAAGCTGGCCAAAAGTCAGTTCTAGGTTTATTAACAAGACTGGCAACCTGTTTTTCAGAGCCAGGATTCAGTGATCCAGTATCTGAAAAACCACTTTCCATACTGACCTAATTGCACATAAATGCAACTTAGTGATAAAACATTTCACAAATATGTGAAATATCTACCCAGTCTCCTCCCCCACCATCCAAATCAGGGATTGGTGGCACTCAATGGCACAGAAACTTTTATCTTGATGTTGAAGGTAAAACACTCACGGAAGACAAAGTTCTCTCTTAATGAAGTCAGAAGAGTTCATATGCCGTAACTGTTGGAAACGTCCAGGAGAGCTAGATCTCTTATTTCCTCTAGAAGTGTGTACAGGCTTCTTCCCTTAGTTTGGCAGTATTTTTGATAATCTTCAGTGATGTTTACTGCGACTTCTTGAGCAAGCTGAGCCTCCTCCACGGATCTAGTTACTTCTTTCACTAAATCACTCTTTAGCAAGAGGGAACACTGCTGCAAAAGTTCTGTATCTGGTGTCATGTGTGGTTTATTGCTTATTATTTCAAGCCGTATTGTATCAGAATGGCAACGTGAGGTCTGTACAGATATTCTCACCTATCATAGAGGAGAAAATGCATATTACTAAGTCACATTCTTTGCTGGTTGCATTGAAAGCAATGCTTAATGTAAATACAGACTTACTGTTACATGGTCAAACAAATGGAATGTAACAGATTCCCCTCCTGTTGTGGTAGAGGTGATCTTGTTTTGAAAGCGTTGAAGGGATCCTGGTTTCCATTCAGAATGGCCATCTGGGCCACATGAGACCACTAAACCATCTTTATTTCTTAAATAAGCAGCACCTTTAATCCCAAACCTGAAGTATTAGAATAAAAATTCAGAGATAGTATATTCTTAGTATGCAGATCTTGTATACTTATCTGGAACGCTAGTTTTTCTTACAGCTTAAAAACAACAACAAAAAACTTCCCAAAACAAGAAAAAGAACTTTACATCTGATTAACCTCCAAATATCTACTTCATTGAGCAGACGAAAACAAAATGTTTTGCTAAAGAAAAAAGTAAAACTATCCGATGACTTATACAGAAGTGAGTGAATGCGTTAGTCGCTCAGTTGTGTCCAACTTTTTGTGACCCGGATGGACTAGTCCGCCAGGCTCCTCTGTTCATGGAATTTTCCAGGCAAGAATACTGGAGTGGGTTGCCCATTCCCTTCTCCAGGGGATCTTCCCGACTCAGAAATTGAACCCAGCCAGGTCTCCTGCATTGCAGGCAGATTCTTTACCATCTGAGCTACCAGGGATCTCTTTTTTTTATACTTATATAATGAATTATATATTACATTATGTACATATGGTAACTTCAAAACAGTTGCTAAAGTAAGTGCTTTAAAGAATGATATCTAATGTACTGACTATACAGTCCATGGAACTCTCCAGGCCAGAATACTGGAGTGGGTAGCCTTTCCCTTCGCCAGGGGATCTTCCCAACCCAGGGATCAAACCCACCATTTCTATACTGTGTCTATATTGAGGTTAACTATGACTTCGTAACAACTTTTGTGTTAGAAATAACATACCTTGGTATAAACACAAGCACACCATTTGTCCTAATTGAATAAATGACCCCATCAGATATGCAACGCTCCTCAGTTTCTGGGTCTTTGTCTTTAAAATACATGCATTGGAAGAGCTCAGTAGACTGCTTCTGAGAATGCTGTGCTGCCTGTAAGAAGAAGCACAACCCCCAAACATGATGATGGGCCTCTTGACACCCCAGAAGAAACATGTGATTCATATTCCCAAAGAAACAAATGTCTTTTAAAAAGGCTAGGTTCTAGAAAACCATTAATACAAATATTCTCTATTATTAATTAAATCAATTTTGTAGGACCCTTTATCAATCCCTCAAACATGTCTTAGAAAATTAACTCTTTAAAGAGAACTGCTGCTAAGTCGCTTCAGTCATGTCCGACTCTGTGTGACCCCATAGACGGCAGCCCACCAGGTGCCCCCGTCCCTGGGATTCTCCAGGCAAGAACACTGCAGTGGGTTGCCATTTCCTTCTCCGATGCCTGAAAGTGAAAAGTGAAAGTGAAGTCGCTCAGTCGTGTCCGACCCTCAGCGATTCCATGGATTGCAGCCTACCAGGCTCCTCCGTCCATGGGATTTTCCAGGCAGGAGTACTACTTGTTTGTTATTTAAAAGCTGTTTATAGTTCACTCAAGACGATGAAAAGTACCCAGGTCTATAAGTCTGTCCTACCAAAATCCTGCTGATGGAAGTGCAAATTAGAACTATATTCTGGAGGGCAACTTAGTAATAGGTATGAAAGTTTTAATTATGCCTGATTTGTGTTAATGTATGGCAGATTTATTTATCTGATTTATTTCACTGTAAATTATAAAGCAATTATCTTCCAATTAAAAACAAAAGCTGAAAGTTTTGTGTACCCCTTTTGATTCAGTAATTCATTATTGCCAGGAATTTATCCAGGCAAAATGTGAGAAGTCTGTAAAAATGTATACACAAGGATGGTTGTAAACTAGATTGCCAGGAACACTGCTGCCTAACCAAACTTTGTGAAATGATGGCAACGTTCTGTAACTGTGTTGTCCCATAGGTAGCCACTAGCCACACGTGTCTATTAAGCATGTGAAACGTGGCTAGTGCAACTGAGGAGCTGAATTTTTAATTTAAACCAACATGAGTAGTGGCTACAAGATTGTTTAGTATCAAACTAGTGTTCTAACTGGATACAGATAATATTAAACATTTAGGCAGTTTGCAATCTGATGTTTAACCAAATGGTCTAGTTCTACTTAAGTTGTATAACATGGTCAATAGCAACAATATGAAATAAAATACAAAGTAGTTTCTGAAATAATGATGTAACTATATTGATATGGTGTGCTATCAATAACATATTAAGTGAAAAAAGGCCTACTTCAAACAGCAGGTATGACTGGATATTTTTATAAATAAAAAGCATTGTCTAGAATTGTTATTATCTTTGGGTAGTGAGATGATAGACATTCTTTCACATTTCTACATTTTGCGGGGAAAGAATCTGACTTGTTGAATCTCATAAATCCACATTAAGTATTTCAGAACATTTGTAAATGTATTGAGAGCTACTCAACAAACTTTATGATTTTTCATCTTTCTCATTGATTGGAATAATTCTAGAGTTTAACTTGCTGGAATATACGGTACTTCATTCCACTACACAATAAAGTTGATATTCTGTCAGCAATAGAGATGATGGGTAAGAGAATTAAAAATCCCTCTTACTCGGTTTCTGTTGTTGATATGTCTGCATAACTCCTCAAGATCTTTGTTGCTGAATAAATTTTCCTGAATTTCCATTTTCTTATCTTTTGAAATGGCTGCCATTAGTAATCGATGTACTATAATATCTGAGTATCTTCTTATTGGAGAGGTAAAGTGAGTATATTTATCTAATGCAAGACCTTAAAAAATAAACCAAAAAATCAAAATAAACAACAACAACAAAAAACTTTTTTAAACAGTTGGCTCAAGGCTTCGGCCACAAGAGAAGAAAATTGTAATCATTCACCATAGTGATGGAACTCCTCCTCGGCACATGATCCGGTGGAAAAATACAGAGCGTTAGACATGGCCTGTGTAGCCATTGATCGAAGTAACTTGTTGACGATGGGATCGTTGGGGTCATTTGCATTATCCAGAGAATCAGCCAGTGCTTTATTGGACCTGACAAAAAATGGAAAAATTCTTATTTGGTCCCCAGCAATAATTTACAAGTCAACCCTTTACTCACCAACTGAATACGCTCATCTGCCCATAGTTAAATTTATTTGGGACACATTTCAGAGAAGCAACTTTTTTTCAACTACAGAAATCTAACTTGCTTTTGAGATTTAAACACAGAAAATTTCAGAATTCAAATAACATTGTTTTCTGTTTTTGCCACACTGCACGGCTTACAGGATCTTAGTTCCCCAACCAAAAATGGAACCCAGGCCACCACAGTCAAAGCACCAAGTCCTAACCACTGGCTCACCAGGGAATTCCCTCCACTACCTTTCTTAAGTAGTGAAGAATAATGTGCTGAACCTATGAGGTGAAGTTAACACTCAGCACACAGTGGGTGGCCACGTACCTTTCGAGTTAAATTCCTAACACCCTTAACCTTAAACATCCTGTATAGGTCAATAAATGAAATTTTTCTTTTTTTAAATCAAGAATTATTGAGCCAAGGACTCCCCTGGGTGGTCCAGTGGTTAAAACTACATCATGCTTCAATTCCTGGTTGGGGAACTAAAATCCCCCAAGCCATGTGGGGCAGCCAAAAAGAAAAAAGGAAGCCTCTTTACCTACATTATAGTAAACGAAGAAAAGCTAAGTTTTCTCTTTTTGGTCAAAGATCTGGCTGTCACATTTTATAACCACTGTAAAATACATAAGTGTACAGTAACCCCTTCCATTTTCCTGCCCCTTCAAAAGAGAAATTACCGTGTATCTATGAAGAAGCCCTTTGCTTTAGCACACTCTCGGAGTTCGGAGAAAAACTCCTGATGTGGAGGAGGGTGTCGGCGCAGCAAGGCTTGATGAGGGAAGCTCTCCCAGATCTTCTTGGCTACCCAGTGGTTGGCCAGGATCATGCATTCAGCCACGGTCTCGTGGACTTCCAGGGGCTGCTTGGGGATGAGGTCGTGAATGTTCTTTTTCTCATCGAGCTGGATGCGAACCTCCACTCCTTCCAGCTCCAGGGCACCGCAGCTGTCTCGCTTGGCTCGGATGTGGCGGGCTATGTCAGTTAGCTTTCTGATCGCCCACACTAACTCCTCCAGCTTGGCTTGTCGGCTCTTCTCATCCAGGTCCTTGAATTCCGGAATATCCTTCACAACACTGAAGTTTCCGTCCAGCAAGTCTTGGGCTGCTTCATAAAACAGTTTGTATGCCGATCGAATAATGGTTCTGCCATACCATACTTTCTTAATTTCATAGGAGGTCTTATCTAATTCCCACATCACGCTTACAGCATACCTGCAAAACCAGTCACATGCATCATTGTTAATTCTACCATTTTTTGAAATGAACAGAACTAGAGCCTAAATGTAATGAAAGAAATGACATTGCTATGGGTTTCCGGTCTGATGTTTCAATCCAACACTCTGCTGCTAAGGTGAAAGATATTTAAAATTAAAATGAGGTTAGACAAGGTTCTGTGGATCTCTGAGCAAATCTGAAATGAGTTCACACGAACTGTTGCAAGCCCAACTTGATGGTTCTCCATGTTCCTTAGAACAGCACAGCACTGATAGAGTTAAGTCTACTGGGCTCTCTAGCAAAGAGGAGTCAAGCCTTTTGAATGCTACTAGGTAACACTGAACTAGGATATCAGTCTTGATGGCAGGTTCATGAGCAAAAAGTTCACTTAGTAAAGAACGACTTTAGCACCATCACTCTAACATCTGCAACTGACATCAAAAATAGAGCTAATTTCTTAACATGTGAAGAGCTCTTACATACCAACTACTACTAGATCAAGAAAGCAAAAGAGAAAGGGGCAAAAACCATGAAAGAGTTCATAGAACAGGATACACAAACGGCTTAGGCATACAAACAATGACTGTACGCATAGAAGTAAAAATGCAAATCAAAAGCACTTTTAAGATACCATGCTCATTTATCAAATTGGCCAAGATAAAAAAACACAATCTATTGTGTTGACAAGGCTGTGGGGAAACTAGCACTCTCATACAGTGATGGAGAATGTAACTGGTATAACCTCTATGGAAGGCGCTTTGCTTTTTAAACACAAATGCACATACCCTTTGACACAGAAATTTCACTTCTAGGACTTTATCTTCCAGAGATGCTGTACTTTTAAAAATGTGAAATGAGCTATAGTCCAAGTAATTCAGTACAGTTTTGTTTATAATAGCAAAAGCTTGGAAGCAATCCAAATTTCCATAGATACAGAACTGTTATTAATATGGAATGATCTCCAAGATACATTGTTAAGTTAAAAAAGAAGCAAGGTCTGAAGAGTATATATATGGTTACCATTTGTATGACAAAGAAAGACCACATGTCCAAATATGTGCATCAGTGTGTGAAATAACAGAAAACTTATGTTGGTCTTTGTCCCTATCTCCTGACACAGGGCTCCTGACACCCTTGTAATTTCCTGGGAGATAGGCATGTCTTGTTCTAATGAGGTGGGCTCCTGGAGGAGGCTGGTCACTAGAAAGACCAAGCCATGATTAGAAGCTTTCAATCCTGCCCCTCATTCTCTCGAGGAGAAGGGCTGAAAATGGAGTTACTAATGGATCACGCCAATGTGATGAAGCTTCCATAAAATCCCCAGTGAGCGAGGTTTGGAGAGCCTCTGGGTTGGTGAACACACGGAGGTGCTGGGAGAGTGGCACCCCGGGCCTAGAAGCTCCGTGTTCCTTCCACATACCTTGCCCTACACAACTCTTTCATCTGGATGTTCACCTGTATCCCTTATCATATACTTTTATACAGTGAACATAAGTAAATTGTTTTGCTGAGTTCTGAGAGCTGCTCTAACAATTAATTGAACCTGAGGAGGAGGTCTGGGTATCTCTGATTTATAGCCAGTAGGTCAGAAGTACAGGTAACAATGTGGACTTTCAAGTGGCATCTGAAGTGCAAGGAAGGGGTAGTGGAAAGCTCTAATCCAGCGTCCCCAATCTTCTGGCACCGGGGACCAGTTTCATGGAAGACAGTTTTTCCACAGACCAGGGGTGGACTGCGATGGTTTCAGGATGAGTCAAGAGCAGCAGGGTCCGTGCTATGAGAATCTAATGCCAACACTGGTCCAACAGGAGGCGGCGCTCAGGCGGTAACGCGAGCCATGGGGAGTGGCTGTAAATACAGATGAAGTTTCACTCACTTGCCTGCCCACTGCTCGCCTGATGTGTGACGGTCTGGTTCCTAACTGGTATCAGTCCATGACCTGGGGGCTGGGGACCCCTGCTCTAATCTACAGCGGGTCAGTCAGAAGCACGGTGACAATCTGGGCCTGTGACAGTGTCTGAAATTGGGGAGAGGGGGACAGCTGTGTGAGACTGAGCCCTTACCCTGTGGAACCTGATGCCGTCTCTGCGGAAGACAGCATCAGAACTGATTAAATTGTAGGACACCCAGCTGCGGTTGCAGAGAATAGCTTGGTGTGGAGAAAGACATCTGGTGGCGAGCAGTGTCAGATGTAATGTGCCCTCTGTAAAGACAAAGGAGACTTATGGGAAAGAAAGACATAGCAGGGAAGAGCTGGGTGTTTCCCATACAGGAAGGTGGAAAACTGAGAATGCTTTTTCGTTCCAGTATTGTATCTAAAAAATACTTAAGAAATTGGTAACTGATGCAAAGTGGCAGGTGGGAGCCTTTCACTAAACATCTTTTGGAAGGTGTGAATTTTCAGCTTCAAGGACAGATATAAACTTTAATTACAACAAATAACCACAAAACTCCCTAAGTTCATGATCCTTGTGAAAAACAGCCTCAACCAGGGAACATATATGTACAAAGGGACATACATTTGTTCTTAGACTTTGACTTTAAAAAGTCAACAAGAGGAAGAAGCAGCCTCCCAGCTAGGCAGAAGGAAAGGAGACAAAAAGAAAAGAGGAGTGGAAGGGAAGGGAAGGTGCGAGCAATAAAGCTGCCCCCAAACAGAGGACTGGGGGGGAAAGAAGGGGTGGGAAGGGCGGTGGGAAAGTAGCTTAGAAAAAGGAAGTGGCCACAAGCAAGAGCTACCAGGCATCACAGAAGGACCAGGACGAGTTCTGACAATAGAAATAATGAACCAACTCACCTATCAACACCTCCCAGGAGGGAGCACACGTCAGCGCTGAGGATGGCGGGCAGCATGTCATAGCGACGGTCCGCTAAGTAGTAAGTGGTGGCCCTGTGAACGACACATGTGCAGGTCCATGACCTTCAGCAGCAAGAGGCAGAACTGCTGACGGCACAGGCTGCGGTGAGGAAATGGCTGAGGGCTCAGCGCCAATTCCCCAAGGCTGCTGCTTTTCATAAAGTGCAGCAGGCTGGGCAACAAAGCTATGCCTGTGTTCCCACTTTTCTAAGTGATGCCGCTTTGGGCTCAATATTCTTCCACTGATATAAAAGAGAAAGACAGAGTGGCACAAATCTTAGTTGTGTAGGAAAAATTAAAGTGTAACGATCCAGTATTTATAGAAAATAGGATATTACTACATGAAAAATTTAACCCATTTCACTGTAGCATACAACATGTGAAAAGATTTTGTTAAAAAAGGAAAGGCAGGGGCTTCCCTGGTGTCGAGGGGTTAAGAATCACCTGCCAATGCGTGGGACTCAGGTTCAGTCCTTGATCTGGGAAGATCCCACATGCCATGGGGCAACTAAGCCCTTGCAACCTCCCTCAAGAGAAGCCACTGCAAAGAGAAGCCCGCACACTGCAACTAGGGAGTAGCCCCCACTCATCCCAACTGGAGAATGCAGCCAAAAAACAAAGGAAACGTAATTGATCAAGATACTACTTTTCTCAAGGAAAAGGGGAAGTGAAAGTGAAGTCGCTCAGTCACGCCCGATTCTTTGTGACCCCATGGACAGGAGCCTGCACCAAGCTCCTCCGTCCATGAGATTTTCTAGGCAAGAGTACTGGAGTGGGTTGCCGTTTCTGGAAGGATCTTCAGGACTGTTCCCAATTGTGAAATCTTTGTTTTAAAAATCTGAAACTAGCATGGGCTTCCCAGGTGGTACGAGTGGTAAAGAACCCACCTGCCAGTGCAGGAGATGTAAGAGACTTGGGTTCGATCCCTGGGTAGGGAAGATCCCCTGGAGGAGGAAATGGCAACCCTCTCCAGTATTCTTGCCTGGAGAATCCCATGGACAGAGGAGCCTGGTGGGCTATAGTCCATACGGTTGCAAAAAGTCAGACACGACTGAAGTGACTTAGCACAGTTGCAGAACACATTATAGTCACACCCACACAATCCCAGTGCTGATTTCTAAAAGCATTACCTTGTCCTAGCTTCAATGTCAATATAGGAGTGTGGTGCTACAAAGTGCGTCACATCTGCAATGTGGACTCCAAGCTCCAGGTTGCCATTATCCAAGGCTCGGACTGAAAGGGTGTCATCCACGTCTTCACAGCCGCTGGGGTCGATGCTGAACACCAGGTGGGTTTTCCTCAGGTCTTCACGTTCTCGTTCCTCTTGCGAACTTACCTTCCAGGGATTTTCCGGTGTGTTGACTGGCATCTCACACATCTGTACAGGGAGAGGCCCAAGATTCAGCAATTCATGCACCAGAAGTTTCCATAAAAACTCTCTAACATTCTCCATGTGACCGCATAGAAACCCCATTCATTACTCATTGTGTGCGTGTGCTAACTCATTCAGTCATGTCCGACTCTTTGCGACCCTACGGACTGTAGCCCACCAGGCTCCTCTGCCCATGGGATTCTTCAGGCAAAAATACTGGAGTAGGTTGCCATTTCCTCCTCCAGGGGATCTTCCCGACCCAAGGATTGAACCCGAGTCTCTTACGTCGCCGGCATTGGCAGGCGGATTCTTCCCACTAGTGCCACCTGGGAAGCCCCTCATTACTCACTACCTTCTACCTATTTGTTTCTTTTGAGCAATAATTATTTATTAGGTGCCTAATACGTGTCAGGAGCCGTGTGAGGTTCTGGAAAGTCGGGACTCAATAGGAAAGACACAATCTGCATGCCCTTGAGGATTCTACAGTCTGACAGGAAATGTTCCAGAGCATTTACAGTTCCTTTAGTTGTGAGGGTGCGGGCAAGAATGAATGGGTGGCTTATAAAAAGTACAATATCTACCACATTTTCAAATGATCCATTTGTTTAAATATATTTGAGCTTTTAATTCAAGTCAAGCCCTGAAAAAAATCAACATGTCCCAGATATTAAAAACATATTCCCTTTTTAAAGCAGGATCAATCTTGGGCATTTTTTTTCTGCATTATTACCTATTCAAGCCATCAATTTGCAGTTAAGTAGGCTAAAAAGGAAGAATTCTAGTCCTGTGAAGTCTAATTCATGTTTTATTTTGTTCCAACATTTTCACTAAGCTGTCAAAACAAGCCAACAAATGATTTCAAGATACTAATGTTAAACATAAAATTTTAATAATGTAAGATATTCTAAAGTATTTTTACTATTATAGTTACTATTCTGTCAAAAATTATAATGAAAATAAGAACACCCATATGCTCTTGATGACAATGCAAACTGGCCCAATTTTTCTGGAGGACAACCTGCCTATTCACAGCAAAAGCTATTTAAATTTTTTATGCCCTTTGACTTGGTAATCTCACTTTAAGTATTACATTCCAAAGAAAATGATCAAAAGATTAAAAAAAAGTGATGTTTATGAAACATTTGAAGTAGCACCTTTTATAATACTGAAACATTAAAAATCCCAAATGCTCAACAACTGAGGAAAGCTTAAGTAAACTAGAATACATCAATATAGAGTAATTTGCCATCATTATTAACAGTAAGTAGGCTATGTCAACACATAGAAATAATTTTAAGTGCAAGAAGCAAAAAATAGCCTGTGTGCACTATGAATATAGCTATGCAAGAATAATAAACACAATTTATGAGGATTTTTAACAGATCATAACGTGACAGAAATAGCTGATGCTTTATGTTCACACAATTTTTGTTTTCTGTAAAGGTTACAAAAATGGTTTCATAATGAGCATGATTTTTTTGATACATGGGTCAGAGATGTATACCCAAGAAGCTGCTTCCCACAGCTTTCTGCAGGCCTCTGGTTGAATGATCAAGACAGGGAGCAGAGCCCAGTGGGTCTGTAACAACCAGGTACCCATGTAGTTACGGGGATGGATGCATACTGATGATAAGATGCTGACATACCATTTGTAAGCACAGTTGGAAACATTTAAAAATCTGAGAGCTATGAGGCTGTAAGAAACTGCACTTGAAGTTGACTCCAGTCTCGTTCAAACACAGAGTTAAAGAGGAATGAACTTCTCCCATTAGCTGTGGTTTAGATAGCAGTTTGTTACACAGTACAAAAATTTTTCTTTCTTACTGACAGAACAACAACAACGGCAGACGAACGAAAAAGCAGAGAATGTCTTTTATCAGACCACAGCACTGGGGCGAGTCTGACCTGAGCTTCGGAAAAGGGGACAACTGAGATGCTGTTCTCCACCAGGATGGTTGCAATTTCCCCTTCCAGATCTCCGATTCTTCCTAGAACACGCACGAAATGTCCATTTGGGTACATAGATGTCGACTCCCAGGAATCGATGCGCACGACCACCCTGAAGTCCTGCACAGAGAGGGGGAAACACGAACCCAGTGTCAGGAGTAAGTGGGTCAATTAGCAACACCAAACAAGGGATAAACAGCATTGAGCTCCATAGACAGTGGCCAATTTATTAATACAAATAACCATCTTCTTCTCTTGTTTTCCTTTTATTGGGTTCTTCCTGTTTTACTAAATGGTCAGATGGCAGGTAAATGCTTAACGCAGTGCTTTGAAGGGAGGCATTACCTCTCTGCACCAAGATGAAAACCTGAGAAAGAGAGAACCAACTGTGACACGTTCTAGTTAACATATGCAGCCCAAGGGAAAAACCCAACTATGCACAGTCCAATTTGTGTGTGTGTTTGGAGTTACTTTCTAATTTCTTAAGACATCTTTTGGCGGGGAGAAGGTAATCAGCGTGAACTGAACCTCACTGCCCCATATTCCAGCAAGCCACAGATACGGAAAGCAGCTATTGCACCTGGCCTCTGAGAGCCTGAGTGAGGCTTCAGGATGGAAAGGTACAGGATGAACAGGTTACTGGCTGGGGACAGCCTGCTTCAGCGTCTCATTTACAAACTACAGAACATGGGGCAAATCAGACTGGGTGATGCCTGCACCCTTTGCCACAGTAAAGGTTAATTTCTAACTTTCTTGTTTATGTCTTCTCTCCGGGGCTCTGTTCCTTTATGGATAATCGATTCTGTGAAGTACCACTATATCATCCCCACAGGGCAGAGCAATCGTATTTCTATATCACTTGCTGGAAGAAAGCTTGTTAGCGTTGGCAAAGTGTATCTATTGGAAGTTTCTGTGTTGGACAGCTGGATAATGAATGTTCTCTCCAGCTGTCCTGACAGCTCTTTCTAGGACGGTTTCTCTCTGGCCTTCATTTATTAACCAAGGACTACTTAATAGATGATTCTATATATTTAGAATTTTTAGAAAACAGGATCTCGGAATGCCACATGCCATCAATAATTTACCCCTTCTTATGCAAAGAAGTTAACGTTTCCTGGTACTGCTCAAAAGCTGGCAGAGACAAGAGGCGAAGAGAGGGGGTACCTGGAGGGCTTCTGCTTGTTGAGTGCTGATTCGGATTTTGGGAATTCTGTAATCCCAAGGTGTAACTAGGATTTTCTGAGCATTTTTGCCCTGTGACTGGACCTCTTCTATGGATGGAAATGTCACCACATAGTCCCGCCAGTTCTTCTGAAGGATGCCTACCACTCTGCCTTTGGGAAAACAAAACAAAAGAAACCTTCGCTGGTAAGGTGTCACCTAACTGGACTCTGACCAGCTCAGCAGTGAGGAAGAAAACAGGAAATGCAACATCCAATTTTTTCAAGCACATCCACACAACTTGAGAGATGCAAACATTTGCCTTTCTTTTAAGAAGGATGGATCATTTTTTTTTAAGATAGGTAATTTTTAAAATAAACACTGTTAGTATGCGCCCCCCTCCTTTTTTTTTTTTTTTTTGTGGGGTGACTTTTAGAAGCCATTAGTCCCACTTTCTCTTCGGCCCTTACTTCACCAAACTCAGGTTTAGGTATGTTGGGAAAAGTCAATGATTTTCACCTTTTTTTTTTTTTTGACCACAGGGATCTTAGTTTCCTGATCAGGGATTGAATCCATGCCCCCTGCAGGGGAAGCATGAGGTCTTAACCACTGGGCTGCCAGCGAAGTCCCTGATCTTCACTTTTTTAAACCTATGCCTTCTGTTGGGCGTTTTCACTGTCTTGCATTTTCCTACCAGCCAAAATCATTTGGTTCAACATTATTCACAGAAAAAGTATACAAATCATAAGTCTGATACGTAAAACTTTTAATCATCACAGACTGAAGTCAAGAAAAGGCAAAGTATAACATTTAAAAGTGCTATCTTTGCTTTTCCCAAGTATTTATGGAGGCCCTGTTCTAGGTTCTAGCAGGGAACACAGCTGTATCAGAACAAAGTCCCTGACTGCTTGGGGTCTACACTCCAGTCTGGGTGTCTGTGGGGGCGGGAGACAAATATGTGAGGCAGGGAGGACTGCTAGGAGATGCAGAGTAGCGTAAGGTGACCAGGAGCATGAAGGGTCAGAATAGCAGCTATTTCAAATGAAGTGACTTCTGAGCAGAGACCTGAAGTGAGGAGAGGAGGTGTGAGGTTTGGGGAAAGCTTGTTTCTCAGGTGGTAAAGGACAAGTTGGTAACCGTGGCAGAAGCAGAGACCTGACAGGACCTGAAGATTTTAAAAGGATCACTGTGGCTCCCTTGCCGAGAAGACTCTCTGGGAGCAAGGACAGGCACAGGGAGGCGAGCGAGGCGGCTGTCGGGAAAATCTCTCCCGAAGGTCTTCGTGCACTGACTTAGGAGCCAAGTGGCAGAGGGCAGGGGCGGCTGGACCCAGACCACGCCTTAAAGCTAGAGTGGACAGCACACGCCGATGTGTGAACGAAGGTGCGGATAGCTCCAAGGTCTTGGGTTGACCAACTGTAAGAACAGCCTTGCCATTTACTGAGATGGGGAACAGTTGGAGAGAAACAGGTTGGGGGGCAGAAATCAGGATTTTGTTATTAGGTGTGCTAAGTTTGAGGTGCCTGTTAAGACATCCAGGGGAGGAAGCCAAACAGATGACTGAGTAGACAAAACTGGCTGTGGAAGGGCTCTGGGCTGGAGGGACAGTCAGAGGACTGGAGGCAGCTCCTGGGGAGAGTGTGCGGAGAGGGAGAGATCCAGAGAGGAGGCCGGGTGCATCCGAGAGGACAGTAAGACGGGCAAGAACCAGCAAAGGAATAAGCAGGAATCCACCAGTGGAGGAGAAGAGCCCAGAAGCCGAAGACAAGGCAGTGGTCTGCCAGCCAAATGCTGCTGGCAGGTTATAGGTGCCAAGGACTGTGGGCGGTGAGGTCACCGGTGACTCTGACAAAGGACAAGAGGTAGGAGGGGGTGGGGCCTGGATGTTGCGGTTTTGGGAGAGACCAGGGAGAGAGGAACTGGAGAGGAGAGAGAGAATTCCCTTTTCAATGAGTTTCTCCAGAAACTGAAGCAGGGAAAACGGCGATAGCTGGAGAGGATGTGGGACCTAAGAGGGTTTTTATTTTGTTTTAAGGTGAGACATATTATAGCCTATTTGGGTGCTGATGAGAACTAAATAAACTTGCAGAGACGGGAAACTGATAATGTAGGAAAAGAGACGATATCATATATTAATAATTGCAGTACTTCTGGACTAAGGAGAGGAAAAATAAACAGTCTGCTTGGACGAGCAGGCAGCTTTCGGGCTGGCTCACCTGTGGGCATGGGCTCACTCGGGGACTCGCCCAGGGCCTTGTCATCACCGTCATTCTCACCCAGGGCGGTGGTTCTCCCCTTCCATTCACTTTTAGGGAGCAGTTCGACAACCACCACGTCTCCATGAATTGAGCGGTTTCGAGCCTTCATCCCGTGGATTAGGACGTCACTGACGAGATCTGCTTTGGGAGCAGCACAGAGAAACCCCATAAAGCCAAGGGGGAGACCTCACCAGTGAGGCCTTTCAAACATAATCCGTTCAAGATCTAATCAGCATTATTGTAAATAAAAGCTCCCTCCTTTCAAAGATGGAAGTCAAACTGAAGGCAAACTTTTGCCCCACAGGTTAGGAAGGAAGAAAGGCTGCTGCCAGGCCGTGCTGCAAAATGTGCTTTCATAAAGCCACCCCCAACCATCTTTTTTTTTGGCCCCACCGCTTGACATATGGGATCTTAAGTTTCCCAACCAGGGATCAAATCTGCATTCCCTGCCCTGGAAGTGTAGAGTCTTAACGGCTGCACTGCCAGGGAAGTCCCTCAACTGCCTTCTAAGGTAGCTTCCCTGCATGAGACAGTGTCAGCCCACACTGGGACTCTGTCTCATACCTTCGGGGGCCACGTGTCCAGGGAGCGGTCAGCAGGCTGCTGAACTGCAGATATTGCAGAACTAGAAGCCTGACGAGCAGAAGCCCGGAGAAAGCCATTGCTTCTCACCCTCCTCCAGCCTCACCCTGTCATTGCAGATCTAACAGTACACTCTATTATGATACAATTTAGTCACACTTTTTTTTCATCTATGTTACTTTTTAAAAGACTCCAATGAGGCAATATATTAGCTCAGTGATGCAGCACAGGACTATGTCTTAAAACCTCACAGGTTCAGCCCCACTGCTTACCGCGTGCACCATCCTGGGACAGTTACTTTGCTTCTCTGTCGTTAAATTTCTTCATGTGTAGAAGGCAGTAAACAATAACAATACCTACTTTATTTATTTATTTATTTATTTTACAATACCTACTTTAAGTGCTTAGAATAGTATCTGATACATAATAAGCACCCAATAAAATGGTAGCTATTACCATTTTTTAGAGTTATTACCAAAAAATCAGAAATTATAGACAAAAAGGATAGGGAAGAAAAAAAAAAAAAAGCCCATGATTCCACACAACCAGTGTATGTGAGGATATCTGACACGGCACGTATGAAGTGACAATTTCAACTTTGCTTTCTTCAGTCTGTAATATCAGAATAAAAAAGCAGTATGGAAATTTATGTAAGGTTTATACTGAACCTGAATCTTTACTGCTGGCTCCTTGAAGTCGAACAAAAGCTTCTATTTGTGCTCTGTGTTTGTTGACATTCAGAGTTCCCTAAAATCAAAATCAATATGAAAAGCTTCTTTTCTGTCTGTTTTAACCTCCAAAAGGTATAGCTCAAAAGTTTTATGAAAATATCCCCATTATATTCTTATAAGGTTTATGATCCCTTTCTTTAGGAATAATAATAATAATTCATCACCAATGTTTATTTTCTCTGGAGAATGTACCTTCATTTTGACCTACTCTTAGCTGTACCAAGCGTTGCAAGTGTGACGATTTATCTTACCTAAGTGATGAGCAGTCTTTAAAATATCTTCTTCCCCAAAATATCCTCCGGAATGCTGTAAACTTCATTACCAATCGGAAGCATTAGCCTCTCCAACAGATATAGTGCTTAAACCCCCACATTCAGGGACTTCCCTGATGGTCCAGTGACGAAGACTCCTTGCTCCCAGTGCAGGGGGGCCTGGGTTCAAATCCTGGTCAGGGAGCTAGATCCCACATACAACTGAGAGTTCACATGTCACAACTAACAATCTCACGTGTCACAACAAGGATCAAAGATCCCACAAATAAATAAATAATAAAAAAAACCCTACACTTTAGGGAGGGAGTTTAGTGTGGTAGGTTCAACCTAAATCTATGTAAAAATCTATATGTAAAATCGACGGTAGAATAGTTCTGTATCTTGACTGTGGTGGTAAATACACAATTTACACATGTGATTAAACTGCATGTGTGCACACATGCACACACAGAGTAAAGCACACAGAGCTGTTGAAATCTGAATAATAATTTTGATTTCCTCTCAAGACCCTGATAGTATCTGGGTCCTGGGTCCTGAGATAACACACAGACACACTTGAAAGGGGCAGGAAAATGGGAAAGGCATGAGGAAGTCCAATTTCAACAAGTTTACAATTCTGCCAAACCTCCACACCTTAATGCAAAAATACATTCTCTTTCCCAGTGACATGCGTGCTAAGTCGTGTCTGTTTCTGTGCATGCTATGACCTGTAGCCCACCAGGCTCCTCTGTCCATGGGATCCTCCAGGCAAGAATAGTGGAGTGGGTTGCCATGTCCTTCTCCAGGGATCTTCCCGATCCAGGGATCAAACCAGCATCTCTTACATCTCTTACATTTGCAGGTGGTTCTTTGACCTCTAGTGCCACCTGGGAAGCCCACGGGAGGCATTGAAAGGCTACCTGTGTGATGCTTAGTGTGTAACCTAACTAAGAACACTAGAGAGCGGCTCCAAACCCAAGGCTGATGCCTACGGAGGGGACTCCCACGTCACCTGGAACACTGGCGACTCTGACTTACTGAGACCATCTCGCTGACAGCCTTTGAAATCAGAGGCCTGGGACAGGAGCCAAATAAAGAAGAGCAGGAAACACACTGGTTGGTCCCGTGCCGATTCTCCATCACCACCCTCACCTGGATGTAGCGCCCAGACTTGATGCCGGCTTCTAGCACTTCCAGGGGTACGTGTTCTGGGTACTCCTTCCCATGGCTCTCCTGACTCTCATTCTCTCTTTCTCGTCGAGACTGAAGGATAGACTCACAGAGCTCATGGGCGGCCTTTAAATCAGGCCAAAAATTGTCCAGGTAGTTCTGCATTTAACCAAGAGAAACATGATCAGAAGATAAAGATTCTGTTATAGCAGCATTACGAAAACTCCCGAACAGGAACTGCTGGCATGCGGTTTTGAAGAGGGGTTAAATGGGCAGTACCCTCCCAAACCTCATGCTACCAGTTCATTTTATACCATCTCATTAATCCTGGCAGCCTTGCCCAAGGAACCGCAGGGAGGCTGTTCCTACCATGGAATGCTTCTACCCCCGATCACTCTGCATTTTCAGATCTCCCTCACTCTCCACAAACAAGCAAGTATGTGCACACGTCCGGGCTGCCTGTCTTTACAGGGATCTCATTGCTGCAGGTAACAGCCCCCAGTGAATGGAGAGGAAAAGCTCCTACATGTGCACTGTTTAAAAAATCTTGAAATATTTGAGATTAATAAGAAATCTAAATAACCTGGCAAAAAATGGTGAGGAGTAGAGTATAATAAGGCAGAGTCTCCCCTCCTTCAACCTATAGGCAATCTCAGATGAGCAGAGAGGAGGGAAGGAAAGAGGTTTCTGTTCTTTGGTGTTAGGCTTTCCAGCCTCATAAGCTCCCTGAGGACCACATCTTCTTTTGTGACTATACAGATATAGTCACAATTTTCATGTGGAGACACTTGTGGGGATGCTCTATCAATGTGACGACCTGGTATGAAACATAATTCCCAAACAAGTGTCAGGGTCGCTTCCAAGTAGAATATTACTGAATATTATTGTACTTCTTGGTGTAACTTGCAGAGAGGCCCTAGAAAAGACACCAAGGTCACCACCCAGAGGAGACTGGTGTGGTGAGGTTGCCTGCGCTTCATCTACTTCCCGTGTCCAGGCTACATGCCTTCACTTCTTCAAGAGGAATTTATTGTCCTCACTCCTTCCAATCTACCTTCAAGTCTCCACAGAAAATTCTGGGCTTCCTGCTCATCTGAACTTCATAGTATCTCTTTTTCTCTGCTATCATACACTGCTGTAAAGCCCTCGGTCACACAGTTTGCTTAGGAAATGCTATACAAAATCAAACTGTACTATGCTACTGGGCTACAGAGAAAAGTAATTTTCACAAAAAGTAGAAAAACGTAATTTTAGTCAACTGTCCTCTGCAGGAACAAGACATGATGTATTGCAACAGAAAAAATAAGTGACACTGCCATTAATATCCAGCGCCCCTGGATTTTTCTGGCATGTTGGAACACTTTTTCTTTATAGCAGGGCCAAGAAAATTCTATTGGCAAATCTTTAGCAATACATGCACATGGGAACCTTTATAGGATCTACAATTCAAAATCCAACTAGATGTTCTGTAAACTGACACAGGTAATGGAGGGCCTCATTCTAGTTTCTGAATCAAAAAACAATATTCACCATTGAAACCTGATCGACCAACTGGGCAGGCAGAAGTGACCAGTAATCTCTTGAGAGATTAACAGGCATCCTATTCTCCAAAAAGGTACCTAAGAAATAGGAGAACTGTGTTGGTCAGAAAGCTCAAAAAACAGTCACTGATAATGCTGCTGTTACATGGACACCAAGCTGGTCCAACAGCCTTCACAGAAGTAATATCACAGGTCACCCCTTCCTTTACTCTTACTGACCCGCGCCCAAGGTCACAAGTGAAGAAGTGTGAATAGTAGAAAAAGAAGATTGGCCTTTAAAACGATGTTTTGTGTATATTCAGCAAAACGGTTTTGGAGTCAACAGAGCTTAGTGATTAAGAGCTTTGGAGTCTGACTGCCTGGGTTCTCACCCCAGTTCTATCCCTCTCTCTCTGTGACCTTGGGCAAGCTGCTTTAGCCTTTCTGTTTCCTCACCAATAAAATGGGGATACTAACACCTGTCTCAAAGGGTTGTTGTTAGAACTAAATGAAATAATACACTCAGAACAGTGCCTGCCATAGATAAATGCTGGCTATTAGTTTTAGGTAGAACCATGTAAAACTGCCTTTTTGTAAGTCAAAGACAACAGAATGTTGGCAGTTTTATAAGATTCAACCTATCGTCATTACTACTAGTATTATTGTTATGACTCTAAACATGTGTTCACTGTCAATAGGGATTTACTGGTCTGCAGTCTTAGAAACTGTAGGCCTTACAGTCACAGGGAGTTTGCCCAAATTTGCCAAAGATAAGATTAATTAGGTGGAGAGTGATAAAGACGCGGAACTTCTTTAAAGTCTTCATTCTTTATTTTCCCTTTTCTGTACTGCCAAAGGGATCCAGAGCCTTAGGGGTACCACTGTGGAAGTGAACACACACACACACACACACCCCAGCTGGAAATACCTTGAAGGAAATCACAAACACTCCTCCCGTTTCACTTCCATACTGCTGAATTGCCTCTTCATCTTCTGTCACCATAACGATGGGCATCCTATCCTGGCAGTGGTGGTAGTACCAAGCGGCGGCATTGTAGATGCTCCTAGGAAGCAAGGGGCACGTGAGCCCTCCCAAGGCAGACACACTCAAGCTCCTGATCAGAACGTCATACGTGGCTTTCAGTCTGCTCCCCTTTGGTTTATACAGACAACCATTCATTCATTCACCACATACTTCCTGAGCACCCATTATAAACATATCCTGGATTGGGTACTCTGGGGGAGAAAAAGAAGAATCAGAAAGTGCTTGAGATCTCTTGTTCTCTAAGAAATCCAAGTACCACAGCAACCTCATCCATTTCTTGATATGGCCTAGAAGCCATGAGGCTCTGCCACCACTAACACCTTTTAATTGGACAGATGAACCATACAGCACCACAAACAAGCCTTTGGCTAAGAGAAAAAGTAGGCTGGATGCAAGAAGCTGAAGATCATAACCCAGTAAAGACAGAATCCAACATGGTACCACGTGAAACGTCTGAAAATCCTCGTGAGGAGAATCTGAATTGAAAATGGAGTCTAGGTCTGGAGATGTATTCAAGAAAGGATCATGTTTCTGATGAAGTGGATGGACTTGAAAAGTCAGTTTCTGTAGGCATCTGTCTCCCTTTCTGCAAATGAAGATGCTATGCAAGGTTCCTTTAGTTCTAGAATTAAAAAATATTCACTAAGTACTGACTGCGTGCAAGGTTGTGTAGTTAGTAAGCGTGAGTCCTCACACGTGACCCAATCTAGGAAGAGATTTGCTTTTCCCTTTCTGCTGTGGAGCCCTGTGGGAACTCAGTCCATTAAAGACTCAGTATATATCAGTGCTTATTTTGCTTTAGAGAATTTAAATATTTAATGGCTACACAGACAAAGAATTATAAGGAAAAATTATGTAAATATTTTGTATGGCAAAGCTATTTTAAAACTACAGTCTCTTTTGCCTTCTACAGAAGAGTGTGGCAGAAGCTATGTGTGCCCAGCACCTGCGCCCTAAGGCTGCCTCTGGCTTCAGCTGAGGTGGGGGTGATGGTTCCGTCCCTTCTCAAGGGCCCGCTGACTGGAGTTAACACCCTCAGGGGATGACCCTCAGCTAGAGTGGTACCTAAGTGCCTTCGCCTCCGCCCTTGGAGGTGACTTCGCCTCCGCCCTTGGAGGTGACTTCTGGGGCATGCTCTGCATGCTTTTTTAAAGGTTCCCAGCAGACGGAGCCTCAGTTTCCCTCAGCAGCAACACATCCTTTACTGCTTTCCCTCCTTCTCTGCATCACTCTCCCCAGTTCCTCACTCCTGCTTCTGGGAATTGCTTCTCACACAAACAACTCATCTCCCAAATCCTTGCTTCAGGGCTCTGCATTTAGGTGGACTCAACTATGACCCCCCACTTCCTAAAACAGCTTGACTAGAATTAAACTATGAGTTTCAGTTTAGTAAGGCTGATGGGGATATTAAAGCAACTTAAACCAGAGAAAGTGAGATGATCTTAGCTTAAAAGTAGGACCTCTCCCTGCCACACACACACACGCACACACACACACTTGCATTAAAGCTGTGACTTCCGGATCCTATTAGCCTTTAGGGGCCTGGGGCAAACTTACTCTAGGCACCTGTATCTCCTTAATTACAATTTCTAAAATTGTATTCAAATGACATCTCTAGAATATAGACACATTAAGCATTTCAGTATTAATCACAGTTCCAGAATAACTGTTGGTTTGTTCTGGCGTTATATTTAGATCAACTCCCAAATAACCAATGATAGGGAAATGAAAGAAGCTGATAGGGTGGACACCTAGCTGTTATTCAGGGCCATACCTGCTCTGCCACTTCTCCATGGACTCCCCTCTCTCCCGAGGGAGATAGCAGGACTGCTGGAATTCATTAGCGAAGAGGACACAGTCATGACGCGCATCCTTTAGGAGATTTCGCAATTTATTATACTGTCTGTGACACAGAGAAGAAGAATAAATCTCACGTAGCATGTACTCATCTCCTGCCAGCTCTTGCTAAGGTTCAGAAAAGATGAGGTATTTTAGAGTGAAAGACTGATTATTTAAAACCCAAGACACGCTCATTTATAGGCCTTAGTGTGTGCAGTGCGCTTGCGCTGGTTTCTCCAACCTGCCGGAATGGGCGTGGGCAGAGCCTCAGTAGTTAGTTCACGGATCAGTTACATTCCTCTACATCCCTTTCCCTTTCTGAGACCTCTGGCTGTTT
The DNA here is from genome assembly GCF_002263795.3 of Bos taurus. NCBI lineage: Eukaryota > Metazoa > Chordata > Mammalia > Artiodactyla > Bovidae > Bos > Bos taurus. The sequence continues at coordinate 13,212,014 of NC_037337.1, read as the reverse complement.
ATTATGTAATTATACGACCTTGCCTCATGTAGCCCCTTAGTCAAAGGCTCACAGAGGCAAGTAGAGTTTAGAGCTGTATTTTTATACTTCACTTTATTCCATAAGTGGCATTGGGTTTTAATACATTTTATTTTTTGCTGGCAGACCTGGAAAAGGCATATAAGGTAAGTTTGGGGATTTATCTGTGAATTTTATTGATGCAGCCACACCATTTACATGAATGAAGGCTAGCTTCATCTGTCAGACAACTAACTGAAAGTTTTAAGGTTTTTCCCCATCAGGAGATCTTCCTGTTAATCTCAAATAAATGTAAAGCAAATAAAATGTAAAGTCTCATTTAAGTCAGTTTCTAAGAAGGTGCTTTTCAATTGTCTTGGTAATATGAAATATATAATATTCACAATTATTTTAAAGGAAATCAATTATTTATTTTAAAATGGATTAATATTAAATCAGATGTTAAATTAACATATAAATTATCCAAGGTAGATGACTGGCATGTAATATAATAAAATTTGTGTGCTTGCATTCCTAGCACCAGCCTGCCACCATGGATGTTTAAAAATGAGTCTTTTCAATAAAGCAAAGGCAGAACTTTAACTTTTTTCCTCTAAATAAATGCTATCAAATCTGTATCATCTCAACACTTCATTGGAAAGCAAGAAACACATTTTACTTTCTTAGTAATTCTAATTTTGAGCCACTTTAAAAGGAATCAACAGCAAAAAGGATCATTAGGTAACTACAACTTATAAAACTGTCCTAATGAACAAAAGGATTCAGCTTCATTTATGTGAATGGTAGCTTTCCTTCATAGAATTCCACTTGTGTAAACAAAAGCTGCCCCTTTCCCCTGGAAATGCCTAGAACATATTAAATTTATAATTTTCCCACTTTCACAAAGATACACTTAAAATCATTTTTCACAGCCTCTGAGAATATGCACAGAGGAGTCTCCATCACTGTGCTAGCAAGACCCAGACCCTCCTTACCAGGTGGTTAGGCAAGGACTTTCACTTTCTGCTTCACACATTTCTGTCATGCATGAATTTTTTAAATGAGTACTTTTCTTGTTAAGCAATAAAAAATTCTAGAAGAGGTTTTATAAACATCTGAAATTTATTAATTCAGAGAAAATACTGAAAACTATTGCCTGTTTTTCCTGATCTCTTCCAGTTTTTTGCTCCCTTTGGCCACATCCCTAATAAAGCACCTGAGTTCAGTACAGGTACTGGCTGCACTGTACCAGACTAAACAGCTTGCAGTTGGCAAACTCCTTCTCTGTGCTCTGCTGAGGGCCCTCAGGGAACCATCTAGATGTCCCTGATGCAGCCCTTCACCTGCAAAATGGTCCTGCTCATGGTGAACGCAACATAACCATCCATTCCTCAAAAAAAAAAAAAGAAAAAAAAAGTCAAAACTAGAACTACCACATGTCCCAGCAATTCACTTCTGGGTACAGACCTCGAAGAACTGAAAGCAGCGTCTCAAAGAGATATTTGCACACCCCTGTTCATAACAACATTATTCATATTAGCTAAAAGGTAGAACCAGCCCAAGTGTCTACAGAGGAATGGGTGGACGAACAAAACGTGGTATATACATACCACGGACTGTTACTCAGCCTTAGAAGGGAAGCTCTGACATATTCTTCAGCACAGATGACCCTTGAAGACATTATGCTGAGTGAAACAAGCCGGTCACAAAAGGACAAGTATTGGATGATTACACTTATATGTATTTCCCTGAGGAGCCAAATACACAGAGACAGAAAGTGGGACGGTGGTTGTGTGTTGTGTTGGGGGGTGTGGGTCTTGGGGGAGGGAGACGGGGAATTAACATTTAGTGGGTTTCAGTTTGGGGAGATGAAAAAGTTCTGAAGGCAGGTTGTTACAACAGTGTCAATGTATTCAATGCTACCAAACAGTATACTTAGATAGGGGTACATTTTATGTTATATATATTTTACTGTGATTAAAAAAAATAGCTACACTAATTGTCAAAACAAAATAAAACCACAAAAAAAGATAGAACAACCCATTTCAGTGGGATCAGATCAGATCAGATCAGTCGCTCAGTCGTGTCCGACTCTTTGCGACCCCATGAATCGCAGCACGCCAGGCCTCCCTGTCCATCACCAACTCCCAGAGTTCACTCAGACTCACGTCCATCGAGTCAGTGATGCCATCCAGCCATCTCATCCTCTGTCGTCCCCTTCTCCTCCTGCCCCCAATCCTTCCCAGCATCAGAGTCTTTTCCAATGAGTCAACTCTTCGCATGAGGTGGCCAAAGTACTGGAGTTTCAGCTTTAGCATCATTCAGGCAATGTGCAGGGTGTGATGGGAACCCAGGAGGGAAGAGGAAGGCATCCAGGAGGGAGGGGACAGACCTGAAGGATGGGTGAGCAGTAAGTAGACAAAGGGCCCCAGGGAGGAAAGAGAGGGGACAGAAGGCTCGAGGGAGCAGACAGCACGCTTTCTCCTTATATCTCTAGCACTTAACCCACAGCAGGTGCTCAAAAAATGTCTGCAAATGAGTCAATGAACTCACAACCCGTTGCAACAGTGAACCAAATACAAGACACAAATGCCCTGGGACAAACTCTGACATTTCAGAACCCAGTTGCTCTTTCGCTAGGCTTCGCACACATCACTGCATTGGTCAGCACACCCGTACCCTAAACGTGGGGCTTCTCGAATCCAGTCCTCTCCAAACACCTGATGTTCCACAAGCCAGACCCAGGGGGGTTTACCACCAAATAAGCGTAATGACAATCCTTGCCAATGTTTAGCAAAACCTATCACTTAGAAAAAAGAATTTTCTCAATTTGAAGTTCTACTCCCAAATATTTCCCGTAGACTTTTCGAGTGTGCGTCCATTTGTCAGCTACCTATCAGCCAGATAAAACAAATGAACAAATGGCACGAGAATATTAATGGAGAAAGCAGGAGACAAACAGCGAATCACTCTGAGTGTGACAGTCCAGTGCTCTTGTAGGCATGTGGGTTTATGCTTATAATTTCATAGCATATCCATCGAATACAGTCGTATTTTTTGCTAGTCAGGGCTGGTGGCGCACATGATGGAATGAGATATATGAGCATCCTGCAGGGAGCCAGCAGAGATCATCATAGTGCCTTAAACAAATCTGGCCTGAATGACAGGACAAGAGTTTCAAATAGTCAAGTACAAAAAAATTAAAAAACTTCCAGTCTTACAGAAAAACCCTAGTTTCCTAGTCTGGCTCAAGTGTTTTCTAAAAATCTCCATTATCTACAGACAGTTTCTCAGGGGACAGCAAAACTTACCTTTTCTAGATTGATTTTTTTTTCTATTTTTATTCAATAGTGATCTTATCTGCAGATGCAACATGCCTTCCCCTGCTGACTCCTCTCTCTGGGGATTAGAAGTGGGTGTCATACAATCAATGGGAGATGTACAAGGAAGTGGGCTCCGTACTCAAGGCTGCATTTCTTCAGTTTTTGCAGAACTGGGGTGAGGTCTCCTAGACTTGCTTTCAGAGGTCCCTAAGCTTTCTACAAGAATTTCAAAAATTTCTATTTCCATTTATATTAGGTTGTATTCTTTCTTTTTTATTTTATTTTTTTACTGTGGTAAAAGTCATATAATATAAAACATAGTATCTTAACCAGACTTAACTTATAGTTTAGTGACACAAAGTACATTCAACCTGTGCAACTCTCATCCATCATCCATCTCCCAAATTATTCACCTTCCTAAACTGAAACTCTGTCCCCATTATACACTAACTGCCCATTCTCCTCTCCCCGCCCCTGGTATCTATCAATGTACTTTCTGATTGTGAATTTGACTATACTAGGTACCTCGTATAAGTGGAATCAAGCAGTATTTGCCTGCATTAGGTGATATTCTTAAAACATTTTAAATGGAGCATAATTTGGACCAGGCTTCTAGCTGCAATGCCATTTGGTGTCAGGGCCTGCCCTGTTGGAAGCCTCAAAGACACCTCAAACTCAAGACCTCTACCTTCCCACACCTGACCTCCTCTAGTGTTCCCCCTCTGTATCGGGTTACATAAGCCAGAAACCTTAGTGTCATTCTTGACACTACCTTCTCCCTTATCTCACTTACATAAATCCATTACTAAACCCTATAGATCTTTTTTAAAAACAGTTGCTTTATTGAGATATGATGCATAAAATTCACCCTTTTAAGATGTACAATTCAATGGTTTTTAGTATAGTCCCAGAGTTATGTAACCATTACCATTATCTAATTCCATTTTTATCAGCCCCCAAAGAAACTTATACCCATCAAGCAGTCACTTCCCATTCCCTTTGACTCAGCCCCTGGCAACTACTAACCTACTTTTCATCTCTTGGATTTACCTATTCTAAGCATTTTATAGGCATTTTATTCTAGGCATTTTATATAAATGGAATCATACAATATAGGATTTCCATGTGTGTGGCTTGATTCTTTCACTTTGCATAATATTTTCAAGTCCGTGTTGTAGCATTTATCACTAATTCATTCCTTGTTATGGCTGAATAATATTTCATTGTATGGTTAAAACACCTTTCGTGGAATCATTATCACTAGCTGGACATTTGGGCTGTTCCCATAGTTTGGCTATTATGAATACAGCTCTTATGAACATCTGTCTCCAAGTTTTTGTGTGGACATGTTTTCAATCTGTTATATATTTACAAAGTTCTATGGATCTTAACTACTAAACAGCTCTTAGAAAAGTCTATTTCTCTCCCTGTCTCTAAGTTAGCCACATCTCTCATGTGAACTAAAGCAAGTGCCTCCTCTTCTTTTCGCCAAGCCTCTTTTCCACTGGCCCAGTAATCTTTTCAAAATTGGAATCCGATCATGTTATCCCCCTTGCTCAAAACCCTTCGCCACATCCCTGAGGCCCATGGGCCCTATCTTAGTCCAGCCCAGGGCCTCTCCTCCCTCCTTCTCCACGTACTCCGTCCCCCAACCTTGCACGGCACAGTTTCCTTGCCCGGAAAGCTTTTCTCCTTTCTTTGCCTGGGACTCACACACCCCTCAGAGCTCAACACAGGCCTCTCACTCAGGAAAGCTTTTCCTCCGGCGCCTAGTCTGGGCTCTCCTGAGCCAAGTCCCATGCCTCAGCATGCCTGTCACAGCCGCATTCCCCCATCTGTTTCTGAGCATCCATTACTGCCTGTCTCCCCATCAAGAGCACGTCTGCTTTTGTTCTCCACCGTATCCTCAGTGCTAGCACAGCTCTGACACATAGAATCTCTCAAATGAACACCTTAACACATGAATAAATGTCAGCCTTACAGGGCTATCACATGAGCCCTCATTAAATAAACATTTGAGGATTGTTAGATGGCAGAGCGTGTGATTATTCCAATCAAAAACTTGACATTCCTCATACTGTTTTGTACAACATACTTATGAGAACAGGCATTTTCTGCATTGATATTATTGAAATCAAACTACAAAATCATATTAAATATAGAATCTATGTCTATAGACACAGAGGCAGTGTGTGATTGCTTAGTCGCTCAGTCATGTCTGACTCCTTGAAATCCCATGAACTGTAGCCTGCCAGGCTCCTCAGTCCATGGAATTTTCCAGGCAAGAATATTGGAGTGGGTTGCCATTGCCTATTCCAATAGAGGCCGTGTCTTTCCATTATTAAACCCAATTCGGGTGATTTCATTTCAGTAAAACAGTGTCATTGGTCCCCTTAAATTAATGTTCATTTGCAGTTTTCTGATTTTGTAGCTTTGTTTAATTTGAAGGTCTGATTTGGGTTTAGGGTTGCATTAAGTAGTTAGGTATGAGGATTTATACCTAAATTTATGTTGAAACATATTTAAGTAACTTAATTTAAATTAACACTGAGTATCCACGAGACTTTCTTTTCTTTTAGAAACAAAGTTGACTACATTACTCATGTTGAGTAACATTGATATAGGATGGGGAGTTTGATCCCCATCAAACTGTAACACTTTCCAACTGTAACACTTTGATCTCAGTCTTACATTATGTACTAAGAGACTGAGACTCATTTTATACAGATGGCATTTAGGAAGGAGTCAAAAAGAGAAAGCAAGGCATCCTTTTTCCAGACACTAGAGCAGACCAGGTATTTTCACTTGACAAAACTTTCCTAAGCAATAATGTTCCTAAAAGCATGCCAAATACAATGAATTGTTTACCAGCATCTCAAAAATCTCTAAGGAAGAACTGAAAAACAAAACTTTCCCCAACATTAAATGAAGCAAAGCACCAGAGAGCCTCTGCTAGGCCGCAAGCATGCCAAGTCACTTCAGTCGTGTCCCACTCTGTGTGACCCTATCAACTGTAGCCTGCCAGGCTCCTGGGTCCATGGGATTCTCCAGGCAAGAGTACTGCAGTGGGTTGCCATGCCCTCCTCCTGGGGATCTTCCCAACCCAGGGATCAAACCTGCATCTCTTATGTCTCTTGCATTGGCAGGCGGGTTCTTTACCACTTCTGCTAGGCCACCTTTGGTTAAATACAAATACTCAAGTGATTTACACGTAACACTTACAAAGGCCAAATTAATCAAGCATATCTCCTGAATCTTACACATTCAATGGCTGTCATCAACTATAAAGCTAGCTTTTAATATATGACACTTTCCAGGGCTTAGGTCAGAGAAGGCAATGGCAACCCACTCCAGTACTCTTGCCTGGAAAATCCATGGACGGAGGAGCCTGGTAGGCTGCAGTCCATGGGGTCGTGAAGAGTCGGACACGACTGAAGCGACTTAGCAGCAGCAGCAGCAGGGCTTAGGTAACTTCCTTTAGCTGTTTCAACCTGAATACACCTCCTGGTCGCCTAACAGGTAAATAAAACACCAAGTCCCAAACCTGCTGATTCCTTTTGCTGCTTTTCATTCCTCGTCATCAGTCAGGTTCATTTCCCCGAATTGAGACCAGTCTCAAAACTATTTCCTTCAGAAGGCATTTTCAACTCCCACACCCCATGTTCACTTCTGCACTTTGCACAGTCCACATTAAATCATCCTACATGTGTCCATGTAAGGTATGCCACAATTACCTTCTTGCTTCTTGCATCTAACTCCAACAAGACAAGTTTGTTGAGAGAGGGACCAAGACTTCTTTTTGTACTTCAGAAGGCCTGGAACTAGGAGCTCAAAAATGGCAAAACCAGGGTGTTACCCTGTGAGTCTGTTCCATGACTCTTTAGCTTTTGTTTTCACATTTAGTACATTCAGAGACACAGTGAAGTAATGGAAAACCAGTAATTTTTCAAGTTAACTACTTTTGAAATGTTCAGGAAAAAAGACTATTTAAATTCCAATTCTTTGCTTTCAAATGTCCCAGGAATTGGTTTTTAAAACAATCCTTAATATTAAAAATATTTTAGAAAACAGAAGTTGAAAGGGCTCAGCAGTGTGTTAGCAACTCACACTATAACAGCAAATTGATTTTAGTAGCAGAAATTGAAATACGACACCTACAGCAGCATTTAAACCTGGATGCGTATAAACATTTATATCTTTGTGTCTGAACAAAATCAACTTCAAGCTCATATAAAAATATTCTATCTGAAAAACCTGCACACAATCTAGTAAATGCATATTTTTTGAATTGAGCATATAATAAGGACAACTTATCATTTTCATATACAAATAAACACACTTCATCTTTTACTACCAATGTCTGAAGAAACCACAACATTTAAAAAAGAATAAACATAATTTCTGCTTAACTTGGGGTGTTAAGAGGTTCGGTGTATAATTCTAATATGCTGTTTCCACACAGCCATCAAGTTCAAATCATAAATCTTTTCCCAACATAAAAGAAGCAAAACCATTTATAGTGTATTTGTTTAAAAGGTGAAAAACTGTTCTTCCTTTACGCACAAGGCAAGCATTTTAGACTGAGTTCAACCAGAAATTCTTTGTTTAGCAAATACAATTACTATGGTTCGTGGTTATACCAGTAGTCTAAAAATAAAACAAGTTAATTCTGGTTTCACTGAATAAATCACAAGTGATTAAATGAATTTATAAAGAAATTTGCCTCCCCAATAAAGGAGCCTCAAATTTTAAAACACTTCCTTTTTCCCAGGGGGAAAATAATGTACGTTTCTGAAACAATATATCTATAAATAAAAAGATTAAATAATATGCAGTTTTCACCCAGAAGTAAGCAATAGGTCTGCTACTATAAAACTGCAAACCAAAAGCCAAGAATCTTAAGTACCCACATCCTGGGGACACTGCAGTTTATTGATTTACAGTCAGATCTCTGGGCCAGGTGTTGAAGAAGAAATATAAAAGAATGTTACTGCATTCCTCACTGGCAAAGAAAATGCCAAATTAGTTCAAAAAGTCCTTTCTGATGAAAATAATGAATTCCTCCCCTCTCTCTCCAACAAGGGACCTTTTGTAAAGGGGAGAAAAAAACCCTGCACCATAAATAAATAAATAATGCAAAACAGATACCTTCGGCCTCTTTGATGCTGCACAGCTTGACAAGCCGTTTGCATGAAAACAATTCCCTTCAACTCAGGAAACTCAAGGATCTCAAGGTAATCTTGAACGACTTTCCAATCTGGAACCATGTAATGAGTCACGTCACTAGACAAGAGTTTCCCATCTGAAGCATAATTCAAAACGGAAGAGATCAGACAGCGTTTGCAAACCTGGCTTATTATGATTTCAATGTCAGGGTGTCCCCATGTGCGGAACAACTTCTAATCTTAACAACACTGTGAAGTTTTTAAAAGACAAATCCACTTTGGTAGAGTTAAATTCAGCACCTTCATTTTTCTGAAGTTATGATAAATAAAAGCTCAGTGTGGTCTATGGTGTTGCCAGTCGGACAGAAGATGACAGATTAAAATACAAAAAACAAAACAAGCAAATCCTAAGCACAATTTAACTTTTTTTGTGTTAACTCATTGACCTGCACTCACTTTCCAGTGGGGCACCACAAACATGTTAACCACTTGTTTATGCCCAGGCATTTCAAGTCGGTTCTGTTTCAAGCTTGCGAACGTGCTCAGAAGTCTCCTTGGGCCAGGAAGGCTGAATTGACTAGAAAAGATGCTCAGTGCAAGCAAGGGCAGAGGTGGGACTTCCACCCAGCCTGTGTCTCGGAGCTGGTTAGCCGAGCTGTAACTGAAATGTTCGCCTTAATAATAAGCTGAGGATCCCAGATATTCGCTGAAAAGGACTACCATGCTCCTCTCCCACCACGGGGAAGAACCTGCAACCTCCATCGTTAAATCGGCCACCCCAGCAGCCTAGAAATCAAGCGGAGGAAGGTGTAGTGGGCAGCCGACCCAAATCCAGTTTCCCCATGACCTTCCTAGACAACGACGCCCCAGATGATTCACAAATCCTACAGTCAAGTGCGCTCTCCACTGGGTAAATGTCTGAGGCCTCGGTGCTGGTAGGTCAGAAAAGTGGTGGGGAGCAGAGCAAAGTACAACGAGAAGCAGCAGCAACGTTTGCTCCAGCGCCCCGACTCGCACTGCGGGGCCCACGGCTCGGGACCTCCTCGTTTCGCCACCGCGAGCCTGGGGGCCGGACGCCCCAGCGCCCACAGGCCCCTCGGAGAGCCCCCAAACCAGGCCTCTGCGCGGCGGGGGCGCCTGCCCCTCGGCCCTTCCTCTTCCCCGGGCAGAGCAATCGGGAGTCGGGGTTGAAAGACCGCGGAGCCATGGACCGGCCCAGCTCTCGGAGGTCTGGAAGCCGCCTGCCCCTTGCGTGCGAGCGGCAGCCGGGTCGGAGGTGATGCCTGGAGGCGGGTGGAGGCCCGGGGGCCTCGGACTCTGCGCCACTGCGGCCTCGCTCTCCGCCTCTGGGCCGCACCCTTCCACCTTAAGGCCGACGCTCTACCCCGACCCCGACCCCGCCGCCCCAGCTCCAGCTCCTGCCCGGCCTCGGCTCCCCGCGCTCCAGCCCCGGCCACCCAGCTCCCGCCGGACCTCGGCTCCCGGTGCCCCCAGCCCTCTGCACCCCGGGCCCTGACCGTTGTGGCAGGTGGCGGGCTGCGGGCAGAGCGGGCTGTTGCAGGGCACACTGGGCCGCAGGTAATGCTCCCGCACAATCCGCAGCGTCCGGCCGTGGAAGGTCCTCAGAAGCAGCACCTTCTCCCGCTTCTGCAGCATGCTGGTCGCGCCCGGACAGAGTTCCGGGCCCGGGGAGGCGCCAGCTCCGCGAGCGGCCGGGAAGCGGCAGCCGCAGCGCCGCGCGGGCGGAGGCGAGGCCGAGGCTTCGGGCCCGCCCCCTCGGCCTGGTCTCCGCGGAGCTCCAGGCGGGCAGGCCCTCCTAGGCGGCCTGAGCGCTCCGGGCTCCGCAAGGAAAACCGCCCTAACGGCCCGAACCCCGGTGTTGAGAGCAGCAAGAGGCCCGCGGTGTGGGTGTTCTAGCCGGACTCACAGTCTCCCCCCAACCCTGCCTCAGTTTCTCCCCTCCTTAACGGTTGCCTGGGGGTGGAATTGCCTGGGAGGGGTGGAAACCAAGCAAAAGACTTAAGGGGGCCGAAGATAATACAGATCGTCTTCCACAGACGATGGGGTCAGGTCCCGATAAACCCATCTAAATTGAAAATCCATTTAACACACCTAACCCACCCAACATCACAGCTTAACCCAGCCTATCTTAGACCTGGTCAGAAAACTTACTTTGGCCAAGAGTTGGGCGGGAACATCTAACACAAAGCCTGTTTATGACAGTGTTGAATATCTCATGTAATTTATTGAATGCTGTACTGTAAGTGAAAAGCAGAATGGTTGCCTGCGTTTCGGTTGTTTACTCTGCTGATCACCGTGTTGTCTCGGAGCTTAGACTTGTTCTTCCCCTGCTCACAGGAGAGCATCACAGCATCACAGGAGAGTGTCTTGTGCCATTAGCTCAAAAAAGATAAAAATTCCAAGTGGGTATTACTTTCACACCATGGTAAAATCCAAAAATTATAAGTGGAATCATGGGAAGTTGAAACTGTCAGTACAAGGAAACGAAAGTCTTGCAAAGATTTGGTGCAACTGTGAAGGATTATTGTACTTTGTTTCTACCTTCAGGTCCATATAGGATTGGGACTCCCTTATTAATATGGATACTTATCTTTTTGTTGTTGCAACTAAATGTTGCTAAGTCCTGTCCGACTCATTGCAACTCCATAGACAGCAGGCTTCTCTCGGTTCCTCTGTCCATGGGATTTTCCAGGCAAGAATACTAGAGTGGGTCGCCATTTCCTTCCCCAGGGCATCTTTCTGACCCTGCTTTCGCATCTCCTGCTTTGGTAGATGAATTCTCTACAGCTGAGCCACCAGGGAAGCCCAATTATTAGTGTTTTGTATTAATATAGATAAATATTAGTATGTTCTGTTTGTTGCTCTTGCTGTCCCTTGAAAGAGCTAAAAGATTCAGCAAATAAGCCAGCAACCCTGCTAACTCAACATTTTTTTCCCTTTAAAAAAACTGTATTTATTTTTAATGTCATGTATTTTTAATTCATATAAAAATCAAACAATGCAGATAAAATGGAAACCAGTCCTTTCCCTTGAGGTAAACATTATCTATTCAACCTCAGCATGATAGCATTTGCAGCCTCTGGCAAAGGAATTCTCCTTGAAATTTGATGGAGACTAAAACAGTTCAAAATGACTGCAGATGGTGACTGCAGCCATGAAATTAAAAGACACTTGCTTCTTGGAAGAAAAGCTATGACTAACCTAGATAGAATATTAAAAAGCAGAGGCATTACTTTGCCAGTAAAGGTCCATCTAGTCAAAGCTATGTTTTTTCTAGTAGTCATGTATGGATGTGAGAGTTGGAGTATAAAGAAAGTTGAGCACCAAAGAATCAAAGCTTTTGAACTGTGGTGTTGGAGACTTTTGAGAGTCCCTTGGACTACAAGGAGATCCAACCAGTCAATCGTAAAGGAAATAAATCAGTCCTGAATATTTATTGGAAGGACTGATGCTAAAGCTGAAACTTCAGTGCTTTGGCCACCTGATGCAAAGAACTGACTCATTGGAAAAGACCCTGATGCTGGGAAAGAATGAAGGTGGGAGGAGAAGGGGATGACAGAGGATGAGATGGTTGGATGGCATCACCAACTTGATGTACATGAGTTTGAGCAAGCTCCAGGAGTTGGTGATGGACAGGGAAGCTTGGTGTGCTGCAGTCCATGGGGTCACAAAGAGTCGGATACAACTGAGTGACTGAAATAAAATACAGTCTCTTCTGAGATCACACTCTCTTGGTTGGATGGAAGCCACTGTTTCTCCAAGCTCTCAACAAAGACCTTTGAGCTGCATCAGGAGCTTTACAAAGAAGTGTCACATTTAATTTCCACAACAAGTCAATGGAGTCAGGCATTATTATCCCCATTTTACAGATGATGAAACAAGATTAGAGAGGTTAAGCTTATCAAGGCCAAGATTATCCAGTTATTAAGTGATGGAATCAATATCCTAGCTGGAATCTGGCTGAATCCAAAGCAGGCTCCTCACTAATTACCGTGCTCTTCACAGATGAATAAAATACAACTCATATCTAAGGAGTTTATAGTCAACTTGTTCAGTGCTAGTTAAGGCACCTCAACCAGCTGGTGGAAGAACATTGGCACTTCCTTTTACGCTAAAGTGAGCGGAACTAGAGTATCCAGTTTGATCACTTTCTCTAGGGCACTTGTCTGAACCTTCTTGGTACCAGGGACAGTTTTCTTGGAAGACAGTTTTCCACTGACTAGGGCTGGAGGTGTGGCTGGATGGGGTGGCTGGGTAGGGGAATGGTTTCAGGATGATTCAACCTCATTACCTTTCGGGTTTGCATCCTATGAGAATCTAGTCTCACTGCTGGTCTGACAGGAGGTGGAGCTCAGAGGGTAATAACAGCTTTGGGGAACAGCTGTAAGCACAGGTGAAGCTTTGTTCACTCTTCCACCCCTCACCTCCTGCTGTGTGGCCTGGGGCGGGGGCAGTGGTTTTGGGGCCCTCTGCTCTAGGAGAACATATGTTTTGTTGTTGTCATTTTTAATATTTTTTTATCTTTTGGCTGTGCTGCAAGGCATTCGGGATCTTAGTTCCCTGACTAGGGATGAGCCCTCATCCCCTGCATTGGAAATGTGGAGTCTTAACCCTGGGCCACCAGGGAAGTCCCTCTGGGGGAATATATTAAAAAGAGTCATGATCCCTCACTCATTGCATTTTTATGTAAAGTTATCTGCATGTGGGATGATGTGAGTGAGATCTGAGACAGAAGAACACAAGTTAGGAGAACATCACAGTGCTGGTCCCCAGGTCAAAGCACTAGGCGGGCCCGTATGGCAACCAGCAGTGCAGGAGGACAGGTCTAGAGACCCCCGGTACGCAACAGGATTTGACCTTTACGTAAAAACGCTCCTGACAGCTGCTCATGATTCCCTCCAAAGTGCTCCCATTTTCTTTCTTTCTTTTTTTTTTTAACTTCTTATATGTCCTTAACATCTCTCTTTAGCATTTTGTAACTTTAAACTATTTAAAACAATAGTGAAGGACAGGGAAACCTAGCATACTGCAGTCCATGGGGTCGCAAAGAACTGGACACGACTGAGCGGCTGAACAACAACTTTAAACTTCCTCTAAATTGGGACTAGTGATTTTTTAAGGTAGAGAATATGTCTGGGGCTCTATTGAAAGTTGATAATCCAAGGCTTGCCAAACACTTCTTTGGCTTGCATGGCAATGATAATGTACAAATTTTGTTCTCAAAAGCATACTCCCTTAGTTCTTGGAACTGATGATCTAAAATGGACAAGAATGCCTTTTTGTTGATTTGTTTGTCTCACAGACCATCTGATGCTTCTTGAATGAAAATATGTTTCTCTCTCAGTCAGAATAAACTAGGTTATGCTGCGGTAATATACAACTTCAAAAATCCCAATGACTTAAAACAGCAAGATGTTGCATGGGTGCCTGTGAGATCCATTCTGTATTTTCTCCAGGGCCCAGGCTGGATGGAGTCTGTCCTCTCTGAAACACTATTTGCTGTTCATTTTTGTTGTTTAGTCGCTAAGTTGTGTCCGACTCTTGCAACCCCATGGACTGTAACCCACCAGGCTCCTCTGTTCATCTGATTTTCCAGGCAAGAATACTGGAGTGGGTTGCCATTTCCTTCTCCAGAGGATCTTCCCAACCCAGGGATAGAACCCAAAACTCCTGCATTGGCAGGAGAATTTTTTACCACTGAGCTACCAGGGAAGCCCTCTTGCTCTTCACTGGCAGAGGGAAAAAAGGCCTCTAGACAGCCTTAGGTCAGAAATTAAAAGCTCAGTCTGGAAGTGACACATGTTTCTTCTGCCTAGTGGCCAGAACTAATCACATGACCACACATCCCAGGTCAGAAAATGGGTGGAGGTGGGATGTTTGGGTGGCAGTGCAGCTCCTCCCTCTTGGCTTGAAGGTGGTGCGCTGAAACCCCCTGGTGAGCAGTGTTGGTGACCGCTTGAGTGTCCTTAACTCAAACCCCTTACACGAAGTTGGCTCTACCGTCATCTGAACTCTTGTACCTATGACTACTCTAGGTCTAGTTTCACCTCCTCTTACAGTGCTGGTCTACATGTGATTTCTTGTGGCAGAGACTGTCTGTCTGTTAACCAAATCCATATCCTTTTTTTCCTCTGGGCACACAGGTGACAGCCTTCCTTGCATATAGATAGGTGTGGCCACAAAAGTAATGGCATCATTTCTAGGCCTGACCCTTGAACACCTCACGTGGATATTCCTCTTTCCTGTTCCTGAACAGATGCCAGAGCCCAGGGGATCCTGAAAGTCAGCACTGAAGACAGCATACCCACCAACCCTTTGAATGAATGTGGGTCCCTGCAGAGCAGAGTTCTGTCTTCCCTCCCCAGGAGCATCCCCAGGAGTCTCTTGCAGGAGTGAAATAAACTTCTTATGGCAGCTGGTGTTATCCTAAGTAACGTAGCCCCACTTTACAAAGGAGATTAAGGAACTTGCCGAAGCCTTGCCTATTTATTTCAGAACTCCTCACTAGATACTAAAAGTCCTGATGAAGCTGCTCCAGGATTCTCCAGCAGTTCTAAATGTCATTGCCACACTGGGAAGGATGCTTGATAGCGTGCTTCTCTTTGCAGTTTTTCCTTTCCTTGTCAGTCTGAGTGCAGATGGACAGCCTGGTGCCCAGATAGCAGAATGCTGTGACAGCTTGCAGTGCTCTGTGGCTGATAGAAATCTCTGACTGTGGTTGACTGCAGACTTCTTCAGGCTGAGCACCAGCATGCTTACGCTGCAAGAGTTCATAGCATTTGCCTGCCGTTTTTGCAGATGCGCCCCGGGAGTGCAGACATCAGCAACCACTGGATTATAATCAAAAGGTTTCATCCAAGGGTTAGCCTAGAGAGGACGGGGTGTCTTTACAAAGGGCTTAGAGGACAAGGAGGTTAGATGTATAAAAGGAATTCTGGATGATGAGATCCCGGGGCTAGAGGGGATTATTGAAGCAGGCTTTGAAATATTCTTTCTTTACTTATTTAAAATCACAACAGTACATGCTTGTTGCAACACATGTCAACAATACTGAAGGATGCCAAGTGAAAAGGTTGAAGTTCTGCTTGCATGCAAAGTCTACCTCTTCCATGTAACTTAGCATTGTCGATACCTGATACACATCCTAGAAGTCTTCCTTCTTTTCTTTCTTTCTTTCATTTTATTTTTTTGGCTGTGCCGTGTCCTTGTTGCTCTGCGTGGGCTTTCTCTAGTTGTGGTGAGCAGGGACTCATCGTGATGGCTTCTCTTTGTGGTGGAATGCAGGCTCTAGGGTGCAAGAGCTTCAGTAGTTGTGGCACATGGGCTTAGCTGCCCCGTGGCATCTTGCCAGATCAGGGATTGAACCCGTGTCTCCTGCTTTGGCAGTTGGATTCTTAACCACTGGACCACTGGGAAAGTCCTAGAAGTCTTTAGATATAACCCCAAATGTTGGCAGCTTTTTGAAGTGCTTCTCAACCTATGAAGCATCAGCTATTGTACTTACAGCTAACGTTTCCCAAACTTTTACTAGCTGCCAGGCCCCGTTCCTGTGTTTCTCATTTAATCCTCAAAATAATGCCTTGACTGTAATACTGTTACCAATTGCATTCTGCAAGTGAGGAAACCAAAGTACAGGAGGATTGACTAATTGCCCAGGGCCACAGACTTGAGCCAGCCTTGGAACCTGAGCAGTTTGGACACAGAGCCCTGGCAGCAATGACTCAGCCATGCCGCCTTTCACAGAATGGTGTACCTTCTCTACAGTGGACCATGGGA
Organism: Bos taurus; assembly: GCF_002263795.3. NCBI lineage: Eukaryota > Metazoa > Chordata > Mammalia > Artiodactyla > Bovidae > Bos > Bos taurus. Next base: position 13,195,732 of record NC_037337.1, on the reverse strand, counting down.
TAAACCTAGTTATTTTAGGTTTAGAGAATTGGAAACATTGGGTTTCAAATGTGACCCCACTACTTTCCTAACTTCCCTGGGCCTTCATGATTTCAATTACAAAATGCAGCTAAGCAGGACAGATGTTGTTGGGTATTGGTATCAACGAGTCAATGACTCTAAAGGGTCATGTAAATGTCTAACATGATCCCATTTATCTGAAGAATCGGCTAACTTCCATTTGTGCTCCATCTTAGTGGAAGAGTCATTGGAGGACAAACTGCTGCTGACATTGCTTTGCCGTTTGTACTAGGGATGATTTAATTTCCTATATGTTAAAGGCCGTTAATCCTTGATTTTCACTTTTCCCAGAAGATACAATGGCTCCCTTTTGGCTCTCTAAACACCCCGTGAATCCCTATAATCCAGTTTGCAATGATTACTCTAAAATATTCTACTTAACTCTTTCTACTTTTTTTAAAGAGAAATCTATTTTGTGCTTGCCCATTGTATCTCAGCAAGGTTAGCGTATGGATACTTTTGCCCCTCTACCACAAAGGGGCGCTGTTTCATTGATTTTGTTGTGGGGGCGGGTGCTTCAGATAAAGTACCTTCTGTGCTGGTATCTGAGCGTTGAGCCTTGCCTTTCATATACTGCCATTAAAATGCAACCCAATTATTTGAGACAAGAACCAAACCAGCAAATAACCTTAGCGTTAAACAATACCTTTATACAAGGAGCTCAAAGATCCAGATGCTCCAAAATTAATTAGAAACTAAGCTTCATTGATTAATACGGGAAAGAAAAAGAAAATCCTTTAAGTCTTGAAGCCAACTACAAGAAAATTCATTCAGTTATGTGGATAGCTATTTATCGGGCAAATATAGGAACATTGCTATTTGTCATTTTAATTCTTTTGTATTGAGGTTATTTGATTAAATTGCTTTCACCCGTCTTGTAGGATTATTATTACCAATGAAGTATCAGTCATGGTATACAGTTATTTCACTGGATTAAAGTTAAAATTAAGTTGTACTTGCAAGGCCTATGTCTGTTTGTATTGGGTTTCTATTGCTGTATAATGAATTCCCACCAAAATTTAGCAGCTTCACTCATTTATTTATTTATTTAATTTATTATTTTTTAAAGTTGTGGCTGTTTATTTGGCCGTGTTGGGTCCCAGTTTCGGCACGTGGGGACTTTGCTGTGGCGGGTGGTCTCATTAGTCACCTTGTGCAGCTTAGTTACCCTGAAGCACGTGGGATCTTAGTTCCCCCACCAGGGATTGAACCCATGTCTCCTACATTAAGGCAGACTCTTAACCGCTGGACCACCAGGGAAGTCCCCAGACACTTGTTTATTACCTTCCAGTTTCTGGAGTCAGAAGCCTGGGCATGGCCTAATGAGGTTCTTGGCTCAGGATCTCACAAGACTGAACTCAAAATGTCAGCCGCGCTGATTCCTTTCGGGAGCTTGGGGTCTCCTTTCAAGCTCACATGGTTGTTGGCAGAATTCAGTTCCTTGCAGCTGTAGGACTGTAGCCCCTCTTCTCTTGCTGGGTGTTAGGACGCTAAGCATAGGAGGATGTTAGGAGACCACCCATGTACCCTCTCCATAGGCCCCTTTACACTTCTTATCTCTCTCACCAGGAGAACCCAGTTCCTTTGAGGACCACTGAGAATAATCTTCTATTTTAAGGTCAACTGATTGGAGAATTTAATTGCATTTGCAGGATCCCTTCACAGTAGCACTTAGATTCGTGTTTGACTGAGTAGCCTGTGGAAGGTGTGTGTACGCTGGAGACAAGAATCCTGGGACCATCTTAGAATCCTGCCTATCTGTCTTAGTCTGTTCAGGCTGCTATAACAAAATACTACAGACTGGGTAGTCTGTAACAACAGAAGTTTATTTCTTATAGTTTTGGAGGCTGGAACTTGGAGATCAGGGTGGTAGCATTATTGGGTGGGGACCCTCTTCTGGATTTCAGACTTCTCTTTGAATCCTCATATGGCAGAAGGGGCTACAGATCTCTCCAGAGCCCCCTTTTTAAAAAAATGTATTTTTATTTTTAATTAATTAATTCTAATTGGAGGCTAATTACCTTACAATATTGTGGTGGTTTTTGCCATACATCGATGTGGATCAGCCACAGGTGCACATGTGTCCCCCATCCTGAAGCCCCCTCCCACCTCCCTCCCTACCGCATCCCTCTGGGTTGTCCCAGAGCACTGGCTTTGAGTGCCCTGCTTCATGCATCGAACTTGCACTGTTCATCTATTTTACATATGCTAATATACATGTTTCACTGCTATTCTCTCCAATCATCCCACCCTCGCCTTCTCCCACATAGTTCAAAAGTCTGTTCTTTACATCCATGTCTCTTTTGCTGTTTTGCATATAGGGTCGTCGTTACCATCTTTCTAAATTCCATATATATGTGTCGATATACTGTATAGGTGTTTCTCTTTCTAACTTACTTCACTCTGTATAATAGGCTCCAGTTTCATCCACCTCATTAGAACTGACTCAAATGTGTTCTTTTTTATAGCTGAGTAATATTCCATTGTGAATATGTACCACAACTTCCTTATCCATTTGTTTGTGGCATCTAGGTTGCTTCTGTGTCCTGGCTATTGTAAACAGTGCTGCAATGAACATTGGGGTACATGTGTCTCTTTCAATTCTGGTTTCCTCGGTGTGAATGCCCAGCAGTGGGATTGCTGGGTTGTATGGCAGTTCTATTTCCAGTTTTTAAAGGAATCTCCACCCTGTTCTCCATGGTGGCTGTGCTAGTTTACATTCCCACCAGCAGTGTAAGAGGGTTCCTTTTTCTCCAAACCCTCTCTAACATAGACCTTCTTTTTTTTTCCAGAGCCTCTTTTTTAAGGCACTAATTCCAGTCATGAAGGTTCCACCTCATGACTTAAGCAACTCCCAAAGGTCCCACCTATTAATACCATCATCTGTGGGGGTTAGGATTGCAGCATATGAATTTGCCGGGGGGACACAAACATTCAGACCATAGCACTACCATAACATTCTATAACAAACATTTGAACTCAGTAAGTTATACTTAAAACCATAGTATTTATTAAGTTTCTGAGAGCAGCATAAATGACTTTCTTAAAAAAAGAAATGGGAGAACCAAGCTAGTAATCCAGAGGCTAAATGAAAGTAAGTGAATGATAAATAATGCTGCTTTGGTTAATTCAAGCTAAGGAGGATAAAACTCCACCAATACAAACCCACTTTCTATTAATCTTTTTTTAAAAAGTATTTATTTATTTGGCTGCACTGGGTCCTAGTGTGGCATGTGGGATCTTTAGCTGCATCATGTGGGATCTAGTTCCTGAACCAAGGCTCGAACCCAGGCCCCCTGCATTCACGCACAGAGTCCCAGCCACTGGACCACCTGGGATGTCCCTGTATTGATCTTAAGCAGCACTGATTTACACGGGACCCAGAACATACTAAGGAATCATTGCATAGCGCCCAGCCCCCTTTGCCAACACAGGATCGTCTTGGAGAGGGCATCTTGGAGGGCGATCTGGTGGGTAGAACCATCTCCTTTTGTTTGACCCCTTTTAGTTGCTACTAAACTATTCCTGACTTAGAGGAATGATGCGATATCCACCCCTCCCCTACCCCCGCTCCCAGATTAGAATCCTCTCTTAAAATCCCATTGTGACAGGTGATAGGAGGCCTTAGCGTTTTTGAATATTTGAATTTTAAATTTAAAACATCGTCATGATGACAGGCGTCTTTCATTGTGTGGCTGGCTACCGTCATCACAACCCAGGAGAGTGGGAGGCTACTGGTATGTGCTGCCCATCTTCCGTGTAGATTGTGAAGGCGGTCAGAGCCACGATTAAGGAAGCTTCTTTGATTGCAGTGTTTTGGTGGGGGAGAGCAGGAGGGTTTTCTTTTCATTTTTTTTTCTATTAAATCTGACATTTTAAGAGAGATCATTAAAAAATATTCTTCTACCCAGGAGAGAAAAGGCTTGGATCTTGGATATCTTTCATTGAAACCATAAGGCTCTTGTTATGTTTATCGTTTTAGCCTTCAAGGCCTTGTCTTTTCTGACTTAGAGAACTAAAGGCATTTTGATCCCCTTCCAGTTCTACAAACAATGTTCTTTAATCAGCTGGAGGCATCACTGTTGATCAGAGAACAGCACTTCCTCCCTCCCTAATGCGAACAGCACCTGCCAATCCCCCATCCAGAAGCAAGAGAGAAGGGCTCTTCTTTGAGCCTACAGAGCACTGTTATCTCAAATGTACATTAAACCATAGAAAAGAGCCTGAAACCTCATTAATAGATGCAGAGCACAATGGTGCATAGAGACAGAAACCAAGCTCACAGACCCACATATACAAACAACATATTTGTTTATTTATGGCCATTGTCATATGCCTGATATTGACAGCATGGGGTTTTATTTCCACTAGCATTAAGCTCATCATCTTAGTGAAAATGTTAAAAGGGTAAGTAAGTAAACAAAGTACAGTGTATCGTTAATTGTATTGTTGATTAATACAGAGCAGGCTGTAATAAACCACACATTTTTCTTTCAAACCATTTGTTTTAAGCTTTCTCCAATTTTAGAAGGGTACGATACCTATATAAAAACATATAAATGTATATAGATATAAAAATATAAATGTATATATATCGATCACATCCATATTGTATATGTGAAATCAGTTATGATTAGCTGGGTTGTGCTGCAGTAATAAACAACCCTCAAATCTCAGTGATTTAAAACTGCAAAGCTTTATTTTTTGCTCACACTATTTGTCTCTCCACTCTGGGGTGTCAAAAGTTGTTTTTTGAAAGATGAGCACACCGGGTGGCTTGTGAGATCTTAGTTCCCTGACCAGGTATTGAGCCCATGCCCTCAGCAGTGCAAGCATGAAGCTGTAACCACTGGACTGCCAGGGGAGTCCCTGTCCCTGCACTCTATGTCATCCCTACCAAGAGCCCTGGACTAACGGGGCTCTTTTTAGCACTTCTGCAATTACTTTGCAGGGGAAAAAGAATGAGACAGCTGTGGACCTGCTGTTAAAGATTCCAGTTGGAAATGACAACAGTGGCTTCTGCTTTACATGCATGTGTGTGTGCTTAGCCGTGTCTGATTCCTTTGCAACCCCATGGACTGTAGTCTGCCAGGCTCCTCTGTCCATGGGATTATTCTGGCAAGCATACTGAAGTGGGTGACCATTTCCTTCTCCAAGGGATCTTCCTACCCAGGGACTGGACCTACGTCTACCCCAGTCTTCTACATTGCAGGCAGATTCCTCACCGCTGAGCCACTAGATCACTAGCTAAAGCAAGTTATTTGGTCACTCGCAATCCCAAGGGCAGAAGATATCCAGAAGTATTTGGTGAAGAGTACTAATTCTCTCTCTCTCACACACATATACATGCTATATATATTTAATATGTAGATTGAAAAGGGGGGAAGTAACTTCACTTGTAGCCAAATGAAGAGAGTCAACTTTGATTTATCATTGTAATATTGTTACTAAGTTTAGAATCGTTGAAAACAATGGCATAGGCTATGTTCATAGAATATACTGTAATCATTGAGAAGCATCAGGCAGATCTTTATGTACAGACATGCAAATATCCCTCAGAAATACTGAATTTTAAAAAGAACAAATAGCAGAATATCATACCTTCATTTATTAAAAAAACACAGACATATAAATATATTTATGTGCATATGTCTCTGTGTGTGTGTGTGTGTGTGTGGCATGCATAGGAAAAGACCTAGAAGGATTATTACCAACAGTTACTACTAACTGGGAGCACAGAGGGGTTTGTGTTGCAGGTAAGAGATCATCACTCTTTTTCACTTTACTTAATCCTGTATTGTTTGAATTAATTACATCCATTTGCTCATGTATTGTTGTGTTATTTTCCTAGGGCTGCCTCAACAAATTACCACGAAATTAGCAAAACAGAAATTTACTTTCAGAGTTCTTGAGGCCAGAAGTGCGAAGTCTGGCAGGACCATGCTCGCTCCCAAGGCTCCAGGGGAGCATCTGTCCATTTCCTCTTCCAGTGTTGGTGGCTGTTGGCTTTCCTTGACTTGTGGCCTCATCACTCTGCCTCCACAGTCACGCTGCTTCCTCCTCTTCTGTGTATCTTCTCTGTGTATCTCCTCTAAGGATACTTGTCACTGGATTTAGGAGCTACCTGGATAATCTATCATGGAGGGATGACTCTAGGTTTGGCGCTGGGAACTGGGACATCGGTGGTGCCACAGGCTAAATTCTCATCTCAAGAGCCTTAAGACTCCTTTTCCAAGTAAGGCCACATTTATAGGTTTCAGAGATTAGAACGTGCACATAACTTTTTTAGGGGAAAGCGGAGTGACAGGCACCACTGTTTAACCCACTACACCTATGTAATGTGAAGAAAATTAGACAGGAAGAGATTAAAAAGAAAAAGGAAATCATTATTAACAGTGATTACTTCTAGGAGGGAAAAATTTCCAAGTTTTCTATAGTGAACTCATATAGCATTTATAATCAGTAAAAGCAAACAAACAGACAAAATAAGAGAGCAGTAATAACCACCACCACCATAACATAAAGCAAAACACAGGCAGGTCCTAGCTCACACATATATACCCTGTGAACAAATGGCCCTGACACATTGGAAGGGAATGGAAAGGTCCTGTCCTCACACACAGTGAAGGGGCCAGGTGTGGGGCTTAGATTTAGGCCACCGGGCCCTATCGCAACCTTGGGTTCTAAGAACCCCAGAGACATTAGCCTTCAATTATGCAAGGTAGAGCCTTAACCTAGGACTATACCCAGGAAGAGCCACCCATGTTAGCGGAAGAGAGAAAATAGTTGCCTGTTGGCTTGTAGAAATTAAGATGAGTGTCTTTTTCTCAAAGAAGCAACATTATTATTATTTTTGGCTGTGTGGTGCAGCATGTGGGCTCTCAGTTTCCCCACCTGGGATTGAACTCACACCCTCTCCAGTGAAAGTGCAGTTTAACCACTGGACCACCAGGGAAGTCCAAGAAGCAACATTATTAAGTGGAGGTTGTAAGCATGAGCCCAGTTTCAGCAGGACAATGTGTCTTATTTCATCTATACTGTGTATAAATATTTTTCTAATTACTTGCCAACTATTTTCAGCTTAAGATTTTGGTGTTTGGCTTCTCCTGATCTGCTGCACTGGGCCTGTGGGCAGCCACTGCTGGAGCTGGGGAGGGGCTCCAGCATGTGCAGATGGGGAGCCCATTTAGATGGGGCATGAGCAGAGGTCTCCCTCATTCCCTGGTCTCCTGACCTGACTCTCCTCATTTAGATTGTCCACCCCCGCCCCCCTGGCCACTGCAGGCATTTGAGTTTGCAAACCTCTGATGAATAGAATGAAAACCTTTGTGGTATTAAAGCACAGTACGTTATGGGTTAAATGTGCTTGGGCACACTCTTGCTTCCAAGGAAAAATGCCTTCTGAGTTTCAAATAGCCAACAAATGAACTTGAAGCAGGCAACCTGTTAATAAATTGGCGACTCCTCTACGGTGATGTTTTATAGTCTGCGTAAACAAGTAATGGAAAATGCATATCCATATATGCACTCAGATATCAGAAATTCAATTCCACGGGCTATTTGGGAACAAAGTTTTAAAATTCTGCTGAGGATGATTATGTATGTCTGAATCTGCATGCAGGCAAGCACGTGTGCACCCTCAGGGTCCCAGAAGTGCTGTTGCTCAGCTCTGGCCAGAGCCTGTTCTCATAACCCCACCTGTGTGGCTTGTTGGGTCATGGGCCAAAATTAGTCTCATCGTGATTGGGTTAGATCTGGGGACCTTTACAGAATTTCCTCTCTTCTATCTGTGTTGCCTCCTGGTGGGTGTTTCCAGTAAAGCTCTTGAATTTTTAATCTGAGTTGAGCCGTGGAGGTGAGATGAAGTGGGTCATGTGGAGGGTTGCCTCAACGGGGGCTGAAGCTTTTTGGGAAGGCAGTCCTTTTCTGTAATTTTCCAGAGCAGACTGCTGACTTTCAAGACCTTTGTGAAGAAGAATTCTCTTAAGGTTTTCCTCTCCTAAGTTAAGTGTTTAATGAGCACTTACTCTGTTCATAGCAATTGATTAGGGCACACACGCAAATTAAGACGTGGGCAGTGCTTGCAGACCAAGAAGCTTTCAAACTGATCAGGCAGTGGAGACACAAAGAGGCAAAACCGTGTCATGTGAAACAGATGAGATGCCACAGGTAATGAGCCATGAATTGCCAAATGGACATGTATTTGAAAGAGCACTGCTAAATGTACTTAGAGATTCTAAGTGTATCAACTCAGGCCAGGGGATGGCCAAGCAGCGGAGGCGGTGGCTGAACTGAGTGTAAGCAGAGAAGAAGGTAAAACATCACGCAGATGCATGACAATGAGAGAATGGAAGGTGGCTTTCGCTGAATGACTGGTTACCCGATCCTGGGCTTTGTTGTATAAGTGATGGAGACCCCTGGAAAGCTTTCAAGCAGAGGAATGGTACGATCCAAGTCACACATCGAGAGATCAATCTGGAGATGATGTCAGGATGGTTTATTAGAAGAAGGAGGAGGAGATGAGAGCAGGAAGGAGACTGGAGGGAAGCTCCTACAGAGGAGAAATGGTTTCAACTTGGGTAGATCAGAAAGTGAATTGGTAGAGAGGGGGTGGTAAAGAAGGGATTGATGAGGGAGGGTCTTGAAGGACTTGAGAGCAGACAGATTGCAATGAATGGGGAGGAGGAGGAACAGCAACGGCATCATGGAGGGATGGCTGTAGGTTTGGAGCTGGAATCTAGGACAACAGTAGTGCCGTGGGCTAAAAGATTAGCCAGGTGTGGCAGGAGGTCCCCGGAGAGATGACAAGAAGAGCAGACTGACTTGAGTCCTGCCCTGAGGCCCGCATGGGGCACCCAGATGGCAGTGACCCAGCTCTGATGCCATGTTCTCAGCTACCCTATGGTGTTTGTCATCTGCACGTGCCCATCTCTTTACTCACGCTCTCTGGGCTCAACGCCAGTAAGTGGATGGAACTTATTGTAGGTGCTGAAACTCACTTGGGAGATCTCCATGTGCCCATTGCTTCCTCCAGAAGTGGTCAGTAGTCTCAGACCCAGCGGACCAAACTCCACACATCACTGCCTGGTTGGGTAAGGATTTGTTCCTGAATGACGTGAGAGATGTGCGGTGCTTATTCTAGTCTGTATCTCCACCTTCAGGAAGACCCACTTCTCTGAAATTCAACAAGCTCTTTCATTATGCTTCCAGGGTGCAACATTCCTCACTGTCAGAAAGCCCTTCCTGATACTCACTTTACATTGTTCACACCAAGCTTTGACCTTTGCAAGGAAATTTCTTTCTTTCTTTTTTCATTTTGGCTTGCCTTGAGGCCTGAGTGATTCTAATTCCCCTACCAGGGATCAAACCCTTGAGTCCCAACCATTGGACTGCCAGGGAATCCCCCACAATGCATTCTCAATATGGGCCTCCTCCCCCTCCCCACTTTTCAACTAGGCCCCCTTGACATCTGTGAACTCACGGGGGGTGGGGGGGAGTAACTCCAGAAGAAGAAATTCCAGCAAGGACATTATTGTGTTCCTGTTGAATACTCATTACTGCAACACCATCATCCGAATGGGGAGAGCAAAGAAACCAACACCTTGACTGTTTGGGGTTGAGGCTAAATGCAGGGACAAAATCACCAACTGAAGCCTGTTCTTTGCTCAGATTGAGGATGCATTATTTAACGGGACTCTGAGTAAACCCATTCTCGTTCCTTTTTATCCTCCGCTTCCCTTTGTCCTCTTCAATTTCCTCCTGTTGGGCATCAAGTCATTCCTCTCTGCCCTTTGTGCTCCCACCACTTCGATCCTCGTCTCCCTTCTTTGCCCCTTTGATATTTATTCCAAAAAAATCACCCAGCCCATTCTGCAGTGGAAAGCCGAGCCCAGGGGCGGGTGCAACTGTTGGAATATATAACCATGACTCTTTTTCAGGTAGCATCTAAGATGCCAGTCTTAGCGGCCTCATTTAAAAAACTATTTATATTCACAAAAGTCTATAATAGCGTTTTTATTGTGTACGCCTGCGATTTGGGTGCATTTTTTTCCCCATGCCAGTTTCTTATTATCATTCAACACTGACTACAGCCTTAAATGATAATGAAAACAGAAACATTCTTTTTAAAAGGCGATGACTGCTTTCCATGTCCTTTAGTATACGGGTGCTCTGCTGCCTGAAGGGGCCGGTTTAGTGTTTAAAGCCATCCGCACCGACTCCCTCAGAACCCAAGTTCACATCCTTGCAGCATTGACTCAGCCTTTCGTTCCTCTGCAGAGAATAAATTGCATACCAGGTTATTGAGTGTGCGGGTGTCTTTCAGATGAGCCCTGAAACCCAAAGGCTCTCTTTGGCTGCTGGGAATGTTGGAATCCTTCCTGTCTCGCTGTCCTTGCCCTGGGTTCCAGAACCTGGCCTGGTCCCAGATGTCACACACTCGCCTTTGAAGAGAGACCTTTCTTTGGGCCTTTTTCCCCCCTCAGTTCCTGCTGTTTCTTTGCTTCTATATCACGACCTGCTGCTTTCACCCCTTCGTTTCCCCCTGCATTTAAAATTAAAAAAAAAAAAAATCAAATAACAAAAGAGTTTTCCCTCAGAGTGAAAGCACTACAAACACAAGCTTGTTATCTGTATTCCATTCTTATGAATAACTCACCAACTTTTATGCCATGTGTATGATTGACTTGCAATTATGGGTTGTATTTTTTTACAGCGACTCTGAATGGTATTCTTCCTTAGCTGTTCCTTAAGCCAAGCCTGGAGCTCCTGGGTCACAAGAGAAAGGGTGGATTATATAGACTCCACCCTGTCGTCGTTTTTTTTACCCAAAGCCTAGATATTGGATCTGTAATTAGTAATTAGTGATGCAGTAATAATACCTTCCATTTGCCATTTCGTGCCTTTTCAAAAGTTCTTTATGAGTTCTTGTGATTGATTCTCACAAAAATGCTTTTGGCACAGGCAGTGCTGATATTATGGCCTGATTTTATAAGGAAACATACAAAGCGAGGTTAAGTGACTTGTCCAAGTTCTTCAGTTCAGTTCACTCAGTTGTGTCTGACTCTGCGACCCCACGGACTGCAGCACACCAGGCTTCCCTGTCCATCACCAACTCCCAGAGCTTGCTCAAACTCATGTCCATCAAGTTGGTGATACCATCCAACCATTTCATCCTCTGTCGTCCCCTTCTCCTCCTGCCTTCAATCTTTTCCAGCATCAGAGTCTTTTCCAATGAGTCAGTTCTTTGCATCAGGTAGCCAAAGTACTGGAGTTTCAGCGTCAGCATCGGTATTTCCAATGAATATTCAGGACTGATTTCCTGTAGGATTGACTGGTTTGATCTCCTTGCAGTCCAAGGGACTCTCAAGAGTCTTCTCCAACACCTCAGTTCAAAAGTATCAATTCTTCAGCGCTCAGCTTTCTTTTAATTTCATGGCTGCAGTCACCACCTGCAGTGATTTTGGAGCCCCCCAGAATAGTCTCTGACTGTTTCCATTGTTCTTATAGGAAGTTCTTATAGCAAGCCTAAGAGGGGCCCAGGATGGAACCAGATTTCATGATTTCAAGATGTGTGGCTTTCCTATGACCACTGTGTTTGTGATGAACTCAAGACAGTTGTTTTACATACAAGATTTCATTTGATCCTGGGATGAACTTAAGAGTGAGCACCTACTATAACGCTCATCTTCCGGAACAGGAAGTAGAAGCTCAGAGAGGCCGAGTTACCAAGGTGATATGGTGATAAACAATGGGCTGGATTTGCCCCCAAGGCTTCTTAACCATTTCAAAGTATGCAGTTCAGTAGTTGTACATCACATTGTTGGGCAACCCACCTCCAGAAATCTTCATGTTGCAAAACTGAACCTCTGTACCCATTAAACAACTCCTTAACCCCTTCCTTCCCCTTATCTAGTCCTTAGCAACCAATATTCTACTTTCTGTTTCTATGAATTTGACGCTTCTAGTACTTCATATAAGTGGGATCGTACAGTATTTGCCTTTTGGTGACCAGCTTGTTTTGCTTAGCATGACGGCCTCAAGGTTCATCCATGTTGCAACCTGGGTCAGAATGTCCTTCCTTTGGTGGTTTCTGCCTTTGGACTATTGTGAATGATATTGCTGTGAACAAAGGTGTACAAGTAGCTCTTAAGGCCCTACTGCCAATTCTTTTGGGTATACACCCAGAAGTGAAATTGTGGAATCATATGGTAATTCTATTTTAACTTTTTTGTGGCACCATCATACAAAGAAGATTTTAAAACATAAATTTTGTCACTCTCTTGCTCAGAACCCTCTATTGACTTCCCATTACTCTTAGAATAACATCCAAGACCCCTGCTCTGCCCTACAAGGCCTGATGTAACCACCTCATGGTCAGCTCATGGCCTCGCTTCTCCCTTTCTCTGCTCCAGGCATCCTCGGCATCTTGCTGCTCCTGGTGATCCCAGGCATAATCCTACCACGGGAATTTTCCCCCTGCCATTCTCTCTGCCTGTAATGCTCTTGTCTAGTTACCAGCATGGCTCTCACCCTTACCTTATTCAGGTCTCAGTTCAAATGTCTCTTCCTTCAGGGAGACCTTCTCTGACCACCCCCATCATCTCTGTGTCTTTTTTTTCAAACTTTTAAAATTTATTTTTATTTATCTATTAGGCTGTGCCAGGAATTTGTTGCAGCACCCCAGATCTTTTCATTGCCGTATGTGAACTCTTACTTGTGACGTGCATGCTAAGTCACTTCAGTCGTGTGCAATTCTTTGCAATCCCATTGACTGTAGCCTGCCAGGCTCCCCTATCCATGGGATTCTCTAGGCAAGAATACAGGAGTGGGTTGCCATGCTCTCCTCTGGGAAATCTTCCTGACCCAGGAACTGAATCCATGTCTCTTGTGTCTCCTGCAGTGGCAGGCTAGTTCTCTACCACTGTGTGGAATCTATCCCTGGCCCCTTGCATTGGGAATGCAGAGTCCTTAGCCACTGGACGACCAGGGAAGTCTCTCTACATCTTTATTTTTAATTCATCACTTTATCCCTAGCAGGTAAGTAGGGAATTTATACTAATGGCACACACATATAACACTAACCATGTGCCTAGCTCTGTTCTAGACACTTTACATAGATTAAATGTAAATATGCTAAATAATTTCCCTAAGGCTCTACACCTAGTAATTGACAGGTGGGATTGAACTAAGGCAGCGGTGATCCCGAATCCACTATATTATACTTCACTTCAGTTCAGTTCAGTTCAGTCGCTCAGTCGTGTCCAACTCTCTGCGACCCCATGAATCGCAGCACGCCAGGCCTCCCTGTCCATCAGCAACTCCTGGAGTTCACTCAGACTCATGTCCATCAAGTCGGTGATGCCATCCAACCATCTCATCCTCTGTCGTCCCCTTCTCCTCCTGCCCCCAATCCCTCCCAGCATCAGAGTCTTTTCCAATGAGTCAACTCTTCGCATGAGGTGGCCAAAGTACTGGAGTTTCAGCTTTAGCACCATTCCTTCCAAAGAAATTCCAGGGCTGATCTCCTTCAGAATGGACTGGTTGGATCTCTTTGCAGTCCAAGGGATCTCAAGAGTCTTCTCCAATACCACGGTTCAAAAGCATCAATTCTTCGGCGCTCAGCCTTCTTCACAGTCCAACTCTCACATCCATACATGACCACTGGAAAAACCATAGCCTTGACTAGACGGATCTTTGTTGGCAAAGTAATGTCTCTGCTTCTGAATATGCTATCTAGGTTGGTCATAACTTTTCTTCCAAGGAGTAAGCGTCTTTTAATTTCATGGCTGCAGTCACTTACCTCAATATAAATGTCTATGTGTAAAATCTGTTTATATCATGTATGTGCTTTTTATTGTCTGTCTCTCCCATTGGGTGTAAGCTCCAAGAGGACAGGGACTTTGCTTTGTTCACTGTCCCCAGGGCTTAGGACAGCATCTGGTATGTATCAGGTTTTCAATAAAAATGCACTGAATGAATGAGTGAATGAATGAGTGGGCTATTTGTGTATTATAAAAAGACTCTCCATAGTTTTTTCTGATAGTTTAAAAAAATATCTATTTATTTGGCTGCACTGGGTCTTAGAGGCATGTGGGATGTAGTTCCCTGACCAGGGATTGAACCCAGGCCTCTGCATTGGGAGTGCTGAGTCTTAACTACAGAACTACCAGGGAAGTTTAAGCTCTCAGTAGTTTTTCCTCTTGAAGTTGAAGCAGTGCACCCCCAAAGCACTGCTGGCCAAGAGCAGTCACACAGAGTAGGTGTTCAATACTTACTTATTCAGTGAATGATTCGTGAGCTGCTTGAGGACACAGACCTGTGTCTGTTTTATCTCTGTCTCCCCCACAGCCCCAGTCCCACTGCTGGGCTGCCCAGCCTTTGTTGCTGTTGTGGGAGAGAAGAACTTATTGAGGGAATCTCATCTCCTGTGTTGTGGTAGTGAATGGGGGCAGTTGCTTTGGCAGAAGTAGCAACAAGGAAACTGAGGGTGTGAAATACAGGCCAAAGACTATGTGCAAGAAATACCATTTTTGGAATCTTTTATCCTTCTCAATCCTACACCCCTAAAACATCATTTTCCATTGGATTTAGAGTTAGCTTATTTTAGACACTAAAAAAAGTTTGTCAAGTGGTTTCCAAAAAGAGTGTTTCAGAAAATATCCATCATCTTCTTTGTCATTTTCCTCCTCTTAAAGAACTTCCATGATGCAAAACATATCTCCTCTTATTAGCTGTGGGAGAGCTGGAACTTCAGAGGTCTGCCTGGTGCCTTGCACAGAGAAACTGCTCTAGAATCGAATGCCAAAATAATTAATTTTTTAATAAATTGTTCTCTTTAGAAATTTCTGAGGGATTCTGCTTTTTTGTCAACAAAGGTCTGTCTAGTCAAGGCTATGGATTTTCCAGTGGTCATGTATGGATGTGAGAGTTGGACTATAAAGAAAGCTGAGCACAGAAGAATTGATGCTTTTGAACTGTGGTGTTGGAGAAGACTCTTGAGAGTTCCTTGGACTGCAAGGAGACCCAACCAGTCAATCCTAAAGGAGATCAGTCTTGGGTGTTCATTGGAAGGACTGATGTTGAAGCTGAAACTCCAGTACTTTGGCCACCTGATGCAAAAAGCTGACTCATTGGAAAAGACCCTGATGCTGGGAAAGATTGAGGGCAGGAGGAGAAGGGGAGGACAGAGGATGAGATGGTTGGATGGCATCACCGACTCGATGGACATGGGTTTGGGTGGACTCTGGGAGTTGGTGATGGACAGGGAGGCCTGGCGTGCTGCGGTTCATGGGGTCGCAAAGAGTCGGACACAACTGAGTGACTGAATTGAACTGAACTGATGAGGGATTCAGTTCCACAACTGGGTAGTTTTTAGTTGAGGATCCGGTTGTGGTTAAACATTTTTTTCTCTCTCTCTAATTTCTAATATACTTAGGAGAGTCCTTCCAGCTACATTTTTTTCACCAGATTGTCATCAAAATGGAGGTCAGAATTAAAGGAGACAGGTATCTATTGAAGAGTGGCATCAATGCATTAAAAGATACCCTGGTGGCCTTAAAGACTTAATGCAGCTTTTTAAAATAGCTAATTTATACACCAGGCTACTCTAGCTCACCCTGGCACACTAGATCACATTATACAGAAAAGTAGATAGAACACACATATAATAGGCAATGGCCAGGCTCCGTTATGACCTTATTTTCACTGATAAAGACAAATCTCATAATTCACTCGTAGCAATGTCAGTCTTTTATCTTTCCCTGGACTCATGAGGATACAAGTCACATCCACTGAGCCTGCTCTCTGTGTGACAAGGAAACTCAGGCAGCCAATCATCGCAAAGGTGATTCATTCATCTGCATTCAGAAATCCTGTTGGTTAAAAAGCAATAAAAGTGTTAGAGACTTTTTTTTTTCCCCCTTTCACTCTATAAAAAGTGGCTCACTGTTAAAATATATGTCTTCACTCATCTCTCAGAGCTGCTGTAAAAATAACATTTGGCAGTGGGAAGTGGAACTTTTGCTCAAAGAACTGGCGTGTGTATATAGTATTTGTATATTTCTTAGATGTCCACGGACACTTCTCAGTGCTTTCGTGTTCTAGAGACTTGCATGGATAAAATTTACTATGGCATGGGTTCTTGATTTTTAAAGTGTTTGTGAGGCTTTGTAGAGTGTGGGGTTGCAGAATGAAGTGATAAGAGAAACAAGGGGACCGGAGCAGTAGGATGGGCGACATGAAGTGAAATATCTAATTTGACTCACACGAACCAGTTGGTTGTGAGAAAACTCTCTGCTCTCTTCCCCTGTGCCCCCTGCCTGCTCTTGCTCCATCTCAGAGCCCTGGTTGCCCACATCTGCTTCACCCTCTGTCCTGTTCTCTGAGCCCTGATTTGGCCACAGAGGCCAGTTGAGGGCCAAGCAACCCAGACATGGCCTCAGAACACACAGCAGATTCCAGAAGACCCCAAGTTGCTCAAGGGAAACAAGAAAGAGCATCAGAGGGGTGGAGGGTTGGGTGTTTCCCTGTTGCTGAAGGGGGGTTTCCACCCTGCTCCCCCCTGCTGGAGCATTAATCCAATAGGGGAGCCTAGATGTTTATTTTCAAAGCAGGAGTCGCATCTTCCTTTGTGCTCTGAACTGCGCTCGCTAAGTGCAGTGTTGGTGCTGGATAAATGTTAATAACAGCAGCCATAAGGATGATGAGAATCATAACGTGATAACCCCACTTCCTTCCTGCCAAGGGAGTTTAAGAGACTTAACCATGTATTGCGATTGATGCTAATATATCCAAGGGCAGTGTTCCTTGTCTGGCAAACTCCGACCCACTGGTATTTTCCTGTTCTCCCATCTGATTGGGGAAAGCAGGTAGGTGGCAGGAAAGAGACCCCAGAGCCCAGGGTTTCATGGGCATTCATCTTCAGAACTGTCACTCTGAAAATGAGCAAATGCCTCTCTTGTGTCTTGTCTGCCAGTCAGACCCCTCTGTCCGCTGAGACCCTTTAAAAAACAATAATGATACCTTCATTTTAATTATTCTCTCTTTAGTTCCACTTCAGGATTGTGCCTTTAAAATAAACTACACCAGAGCATCTTCTCTCTTATCTTGCTCCTAATTAAGGACAGTAGGGGGTTTTCTTTGTTTTTCTTTTTTTTTTAAGCAGTTTTAATTACACTGATCTTAGCTTAAAAGAGGACCCATTTAAGTGCTGAGAAGATATGTATTTTCTGGCTCAGTGAGGGTTTCCCCCTCCCATTCCTCTTAGAAGAGGACAGAGTTGAGGACCCTTCTCTGAACGCCAAACCTTAACTAAGCTTGCCTGGCCCTGGATGAAGGACAAGAAGCCTGGGTGGGGACCCGGGCTGCTGCAGGAGAGAGGCTTACAGCTTCAGGAGAACTGCCATTTTGCCAGAAAGAGCAGCCATCGTGTTGGGAAGCCAGAGTTGGGGTGTTAACTCTAGGAAACACTGAAGCTGCAGTGGTGGCCATCTCAAAAAATGAATGATTCTCTGGATGCCCTTCCCTGCACTCCATGGCACTTGCCAAGTCATGCATAGGAAGGTAGTCACCAAGCCACTTCCTTTCCTTCTCTTCTTTCTTCTGGATCCTGGTCTAGCATGGCCTTGGAATACTGCTGCCTTCTGCTTCCTAGAGTCCATATGATTCAGTGGTAAAAGACTATGAGCACTGAAGATAGACCAAGGTTTGAAGCCCAGCCTGGGCAACACTGGTGATGTAGTCTTCGACAAATGATTTTCTCGTTGAGTTTTGGGATCCTTTTCCATAAAAGGGGATCATGATGCCTTCTTGGGAGGGTAGTTGGGAAGGATGCATACGGTAATGAAAGCTAAGTGAAGAATGCCTCTTGGCACAAGGTTGGGGCTCCCTAAATGTTTGCAGCCCCTCTCCTTTGTCTGGTAGGTATAGGGAAGTAGAAGGGTAGGCAGGTATTTGAAGGCCTGAATAATAAAGACAGCAGTTCCCAAACACACACACAATGTCTATCGCTGCCTCTCTGCCTGTTCACATCCCATTCTTTTCTCAAGCCCTGTTTCACTGCCTCCTCCTTCATAAGATTTATTCTGATTATTTTGCCTACATGGATCCTGCTCAACTCTTATGTACTTATCGTCTCAACCACGCAACTTAACATTTCATTATAAAAAGTCATGGTTTATATATTAAGATCTCTTTCTAATAAGGTATGGAGAAGGAAATGGCAATCTACTCCAGTATTCTTGCCTGGAGAATCCCATGGACAGAGGAGCCTGGCCGGCCATGGTCCATGAGGTTGTAGAGAGTGAGATATGACTGAAGCGACTAAGAACTAATAAGGCAAGCTCCTTGGGAAGGGACTAAGCATGCTTCTTTTTCCTGTGTCTTTGCAGCATCCAGCCCAGTGCCAGGCATGCAGTAAACGTTTAATAATTGATAACTAAGTACAGTGCCATTCCTAGTTCTACCTGAGGGTAGAGGCTGTATTTTATAGATATTTCTTGCATCTCCACAGTGGTTTGCCCAGTGCTAAGCATCTAGGCACTCATAGGTACTCAGTAAACATTTGTCAGGCTGAAATTACCTTTTGCTGTTGAGGGAAGGTGGGTTTGAGGGGTAGTTAAGCCACTGATATGAAAAGCATAGTAAGAGACCCAGGCAGTAAAAACTGAATCTACAAAAGGTTGTGAAATGCCTGGGATCTGGGGAAGACATAGCTTCCTTTATAACAGTTTGTAAATCATGTCCTGGTAGGGCAGAAAAGTGAAGGGAGTTTGGAGCCTTGGAATTGGGTTTCAGCTGGGACATTTTATTGAATATTTGATATGCACACGGGGGCCAGGTCTGGAACCAGGTGGCCTTTGGCTTATAGTAAAAAATATGTTTTCTCCTGACTCGGGGGTCCCCTGGAAACTTGTCACCTCTTGGTGACCCTGGTGACAGCTCCCTGATTCTTCTGATAGCTTTGATCTTGGCCTGTAATCCTTAAATAGACAAAACTTCCAAAGAAGCCAGTTTGCAATGAACTGAAAGTCAATTGCGCCACCTCAAGAATGTGAAATTAGGCCTCTGGGGATGGAACGGTAGCTATTTTTCAATTATCCACAGGTCGGAGGCAGCAGTGGGGCTGTCCATCTGGAGTCACACTGAGAAGGTGACCTTCTGCCTCCCCTAAGTGTGAAGGGAAACTCAGCGGGACTGCTGGACTATCTGTCCCCCAGCCCATCATGAGGCTCATTGTCCTGAGTGTGTGCATAGCCTTGGCCCCATCCCCTTCCTGGACCCTGACTGAGGGTCCCCCTGGACTGGTGGCCAGTGTGTTCCCTGAACACGGGAGCTCTGTTCTGTAGGGCTTTGTGCCTCTAAGTGTCCACTTAACACAGCAGACACTGCAGGAACCTTGAAATGCAGTCTTGTAAGCTGCAAAACCCAGTAAAGGCACAGCCCACAGTTCTGCCCCAGTGCTGGCTTCATGCTGTTCCAGTGGCGACAGGCAGGGGTGGCCTTAAACGCACAGAACCAGGGGTCAGGGTAAGTTCCACATTACTGTTGGTGTTCCACACAGCCTGGTTTCTCTTTCCCCCAGCCCAGTTTCTTCCAGCCGTCCTTCCCACCATCCCCACAGTGAAGGGCAGCCAAGCTCGATGGAAATTCCAGGGCAGCCACGGAGCCATCCTCAAGTTCACAGCCTGCACGCTTCCATTAATTCACAAAGCGCTCTCCACCAGGGAGCCAGACAAGCTGCATTACTATCATCATCAATCATCCCGCGCTGAAGAAACTGAGGCAGCTGAGGACAGGAGGGCTGCCTGAGTTGGCTCATCCAACGGGAGGAGAAGGAGGAGAGAGAGAAAGTGCAGGCAGCCTGGGCTTCGCTCCCTCTGGGGAGCTTGGAGGTAGGTTAAGCGGTGGCCACTGGAGCCGCATTTCAGATCAGGCACCTACCAGGGCCATCTTCGTTTCGGGTCTCTACATTGAATACGTTTTGATTCAATTTGGATGTTCTGGATTAGTGGAAGGGAATGAGGTTTAAAAGAGGTCAGTTCCATTACTCAGCGTTATTAATGATGTTGTCGGCCGTTAAAATCTCAAAAAAAACTAGGAAACTAATAAATTTTACATATTGAAAAATCACAGATGGATCAGGCAAATGGATAAATTCTTAAAAGTATTTAATATCTGTTAAGAGGACAGAATGATAAATTCAATATTGAAAACCAATATCAGATTCACAATTACAGGCCATTTATCATAACCAACTTGCATGGACAGCATCTTACTGCAGGGAGCATGGTGTGATTCATAAGCAGAGACCCGGAACAAGTCCATATGAAACGAGAAATAAATCTGCTTTCCATATTGGAAACTTATTTCCACTTCCTATCTTTATTGCCAACAATAATGTTAGCTTTCAAGAACAAATTGTTACACATTAAATCCATGCATAATGAGCCCAATTGAGTCAGAAACTTCCCTAAAAAGAGCTTTAAATTATTCCAAATTGGGTTATTAGCTTTAATTCTAATTCCTCTGAGAGAGCCCACCAATCTTATAGTTAAGTTTCATCGTTTCAACAGTTTGTTTCCCAGGGTTGGGCCCCATTCTGGATTGTTTTTCCTCCTTGCCCCCCCACCCTCCCCTGAAGAATTAACACAGTCAGTCAAAAGAACAAAACATGATAACATTTAACAGAAGTGTTCAACAAGCTATAAGAACATCACAATTTATATTTTTGATTTTAAGATGAATGATTCTGCTTTCTTTGAATCTTTTTTTGTTTTAATTGTTATTTATTTGGTTGCTCTGGGTTGTTGCTGCTGCACGCAGGCCTTCCCTACTTGCAGTGAGTAGGGTCTACTCTTCAGATGCGGCGTGCAGGCTTCTCACCGCGACGGCTTCTCTTGTTGCCGAGCGCGGGCTCTAGGGCTCAGCAGTTGTGGTGCACTGGCTTAGCTGCCCGTTGGAATGTGGGAGCTTCCCGGACCAGGGATTGAACCTGTGTTGCCTGCATTGGCAGGTGGATTCTTAACCACTGGACCACCGGGGAAGTCCTCTTTGAATCTGTGAGTGACTGGAATGATTTGGATTCAGACCCTTGCATGTCACAGCCAAGATATCAGCTCAATCAATGTTTTGACATCTACATGCCCTGGCATCAAGTGGTGGGGAGGGGATTTGGCCATGAATTCTTGCATTTTACCTACTGCTCAGGCTGACCCAGCTGACAGGACTCCAGTCAAGATACAGGATGGGTTTATTTAATTTTTTCTTGATTTCAAGAATGAGGTGCTCAAATGTATTAATAGAAAATCTGGATGTGTAGGGGAAAAAAGTTCCTAACTTCCTTATAGAGGCCACTGCTTAATTACATTTTAGGGGGGCTGTGCTGGGTCTTCGTTGCTCGGGCTTTCTCTAGTTGTGGCGATCGGGGGATTCTCTTTGTTGCAGAGCACACACTTCTCGCTGTGGTGGCTTCTCCTGTTGCAGAGCACAGGCCCCAGAGCACTTGGGCTTCAGTAGCTGCAGGCACAGGCTTAGTTGCTCCTCAGCATCTGGATTCCTCCCAGACCGGGGATCAAACACGTGTCCCCTGCATTGGTAGGTATGCTTTTATCCACTGTACCAGCAGGGAAGTCTTCGATTACATTTGACATGTGTTTTCCATTGTGTTTGTGTGTCTGTATTTTTTTTTTCTGTGCATTTTTTCTTTACACAGTTCAGATTATATACACACAATTTTCTATCCTATGCCAGCATACTTTTTCTGGTTATATAATACTCCATTTTATTAAAACACCCTTTCCCTAATGCTGGTCACTTAGTTTGCTTCCAACTTTTCTCTATTATAAATAACATTGCAATAATCATCTTTGTGCATACATATGTGGGTGAATTTCTGATTTCTTTAAGATTTGTTCCCAGAAATCTCATTCCCGATTAAGGAGTGTGAACATTTTATGGTTTTTGATATATACTAAGGCTAAAAAGAGGATTTTATGTAAACTCCTCATTCCCCAATTTTTTAATTGTTTGTACAAGCTGAAGCCATAGCCTATAGGTTAAAATCATGGAGTTTGAAGTCAGATCCATTTGCATTGAAGTTCCAGGTCTGTTATGGATTAACTGGACGTCTTAACCACTCAGAGTCTTTATTGCCACACCTATAAAATGGGCATCATGATACCTAAGTCTCGGGGTTGTTGTGAAGAGAAAATGTGACAATGGTTTTCACCTGCTTAGCATAGCACCTCTTGACACACGGTAAATATTCATAAAAGGCAGATGGTATCGGGCTTTACTTTTTTGTGTGTGACAGAATATTATATGCATTTTTAAAACAAAATTGTATAATAATTAAAAAGTTGACGTACAGTTGATTCACAATGTTGTGTTAGTTTTAGGTGTACAGCAAAGTGATTCAGTTTTAGGGACTTCCCTGGTGGTTAAGAATCTGCCTTCCAATATACAGGGGATGCGGGTTTGATTCCCTGGTTGGGGAACTAAGATCCTACATGCTGTGGGGCAACAAAGCCTTTGTGCCGCAGCTGGAGAGCCAGTGCGCCGGAGCTAGACGAGAAGCCCATGTGCCGCAGCTGGAAAGCCGGTGCGCTGGAGCCAGAGGCGAAGCCCGTGTGCCTGAGCTAGAGAAGCCCGCGTGCCACAGCTGGAGAGCCGGTGCGCCTGAGCTAGAGGAGAAGCCCGTGTGCTGCAGTGGAGTCCATATGCTCCAACTAAGATCTGACACAGCCAAATACATAAATATTTCTAGAAGTGATTCGGCTATACATATATATGTATATGTAATACATGCATTTATACCATGTATAATATATACATAAAGGCGTCATATAATTTTAAAACATTTAAGCTTTAATAACAGTAATCTCCATTATCTCCAGATTAAAATTCTAGCTTCTTGTTCAACATCAGAGCCCAGCTCATCGCCTGCACCTTTTCCTCCCCTTTCCTCTTCAGTCACATTTGCTCCAGCTGCCTATGGCAAGCATCCTTCGTGGCTGCACCATCTGTCTCTGGTAGCTGTGCTCTGGCCACTTCTCTCTCTAGCCTGTCTTTCCATTTTCTTTGCTGTTTGTCAAACTCTACTCCTGGACTTCAGCTTGGCTTGGGCATCCCCACTTCCGTCATGCCTTCCCAGTGCCTCTCCAGACAAGAAGCAGATGTTCGTCCTCTGTCCTCCTGTAGCACCTTGTGCGCACCTGGAGTGCAGAATCTCTCCATCTCACATGTTATAGGAGGTAAGGTATGTTTCAGTCTTTCCCACTACACTGAGAGCTCTCTAAAGGTCAAGATCATGTCTTATTAATCTTGGTTTTCTTTAATGCCTTCTACAGTGCCTGACACAATAGAAGGACTCAATAAAAGTTTGTTAAATGTAACATAGGTAGTGGGTTTGATCAAAGAAAGCCATGAATGGCATTTAAAGGCAAATTGAATTGCAACTGAATTGAAAGTTGATTGGACCTTAATTTTTTATTTACCATGGGATTTTAAATACAAATGAATTTTGCACAATTGTGAAGTGTTTTCTAAGCCTTGAAATACTTAATGCTATTTGCAAAGCATTTCTATGCAAATTCTGGAGATTTTAAAATGTGCAAGGAATTTCAGAGGACCCCATATAAACATTTATCAAAATATCTCATGAGAGAATACAGAATGTGTTCAGTATGTGGGTGGGGACTCTGAAGCCCAGGGAGGAGAGACTGTGGAGTTATTAGGACCTGGATTTCCTGCCTTAACTTAAATAATATGGTTAAAGCTGAAGTATAAAACAGGCTTCATATTGACTCTGCTGCTGCTGCTGCTGCTAAGTCACTTCAGTCGTGTCCGACTCTGTGCAACCCCATAGACGGGAGCCCACCGGGCTCCCCCGTCCCTGGGATTCTCCAGGCAAGAACACTGGAGTGGGTTGCCATTTCCTTCTCCAATGCATGAAAGTAAAAAGTGAAACTGAAGTCCCTCAGTCGTGTCTGACTCTTAGCAACCCCATGGACTGCAGCCTACCAGGCTCCTCTACACACCACTTAACTAGCCTGGTGAAATATCTGGGTCGTGTCTAATTGACAAGCACTATCATTATCATTCTTTTTGTTTGCTTGACTCAGTGCTGGCTCTCCAATACCTAGATAGTGCTTGGCACATCATAGGCCCTCAATCAATACTTGCCAAGTGGCCAAATGAATCAGCAATCACATTTGGTATGACCCAATCTGCATTCACTTTAAGTTGTTTAGTTCAACCTGACAAATCTTTATAGAGTGCTCTCTACATTCTGGACACTTTGCCAAGGAGCAGAGGGTATGAAGATGAATAGCATATGATTCCTGTCTTCACAATCTCAAAGTCTAGTGTAGAAGCAGACACACAACAGATAAGTACAGTGTGCTGAGGTTGGTGATGAGAAAGGCCTATATAGATGGTGCCAGGTAACCCAGAGGAAGGGTGTTCTATCCAGCTCAGGGGCTTCAAGGAAAACATCCTAGGGAAGGCCATACCTGAGTTGCCTTGCTGGATGAGCAAGGGTTAGGCTAAAGAAGAGGGAAGGACATCCCAAACAGAGGAGACATCACTAATAGAGACAAAGGTATGGCATCTTGTCCATGAGTTCATCTCATCCCATTCATGTTGATGGAATGAATGGCCTACTGTGTTTCAGATATCATTCTAGGTGCTGGATATATGGTAGCAAACAGAACAAAGTCCCTTTCCTGGGGGACCTTGTGCTCTGCTGGATTCAGAGCCCACAGGCCTCTCAGTATTGCTGGAGGACCCACCAGAAAGCGGGGAGTGATGGTAGAGGAAACCAAGGAGGAGAAGGACGGCAGTTTGTTTTCTGTGGAAGAATTGAATTGATACCTTACCTACTTCCACAAAGAGTTTGAAGCACTTACAAAAAGCTAAGGATTTGCCAAATCCAACTATCACTGGGCAGGAATCCCAAAGCCCTTCCCAAGGAGGAGATTCTTCTGTCTCCCCCGAAGTCTCTTGATTGCTGCACGGAGATTGTCAATAGTGTTGGAGAAAAGAGGCTGCTCCTGGACCCTGTGCACTAACTAAGGGGTTAGGGTTGATTCAGTAATTGGATTGTGACCCAAGGCTGTGAGAGGAGAACCTAGAACATAGTGAGAAGTTCATAAATGTGTGTTGAATGAAAATATGAGGGTGAGGACTTTGTCTGTAAAGTAAAGGAGTGGTTAATTCCTTTGCGCTCTGACTTCAGCCTAAGACTGAATGGCATTATGAACTTCCTGGAAAGTCAGATGGTTCCTATACCAACACTCTGCTCAACTCAAGTCAAAGGATAAAAAAAAGTCAAAAGTAAAATGGATGTGCCTTTATTTCCAAGTTCAACCACCCATCCACCCATCCATGCATCCTTCCAACATGGCAAGGCACTGTGCAAGACAGGGGGGATACTGAAATGACTTCATGGAATTCACTATCCGATTCACCATCGTCAAACGACAGTGAGAAAAGGGCCAATTGAAGCAGGTGAACAGGTAGGGCGAGCAGGCCAAGGAAGGCCTTGCCCATGAGCAGACTTTTGAAGAATGAGACTGGAATTTGCCAAGCTTGAGAAAAGTTAGGAAAGGCATTCAGATTCTGAGAATAGAAAAAGTAAAATTAGGGGGCCCAGAACACTGTGTTGAATTCAGGACATGCAGGTAAACTGGTATGGATATCCAGTAAGATGTAAGGGTTGGTAGGTTATCGAAGATGGGGAGAAGGGGGAGTGTTTAGAGATATAGGGTTTTTTTTTTTCATTATTATCTATTGCAAAGAAAATTAAAATACTGTAGTATTGAAGAAATATGGCAACGTTGACTTGAGTCAGAGGTTTACTCTCTATCAAATGGTTTTATTGTTGCTATTATTCTTTTGGCAACATTTGTTTACATTTGCTTTGGACCCCAAATCAAAGCAAATCAGAATGTGACAAGGGTGTGTGGGTGAGATGAGTTATTGAGCAGTTTATATCCTGCTGACTGCAGACTGCTGTGGTACAGGGGCTATTTCCTTTGATTTAACTTTGGCCCCTAATAAACCACATTTTATAATGACTTTTTGTCTAGAGAGCATCAATGATATAACGGTAACTTACTTAAAATCTGTGGGCTTCCCAGGTGGCGCTAGTAGTAAAGAACCTGCCTGCCAATGCAGGAGACATGAGACAAGGGTTCAATCCTTGGTTCAGGAAAATCCCCTGGAGAAGGAAATGGCAACCCACTCCAGTATTCTTGCCTGGGAAATCCCCGTGGTCAGAGGAGCCTGGGAGGCTACAGTCCATAGGGTTACAAAGAGTCAGACACAACTGAAGCTATTCAGCACACACACAGAAATGTAAAGTCTGCACATATGGATATGCTAAATTCATTCATTGATTTTCAGAATCTCAAATCCTCCAAGGATTTTCCTGAATCTCCACGATACCTCAGAAAGCTTGTTTTGCATCCAATTCTCTTAGTTCAGTAAAAATGGTTCAGAAATTCACCTCGCTAGCCTCCAGTGTACAAAATTGAGCTCTTTCTCTTGGACAAATTGGTCTTGGGCAAAGTATGCCACATAAATTGCTTCCAGATCATCTTGAGCCTGTGGGATGACTAAGGGCTTAAGACAAGATGCATTTCACAGCATCATTTTGTACTCTTCCTAGTAAACATGGAGGAAAGAGAACAAGAGATACAATCTGAGTTTGCCTGGATGCAAGGAAATCTGGCATCTGAATGCCACACTTCTTGGGACTGTATAATACTCTATAATAGCGGAGCATCAAAACAAGTAATAGTGTAATACTTTCATGATGATAACCTATAATTTAAAGAAGCCCATAAAATGTAGAATTCTGAGATCTCCAGCACTAGCCTCTGAGAGTGAGTCACAAACTCAATTCTCAATTCAAAGCAATTGGCACTTCTGACGTTTATGTGTAAATAGATCTCAACCAATCTCATTAAATATTCAATCTGTATTCAAAGTTATTAAATATTGAACATGATTTAATAAATACAACCACGTTAATCAATTCTTCGATTGGTGGTTGTGGGTTCATAAAAAGCCTGTGGAAAGAGTCATTTCATGAGAATTTTTCCTGAGTCTCCACCTCTCTCCCCTGTTTTTTTTTAAGATGTATTTACTTATTATGGCTGCTCTGGGTTTTTGTACAGTGCACGGGCTTCTCACTGCAATGGCTTTGCACAGGCTCTAGGGCGCATGGGCTCAGTTGTTGCGGATTGCGGGCTGTAGAGCTCAGGCTCAGTAGTTTGGTGCATGGGCTTAGTGGGTCCAGGTTATGTGGGATCTTCCCAGACTAGGAATCGAACCTGTATCCCCTGCATTGGCAGGCAGAGTCTTAACCACTGGACCATGAAGGAAGTCCTCTCCCCTGTTTTTAAGTGAGTGCAGGAGTTGTACCATCTGCCCATATGGGCATTTTGTGTTGTGTTGGGATGCACGTGGGTATGTTGAGTTGTTAGCTCTTGGAAAGTTGTGTCCCGGGCAGGATCATTGTGTGTAGGTCTTTTTGAGGATGGGCTAGGTGGGCTGTTATCGTGTGTCACGTGAGCAGACGTAACCCTGGTGAGTTGCCTTACATCCTGCCTGCTCCACAGTTTCTTCTTTGCACCTTGTCAGTGGCTAGGATGCAGGGGCCCTACAGTCCCCTCTAATTCTTTGGAAGTATCCAAAGGTTGATTTTTCTCGGGTTGTGCCCTGTAGAGTTGGCCCTTTGCTTGCCTTACTCCAGCCCCAGCCCTGCAGTGAGAGACACTGTAGCATGGAGGATAGAGCTTTGAAAAGGCTGGAGTTCACTTTTGGGTTTTGTCACTTTCTAGCTACGTGAACTTGGGCAAGTTACCTCTTGTAAGGCCTTTATCGCATGCTTAGTTGCTCAGTTTTGTCTGACTCTTTGTGACCCATGGACTGTAGCCTGCCAGCCTCCTCTGTCCGTGGGATTTCCCAGGCAAGAAAACTGGCATAGGTTGCCACTTCCTTCTCCAGGGCATCTTTCTGACCCAGGAATTGAACGTGCATCTCCTGCATTGCAGTGGATTATTTACCCTTTGAGCTACCAGGGAAGTCCCAGTCTTTAGTTTCTACTTATTGTTTTTTACAAGGCAAGGCCTGATGTGAGGCTTTGTGATAGACATGTAATAGACATGAAAATACCTTAGAGTCTCCTGGGAAGATAAACATTTTTTTCAAGTGCTTTAATATGGCAGATGTCACTTGAGGGCTTAAAAGATCTTGAAAGTGAAAGTGAAGTCGCTCAGTTGTGTCTGACTCTTTGAGACCCCATAGACTGTAGCCTACTAGGCTCCTCTGTCCATGGGATTTTCCAGGCAATAGTACTGGAGTGGATTGCCATTTCCTTCTCCAGGGGATCTTCCCAACCCAGGGCTCGAACCTGGGTCTCCCGCATTGTAGACAGACGCTTTACCGTCTGAGCCACCAGGGAAGTCCTAAAAGATCTTAGACGTTCCAAAATTTTTCCACCATTCACAGATTCCAGCCATCCCTGGTGTGTGTTGGATGTTCTTCCCTGGGACTTAGAACTGGAACTCTCTAGGAAGATGGGGTGCGGGGAAAGGGATCCCTCAACAAGGAAAGGAGGGAGAAGGAAGGAAAATGAAGGGAATTTCCCACAAAGCTTGAGCAAAGGGAGGGTGTGGACCATTATGGTCTGAGCTTGAACATTCTGCCCAGCATCCTATCCTTCTACCTACTTCTGAGGAGGAGGAGAACCTATCTTGGTCATCAGAATTTTGACCTCCTTACCTCCCACCACTGTCCAGGCTAAAGGGTATAGAGGTGGAAATGGAACTGGGCTTCAGATGCCACCTCCCTGGGGAAGAGATACTCTAGAACCCTGTAGAAAGAAGGCTTAGAGAGGTTGGGGGAAGAAGGTGGAGGGTGGGAGCAAGGACTATGACATTAATTCTGCTTGAGCTCCATTTACTTTCCGTGTGACTCTCAGCTGGGGAATTCTTCTCTCTGAACCTTGGTTTCCTCTTCTGTGAGATGGGGGTGATAGCAGTGCTTACCTCATTATCATTCCCATTTTGCAGACGAGAACACTGAGGCATGGAGAGATTAAGTAACCAGCTCAAGATTACATAGCTGGCAAGTGAAGGGGCTAGGCTCTGAACTCAAGCAGATGCTTCCAGTGTTCCTGCTCTCAGTCATCTCAGTCAACTCTTCTGTCTTATGTCTTCTTGCCCCAGTTAGAGTGGAAGCTTTTAGAGAACAAGGCTTATAGCTTTGAATAGTGGACTTTTGTCTTCCATTATGCCTTCAGATGGATAGACTGGTCCTGGATGTTGCCATAACTTCCCAAATAAACATGTTGCAGTTAGATTGAAACTTATACAGCAAAAGGAGGTGCACAGCAGTCCTTCCCATAAGCAGGCTCTCAGGGATTGAGAAATGAATGATGCGATGGCGGGCTCCAACGTGACCCGGAGCCGACCCTCAGAGATGTTTGCTAAAAGTGTTCCTGGCTCTGTTGGGACATGTGTCCTTGGAAGCCTGCCAGCTGGGTGGAGAAGGTGCAGCTTTATAGATCCGTGTGGGTTTTTAGAGTATAGCAGAATACCAGGCAATCCTCTGCCCAGTGTGGAGGGCCCAGCAACCCTCAGCCAGGCAGTTCACACCAGGCAGTGTGGGAGTGTGTGTGAGAGAGACAGGGAAGTGGGTTGCTTCCCATGCATTTGTTCGTTGAGTGGGGTGTAGGAAGACCTGCCCATCTCCCCAAACCTGTTAGAATTGAAGTTTGAGAAGGTGGGAGTTGCAACTCATAATCCAAAAGGGAATATGAGGATGAAGAAAAAATATGTGAAAACCAACCTTACATAATATATTAGTTGCTAGTAGTCTTAGCAGTTATCATGTGCTGCTACATGTAGCATTTAGCTTATTCCTCACAGGGCTCGCAGGATTATCATCATTCCCATTTTACTGATAGGGAAACTGAGGTTGGGGGGGGGATAAGTGGCTGTCCAATGCCACAGTTAGTAAGTAGTGGAGCAGGAATAGAAACCCAGAAAGTTAGAACCCATTCTTTTAACCTTTGGCATTTCTGATACCCACAAGCTGCAGTCACTCAGAGCTGGAGAAACCCTTAGAGAACGTCTATTTCAGCCTCTTCAGAATCAGGTGGTGAAATGGAGGGCCAGAGAGGGGTGGTGATGGACCCAGGTGACACAGCTGGTTGGTTGCAGCCCTAGGATTTGACTGCAGGACCCAGAGACTGAATGCATCCTTGACTTTTGTGCCGTAGGTGTGTCTCACTGGCTTCAACATCATCCCAGCCTCGACCAGACGCTTCTTCTGGTTGTGTGATGTGAACAACAGAGGCCCCGGCAGGGGTTTATTTGATTTGATGTCCCAAGGCAGGGAACTCAAGGTGGTATTCATGTGGGGTTTTGCCTGGATGGAGGGTCTGCTTCTGGCTGGTACCATGGAAGGGACAGTACTGAAGGGGGACAAATTGTGGCCCCAGCATGTGGGGGTGAAATTAGGAGAAATGTGATCCTGTCTTGACAAACCCGAGCTGCCGAAGGGGTTCCATGGGAACCGAGATGCTGCATCTCCTCTCCGGACCTCACTGGGCTGAAATGAGGGTAAGTGCCTGGAAAAGCTTCTAGGGGTGGGACTTGCCCCACCAGACCCAGAATTAAGTCCATTATCAATAGTTGACCTAAGAGGGCTAGGTGCTCAGACACATGTATAGACATGCATTTCCCAAAGCCTCAGACAATATGTCTGCTTTATGCACACACACACACACACACACACACACACACACACTCTTATTCTCCTGGGGCTTCCTTGGTGGTCCAGTGGTTAAGACTCTCTGCCTCCACTTCATGGGGTGTGTGGGTTTGCTCTCTGGTCAGGGAAGCTCCACATGCCGCAAAATAAATAAATAAATAATAATAAAGCAATCTCCTGAGGGGTGTACAGCACCTTTCCCTCGTCTGGGCCTTCCTGGTCTGTTGTAGTTCAAGGACAGAAAGAGACAAACCGCACCAGGAAAGCACCTTGCGGCTACTCTCTCCCTGATAAGCAGGAGTGGTTGGTTAAGTTCCCCATTGCTTGAAGACGAGGTGGGTGGGAAGAAGGGGCTTTGTCACTTGCAAACCAGGACCTCCCCTTCTGCCTGGCTTAGACCCCCTAAGAATGCTGGGGGCAGTGAAGTGGCCAAAGGTGCTCTTGGAGGAAGAAGGCTTTGTCCTCGTGGCCCTGGGAGCTTGGACCAGGCAGAGAGGCTGGAAGGAGTGCATGGCCTCTGGCGGCCCGTCCCCTCCCCGCTCCCCCCTTTCTGGGGGTCAGTAGAGGAGACCTTCCCAGACCCCGGAGCAGTGACGATCTAGGCCTTGCCTCTGGAGTAGACCTCAGCAAGGCGAGTCCCTGCCCTCTTCTCTCTGGGTCTGTTTCCTTACCCAGCACTGCTCAGCGCGGCTAAGAGTCCTGACTGTCTTGAGTTCTTGGCCTTCTAGCCTTCCCCCCGGCCCAGCTGTTTCTTAAGCCCCCGACTCTGGCCCTGGCTCGTCCCTCTCTCTCCTTCCTCAGCTGGTTAACAGCACGACCCGCGGGGGCTTCCCCGCGGGGGCTTCCCCGCTCCAGGGGGTGGGGTTCCCCGACCTGAGCTCAAAGACTGAGGCGCCTGGCAGGCCACTCTGAGTAGGAATGAGAGAGGAGGCTAAAGATGGGAAAAGGTTAAAAGGAGGGAAAAAACAGTGAAAAGAGATAGAAAGGGGTTAGAGAGAAGAGGAAACGGAGAGAAAAGGTGAAAGAAGGGAAAGCTGTGTATGTAGGGGGGTTGTTGGCGGGAGTGAGAAGAGAGGTCAGGAAAGGTTGAGTCAGAGAAAAGGGAAACCAAAGGAAAGCTGGAGAGAGAGAGACGGAAAGAGGAAAAAGAACAAGCGAGCGAGATCGAGAGCGCAGGGTCGGAAAGGAACGAAGAGGGAGAAGGAAAAAAAAAACGAGGCAGGAGGTGGGGGTGGGGGGAGGGAGGGAGCCGCGAACAGGGAGGAGGGAGCCTGGGAGGGAAGGAGGGAGGGAGGGGCCGAGGGACGGAGCGGGTGGGGGCTGGCTCGGTGGCGGCAGCAGCAGCCGCGGCTCCAGCCGCCCGCCGGTTCGCTCTCTCGCTCGCCGTTCCCGCCGCTCGCCCGCCGGCTCTGGACTGCCAGCAGCTCCGGCTCCTAGCCCGGCGCTCCGGCGCGGCTCGGGCTCCGGAGGACAGGACCGCAACTGGCCGGCTGAGCCCCGGGCTGGCCGCGAAGCAGGTAGATGGCTGGGCGGGGACGGTGAGGACGCGGAGCCGTGGAGCGCTGGGGGCACACGGGGCCGGGGGTTGGGGGGTCCTGATCCCGGGGAGGGGGCTTTGCATCCCCTCGACTAACTTTCCACTGGCCCCGTGGATCCCCGGTGCTCAGCCGGGGTCCGGGCTGCGGAAGCTGAGTTCGGTGCGGGAGAAGGTGAGTGTGGATAGAATGCCAGGGGTCCGGGCAGGACGTGGGGCGCCCCGGCGCGGGCAGGCGCGGGCTCTCTGTCCGCAGTCGGGACGCAGCACAGGCGGCCGGGGAAGACCCGAGCGCAGCGGCACGGCGCGGTAGTCCCGGGGAGGGCGCCTGCCCGTCTCTAAGTCTGGGGACTCCCACCTCCGAGCGGCCCCGGGCGCGCCGAGCTCCGCGCGCAGAGCCTGCGAGGCGCTGCCAGATCCCCCGCGGTGGCTAGCCTTGCGCCTAGCTACATGTAGCCGAGCCCATGCTGGTGCCATGCGCACTTTTGCTTTTTGGAGGCGCGAAACCGAACGTCTATTTCCTTCCTTTCTCGTCCTGGAGTCCCGACTCTCTTCGGGGAGCTCGCGGACGCCCGACCCCGGAGGTCTCTACTGCCCGCGGCTGTGACCCCACATCCCGAAGTTGAGAAGCGAATCACTACCAGTGCGCGCCTGGAGCGCGGTGCGGAAGTTCCCAACTTGTCGTCTAGCCTTGGAGGGTGGTGTTGGAGATGGGGATGGTTGGTGGTTGTGGCCCCTTGGAGCAGCAGACGCAGACGCTTCCCCCCTGCACTTCGTTTATTTTCCTGATTTGCTTAAAAAAAAATACGACGAAAAATATGCAAAACCGTTCCTCTCTGGAGTCAAACATTCATGTGTGGGACGGAGCCGCCCCCTCGACTGGAACCTGGGAGCGCGGAGCCTTGGCTTGACCGTTCTTCGAGCCCCGGTTCTTTCTCCCGACCTGGACATCCGAGTTCCATCCTAGGGTAGCCGCTTCTCGGGATCCGTCCCCGCTAGCACGCGCTGCGAGGCTGGTCTGACTCCCTCTCATGTGGTCGTGTTCTTTAGAAAAATATTTAGAACTGTCTCCGCTTTAGGATCTCCCGCTCCATCCCCCCGGCACTGCAAAGAACGAGGCCTAGGGCAGGTTGGAGGAGGCCTTTGGGTGGTTTGGGCTCCGGGCCATCTCAGCTCGCTCTGGCCAGGGTACTCGTGCCCGAACATCAGCGCCCCTTCTGCGCTCTGCCGGGAAAGCAGGGGTTAATGCTCCGGCCAGGTGGCGGCGAGCACAGGCTTTCGCGAGTCGGCTTTCGGAGCTGCCCGGGGCGCGAGGCGTCTGGTTCCCGGAGTCCAGGAGGCTGGACTCAACCCAGTTCGGCTTCCGCGGAGCTAGCGGGACCCGGGCTTCGCAGCCCTCTTTGTTGGAGTGCTTGCTGTTGGAGAGGTTCTTTTGAAGGGTTTAGAGCCTGTTTAGTGGGACTGAGAGCTGGGGTTTTTTTGGCGAGGGTCCCTCGCCCTGCCAGTTGGGCGGGGTCCCCGAGGGCGTCGAATCCACCGTCTAAGAGCACCCCATCCTCAGCTCCTTCGGCGGGTTTCCCCTAGTGCGCATACCGCTCTCTGCGTTGCTCACACGTTTTTTAAGCCTCTAGAAATTCAAGATCCATGCCTGCAGTCTCCACCTCTTCCTCCCAATTCACAGATCTGCAAACGAGGGCCCAGAGAAGTTGAAAATATTCGCTTATAGCTAGCTAAGGGTGTAAGGGCACGGTAAACCGGGTCTCTGGACTTCTCATTCAGGAATTCCCCGCCCCCATCACTCTGTGCTGTCCTTACCACTTTGTCAGCACGGGGCAAGTGTAAGCCCTTTGCAGGCTGCGGGACTGTGTGTGTGTGATGTTAGAGGCAGAGGGCTGGTCTCTTGTTAGGTGCTATGCTTCAATCATCCCTCAGGACAAATCACTTAGGTGACAGTTGGTCCAATATCTATCCTATGCCTGCACTGAAGTTTGGGGGGTAAAGGGAGCTCTTAAGACTCTGCCCAGTCCCCAAATGTGCAGTCTACAGGGAAAGAGTAGTCACTATCTCGTAGCCAAGGGAGGGAGTACAGGCTTCCCAGGTGAAGTCACTGTTTGGAGGGGGAGGGCTAGGGTGCTCCCTGGAGAAAGAAGGGTTTGGAATTGAGCCTTGGGTAGATTTCTAATTGAGGGAGTAGGATCACCCTGGCATGGGCACGAGGCTGGAGTCCTGAGAGGGTAAAAAAGCTCTTATTAAGCGTTTGGTCAAAAGACAGCAGAGTCAGGACCCGTGAGAACTGGCCTTTGAGTGAGAGACAGGAAGGCAGTTAGAAGACCCACTGCTTAGAACTCATGCCCAGAACCTGTGGTCAATGTCTTATCATCCTTCAGCTCCCGCCTCTCCCGCCGAAGGATTCTAATATGCAAAACAAAAGACATCCCCCTCTGCCCGGGGAAAAAACCCTGGCCCAGAGGTCTTCTAGTTCCAGATCCAAGGTGAGCAATTGGCTGAGTGCCCATAGAGCCAAGGGTTCTGGCTTCAGCTGGGAAATATTCAGGCCCTTGCTTCTCCTTTTCCCTTTTCTCCTTGTTCTCTGGGGTTTGATATAGTTTCTTTGCCCCTTTCCAAACATAAGTTTTGGGTACTTGAAGGTTTGGGGCTTATGATTGGACTTACTATGGGCAGGGCATTTACTGTGCTAGGAAAGTTTAGTCAATAAACAGTTCTTGAGCTCTTACTTTGTGCCAGGCACTGGGCAGACAGCCATGAACCAGCCAGGCAGAGTCCCATACCTCACGAGGCTGGCATTCTAGGTGTCATTCTCAGGCTTAAAGTCTAGATGTAGAGTGGGGGCAAATATAAGCGATGTCTGAAGAATTGCTGAAACGGGACAATAGAACAGAATAATCCTGAGCCTCCTCTCTGGTGGTTCAAGGCTCTGAGGTAAGAAGGCTTGAGGCTACTGGCTATGGCATTTCAAAATTCTGTGGGCGACCATGACTCTGGCTCCTGGTTGCCAAGGGTAACCCAGAGGCAGCTGCAGTGATGACCTTAGATGTGGCATTGGAGGACTGCTCTGCAGAGCTTCTGCCAGTCAGAGTATGGTGGGAGGGAGCTGTTGAGTATTGGCAACCATGATCTTGCTAGGTATCCATAGAGACTGGTGCCAGGTAACCACATACTTCTTAAATTCTAGCACCCACAGCTTCTTGGTGAACACTGTAGCCCCATTGTACAGATGGGTAAATGGAGCCCTACTCTGCAGTTTGAGACAGTTATTCAGAAAGGAGCCCAGGCTCTGAAAAGTCCAGGTATCCCTTATCCCTGATTCAATAATAATATATAATAATAATGCTCTTTCCTTCCTGTTTTGTAGACCAGTGCTTCTCAGACTTCAATGCAGCATGCTTGCTTGAACACAGATTGCTGTGCTCCACCCCCAGAATTTTTGATTCGGCAGGTCCAGAGTGGGCCCAGTAATTTGAATTTTTAACAAGTTCCCAGGTGATGTTGATGCTCTTGGCCCCAGGACCACAATGAAAGAACTACTGTGTGAGAACAAGGGAAAGTGAGTGATTTTCCTGAGATGATGCAGTGAGGGAGCCTGGAACAAAGACTGTGATTTAGCTCTAGGAACTCCATGAATTTGCCTAGGGATGATTCCCTCCCCCTTACCCACCAGGAGACCATAGAATTAAAAGAATATTTTCATCAGTTCATATACAGAGAGAATATATCCAATTTAATTAGGGAATAAATAGGTGTCCTGTGTTGGGATGTAGACTCGATGCCCTGTGGCTCTGTGGGGGTTTATTTTAGCACTGATATAATTGAAAAGATATCATCCACTCCAAGAGCCCTTCATGAAACTTTCATGGCCCCAGTGGTCATTGTCCAAAGAGGCATGTCTTCTTCATTTAAAAGAAAGTCAGGGAGATTGCTTCTCCTGCTAATGGGAGTATCTGTGTTTCATTTGACAGTATCTATGTAATGTGTTCATAGGGGACAAAGAAAAAGTTGAATAGTTGAACAGAGAGGCATTGGAGGAAGTCCACCTCACAGGTTTACAGATGTTTGTGGAACATTTCATAATGTTTTGAAACTGTCTGTTTCACCTGTGTCTCTGATGTGAAGCTGTATCTCAGCAGAGTTTGTTTCACCTTAGCTGGTTGGGCAAGTGTATCAACACATTTTATCCCCAATGTGTTAATTAGACCCAAAAGAAAAGAATCATAAAAGAGTTGTTCTCCTAAATGCTGGCATTTTTCATCTGGATTCTATTTATTGATTATTTTACAGTTGAGAAGGAGCAAAAAAAAAAAAATCCATGTTTTTATAGCAAATAAAGCTGGCTGCAGTAATTATGCAGGCTCAACATGTCTGTTCTGGAGCAGAAAGTTGGAATTCAGCCTGACTCTCAAACATTTGGGTGAGATCTAATTGAGAAAGACATTTCAAAGAACAAATATTTAGGAACGCGGACTTTCGGTGATGGTCTCTGTGGGCGAAGCGTGAGTCCGTTGCTCTTGGCTTGATCCTTGGAGGTGGGGGGAGGTGATGGGGAAGGATCTGGTAGAAATGTTGAGACCACAGTGCAAATGGAAGCTGAAACTTAAAGACAATCAGTGAAGCTGAGTAAAGGGAAGAAAGATAACTGATGAGCAAAGGGAGAATCAATTAATCAAATATAGATTGAACACATATTGAAGGTGCAATCTTGGGACAGGCACAGTAAGGGCAAGGCACAGGATTTTACTTGTTATGTATCTCCAGTGATGCTTAGCTCAGGTAGTAGTGACTAAAGCCCTTGATTGGTGTGGGTATCAGTCAGGGGTGCACAGAGCAAAAACCTGAATTCAACTGGCTGAAACAGTTCTGCCTTAGCATCTCCTACTACAACAGATGCGGGCTGTCCGCCCCAAGCTTAGTTCTTTCAGTGGTTCAATACATCATCAAAGATACAAATTCTTTTCATCATTTCTTGGTCTCAAGGTCACAAGTTGGCTGTAACAAATCCAGGTATTACACCCTTACGATTATGTGCAGAGGCAGAAAAGGCAGGAGGGGAACCTTTACCAGAAGGCTCAGTAGACTTTCCCTCAAGTCTCACTGGCTCAATTGTGAGTCACATGTCCATGCATAAGCCAACCACAGGCAAGGGAAGGAGACCACCATAACTGGTTTAGAATAATCTTGATTTGTTGAGTCTCCGAGATGAAAAAAATTAGAATGCTTTTGGAAAAAAAAGGAGCAACCAACAATGCCTGCTATAGCATTTAAGACTTGGGTTTTAATTTTCTGTACTCCTTCTTAGCCCTGTGACTCTGAGCAAAGTATTTTACTTCTTTGAGTCTCAGTTCATTCATCTGTGTAATGGGAATGTATTGGGAAACTAGATATGATTTAACTCAATAACTGCACTTGATTAGTATGTAAGAAGTAGAAAGTTATTTGAAGATTTGATCTCTGATGTCCAAGAATTATAATCTAGTGTGGCAGACTTGTAAGGTCTAGACCATGTAGACTATCAAATAATCAGAGAACAGAACAAGAGAGTAAATCAATAATTGGGACTTGCAGGCCAACCATGGTATGAGGAGTATAACATCAGTGGGAGCCACGGAAGTTAGAAAGACCTCCTAGAGGAGGTGGTTCATAGTGCACACTGGAACTCCAGCATCTTGGTATGGATGGGTCATGAGCTTCTGCCCAGCTTACTGTACTGCCTCTTGCTTTGCTTTTCTCGGTGGCGAAATGGGACCTTAAGCCAAGCTGGGTTCTGATCTCTTTTCTGTCTTTGACAATCCGAATATAGTCAGCAGCTCTGGGAGGCAGTCACAGTGAGTTCCTTGCCAGTCGACAGTTCCTGGTTTCCACTCCTTTGAACGGCCCATCAGTCTCCAACTCTTCATACATTCTAGTTGCTGATTAGATACTATTATTATTAGGATATCTGGCTGCTATCATAAAGGCTACATGCCTAAAGTGGAATCTAATGTCTTCCCATCTCTCAAGCCATCTGCCCTTCTGGATTCTTCATTCTTGTTGTTGGCAGCACCGTCTTCCCAGAGGCTTGGGCTTAAAACCTTAGTAACACTTCTGATGCCTGCCTCCCTCTATTTCAACTATTAAAGCATGGACTTTCTTTTCTCTTCATTATGTTTCTTGAATATAAGTCCGCCTTTCTGGCATGAGATGCTCCCTTTGTGCAGGTTCTTTCTATCTCATGCTGGGTGATGGCAGTAGCCTCCTGCTCTGATCTCCCAGCCCCAAGCCATAGTGCCTTGGGGTCATGGGGGACAAATGACCAGAGAATAAAGCAACAACTGGGACTCGCAGGCCAACCATGGTAGGAGGAGCATCAAATCTCCTACAGGAGCATTCTATGGTGTTCGGCAAATAGAATGGTCACTAATTCGAGTACAGAGGTGGTGATGAGCCTAGAATCCGTGCTGCAGACACATTATTGCTTGAGGTACTATTTTGCAGCTTCTCATATCTCCCTCTTTCAGGTCATCCCCAAATGTAATTTTTATCCACTCATTACCTTACATTTTTCCCCATAGTACTCGCTGGATGAAGCCCAAACTCCTCAACAGACCCCTGTAAATCTCCACAACTTGCCTGCGTCCTTTCTCCTGGTGGCGTGGCTCACTGTCACGTCCGACTCTGCTTCAAGTTCTGCCTTTCTCTGAGTTTAAGTCAAACCACCCTTTCCTTCAAGGCCAGGGTTAGAGCTG
Source organism: Bos taurus (assembly GCF_002263795.3). Lineage (NCBI taxonomy): Eukaryota > Metazoa > Chordata > Mammalia > Artiodactyla > Bovidae > Bos > Bos taurus. The sequence continues at coordinate 13,156,615 of NC_037337.1, read as the reverse complement.
CATCCTCATTAGACCATCCCGGACCACCAGAGCCCATAGTGATCGCGAAGCATCCGTCTCTCCTTCCCCTGAATTTCTGTAGCAGTTATTGCTGACAGCACAAATTTGATACTTAACAATACACTCTGGGGTCATTGTTCAGCATTTTATTGCAATGTTCCTCATCTTCCCAATTGGATGTAAGGCCATCAAGGTCTGAGATGGGGTGAAAGCGAAACCTTCTTTGTATCCAGTTGTAATACATAGGGCACTTCAGTGAATATTTATTGAATTAATAAATCAGGAATAAGGGGAATAAGATTATTTACCTGAAAAGTCAGTTCATCCTCACCCTTTTTTCCTTAACCTCAGTTTGGAGAAGAGACCCACTTTGATGAATGCCTGCCTGCTGTATGCCAGGCACTAGTTTAGGTGATTTTTAGGAGCTGTTGGAACTCAGCCTTGTAAACACCCTTGAGGTTGGGATTATGGTCATCATTTTACAGATGAGGAAGTGGAGGCTGGGAGAGGTTAAGTGGCTTCCAGGCTCACTCAGCAGCGGGAGGCAAAGGGAGGGCGAAGTCAAGGTCTCTCTTCTACGCTCCATTTCATACATCTTCTGGATGTTCTCCTGACCTGTGGGTGCCCTGTTATCCCAGCCTCTTTTTCCCATTTGCTCTGTCTCCCTGCCTCCTTCCATCTCTCATCTCTGATGAGACTCAGGCCCTCTCTTGTGTGCTGGGGGACTTTTAAAACTGTGACATTTACCATGACTCTTTCCTGAAGACCTTCCACCCCCTGTTATGTTGTGTCTTGTTTCGATCTCTCACTTTTTTGAAAAGAGATATTTTATTTATTTATTTGGCTGCATAGAGTCTTAGTTTCAGCACACGGGCTCTCTAGTTGTGGCTTGCGGGCTTAGTTGCCGCATGGTGTATGGGATCTTAGTTCTGCAACCAGGGATCAAACCCATGTCCCCTGCATTGGAAGGTGGATCCTTAACCATTGGACCACCAAGGAAGGCCTGATCCCTCATCTTATTAATACCTTGACTATCTTTCCCGGCACCCTCAAGCCTGATCCTGAGATTCCTTTAAGAGCAAAAAAAAATGTTCTGCCAGTGGGATCAAGCTGGATCTGAGCCAGCTCTTCTGAACCCCTAAGCCCTCCCTTTACCCTCATCTGACTCTTTGTACCCATCCACCCTCACCTGGTACCACTCCTGTTCCGTGTCTCCTGCGTCTTACCTGTGGAAGGAAAACACTGCTGACTTACCAATAGGAAGGAGGTCTCTGCTACCTCCAGGAGCTCTGAGTGGCATTCTTCCACTCTTTATAGCATTCTTCTTTCCTTTCATTCATTCATTCTGAAGACACTGATCATTGATCACATACTCAATATAGCAGGGAACAAACCAAAGCCCTTGCCTTCATGAGTTTGTGCTGAAGTGGGGGAAACAGGTGGTAAAAAAGTGAACATACTTTATACTTTGTGCCGGTTGCAATGAAGAAAAATAGCAAGGTAAAGGGCATAGATGGTGATGGGATGCATTGTGGTCAGGGAAGACCTCTCTAATGGTGACATTTGAGCAGAGACTGAGAGGAAGGAAGCCATGTGGATATCTGGGGGTAAGGGGCACCTGTAATGCAGAGGGAATAGTAAGTGCAAAGGCCCTGAGGTGAGAACTCCCTTGGTAAGTCCAAGGATAAGCAGGACGGTGGCAGTGCAGAGAAGGAGAGGAACTTGGGAGGAGGTGAGGGCTGCCCATCTCTAGCCTCTTCAGTGCCTCAGAAACCCTGTCACCTTCTCACAGCTGTGACCACTGGCTGAAATGAGCACATCCCTCCACTCAGCCAGGTCCCACTCGATCTTCACATCTCAGCTGTGGCACCCCGCCTTCTAGGGACATCCATCTCTGCTCTCTCTCATCAATCTACCTCTTTCCTGAATTGCTGTAACTCCCACCTCTCTCCTGCACAACGTAGCTTTTAATTACCTGCTGCTTGGCCCACCTTCACCTGGGCTCTGTGTAGGTCTCACCTTTCTAACAAACTACCTCCTCAAAACTGGTTTAGTCCTTCTCCCAAGGAGCCAGCCCCAAGCTGGCCTCGGTGTCTACCTATGGGAGATGCTGGTGTCAGCAGTGGGAAAGGGCAGGCTCTGCAGAGATCTGTGGGTGGAACCTTCTTCATACCACATTCATTGTCCCTTCACAATAGACAGGAAAACTTTTATTTTGAACCTCCTTGGGTCACTTTGAGCTTGGACCCTCTGCTTGGAGCTGGGATAGGAATCTACCTTTCTTCAGGACTTAGATAAAAGTTTGGCTCTGCTCGGGGGTGAGGGAAAGAGGAACCGGGATGCAGAGAAAGTCACTTATTAGCTTTCCTTGTTCAGTCAAAGTAGAATAATATGCTTCAGGAATGAAGGAGGAAGGAAATTACCTAAGATTCCTGAGACTTCCCTGACATCCAAGGTTGATGAGTGACCTTGGGCAAATCACTTAACCTTCACCTACTGCAGTTTCTTCTCAGCCAAACTCACCTCTTCCCATCCACTGCAGAAGAAAATGAACAATAACCCTGATTTTTAGGGACTCTATCTACTCCCCAGGTTGTTCTCTGCATTAATTTTTAGGCCAATGGTTTTAAAACTTGAGAAATGTACAGATGGTTCCATTTTAAAGGGAGAAAATGCTTCCCACAGACCTCTAATATTGTCTTAAATTATTAATATAATATTTAAAAATCTATATAAACAAAAAATTAGACATAAACAGCTTTGGCTTATAACTCATACATAATCTTAGTGCTCAAACAAGTTTATAAATTAAAATGCAAACTACAAAGCCATTAACAATCAGATTAACAATATTAATTTAACATGATAGATGCTGTTATAGTGCTAAGACTAAATCAGCCCTTGTGACATGATCATGGTTTTGATCGCTTGCTCCACCACATGCCCTGTGGTGACTCAGCTCTCCCAGTACTTTTCTTAGCTAGGATGTTTGTTCTTACAACATGCTGAGGGATCATCTGGCCAGACTTTGGCACAAAAGCATTTGTGTATTAGGTGGCCACTTTTTTTTTTTTTTTTCCTCATTGCTGCTGCTACTGCTAAGTCACTTCAGTCGTGTCCGACTCTGTGCGACCCCATAGACGGCAGCCTATCAGGCTCCCCCATCCCTGGGATTCTCCAGGCAAGAACACTGGAGTGGGTTGCCATTTCTTTCTCCAATGCATGAAAGTGAAAAATGAAAGTGAAGTCGCTCAGTCGTGTCCGACTCTTCGCGACCCCATGGACTGCAGCCTACCGGCCTCCTCTGTCCACGGGATTTTCCAGGCAAGAGTACTGGAGTGGGGTGCCATCGCCTTAGCCCATGACAATTAAAGGAACTTTAATTCTAGTGCAACAACAAACACTGATGCAAAGCTGGGTCTTCCGACTGAGTATGACTACTTGAGCACTGAAATGAAATCACAACACTAGAATGGTGCTTTGGTGCCTAAGGAACTCCGGCTTGAGAACAAATGTTGAGCGCTCCGAAACAGCGCCCCCAGTGGTTTGAAAGAGTTAATGCTAGAAGTGAGGCTGATGGCTCTGCAATCCTATAATAGAAATGTTTGGTACTTTTGTTATGCAATACTGGCTCAAGGGGTAGGTAGAATAGTGTTAGCCCCATCGCACAGGTGAAACTTGAGCTCAGAGAGATTGAGCAGTTAAGGTCCCATTGGACATTGGGGTCATCTGGACTCCATGCAGGTCTGTGGACTCAGAGTCCCTGACTTGCTAACAGGCTTCACTGCCCCCTCCCTACAGACCCTCACCAGGTTTCAAGGTGCTTTGAGTGATCAGAATACAAGGACTCTGGAGTTACTTGAGAAACACTAGACTCTCCCAGTGGACTCACAGCTTTCTGGTGGAGTCGTCAGGGTGTTATTTGGTGCAGAAAAGAGGAGTGAAGCCAATAAAGACAGGATAATGGTTCTCAGATCCTCCAGTGGATGGCAGTAGCAGGAGATGGTGCCTTCCCTGAAGGCACTTGGGAGGAGTGGATACCAGTGACCTCAGGAGAGAAGATATCTTAGCAACTGCTACCTTGATTAGGGCTTCACACTTTAACAAGCACTTTTTGGGTGCATTTATTTTCAAGTTTGTCCTATTTTAAAATTTTTATTTTTATTGTGATAAAACACACATAACATAAAATTTGCTACCTTAACCATTTTGAAGTGTACATTTCACTGGTATTAAATACTACATAATGTTATGCGACCATCACCACCATTCATTTCTATTACTCTCTAGTGTGTATTTTACAACAACTTGGCAAACCAGGTCACCATCCTCAGAAACAGGGGCTCAAGTGACTTGTCCAAAGTCACACCTCAAACCTGTGCCTGCCTCTCAACTGTGACCTTAAGTGATAATGGTGGGGTTGGTTTCCCAAGGACCTGTGGGGGCCATGTGGGATGGCCAAGCTTTCTGAAGTAGGGGCTGAATGGGATGACCTTGAAAGAGCCATCCTGGAATTGATTCTGCTCATTGGTCAGGGTCGGTATGATTCACTCCTGTGTATCTGGGATATGCCTTTCCTCGGATCAAAAATTCTTTAAAACCTACTCCTGCCCTTGGAAGCTGCCCTTCCCCTGCCTGAAATTGATTGGTTTATCATCCAAGCTTAAAATAACTACAATAAACAAAAACACCCCAAAACTTTTTTATCCTGCAGTGAATGAGCAACAATCTACATATGCAAATAAATGGCATGCCTGTCCCTATGAATATTAATTTGGGAAGAGAGCTCAAGGCCCTAAAATACACTCAAAACCATCAATGTGGCATTTTGCAACTGTTCTAGCTTGCTCTGAAATCACAGCCTTATTATATCTTAAGGTATTATAAAATATAATAAGCTACAAGCTGACATCCCCTTTGAACCTCTGAGGCTACCAAGGGGACATAGATATCTCAGGTAGGCAAGCCAGAGGCCGGGGTTGGTGGCTGAATCCTGACTCTGAGACTGTGGCTGACCTTGTCCTACCCTGGCAGGGCCCAGGCCTTAGCTCTTCTCATATCCCAGCATTAGCAGTGAGTCCCCAAGGTCAGGGGACAGTTCTGGGGAACACTGAGGAGGCAACTACTAGCCTCAGGGAGATGGAAGGTGGGAGAGGGAGGGTCCTTGAGGATTAGCTTGTCTTACCTCTCAAACGAGGCAAATGTGGGAATTGAGACCCTGGGACGGTGGGTGACTTGCCCAAAGTGACATGGTGACTTAATAGAGAGTGAGAAATCTTATTCATTTTTTGCTCTGAAAAGCACATTTCCTTATCTGTGTGTGTGTGTGTGTGTGTGTGTGTGTGTGTGTGTGTGTAGGAAGTGGTGAGCAGAGTGGCATTTAAAGTTTGTATACTTTGGGGGAAAGCATCATTTTTCTAATGTGAACGTTCACCCTGAGACAGGCAGAGACTGAAAATCTAGTCTTGTATTCCATTTGGATGGAAAGAAATGATTGCCTTCCTCCCCTAGGAAACCTCCAAATTAGATTATACAAAGGCCAGAATTAATGTAAGCTTGCATGGTAGGGCACACCCCGGGCAGAGTGATGAAAGGGCCGAGTGGAGAAGGGCAGGAGTGCCTCAGAGGAAGCCAGAGGTTAACCATTGGCTAGGGAGGACCACAGGGTGGAGGAGGAAGAGCTGGTAGTGACGGCTGTGTTCTCGTCCAGGGGAGGCTCTGCTGGGGGAGGGGAACGGGTGGCTCCATGGTACCCTCCCTCGCCGGGTCTCTTGTGCTACTTAACTGTAAGCTCGAGCCTATAGGCTCACCTTTGGGCCTATACACGCCCACCACTCCGTAACTTTGCTTTGTGAAGATCAAATGAGGATTTCAGGTTCCTGCACCTTGCCTGGTACAAAGTAGGTATTCAGGTGTTCTTGTTGTTTAGTTGCTCAGCTGTGTCTGACTCTTTTGTGACCATGGACTGAAGCCCGCCAGGTCCTCTGTCCACGGGATTTCTCAGGCAAGAATACTGGGGTGGGTTGCTATTTCCTTCCCCAGGGGATCTTCCCAAGCCCGGGATCGAACCCACGTGTCCTGCTTGGTAGGCGGTTTATTTACCACCAAGCTACCAGGGGGCACCTGGGCATTCAGTGCCTCTAGATTTCTTCTCCTGGCAGATTTATAGACTGGCTGTGCTGGGTCAGCATGGAGATGTGTGCTCTGTGTTTGTGTCTGTGTTGGTATGTGTCTACTAGTGTGTGTCTGCTGTGTCTGCTTCCATCCATGTTTGTCTTCAAGGGCGTGGTGGCGTGCATAGCTGTGTGAGTCTGCGTCTTCGTGAGTGACTGGTGTCTGTGTGTCAGAGTTTCATGGCAGCGTGTCTGTTTATGTGTGTTTCTGTGAGTGTTGTGAGTACTTTAATGGTGTGTTGGTGTGGTGACAACAGTGATGTGTGTGTGTGTGTGTGTGTGTGTGTGTGTATGTAGGTGCAACGGGAAGATTGAGTGGGGTTTGGAAGGTTCACTGTGCCATGGACCTGGGTCCCCTCTAAGATGCTCCCACCCAAAGCCCTCACCTGCTTCTGACTCCAGGTCCTAACTGCCCAGGTCCACTCACCCCTACCTCCCTCTAGAGGCCACTGGGTGCCTTTGCCCTGGCCTGGCCCTGGATTATTTGTATTTGAGTTTGCATATTACATGCATATCATTTGCATTGTCTAAATAGACTCTGCTTTCAGTTCTGCACTTTTCAAGGTAAAATGGAGTTGCTCCTCTTCAAGGTCATTATATTAACAATTGCTGCGTTTGCTTTTACTCTTTCTGGTCCAGGACTCCCTCTCAAAACTGGGTGACTAGGGGAGGATGAAAGCTCAGAAACCTCTGCTTGTCCCTCCTTTGAGCAGAGGGATTGGTTGGTGGGTAGAGGTGCTGGGACCCTGGGAGGAGCAGCTAGGGAGGACACTTTCTTATTCCATGGTAGTTGCTTCTGACCAGAGCCAACTGTGTCATATCAGACCTGGAGACAAATACACTCCGACTTGTGCCCTGTTGCCTGCTTCTCAAGCACCCCCCAACATCCCCCTGGGGGGTGTAAAGGAAGGGTCGCTTTGGGTGTTTCAGCCCCTTTGTATCCATATTTGGCTGGGGAGGACCTTATGGGAAACAAAGGAGCCAAAAATGTTTTTTCTATTCAAACACCTAATACATTATGTACACACACACACATTCACGTATTTCCTTCCAGTTTTATTGAGCTGTAATTGACATGTAGCACTGGGTAAGTGTTAGGTGTGCAGCATAATGATTTGACTTACATACATCATGAAGTGATTATCACAGTAAGTTTAGTGAACATCCATCATCTCATATAGATACAAAACTGAAGAAATAGAAAAAATATTTTTCTTTTGTGGTGAGAACTCAGGATTTATTCTCTTAACAGCTTTTGTATGTATCATAAAGCAATGTTAATTACATTTATCCGGTTGTACATTACATCCATACCTAGTACAGAATTAATAATATTTCTAACACCACAGGAAATACCAACCCGAAAAGCTTCCTTAGGAAGGCTATAGTCCCAGTGTATCTTCCTTATGGGCCATCACTGTGCTCTACATTAGCCATTTAGATATAAGCGTTGAGTCCTGGCTGCGTGGTTTCTGGCATGTTACCTAACGTGTCTGAGCACCTATTTTCTCCTCTGTGAAAGGGACAATAATAATAGTGCTTAATTCTTATAGCAGTACGTAGGGCTGTTGTGAAAATTAAATGAACAGTGGAGTAAGGGGCTTAGCTTAGTGCATGGGACATAATAAAGACTTAGTAAGTAGATGTTAGCGTCACCAGTTCTCACGGGCTCCATTTGAAAGCAGAGGTTCTGTAGTATGTCTTTTGTGCCCTAGTAGGAATTGTTTATCAGATGCTCCTCAGACTAGCAACAAGCCTGAGTCCCTTCAGTGTCTTTCAGGAAGTCAAGTTCCCTTGGCTGTGTTTACTTTTCCATGGGTGGAAGGATTTCCAGAAACAGCATAGGAAGCAGGAGATTCTTGGCCTGTGTCTCCAAGGATTTGGATCACTTCCCCCATCAAAGGGGTAGCTGTGTCTGGTTTCCTTTTCAAAGTCATGATTCATCTTCTCTTTGGATCTTTGAGTAAAGCCCTACTGGCACCAACGGCCGTCCACGATTGAGTAGATTTTGGCTTCCCAGAAAACAGAGATTAAGGCAAAACTTGGTGCTATTGCTTCCCCTGGGGTAGGGGTGCAGTTCCAGGGAAAGGAGAGGGAGAAGAAAAGGGAAGGTGTGCAACAAAGGAGGAAAAACAAATGCCAACCAGCCACAGCTTCACAAGGAAGTGAGGAAAGAAAGCCAGTTGCTTCCTCACAAGGGATGTTTGTGGTTAAGCCCAATGGAACCAGTGTGACTCAGAACAGTTTGCTCAGGGTGGAAGAGAGAGACTCTATCTGCCAGTATCTTCGTCTCTTGTTGCTCCAAGTTTTCCCCATGGGGAAACTCCCTTGCACTGCTAGGTCACATCACCTGGTCCCTCTGGGCAGCCACTGGGGAAGCCGAATCCCAGACCCTGTAGTATGGTGTCTCAGCGAGTCCAGAAGTGAGAAGCCAGCCCCTCCTCTTCCAGTGGACAGAGGATGGAACCTGGGCACTGCTAGGGGAGGCTGTGCCAGAGTCTCACCCCAGGGGAGAGGTGGTAGGATAGAGGTGGTGTTAGATGAGATGCTGGGGTGGCAGCCTGGTTCTCCTGTGAGAAAGTAGCTGATGGATATTATGGGAGGCAGCTGCAGCAGAGCAAATCTGGGGAGGCACCAAATGGGCTCTGATTCAGCCACCATTACTCAGTTAATTAATGCACATTTGGGACCAGGTGCTGGAGTCTGGACCTTCCCCTGCAGGCACTGGGGAGCCATCAGCTTTCCTGAGCAGGTGAGAGTCCCACTCAGTGCTCAGCGATGACAGAGTATGTGAGTCTGCTCAGACCACTGTAACACAGTACCATAGACTGGGTGGCTTAAACAACAGAAATCCATCTCCTCGCAGTTCTGGAGGCTGGAAGTCCAGGATCACGATTCTAGCCAATCTGAGTTCTGGTGAGAGCTCTCCTCCTGGCTTGCAGACAGCTGTCTTCTTGCTATGTGCTAGCATGGCTTTTCCTGGGTATGTGCTCACTCACAGGAGGTAGCAGGGGGAGAGAGGTAGAGAGAGTGCTTTCTGGTGACCTTCTTAGAAAGATACTAATCCTATTGGGTCAGGGCCCTACCCTCATAACCCCGTACATACATGTGTGCTTGCTAAGTCGCTTCAGTTGTGTCTGACTCTGTGTGACCCTGTAGACTGTAGCCCACCAGGCTCCTTGTCCATTGGATTCTCCAGGCAAGAACACTGGAATTGGTTGCCACGCCCTCCTCCAGGGGATCTTCCTGACCTAGGGATTGAACCTGTATCTTTTATGTCTCCTGCATTGGCTGGTGTGTTCTTTACCACTAGCATCACCTGGGAAGCTCTCTTATGACCTCATTTGACCATAATTACTTCCTTACTCCAAATACAAGACTCTTGAGAGTCCCTTGGACTGCAAGGAGATCAAACCAGTCCATTCTGAAGGAAATCAGTCCTGAATATTCACTGAAAGGACTGATGCTGAAGCTGAAGCTTCAATACTTTGGCCACCTGATGCAAAGAACTGACTCATTAGAAAAGACCCTGATGCTGGGAAAGATTGAAGGTAGGAGGAGAAGGGGATGACAGAGGATGAGATGGTTGGATGGCATCACTGACTCAATGGACATGAGTTTGAGCAAGATGGTGATGGACAGGGAAGCCTGATGTGCTGCAGTCCATGGGGTCACAAAGAGTCGGACACGACTGAGTGACTGAACTGAACTGGACTGGACTGAACCGAACGGAACTAAACTGAACTCCGAATACAACTGCACTGGGGTTAGGGCTGCAACATAAGAATCTTGAGCGAGGAGGAGCACAAACATTCAGTCCATCACACAAGGGTTATTTGGAGAAGGTCTGTTTTCAAGTCTGCTTATCTTTGCCCACAAAAAGTCAGATGAGGACTGCTGCCAGAAGCCCTGGTATTCCCATCTCAGATCAGAGTAACGGAGGCTGAGAGATCACGGTTGCCCATGGAGTTTCATTCAGCAGTGGGAGAAGGTCCTTTCTGGGTCAGAGACCAGAGTGCCTGGGTTTGAATGTCAGCTCTGGCATTTGAAAGCTGAGTGACTTTGGACAGGTAACTCAACTTCTAGTTATTCAACATAAGTTCACAGAACACTTAGGTGCTGAACCCTGTTCTAGCTGCTGGGGATACAGCAGTGAATGATACAAGATGAACAGATCGAAACCTGTGCCCTTGTGGGGCTTACATTCTAGTGGAGGCAGCCAGCCTATGAACAAAATAAGTTAGTCGATGATAGAGCATGTCTGAAGGTGACAAGGGAGTGATGGAGTGGCGATGGGAATACAGTTTTAAATAGTGGTTAGGGAAGGTCTTAATTAAAAGGTGACATTTAGGGCTTCCCTGGTGGCTCAGTGGTAAAAAAAAATTCTGCTTGCCAATACAGGAGACATGAGTTCAATCCCTGATCTGGGGTGATCCCACATGCCACAGAGCAACCAAACTCATGTGCCACAACTATTGAGCCTGTATTCTAGAGCCTGGGAGCTGCAGCTACCGAGCCCACGTGCCCTAGAGCCTCTGCTCCACAACGAGAGAAACCACTGCAGTGGGAGGCCCGTGCACCGCAGCTAGAGGGTAGCCCGCACTCACTGCAACCAGAGAAAAGCCCATGCAGTAACAGCGCGGCCAAAAGTAAATAACATTATGAAGAAGGTGACAGTTCAGTAAAAGCACCAAGGAGGTGAGAGAGGGGCAGTGCTGATATCTCGGGGAGATCTTTCTGCGCCTCAGTTTCCTCACCTATACAATGGGGTTATGATAGCACCTGCTGCCTAATCCATGCAGGGCCTTAGCCCGGGCCTGGCATACCATAGACACTCATAATGTTGCCTGGTATTATTGTCATTGCCCCTCATGTAGGATCCTGTCCCTGCCACTTCCGGGCAGCATGCTACAGGGGTTTCAGACTACAGGGGTTTCGGTGGCCTTCATCTCTCCAGGAGTCAGAGCAGCTGTCCTCCAACCCTCCCCATCTCCTCATTAAAAGGGGACACGCACCCTTGCAGCTTGAGAAGCAACACATGCATTTTCTTTTTACTCGAACGTCTAACTCCCAGAGGGAATTGCAGAAGAGCCTTTAGCAGTATCCAGGCTTAGGAAGCAGCTTCCAGCCTTTCTCTGGAGTATCTGCAGACTGAGTTGAGCAGGCGTTTATGGCCAGCTCAGGTCTGGGCTGCGGGGAGGAGTCACCCACCATGAAAATCAGACCCCCAGCAGGGGGGACGTGGGGCCCTGTCCTGTTTTCCCCACCCCAAGTGACTGAGGGGCTGCCCACTTCTCATCAGCAGGCACCGGGAGTTCCTTTGGCAATTGGGACGCCATTATTTACTGTCGCAGAGATTTTTGTGGCTGTAATTTACCATCACTGTGAAGCCGGGGACCTGAATCCCAGTGGCCCTCAGTACAGACATTGCATCTAATCAATCCTCTATTACTATGCAAATACATCCTATAGGTTACTGATGTCTTTTCCTTTCAAACACTTAATACATAATTAATGGTATTTCTAATGCCATGGAAGACACCAACCCAAAAAGCTTCCTGCTATAATTTATACCCACTCAGACAAAAAGATTGGTTTATTGGTTCACTTATCATGCAGGAGGGTACCTCTCCTTGCCCTCCCCAAGAAGGGCCCGAAGTGTGGATGGACCCAGGAAGCACTGGGAGGGCAGTGTACCCTCCAGATGGCAATGAGCGGAGCAGGAGGATGGCTACGTGCGGGAGGGTACCACGTGCCAGCTTCTTTATGGATCATCTCATTCAGTTCTCTCACACCGACCTCTGGGGGAGGTCTTCCTGTTATCCCACTCTGCAGATGAGGAAACTGAGGCCAGAGAGGTAATATGACCCAAGGTTAAACGTGGGCCTCTCTGCAGGCAGTGGAATGCACAGGAGAGCTTGGAGGTCCAGGCTCAGACTGTAACCTGTGTGACTTGGGCAAATGGCTTGACTTCTCTGAATCTTAGTTTCTTAACCTGTAAAATGGTGGCCAGAGTTGCTTCTCTACAGGATTACTGGAGAATTAGAGACAATGGCATGTGTTAGGAATCAAAAATATGCTTGCAGTTTTCCTTTTCTCCAAGTGAATAGTAGAACGTTCAAGTTTTTTTGGCCCTGCCATGCAGCATGTGGGATCTTAGTTCCCTGACCAGGGACTGAACCTGTGCCCCCTGCAGTGGAAGCGTGGAGTCCTAACCACTGGACCACCAGGGAAGCCCTGAGAACATCACTTCTGAGTGTATTATTTTGGCAGCATAGTGGTTGTTTTTGGCAGAGAAAGTGATTCGGACAGAGACAGGTGTTGGACAACCTGTCTTCAGGGAACACACCTTCTCTGGGCAGATTGGGCTCCATGAGAAAGAAACCCCATCACCAGTCCACATGGGGAGGCTCTTCCCCAGGCTCTGAGTGGCACCAGCCTTAAGAATGAAGGCAACGTGGCTCCCGTTGTTGAGGCAGTGCAGCTGGTGGAAATGAACAGGCTCAGTACCCAGTGTGATGAGGCGTAACGGGGGTCAGCTCACAGGCGTGGGCCCTGATGGTGGGGACAGCCGGGTGGGGGCGTCAGTGCACGGAAGAAGGGGGTGCCGAGTGGCGGGTGGGGTGTGGCCCAGGCCCAGCACGAGGAGGGGCCTGAGAATAAGGAAGGAGATGAATTTTGAATGTGAGATGGTAGGTACCGCAGTCCAGTCTTTCCCAGGCAGGGGGTTGGGGTGTTGCCCATCTTGGCTCTGTCTCTCTTCCCCTCTGCTCTCACAGGGAGGAAATGGACCTGGGTGGGCAGGGCCTCTTCCCCAACCTAGGGCAGGAAGAGAGATGGAGGCTGAGCAGAGGCAGGAGGGACTGGGGTGCTTGGGGATGATGAGGAAACTGCCTGTGAACTCTGGCCCGCTGGGTGCAGGGGCTTCCAGGGGACCCCTTGCAGCTCAAAGAACTGAGACTCAAGTTGCTTTCCTTCTCACCATGCCCTTCCTCTCCCCAGCCTCAGAGCCCCCAGGCTGCCCCCTACTCTTCCTTGTTCGACCAGACTAGACCCTAGCAGACGTGGCTTATGCCTCAGAACAAAGAGCTGCTCTTCATTCAGGGGCCCTCGACTTTGCCTTGACGCTTCCCCATCTTTTGCTGGGGGGGTCTCCCTCACTGCTTCCTGTCCCCCTAGTCCACACTCCTAATGGCAGGCAGAGGGATTGTTCTAAACTGCAGACTGGACCGTGTTCCTGTCTTGTCGGAAACTTTTTAATGGTTCCCTGTTGCCCTTGGGATAAAGTCAAAACTTATTAGCACAGCAGTCAAGGCCCGGTTGCCTCTCTCCATCCCCTCTCTATAATCTACCCTGTGCTTTATGCTTGGTGATAACGACCTGCTTCCACTTCCCCTCTCCCAGAGCATGCAGTGCTGCGTCACACCTCTGAGCCTCGCTCGGGCAGTTTGCTGACTTCAGTGCCCTTCCCTGTTGCCTTTGTCTGGCTGCCTCTTACTGTCTTTCAAAATTCAGCCCGGATACCGCCTCCTCCAGGAAGGCTTCCCTGAACTCCTCTCGCTCCACTGGGTTAAGTGGCCTATGTTCCTGCTCCCTTGGCACTCTTCTTATGACAGCCTTGTAACTGCTAAACCACAGTGAGGGGCTTAGGAGCAGGGATCTGGTCAAAAAGGGACTCAGGATCTAGTGCCATCCTTGGCACCTAGGGCTAAAGATGTGCTGTTAGACTGAACTAGGACAGTCCTCATCCTTGATATGAGGCCCTGATGTCTCCTTGTGGCTCTCCCTGACTACTGGAGAAGAGGTGGGATTTGGCTGCTGGATTTTAGAGTCTGTCGGTGTTCTGAGCACCCAGAGGGTCTTGGGGATTGATGGGGTGGAATGATATTGAGGAACCCTCAGAGGCTGGTGAAATGAAGAGGATGATCCAGGCAGTTGAGACACCTGGGTGGGTGAAGTCATTTAATACACTGTTTCCATTTTCCCTCCTCTTCATGTCTTTGGATGTGTGATGTATCATATTTGGGATTTGAATTGTTTTAATCAGCTTCCTACTTTTGATCCCCAACTTGATCTCCCCTCCCCATCATGGACAGCAAAAGGGACATATGAAGAGGAAATCTTCAGAAAGTAGGAGCCCCTGCAGTGGTCTTCAGGGAGACAGCGGCACCCCTTTTCCCACTTTGGGCAGAGTAGGGGTCACGAGGTGGCTGCGGGGGAAGACAGGGCAGTGTGACATCACCGGCTTCTGAGCTCCAACGTGGGGAGGGCAGAGAGGGCCTGGTTCTAGGCCAGGAACTGCTCCGGGGCTCCCCGGCAGAGGCTCTGTGTCCTTCTGGGTATTTTCCACCTTTAATTTCTCAGCATTTTATGAACAGGGAGTAAATCAGGATCCCACACCGACTGCTTCATGTAAAGGATTAATAAACTGGAGATTTATGGGGCAGCGGCTGAGGAGGCAGTGAGAGGGAGAATGAAACGAGGAGGCTTGGTTCCCAGGGGGCAGGGCCCGGCTCCAGGAGCTCCCTCCACGGTGCGGGGCCTGCTGAGGGCCCCTGCCGGGACCCTTGTCCTTCAGGGCTTGATGGCCAGCCTGCGCTTTGGCCTGTGTTTTCTACCTAGGTTTGACTCTGGCAAGCCCAGACTCGAAGGGATGGAACCGTCCGGGGTCTGTGGAGCTTGACAGACCAGCTTGGTATCTAATCTTGAGAGGGGCGTAGAGATATAAGGTCTGGTCCTGGACTCTATCTAGAGTTCACATTCTCTTTGTTACATTGCAAATAACAGAAAAGCAGGACCCCATCAAGGTAACACAGCAAGAACCTAGATCCTTTCCGTTTCTTTGGCTGCCCTCCTCAGCATGTTGGCTCATCCTCATGCTAGCGCCTCATGGTGATGAAACGGCTGATGTAGTTCTAGTCATCACCTTCATAAATGACAGTCTTCCTTGGAAGAAGGGGTTGCCCATCTCTTACTGGGCCTCTCCTTTTATAAGCAAGGAAACTCCCCCGAAGCCCTCCCGCAGGCCAGAATTAGTCATGTGCTCCTTCCTAGACCAGTCACCAGCGTAATGTAAGGAATTACTGTGATTGGCTTAAAGTAATGAAATTCCACTTGGGTTATGCTTCCCTGAGTCATGGTGGAGAGGAGGGGGCACCTGGACAAGAGTCAGGCACTCTGGGGATGAGGAAGTTGGCATGGCCACTGGGTAGGCACTTAGCGCAGTGACTTTGGGTAATTTGTTTTAGCTTGTTGAACCTTAGTAAAGTGATAATAATAGTATTTGTCTTATAGTGTTGTGAGGATTAAATGTGATAATGCATGCTGAGTGCAGACCCAGGTGCCTGGCATACAGTATGTTAAGTTAGGTGTTCATTATAGAAGCAGCCGAGTGAAGTCAAGCCCACTGATTTCCCTGTTTGTGTCGGCGCTGTGTCAAATGAAGCTGGTGGTATCTCTGGCAGGCTCACACTTACCTGGTTTATTATGGCCCTAACCCCATGGCATCCTTGATGGCAGCATGGACTAGGATCCTCCACTCACTTGTGGCTTTGGTGAAGTCAGTTCGCTTCTATGAGCCTCAGTTTCCTCCTCTGTAAAATGGGGACACTATCACCCCATAAGGTAGTTGGGCATGTTAAGGAAAGGAGGCGGGAAGTACGGTCCCTTGCAGGTGTCGGCCCTGCATGCTATGACCTCAGTGAAACTCCCTGGCCTTCCTCTCCTGCTCTCCTCTTCCTCTGAGTGCTCATTTCAGAGACTGGAGGTCTAAGGTCATGGTCCATTCCCTTGGGGGTGATAAGGTGAAGCAGGCTGTGTTAGTCAGTGTTCAGGTCCCTAAGGGATTGGGATGCCAGGCAGGAAACAAGGCCAAAGCCCAGAATTTTAGAGGGGCCTGCAGACCAGGGGCAAAGGGAAAGCCAGAGCTCAGATGCTGTGCAGCTGCCCGGAGCTCCCGGAGGACTTCACTTATTAATTGGCTTTGCTGGTCTGGGCTTTGCAGGTAGGATCCTTGGTTATTTTTTAGCTGTGACACGTGAACTCTTAGTTGCATCAAGTGGGATCTAGTTCCCTGACCAGGGATCGAACCTGGGCCTCCTGCTTTGGGCGCATGGAGTTTTAGCCCCTAGACCACCAGGGAGGTCCTTCTCTGGGGGTTAGATGATGAGCGTCTGATTGCACAGCTAATTCTAGCCCCTGCCATCTGCTTTGACTGAGGCTGGTCCAGCTGAAGGGAAAGGCCTTCCTCACTGCGGGTGACCAGGACTGGGTGGGGAAGGGGACAAAGAAGCCAATGGGCTGGGAAATTGCTGGGCTTGATGGAGTGGTCTCCACAGCCTGGGGTCTTGGTGCCCCGGGCCATCCTTGACCCCTAAGACCTGCACTTGGGGCGAGTTCAGCTCTGCAGGCTCCGGACCAGACGCCATCAGCTGGGGCATTTAGTGGACTGGCTCTGAACAAGGCCTCCACGTGCACCCTCTCCCCGGATTCAAAGCTCAGCTCTGTCACTCATCACCTGGTGATGTGGACAGAATCCCTTCACCTCTGTGTTCCTCAGTTTGCCCAACTGTAAAATGGGATGTAAAACAGAACCCACTCCAAGGGTTACTGTGGGGAGTGGATTTGGGTAGACAGCCAGCGTGGGGCCTGGCACACAGCACGTGCTCAACGAGGATTAGCTGTAGTTGTTTGAGGATGATAAGCAGATGCATTTGCAGCTTTCATAGAGCAAATCATGTTTTCTCTTCCATGGCCCATGGCTTTGCTACCGAGGAGAAGGGTGGAGAGGACGAATGGAAAAACCCTGCTTCATTAGTGATTGTCAATACAACTGTCCAAAGGGCCAGAAAAGCTGGTGTGAGCACAAAAGGGTCCAGAATTGGAGGATTAGCAAAGATGGGAGCGGGGGCAGCTTGAATCAGCAGCTCAACTCCTGGCTCAGGAGAGGTTTGGAGCATCGCTTCTGTAGAGAGCTCCGGGGCAGCCTGTGCAGGAAAAGCACCCCCAGCCCCCTCCTCCTAAAGGAAGCCTTGTGGGGCCCTGACGTTATTTGGGAGCCTGGAGAGCCAGCCCCTGTCTGGGCCCCACGTACCCTCTCAGCGTTGCTGACAATGCCTGTTCTGACTCAGCCATTAGCTAGAGACCGTCCCGCATCCTGTAGTAGTCCCTCACTTCCCTGGCAGATGATGTTTGTCCACGTTTTGTCACCCAGGGCTCTGCACACACCCAGCAGGGCTCAGCTGTGGTGCAGGTTTTCCTGTGGGTTTCGCTTGCTTTGGGTTCTGATGTCTGGAAAGGCCTGCTCTGGGGGCTGGCAGGGGTCTGGGTGCACTGCAGGGCTCTTCTGTGCCATGGGTCTGACGTAGCTCAACGTTTCCCACCTGTGTCCTGGGGAACACTAGCGCTACAGAGTGCTCTATAGAGGTTCTGACGGGTCCTGCAGGAAATGGACGGGATTGCTTTGTTTAGCCCCTTTGTTGAACTTGTTTAATCACACATCTTATTTTCTGGAGAACCCTTTTAACATTCTAAGGAAACGGTGTAGTGGGACCCACTTTAAGTAACAGTGGTGTAGAAAAGAGAACAATTGACAAAAAGCAGGGACGCCACCTCCTCGTTCTCGGTCACGGGGATGCACGCAGGCTGAGTGATGCGGCCAGCCGATCCCTGTCTTTGGGTTTCAGTATCTTCAGCTTTAAAATAAGACTGGTGATGACCATGCCTTTTACTTGGCTTACATAGTATGGTGGTGGTTTTTTTTTAAAAAACTCTTTCCAATGGAAAATTTCAAGTAGATCCCCAAGGAGAGAGAGCAGTGCAGTACACACTCCATCCACGTCACCCTACTTCAGTGGTAATTTACATTTTGCCTATCTTGTTTCATCTATGCCACCCCACAAACTTTTTATGAAGATGATTTTGAAGCTGATATAAAATTAAGTCCATGAAAGCACTTTGCCGTCTTCAAAGTGCTATACAAAGGTAAGACATCTATCATTACTCTTATTAGGTTTATTATTTCTTATTTCTAAAGTTCAAAGTGCTGCATAAATGTAAAGCATCTGTCATTGTCATTATTATTCTGCTTATAATTTCCACCCAGTCATATCACCAAAAATGCCCAATTGTGTGGATACTTATGGAACTCCATTTATAAGAAGGTAGGGTGAGCTTAGATGGGGTGTAAAGCCTAAATTCCAGCCCTGCGGCAGGTGGGCCTTACAATCTAGTGGAGGGATGAGACAGACTGAGGATCCAGAAGGCAGCCTGGCAATACCTGGTGGGGCCTGGGCAGTGCCAGACGAGGGATTCAACAATTCTGAAGCAATTCAGGAAAGGAAACGAGTAGAAGGCCCAGGGATGTCTAAGTGTTCAAGAGTTAGTCACTCGTGTGTCCAGCTGTTTCTGACCCCGTGGACTGTAGCCAGCTTCCTGTGTCTATGGAATCCTCCAAGCAGGAACACTGGAGTGGGTTGCCATTTCTTCCTCCAGGGGATCTTCCTCACCCAGGGATCAAATCCATGCTTCCTGCATTGCAGGCAGATTCTTTACCAACTGAGCCACCAGGGATGTCTAGTTGGAGCCTTTTCCTCCTTGGAGAGATTTTCCTCTCCCAGAGAGCCTAGAAGTTTGGCTGAGCCTGGAGGCAGCTGGAGGGATAAGATGCTGTTTCCGGAACACAGGCATCTAAGCACCCAGTGATTGGATGGTTCTGAAGCAGGATAGGCTACATCAGCCTTTGTGAATGATGCTAATTTGCCTGTGTCCCAGGAGATAAAGATGCTATCATCACCTTTCCCATCAGGATGGGGACTGTACCTCTGCAACTTTCAGATAGAACTTGATGCATTCTCAAAACAGAGGTTGGTACTAAATAAATGAATGAAAGAACAAACAAGCCCCAAGTAACCCAACCCTTTCTGAGGCTGATTCATGGTCCAGTGGGTCACCCCTTCTAATCACTGCAATCCAGTTCCTCATCTTGCCCGACTCCCTGTTCCTGACCTGGCTATTGGCATCACTGCTGATGCTGCCCATCTTTCCCTGTGGTCTGAGCTTTGCCAAGGGACCTTTGCCTCAAGGACCCTTGCTGGCCCTCTTCCTTCCCCAAGGCAGAGACTCAGAGATTCAGAGTTTGCAGCCTTGGCAGGGCCACTGAAGCTATCATTGCTCCGAATCGTCTGCACGGAAGATGGAATCTCAGTATCAGAGTGTAACTTGTCAGGGAACAAACAACTCTCTGTTGGCTGCAGATGCATTTGGCTTGAGTTTTGCTTTTAAAAGAGAGCCAAGAGAGGATTTCACATAAAAATATGTATTTCCAATTTCCTTTGAATAATTAGAAGATCTGCAACTCCAGGCCTGCATTCCTGCCTGGCCACAGTGGAGGGAGCTGAGTGGTGGCTTCCTATCCAGCGAGGGTACATGCTGTCTGGGTAACCATGATCCCTTGGGAGTCTTGGACTCACTGACATCTCTGGCTGGGTCCTAGTGGGCATTCAGAGTGAGGATCCCATCACAGAGAGCTCCATTATATGCAAAGCCATAATGCCAGGTAACCCCAGAGTTATTTCTGCCTGACTTCTTTCTGGTCATGATGACCTTGCCATGATTCGATCAAGAACATTCTCCCTGAGTGATATATTAGGATCCTGACAGGAAACGGGTGGCACACTTAACCTGGGTAATTTGATGAGAACTTAATAAAAGGGCTGTTTACAAAGGTTTGGGAAATTAGCAAAGGACAGTGCAGTATCCTGAGACCAACAATCGTAGGAGCAGTCAGCACCCCGACCCCTGGGCCCATGAGGACTTGGAGAGGATACTGCATACCGAGGGATGTCTGAGAAAAGCACGGCTCTCCAGAGGGCGTGCAGCCGCATCTTAGTGATCCTGCTCACTCTCCTCTGACTTCCTGCTGGCTGCCCCGTTGGCAGAACCCAATTGATCACGGGTGAACCCAGAGATCAAGGGAGCCCCTGATGCAACCCATACCTGTCAGCCTCCTGGAACCCAAAGCAGAGGGAGAAATATGCAGAGAAGATCCACAGGAATTCATGGAAAACATCCAACACAGTGTTACACTAAGTTGACAAATCCAAATCCATCCAGCTGTCATAGGAGATGGGTCAGTCTGTGTGGCCCTGTCTCGGGGAGCAGTCCCCTCTGTTGGTGGGGGGCTGTTATTCCTGGGGGCCGAGGAGCTCCTCCCCTGCAGGCCCTGGCCTGGTTTCCAGCCTGTCCTCTCCAGTGTGAGACTGTGTGCATGTACACATGGGCGCTCACCCCCTCCACCAGCCACACCCTTCTCTGGGACTCTGTGGGTGTCCGCAAGTGGCCCTAAAGCAGCAGTCCCCAACATTTTTGTCTCCAGAGACCTGTTTCATGGACCAAGGGTTGAGGGGGATGTTTGCAGCGTGATTCAAACATATTAAATTTATTGTGCACTTTATTTCTATTATTATTAATGTATCAGCTCCACCTCAGATCATCAGGCACTAGATCCCGGAGGGCGGGGATGCCTGCTGTAAAGGGCAGCCCAGAGGAGGAGGAGCAGGCCTGGCTGTACGTGAGGGCTCCATGGTTGGGGGCAAGGCTAGGGCAGGGCAGCATCTCTTATTGACTCTCTTACCTGAACACTCTCTGTGTGCAGCATTTTCTGAAGAGCCTTCCTGCTGTGTTGTGATTTAAAAAGCTCCCTCGTCCCAAATTACCTTACTCACGAGCCTGCCTTGGATTTTGAGATTCTGGTAGCTTCCCAGCCTCCGAGAGTGTTATAGTGTGATGACCTTCTTGTCCCCTCATTGGGCAGAGGGCAGATGGAGACCCAGAGAAGGGAGGTGACTGGTCCAAGGTCACAGGGTGGTGTTGGGCTAAAGCAAGAACAGGAACCTGGACTAGTTCTTAGGGTCTTGTGCCTCCACCCCTAGTTACTCTGGTGGGTGTTTGAGGGGGCCGGGGCAGTCGCAGAGGCTGGGTGGTTAAGCCCCGGCGGCCTTAGGAGGAGGAATCTGAAGCATAAATGGATCTGCTGCCTCGCTGGGCTAGGGCGATCCTTCCCTGGGAGGCTCAGGCAAGAAGGGGGATGAAGAAATGGAAGCTAAGGGCCATTTCAGAGCACGTCCCAGATAGCAGAGCATGGACCATGTCCATGGAATGAACTGGAAGGAAAGAGATCGTCTGCTTTTTCCCTTCTCCTCTACCCCTCTTCCTGTTCTTCAGGAAGATGTTGAGAGGCAGGGAGAAGCTCAAAACATGGGGCCAGGCAGGAGATGCAGCCCCCTGGGGGGCAGTGGGCATGGAGAAGAGGAAGGAGTTCCCTGAGGTAGGGGGCCCGGACCCAGTTCTCCCATTCAGCCATGTGATCTTGGGCACAAATCATCTGAAGTGCCAGGCTTTTGTTTTCACTTATACAGAATGAGGAAAATAATGCCTCATGGGATTGCTGTAGGATTTATTTTTATTAATAGCCAGTATCCATAATAATGTCAAGAATAAAAGCTATCATTTACTGAGGCTTACTATTGCGGCAGGCACTGGGTGCAGCAATTTCCAGGTATGGTCTTGTTTAAGCTTCATGCATCTCCATGGGGAAACTGAGGCTCGAGATGATTCTCGGGTTAGCAGTAGAGCAGGGGTTTGAGAGGTAATATCAGAAGACATTCTCCATAAATGGAACCTCTGGCATGTTTTCTATGGACCTAAGAAATCTATCCCATCCGTATCAGTATTAGCTCCCCGCGGGCTGTGGGCATCCTGAGTCTTCTTTCACCGTGGGCTTTGTTCAGAGGTCTTTATGGGCCTGTGTGTGTTTCCTGCTTCTTGCCACCTCCCTGGGAATCTTGTCCAGGTAACAATTTTCTGAAGGAGGAAAAGGGCCTGGCAAATGGGAAAACAATCCTCTGACTTAACCACTGGCCCCCTGCTGCCGGTGTGCTCAGCAGAGCCTGGGGCCTGAAGGGCTGAAGGGCTGCCGCTGGGTAAGTGTGTAAGTGTGTGAGAATATAGGTGTGATTGTGGACCTGCATGAGTATCCCCTTGCATGTTTATGTGAGTATGTAATATATGCATGTGTGTTTGTATGAGTCTGAGGCAAGCTGTAGGTATGAAAGTGTCAGGAAGTAGACGTGTGGTACGAGCACGTTTGCATGTATGAATGTGTGTGTGTATGTCTGACTGTATGTGTTTTCAGACTGTGTGTACTTCAGTGTATGTGCCCGTATGTGAGTCTGTGTCGCAGGGTGTACAGCTGGGGTCCCCAACCTCTGGGCTGAGGACTGGTACCTCCTGTCACATCAGTGGCAGCATTAGATTAGAAATAAAGTAGACAATAGATGTAATAAGCTTGAATCATTCTGAAACAAACTCCTCCCTGCGGGGTTCATAGAAAAATTGTAATTGTCTTCCAGGAAACCAGTCTCTGGTGCCAACAAGTTGGGGACTGCTGGTGTACAGGATAGCGTATTGTGTGAATGCATGTGCGTGTATATGTGGTGTGTGTGTCTGTGATCATGTATGTGTGTGAACTATTCCCTGGTGGCTCAGACGGTAGAGCGTCTGCCTGCAATGCACGAGACCCGGGTTCGATCCCTGGGTTGGGAAGATCCCCTGGAGGAGGAAATGGAAACCCACTCCAGTACTCTTGCCTGGAAAATTTCCAAGGACTGAGGAGCCTGGTAGGCTACAGTCCATGGGGATTGCAAAGAGTCGGACACGACTGAGCGACTTCACTTCACTTTATGTGAGTGTGTGCTTGCAGATGTGTGTCTGTGTGTGAGTGGGTGTGACCCTGATGTGACTCTCCAAAGGGTAGTTATTAGGGAAGCGTTTTAATGACCCACACCTGGTGGATGAAGCTGGTGGGGTGTAGGGTGCTGAATGCTAGTCCCCTGCTGCCTCACTGGGGCTGCTAAAGCCACGTTGCCCTCTGCACAGTTCCTCAGACATCACCTTTCCGGGGCGAGTGCTGGGTTTCGATGCTGTTCTGAAGCCGTGCGGCGTGTGGACAGAGGGCAAGCACACCGCAGAGGCCTCTCTTTGGGGTGGGGCAGGGCGGGGCTGCTCGAGTTTCTCCCCAGGAGGAGAAATGGCTCCTAGACTGGGCCTTGGCGCTGCTCCCTAACAGGCGCTGGTGGAGGTGCTGGGCTGTGCCCTAGTGCGAATCCGTGCCAGGCCACTCACTTCCGCAGGGAGTGCAGATGGCAGGGCCAGGCTTCTCCGGCCAGCTGCTCCACTGGCCAGGGCCTCTCCCTGCCACACACTTGCCTCCTTGTCTCAGGGTCTCCGAGATGCCCAGGGTACGCTGCTGCATTTTTTCTTTCCTTTTAAAATTTTTTAAAACTTATTTATTTACTTTTGGCTGCACCGGGTCTTTGTTGCTACATGTGGGCTTTCTCGAGTTGCAGTGAGCAGGGGCTACTCTCTGGTGGCACTCCGGCTTCTCACTGCGGTGGCTTCTCTTGTTTCAGAGCACAGGCTCTGGTGTGCTTGGGCATTAGGAGTTGTGGCTTATGGGCTTAGTTGCCCGGCAGCATGTGAGATCTTCCCGGACCTGGGATCGAACCCATTTTCCCTGCATTGACAGGTGGACTCTTAACCACTGGATTACCAGGAAAGTCCTGCCACATTCTTTCTTGCACTTATATCCTCTATGACCAGGACCCTTCCCTGTGGGGGAACAACTAGGGGTCTAGTTCTCGGGCTAGGGGAAGAACTGTATACCTCCAGGAGAAATGGGTGCTTCGAAGTGAGATGAATATGAGTTTTTTTTTTTAAGACTTGCCCATCACTAAACCTGGAGAAGGCAATGGCACCCCACTCCAATACTCTTGCCTGGAAAATCCCATGGATGGAGGAGCCTGGTAGGCTGCAGTCCATGGGGTTGCTAAGAGTCGGATCTGACTGGTGACTTCACTTTCACTTCTCACTTTCACGCATTGGAGAAGGAAATGGCAACCCACTCCAGTGTTCTTGCCTGGAGAATCCCAGGGACGGGGGAGCCTGGTGGGCTGCCGTCTATGAGGTCACACAGAGTCGGACACGACTGAAGCGACTTAGCAGCCATCACTAAACCAAGCAGTGAGATTCACTTCTGTATCTTGGGAAATATTCTAGCTAATCCTTGTATAGCTGCTGCTGCTGCTGCTAAGTCGCTTCAGTCGTGTCCGACTCTGTGCGACCCCATAGATGGCAGCCCACCAGGCTCCCCCGTCCCTGGGATTCTCCAGGCAAGAACACTGGAGTGGGTTACCATTGCCTTCTCCAATGTAGGAAAGTGAAAAGTGAAAGTGAAGTCGCTGAGTCATGTCCGACTCTTAGTGACCCCATGGACTGCAGCCCACCAGGCTCCTCCATCCATGGGATTTTCCAGGCAAGAGTACTGGAGTGGGATGCCATTGCCTTCTCCACCTTGTATAGCTGGATAGTGTAAAGTAAAGTCTGATGCTATAAAAAGCAATATTGCATAGGAACCTGGAATGTTAGGTCCATGAATCAAGGCAAATTGGAAGTGGTCAAACAGGAGATGGTAAGAATGAACATCGACATTTTAGGAATCAGTGAACTAAAATGGACTGGAATGACTGAATTTTAATTCAGATGACATTATATCTACTACTGTGGGCAAGAATCCCTTAGAAGAAATGGAGTAGCCATCACAGTCAATGAATGAGTCCAAAATGCAGTACTTGGGTGCAATCTCAGAAACTACAGAATGATCTCTGTTCATTTCCAAGGCAAACCATTGAATATCACAGTAATCCAAGTCTATGCCCCAACCAGTAATGCTGAAGAAACTAAGTTGAACGGTTCTATGAAGACCTACAAACCTTCTAGAACTAACACCCCCAAAAGATGTCCTTTCCATCATAGGGGACTGGAATGCAAAAGTAGGAAGTCAAGAGTAGGAAGTCAAGAGATAACAGGCAAATTTGGCCTTGGAGTACAAAATGAATCAGGTCAATGGCTAACAAAGTTTTGCCAAGAGAATGCACTGGTCATAGCAAACACCCTCTTCCAACAACACAAGAGAAGACTCTACATATGGACATCACCAGATGGTCAATACTGAAATCAGATTGATTATATTCTTTGCCGCCAAAGATGGAGAAGCTCTATACAGTCAGGAAAAACAAGACCAGAAGATGACTGTGGCTCAGATCATGAACTCCTATTGCCAAATTCAGACTTAAATTGAAGAAAGTAGGGAAAACCACTAGACCATTCAGGTATGACCTAAATCAAATCCCTTATGATTATACAGTGGAAGTGACAAATAGATTCAAGGAATTAGATCTGACAGAGTGCATGAAGAACTATGGATGTAGGTTTGTGACATTGTACAGGAGGCAGAGATCAAGACCATCCCCAAGAAAAAGAAACGCAAAAAGGCAAAATGGTTGTCTGAAGAGGCCTTACAAATAGCTGAGAAAAGAAGAGAAGCTAAAGGCAAAGGAGAAAAGGAAAGATACACCCATATGAAGGCAGAGTTCTAAAGAATAACAGAAATAAGAAAGCCTTCCTCAGTGATCAGTGCAAAGAAATAGAGGAAAACAATAGAATGGGAAAGACTAGAGATCTCTTCAAGAAAATTAGAGATACTAAGGGAACATTTCATGCAAAGATGGGCACAATAAAGAACAGAAATAGTATGGACCTAACAGAAGCAAAAGATACTAAGAAGTGGCAAGAAAACACATAAGAACTATACAAGAAAGATCTTCATGACCCAGATAATTGCAATGGCGTGATCACTCATCTAGAACCAGACATCCTGGAATGTGAAGTCAAGTGGGTCTCAGGAAGCGTCACTGTGAACAAGGCTAGTGGAGGTAATGGAATTCCAGTTGAGCTATTTCAAATCCTAAAAGATGATGCTGTGAAAGTGCTGCACTCAATATGCCAGCAAATTTGGAAAGCTCAGCAGTGGCCACAGGACTGGAAAAGGTGAGTTTTCATTCCAATCCCAAAGAAAGGCAATACCAAACTACCACACAGTTACACTCATCTCACATGCTAGCAAAGTAATGTTCAAAATTCTCCAAGCCAGGCTTCAACAGTTTGTGAACCATGAACCTTCAAATGTTCAAGGTGGATTGAGAAAAGGCAGAGGAACCAGAGATCAAATTGGCAACATCTATTGGATCATTGAAAAACCAGGAGCATTCCAGAAAACATCTTCTTCTGCTTTATTAACTGAGCCAAAGCCTTTGACTGTGTGGATCATAACAAACTGTGGAAAATTCTGAAAGAGATGGGAATACCAGACCACCTGACCTGCCTCCTGAGAAATCTGTATGCAGGTCAAGAAGGTACACTTAGAACTGGACAAGAAACAACAGACTGATTCCAAATCGGGAAAGGAGTACGACAAGGCTGTATATTGTCTCCCTGCTTATTTAACTTACATGCACAGTACATCATGCAAAATGCCAGGCTGGATGAAGCACAGGCTGGAATCAAGATTGCAGGGGGAAATATCAATAACCTCAGATATGAAGATGACACCACCCTTGTGGCAGAAAGTGAAGAAGAACTAAAGAGCCTCTTGATGAAAGTGATAGAGGAGAGTGAAAAAGTTGGCTTAAAGCTCAGCATTCAGAAAACTAAGATCATGGCATCTGGTCCCATCACTTCATGGCAAATAGATGAGGAAACAATGGAAACAGTGAGAGACTATTTTTTGGGGCTCAAAAATCACTCAGATGGTGACTGCAGCCATGAAATTAAAAGATGCTTGCTTCTTGGAAGAAAAGCTATGACCAATCTAGACAGCATATTAAAAAGCAGAGACATTAGTTTGCCAACAAGGGTCCATCTAGTCAAAGCTGTGGTTTTTCCAGTAATCATGTATGGATGTGAGAGGTGGGTTACAAAGAAAGCTGAGTGCTGAAGAAATGATGCTGTGGTGTGGGAGAAGACTCTTGAGAGTCCCTTGGCCTGCAAGGAGATCCAACCAGTCCATCATAAAGGAAATCAGTCTAAATATTCTTTGGAAGGACTGATGCTGAAGCTGAAGCTCCAATACTTTGGCCACCTCATGTGAAGAACTGAGTCACTGTAAAAGACCCTGATGCTGGGAAAGATTGAGGGCAGGAGGAGAAGGGGATGACAGAGGATGAGATGGTTGGATGGCTTCACCGACTCGATAGACATGAGTTTGAGCAAGCTATGGGAGTTGGTGATGGACAGGGATGCCTGGCATGCTGCAGTGCATGGGGTTGCAAAGAGTTGGACACGACTGAGCGACTGAGCTGAACAGAACTGAATCGTTATATAGCATTTATATTATGACCAGTCCTTTATGTGTATCAATTCACTTTATCTACACAATGGCCTTGCGAGGTGGATTATGTTATTGTCCTTTCATTTTATGGATGACAAAAACCAAGGCTCAGAGACACAAAGTAACTTGTGCAAGGTCACACAGCTGGTAACAGGCAGAGTTGGGATTTGACACTAAGTGATCTCATTTTAGAAACTTCTCTTCACTTCTATAGTATTTTATGTCTCAAAGTAGCAAGGGGTCCTGTTGTTGATTGAAAGACATCAGCCACTGTCTTGTTAGGCCAAACAGACATCTTGAGGGAGGTTATAATAGTGGACGAAAGAGGCTCCATACTTACCCACCCTGAATAGAGTTGTGTCCAGGGGCTCCAGCCATGAGGGCTTTGTCCTTGCATTGCCCCCTGCCCCCACGTAGTAAGTGCCCAACAAATGATTTTAAAAATTTGGCAATAGCTTTATTGAAAAATAATCCACATACCATACAACTCATCATTTAAAAGCATACAATTCAATGGTTTTAGTATATTATTTATATTTACACTTACTTATTTGGCTGCGCTGGGTCTTAATTTTGGTGTGCAGGACCTTTACTTGCAGCGTGTGGGCGCTTAGTTGAGGCATGTGGCGTCTAGTTTCCTGTCTAGGAATCAAACCCAAGCCGCCTGCACTGGGCTCATGGAAGATAATGCTGCAACGAAGTTTGTATACACCTCTTTGCACAGATGCGTTTTCATTTTTGTTGGGTATATATGTAGGAGTGAAATTGCTGGGTCATATGGTGACTTTGTGTTTAACATTTTAGGAAGAGCCAGACTGTTTTCCAAAGTGGCTGCCCCATTGTACATCCCCACCAGCAGTGTGAGGGTTCTGGTTTCTCCACATCCTCATTAACACCTGTTATTGTCTGTTCTTTTTTTTAAATTTTAAATTTACCTATTTTTTAATCTAAGGACAATTACTTTATAGAATTGTGTTGGTTTCTGCCAACCATCAATATGAATCAGCCATGGGCGTACATATGTCCCTTTCCTCTTGAATTCTGTTCTTTTGATAGTTGCTATCTTGCTGGGGGTGAGACAATATCTTGCTGAGGCTTTGATTTGCATTTTCCTAATAATTACTGATGTTGAGCATCTTTTGTGTGCACATTGGCCATTTGTATATCTTCTTTGGAGAAATGTCTGTTCAGATTCTTCGCCCATGTTTTGATTGGGTTCCAACAAGTTTGTTAAAGGAAAGAAAGGAGTGAGTGAGTGATGGAGGTCCTGGGATGTCAAGATGAGTTAGACTCAGTCCTTGCCCTCAAGGAGCTCACAGCCCAGAGCTAGAGACACACACACAACTGAGGAGTCACATGGGTGTGGTGAGTGCTTGAGCAGCAGTGGGTGTGAGAGGCTGGGTCAGGGAAGGAAGGCTTCCTGAGGAACTGCCTTCTCCAGGGAGATGGGGGTGAGTGGGAATGAGGAAAGGCTGTTGAGTTGGAAGAACTTGCTCTGGGAGCAGAAGGCATGGGTGTAGGTGGGGAGCAGCTGGGAAATAAAGAGCAGGGGGACGGTGAGGCAGGGGGGGCCAGGTATCTAGAAGGTTGTATTGAATCCAAGGAGAAACCAGGAGAGGTGCCAGCATGGTTGATGGTGTAGAGTGGCAGAAGCTTAACATAGCTTTAAATTTGCCATCCAAACCCTGCTTGTCTTCGAGCCCTCTTCACAGAATTGCTGAAGCTGCTGCTGTGGTACCGAGTGGGTCCTTTTATGCTTTAGTAATTATTCTGTCACCCACCAAAAATAATTTCGTCCTGGGAAGAAGGAAGGTTGGGTGGTATTGAAAACTGCTGCCGCATAAGTGCAAGTGGCCTAATTGGGATTCATAAATCCACTTTTTAACAAGCACAATTAGGAATACTTATTGCAGGCCAGCTTGAGGAAATCAGGAAAGTGCTGTTAGCAGGAGCAGCTTTTATGTGGCTTTATATAATGGGGTGGGAGACTTGGTTTGATCCTGGCATCCCAATTAGTCAAAAGGGGAGCAAGCCTCAATAGTGGAATTTTACCCCAAAGTTTAGTTCTGAGTAGGTTATTAGACAATGCTCTCCTGGGATGAGGTATGTTCTAGATTGTCCTTTGGGGGGATGGAATGGCAAATCCCATAAGTTTGGGGAAAGATAAGAGAGATCCCCCATCAGGGGTATAATATGGACAAGCAGTCTGTGTTCTATCCGCCCTGCCACACTTTGTTGATTTTCTGTTCACTCACGTAGGTCAAGTGCATTGGAGAGGGTGGTGGTCTGGCAGTGGAGGGAAGATTAAACTAAGGGTCATGATGATTGTGAAATCATATGAGACTTGGAGGTATCAGGGGAACGGAGGGCAGAAGCAGCAGTGATTGATGGAAGGAGAGACCCTTGTGGGCTAGAATAACCTGGAACACTTTCAGGGGAAAAGCAGGATTGAGCTGGAGCTGGGAGGACAGGCAGGATTTAGGAGTGTGGAAGGGAGTCCTGTAACCACTGTGAGCCCCTGACCCAGGCAGCCAGGAGAGATGCCAGGAGGGAGATAGGCAGATATGTTGGTGGTGATGGAGCGATGCTGTGTGGGGGCCCGTGTGGGGCTGGACACGAGCTAGGAGGTCTGAGGGCTAGTCCTGGTCCTGCCACATGTCACTGTAGAGCTGGAGGCAAGTGCCTTGCTCTCTGGATCTCACAGTCATCTTGAATGCTCTCTGAGGGTCCTTCCAGCCTTGACACTCAACACAGCCAAGCCTCTGGCTGTCTACAAAGTTGGAGAGCTGTAGGAGAAACCTGGAGGGTGAGACTGAGAAGCGATGGTGGGGTCATTGCCTAGGGAAGGCAAAGGAGGCTCCAGGGAGATCCCAGCATGGAAACACAACACAATAAGGATGGGTTGAGCCTTTGGGGAAATAGAGTGAAGAGGGGCAGCTGACGATCCTCACGTGTGTGCTGCCAGAGCACTCACGGGTCTGGCCGACTCAGGAAATCCCCACAGAGAGAACAGATTTCCAATTGCTTCTTGATAAAAGGGAGTGTAATGAATGGATGGATGAGAGCATGATGGACTTGGTGCCTGGCGTAAAGGAAAAATCCCTGCTTTGGAGTCAGGCAGGCTTGGGTCTGATCCCCCTCTGCCTTTATGGGCTGTGTGTTGTTGGACATGTTACTTAACCTTTTGGAACTGAGGTGTTTGATCTGCAAAATGGAGATTTAATAATACTTATGTCGTTGTTGTTTAGTCTCTAAGTGGTGTCTGACTCTTTGCGACCTAATGACCTGCAGCATGCCAGGCTCCTTTGTCCTCCATGAACTTAAGGAGTTTGCTCAAATCTAACCATCTCATCCTCTGCTGTCCCCTTCTCCTTTTGTCTTCAATCTTTCCTAGCATCACGGTCCTTTCTAATAAGCCGGCTCTTTGCATCAGGTGGCCAAAGAATTGGAGCTTCAGCATCAATCCTTCTGATGTATATTTAGGATTGACTGGTTTGATCTCCTTGCTGTCCAAGGGACTCTCAAGAGTGTTCTCCAACACCATAATTTGAAAGCATCAATTCTTCAGCACTCAGCCTTCCTGATGGTCCAACTCTAACATCCCTACATGACTACTGGAAAAACCATAGTTCTGACTATATGGACCTTTGTTGGCAAAGTGATATATCTCTGCTTTTTAATATGCTGTCTAGGTTTGTCATAGCTTTCCTTCCAAGAAGCAAGCATCTTTTAATTTCATGGCTGCAGTCACCATCCGCAGTAATTTTGGAGCCAAATAAAATCTGTCACTGTCATAATCTTGTAATAATCACGTGGAAGAAAATAAAGTGCCTGGAATCCAGTATGTGGTTAATTGTGCTGGTTCTCTCCTTCCTAGTCCTCACCCACCTCCCCGATGTGTACCTCTTTGATTTGGAAAAGTGGGATTCTTACATTTGCTCTGCCTCCAGCTAGGATCTTGCTGGGACCCTAAGAAGGCATAACACATGTGTAAGAAGTACTGTGTAAACTGTATTTTGCAACCATAAAGGAACAACTCTTGTTTTGGCAAGACCATTGGAGTGATAGCTAGGGTCAAGATGGAGGGGAAGAAAGGGAAGGGATGGTAGTTGGGGTCTCTGAGCAGGGAAGGTTATCAGCAGTACCCTATTAACACTGACGGTCAAATGGCAGGGAGCTTTGCAAAGCTTGGCCTGCGTTACCAGAAGGGGTGTTGTTTCTATGGAGGTCTGAGCTTCAGGTGCAGCCCTGCCCTTAGGTGGACCAGCTGAGGGATCTGGAAGACCTGGGCATTAGAGGGACCTGGCTTTTCGGGAGAAGCTTGTCTGATCTTGAAGAGTGGAATCAAATACCACAGTAGGACCAGAAGACAATTGGAGTTGCGTTGGTTGAGATAAAGATGGAGACTAAGTGACTCCGTTATGGTTGCAAAGTACAGATGCTTTTACATGCAGCATCTCATGGATAATATGTGTGCTGCATGTCATTATTCCTGTAGAGGGACTTACATGTGAAGAGCTAGAGGCTCAGAGAAGTGAAAGGACTTGCCCAAGACTACAGAGTTTGTAAGTGGTGAAGTTGAAATGCTAGCTTGGGTTTGTCTGCCTTCAGAGCTTTTTAGGAGTCAACTTTAAATAGTAACGACATCTTTTTCTTTATACTTGTAAAACATATTGAATCCTCCCAACACTCCTTTTAAAATATTTTTAATTTGAAATAATTTTAGGCTCATGTAGAATTTGCAAAAATAGTACAATTCTCAGGTACTCCTCATGGCTTCCCTCAATGGTAGCATTTTACATAATCACAGTATAAGTAAGAACACTAGGAATTGACATTGCCACCATTCGAGTAACTAAACTGTAGATCTTATTTGGATTTCAGCAGTATTTACAAGGACGTACTTTGTGCCTGTGTGTGTGTGTGTATCAGAATTTTGTCATATTCATAGATTTATGGAACCACTACCACAATCAGGATACAGAACTATTCAATCACCCCCAAAACTCCCTCGTGCTCCCCTTTTATAGTCCTGCCCTTCCTTACCTGCTCCCCTGGTGACCACTGATCTGGTTTCCATCACTCTAATTTTGTCATTTTGAGAATGTCATATAAATGGAGACACACAGTATGTAACCTTTTGAGATGGGCTTTTTTTCACTCTGGATAATTCTCTGGAGATTCATCCAGGTTGTTGTGTGGCTCAATTTGTTCCTTTTTATTGCTGAGTAACATCCCTTGGTGTGTTAGTTCCGAGGGCTGCTGTAAAAAAGTGCCACAGACAGGGTGGCTTAAAACAACGGAAATGTATTTTCTCACAGTTTTGGAGGCCAGAAGTCTGAAATCAAGGTGTCAGCAGGGCCATGCTCCCTCAGAAAGCCCTAGGGAAGAATCTTTCCTTGTTTCTTCCTAGATTCTGCTGTTAGCAACACTTGGTGTTCCTGGTTTGTAGGTACGCTCACTACTCCCTCATCACATGGTCTTCTCATGAGGACACTGGTCACTGGATTTCAGGATTCCCTTTATCCAGGATGACCTGATCTTTTTTAAACAAATGACTTATTTTGGGCTGCTCTGGGCCTTTGTTTCTGCACTTGGGTTTTTCCAGTTGTGACAAAGTGGGGCTGCTCTCTAGTTGCGGTGTGTGGGTTTCTCGTTGCCATGGCATCTCTTATTGTGGAGCACAGGCTCCAGGGTGCACAGGCTCAGTAGTTGTGGTACTCAGGCTTAGTTGCTCTGTGGCATGTGGGATCTTCCAGGACCAGGGATCGAACCAGTGTTTCCTGAATTGGCAGATTCTTTCCTGAATTGGAGATTCTTAACCACTGGACTACAAGCAGAGTCCCTGACCTCATCTTAACTAATCGTATTTGTTAAGACCATATTTTCAAATAAAGTCGTATTCTGAGGATCTGGGTGAACATGAATTTTGGGGTCCTCTCAGCCTGATCCATGTAGTATTGGTGCACTATGGGGAGCCCAGTGGGCTGCCATCTGTGGGGTCACACAGAGTCGGACACAACTGAAGTGACGCAGCAGCAGCAGCAGCAGCAGTGTGTTTAACCAGTCACACACTGAAGGACATCTGGGTTGTTTCCCAGTTTTGACTGTTACTCATAGAACTGCTATAAACTTTCTTGTGAGGGATTTTGTTTGAATGTAAGTTTTCATTCCTCTTGGATAGGTACCCCAAAGTGTAATTGCTGGGTAATATGATGGTTGCATGTTTAGCTTTTTAAGAAACTGCCAAGTTCTTTTCCAGAGTGGCTGTATTATTTTCAATGCTTCCAGCAATGCATGAGTGATTCAGTTTTTCTACATCCTTCCTAGCATTTGTTCTTATCACTAACTTTTATCTTAGCAATTCTGACATGAGATCCTGGGTGATATCTCACTGTGGTTTTAATTTTCATTCCCCTAATGACTGATGATGTCAAACATCTTTTTACGTGCTTATTTGCCATCTGTATATCCTCTTTGGTGAAGTAGTTCAAGTATTTTACCCATTTTTTCAGTTGGATTGTGGACTTCCTACTGTTGTGATGAGAGAGTTATTTATAGTTTCCAGATACCAGTCCTTTGTTTTGTGATGTGCAAATATTTTCTCCCACTCTGCCACGTCTTTTCATTTTCTTAATGCTGTCTTTTGCAGAGTGAAAGATTTGATTTTTAAAAAACTTATTTTGGCTGTGCTGGGTCTTCGTTGCTGTGCACAAGCTTTTTGCTGTGGCACATGGGCCTCTCTAGTGGTGGCTCATGGGCCCTGGACCATATGGGCTCAGTAGCTGTGGTACAAGGGCTTAGTTGTGGTATAAGGAATCTTAGTTCCCCAACCAGAGATTGAACCTGCATCCCCTGCACTGGAAGGCAGATTCTTGACCACTGGACCACCAGGGAAGTCTTGTTTTCACCAGCATCAGTTTATCTAAATAAGATTTAGGCCACGGTTCACGTTTTGCCCATGAATGTCGCATGGATCTGGGATCGTGTGTGGAAAAGGCTATCTATCCTTCCTGCCCCAGCACTTTTAAGCTTCAAGTTGGTGGGATAAGCAGGCCCTTTAGAATGATTATGCTGATCAGGAAGTTATGCTGCAAATTATGTGGGAGCTAACATCTAGGTTTCCATGGTCTAAGGACATCCCCATTTTAAAGATGAGAAAACTGAGGCCAGGTAGTGGCAAAACAGACCCTGAATTCCCACCAGGGACTATCTTTTGTAAAGCACACAATAAAAAATGAGAAGTTGGACACTTTGACGATAGAACCTATGACTCCCACCTTAGATTCCAGGATACCTATTGAGCCCCAGCCAGCAGGGTGGGGTGACAGGCTGTCAGCAGTGATCTGAGAAGTTGGTCCTAAATGGGAATGAGGTTCAGGTGCAGATTCCAGGGATTCCCTCCTCCTTGGCTTTGAGGAATCTTAACTCCTGCTGGAGAGCTGGTGTGCTGGCAGTGTTTGGGAACTATTGCCATGGCCCTGAGAGCAGGCTTTTAGCTTAATTGAACTGAGTGTCTTAAAATGGCAACTCACCAGCCAGCTTTCATTTTGTTCCTTTCGTTTAATTGTATTTTCCCCTAGAGATTAACCAAAGCAATGTGAATGCTTGGTGATTCTGTTTTTTTCTGCCATCTTCAAATTTTGGGGACACATAGACAGGTGATTGTCAACTGTAACTAACCCAGCTGAGAGCGAACAGAGTATCTCTTTCCTTAGTTGGTCATGGTGCATGCTTAATCACTCAGTTGTGTCTGATTCTTTGCGACCCTATGGACTGTAGCCCACCAGGCTCCTCTGTCCATGGGATTTCCCGGGCAAGGATATTGGAGTTGGTTGCCATTCCCTATTCCAGGGGATCTTCCCAACCCAGGGATCAAACCTGAGTCTCCTGCATCTTCTGCCTTGGCAGGCGGATTCTTTACCACTGAGCCACCTGGAAAGCCCTTTAGTTGAGAAAGGTACCTAATAAGTCTCATAATAAAATGGTGGCACCAATGTCTCGTTCTGAGAAGGATGCTGGTGAGATGTGCCAAGAGATACTGAGAGATATGGAGAGTGTTTTGGCTGTAAGGGCCCACAGGATGGTGGAGTGAAAGCTGGAGTGAGTAGGGACTGAAAAGTGAACTCTCTTAATTACTCTTCTGGGGCTGAGCCTCCTTCTGGGGAGGCCTTACCTTTGTGGGGGGTTCCTGGGGAAATGTGGAATCAGAAGGCCTGAGTTCCAGGGTAGCTCTGCCGTGGACTGGCTGTGTAGACAAAGGCAAATCTCTTCCCTTCTTTGGGTCCCCTTGGCTCTGATGTGAGGGACTAGACTGGACAGGGGACCTCATGTCACCTCAACTTCAGTGGCACCTGCCACATCAGGGCTTGT
Organism: Bos taurus; assembly: GCF_002263795.3. Taxonomy (NCBI): domain Eukaryota; kingdom Metazoa; phylum Chordata; class Mammalia; order Artiodactyla; family Bovidae; genus Bos; species Bos taurus. The sequence continues at coordinate 13,120,786 of NC_037337.1, read as the reverse complement.
CTGCTTCATGCCCCCAATATTAGCATCTATGGAGGGCAAAGGCAGCAAAGTGGGGCAGAGGGAGATGTTGGGTTGTGATGCAGTCATAACAAAGGCTTCAGCCACCTGGGCTTCTCTGGTGGCTCAGCTGCAACCTGCAATGCAGGAGACCTGGATTTGATTCCTGGATAGGGAATGGCAACCGGCTCCAGTATTCTTGCCTGGGAAATCCCATGGACAGAGGAGCCTGGTGGGCTATAGTCCACGGGGTTGCAAAAAGCTGGACATAAGTTAATGACTATACCATCATCACCAGCCTGCGGGGCAACCTTGCAGCAGTGATGGCCTATAGGATCATCCCACCCTGTGGTTAGAGGCCCACACTTTTATGACCGTCCTCTATTTGGCCAACTAACCAGCTGCCTTCTGGTTTGGGATGTGACCTTGAGAGCTCTCTCTGGCTGGGAACAGTTCCCAGAGAGGAACTTGGGAATGAATATCTCACTCCTGGAGACGGCATCTGGATCAACAATCCCCTCTCTAGCGTCCCCTCTTTAGCTACCCTAGCCTGAGATGCATCAGTCTCTGGGGGTGGAAAACCTAGATTTCTGCACTCCTGACTGTCTGCTGCCTCTCACCTGGCCCAGGGCCTGAGCAGAACTGAGTTCTAGGGCTTGCCTGTCTGTGGCCTCTCCTCTGTGGCTTGCCTGGGACCTGAGCTGAGACATAGAAGAATAAGTTTGGTGTGAGTTTGTGCAGCAGGGCCCTGAGAAGACAGGCAACATCTTGTTGCTTAGGACCAGCTGGCTGCCAGGAACTGGGCATGATGTTACTATGGGAGGTAAAGGAGGTCCTGAGTGTGACCTGACTGCTCTGTGCCCCAGTGTCTCCTTGGAGTGGTGGGGTATCTTTTACAACCAAAGCCTCAAATATGGATCCCTTACACTGGGGGGATTTTAAGTGTATAGATCTTAAGGGGGATCTGGTATCCTTCCCCAAAGACCCCACCAGACCGACTGCCACTGAGCGGCCACCCATCTCTGCCTTAGCATCGATGGAAATTCCAATTTACAGACTGTGGTTCTGGAAACACTTTGTGACATAAGCCATCAATCTCTGCATTCCAAATTTATTTTATTCTTCCAGCCTGGTTGCCTGTTCTGCTGTGAACTCTATCTGTCTAATCAGCTTGCAGGCAGTTGAAGGAGAGTGGGTGTCCCCTTGATCTAGGGGCTTTCTGTGCATAATTTCCTTTAATTCATCTCAGGCAGAGCTTGGAAAGCCAGGGTGGAGAGTGATTTTCAAAGTCTCTCGCTGGAGTTCAAAGATGCATCTCTCCAGCCGGACCAGTAAATTACAGGAGTAATTGGCCATGAATTTCCAGTGTGGAACGATTCCCAGGTCCTCCCAGGGGCCCTGACTCTCTTTTTCCCTCCCTCAGTGGAGGTGGTGGCTGTGGCTTTGTGCATCTGGAGAGCATTTCCTTCCGATGCTGACCAGACCCCAGGTACCACAACCTGTTGGCCTTTCTGGCCCCTGGTCCCCTAGACCCTCCTGCTCCCCATTCCATTTGGTGTTGAGCCTGTGCTGATGTCTCATTTGTGGGAGGACTCCAGGTCAGTTGTGCACTCCGGTGCCGACAGAACCTTTATCCTGAAGGCATGTCTTCCTACTTTATTTGTCTGTATGACAAATGCAATTTCTGCATCAAGACTATCAGTCATTTTCTGATGTGATCTGTGCAGCTTTGCTTGAATTGAATCAGTTCCTGTATTATTGTGACAGCTTATTTGGTAAGGAAATAAGATGTGTAAACTAAAGTGGAGGTGTGCATGGTGCCATGTGGAAGTTCCAGGGGCTCAGTCGCCCCTGCTGGGCCCTTCCATTTCCCCTCTTCCCTGCCCTGGCCTCCCCACCCTTCTGCCCTTGAAGCTCAGGAAAACGATCAATGCAAGGACACGAAGGTGTCCTTGTCAGGAGAGGTAAATATGCCGGGATGTGTCCAAAGACAGACAGATAGAAAGATGCATTGAGACTGGAACTCAGGTTTAGCATTTTGGTCTTAATGCAAAGGATGGGGGAGGCATTGTAGCTTTCAGTGTGAGTGAGAGTTTGTGTGTGCTCAGTCGTGTCCAACTCTGTGACCCCATGGACTGTAGCCTACCAGGTTCCTCTGTCCATGGAATTTTCCAGGCAAGAATACTGGAGTGGGTTCCCATTTCCTACTCCAGGGGATCTTCCCGATCCAGGAATCGAGCCCGCATCTCTGTGTCTCCCGCACTGGCAGGATTCTTTACCACTGCACCGCCTGGGAAGCCATTGCAGCTCCAACTGGAGGTTAGTGGTGGACAGACTTTCCCTGGATTCCCTGTGTGTCTGCTCTTCAGCCCTTGGAACCATGGTGACTGGGGGTAGCAATCCTGTTCTTATTCCTTCTCTCCTCCCCCCACTCCGCCACCATCCTTCCACACATATTCACTTTGCACCAGCTCTGAGCTGGGTCTTGGTCATGGTGTTATGTGGGAGGGAAGTGTCTGCTTTCCACGTGGGAAGGACGTCCACAGCTCCCTGAGCTCCTCTGGGGAGATGCAAGACTTGGGGGTTGAGCTGGTGAGTAAGCGGACACCACACAATGCGGTGAGAAGGAAGATGTGTGGGAGGCTGGAGGAGAGAGGAGGTCACTCTGCCCGAGGAGTCCTTGACATCACTGGATTCTACCTGGCCGGCTTTACACAAGAAATCTCAATTAACCATACCACCAATTTCCTTCTCCCTGAGGCCTGCCCCGTTTCCCTCTGCTACGTAGAACAGGCCTGGGCCAACCCAGGAGAACAAGGGATTGGTGTCCCCTCCCACCGCCCCTGCCTCCCCTGCCGCCCCTGCCTGCCCAAGACCCTCCCCTGGCCAGAACGCACGATGAGAATGCTTGCTCCCTGCAGTGAGAGGACCAGGGCTGGGAGAACCCCGGCCTCCTGGCTGGGAGGGAGAACCTGCAGGAAGCAGGGGCGAAGTTTCGCCTTCAGAAGTAGCTAGCTCATCCTCCGTCTCTTCTACTCCCTGGATGTATCCATTTGTTTTTGAGTCCCAGATAGAAGGGTGGGTCAAGAGTCGTTTTCTCCATCTTGGACAGTAGTAGGGGACTACCCTGGGCCTCTGAGAGTTCCGGGGGGCAGTTGCTGGCAACGTTTCCCCAATGGATGGGGAAGCTGGTCTGCTCAGCTACTGGCAAAATAGAAACAGAACTTACCAGGCTGAGTTCTCTAAAATGGCATGGTCCAAAATTATAGCTACTAGCTACATGCGGTTGTTAAATTAAAATTAATTAAAAATAAATAAAATTTAAAATTCAGCTCTTGGATGGAAAGAGATATACCATGTGAATGTTAATTAGCAGAAAGCAGGAATGGCTGTATTAATATCAAAGTCCACTTCAGAGCCAAGAAAATTACCATGGATGGAGAGGGATGTTACCTAATGATAAAAGGGTCAGTTCGCCATGAAAGTATAGCAGTCCTAAACATTATACACCAAACAGCAGAGCTGTAAAACATATGAAGCAAAAATCTCAATGTTCGGTCACAGTAATTAAATTTCAAGTGCTCAAAAGCCACATGTGGCTAGTGGCTACTGTACTGGACAGCGAGATGGGAACATTTCCATCACTCTAGAGCATTCTATTGGGCAGCATTGCTCTAGATTGTTAACCCCATGGGGAGAGAAATTTTACCATTTTGTTCACTGCTATATCCCCACTACCATCTCTAAAAGTCTCCAACATATACTGCTGTTGTTCAGTCACTAAATCATGTCTGACCCTTTATGGCCTCATGGACTGCAGCACTCCAGGCTTCCCTGTCCTTCTCCATCTCCTGGAGTTTGCTCAAACTCATGTCCAAAATCACTGCAGATGGTGACTGCAGCCATGAAATTAAAAGATGCTTGCTTCTTGGAAGAAAAGCTATGACCAACCTAGACAGCATATTCAAAAGCAGAGATATTACTTTGCCAACAAAAGTCCACCTAGTCAAAGCTGTGGTTTTTCCAGTGGTCATGTATGGATGTGGACCATAAAGAAAGCTGAGTGCTGAAGAATTGATGCTTTTGAACTGTGGTATTGGAAAGGCTCTTGAGAGTCCCTTGGAATGCAAGGAGATCAAATCAGTCAATTGTAAAGGAAATCAGTCCTGAATATTCTTTGGAAGGACTGATGCTGAAGCTGAAGCTCCAATACTTTGGCCACCTGATGCGAAGAACTGAGTCACAGTAAAAGACCCTGATTCTGGGAAAGATTGAAGGCAGGAGGAGAAGGGGACGACAGAGGATGAGATGGTTGGATGGCATCACCGACTCAATGGACATGAGTTTGAATAAGCTCTGGGAGTTGGTGATGGACAGGGAAGCCTGGCGTGCTGCAGTGCATGGGGTTGCAAAGAGTTGGACATGACTGAGCGACTGAAGTGAATTGAACATGTCCATTGATTTGACAGTGCCATCCAACCATCCTAGGTGCTCAGTATTTGGAGACTTGAGGACTTTTGGCTGTGGTGCTGCTACTGTCCTGCTTTTGTGACTTTGCTTTTAAGATTTATTATTTTTTTTTTTTTTTGATGTGGACTATTTTTAAAGACTTTATTGAATTTGTTACCATGTTCCTTCTCTTTTACATTTTGCTCCTGGTGACCGTGAGGCATGCTCCCTGTCCAGGAATTGGGCCCTCACCCCCTGCATTGGCAGTCCAACCACTGGACTGCTAGGGAAGTCCCTTGCTGTGTGACTATATATATTGCTCCTCCTCCCAGTTTCTCTTCGCCCATAAATTGGAGGATTGTTCTTATCGCTGAGATCTTGTTCAATTTTAATGAGCTATGATCTTAAGTAACTAGTTGGTTGATTTTCCTTATTCACTAGCAAGGGGTCAGAGAGAGCAGGAGAGGCTGAGGGCGTTTTTTGAGTTTTAATTTCAGGTCCGAATTAGCTATTGATGGAAGTGTTAGTCACTCAGTTGTGTCTGACTCTTTGCGACTCCATGGAGTGTCGCCTGTCAGGCTCCTCTGCCCATGGGGTTTTCCAGGCAAGAATACTGAAGTGGGTAGCCATCCCCTTCCGGGGATCTTCCTAACCCAGGGATTGAATCTGGGTCTCTTGCATTGCAGGCAGATTCTTTACCATCTGAGACACCAGGGGCCAGTTCTCCTCTAATGTAGGGTTTGCAAGCTTTGCTTCCCATCACTTTTCCTTCTTGCCCTTTTCCCTGATCGTGCAAAACAGCTTCTTGGCCCTCTCTAGCTTTGCCTTATGCCCCAAGATATGCATGGCTGGGAAGTGGGACTCACCCCGCTCACAGAGTCTGGCCTGCCCTCCCTTCAGCTGTCTGGAGAATGCAGCTCTTGTTCCCTCTGGACACCTCTTGCATCCTGTGGTTTGAGGTAACCTGCCTGAGCCTCTACTTGAGTCCTGATTCTTCCCCTGTGGGCTGAGGGGAGTCCCTGGCAGTGGGGACTCTGATCTGGTGGCTGCCTCAGTCCATCTGCTAGCAAGCCTCTGGGAACAGTCCCTGCCATGGGGACACTGTTTTTGTGGGTTGAGACCAGGCAGAGAGCTGGCAGTCAGGGGTGGGGGCGGGAAATGCTGTGTTGTTGGGGGGCAGTGTGCCAAGAGGAGGAAAAGGTCTGTAATTACCTTGATTACTGGGCTTCTGGCAGAGTGCAGGGCCAGCCCAACCTGGCTGCAGGGCTCTGTGGGCTGAGGATTTGACAGTGTTAGAAGATACCCTCCTTCACCGTCTCCCTTTCCTGGGGGCCTGGGACAGGGAGGGCATCCTATGGCTTCCCCTTTGCAGGCAGTTCCCCTGGACACACCAAAGCTGTGCCACTGAGGACAGGAGAATGTGGAAGACAGCTGTGAGCTGGTGAGCAGGGTGAATCTGGCAGTTGTACACCAAGCCTGTGGTTCTGGGTCTTGGTGTGGAAGTGCCATGTGTGATGAGTATCCTCTGACCCAGGGGTCCCCAACTCCGGGATCTAATGCCTGATGGTCTGAGGTGGAGCTGATGTAATAATAATTGAAATAAAGTGAATCATCATGAAACCACCCCCACCCCCTCGTTTGTGAAAAAATTTTCTTCCGTGAAGCCCGTCTGTGGTGCCAAAAGGGTTGGAGACTGCTGCTCTGCTCCGCTGGGTCTCTGTCTGCCTCTCTGCCTTCTGCATTGCCCCTTGTATCCCCCACACACATCTCTGCCCTTCTGTGCCCCACTCTGTGCGTGGAGTAGCTCCGTTTGGCCTGGGCCCTTGGATTTCTGCTTTCTGGTTGGGTTTGGCCAAAGCAGGCTCCTGTGGAAGATTGGGGAGTGGAAAGAGAGAGAGATGGGGGGTGGGTTCTTCCTGACTCCCTTCCTGCCCCGGGCTTCTGCCAGGGGCCGTGTCCCTTCACAACTGCAGTCCCTTCCTCTCTAGCTCCTATCACTCATTCTTCACTTTGTTCCTTCAAAGTGACCAGTTATCAGGGTGGTAATGTCTTCCTACCATGGCGAATCTCTGAGTGTTTTATCTAACATTCCATGTGGATTCCTATATCCTACCCTCACCTGTGTAAATAGTCCCTTTCAGTAACCTCTGCTCAGTTAAACACTTCTGGGTGGAACACAATGGTCTTTTTGAGTCGATGTATATTTGGGGAATATCTGTGTTTTTATTTAACCATGCTGCATGTGAAGATCTTTGTTCCCCAACCAGGGATCGAACCTGCCCCTATGCAGTAAATGCGAAAAGCCTTTACCACTAGACGGCCCGGGAAGTCCTGGGGATATGTGATTTTGTTTTGCTAGGCCTGTGCCCTGGGTCTGTAAAGTGATCAGGGTCCTTAGGGCAGTGAATCAGCATGTTTTTTCTCTAACTCTGCTGGCAGGAGGAGTTATATAAGGAAGGGAATATATCCTGGCATTTTGAGTATTCCCAGAGGAAGGGAGGAACTACTTCCATATGGCTCCCTTATGGACCATGTGGGTCAGGAGAGTGTCTTACCAGCATTGTGGTCAAAATATTTGACAGTTAGTACATCATAGCATCAACCAATCAGAATGAGGCATTGACCAATGGGAACAGGTTCCTGATCGAAAGTGAAAGTCGCTCAGTCGTGTCCGGATCTTTGCGACCCCAAGGGGTCCATGAAATTCTCTAGGCCAGAATACTGGAGTGGGTAGCCTTTCCCTTCTCCAGGGGATCTTCCCAACCCAGGGATTGAACCCAGGTCTCCCGCTCTGTGGGCGGATTCTTTACCAGCTGAGCCACAAGGGAAGCTGTTCTTGAGAGTCCAGTACAAATGTTGGCCTGAACACAGCTGCTTAGGCTAGTTTAGTCAAGGTACGGAACATTCCAAGGCCACAAGGATCCCTCATGCTGCTGTTTTATAGTTACACCTACTTCCTTCCTACCCCCAGCCCCTCACTGCATGCGCGCTAAGTCACTTCAGTTGTGTCTAACTCTTTGCAACCCTATGGACTATAGCCTGCCAGGCTCCTCCATCCATGGGATTTTCTAGGGAAGAATACTGGAGTGGGTTTCCATGCCCTGCTCCAGGGGATCTTCCTGACCCACGGATCGAACCAACATCTCTTAAGTCTCCTGCTTTGGCAGGATTCTTTACCACTGCGCCACCTGGGAAGCCCATTGTATGTACATAGTTTATCATTTTTCCAGTTTGAGTGAAATATAGACATCTTATTTCCCTTTCAGTTCAGTTCAGTTCAGTCGCTCAGTCATGTCCGACTCTTTGCGACCCCATGAATCGAAGCACGCCAGGCCTCCCTGTCCATCACCAACTCCCAGAGTTCACCCAGACTCACGTCCATCGAGTCAGTGATGCCATCCAGCCATCTCATCCTCTGTCAGCCCCTTCTCCTCCTGCCCCCAATCCCTCCCAGCATCAGAGTCTTTTCCAATGAGTCAACTGTAACTCCTCATTGATAATAATAAATATTTCCTCTACACATATTTAATGCCAACTTAACTTAAAGAGTATACAAAACCTTTGCTTCTATGTAGATCCATTCCCCTTCTCCTTTGGGCTGTTATTTGTTATATAAATTACATCTTTATACATTGTGTGCTCATCAACATGGGTTTATGATTATTGCTTTAAACAGTTGTCTTTTAAATCATAGGAGAAAAAAGTTGCAAACAAAAATAGATTTAAACTGTTTTTTTGATTTTATTTTTAATTACATTCCCATTACTTATTTTGTAACTGGAAGTTTGTACTTCTCGACCCCTTTAAAACTGTCTTTTATCTTACCTATGTACTTACATTTAGTGATGTTCTTTATGTCTTTATGTGAACTCAAGCAACTGTATACTCTTCTTCCATTTCAGCTCAGAAGACTCCTTTTAGTATCTCTTATAGGGCAGATTTGCAAATGATGAGTTCTCTCTGTTGTTATCCGAGAATGTCTTAGTCTCTTCATTTTTCAAGGGAAGTTTTGTTAGGTATATAATTCTTTGTTGATAGTCTTTTTCCTTCAGCATTCTGAATATATTATCCCACTGCCTTCTGCCCTCTGTGGTTTCTTATGAGAAAATAGCTGTTCTTATTGAGGACCCCAAGTAATGAGTTGCTTTTCTCTTGCTGTTTTCAAGAGTGTCTCTAAACATTTTCTGATGTGTCTAAGTGTAAATTTCTTTGATGTCATCCTACTTAGAGTTTTTTGAGCTTCTCAGAAGTGTAATATTTTTCATTAAATTGGGGAAGTTTTCAGCCATTATTTCTCTCTATATTTTCCTGCCCTTTTCTCTCCTATCATTTTTGGAGTTCCATTATACATATATTGATATGTTTAACAGCGTACCACAGGTCTCTGGGTTCTTGACATTTTTCCCCATTTTTTTTTTCCCATGCAGACTGGATGGTCTCAATTGAATTATCTTCAAGTTCTCTTATTTTCTTCTGCCTTCTCAAATCTGATGTTTTTTCATTCCAGTTATTTCACTTTTTAACTCTTGAAGTTCTATTTGATTCATTTTTATGATTTCTGGCTGCTTTCAAAGTTGTTTTTTTTAAATTTTTAGTTTTCAGAAGCTGAATTATTATGCACCTTGAAGTGGATTTCTTTAGGTTTATCTTGTTTGGGGTTCGATCTTGAATGTATGGGTTTCCCAGGTGGCTCAGTGGTAAAGAATCCGCCTGCCAAGCAGGAGACATGGATTTGATCCTTGGGTCAGGAAGATCCTCTGGAGAAAAAAATGGCAACCCACTCCAGTATTCCTGCCTGGGAAATCCTATAGACAGAGGAGCCTGGAGGACTACCGTCCATGGAGTCACAAAGAGTCAGACATGACTTAGAGATTAAACAGCAGCAACAACAGTGTGAATTTATAGATTGTGTCACTTGGTGAATTTGGGATGTTTAGTCTATTTTCTATCTGTTGTTCATATTGGGTAATTTTTATTGTTCTATCTTCCAGTTTACTGATTTTTTTTTTCCTTTGCCTTGTCCATTCTGCTGTTAAGTCCATCTGCTGGGATTTTTATTTTACTTATTGTTTTTCAATTTTAAAATTTCCATTTCATTCTTTAAATAGCTTCTATTTTTTGAGGCTTTTTATATTTTCATTTGCCTCAAGTATGTTCATAATTCCTCAAGAAAACATTTTGATTTTCTTTGTTTTATTTTATAACAAAACATAATGATTGTTTTAAACTGTTTGTCATATAATTCTAATACCACTGTCATTTTGGAATTGGCATCTGTTGATTATTCTTTTTCATTGTTTGGGATCTTCCTGGTTCTTGCTATGGTGAGTGATTTTTTTTTTTTTAATTGAAACCTGGTCATTTTCATGTTATGTCATGAGATCCTGGGCCTTATTTATACCTCTGTTTTAATTAGCTTTCTCTGACAACTCTCTGGCAGGGAAAGTAGGGATTCCTGCCTTGTAAATATCACGTAGGGCTAGAAGTCTAGATTTGGCCCCTATTGACACCTAAGGGTAGGGGTGGGTTTTTGTTCCTGCTGGGCAGCAGTGGGACTTCTGGCTCCCAACATGATGTTCACTTGTTCTACAAGGGGCAATTTGTTACCAGCTGGTAGGGATAAACATCCTGGCTGCCTACTTAGCCTTTTTGACATTATCCCTATGGTGGAGGTGGCACATTGGAGTGCTTTATTATAATCTTGCAAGGATGGAAGTTTAGGCTCCCCACTTAGCTTCTGCTGATGGGGCCCACCAGTTGGTGTTTGGCTGGCGTACAGTGGGTATGGTTTAAAAGTTTTCTGCTTGCTCGACTGCCTTCTTCCTGGTCCTTTGGCTGAGAGAGCAGGCTTTTGTTAGTGCTTGCTGTGTATGCACCCAGTGGCAATTCTGGGCTCCTGGTGTCTTCAGTTCCAAGTCTGGGACATATAAGGCCAAAAAAACCCCCAAGGAACTCATGATAGTGTGTGCTTGTGAACTCACTATCATGTGAGGTCTTGAAGTTTCTAGTTGTTCTGGCATTTTCTTTTTATTTTTCACAATCTTCTTTGTTTTGCATATAGTGTCTGGGGTTTTCAGTTGTACTTAGCAGGAGGAATAGGGGGAAATACACTTACTTTATCTTCCTGTAAGAGAAAAATTCTTAAATTTTGCATCTCATTGCCACACACTAGGCCAACCCTCTTAACCAAGCAGGGGAGATGCAAAGAAAGGACAAGAATGAATGTTTATTGAGGACCCACAGGGTGTTATGTGTTTCTACGTGTAGAAGTTGATTGAGTTCTCACAACTTAGTCTTGATGGTTTTATTATTCCTTCTTTATAGATAAGAACAATTTGAGGCTCAAAGAAAGTAAGTTTAGGGAGAGAGGAGGGGCTGAGCTGACCTTGAACTCAGTCTCTCCAACTTTGGTGCAGGTGCCCTTGCTACCAGAAGTCACTCAGCAGCTAACATCTGGGTTTGCCACTGGCAGCATGAGGCCCAGAAGCATCCTTTGGGACTTTTTATTCCTGCCTTTTAAATGGTACCGATGAACCTATTTGCAGGGCAGAAGAGTGGTGCAGATGCGGAGAATGGACTTGTGGACCTGGTGGGGGAAGGAGAGGGGGACAAATTGAGAGAGTGGCATTGATGTATGTGCACCACCACGCGTGAGACTAGACGGCTAGTGGAAAGCTGCCGCACAGCACAGGGAGCTCAGCTCGGCGCTCTGTGATGACCTAGAGGGGTGAGATGGGGTCGGCGGCAGGGAGGCTCCAGCGGGAGGGGGCATCTGCATATGCATAGCTGACTCATGATGCTGTACGGCAGAAACTAACACCACATTGTAAAGCAATTTTATGCCAAGAAAAATTAACAATAAAAATGAAATAATTACTAAATTCTACCCCTACCTTATAAACTTAAAAAAAGCATTTTTTAAAAACTTTTTATTATGAAAATCTGCAAAGGTACAGAAAATTGGAGATAGTAGTACAATAAAAATCCATGGACTACAATCAACATTCAACAATTGTTAACATTTTTCTATGTTTGCCTGATCTATTATCTTTTTCATGGAATCATTTTAAAGTAAATGACAAAATCATGATATTTACTTCTAATCATGTCAGCACAATTTCCAAAAAGGCCCCCATATTTTTTATATATTATAAGAATAATATCACAACTAACAAAATTAATAATATCTAATGTCTTCTAATGCCCAGTTCATATTAAAGTTTCTCTGTTGTCCCTCAAATGTCTCTTATAGTTGTCTTTTTTTCCCAAACTAAGCTCCAGTTAAGAATTGTGCGTATTTGTGGTGACCTTATTGGGAAAGAAATAAACAAGGAGAGGATATATGTACGTGTATAGCTGTACAGTTGAAACTGACACAACATTGCATAGCAACTATACTCCAATAAAAATTAATAAATTTCAAAAAAGGACTGTGCACAGTTGCAGTGCTTGTTTGCTCTCTTTCTCCTGTTTCATCTGGGCGACTGTTCCTAACCTTGAAGAGTCTTGTTTTGGTAAATTTGGATAGAGTGAGAGGAAAGAGCAGAGGTGATTGGGGTCAGAACCGGGACTGCTTGACTCGTTTCCCCCTGGAGTCAGAATTCTCCTTGGGATCATATCCTTCTTGTAAGCAGGTAAGTTGTGGCGCAGGAGAGGGTCCAAGAAGTAACCCTTCGTGTATTCACAGGACATTCAGGACAGTGTAGATCTTGTGCTCGAGTTCTTGCATTGGGACCCCAGGGTTTCCCTAGAGCCCCTAAGAGCCCCACCTCTTCCTTCATCACCAGTTTCAACTAGAAGACCATAAGCTGAATCCTGCTGCCTCTTGAGAAACCAGATGGAGTGGTGGATGCAATGCAAAGTGATTTTCCCCTCTTGCTGCAAAAGATTCATGCTCCACAAGCACTGCACAGAGGCCCGTGTGTAAGGCAGACCCTCAGAATCAGTGGATCCGTGTTCAGATCTCCACCAAGGTCTCGGTGGTGCTGCCCCACTGGGCATTGCAGGAGGTGCTTTGGGAGTGCTGGGGGTGGGCAGAGGGGCAGGGGGTCGAGATGCGTGGGAAAGGGGGCTGGTGTTTGCAAGTCAAGGCTCTCAGAGCCCCTCTCCCTGTGGCATGAACTGAGGGTGGGGGTTTTTTCCCAGTCATGAGTGGGTTTGGGCTGGGCTAGGGGTGGAGGCTGTCTTGCAGCTGTCTTGCATGGCCAGATGCTTCTGGTCAGTTCTTTCAGGCCCTTGAGGGTAGAAGGACCAGGTCATCAGGGCTGGAGGAGAACGGCATCTTCCTCTGTCACTGTTCACATGTGCCCTTCAGGCGTATGCTCCGGCTCTAGCTGTGCCAGGCAGCCTGCCTCTGATGGGACACTCGCCTCCCCTTGGGGACCAGAGCTCCCGGGGAGAGAACACAGTCTGGCAGCCAGTCCTGAAGGAAAGCCGACCACAGTTACCAAGGGAAGCTTCCAGAAAGGGAAGGGCTCCTCAGAATCCTGTATTGGTTGAACCATTGGGGATGGGGCAGGGGGTGTTGCTGCCCAGACACTGAGGAGAGAGAGAGGGCAGTCGGGGAGGGCCAGAGGCAGACGCTGTGAGGCCAGGGATGCCCTGGGGAGGTTGGGAGGCTTTAGGGGGCTGTCTGCCAGGCAGCTGCAGTTTGCTCTCTTCCTTGAGGGGCAGGAGCACACCCTCCTTTTCACTCTGGCTGAGGGGCTGTTATGAGGAGAATAGGACTTGACCTTAGTGTGGAAGGACACAGCACCCACTCACCGCAGGCGTGATTGCTCTCCATTGCCAGGAAATATTTTATTGTAAAAGTGCAGAGGTCCATTTGGGCTGCCAGGAAGCTGGCACTGGGCTTTGATTGCTGTAATGGCTGATGGCTGTGCTGAAGACATGTGTGTGTGTGCCTGTGGTGTGTGTGTGTGTGTGGCGTGTGTGCACATATTAGTGCACGTGCGTGTGGTGAGTGTGTGAGTGTGCATGCTTGTGTCGTGTGTGTCTGGTGTGTGTGTGCATGTGTGCACACTTGTGTGGTGTTGTCCATCATGTGTGTGGTGTGTGCCCATGTACACGAGAGCCTCAGCACTTACAGTGACTTTGGCCCCCATCTGCCATGACACTTTGCACCCCACTGGCATCAGTGTTAAGGTCTGGATGCAGGTTTTTAACCATAGGAAACATTACAGGGTGTTAAGGGCATCCTTCAGAAAAACAGTGTTCGGGCAGGGAGTGTTTGCCTTCACTGCAGAATAACATAAGTTCTTTTGTACAGGCTTCCCTGCTCCTTAAGCATCAATGGTTTGTTTTTTCTTTTTTAATTGGAGTTTGGTTGCTTTACAATGTTGTGTTAGTTTCTTGCTGAACAGCAAAGTGAAACACTTATATGAATACACATATCCGCTCTTTTTTAGATTTCCTTCCTCCCCATCAGTTCACAGATCCTTGAGTAGAGTTCTCTGTGCTCTACAGTAGGTTCTCATTAGTTATTCATTTTATACACAGTTGGCTTTACGTGTCAATCCCAACCTCCTAGTTCATCCCACCCTCCCTTCCCCACTTGGTAACCATAAATTTGTGCATCAGTGGTTTTCACAACCCTTCACAGCCCCCCATCATCCATAAACCCCCTCAGACAGCTCTGCTTGGCCTCAGCACCCCTGGGCTCTGTGGGATTGCTCTGATCTTTTTCTTTCTGGTGTCTCCTACCCTGAAGAGGTCTATCCTCCCCGCCCCGTTCTGAGGGCAGCTACAGGGTGGGGGCTCCTTCCTAAGTCTTGAAACAGCCTCTCCAGGCCCCACTTTTAGTCTGGAGGAAGAAAGGGAAGCAGGGAAAGATAAGAATGGGGGAAGGGGAGCTGTGTCCCTGAGGTTAAGGCCAGGAGGAGGAACGGGCGAAAGTGAAGAAGGACGGATGTGCTGGGGTCAAAGGCAGGTGAGTGAGGAAGCGTGGGTTTTATTGGGGCCCCAGGAGTTGCCAGTGTGGGTTACCCAAGGTGTGAGGGCTTCTGTTTGGGCTTGTAATGGGACACCAGGTGCTGCCCCTTCAGAGACTCTTTTTTAAAAATACTTATCTACGTATTTTTTTGGCTGTGTCAAGTCTTAGTTGCAGCCTGTAGGGTCTGTATCATGAGGGATCTTTTGTTGCCATGGGCAGGCTCCAGAGTGCATGGGCTCAGTAGTCATGGCGCACAGGCTTAGTTGCCCCGTGGTATGTGGGATCTTAGTTCCCCAACCAGGGATCAAACCCACAACCCCTGCATTGCAAGGCAGATTCTTTAACCACTGGACCATCAGGGAAGTCCCCAGAGACTCTTCTGACCCCAGGTGGCATGAAGGCCATTTGGTCTTGACCACAGCCCCCTCTCCGATGAGGTGTGCACCCAGGGCAGCCCAGCCCGCTGGTCTCGGGTTTGTGCCTAAATACTTCTTTGGCAGAGGGGAGGCTGAGGGATGTGTTGGCTCTCAGCGTAGGGATAAGACCCCAGCCAGGACTCTGTAGAGGCAAACTGGGACCTTAGGGCTGGAAGGAGGCTCCATGCAGGAGTCCAGACTTATCACTAGAACTTTGAACCTTTTGGCCACCTTCACCCATTTCACCCACCCTACTGCCCCCGCCTCTGGGCAACCATCAGTCTGTTCTCTGTACCTATGAGTTTGGTGATTTTTCTTTTTAAAGTCTCACATATAAGTGAGATTGTGAAGTATTTGTCTTTCTTTTTCTGACTTATTTCACTTAGAATAATGCCCCAAGGCCCATCCATGTTGTCACAAATGGCAGGATTTCCTTCTTTTTTTTTTTAATGACTGAATAATACTCCACTGAATATACATGTGGCATTTTCTTTATCTGCTCATTTAGTGATGGACACTTAGGTTGTTTTTCCATTTTTCAGCTATTGGGAATTATCTGCAGTGAACAGAAGCGTGTAGATGTCTTTTCAAGACAGTGCTTTCATTTCCTCTGGATAAATACCCTGAAGTCTACTTTTTGGATTGTGCGGTGGTTCTATTTTTAGTATTTTGAGGAACCTCCATTCTGTTTTCCATAATAGCTGTACCAGTACACACTTCCCACCAACAGTGCACAGGGTTCTCTTTTCTCCACTTCCTTGCCAACAATTGTTATTTCTTGTCTTTGTGATAATAGCCGTTCTAACAGGTGTTAGACCTCAGTGAGGTGTTATCTCATTGTAGCTTTGATTTGCATTTCCCTGATGGTTAGTTATGTTGAATATCTTGTCTTGTACCTGTTGGCCATTTGTGTGTCTTCTTTGGAGAAATAACACTTCACATAGATTTTGAGTCCTGCTTTTGTACTTGATCTTATAGCTTGAGGATTTCTTCAAGTTATTAGAAATTTCTGGGAAAATGGCTGCAAAACAGACTTATCTTGTACATATACTGTAATTTTTCCTCCCAAACTCTACTGATAGGTATTTATTTATTTATTTCCTGTTTATTTATTTTACTTTATAATATTGTATTGGTTTTGCCATACATTGACTTGAATCCACCATGGGTGTACATGCGTTCCCCATCCTGAACCCCTCTCCCACCTGCCTCCCCATCCCATCCGTCTGGGTCATCCCAGTGCACTAGCCCTGAGCACCCTGTATCATGCATTGAACCTGGACTGGCAATTAGTTTCACATATGATAATTTACATGTTTCAATGCCATTCTCCCATATCAGCCTGCCCTTGCCCTCTCCCACAGAGTCCAAAAGACTGTTCAATACATCTGTGTCTCTTTTGCTATCTCGCATACACGGTTATTGTTACCATACTGATAGGTATTTAGATCGTTTCTAGTTTGGACTACATTATACAACATTTTAAGGGACATTTTTATACTGTTGGTATGTTTTGACTATTCAATTACCCACTTAAGTACCAGTCTGGGGCTTTGAGCTGGGCTGTGGTCCCAGGGACAGGGACTGGGTGTGGGAGCTTCTAGGACTGGCCTGGGAAGAGAGGGCCCAGGCCCTGCTGATGGGCAGTGAGTATACAGGGGCTTCTGAAACACCATGTCTAGGAGACTGGGTAGGGAGCAAGTCAGAGGTCTGAAGGAGACAGGAATAGAGTGGAGATTTGAGACAGGTAGCAGCCAGAAAAACACCCAGGCAGTAGGGCTGGGGGTGGGAAGCAAGGAGGGATAGAAAAGAGGGTAAGGGATGGGAGGCTATTTCCAGCAATGGAATCCATGGTGTTTGAATCCCTCCAGGGGATCTTCCCAATGCAGGGATTGAAACTACATCTCTTGTGGATTCTTTACCACTAAACATTCTGAAGGAGATCAGCCCTGGGATTTCTTTGGAGGGAATGATGCTAAAGCTGAAACTCTAGTACTTTGGCCACCTCATTCGAAGAGTTGACTCATTGGAAAAGACTCTGATGCTGGGAGGGATTGGGGGCAGGAGGAGACGGGGACGACAGAGGATGAGATGGCTGGATGGCATCACTGACTCGATGGATGTGAGTCTGAGTGAACTCCGGAAGTTGGTGATGGACAGGGAGGCCTGGCGTGCTGCGATTCATGGGGTCGAGAAGAGTCGGACATGACTGAGCGTCTGAACTGAACTGAAACCCACCTGGGAATTCCCAGATGGTAAAGAATCTGCCTTCAGTGCAGGAGACCTGGGTTCAATCCCTGGGTTGGGAAGATCCCCTGGAAAAGGTAATGGCTACCCACTCCAGTATTCTTGCTGGAGAATTCCATGGACAGAGGAGCCAGGCAGAGCCGTACAGTCCATGGGATCTCAAAGCATCAGACATGACTGAGAAACTAGCACTTTCCTAAGAAAAGTGTTGAGCTCCACTCTGACATATATAAATTTATTAATAAAGTATATATATGTGCTGCTTGTCAATGTATATACTAAGTATTAAATAAAAATTATTTTTCACCTTTTAGGTAAATAATATAAATAGATTTAATTTTTTTTCCCTTGAAAACAATGGGTCACTCTGTTCACTCCTCTTTGGAGAACACCCACCATGGAGGGGCAGGAAGCTGGGCCAGGGCCATGCAGAGGGTTGCTGGGACTCAAAACCATGAGGAGGACATCTAGATGGAGAGGAAAGGGCCCTTGGGTGGGTTCAGAGTCACACTCAGTGGGTTACTCCTGAGATGGTTATTTAACATTTTTACATGGGATTTGAAAGTCAGTATTCATGGTGAGCTTCAGGCTTGCTGATGACATTAAGATCATGTGGGTGAGGGGCTCCCCTGGTGCTTCAGTGGTGGGGGGGTGGCTGGGTTTGATCCCTGGTCAGGGAACTAGATCCCACATGTCACAACTAAACATCCTGTGTGCCTCAACTAAGACCTGGCACAGCCAAATTAAAAAAATAATAATAAATATTTAAAAAATGATGTGGGTGGTAAAATACTAAGATGGGAGCAAATAAACTGTAGGGAAAATTGAAGAACTTTATGAGAGATCAGAGAAATGGTAGATGAGGAACAAAGTGAGCGAGAATAAAGGAATATATTTAGCAGTGGTTTCCAACCTGGGGTCTCTTTAAAAAGTATTTCCAAAATTTCAAAAAGAGCTCCCTCCTACCCTGCATTGAACATCCGTGCATGTTAAGAGACCATTTTCTCTGCTTTTATCTGAAACACTGTTAAGTTCACATGGCAGGTAGTTTCATGCTGATCAGAAGCTCTGGACTTATGAATGTCTTTGATTAATTTAAAGTTGGAAAAACTATTTTAATTATTTCTTGGCAAGATTTCTTGAAATCCAGAGGACTTGTTGAAGAGAGGGGCTCAGATGGAATTGATAAAAGGGGTTCTTATGGGAGGAAATGTTGAATTCTTGAAGGCTGATAAGATGTGAGACTCTGAGCTACCCATTGGGTCACAGTCAAGGACAAAGGCATTTTGAAGACTTGATAGGTGTAATTAGAACCTAAAAACACCAGCTCAATGAGAGACAATGGCCCAAAAGACAGAGAAAATTTACATTTAATGAATCTGGAGATGAGACTGCATATACTGTCCTACTGAGAAGACACAATGCATTGAGTTGTCAGACCAGACTCTCATGAAGCAGAGGTTTACCCAGTATCAAAATGTATGAATAATTTCAAGAATACAGGAGGCATGAGTGAAACAAGGAGAGCTGTGGGACCATTAAAGCAACCCACTAAGTCCTCTTTCATCACCTTGGGACATGATCTGCCCTGATTTATATATGAGGTCTCTAAGAGCTGTATGTCAGAGAAGGCCATGGCACCCCACTCCAGTACTCTTGCCTGGAGAATCCCAGGGACGGGGGAGCCTGGTGGGCTGCCGTCTGTGGGATCGCACAGAGTCGGACACGACTGAAGGACGTAGCAGCAGCAGCAGCAAGAGCTGTATGTAACTACTTTGCTCCCACAGAAGGCAACTATTTTGGCTTTGAAATATCTCCACTTTATCCTCAGTTACATAGCTTAGGTGACAAAAGGGATCCATGCTCCATAAGTTCATAGATTTCTGTATTTATTTACCATAAGCAGTACTACCTTGTGTGTGTGCTAAGTCGCTTCAGTTGAGTCCTACTCTTTTCGACCCTATGGACTATAACCCACCAGGCTCCTCTCCCCATGGACAGGAGAGTCCATGGGGATTCTCCAAGCAAGAATACTGGAGTGCCATGCCCTCCTCCAGGGGATCTTCCTCGCCCAGGGATTGAACCTGCGTCTTTATGTTTGGCTGGCTGGTTCTTCATCCCTAGTGCCACCTGGGAAGCCAAGCCGTACTAGACACCCAGGTAAACCAGGTACATATGTTAAAAAACATTCTGTAGGTAAGGACTCACTCCTAGTAAACACCATCAGTTTATTGCCAAAGATGTGTCATTAGCCTATCTCCTATGACCTTTGACCAGTTGTCTTCTTTCTTTCCCAGGAGGTACCGCCCCTTCTCCTGCCTACCGTTTCCTTCCCAGCAAACCATTTCAAACCACGGTACGTTTACAGTTGCCGCAGGCAATAGTTCAATTGTTTCTGGTTTTCGACCCCTTAGTTCCTGGTTGAAAGCAGTTGGGATGAAGGCTACACTTTAGGAAAGTCACAAAATAGCCATTCTTTCTATTCCAGACCCTATCTTCATCAAGAAGGTAAACATTTTATTTTTACTATGTATTTATTTATTTATTTTTGGCCATACTGTGTGGTTTGCAGGATAAACCTGGCCCTCAGCTTTGAGAGCTGGAGTCCTAACCACTGGACCCACCAGGAAATTCTCCTAGTAAACTTTTTAAACACGAATTTGTTACGGGTGTCTCCTTAATAGTAGAAGCAGTGTTAGCTGCCCAGTCGTGTCTGACTCTTTGCAACCCATGGACTGTAGCTTGCCAGGCTCCTCTGTCTATGGAATTCTCCAGGCAAGAATTCTGGAGTGGGTTTCCATTCCCTTCTCCAGGAGATCTTCTTGACCCAGGGATCAAACTCAGGTCTCCTGCATTGCAAGTAGATTCTTTACCATCTGAGCCACCAGCAGAGCCCCTATGGGTCTCTCCTTACCACTGCTTAAAACCCTTCAATAGCTCCCATCCCTCTTTAGATCATATTCCAAATCCTTAAGATGGGCTTGTATTGTCTGGTATCTGCCTGCCTTTCCAGCTTCATCTCCCACCGCTGACACTTCCCCTGAGCTTCATCTATACTGACCTTATTTTAGTGTTCTGAATAGTGTTCCCTCTTGTCCCAGGGCCTTTGTCCATACTATTTCCTCTGCTTGGAAAGCTCTTTCTGCTACCTACTCTTCTCTGGTTAATTCCTGCTCATCCTGCCTCTCACAGCTTGTACTGATGTCTCTTGGGACTCACTTCACATCGCACATCGTTTCAACCCCACATCTTACTCTAGCCCCAGTTATTCCAGACAGGCTTTAACCAGCTTTGCCCAGATGTGATCTGACAGGTCTCACCTTGGCCCATTCTGCATGCCTCTCACTTCCTGTCCCAGGACTTTCCTGACACTGAGGCGAGAGACTCCCAAAGCAACTTGTTCACTGCTGATTCTTGACCACTAGCGCCACCTGGGAAGCCAAGCAGTACTAGACACCCAGGTAAACCAGGTACCAGGTAAACTGAGGCATGTCAGGCTGGGAGCTCTTTCAGGGCAACATGGGGTCTCCCAGTCTGGCAGAGTGTTCCCTGAGGGCAGGAGGTTCTTCACACAGGGAGCTCCCTGTAACAGGGCCTGTGTCTCCCCCATCACACAGGGAGCTCCCTGTTGCAGGGACTGTGTCTCCTCTATCAGACTGGCATCTCTGCAGGCAGGTCCCTTGGCTCCCCTGTGACATGGACCCAGTTGGTGGTAGTGGCAACTGATTTGCACCACTGTCCCTTCACTGGGATGTGAGAAGCAGGGATGATCCTGACCCCAGGCTGCAGGGTCAGGGGTTGCGCACTGAGCCCAGGGGTTCTGAGAGCCTGGTGGGATGAGGGATGTCACAGTTCAGGCTTGCCCTTACCCCTTCCTGCTTAAGCTGAACTTGTTTCTCTCCTGTGATCTCAGGGCTCTGCTTTGTGCTTCAGAATCCTTTACACTCATCATCCTCTGAGGTCAGTGGACAGGAAGTATCCTTCATTTTGTTTATGAGAAACTGAGAATCAGGGAGATTAAATAACGTCTTGTGGTATATACAGCCAGGAAGGGGCAGAACAGGGATCAGAGCACTGAGGCTCATGCATTTCCTCCATCCTGTCATCCCCAAATACCAATAGCAAGGATGAAATCGTAGACTCAGTTGATGTTTGTAGTATCTGAAGAGGCAGGCAGGTACAGTGGAAAGGCCCCCATGCTGAGAATCAAAATGTTTTTACCTACGAGTCAGTGGTCTTAGGTGAGTCATTTAGGATCACTAAACTCAGCTTCCTTGTCTCAAAAATGATCGCCTTCCATGCTTTAAAGGACAGCTGAGGGGCTTGCCTGATATGATGTGGTGGTTAACAGCCCTAAGGCTGGAAGCAAATCCTAGCTCTTTTACCTTCTAGCCAAGTGACCTCGGGCAAATCATGTAGCCTTTTTAATGTCCGTTTTCTTTTCTGTGCGTGACGCATGCTCATTCGCTTCAGTCGTGTCTGACTCTGTGATTTCATGGACTGTAGCCCACCAGGATCCTCTGTCCATGGGATTCTCCAGACCAGAACACTGGAGTGGGTTGCCATTACCTTCTCCAGGGTATCTTCCCAACCCAGGGATTGAACCCACGTCTTTTATGTCTCCTGCATTGGCATGCAGGTTCTTTACCACTAGCGCCACCTGGGAAGCCCATTCTCTTCTGTAAACTGGGATAATGATAAAACCTATATTCTAGGATTGTTATGAAGATTTTAGTATAATGCCTTTTCCAGAGGAAGCCCTAAACATTTGTTCAACTGCTGTTCAGTAGATCTTTTTTTAAAAAATTTTTATTAGAATATAGTTACTTTACAGTATTGTGTTGTTTTCTACTGTAGAGCAAGGTGAATCAGCCATATCAGTACATATATCCCCTCTTTGTTTGGATTTCCTTCCCATTTAGGTCACCACAGAGCACTGAGTAGAGTTCCCTGTGTTATATAGTCGATTCTCATTCATTATTTATTTTATACATAGTCATGTATATATGGAGAAGGCAATGGCACCCCACTCCAGTACTCTTGCCTGGAAAATCCCATGGATGGAGGAGCCTGGTGGGCTGCAGTCCATGGGGTCACTAAGAGTCGGATACGACTGAGCGCCTTCACTTTCACTTTTCACTTTCATGCATCGGAGAAGGCAATGGAAACCCACTCCAGTGTTCTTGCCTGGAGAATCTCAGGGATGGGGGAGCCTGGTGGGCTGCTGTCTATGGGGTCGCACAGAGTCGGACATGACTGATGCGACTTAGCAGCAGCAGCAGCAGCATGTATATATACGTCAGTCACAATCTCCCAATTCATCCCACCCTCCCAATAGATTTTATTAAGAGTGTAACCCAGGCACCAGCTGGAGTCTCCCAGGTCCTTGTGATCTAGATAAGAGATGCTCTAATGCTCCTCCCATGCTCTCCGCAAGATGTGTTGGAGATGACAATGGTATACAGGTCACCTGACCTGGGTGGATGACTCAGTCTGAACCCATTTAGAAGTGAGAGATTCTTACCCCTCATGACTCCTAGGCCTCATCTCATCTTGCCTTTCTTGTAAAGCAGGCAATAGTCCTCCTTTGGTGCCCTCTCCATGGCATCTTCTCATGGTGCCCCTCTGGGCTACCGCCTCTGTGGTTGCCTGGCTTCAGTGTCCTCGGACCCTTAGGGACCAGGTCTCACAAGCAGTATATCAAAGGCTTTTCTTCCCCTAGAGACAGTTCCCTCCCTAAGAGGGATTCTGGTGCCAGTTGTTAAGATAATGGATTTTTCCATTCAACTATGTGATGCAAAGCATCAATTCAAACCCTAGTGTAGGAGCTTAGAGTCAGGAGGGACCTTAAACATCAGCTGAATGCTTTGTGCTTAGGCCTTGACGGAGTGTCTATAATAAATTAAATGACCACTCCAAAGATCAGGACTTCCTCCAGCCTGGGCTTAGATAGGGCTGTGGTCCCGCTGCAGGACAGAACAGCACAATAGGATTTTATGTTTTGGGGGTACAGTTAAAACAGTGAAACTGCTCTGGTTCTCTATCCAAGGCAGCCCTCCATCTCACCCCTGGCCTGGTTTGGGGGGCAGAAACTACTTTTCCTGCATCCCTGGAAGCCCCACAGGCCAGTGGTAAAATCTCCCCTGTGAATGCTCAGTATGTTAGATTGGAATACAATTGCACCAGGAAAGACAATAAATAAGCCGATTTATTTTATCTCACCTGCTTGGAGTTGGGGGTCCTTCTCGCACTGAAACAAGCAAATTTATGCAAATGATATGCAAATAAGACCCTTCCTGGATTAACAGAAAGGAAATTGATGCTCTGGGTAGAGCCCAGGGCCTGGCACTGCATAGGGTGTAATGTGAATCGAAATGTGCCACGCAGGGTGGGTGAATGGAGTCCCCTGGGGATGGAGTGAATGTCCTCAGCTCCAGAATCGGGTGGGAGCTGACCAATCATCTGGAGTGGTGTCCCTCTAGGAGGCGGGTCCAGGAGGGGAAAGGGCCTCGCAGGGCTTTGCGGGAGCACCGGGCTCCAGGCCTGGGTTTTCTGCTCACCAGCTTTGTAAGCCCGCACCTAAACCCTGAGCCCGGTCCTTAGCCTCTCCCGTGTGTACAATACTGGGCCCTTGGGTGGGTGTGAGGATTAGACAAAAATGAGAAAGCGCTTTGTCAACCGTGAAATGTGACACCCACATTAATTATGTTTCCTGTGCTTCCCTTGCTCACTGTCATTTGTGCCCCTGCCCAGCGCTCCTCCACTGTTCTGCGCCCCCTCCAAGACCAGATGTTTTGCAACTTTGATTCTCTTGGCTTCTCTAGTGCCGGAGGATTCTGCTTAATCCTTCCCGCTTGACAGAACACAGGCGACCTATCTCCCTGGGAGAGTTGGGTGGTAATTAGGTTAAATAATTTAAAGTAACTTTTAATTTTTAAATAATTCTAATTTGCATTCGCGCAACTTACTTTTCCTCTCTCCCCATTCCTCTCCCCACCCCCACCGCCTTCCTTGTCTTACTTGGTCGTTTATTTATTTAAAAGTTTGGGGTATTTTGATTGGTTATCAATTTGCTCCTAATGGCAGCTGGCCAGTTTGACTTGAATAATCACAGATTGTAAAGCAAAGGCAGGAGGCAAAATCTGCTGACTTGGAAGCATCTGAAAGGCAGCTCTGCCCAGTCCAACAGTCCGTCTCGGGAAAGGGAAATAAAGGGGAAAAGTACAGGCGCTTAACTTGCAGCGTTCTGCCAGGGAGTTCTCCGTGGAGGCTGTGAGAAGCCGGGTGCGTGCCTGCGCAGCCCGCAGGGGAGCAGGGGTCCTGGAGTCCACGGACTGCGCTCAGGTCCCTGCAGGGCCTCGGGCAAGTCGGCCGCTCCCTCCTGGCCTTGGGCTCCGCATATGTCTAATGGGTGTACCCGCACCTTGCCCTCGGTGGGCCGGTGTGAGGCTTCAGCGGGCACCTGTGTTTGGAAGGTCTCGCAGGCTCTGATCACCCAGTGGATGTTGGCAGCTGTGGGAACAAAGTGATTTGGGATCTTTGGGACGGACTGGAGAGAGCTGAGAACTTGGCAAGGTCTTTTTCTTTCTTCCTTTCTTTTTAAAAATTGTAAGTGCTCATAGAACTTTATTTTTTTTAATTTTTATTTGGGAATTATTTCAGATTGATAGGAAAGTTACAAGGATCAAGGTTAACATTTTACCACTTCTGCTTTCTCCAACTCACACTGGCTCACACTCTCTCCCGCCCGCCTCCCTCCCAGCTCTGGTTCTAAACTGTAAGCGCTTTTACCCCCATTTGTTAATGCCTGGAGACAGTTTTGTTGTCACACATAGGCCGGAGATGGGTACCATTGGCATCTAGTTGGAAGAGGGCAGGGACGTGTCACACATCCCAGGATGCACAGGACAGGGGTCCCCTCACCCCTCTGCACAGAATAATCCAACCCAGAATGCCAATAGGGCCGAGGCTGAGAAGCCCTGTCCTGTGTGTGTGTATCGGAACTGTTTGATAGTTGCTGCTATACCCCTTAATATTTCTTGTTTTAAACAGTATTTTTTAAAAGTTTTTATGGGAGTATATTTGCTTTACAATGTTGCGTTAGCTTCTGCTGTATGTCAAAGTGAGTCAGTTATACATATACACATATCCTCTCTCTTTTAGATTTCCTTCCCATTTGGGTCACCACCCCTTAATATTTCAATGTATATTTCCCCAAAGCAAGGGCACTCTCTTAACATAACCATAGCTCAGTTATCAAAATGTCACAGAAGTGACATTGATATAGGGAGGCTTAGGTTTGACGCTGGCTGGAGTCTTCAGGGAGCTTGTGGGACTTGGTGTAAAGGGCAGAGAACATGGAAGTGAACAGAAGCTTGGGCTCTGGTCTGTTGAGATCAAGTCCCATGACCCTGGAAAACATTTTTTGTGTGATTTTCCTTCCTGTAAACTTGGATTGACAGTGGTGCTGTCGCCCTGCCAGGGCTGTAAGTGAGGTGCAATGACCGGAGAGGAAGTGCTTTGTGTGTGAGTACACAGGACTACTTGGGACTTCCAAGAGGGTGCAGTGGTAAAGAGTCCACCTGCCAATGCAGGAGATTCGAGAGATGCGGTTTCCATCCCTGGGTCAGAAAGATCCCCTGGAGAAGGAAATGGCTACCCACTTCAGTATTCTTGCCTGGGAAATCCCATGGATGGAGGAGCCAGGCGGGCTAGAGTCTATGGGCCTACAAAAGAGTTGGACAGGATAGAGCGACTGAGTGTGAGCACACCACACGCACACACACACACACACAAGACTACTGTAACATCACCAGCTCCACCCGGAGCCTTCTTGCCGGCATCATCAGAGGCTGGGTGTGAGGAGCAGCCTCCCTCGCCCTGGTCCCTGATCGTGAGACTCCAGTTGACAGACTTCCACCTTCAGGGGCAGAACAGTGGATGTGCCCCAGTGGCCAGTGGACCGGGCTTCCGTGTGTGTGGAGGAAGGGGACACACACCTGGGAGGGCCTGCTCTCTCTGCCCTGCCAGAGGAGAGGAAGGGAAAAGAAGGGGCTGTACCACCCAGGCTCTGAAAATAGAGAAATGCTTGGCCAGACATGTTCCTAGATTCCACTGTCTCTCCAGAACATGCTTCCTTTTTCACTAAAAACGTCCTTTGTAACCTCTCTGCTGGAATTGTCCCAAAACAATATATTTTAGGATTTGGAATTGGAAAGAAGAAACAAACATTTATTAACTGCTTTCTATGGGCCATCAATTTCTTATATTACAGCTTATTTTTCATTCTCCCATGTACCTTGTGAGAAAGATAGTAATTAAAACATTTGTTTGGAGAGGAAAATGGGGCTCAGAGAGGTTAAGGAACTCATCCAAGGTCACACAGCTGGTAGGTGGCAGAACTGGGATTAAAATGTTGGTGGGATTTACATCAAAGCTGGTGTTGCCTCCAGTTTAAGCCCTGGCTCAATCATCACTAGCTCTGTGACCTTGGACAAGTTTCTTAACCTCTCTGAGCCCCAGTTTCCTCTTTTGTAGAAAGGTGATAATTATGTCTGTCCTGGCTGCCAAAAGAGAAAGTGCTTTGTTCATAAGTTAGCATTTTGTTATTAGCTTGAGGGGAATTCACCTTTGGGTTTGTTTCATTCCCTAATACTTGGTGAGTGGGAGGAGGCTCAGCAGGTAATTGACTTAACAGAGTCAGCACCACTCAGTGATAGACAGCCTGGTCGCTCAGTGATGGAGCCAACAGCACATCCATAACCAGATACACGCAAGGGAGTCCATGCCTTTCCTTAAGATTGATCTCCCACTATGTGTAGAGACCTGGTCTGCTCCCTGACCTCCGGCCCTCTTTCTGGAAGCTACTTTCAGTGACCTGTAAACCTTCAGAAAATAATGCCAGCTACTTTATCACAGAGGCCAGTTCTGATGGCTTGTGGCAGAGAAGGGATGCCTCAGGATTGCCGTCCTCTGTGACTTTGGGCAGCTGCTCAGGGGAGAGAGGGCTGTTCGGCAAGCCAGGGGCAGACTGGACGGAACCATTGCTGACTGCCCAGGGGGGTCAGCTGCTGCTCCTCCAAAAACTCTGGGCTCCCGGCCCTCAGGGGCAGCTCACCATGGATCACTCTCCTTGCCTCCTAGAGGGTCTGTGCTGGGAAATTCCTTCCCTTCCCTCTGTGACATCTCAAGCGGTGGGGCAAGTCTGAGAACTATGGAGCCGTGTCAGGAGTGCCCTCTCAGGCTTGGGTCTGCGCGCATATGCATCTCATTCATGACCGAGTCTCCCTTGAGCCGGGCAGAGTGGAACCTTCTGAAGAAAGGTCAGAAGATTAGCCCCTCAGACGCCCCTCTCTCCCGCAGCTGCTGAAGTGGTCCTGACACCTGGAGAGGATTTGGGTAGGACCAGACCGGCAATGGCACCCCACTCCAGTACTCTTGCCTGGAAAATCCCATGGATGGAGGAGCCTGGTGGGCTGCAGTCCATGGGGTCGCTAAGAGTTGGATACGACTGAGCAACTTCACTTTCACTTTTCACTTTAATGCATTGGAGAAGGAAATGGCAACCCACTCCAGTGTTCTTGCCTGGAGAATCCCAGGGACGGGGAAGCCTGGTGGGCTGCCATCTATGGGGTCGCACAGAGTCGGACACGACTCAAGCGACCTAGCAGCAGCAGCAGACCGTAGGTGCTAATGGGAGGGGGTCCCACGGTGGAGAGAAGCTCAGGGGTGGGAGTGGGGGCTGCTTGGGTTAGTCTCACCACTTGGGGTCTCACGATGCCTGGCTGTTTGACCAACCCTGGGAGCCCTGTGTGTGGCCCCCCACCTCTTTAATTCCTAGGGCTCTTCAAGAGTCTCTGCAACCTGGCTCTGCTTCCAATGAGCCAGTTTACCTGGTGCCTGGTTGCTGACCCACTGCCCCCTGCCCTTTGTTCCCTATGAGGTACCCATTTCTCTCCTCGTGTCTCTGCTCCTGTCCCCTCTCTGACCATCACCCCCTCTTTGGGGGGCCCCCTCTGATCCTCTGAGTCTTTGCTCTCGATGGGGAGCAAGTCCCAAGGCTTGGCTGCCTCATCTCCACGGCAGTGAGCCTGCCTGGCCCGAGGGGACATTTGTAGAAGTCCAGATCGTCCTCTGCAACTTATCTTCTTTCTCTCACTGACCCTGCCAGAGTTTGGGATACAAGCCCAGAAAGAAAATGATTATATCCAAACACAGTGATGTTGAAATTGTGAAAAGAAAAAAAGCCCCCCAAAGTGAATATGCTGTTTGCTTTATGCAAAGCGTGCTTTGAAAGGAAGATTAAAGATTGGCTTGGACATGAGGGAGACCTTTCAGATCTCTCCGGTCTCCACTGGGCACATCATCGGATCACCTCCGCAGAACTTGAGATAGCAGGGGCCCACAAGGGGCCATGCCCCAATCCTAGACATGTCTTTGCCCAGGGATGGCACAGGCCCTTTAGGAGCATTCACTAAACATTCAGCAACTGAGTATTTATGGTTCACCTCCTGTGTGTCAGATGCTGTGTTAGGTGCTGGGCAGAGAGGTGAGCAAAATAGACGTGGTGCCCCCTCCCTGGGCTCACAGTGCAGAGAAGGGACGGACCTCGGTCACGCTCTCACACTAGGGATGGTGTGGTGGCACACTGGACTGTGTGCTTGGAAGGAAAGGAACATGGTTCTAGGAAAGTGTAGAGCCGAGAAACTGGTCTGGATGGTGGCGGCAATGTAGGGGAGGCCAGGGGAGAGGCTGAGGAAGACACACCTGAACTGGGACTAGAGGATGTGTGGAAATTCACTGGGCAAGAGGGATCGGGGTGGGGCGAAGAGTGTTATGGACAGAGATCCACAGTGGGGGCAAAGATATGATATAGCTTATATATGGAATCTAAAAAGAAATGATACGAATGAACTTATTTACAAAACAGAAATAGACCCACAGATATAGAAAACAAACTTACGGTGAGGAAAGGTGTAGGGGAGGGATAAATTTAGGGATAAAATTAGGAGTTTTGGATTAACATATATGCACTGCTGCTGCTGCTGCCAAGTCACTTCAGTCGTGTCCGACTCTGTGGGACCCCATAGACGGCAGCCCACCAGGCTCCCCCGTCCCTGGGATTCCCCAGGCAAGAACACTGGAGTAGGTTGCCATTTCCTTCTCCAATGCATGAAAGTGAAAAGTGAAAGTGAAGTTGCTCAGTTGTGTTCGACTCCTAGCGACCCCATGGACTGCAGCCTACCAGGCTCCTCCATCCATGGGATTTCCCAGGCAAGAGTACTGGAGTGGGGTGCCATTGCCTTAACCAACAAGGACCACTGTATAGCACAGGGAACTCTACTTAATATTTTGTAACAACCTGTAATTATTTTTAGGGAAAAAAAGTGTGAAAATCTGAGACTTCCCTGGAAGTCCAGTGGTTAAGGCTCTACGCTTCCAATGCAGAGGGCATGGGCTTAATCCCTGGTTGGGGAGCTAAGATCTCACATGCTATGTGGTATGGCCCAAATTCTTTTTTAATTAAAAAAATGTGAGAATCTGAGAAGTTTTATATATATATATAAATCCCAGATAGCGCTAGTGGTAAAGAGCCCACCTGCAAGAGATGCATGAGATACAAGTTTGAGGCCTGGGCTGGGGAGACCCCCTGGAGAAGGGCATGGCAAACCACTCCAGTACTCTTCCCTAGAGAATCCCATGGAGAGAGGAGCCCGGTGGGTTACAGTCCAGTTCAGTTCAATTCAGTCACTCAGTCATGTCCGAGTCTTTGTGACCCCATGGACTGCAGCAATGCCAGGCCTCCCTGTCCATTACCAATTCCCGGAGTTTACTCAAACTCATGTCCTTTGAGTCAGTGATGCCATCCAGTCCGTAGGGTTGCAGAGAGTTGGACATGACTGAGCAGGATGGAATCAGAGCATGATTCCTAAGCAGACTTGGGGGTAGATGTGGCCCTGGAGCTCAGGTGGGAGCCTGGGAGGAGACAAAGGGACGGGTTCCAGCCATGAGAGCCTTGGCTAGCTAAAAACTGTCCCACTCAGCTTGAAATGCAAACACAGCATTTTCAGTGTGGTGGGTGGAGAGGAGGGCACAGATCCTTTTTGTTTGCTTTCAGTTTTGCTGAAGTACAATTGATGCAGAGTAAACTGCATATATTTGGAGTGTACAGTTTGATGTTTTGACATGTGTATACATCTGAAAAACCCATCGCCACAATCAAGATAGTCAATATATTCATTATCCCAAAATGTTTCCTTTGTGACTCATCCATCCCCCAGGCCCATGTCCCAGCTCTGTGGTTACAGAGCTGCCTTTTTTCATTATAGATGAGTATGCATGTTCTAGAAGTTTATATAAATGGAAGCATACATTATGATAATGTACTCTTTTTTGCCTGTCTTCTTTCATGAGCATAATTACCTTGAAATGTATCCATATTGGGCATGTAGGTTCTTCCTTGGACTTTGCTGCTCATTTTTTATCTTAAGTGAATCTCCTAAGCCCTGGCAGCTCAAATTGGGGTCCAAGGACCTGCAACATATTCATCGGGAGCTTGTTAGCAATGCAGAACCCCAGGCCCCACCACAACCCTACTTGCTCAGAACCTGAATTTTAACAAGATCCTCAGGACTCTGGTGAAGAATCCACCTGCTAATTCAGGAGACATGGTTTCCATCCCTCGGTCACAAAGATCCCCTGGAGGAGGGCATAGCAACCCACTCCAGGATTCTTGCCTGGAAAATCCCGTGGACAGAGGAGCCTGGCGGGCTACAGTGCATGGGGTTGCAAGAGGTGGACCTGACTGAGCGGCTGAGCGTGCACGCACACAGGGCACTGGTCTGCATGTTAAAGTTTGAGAAGCGCTGTCTCATGCTCTCTGGCCCTCAGTTTCTTTCTTTTCTTTGTGGACTGCAGGTGTGAGAAGTTGAGTTGCGTTAATTGCACTCAGTTAATATAATAGCTCACTGTCAACATCCTGCTTTGTGTGGCCTTTGCGTATTCCGCCCCCCATCTCCCCTCTCATTCTCTCCTGTAGCCACCCACTCTACTGTGGTTGTAATATGTTATAAAATCTGCGTGTGTCCTTGTGAAATATGTAGCGTCATTCTGTGTGAGTATGTGACTTAAAATTACATACATTTATTGTGCTACAAGCCTCCTTCCATTCCCAGCGTTTCTCACTCAGCACCGTGTTTTGGGACCCACGGGGCAGCTCTAGGTGCGTTCAGTCCGTGGTTTCTTACTGATGCGGAGTTCTCTGTGTGTGTTTTACACCTGTTACTTATCCATTCTCCCAGTGGTGGATGAGGGGCCCATAAAATGTCTCCAGCTTCCCTCTACCACAAATAGCTTCCCTTTTGTAGCTTCAACCTGAGTCTCCATCTTTGAAAAAGGAGTGTCTTTGACTGAATGACCCCAGTTGCCTGCAGCTCTGATTCCAGTCGCTTGTTTTGCTGGTGGAAAGACAGCCAGTTGTGGGTCTCCAAACTGTCAGGCAGAAGATCTGAATAGTTGTTCTCCTTTGAGTTAAGTTTCTGGCTGACACCGATGATAGTCTGAAATCCTTTGATAGTCAGAGTCCCTAAGACCTTCTCTTTTCCCCTGAGCTCATGAAGTGCCTTAACTTCTGGGTTTTTTTTTTTTTCCCTGTGAATAATACACCACCTACTCCAGGGAGCTGAGTGTTGTACCAGTTTGCAGCTCTGTTTAAAATCCCGATTCTGCAAACTCCTCAGAAGGGAGTGACAGTTCCTACTCCTGTGTAATCATTTATAGATCAGGTAATGATTTCCCTCTTGGCTTAATGACAGTTCTGTCCTCAGGGGAGCTGGTCAGCTTGTCAAATACTGCTGATGTTCCTTCTGGTGGGGCCTGGTGGATCAAGCACGGTGGCTCTGTCTGCCACTCATTCTTACCCTGGTGCCAACAATAGGCAGGAGAAGTCACTTCTTTCAAAGGAATTGCAGGGCCAGTGAGTCTGTGGAGTAAGCACGTGATGGAGGGAGGTGAGGGGAGAAGTCTATTTACCTTTGGCTCTGGGGTCATTGGAAGACTTTACTTCCCTCCCTCTTCTACATGCTGGTATCCTGAGAGAGACATCCTTGCAGAAGAGGAGGCTGGGAGCATCTGGGAGCAGGGTTCTTCTGTGGATAAGGGGACCACTCAGTGACTTTTCAATGACATTCAGTAACTGTTATGTAGGATTCTGTAACATGCCAGGCTGCCTGCCGGTTTTGTGAGGCTTAAGGTAGAAGGCCTGGCTGGTTACCCAAGAGAACTTTGGGGGAACTCTGCCTCATTTGTGGGCAAATAGGTCAGTGCTGGTGGCTAGGATAGTAAAGAGTTCACCCGTAATGCAGGAGACACGGGTTCAGTCTTGGATTGGGAAGATCCCCTGGAGAAGGGACTGGCAACTCACTCCAGTATTCTTGCCTGGAGAATTCCACAGACAGAGGAGCCTGGTGGGCTACAGTCCATGGGGTCGCAAGGAGTCAGGACACTGAGCGACTAACAATACACAGGTCAGTGCTGAAGGAACCTAAAGACCATGAGGTTTGTTCCTCTGGACTGCTATGAAAGTGAGCTCCGCTCTCAGTTACCTGGGCTGATGGGAAGCAAGCAGAGATCACACCTGTTTCCCAGCATCATCTCTAAACAAAAAATTACTTAAGAAAAATCAGTCTAAAAAAAGAAATAATGCCAATCTGGGGAAAAAAAAAAAGAAAAATCAGTCTATGCTAGTGTTCCCAAGGGTGGCGTGTGGATATGTGCTGGGCTGTGACCAAGTTTTCACAGATAAGAGTAAGAAAATGAAAACAGTGTAGTGATTATCAACAGTGTAAGACTATCATCTTGCATCCCCAGTGTTCATGAAACCGGGATGATGGGAGAAGATAATAGAAACTACCGAAAAGTCCTTTAAGTCAGTGGTCCCCAAACTTTTTGGCACCAGGGACCAGTTTCGTGGAAGATATTTCATGGACTGAGGGAGGGGGATAATTTCAGGATGCTTCAAGTGCATCACATCTATTGTGCACTTTATTTCTATTATTATGATGTCAATCCCACCTCAGATCATAAGGCAGTAGATCCAGGAGTGTGGGGACCCCTGCTTTAAGTGACTAAACAAAGAATTGGTGAATGTCTGCCAGGCCCTCTAATGTACGTGGGTTTCAGTGTGTGTGTGTGTGTGTGTGAGTGTGCAAGCAGTTGTGTAGCCATTTCACTTGTCTGTGAACCTCCAGAGCCTGAGAACTGCAGGCAACTCTGGAATTAGACTTTGATTCCTTGCTTCCAGTTAGTGTGTAATATACATTACTTTGTTTCTAATGAAACAACGTTTGTTAAGATCAAAATCTTACTTTGGAGAAAGGCATAAACACCACAGATGAGACTGATTTAGCAAATGTTTATGTTTTAATGAAGATATCCGGTTAAAAAATCGCCTAGGTTAAAATGTAAATAAGCAATAGCCTGAATGTGCTGAGATGCGGTCGACTGAGGGTAATTGAGATTCCCCGGCTCTTCTGCTGCAGATGGGTGGGCGTGGGGCCACATTCAAGGGCCCCCAAACTGGGCTGGGACCTGGGCGCCTCCGTGGTGTCCTGGCCCTCTACTGTATTTAAGTGGTCAGTCAGAGCAAGATCGTAATTAAATTGTGGCCGTAGAGCTAGACAACTTAACTAGAGTCCCCTCATGCTACATGCTCCAGAATTTAATTTTCCAAATAAACTCAGTGTGGCTTTGATGCCCGGGGAGGATCAATAAAATGGAAATTGCTTGCAGTTTCCCCTAAAGTGTTACAATGGATTACTGCTCTCACATTTCCCCTCTGTGCTCCTTTTTTTTTTCCCCCTGCCAGAGAGAGCCTGGGATTCATTCTAGGCACATACTGTTTGAAGAAACAGACAAAAATAAATAAATACAAAGGGAAACTACAAGTCAAGTTGAAGAGGAGGATGAGACCATGACCTCCTCCCTGTGGGGTGAGTGAGGGCTCCTGGGCCACCGTGAAGGATAAAGGCACCCCTACCCCACTGCTTGGGGGGGTAGGAGGGGGCTGTGTGTGGGGTTCCCCTCAGTCACCTCCCCAGGAAGGTGAGCCAAATCTCAGGGGTCAACCCAGGGTGCTTCCGGGCACTTCCCCACCTACTGATCTGCTCTGGAATCTTGGGGAATGTTCTAGGTCTTTCACTAGACGAGGTTTTATTTTTGTTTTTTGTTTGTTTGTTTGTTTGTTTTTGGCTGCGTGGCATGTGAGATCTTAGTTCCTTGACCAAGGATCAAACCTGTGCCCCTTGCACTGGGAACATAGAGTCTTAGCCGCAGGACCACCAGATAAGTCCCCTATCTGAGGTTTTAATCTGGAGTTTTCAACTATGGAGCTAACTTTACAGGATCAGGTCTCATGTTCTTTTTTGCTCCTTTGGGGGAGATGTCAGTGAGCTTGTACGATTGGCAGGAAGAAGGGACTGTCAAAAGCAAGGTTTCTAGGTCATAGGCCCCTCTAGTGAGGCCTCCGGGGGCTGTTCCCTGATTTGGTGATGGGAGACAGGCTGGGGCCCTGAGAGGAGGAGGCTGCAGGACAATCCTCCAGAATTTCACTGGGTGTGTTTGTGTGAAGACAGAGGCACTGGCAAGGGCAGCCCGGGAAGTGGGCAGAAACAGATTAGTCAAGAGCACATGGCCTGGGTGCCCATCAGGGTAACATGAATTCAGGTTGAATATAATCGAAACCAACTGCATGCAATCTCTTTATTTTGCTTTTGGGGACAATGAGGCAGGGAGGCTTGTGCTGTGGCATGCACTGTCCTACCTTCTTGCACACTGCTCCTCTTAGTGGAGCAGGTGCTGCAAGGATGTCACAGAAGAGGGCAGAATGAGGGAGCCTGAGCTTGCTCTGGGCACCTCTGTGCCCCACCTCCTCATGTGGCACAGGTTCCAAAACCACCAGCTCCCCCTGAAGCAGGTGCTGGCAGTGCCTCCTGGGGCTGACAGATTAACCATGTTTTGTGGTATCTGGAGAGTGAAAGTTCTAGAAAATTAATTAGTGGCAGTAGACACTGGCTACCCAAAGGCTGAGAAATTGATGGGGTTTTTGTTTCTTTTTTGTCATGGAACAAGTTATCAGCGTGTGTGTTGATTGATTTCTTGCTAAATTCCTCTCTTTAAAAAAAACATTCTTGCAGTTTGGAGTCCCTTGAAGCATTTTAATGAACTCCCTTCCTGAGTCACTTGTTCTTCATGGTGTTGAATCTCCCCTACTTCCTGTCTCTCTCTGTCTCCTGATTCTGATTCTCAGATCTGTAAGGCTTCTGAAGAGCCAGGAGGCCAGGTGAGGCAATCACGGCACCTAGGGCTGAAAAATTTAAGGAGATCCTGGCTCTCACGGTTGGTGAGTGTAGGGTTGGCACCTGAGAGGCAGAGCCTCCTTAAATTTGTATGTTCTCAGTGCCTGGTTTCCTCACCCAGGTCTTGCTATCCTGGCTGCTGTCCACTCTTGTACATCTGAGGGGAAGCAGAGTCAACATCTGGGAATTCAGACAAAAGTGCTCATGGATATGAACAGAGTCAGAGTCCACAGTAAACTAAATAGACCGTGGTGGAACCCGCCCCACACAAGAGCCCACTTTCATGTGGCGGCCAGGTGTCCTCCACTGACTGGGATGGACCTTCACAGTTGCTCAACACTCCCTTTTGTGGTCTCTTAGGTTCCTGAGAGGAGAAGGCAATGGCACCCCACTCCAGTACTCTTGCCTGGAAAATCCCATGGACTGAGGAGCCTGGTAGGCTGCAGTCCATGGGGTTGCAAAGAGTCGGACACAACTGAGCGACTTCACTTTCACTTTTCACTTTCATGCATTGGAGAAGGAAATGGCAACCCACTCCAGTGTTCTTGCCTGGAGAATCCCAGGGATGGCGGAGCCTGGTGGGCTGCCATCTATGGGGTTGCACAGAGTCGGACACGACTGAAGCGACTTAGCAGCAGCAGCAGCAGGTTCCTGAGGCACATCTCGTGCTCAGAGAAGAGGCCTCAAAAAGGCTGCTGAGTTGGGGATCAAGACAAACTGAGCCCCCAACCGCCCATGTTGCTTTTTTGGAGCTCGAGCTATTTACAAGGCATTGGTCCAGGTGAAATTGAAAAAACAAAAACACAGCTGTTACCAATTTAAAAAGTGACATTCCTATCATCTCACCACCCCTGGAACCAAAGGAGAGGAATTATTGAATATGTGACATAGGAGGAGAAAGATGACTGTGCATATTAAGCAAGGGGAAGAGTGATTGCTGAATACATGATGTAAAGGAGATCGTCACCACAAAATTAAACACAAAAATATTCAGTCAAAAATAATTACTGTCTATACATTATAGGCTTGACATATGATATGTTTTCTACTTTTAAAAGGCTCTTGTAATTTCTGGATAACCCATTTAGCTCTCTGGATCCTGCTACCCAACCCTGAATCCTCCCAGACTTCTATGCTATCAGAGAAGGTATTTTCTCGGCTTTTAACCCCTTGTGGGGATTTTTCCAGCCATGTATATGAAAAGTTTCTGGGAAGAGGAGAACCCTAAAATGATCTCTGGGGTTTTCTTTTTTTTTTTTTTGCTGTACCACATGGCATACAGGATCTTAGATCCCAGATCAGGGATTGAACCTGTGCCCCCTGGACTGGAAACATGGAGACAACACCAGGGACATTCTTTCTCTGGCATTGTCTAAGCTTCTTTACTCACATCAGCAGAAATCTCTCAAATCATGGGACTCCGAAAATACTCTCTGGCTCCTTCTCCTCTGCCCCTTTTCAAGGTTTAGCATCTTTGAACAAGGGGAATTAGCAAGGGACATATCAAGTGGGGAAGAAGGAGGTGACTGGCTAAGGAATGCTCATGAATATTGAGTAACTTCTCTCAGGTACTGGATGATTGTTGAACTGACTGTCCTCCTCTCAAATGTTTCCGTGGGTGACCCAAGTATCTAGGGCTACCTCTCAGGCAGATAGGAACCACCACTCCTTGGTCACTTGTGGCCAAGGTCCATTCTAAAACCACCTAGGATCCTCCCCAGAGCAGAAGGCTAGAGAACATGGGCTGACTCTGAAGCAGGAAGAAATTAGGGAAGCCAGAGGAAGCCCTTTGTGAAAACAAAGGCTAATTTTTAGACTAGTGTTGTCCAAAAGAACTTTCCACAGTAATGGAAATGTTTTATATCTACACTTTCCAATATGGTAGCCGCTAGTCTGTGTAGCAGCTGAGCACGTGAAATGTGGCTTGTGTGACTGAGGATCTGAGTTTTACTCAGATTAATGAAAATTAGCTTAAATAGACACAGGTGGCTGCTCAGCTGACTAGTGCAGTTCTAGATATTCAGGCTTGAAGGAGGGTGGCCTGGGGAATGGAGGTGGGGCTAGGAAAGGAAGTGCCTGCCGGGAAGGGGGGCTCTGAGTCCTTTTGAGAGGAGTGGGGCAGCTCCTAGGAGCAGCATCTTCTAATAGCAGAGACAGGTCCAGGGGTGGGGCTGGGCTGGGTTTCAGGAAGGATATAACTCTGGTTTTCCAGATTATATAGTATCAGGGTTTAGGCTACTGGTCTTCCCTTTCTCTGGAAAATTGCACAGAATCATATCACTTACAGCACTAGGGTTCATCTGATCCAACCCGCCCTTCTACAGAAGAGGCCAGGTCCGGGAAGGCTTGGGCGAAGATCCAGCTCTCTTGATCCCTAGCCCAGAGGTTTTCCCATGGACCATGCCTCAGTTCACCAGGGCCAGTTTTTTCTGCATCCATGCTTCATTCTCCTCTTGGAAGGGGTGGGATGGGGCTGTTCCCAGAGGTCTGTAATAGAACAACCCTAGTCCTCTCTCCCCAGCCCATTTCCAATCTTTGGCCTCACTTTGACTTTTGGGTGAGGCTTTTTGGGTGACTGCCTATTCCACCTCCAGGTGGCAATGGACACAGGATCTGCTGATGACTTTTGGATTTGGCCCAGGTAAATGTGGACTTGGCAGTCTCCTTGGGTTCCCAATCCCTCTGGAATAGAATGAGTTGCCAAGAATAGAGCAAAAAGCCCTGAGCAGGCAACCCATCACCAAATGTCCTGAAGCCTGGAGGGAGGATCCTTTCTCGGGGAGACAGCACACGTGAGTGCATGTGTCTCAGGCAAAGGGATGGGGTGTGGCCAGCCCCTTTGAGGACAACAGCTTTGGAGGAGAGACCTCTGGTAATTGAAGGGAATATTGCCTTCATCTGCTGGGATGGGCTGCTGCTGCTGCTGCTGCTGCTGCTAAGTCGCTTCAGTTGTGTCCGACTCTGTGTGACCCCATAGATGGCAGCCCACCAGGCTCCGCCATCCTTGGGATTCTCCAGGCAAGAACACCAGAGAGTGTTGCCATTTCCTTCTCCAATGCATAAAAGTGAAAAGTGAAAGTGAAGTCGTTCAGTCATGTCCGACTCTTATCGACCCCATGGACTGCAGCCTACCAGGCTCCTCCATCCATGGGATTTTCCAGGCAAGAGTACTGGAGTGGGCTGCCATTGCCTCCTCCGGGGTGGGCTGTTGACTTGTGGCAAATGGTCCAAGGGTGATCTCTGCAGGTAGGTGGCCAGGGGGCTTTCCTGTGGGTCTCGGTGAGAAGGAGGGTTGGACCCTTCCTGAACAGCTCACAAGGTTTGGTGTGGTCTCTCTGGACCCCACTGCCTCTTTCCTGGGGGGTTGAGCAGGGGAGAGAATCAGGCGTTGGTCCTCAGCTTAGTAGACCTTATTTTATTCCACTGTTAGTTACAGTTGGCTGTTGACATCCTTCACTAGTCTAACTCCAGGGCCTAGATTAGTCCCTGGCCCACTGGAGAAGCTGGAATAGAAATTTACTAACTAATCATTTTTTGTAAAGAATGGCTTTTGTAAAAAGAGAGTCCTTTGGTGAAATTTTGGACCCCTAATCTATTTGGGGTTTGATTGTGGTAGACATGGCCAGAAGTTTGGCATTTTGGGGAGATGCACTGTTTCCTGAGTGGGTGAGCATAAAGACTGGAGGAAACAGTGTCCCAGGCCACAGAGCACCTCTGAGGGGGCTGCCTCAGCATTTGGAAGGTGCTGAGGAGGGGGAACATTTGAGCTGATATTACCTTCTGTGACAGGAGCCCTGACGGCACCCTGAACTTGTTCCTCCCAAGCCCCCTGGCCACCAACCTACAGAGATCACCCTTGGACCGTTCCCACCCCTCCTCTCCCCAGATGTGTGCTGTGGTTAGGCGGCACACCTAACCTAGGGATGGAAAGGGAGTAGACAGAATGGGCAGGTGGGCAAATCTTGTTAGACATGGCCAGAAGACATGAGTTCTGCAGCCAGCCCTGCCATACATTCATCGTGTGACTAACAGCAAGCCCGGATCCTCTCTGAGCCTCAGTCTCTTCGTTGGCAAAATGAGGCATATTGGTCAGGGTCCAGCAGGAAAGAGATCTTGCAAAGGTGGGGGCAGAGAATAGGGACCCTGCATGAGAGATGTGCAGTGTCCCCGCCCCCCAGAGAGTGAGGGTAGGGCCTGGAGCTGAAGGACAGAGGAAGGCAGTAGGAGAGAGAAAAGGAGAGTCAAGTAATCACCGACCTCAATCTCTTCCTTCCCATTTGCTGCTGGGACTCCCCATGGGCGCAAGCGAGGGCAAGGTGGCTTGTGGACGCCATCCCAGCAAGTCGGCCTCTCAGACCACAGAGTAGCCTGGGGAGGGAATGGGCCACATCCAGCCCATGAGGGATTGTACAGTGCGGCCACTGGGAGAGGCTGTCCGAGGGAGGCAGGGTGAGGGGCAGGCGTCTGTTGATTTCTGCTGGCGTCCTGGGTCTCTGCTCCTGGGGACAGGGCCTCCCCTGCCCGGCTCCATAGAGGTACCAGTCATCCTCCCGCGGCAGAGCAAACTTCCACTGCAGCCCGGTCCTGGAAGGGGGCGGAGGGCCCTCTGCCTCCCGCGCCGTGCCCCCGCAATCCGTCACTCTGCCAGCCGCGTGAAGTAATGATAGATTAGTGCACATTAGGCCTCCCATCCCGCGGGCCTAAAAGCCGGGGCTTTACCAATCAGCGAGGGGCGAAGCGGCGCGGGGTGAGCGGGCTCCGCGCGGGGAGCTGGAGGCGCCGGGAATTAATAAGCACTTGGAGACGGCAGGGATATTGAACTCATTCCTTAAATCAATCCTTAACCAAGAAGGATGAGGGAATGAAATTTTGGACAATTAGTGGGTAATGACGACCTTGTGAAAGGAGCTATTGACGAGAGTGTGACGAGAATGGCCGGGGCGCAGGGAAAGGGTAGTGAGGAAAGGGTAGTGAACCCGTAGGTCCCGACCCTCTCAGAGAGCAGGGTGGGTTGGCTGGGGGTGCCCCCAGTCGGGTCTGGGGAGCCCGGTGGGTGGAGGAAGTCAGCGTGGTCTTCCTGGGTTAGGAAAAGGGCCTCACTAGAGAGAATTTCGTGACTGAGACTTGGTGACCCAGAACCCAACCCAGCGCCGCCCCTCCCCCTCCGTCCTCTCCATCCCCTTCTCCCGGGACCCCCACCCTGTGCGAAGTACTGGGCAGTGTAGGGTTGGGGTCTCTGTATCTTGGACAGACCCGCAATCGAATAATGGATTTCGAATAAGGGACCCACAGTCCTCTCCATCCCTTTGTCACCATCTTACATTAGCCCCAGCCTTATGGGAGCAGGACCAGGGTCCCAGAGGCAAGGCCATGCCCTCCACCTTGGTGGGAGCCCGGCCCCCGCTCCCAGCCCCGGCTTTTCTGCTCCTCTTCTCTTTTCTGGCCTTCTCTCTGGCATAGTGGGTTCGGCAGAAACGCCGGCTCCCCGGGGCCCCCTCCCCGCGTCCTTCACAGCGGACCCCTCAGCGCCCTGGTCACTGTGACTCCCACAGCAGCCACAGGCGCCCAAGAGGCCCTTTCTTTGAAGGAGGCGTCTTCAGTGGCTTCCTCAGGAAGCAGAGGCTGTGGCAGGGATTCAGAACACTGGAAGGGGTGGGGAGGGATGGAGGGAGGGGAAGGGAAAGGAGACGAGTAAGGACATGGCCTCCAGTAAAGAAGAAGGTTCTGGAACCTGGACCAGAACTCAGAGTGATCCCCTGGTCAGAGTGGGTCTTCTGTATCTGTCAGTTGCTGACTGTCAGCAGTCAGGAAAGTGAAAGTTTAGTCGGTCAGTTGTGTCCCACTCTTTGCCACCCCGTGGACTGTAGCCTACCAGGCTCCTCCATCCATGGGATTTTCCAGGCAAGAGTACTGGAGTGGGTTGCCATTGCCTTCTCCAGAGGATCTTCCCGACCAAGGGATCAAACCCAGGTCTCCCACATTGTAGGCGGCGCTTTACTGTCTGAGCCACCAGGGAAGTCCCAGGAAGGGGAGTTTCTAACCTCCTGGACAGGTGGCAGCAGTCAACTGAGGGCCCTTCTTGTGGTGGGAGGTGGCGATGGTAGGAGGCCACCCATAGGGCAGATGGCAGGTCAGAGTATTAGCTGCAAAGGCTTTCAGAGCCTCCCTGGCCGCCCCCTTTCATTCCATCAGGGATGAGAATCAGAATCCCTTCCCTTTGCCTAACGTTTCACAAACTTCAGGATTCAGTGGTGGCTCAGATGGTAAAGAATTCGCCTGCAGTGCTGGAGACCTGGGTTCAGTCACTGGGTGGGGAAGATCCCCTAGAGAAAGGAATGGCTACCCACTCCAGTTTTCTTGCCTGAAGAATTCCATGGACAGAGGAGCCTGTGGGCTACAGTCCATGGGGTCACAAAGAATCGGACACAACTGAGCTACTAACACTGCCACAAGCTACAGAGCACTTAAAAAAATTCTCATGTTATCCTCACAGCTCAGCTCACTTTGCAAGGTTTAATCTGCATTTTACAGTCAGGAGCCTGAAACCCCGAGAAGCCGAACAGTGTGCCCGAAGACCACCCTTCTAGAAAGGTGAACTCACTAGTTCAGTGGGACCTGAGCCACTGAAGCCACTGTGTTGATTCAGCTCAGACTGTCCACCATCTAGGTGTTCCCTTTGAGAGACCCTGCTCTCTTAAGGGGAAGCTGCTGCTGCTGCTAAGTTGCTTCAGTTGTGTCCAATTCTGTGTGGCCCCATAGATGGCAGCCCACCAGGCTCCCCCGTCCCTGGGATTCTCCAGGCAAGAACACTGGAGTGGGTTGCCATTTCCTTCTCCAATGCGTGAACGTGAAAAGTGAAAGTGAAGTCGCTCAGTTGTGTCCGACTCTTTGCAACCCCATGGACTGCAGCCTACCAGGCTCCTCCATCCATGGGGTTTTCCAGGCAAGAGTACTGGAGTGGGGTGCCATCACCTTCTCCACTTAAGGGGAAGAATGACCCTAAATAGAGCCTGTTGTTAGTGTCTTGCTCATGCTTCTCCCCACCCCACCCCACCCACTGCCTGTTTAGCTCATCTCCTTTGCAGAATGCAGGAATCTGAGAGCTTTCCCTTTCTGGACCAAAATCCCCCGGAGACTGAGGGGCTTCAGGAAGGAGGCATTATCTCAGAGCCCTTCCCCTCTCAGTATTTACTCCATCTTCCCCTCCGCCATTGCCTACCCCAGGTCTTGACTCAAGCCTTACTGCAGCTGTTATTATTGTGTGGTTATAGGGACACTGCATCTTTAATACAGCTTTTTAGGTAGAAAGATGACCAAAAGGAGCCACATTTAAGTTAAAATGACAACGTAGGTTTCCTTCTGGATTTTTTTTTTTTTTTGGCAGACAGTCTCTTAGTAAATTACATCTGATGACCCAAAGTAAATCGTGCCCAGGATTTATGCTTTCTGTGGACTTGCAGAGCCCAGTTCCCAGGACAGCAGGAAAAAAGGGAACCTGGAGAAGGACTGACTAATTGCAAAAATTATCTGTGTGTGACTTATCCTTATGGTCCAAGTGCTGTCAGCCTGGCTTCTGTTCCAGCACCTGCAGGTAGCAGGTATGGGACAGCACTGTCAGAATCTCCAATAACCTGATGTTGGGGTGGACTTATTCTGGTCTGGGATGCTTTCTTCTCAAGACGTAACTACAAAAATTAAAATGAAACAAAACAGGGCAGGGAAGCTGTAGATAAGGAACCAAGGACATGGCATCTTTGAAAGTTTTCCCAAAGGAGATGTCAGTGTTCACTGAGACCGCCAAAATTTACTTTAGCTATTATTATGGATGACTAATTATGGGCAAACCAGCAAGTAATGTGGGTTCACAGCAGGCTAATTGGGAATAATGGGTTTCATTCCAAACTATGAGAAATGATATTTCAGAGAGAGAGAAAGAGAAAGAAAGAAAAGAAGGGAGAGAGGCAGGGCTGGGATGGGGAGAGAAAGAGACTTTGCAGAACGCTCAGAGTGCCAGGGCGGACCTTTCCTTGCATGTTTGGCTCTGTTGGTCCTAACCAAGTGTCTAGGGTCCAGACATCTGGGCTGGGGTCTTTGTTGGCAGAGATGGGGGAAGATGAGGAGATGGGGGCTGAAGTCGGAGAAATCAGGTGGCTTATTCGCATCACTGCCTTTTCCTGAAATCAGGATGGGCAGCCTGGCATTCAATCACCCAGCACGTGGTTTTTGAGTGCCTCAGATGGACTAAGCCCTATACAATGCTTTGGAGGCCTGGCCACCTCCAAAAGTCTGCGTGGTGGTGAGCAGGAGAGACACAGAGTGATAGAGCCAGGCGTTGACCAGATCAGCACGGGTCAATAGATTCATGATGTAAGCCGCAAATGCCAGCCCCAGATCAGCACGGGTCAATAGATTCACGATGTAAGCCGCAAATGCCAGCTGCACGTGTGTTTTAAAATTTTCTAGTAGCCTTATTAAAAATGGTAAACAAAAAAAGAGAGGGAATTCCCTGGTAGTCCAGTGGTTAGGACCCTGCATTTTCACTGCTGAGGGTGTGTGTGGGTTCAATCCCTGGTTGGGGAACTAAGATCTCACAAGCTGCATAGCCAGAAAAAAGGGTAACAAGAGCAAAGTGACATGAATTTTCATAATACATCTTATGTAATCCATTGTATGCAAAATATTATCCTTTTAAAGTATAATCAACATTAAAGATTATTAATGAGGTATTTTACACCTATTGCATTTCTCAATATACACTTGTCACATTTCAAATGCTCAATAGGA
Source organism: Bos taurus (assembly GCF_002263795.3). Lineage (NCBI taxonomy): Eukaryota > Metazoa > Chordata > Mammalia > Artiodactyla > Bovidae > Bos > Bos taurus. The sequence goes on along the minus strand of NC_037337.1, from coordinate 13,076,609 downwards.
TGTGTGGCTAGTGGCTACTCTATTGAATGGCACAGGATCAATCATAAATAATCTTACACAGCTGTGGAGAATGCTGCAAAGGAGAGGTTCATAAGTGTCTAACAGGCGGGCCTGATGGCTGGACAGGGGCTGCAGGGGTCAGAGAAATAACCATTTGAGCTGCAGTCTGCTCTTAGCTGTAAAAATGAAGTAGGGGAACGTGTGTGAGTGCTAAGTCGCTTCAGCCACGTCTGGCTTTGTGCAACCCTATGGACTGTAGGCCACCAGGCTTCTCTGTCCATGGGATTTTCCAGGCAAGAATACTGGAGTGGGTAGCTATGCCCTCCTCCAGGAGTTTTCCCAACCCAGGGATCAAACCCAAATCTCTTACGTCTCCTGCATTGGCAGGTGGGTTCTTTACCATTAGCACCACCTGGAAAACCCATGTGGACCCTTATGGACCCTTTACTATCGAGAGGGTATGAAGCCTCATGATAGTAAAATCGAGTCCCCTTCTGGGTTGTCTTGGGACACAGCCTCCTTTGTTCTGGCTGCCCCTGGACTTGGAGGGTTTCCTTTGCTACCCGCAGCTGTGGGAGGGATGGTCCATCACCTTGGGGCTGTTGGCCCCTGTCGGGATGCTCAGGTCTGCTGTGGCTCTGCTCACTGCACCTGTGGAAGGCAGGGCTGAGGCTGTACATGGGGAGAGAGGATGCTCCTCAGACTTCTGCCTTGGCTGCAACCACAGGGACCATGGCCAAGTTCAGTGTGTCCAGGGCAGGGGGCACAGGATGGCAGGGAACTGGAACTCCACCTCCTCAGGAGCCATTTTGCCTGCTCCTGCTGTGTGCTCCTCCTCGAAGCTATATGTTTCGGTAACTTCCTTCACTTACACATTCATTCAGCAGATATTCATCCAGTACTGCTCTGTGCCAGGCGGGAGGCTAGGGGCTGGAGATGCTGGGGTGAGTGTGTACAGGGTCAGGAAAAGCATCTCAGGGGAGAATGACGAGAAGGAGGCAGGCATGGGGAGAGCCGGGAAAGAGCTTTCCAGGCAGAAAGGACTGGAAAGGCCCTGAGGTAGGAATGAGCCTGGCTTGCTGGAGGGAGAAAAGGAAGGTGTGGCAGTCTGGGGCAGGGAGAACAAGGTGGGCATGATATGAGGTGAAACCAGAAAGATGGGCAGGGGCCAAATCATGGAAGGCCTCCTAGGCTAGGAAGGAATTTGGATTTCATTCAGATTATAAATGGAAGACTCTGGCGGGTTTTAAACAGCCCGAGTGGTGTGAACTGATTTGTATTTTTAAAAACTTTTTCTGGCTGCTGGGTGGAGAAGAGACTGAATGAGGGACACAGGAATCTGTCGAGGAAGCTTCTGCAAGTGAGAGATGCTGGTGCGGGGATCCGGCTGGGAGCGGTAGTGGAATTGCACGTTCACTTTGGAGAGAGCCAACAGGATTGCTGATGGAGCGGAATCAGTATAACGCTAGCATCAGTGAGAATGGTGGTGTCCTCCCCATGGTGGCAAACCCTAGGGCAGGGGGAGCAGAGGCCAAGGGAGGACCAAGTTCCATTTTGTTCATGTTGAATTTGAGAAGCCTCTCTGCCATCCAGGGAAAGATATCAAGCAGGCAGTTGGCGATGTGGATCTGGAACTCAGAGGCAAGGGCCCTGCTGTTATAAATCTGGGTGTTGTCACTGTACTGATGGTGTTTAAAAAAGGCTGTGGTGTGCCAAATCACTCAGGAAGTGATACATGGAGAGCTAGAGGGACTTCGTGGCATCCTTGTCTTGCTGTGCCAGGCAGGGCCACCCCTGGCACCTGGAGCAACTTTGCTGAGAGCATCTTTCCCGGTCGTGTCTTCTGCGGGGTGTAGGAGTCTATGGCTGTTCCCCATCAGAGCCCAGCCTGGGCCAGGGTCTCTGGCCCAGCAGGGCATGGAGGGTGGATGGAGGGAGACCACTGCTTTGGTCTTCTTAGAGCCTCCCTACACTTTCTCAGCGTCCTGACTCAGGACCTCACAGGGAAGCCAGGAGCTTTTCTTCCTGTCCTTTCCCTGTTAAGTCCCTGTAAATCCCCCAGCTGCCCTGAGTCTGGGAGATGAGGACACAGGTGAGAGGGAAAAGGAGAGGAAATGGAGAAGAAGAGAGTGAGAGAAGGGCAGAGGGTGGCCCTGGGAGGGCTTCAGGGGTCAGGAGGACCAGAGGAGAACCAGAATGAGCTGGGGGAGGACAGAGAGTTTAAAAAGTGCTCCTTTTTCTCCGGTGCTGGCTTTGGGGACTAGTTCCCTTTACCTACCTGGGAAGTAACACTGCCTCTCATCTCATAAGGAAAGCGGTCTGAAGCTTTAGGACAAGGTCAGACGCCCTCTGGATCCCCACCTTATACCAGGAACTTGACCTACTCTCTGCACTCCACACTGCCCTGCGAAGGGATCGCACCACCTCATGGCACTGGCCTCAGGCCTGAAGCTCAGGAGGTTTACAGCATCTGCCTGAGACTGCAGGGGATTGGGGTGGGTGGGGGTGGGATTCAAGTCTTCATCTATCAGATGTCAAGTCTAGGTGCCTGTGCCACCCACCCCCTTTTGGTTTATTTTTCTCAACAACTAAGCCTAAATTCTTAAAAAAAGATGACTTTGGGGGAGAATATTATTTCTAAAGTGCTGGGAGGGGAAGGGCAGTGGTGGTTGCTGTAGTTTGAGAGGATATGCCTGCGCATGCTCAGAGAGGGTGACTGGCACGCCTCGTGTTGCCCAGCCATTTGGAGACAGACTTCTGCCAGGAAAGCCTGGATTCTGTTTCAACTCCTGTCCCCAACCCCCCTCACCTGCCCCCGGTGGGCACAGCTGTTGGCAGCTGCAGTCACCTGCCTGGGATCAGCAAACAGATGGCCCTGGGTTTCTGGGACAGTTCCAATTTCAAATGTTCTTTCTAGTTGTCAAACAAATGTACTGCTTTTTAGTTCAGAAATTATGGAGCACCTTATGCATAGCTATAAATCCTGTCAGCTCTTGCAGGTTCTGTCTCAGAAAGGTGCAGCCCTAGAAAGGAAGGATGGTAATTTTTAAAGGCTGCTTAGCAACTGGGATTAGGGTCTGAATGGATACTGGAAGGGTCATCTATAGAAGAAGTGGCTTTCTTTCTAGAACTCCACAAAGTCCAGAGGAGACATGCTAGACCTGGTGAGAAAGATCCAGTGGGATAGGAATTATTGTTCCCATTTTACAGGTGAGGAGGATAAGGCTCGGAGAAGTGAGCCACCAGCTCAGGGCCTTCAGTAAGTCATAGATGAAGCTTGTACTTGAAGCCAGGTCCCCTAATTCTTGGTATAGTGTTGTCTCCATTATCTCATTCTCAAGAAGAAAGACCTCTGATGTGGGTCCAGCAGGACTGCCAGGTACAGCTGTCCAGGCTGCGCACTGCACCATTTCATTCACATTGATGTTGAATATGATGGGTGCCCACAGAGTTGTGAAATTCAACTCTGGGTCCAGGGAAGTCTGGCCCTTCTCTGTCCGTCTGCTATCCTCCCACCTCAGTCCTTGCTGGTACTACAATTGAAGACGTAGGAAGGGTGTTGACTCCCAGCCTCCGGTAGCAAGTGGAGTAAGTGATCGCTTCACCTTAGTGTTTTTCGCCTGGTTCAGGCTGCAATGGGCCCCCCACCCAGTCCAATGGCCCTGCTCCCAGGCGTACTGTGCTTTTCTGTCTGCTCACCCAGCACCATTTACTTAGGGATGGAACTGGAAGAAGGTGGGTTTGGAGCCTCTGGTGGGAGATGAGGCCAGCTGACGTCCTGACATTTAGGACGGCTTCCTCCTCCCTCTCGCTATCCCCCAACCCACCCACCCACATACGTACCTGGAATTAAAACTGTGGCACAAGCTCTTCTTAAATATGACACATCTGCTCCTGTTGTGCAGGGAGGGAGAATTTATAGGTGAGAAGTCAGTAGACTGATCTTCACTCTGCTCCAGTGGTCAGGCTGTCGCTGATTGATATCCCGCGCACAGCGCAGCCTGGACGGCTCCTTTTTATAGGCTCCGCCCGCCTTCCCATAACTCAGGAGGGAAACTGTAAATCCTCAGAGGCGGCAGAGCAATCCTCTATTAGGACAGCCACCTGGAGTTCCTGACAGGCTCCTCTCTCCAACTCCACATCTCACTGTCAAGGCAGCTGTGAGCTGAGGGGATGTGCCCTGCACAGGGAGCCAGGAGATCTGGCCAGCTCGGAAGCTGCAGGCTGGGAAGAGCTGGTAGTGACCAGGGTCACCTGATCTGACAAATGGTCAGCCTATGCATTCCTTCTGCCAACGGGGAGCTCACTACCTACCAACCCATCCATCTTTGGAGAACTCCCCTACTTCGGGTCACAGATTTCTTCTTCTCTCAAGCTGGAATCCTGCTTCCAAGTGTTTTCATCTTATTTCTTTTCTTTGGTGCTGAACCGAAGGAACCTAACGGTAGAGTAATTGCTGTGTTTAACTTCTCCGCTAGAACCCAGCTCATTTAATTCTCCCTATAAAAAACAAGTCAGTACTGTGTAACAAAACATGTTGTAGTGGCTTAATATTAAAGCAGAATGGAACAAGCCTGGATGGGTGGGCAGAGCGCTCTCAGTTTCTCCCTCCCTTCCCTGCTCCCCAACACGAGTGTGGCAGTTACTGTAAAGATAGACCCGTGCCTCAGTGTTCCCTTTATTTTAGCCTTTGTCAAGCCTAATGTTTCTCAATCATTAGAGTGTCTCAGCGTTAGGTTACAGGGTTGTATGCACCCATATGGATACATCTTCAGTAGTGATTTAAGTGATTTGCACAGGCAATTTTGACTATAGGCGATGTTTCCCTCACATGATAACTTTTGAACTTAACCTCCACCCAAGAAGTGATTTGATCATGTCTTTCTTTTCCCCCCCACCTTTCCTTTTAAAAAGTGTTTCCCCTTTTTTTCCTTTTCTATTGAGGTATCACATAAACAGTAAAATGTATACATCTGAAGTGCACAGCTCAATGAACTTTTACAAATGGATGCACCTGTGTGATTCCCACCCAGCTCAAGATATAGAGCATTTTGTCGCCTACAAGGTTGCCCAGTCCCCTTCCTTGGTCGTTGCCATCTCTCTTCCCAGGGGTGACTCTCCCTTGTTGTTGCTGTTGCTGTATCTTAGCTTTACTCATTCTTGACCTCATCTAAATGCAGTCACACTGCAAGCCCGCTGTCTGGCACCTCACGCTCAGCATAATGCCTCGTGGCCCGCCACAGTGATTCCTTCTTCATTTCTGATCCTTTTTTAGAGTATAATTGTCTTCAATGTTCTGTTAGAGTCTGCTGCCCAGTGAGGTGAATCGGCTATATGTGTACATATATCCTTTCCCTCTTGCGTCTCCCTTTCACACCCCACACACACTTCACATTTCTAAAATGTGAGCGCTGTATTCCTAAAACCAGCAATGGATGGGCATATGTCCTTCCAAGTGTCTACACCTTCAGCCCTCCAGACCCTTCCTCAGAGAGGCCATCTCAGGGCTCCTCAGCCTGGCCTCCCACCCCAAGTGCATCCCAGCTTGTCTGGTCATTTTCCCTTGGATTTCAGCCTCTAATGGTTTGTGATTTGACCCATGTGAAGAGAGTGGGGTGGCATGCTCATTGAGAAGTAGGGAAAAAGTTGGCTTAAAACTCAACATTCAGAAAACTAAGATCATGGCATCTGGTCCCATCACTTCATGGCAAATAGTTAGGGAACCAATGGAAACAATGAGAATCTTCATTTGGGGGGGGGCTCCAAAATCACTGCAGATGGTGACGACAGCCATGAAATTAAAAGATGCTTGCTCCTTGGAAGAAAAGCTATGACAAACCTAGACAGCATACTAAAAAAAAGCCAGCAGAGACATTACTTCATCTACAAAGGTCTGTCTAGTCAAAGCTATGGTTTTTCCAGTAGTCATCTATGCATGGTAGAACTGGACTATAAAGAATTTTGAGCACTGAAGAATTGTTGCTTTTGAACTGTGGTGTTAGAGAAGACTCTTGAGAGTCCCTTGCACTGCAAGGAGATCCAACCAGTCCATCCTAAAGGAAATCAGTCCTGAATATTCATTGGAAGGACTGATGCTAAAGCTGAAGCTCCAATCCTTTGGCCACCTGATGTGAAGAACTGACTCATTTGAAAAGACCCTGATGCTGGGAAAGATTGAAGACAGGAGGAGAAGGTGATGACAGAGGATGAAATGGTTGGATGGCATTACTGACTCAATGGGCGTGAGTTTGAGTAAGCTCCAGGAGTTGGTGATGGACAGGGAAGCCTGGAGTGCTGCAGTCCATGGGATGGTAAAGAATTGGACACAACTAATTTACTGAACTGAACTAAGAAGTAGGTGGAGATTTGACAGAGGAATGGGTAAAGAAGATGTGGTACATATATACAATGGAATATTACTCAGTCATTAAAAAGAATGGGCTTCCCTGGGGCTCAGATGGTAAAGAATCCACCTGCAATGTGGGAGACCTGGGTTGGAGACCTGAGTTGGATCCCTAGGTTGGGAAGATCCCCTGGAGAAGGGAATGGCTACCCACTCCAGTATTCTTGCCTGGAGAATTCCAAGGACAGAGGGGCCTGGCGGGCTACAGTCCATGGGGTTGCAAAGAGTTGGACACAACTGAGTGACTTTCTTTTTCATTAAAAAGAATGAAATAATGCCATTTTCAGCAACATGAATGGACCTAGAGAGTGTCATACTGAGTGAAGGAAGTCACACAAAGAAGGAGAAATATCGTATGGCATCCCTTATATGTGAAATCTAAAAAGAAATGACACAAATTAACTTACAAAACAGAAAGAGAATCCCAGACTTAGAAAACGAACTTATGGTTGCCGAGGGGAAGGGATAGTTAAGGAGTTTGGGAAGGTCATGTACACACTGCTATATTCAAAATGGATAACCAACAAGGACCTATGTACTGTATAGCACATGGAACTCTGCTCAATGCTATGTGCCAGCCTGAATGGCAGGGGGTTCTGGGGAGAATGAATACTTGTATATGTACGGCTGAGTTCCTTCACTGTTCACCTGAAACTGCCACCACGTTGTTAATCAGCAATTTGTTGTTCACTTGCTAAGTAGTGTCAGAGTCTTTGCGATCACATGGACTGCATGTCGGTAGGCTTCCCTATCCTTCACTATCTCCTGGAGTTGGCTCAAATTCATGTCCATTGAGTGGGTGATGCTATCTAACCATCTCATCCTCTGTCGTCCCCTTCTCCTCCTGCCTTCAACCTTTCCCAGCATCAGGGTCTTTTCCAATGAGTCAGTTCTTCGCATCAGGTGGCCAAAGGATTGGAGCTTCAACTTCAGCATCAGTCCTTCCAATGAATATTCAGGGTTGATCTCCTTTAGGTTTGATCTCCTTGCTGTCCAAGGGACTCTCAAGTGTCTTCTCCAGCACCACCCCAATACAAAATAAAAATTTGAAAGTTTGAAAAAAAAAAAAAAGTAGATTGTGTTGTCAGCTTCCCTGATGTGGAACACTCCTGGGCTCTCTTTGCTCATGTGATTGCCATGTCTTTCCTCATCTAGGGCTGTGCTATTGATATTTTGCATCAAGAGCATACCCCTTGAATTCATCCCTGTTATGTTTCATATTCTCCCATTCAGTCTATTGCTTCAGCCTGTCAAGATCTTTTGAGAGCCTCATCCAATTCTGTCAGACTTCATATTATTCAAGGGTCCTGTGAGCCTGTACTCCAGATGTTTGTCCAAGTCATGTGAGCTGTGTGACCTGATGCCACAAGCTGACCTCGGGATGGCTGTGTCCTTTAATTGGTGCATCCAGGCAGCTCTTCCCTCTGCCTGGAGCACGCCTCCTTTAATACCTGCACAACTGGCCCCTCATTTCCTCAAGTCTGTGCTCAAATATCACTTTTTCAGTGAGGTCTTCCACACCACTCTATGTTAGGTTTCAACCCTTTCTTCCAATTCTGACATTTTATATCTCCTTCCCTTCTCTCTTTCTGCCATAGCACTTATACCCACATAACATGTATATTATTCACTTGTTTATTTTCTTATCACCTCTAGAATATAGGTGCCTCTAGGTATAGAAGTGTGTGTGTGTGTGTGTGTGTGTGTGTGTGTGTGTGTGTGTCCTTTTTGGGCCCAGGATAGCACCTGGTATGTGGTAGGCACTCAACAAATTATCTTACTCACAGTAATTAACACAGAGTTCAGATGGAGGTTAAGGGGAAACTCCCATCAATCACAGTATTTTAAACAAATAGAGGTATTTATTTCTTGCCTAGCAAGATTTCTGGAAATTGTGTGTCTGATGCTGTCATAATGGTTCCACCTTGTCATTGAAGACCTAGGTTTTTTAACTTCTCTGACTCTACCATCCTGTGCATATTGGCATGTTGCCTTATGGTTACAAAGTGGCTGCTGTACCTCCAGGTATCACAATCATGTTCCTGGCAGGAAGTGGGAAGAGAGGAAGATTTTTTCCTCAGGAGGCTTTATCTTTTTATTTAGGGAAGAAAGTTCTTCTTAGCTGACTTTTCAATACACTTTATACCAGAGCAGTGACATGTGCCCACCCTTATACTAATCACAAGCCAAGGGGGATGAGATCACCAGTCTTAACTCATCCTTTGGGGCTGGTGCTCCTCCTAAGGTGAAAAGGTCTCCATCTATCACATAAACAAATTGGAGTTCCATTACCAAAGAAAAGGTGGGGGGTGGAGGGAATGGCTGTATCATGAGAGACAGTGAACATCTTTCAGAAGATCTGTTATGCTGTTTTCTGTCCTTTGCTAATCTGGAAGAATGGCGCTTAGTCTGCCTTGCCTTGTCTGCAGGGAGGCTGCATCCAGTTCTGGGGACCATCAGGGCCTCTTCCAGGCTCTCACTGACCCTCTGGAATCCAGCCCAGCTGTGGGGTCTCAATAATCCTTCCCACCAAAGCTCTCCCTCCATCACTCTCCTCCCATCTCCTCGCACTCTACTTCCCCAAAAGGTCCCAGAAGGTACTAGGCACCAAGACCTGCATCCCAAGGTCTGTCCCACGGTCTGGCATGTGTCATTGTGGTCCCTCGGGCATCAGTGCTCAGGCCTGAATCTCCCCCTTCTGCCCTTCCATCTGCCGAGAAGCCGCTGAGTCTGGCTGTGGTGGTGGGGAATGGTGGTGGGGTTGTGCAGAAGGTGTGCCTAGAGTGTTCACAGTTGTAGACCAAGTCAGAAGGCTGAAAAACCTGAGAGGATCTCCCCTCCAAACTCCCAAACAATGGAACCAAAGCATCTTAAATGGCCCCAACCTTAGGACTGGGGATGGGTCATTCATTCCTGGGGTTTTTGCTTTGTCCTTGGGCTGTGGGACTCCTGGACACAGCTCTGGGGTGAAGGATGGGAAGAAAAACATTGCTGGATGGGCACAATAGGTGCTACCACAAACTGGCACCAGGTATCGCGTGGAGGATGGGCCCCATGGGCATGGTGTGTGTCATTAATTCACCGGCCCATTGCCACCCTCATCACTGCCCCCTCAGAGCTGGTGCTTTCCTGGGCTCCCTGCCTTCTACCCACCCCAGAGTGGGTGGGTTGGACCCACCCCAGGAAGTAACGAGTTACCCATCACTGGAGATGGTTAAGCAGAGACTTTGCAGCCCCTGGGCTGGAGTATTATAGAGCAATTTCCTGCATCTGGGGGAGGAGTGTTTCTTGCTGTGGAAAGAGCACTAGATCACTGGTCCCACAGCCTGAATTCTGCTCCCAGTTGTACCACTTGCTGCCTGAAGGTCTTGGAGCAAATCTCTTAAACTCTCTGACCCTTGCTTTTCTCACTTAGAAAGTCGAGGTGCTAACAATTGTGAGAGGATTGTTTGAAATCAGTAAGATGGTGGCCATGAAAACATTTCATAAACTTGACAGATTTAGCATCATTATTACTCAAGTTAAGTTTAGGCGCATGGCAAGTTGGCCAGAAGACCAACTCTCAAAGGAAAATTCCATCCTCATTTAAATTGAGGTGTAAACCGCAGCTTAAAATGTTTCCACTAGGAGTCAGGGCATTTTTTCCAGCCTGTATTGAGATCTAACTGACATATAATATTGTGGAAGTTTAAGGTGCCCAATGTGATAGCTTGACTCACGTATATATTGTGAAATGACTTCTGCAATAAGTTAATACTTCCATCACCTCACATAATTACCTTTCTCTGCATGTGTTGAAAACCTTTAAGGTCTACTCTCTTAGAAACATTTAAATATACAACACAGTATTTTTAACTATAGTCACCATGCTGTACATTAGAGCTCCAGGATTTCTTTAACTTATAACTGAAAGTTTGCATTTTTTGACATGTATTTCCTGCACTCCCTAGTTCTTGGCAACCACTCTTCTACTCTGTTCCTATGAGTATGGCTTTTTTGAATTCCACTTATGAACAAGATCATATAGCATTTGTCTTTCTCTGACATTTCACTTAGCATAATGCCCTCAAGGTTTATCCATATTGTTCCAGATAACAGGTTTTCTTCTTTTTCTAGCTGAATAACATTCCATTATATATCGATGTAGACGCACGTCATAGCGTATTTATCCATTTATCTGTCATCGGACACTTAGGGTATTTCCATGTTGTCTTTGCTATTGTCAACAATGCTGCAATGAACATGGGGGTCAGATATCTCTTCCAGATAGAGACTTTGTCTCCTTTGGATATATACCAAGAAGGAGAATGCTGGGCCATATGGCAATTCTATTTTTAGTTTTCTGAGGGGCCTCCACGCTGTTTCCTATAGTGGCTGCACCGGTTTCAGTTCAGTTCAGTCGCTCAGTCGTGTCCGACTCTTTGCGACCCCATGAATCGCAGCACGCCAGGCCTCCCTGTCCATCACCAACTCCCGGAGTTCACCCAAACTCATGTCCATCGAATCGGTGATGCCATCCAGCCATCTCATCCTCTGTCATCCCCCTTCTCCTCCTGCCCCCAATCCCTCCTAGCATCAGTCTTTTCCAATGAGTCAACTCTTCGCATCAGGTGGCCAAAGTATTGGAGTTTCAGCTTTAGCATCATTCCTTCCAAAGAACACCCAGGACTGATCTCCTTTAGAATGGATCGGTTGGATCTCTTTGTTGTCTAAGGGACTCTTAAGAGTCTTCTCCAACACCACAGTTCAAAAGCATCAATTCTTCAGCACTCAGCTGTCTTTACAGTCCAACTCTCACATCCATACATGACCACTGGAAAAACCATAGCCTTGACCAGACAGACCTTTATTGGCAAAGTAATGTCTCTGCTTTTGAATATGCTATCCATGTTGGTCATAACTTTCCTTCCAAGGAGTAAGCGTCTTTTAATTTCATGGCTGCAGTCACCATCTGCAGTGATTTTGGAGCCCCCCAAAATAAAGTCAGCCACTGTTTCCCCATCTATTTCCCATGAAGTGATGGGACCAGATGCCATGATCTTCGTTTTCTGAATGTTGAGCTTTAAGCCAACTTTTTCACTCTCCTCTTTCACTTTCATCAAGAGGCTTTTTAGTTCCTCTTCACTTTCTGCCATAAGGGTGGTGTCATCTGCATATCTGAGGTTATTGATATTTCTCCCAGCAATCTTGATTCCAGCTTATGCTTCTTCCAGCCCAGCGTTTCTCATGATGTACTCTGCATTTGTTAAATAAGCAGGGTGACAATATACAGCCTTGATGTACTCCTTTTTCTATTTGGAACCGTCTGTTGTTCCATGTCCAGTTCTAACTTGCTTCCTGACCTTCATATAGGTTTCTCAAGAGGCAGGTCAGGTGGTCTGGTATTCCTATCTCTTTCAGAATTTTCCACAGTTTATTGTGATCCACAGAGTCAAAGGCTTCGGCATAGTCAATAAAGCAGAAATAGATGTTTTTCTGGAACTCTCTTGCTTTTTCCATGATCCAGCAGATGTTGGCAATTTGATCTCTGGTTTCTCTGCCTTTTCTAAAACCAGCTTGAACATCTGGAATTTCACAGTTAATGTATTGCTGAAGCCTGGTTTGGGGAATTTTGGTCATTACTAGCATGTGAGATGAGTGTAATTGTGTGGTAGCTTGAGCATTCTTTGGCATTGCCAAGAGAATGCACTGGTCATAGCAAACACCCTCTTCCAACATAACAAGAGAAGACTCTACACACGGGCATCACCAGATGGTCAACACCGAAATCAGATTGATTATATTCTTTGCAGCCAAAGATGGAGCTCTATACAGTCAGCAAAAACAAGACCAGGAGCTGACTGTGGCTCAGATCATGAACTCCTTATTGCCAAATTCAGACTTAAATTGAAGAAAATGGGGGAAACCACTAGACTATTCAGGTATTACCTAAATCAAATCCCTTATGATTATACAGTGGAAGTGAGAAATATCTGGGTTGTGAAGCTCGTTTTTGTACAGTTCTTCTGTGTATTCTTGCCACGTCTTCTTAATATCTTCTGCTTCTGTTAGGTCCATACCATTTCTGTCCTTTATTGAGCCCATTTTTGCATGAAATGTTCCCTTGGTATCTCTAATTTTCTTGAAGAGATCTCTAGTCTTTCCCATTCTGTTGTTTTCTTCTATTTCTTTGCATTGATCACTGAAGAAGGCTTTGCCAAAGAGTCCGAAATACAGTACTTGGATGCAGTCTCAAAAACGACAGAATAATCTCTGTTCATTTCCAAGGCAAACCATTCAATATCACAGTAATCCAAGTCTATGCCCCAACCAGTAATGCTGAAGAAGCTGAAGTTGAATGGTTCTATGAAGACCTACAAGACCTTTTAGAACTAACACCCAAAAAAGATGTCCTTTTCATTATAGGGGACTGGAATGCAAAAGTAGGAAGTCAAGAAACACCTGGGGTAATGGGCAAATTTGGCCTTGGAGTACAGAATGAAGCAGGGCAAAGGATAATCGAATTTTGCCAAGAGAACACACATGGTCATAGCAAACACCCTCTTCCAACAACTCAAGAGAAGACTCTACACATGGACATCACCAGATGGTCAACACCGAAATGAGATTGATTATATTCTTTGCACCAGTTTACATTCCCACTAACAGTGTAGACGGATCTCCTTTGCTCCACATCCTCGCCAATACTTGGTATCTCTTAGTTTTTTTGAGTAGCCATTTGAACAGGTGTGAGGTGATTGCTCATTGTGGTTTTGACTTGTCTTTCCCTGATGATTAGTGATGTTGAACATCTTTGTATATCTGTTGGCCATTTGGATATTTTCTTTGGGAAAATGTCTATTCAGGTTCTTCATCTATTTCTAAACTGAAGTATTCGGTGGTGTTTTTTTTTTTTCTCTTGAGTTGTATGAGTTCCTTATATATTTTGAATATTAACCCCTTATCAGGTGTATGAGATCAGAAATATTTCTTCCATTCTGTTAAAGAGCATTTACAAAGAGATGCCATGTAGGCTTTTCAGAAAACACAGAGTTCAAAGGTCACAGGGTAGAGGACTTAGAAATCTTTAAGTAGAAGCTGGAGCTGATTGTCTGGCCTATTTTAAGATGTTGTTTAGTCTCTAAGTCATGTCCAATTCTTTTGCAACCCCATGGACTGTAGCCCACCAGGCTCCTCTGTCCAAGGATTTCCAGGCAGGAATAAGATATAGGTACATGCTTGAGTGGGAAGTGCCATAGAAATGGGCCTCTGTCTGAAGGGGGAGTTTGAGGTGAAGGGAACGTTTGGGCAGCAGAGGCGGTTCCGCTATTTACCTTCTCGGAGTTGACTGAGGAAGCCCACACTTCCCTGCTACTCTTTAGGATCTGGGAGAAACTTTCCAACATTCAGCTTCCTGGGTTCCATCTGTAGAGACTGTATTCAGTGGAGCTGGGTGAGGGCCCAGGAACTTGCATCTTCTAAAATCTCCTTTCTCCTGAGCCACCCTTGGGTGATTCTGCTGTGCCTCCAGGTTTGGGACTCGAACCAGAGTTGGGGTGCAGAGGGCCGTCTGTGCCCAAGGCCAGCAGCTGTCCCTGGATCCTGGTACCCAGGTCTGTTCTCAGCCGGAGGGCAGAGTGGGCCGGCTTTGAGGAAGCTGCTCCGAGGCGGGGTCCAGATGGCTCCTCCTGATGGGAGGAGAGGACTGTGTTTATGCAAAGCCTGCCTTTGGAGAAAGAACTTTAAACGGTTGGCTGCAGTTAAACCGAATTTCATTAGCTTTTCTACACAAAGCCTCTGACTCTTGGCTCTGCCCAGGAGAAGAGGAACACCTGGGGTGGTACCAACTCGGGATGTTCCCAGCAGGCCTCTGGTTAGGGGATGAAAATGATGCAGGGCTTTAAAGTGACCTTTTAAATATTTAGACCTCTTTCTGGCCCCGTATTTATCAAAAATAATCTTTGGAATCTGCAGCCGCATTTATTTTCAGCCCATTTGCAAGTCGTTCACGCAGCAAGCATTTCATCAACCAAGTGGGAAACGCTGTGTCTCACCCGGAGAGCCAAACATTTCAGAGGGGCAGCGGCGGGAGGGGCATCTGGGGATTAATTTAAAATAAAATCCTATTCCCGTGTTCCCATTACCACCTTGGAGGTTGGTGTGTGTGTATACAACCTCACACCCTTCTTTCATCTAAAATTAAAAAAAAAAAGTTTGCAGCAGAACTTTAACCTTCCCTTTAGAAATCAGCCCGAAAGGTCAGAGCTGTGCTCCTGTAGATTTCCGGGGCTCAGCTGGGACCTGATTAAAGCTGCCAGCCGTGGCTTGTCAGCTTTGTCAGAGACAACTCTATAAATTCTTTGTTATTCACTTTGCTGTATGTTATAAATACATTTATCTTCCTCTGTCAGGCGTCTGCAGGACAGGTGCTAGTGGGCTGGCAGTCCTGTTTAAGCACTTCCAACAATGTCCTCTTTCAGTGACATTAGTACAGGGACAGAGATGGCAGGAGATTCCGGAACCAGCGCCGCGGTAGGGCGGTGGGTGGTGACGCTGGTGGGACCTCAGGGAACACCTGACACAAAGCCCTGTGTGCAGGAGGTGCCCCTCCTCCAGCCCGGGCTGATGTCCTGTGGCCAGACTGCTGGGGTCCAGTGGTGGGATCGTGTCACCTCCCTGACACACAGGGACGGTGCGAGGTGATATTGGCAGAACACGTGCACTTCTTCACTCACTCTGATTAAAGCAGAGTTTTTGTCCTTCTTGTTTTCTTTTCCAAGGATTAATACTATGCTGCCAGCTGTGATCAGGCAGGTGGAGAGTGGATGGGATGGGTCCCTGGGGGGTTGAGGAGGGAGGGGGGCAGTGGCTGGGCGTGGAGTCATCACGGGGTGTGACATACATCCCTCATCTGGGTGTGATGTGCCAGTGCTGCACATGTTCTGATTCAGGGGCTGTCAGCTGCTAGAGCATCTTCGATCCCCTTTATTCGCCTCTAAAACCAGTAAGTGAGGTGCAGGGAGGTGAAAGGCTTTCCCACAGTCTCAGAGTCTGGGCTTCCCCTTGAAGCCTGGCATGTGTGAAGGGGAGAGTCTTGAGGGGCAGGAGCTGGTAGCAGGCGGCTCCCAAGGCCTCATGTGAAGGGATGGAGCTGGAGCTCAGGGGGGTTTGGTCTTGGCTCCATGACCTTCCCAGGGCGTCTCTGCTCGCTGAGCTCTCTTCTCTGAGTCCAGAGATGATGTAGCAGGGACCAGGTTTGGAGCAGTGGCAGTTGGGAGAAGAAACCAGATTTGGGCTATTTTGAAGGTAGAGCCAAGAGAATTTGCTGAGAGGTGGGGTGAAGTCTGTGAGAGAAAGAGAAGAATCAAGGATGACTCAGGTTTGTTGGCTCAAGTCCCTTAAATGAGGAAGGTTATAGAAGGGGCAGGTTTTGAGGGGAGATCAGGTGTGGGGTGTGTTCAGTTTGAGATGTCTGTTAGATATCTGTGTAGGCAGATTGAGAAAGAAGGTAGAAACACAAGTTGTGAGTTCACGGGCAAAGCTACGCTGAAGTGAGAAATGTGAGAGTGATCTACTAGACCTAATAGATTCTAACAGCTGTTGCTTAGGCTGTGAGACTGGAAGAAATTAGTAAGGGTGTGAAGATCTGACTCCGACTCCTTAACCTCTGTTTGCCTCCTGTCCTGAATTTGAGGTATGCTTGCTTTGCAGACTCATAGAGGCTGGTGTCTTTGGGTCTGCCCAGCCTCTTTCCTGCCCCATGCTCCCTGCCATCCTCCCGAGGTGGAGAAATTCTTTGGCCAAGGGGCTCTCCCTCCACGGTCCTTCCTCTAAGCTTCACTGTGTGCGCCAGCCACCTGGTCACTGCAGGTGTGGTGACCTGTGACCCGGGGCTTGGCTCTGGTGACACAGGCAGCACAGTGAGCATAGAGTGGGCCAGGGTCCCAACAGGTCCTGCCTGTACATCGCAGAGTGACCTGGAGCAGCCTCCATTTCCACATCTGCCAACTCAAGATTTGGACACGATCCATCTCCTTGATCCCTGCCCGCTCTAACATCCTGATTGTGGTTCTAATCTGGCCCTTGGTTTTCCCTGAAGGGAATCTTGTTGGCTGTCAGAGAACTTGGTGGTTTCCTGGGGAGAGAGGGAGTTGCCACTGGAGTAACCAGGGAGGAAGGTGTGTGTGTGTGTGTGTGTGTGTGTGTGTGTGAGAGAGAGAGAGAGAGAGAGAGAGAGAGATGGTTGTTAAAATACTGAACCACTTCCATGCTGATTGGTAAATAGCTGGGTTGCTTCTCTGTCACCCCAGGCTCTCCCTTGGGACCCACGACCTTCACTGAGACCATACCGAGATCCATCAACTTAAAGGGGTACCTCCAGGCCCAGCGTAAGGATGATTGGTCATTTCTTCTCCCCCACCAGTTAGAAGATTTTAAGTATCATCCCCAGCGTGTGTGTCTTTCTCTGGTAGGTCCCAACAGACAGATGGCATCTTAGAGATGCCTCTGTCTCTCACATCCCTCCAAAGCTTTGCTTCTCATTCTAGGAAAATAAATATGATCCCAGTAAATAGCTGCATCTTCATGACAGGAAGTCACAGGCAGTCTAACGGTGGGATCCCTGTTAAATCTCTGGATTATTTATAACCCAGATGTTGACAGATGCCAGATAGATTATTTGAGCCTGTTTCCTTTCTCCTCTTCTCTGAAGACCCCGTGTGCCAATTAATTCTGCAGCCTCTTGGCTCTTGGGGGCAAAGACTGTTTGCCACCAATTCTAGAAGGGCTGGCTAGTTCCTAGTGAGGCTGACTTCAGTGAAGTGAGATGGAGAGAGTGAGCCTGGCGGGGTGGGGGAGGAGTGCAGCAACAATTCAGGTGTTAAACTACTGAGGTGGAAAATTGCTCTGACAGTTATGATGATGTTGTTTCAGGTAGCGAGGGTTACACTCTCATTTACTTCAGCCACGCCTGCTGGCGCTGCCGGGCTGCCTGTCTCGTGCAAAGCTGCTCATTGCCAAGTGTCAGAGCAAGGGTTTTTGCCTGTCTCTGGGGAACTGATTGGCAGTCCTGCTCCAGAGGTGGCCACGTTCCAGGATCCGGGTTGATGGGACCCGGGGCATCACTGCCCCGAGCTGCTGATACCCATTGCTGGGCACTGGATGGGCCCCAGAGCCAGCAGTGGGGAGGCTGAGGGGCCTGGCACTTAGGGAGCATCCTCATGGGTTAGGCCCTGTGCCAGACACTGTACATAAGTTCCCATGACCCTATCTACCACTCTGCAAGGGGAGGCCACTGAGGCTCGAAGAGAAGCCGCAGATTTCTCTGGGAGCCCAGCAGGAATCAGAACTTGAGCCTGGGGTCCTGATTCCAAAGCCCAACCCTTTATTTCTCCATGCTCCAGGTGCCTCCTAGAGGGTGGGATAAGAAGCGGCTCCTCCCTATTCATTCAGTGGCCAAAGGCAGCAGGAAGTGCTTCCGGATCACACCATGAGTTGGGGCTGGTTTCTTCCCAGGCATTTCATCAAGCCAAGAAGAACCTGCCTTACTCTTTCCAGCAGGCCATCCACTGAAGAGCTTTCATCCATCACCTATTCAGCTCTAAGTGAGACGGCAGTGCTGTGGGAGATGTGGAAACTGTGTAAACCAGGGCCCTTTCCCCTGAAGAGTTGAGAGCCTGGGTAGGAAGCAGCAAGAAATGAGTGTAGAAGGGCAGTCTGCTGTGCTGGAGGTTTTCTATAAGAGGAGTAAGGCAGGAGTAAAGGGGACTGAGGCTTGGAGAAGTTGTCCTGGACGGGGTGGGAAGGAAGAGGGGAACGTGGAGAGGGCTCTGGGGTGGGGGATGGTTGTGGGGAGGTGTGTATAGGCATGGAGAGGGTGTGCAGAGAGCAGCTTCCTGGGAGGCCTGGATCCCCCAGGAACCCATAGTCTGGTCCTGAAGGGTTCATTCCTGGGCTCTGGGTCCCTGCAGCCAGCTAAGCAGCCTGGCCCCTGGGCTGAACACAGTCCCCATTGCCATTTGGCGTGGGGACAGGCAGGCTGGGCTGTGACTGCCTGCTGCCCAGGGACCGTGTGCATCCTCAAGGCCACAATAGCGGGGGCAGTCCTCATAATGGGGATGTGCCCCCTTGGTCTATGTTCTCCTGTCAAGGGAGGGGAGATTTCCAGAAAGTTCTCTCCATGGAGACTTCAGGCATAGGCGTGCTGCAGAGAGAAGCGCAGTCAGGCGCCCCCAGGACTGAAGACCGAGGATTTGGGGAGGATGAGGCCTGCCCCAGCCAGGGCCCCTGTCAGATGTCAGGGGTCAGCCCAGTCCTCTGGGTAACCAAGCTGCCGAGTAATTTCTGTTGTGTCCACCATGGAAAGTGATGCTGGGAGGTGACGAACACAGCAAAGCAAAATTCTGCATCCGTTTGAAGTAGGATGGGAGGAAGGGGGAGGTATGGTTTCTAGTCCTGGCTCCTTCATTGGGCTACTCCTGCTTTTTGGGTCTTTACTTTGTCTCGAGAGCACTGAAGATCCTGTGAAGGGAGAGGTGTGACTTGAAACCATAGTGGGCTTTTATTGAACAAATGGGGATACCTAAGCTCAGGAAGGAGAAGGAAATGGCAATCCACTCCAGTGTTCTTGCCTGGAGAATCCCATGGACAGAGAAGCCTGGTAGGCTGCAGTCCATGGGGTCGCACAGAGTCGGACACGACTGAAGTGACTTGGCAGCGGCAGCAGCAAGCTCAGGAATGTGCTCGCCACTCACTGCCTCACCCTCCATGGTAAGAGGTCCATGTTTCTCAGGGGTCTGGTGGCGCCCAAGCTTGGCTGGGAGCTGGAGGAGGCGGTGGGTAAGTGGTGCTGCAGAGCTGGGCCTCCTGGAGGAAAAGTCCAGGAAGCAGGCAGGGGCTGCCAAGGCCGGGTGGGTGGGTGGGTGGGTGTGGGGGCGGTGAGGGGGATCCCCAGGCACATCTGCCTGCGCTGTCCTCACCCTGCCCCCTCAGCCTGGGTATTGTCCCATTCAATGCCTGTGATTGAGTTTGGGATACAAGCCAGGCCCTAAAGAGCATCTGGGCAGCAACGGGGCAGGGAGGTGGCTCCCCCCTCCCCCCTCCTCCCAGGGCCTGCTGTGAATAGAGCCGGAAACCCTGCTCCTGGCCAACCCCACCCCCCCCCCGCAGCCCCACTCCCACCCACAACATGGGGACGATGGGACTGGGGCTCTCTGGAGCTGGGAAGACTGACTGTCCCATAGTTGCTGGGAGCCCTTCTCTGGGGATCCGCCAGACCTAATGAGCCATTCTCTCTGGGAGAAGCATTTGCTGTAGGAAGTAAGGAAATTCAGAGAGAGTAGGTGAGGAAACCGAGGACCCCCCCAGAAGACCAGGAAGCTGAAATTTCTTCCATCCTTTCAGAATCCAGGGATATCAGCCAGGGAGTTAGTGATTATCTGGGTGGTGAGCTCTCTTGATGGGTTAAGAAACTCAGACCCAGAGAGGGGGTGGTCTGCCCGTGACTGGTGGTAGAGCAGGACCTGAAGCCAGCATCTGACCTCTGGGCCAGGGCTCTCTGCCCACGTTCCCATCTTCCCACTGGGAGCGGTCTGGCTGATTAGACCTTGGTTCTCCCAGGGGGTCTGCCAAGGCTGTGAGGGAGAAGGCAGTGATGGTTTGTGGCTGCCCAGGAGGAGGAACGTCCTGGCTCCTCCCTTTTCTGTTCTCCCTTGGAGGAGTCTGAGGGGCAGGAGACCTTTTTCTGGGGACTTTGACCAGCACTCTGCAGTTTCCCAGAATGGTGTGGGGTGGGTAGTGTGTCTCAGCTGATTGGGACAGTCCATCTCCACTCAGGGAATTCCAAATAAGTCAAAGATGTAAGGCTGGACAATTCTGCAGTATTCCAACACATTGGAAGGCTAATGGGCATCTCCTCAACCCCTAAAATGTTCCTTTTTTGTTCCTTGGATTTTTCCTAACTTCTACTGAGACTAAGGGTGATGATGGGGAGAAAGAGGATGGGGCTGATGGTCTACAGCTGAGTTTTCATCCAAATTTAGTCACTGACAAGAGGTGTGGTTTTGGAAAGTCCCTCCCTCTCTCTGAGCCTCAGTTTCCCCATTTGAAAAATGGGTGGCTAGATTATGATCCAGAGTGTCCTTGCCCTCACATCTTAAAATTCTGCTAGATTCTCAGGTGAACCTCTTCATCCGTCTGTCCATTCTTTCTTTCAGCTGACAAGCCTTTATTGTGCACCTACTCTATGTAAGTCACCCTCTTTTTAAGGGGTAGGTCTGTCCACCCATGGACAAGTAGAGTTGACTTCCTCAAGTTACTAAGTCACCACAGCTCGGGGGGGAAAGCCCCCCTCAAGGCTCTGAGACTCCTCAAAGAATATTAATTATTCTCCAAGGAAGTCTTCATTCTGAGTAGCTTTCTTTCTCTGGTAATTAACATTACATGTCATTAACAGTCAGGGAACATTGTATGATCAAAGACAGCATAATTTGTAGCAAGATTCTGAGGAATAGCACAATATTTGTTAATTATGTTATTGATTCTTATGGTCTGGAATGTCCTAATTATTCCTGATCCCAACTGGACCCCATGGTGCCCGCCAGGCTGGCTTTGAACTGCTGTCCTCCCCATGGGTGGCCTGGCCCCCTGCTCTGGGGCTGGTGGGACCACAGCTTTCAAAAGGATCAGAGAAGCTTTGTCTCCCCAGAGCCACATGAAAGCGGGAGCTGCTTGGAACGTGGGGGCTGCCTCTCTGAGGCTCCCGCAGCAGCTCTGAGTCAACAAGAGAAATGTAACATCATGCTTTAATTAGCCAGATGCTGTTAATTGACTTCTTGGGGGCTCCAGCAGGCCCTGCTTCAAGGGGGCAGAGGGAGGGGTGTTCTTCTAGGCCCAAGGCCACTTGCTGCTTCTGATGATGCAATACTTGGTGGTGCCCTGCAGGCCTGGTGGGCACAGGAAAGCCCCCCGGGGGTGGGGGTTGGGCATCAGCGGAAGTGTCTGGGGTAAACCTTCCTGCCTGGCTCTAAAAGTGCTAAATGAGGTGGTGTATTTCAACCAGTGGCATCATTACAAAATGATGCTTGTTTCTTAATCGGCTGTATTTATGAGTGGGCTGAGCTCCCTCCCTCTTGCTGTTGAATCCTGCAATTAACCTTTGTAATGCATGACAACAGATTTCCCACTCAAAGAGTTTTGTCTGAACCCCAGTGGGCTGCGTTCTGAGTGATACTGACAGAGGGGTGTGGTCTGACCAGCTCAGGAAGGTGCCTGGGTTATAGGGGTGGGAAGATAGACTTACCCTGAAAAGATCCAGGACACCATCACCAATAGTAATTAAAAAGCAACTCCTCCCCAAGCTGTATGGGCTCCTCTTTTCTCACAAAGACCCATGAAGTAGGTCCTGCTAGTATCCCTACTTTACGGAGGGGGAAGCTAAGGATCAGAGAGATCAAGTGACTGTCAAGTTTACATAGCCAGGCAGAATTAGGAATCAAGGCTGTCTAGACCATCTGGCGTTACTATGCCATGCCACAGAGGGTTTTTCCTAAGTGGCTCTGGGGCGTTTCTGGAGAGTCTACTGATGCCGCTAATCGGTGTTTCCCATCAGTGGCGCTCCGGGGTGCTTGTGCCTGTGGTTGTGGCTATTTGGGAAAGGGAGGTGAGGAGGTCAGAAAGGATCTGTGGAGCCGAGGGCAGAGGGCAGAGGAGAAGGCTGGAGAGCTCCTCCCATCTGGCACAGACACTTGACTCCCTCCTCTCCTGGGCCTCTGCCTTTCCTTCTCATGCCTGGTCTTTCCAGCATCTTCTTGCAGCTTTGGACACTGAAACACTCACTGAGTGGCGAGCTGACTTCACCAAGAACCTGCTGCTTCTCAATGGTGAAACTACATCCAGGAACCAGTCGTCATATTTTGAGCATGTTGGCAGGGGAAATGAAGCAATGGGAGAGAAGGTTCCTGCTTCAGGCAGCCTCTGCTCTGACGGGATGTCAGGCCAGGGGGAGGGAAGGCAACCAGAGACCTGGCCCCAGACCTGCCCACCCCATTCTCCAGTCCCTCAGCAACAGCTGCAACAGGAACAGAAGTGGGGGGACTGTCCAGGCTGTTAAGGAGGGAGGTACTGGATGGGCAGGGATGAAGTGGAGGGGGACACAGTGACCGAAGGGCTGCCAGCCCCTGGCACAGGCATGGGGTCAGCTGGTGTGGCCCAGAGATTTGACCGCAGAGGGATATTGTGTCCCAGTCCTACTGTGTGCTTGTGCCGTATGATAAGTCGCTCAGTCGTGTCCGACTCTTTGTGACCCTTTGGACTGTAGCCCGCCAGGCTCCTCTGTTCATGGGTTCTCCAGGCAAGAATATTGGAGTGGGTTGCCATGCCCTTCTCCAGGGGAGTCTTCCTGACCCAGGGATCAAGCTGGTGCCTCTTATGTCTCTTGCATTTGCAGGCAGGTTCTTTACCACTAACGCCACCTGTAGCAGCCCCCTTACCATTCTGCCTGCTCCAGCCCCACTCCATCTGATCGCCTCTCTTCATATCTCAGTCAGTGGGAGATTGCTTATTTTTCTTTTTCCTCCTTTCTTTTTATATTCTGGGGCTACTGCCAAGGGACCCTGGGAAGGGGCACTGGTCAGAGGAAGGGGCAGATAAACTGAGACCTGAAGGTCTCCACAAAAGTAATTTCATGTAAGAGCAATCATAACATACTTTTAAATTTTTCATTCTTTAATTTTTTTTCTTTAACTTGCCCTCCTCTCCCTTTCCCCTGCATCATGCTCTTAGTCTCTGCCCACTCAGGGAGTCCCTCCTGTCAACATCCCTCTCTGTATCCCTCCATATCCTCTAACTCCAACAATTTACAAACATGCATGTGGTGTGTGTGTGTGTGTGTGTGTGTGTGTGTGTGGACTGTTTGCTTTAGGAAAGCAGGATTATGCTATCTAGCCTCTGACTTTTTCCCTCCCCAGTACCTCCTGGCAATCCTTCCAATTAGACCAGTGTTGCTCTCATGCATTCCTTTTAATAGTTCCAGATAGTCTACAATGTGGATATCCATCTATCATGTAAAAGAAATTATTTTCCTATTAATGAGAATTCACTTTCTTTTCACCTTTTTTTTTTTTTTTTAAATCAGAAGAGAACCTTTGGAAAATATAACCCTGGCCAAGTCGATCCCTGACTTAAAATCTTCCAGCAGCTGCCTATTTATCTGGGGGCAGAGTTGTGACTCAGAGGCACATTGTATTCCAGGGTGACCCCCTCTCTAGCTCAGCAGGCACCAATGCTGCTTCAAACTCTGTTCCAGCCAGAATGAGTCAGTTTTAATTCCTCAAATACACCCGTTCTTTCTCTCTCTGCCCAAAGCACTCCTGCCCTACCTGGCTAACTCTTCTGCTTCCTTCAGGTCTCAGCATATATGCCCCTTCTTCTGGCCATTCCCCTACCCAGATCCCTTGACAGGGGCCTTGGGGTCTGGGTCTTCTGGAAGATACTGGTCACATTGTGTTCTTCCTCCCATCAGCATCTGACTTGATATGTTATGTATCCAAGTGAAAGTGTTAGTCGCTCAGTCATCCAACTATTTGCTACCCTAGAGACTGTAACTGGCTCCTCTGTGGGATTCTCCAGGCAAGAATACTGGAGTACATTGCCATTCCCTTCTCTAGGGGATCTTCCTGACCCAGGGATTGAACCTGGGTCTTCTACATTGTAGACAGACTCTTTATTGTCTGAGCCATCAGGGAAGCTGTTATGTATCCAGGGACTTGCCTAATGCCTGCGCTTACGAGGTGCTTCTGGGTGGAGTGAATGATTGAGTGAAGGGTGACGGATCAGGCCCTGTGAGGAGGCTGGCGTGAGCCTTGGGCTGGGCCACCATGTAAGGTGTCTGTGCGAGAGGGAATTGAGGATCAGGGATCAGGACAGAAGCCAGATTGTTAAGGCCTCCATGGGGAATGGGGTTGGGGAGGACAAAGTCAGGTTGAGGCTTTGGAACAGATGAGATCCCTGGGGTTCACTGTTGGGTCTCACTGGCAGCCAAAGAGACTCAGGGGGCAATCTGGGGACCTAGCAACTCTAACTCAGCTACCATCCTCCCAATTCCAGGTCAGGAAGGGTGTCCACGTTATGCCTACCTCGGAAAGAATGGCGTCAAGAGTGGGACTTTTCAGTGTGTTTTCAGGTAGGAGCATTATGGGAACCCACAGGAAGCAGTGAGCATTATGGGAACCCACAGGAAGCAGTGAGCATTATGGGAACCCACAGGAAGCAGTGAGCATTATGGGAACCCACAGGAAGCAGTGAGCATTATGGGAACCCACAGGAAGCAGTGAGAGAAAGCAAAGGCAGAGGAGATGGGTGAAGAGTGGTATTGTGCCTTCCTTAGAAGGTGTCCGTCTTCATAAAGACTGCAGCACCTGGAGCTAAGAATCCCAGCTTGCTCCTCTGTGCCCACTGCCTTCCAGTGACTCAAAGTGCGCTCCAGGGACTGGTGCCAGCCGGCAAGCCATTGAGTCTATAATGAGAGAAGTCCAGAAATTGAGTGAAAGCACTGGAGTTTGTGTGCATGCTCAGTTGATCAGTCGTGTCTATAGTTGGCCAGGTTCCTTTGTCCATGGGATTTTTTCAGGAGAAATACTGGAGTGGGTTGCCATTTCCTCCTCCAGGGCATTGAACCCATGTCTCCTGTGTCTCCTGCATTGGCAGGTGAATTCTTTACCACTGAGCCACATGGGAAGCCCTGAAAGCACTGGAGATTTGATAGCAACTTGACATTGGTACAGTCAGTGGAGTCCTCTTATTGGATGAGGTATAGAGCAGCGTGGGAGGCGGGAGAGGGGAGTTACATGGGACATGAGCCCCATGAGATCATGCAAGTAGGATCATGTATTAGTCTGTGTCTTACTGCAAATTAAAAGCAAACCGTTCTAGACTATGAGGAACTCCCACCCAAACAATGACCAATGACTTGTCTCTCCTTCTCCCAAGGGCAGAGCAAGAAGACAGCAGCCAGTGGGAAGGGACATTGGTTAGCCATCTGTAGGAATTAAAAGTTGTAACTTGCTGTCAATGTTGTCTGGAAGAAATGTAGGCTCTTTTCCTCTGAAGTCTTGAGAGAGACTGTCCTTTGCTCCCTGGGGAAGGGAGGTCAATCATGGCATCTAGAATAACCTTCCTGCTGGAGGTTGATGAGGATAATTCCCCACTCCTGTGCCACTTATTATACATTTCAAAGCTTTCACTTGCTTTATCTTTTTGACCTTTATGACCATCCTCCACATAGATCAGAGGAGGCCTTATCATCCTCACTTTGTAGAATGGACAGTTGAGAACCAGAGAGGTTAAATCAGTTTCCCAAAGTTGCCCAGCAAATTAAAAGCAAAAAAGAGTAGGAGACAACTCCAAGATTTTTTTTTTTTAATCAGTGGCCAGTACTTTTGCCTGGAAAATCCCATGGACGGAGGAGCCTGGTAGGTCGCTAAGAGTCGGACACAACTGAGCGACTTCACTTTGACTTTTCACTTTCATGCATTGGAGAAGGAAATGGCAACCCACTCCACTGTTCTTGCCTGGAGAATCCCAGGGACAGGGGAGCCTTGTGGGCTCCCGTCTATGGGGTCACACAGAGTTGGACAAGGCTGAAGCGACTTAGCAGCAGCAGCAGCAGGAAAGTGGGTACAGGGGAACTGAAGGAGCCCAAAATATAAACAGTAACTACTATAGTGACAGCAGCTGTATTTGCTGAATTGTGACTGTGTATCAGATACTGGTGTAATTACCTTATTTAATTTTCACAATGGATACAATTACCATCTCCATTTGCAGATGAGGAAACAGAGCCTCTGCAAGATTAAATCATTTGTCCACAGTCACCCAGCTGCTAATTAACAGAACCGGTGTTTGATTTAGACTAGCTGACTCTAGAGAAATTCTCTGCACCGCCACACACTTAGCCAGGTGATAACCCCCCCGCCGCCCTGCCCCAGCCTGGAACATGAGTTGTTATGAGTCCCACAGACAGAAGCTGAGGCTTGGTCATGTCGGGGGCAAGTAGAATTCAAGACCCTGAGGCTGGGGTTCAAGGTAGGCCTTGCTGATTCCTGACCTCAGTCTCCTGGCATATTCTGCAGTCTCTCACAGCCACAAGCTCTGCCCCGGGGAGGCAGGTGGGCAGGCAGTGTGGATGGGTCAGCCCACGCGTAGGATCTAGTTTGCACCTTCCCTCAGTCTCCTGGCAGCGAGGACCGGAAAGTCGAATGCATTCACTTCAGCACCTGGCAACTGCTAATTATTAACGCCCAAGCCGCTGGCAGCTCCTCGTTATGTCACATCATACAGAAGATTTATGGCCACTTTGAAAGTGGCTTTGAAATGAGACAAAACTCAATATTGAATTTTTTCATCCCTTTCTCCCTTGGGGTTTCAGGGCATATGATATCAGCTTCCTCCTCATTAGCATATTTCTAACGAGCACTTATTAAGGTGAATTTCACTGCCGCTCTCTGGGTTTTCATTAGAGTAGGGAGTACGTGGGGTGGGGGGGTGCGGCAGCACGGCAGATGCAAGACCTCAGGGCTCTGGGACTGGGGCCTGTGCTTAGCTCCAACCTCGTGGTGAGCTCTGTTTTCCCATCCCTGAGGGAGGGATCCCCCTGTTTTCCGCAGGGGATAGGGCAAAAGGAACATGGATGGTTATAAAGCAGGGCTCACCATACAGGTGAGTGGGTTGCAAAGGCAGCAAACACTTGGGCTGACTGAGAGGTTGGAAGGTTCAAGGTACACAGAATCCAATGTGGCCCAGGGGGACCTCACCATCTCCTTGGCCCCGGAGTGCCTTGCCCTTCAAGGAGGCTCTGCTCAACGACCTCCTTTTTCTTGCCCAGTAGATGGTAGATTGGGAGGGGCACTGAATTTGGGATCCAAAGACCTGGATTTGAGGTCAGCTCTGTCTATTACCAGCTGTGTGACCTTGGGTGAGTCTTTTTGCTCTCAATCCCATGCAAAGACAGAGACCTGTTCATTGATTCATTGATTCATTGATCCAGTCATTGGCTAGTTATC
Organism: Bos taurus; assembly: GCF_002263795.3. NCBI lineage: Eukaryota > Metazoa > Chordata > Mammalia > Artiodactyla > Bovidae > Bos > Bos taurus. The sequence goes on along the minus strand of NC_037337.1, from coordinate 13,049,171 downwards.
AAACAGTTCCCGACACCTGGCACTGTGCCAGGTGCCAGGTGCCCATCCCCCCTGCTTTGGAGGGAAACCCCACCTCCCTGTTTGCTCTTGCTGCAGAGAATCACTGTAGAACTTTTTAGAGCTATCAGGGACCTTAGCTAATGGCTCTGAAAGTATAAGACTGTCAGTCAACATCCTTTTATAGATAGAGAATCTGAGGCCCAGACAAGCCAGTAAGAGCCTTCCCATGGCTGGTGGATGATGCTAGAAAGCTAAATTCAGGACTTTATTCTCATGCCCTCTGCTTTGGCTGGATCATCCACTTGAGAAGTGATTCTCACTCCTCCTTATCAGAAAACAGCTCAGAGAGGTTCAGTGACTCAGTCAGGGTCACACAGCCAACTGTTGGTAGACCTGGGGGTGAGAGATCTGGTTCTGGGTTTCCCTGTACCTGGCCATTTTTCTCCACTTTTGGCTGGGCGCTTGGCTCATGCCCTCCTTGGAGCCCACGGACAGCCTCATCAGCAGATCCTGTTCTCTCAGGGCCCTCCCCGCAGGCTGGAGGTTGCACTGCTTGCTTGCTCTTTCCACCTTTATCCACCAGGACACAGAGAGCCGCAGAGCTCTACCATTTGGCTTTAGTGATTGTTCCACAGTGGGTGAAATTGGTTTGAAATAAATGTCTCCTCTGCCTTCCTCCCTGGGGGTGATTTTATCCTCCTCTCCACTTTGTGGAGTGATCCAGAGTCTGGAAAGCGCCTGTTCTGCCTAGATATGTTCTTTTAGATGTAAAGGTGTTGCTACGGCTACTGCTGAGCCCGAGGTTTCTTGAGAGCTGGGCTGTGTTGGCTGCAGAATTCCACAGCGAGCTGCCCCTTCCCCGTTGCCTCGGACGCATCCGGCATCTGAGCGCTCCAAGAGCAGAGCTGAAAGTTAGTCTAGGCTGCTCTTGCTTGTTAAAGTATTCAAATATTTTCTGGATGAGGCCCAGAATGGGGCAGGGTGCTGCTCATTCCTGGGGCACAAGCCCCACTGCTCTGCTTTGCTGGAGAACTGGCCCTTTCTGTACTAAATTTCATGTCCTTGGAGGGCAGAGGAGATGCACAGGAATCATGTACTCAATTATTGATCCTATTCAGAGCTCTTGGCAGTTATTGCTCCCCCTACCCCCAATTAGGGCTTTTCTGATAGCTCAGTTGGTAAAGAATCCACCTGCAATGCAGGAGACCCCGGTTTGATTCCTGGGTCAGGAAGATCCTCTGGAGAAGAGAATAGGCTACCCAATCCAGTATTCTTGGGTTTCCCTTGTGGCTCAGCTGGCAAAGAATCTGCCTGCCAATGAGGGAGACTTGAGTTCGATCCCTAGGGTGGGAAGATCCCCTGGAGAAGGGAAAGGCTACCCACTCCAGTATTCTGGCCTGGAGAATTCCATGGACTCTATAGTCCATGGGGTCACAAAGAGTCGGATATGACTGAGTGACTTTCACTTTCACCCCCAATTAGCTAGCTAGCTTGAGGGGCAGAGAGTGAGAAGGCAGGCTCATCCCCTTGAAGGCCTGTTCCTAATTTCTCCCTTGATTCCTCAAATTAGAGTAGAGGTGAGATGGATACATTTAAAGCAGATAGGCTAAGGGATGACACAGATACACAGAGGACACTGTAAGCTGAGATAATCTCGTCCCAGGGGTCTGGCATCCTCACCTGCAACCTCAGCTTTGCTCCGGGATCATCGCCCAGTCCTGAAGCGGAGGCTCACCACCTCCCCACCCATCTCCTGATGTCAGAGCCCTACAGACCTTAAAGATCATCTTTCTCAGCTAGGTTCAAGAGCCTTAACACCCCTTGCCATCCACTGTATGTAATGGATGGACTTTTCTCCTGTGCATCTAGAATGGTACAAGTTGTGAACCATCCTTGGGAAAGCTGATAAAACAGTCTCTGAAATCATTTTCTGGATTCTTTGGTTCAGATGAGGAACCAGTTAGTTAAGAAAGCCTCCCTCTCAGCTGTAGAGGACAATGAAGTACCATGGAGGCCAAAGACTGGCCCAAGCTCACACAGCTGGCCTACGCAGCTCTTCCCACAAAAGCACAGTGTCCTCTCTTCCTCTGCTCAAACTTAATGGGCGTGGAGGAAGTTCTGACCCAGAGATGACCCCCATCCCTCCCCACATGCCACATACAGCATGTGCACACACGCCACCAAGTCAGAAGGGCGAAGCCAGACCTGGAAGCATAGTACTAGAGAAGCAGGTAGTCCTGAGTTCAAGCCTGGTTCATGAACTTCTAAACCGTGAGTCTCTGTTTGTCACCTGCCGATGGAGATCGCAATACCTACTTCTTAGGGCCACCGTGAAGACGGGGATTGGCCAGGTACCCAACTCAGGGCCCAGCACAGGACAGTCTCTCGGGAACCATTCATTTCCTGCTTTCTTCTGGGGTTCCGTAAGATGCTCCATGGTTCGTAAGTGAATGGAATGTTCATTATCTGAGTCAGTCTTCTTGCAGATCCTCATCCAACAGGGGATATTAACAGAGCATCCTTAGTGAGAGCTGTTGTGTATTGAATACAGCATTGGTGCACAGTGCTCACTTGAGCTCAAACTTCAGCCCTGGTTTACTCATCAGCTGGGTACACCCAGCCCCCAGCCCCAGCTCCTCCCTGGCACCCTATCCTTTTCTTTCTGCTCCCCATCTTGGCAACACCAAACCTCCATGTGTCAGAGGTCTGAGCCATGGCTTCACAAACTTCTGGCCTGCCTCCTGTTCTTCCCATCTCACTGAGTCCCTGAATGTGTTATGACAAATTTAGACATTTGTGGGCACACCACAAATGAGAATTAAAACCCTGGGGAAGCATGGTTAGACTTGGCATAAGCTTCCTGTTTTCTACCTATTGGTGACTCAGCACTTTGGAGGTTGGCACCTTGCCGCTCAACCTGCCTGCAGAAAGCGGAAAGCAACTTGAATTGGAGCAGCTGGAGTCAAAGTGGAACCTGCCCCGACCTCCACCTTGCCTCGAGGAATGGGCGGTTCATGTTTCTGAGTTTTCTGTTGGGTTGGAAGTGAGACAGAGAAGACCTTTCTCGGGTTCCAGCGCTTGCTACCAAAATACTTGTTTGCAACTGTGCCTGTTTCCTTTCCTGTCTTGGTGAGTGGGTTATGGTGAATGGGACCAGATCTCTGGATTTATTCAGATTCGGCATGATTTTATTCCTTATTCCTCAAGGCCTGTCCTTGTCCAGGAATGGGTTTGAAGTAAAGGAAATAAAACTGAATAGATCATCAGTATGGAAGCTCGCCTTGGAAACTGCTTTTCAGGAGAGGGGGAAAAAAAAAGAACATCTCACTGGCTCTGGGGTGGAAATGCACCTGGTAGTGTGGGCAGCGGCTTGGCACCCCACACCCCGGTTAAGTGAAGATTCGCAGGCTCCAGTTAACTGAGGTTGGGCTTCTGTACCCTGGTGCTCAGGATGGCCTGTGCCGAGCTAAGCCTAACTCGGTGGCCTGGCTCAGATGTCACCTGCCTAATGCCTCAGTCGGCATTGTTCCATGGAAACCTCAGAAGGAACCGCTCTGACACATTAAGCTTTTTAATTTAGCACACACCACGCATATATGCCCCCAGACAAAACAGAATTGATTTATAATTCTCTTAATGGAAGCAAAGGCTTTAGTTGCTCCAGAAATAGATCGTTACCTCTGCCACCTTTTATAATTTTTTCCCCTCCCATTTTTTTAAACACCACCGTGGTCTAAAAATAAGATGTTTCATTTCAGCCCTCTGTCGTCATCCACCAATGCCAGGCATTTCTCTTTAGACTTTTAATTTATAGCATGTTTGTTCTGTTACACTTCATTAATTAATGTTCTTCCCAGGCCCCCATGCCAGAGTCTTTGTGTAATACTCTCTTACAGTAAGCAGGTGCTTTTATCCTTAATGAACAATTTCCTGGAAAATACTGAAATAAACAACGAATAATCAGGCCAGGAGCACAATGAGTCTGGGAGTTGTGTCCCATTCTGCAAATTAAACCCGGGAAGATGAGGGTCGATTCTGATCCTTCAAGGTGCTGTTTTTGATGGCCCATTCCTTTGGGAAGGAATGCAAAGTGCTGATGAAGGTGAGTGAGCATCTTGCTCCTCTAGAAAACCGGAGTTCAGAGGAACCATTTTATCACGAATGCTCTCAGCCATGGAGATGGTGGTCAGACATGGCCTAGGCCAGAAAGGCAGCCAAATTGGCTTCTGATCCAGACTGGAAATCATCTGTTGCTGAAACTGTGGGTCAGCAGGGCCTGACTGGGCCAAATTGCAAACTTCCTGAAATTCATCTTGAGCTCCTTTCTCTGGGTCCTGGCAGACTTGTCCCTCTCCCAGAAGGCGGTCCTTATCAGAGGATCCTAATCTCAGTCTCTCTCTCTGTACACTCCCCCAGGAGTATTTGTATTGCATCCCTTCTGCCCTCGGCAAGAGGATTGACCACATTTGACTCAGTGTTTTAGTGACTATAATCACTTCCCGTCATCCTCGTCTCTTTGACTCTGCAGGACCCTCTGAGTCAGGTTTTCTTACTATTCCCACTCCACAGAGGAGGAAACTGTGACTTCCAAAGGTCAAGTGACCTGCCCAAGGTCACACAATTGGTACGAGGCAGATCTGAGGTTAGGACTCAGGAATTGAGACCAGAGCCCCAGGTGCTTGTCAGCTATGGAGGACCAGAGCCTGTGGGGTGCAGGGGACGGAGCAGGTGCTGGAGTGAGGTGGCGTTCCCTGGGCTGCTCTGGCCAGGCTGTGAGCCAGGATTCATCAGTGTCATGGACAAAGTGCTGCAATAAATTTCTTTTAAAATTGGAATACTTGGTTCATTTATTATACCAGATAGAGCTGACAAAATCCTACATTATCCATCCATTTTTTGTGTCATCAGATCATTTTGGGTCTTTGAAATGGCATAATGTTTTTAATCACAGCTTGTGTATAATCACAGCATGGACACAGACCACTCAGTTATAATGGCAATCCCCACCCTTCCCCGCCCCGCCCCGGCTTGATGGCTTCCAGGGCTGCGTGGAAAGCTCTGTAAAGTGGCCTATGTCCCCAAGAGTAGTGAGCTCAGGGCTCAAAAAAACCCTGCTCTTTGGGAATATGCACCCCAAGGAGCCTTGTGGGAGAGTCTGGGCATGGGGGAGGGTAAGCTATGGGGGCACTGACGAAAGGTCCTGACTTTTTGGCAAAATGAAGATGGCTTTGTTAAACTGAGAAGCTGAGACCAGCTCATCATAGAAAATGTTGACAGCAAAGTATAGAGAAGAAAGTAAGTTACCAAAAATATTATTACCCAGGTGCCTTTGCTAATATTTTAAACATCTTTCTGGACATCTCTCTTTTTTCTTGCTTGCTCTCAGAACACACATCACACACACACATACAATTCAGTTGTAATGTCCATGCTGTTTCGTAACCTGTTTTTCACATAACGATACATCAGGGTCCTCTTTCCATGGTAGTGAATGTACGTATATTATCTTTTATTTGTTTTTTCCTAACTTTTTTAAAAATTGTAAAATTTTTTAAATTAGAAAGTTTTTTTCCTATTTTTAAAAAAATTGAAATATAATTGGTTTATAATATTGTGTTAATATCATGCATACAGCAAAGTGATTCAGTAATATATATATATATGTGTATTTTCAGATTCTTTTCCATTATAGGTTATTACAAAATATTGAATATGGTGCCCTGAGTTATACTATAGTACTTGTTTTTATCTTTTTTATATATAGTAATGTGTATCTGTTTGTCCCAAGCTCCTAATTTAACCCTGTTGCCCTTTTTTCTTTGGTAACCATAAATTTGTCTTCTATGTCTGTGAGTCTGTTTCTGTTTTATAAGTTTATTGGTACCTTTTTTTAAAGATTCCACATATAAGTGATATCATATGACTTTTGTTTTTCTCTGTCTGACTTAATTTACTTAATATGACGACCTCTAAGTCCATCCATGTTGCTGCAAATGGCAATATTTCATTCTTTTTTTAAGGCTGAGTAATAGTCTGTCATATATATATACCACATCTTCTTTATCCATTCATGTCGATGGACATGTAGGTTGCTTCCATATGTTCAGTTCAGTTCAGTTCAGTCACTCAGTCATGTCCGACTCTTTGCGACCCCATGAATCGCAGCACCCAGGCCTCCCTGTCCATCACCAACTCCCGGAGTTCACTCAGACTCACGTCCATCGAGTCAGTGATGCCATCCAGCCATCTCATCCTCTGTCGTCCCCTTCTCCTCCTGCCCCCAATCCCTCCCAGCATCAGAGTCTTTTCCAATGAGTCAACTCTTCACATGAGGTGGCCAAAGTACTGGAGTTTCAGCTTTAGCATCATTCCTTCCAAAGCTATTGCAAATAATGCTGCAGTGAACATTGGGGTGCATGCATCTTTCCCAATTAGTTTTCATCTTTTCTGGTTATGTGCCCAGAAGTGGGATTGCCTTACATATATTTTCCTAAAGTATGTTTGCTTTTATGATTATGGTGATGATAATATTCATTATAAGAAACACTAAGAAGAACAGAAGTGATTGACTTAGAAAGTAGAAGTCCTGTGATGTTTCTCCCTTCCCCTCCTCTTACCAATGACCACTATTAATGCTCCAGTGTATAGCTTCCATATTTTCCCACACATCAATATTTTAAATGTTTACATAATATTTTGTTATGTATACATGGTGGGATTTCTTTAGCAAAGACCACCTCAGTGGCGCTAGTGGTGAAGAAATCACCTGTCAGTGCAGGTAGACGTAAGATATGTAGGTTCGATCCCTGGGTCAGGAAGATCCCCTGAAGAAGGTCATGGCGACCCACTCCAGTATTTTTGCCTGTAGAGTCCCATGGACAGAGGAGCCTGGTGGGCTACAATCCATAGGGTTGCTAAGAGTTAGGCATGACTGATGCAACTTATCACACATGCACCACTGACGTAAGCATTCAGGCTGTTTCAGTGTTGTAATGCATATCTCATTATTAAGAGATGATGCAACATTCTTAAACCTACCTTTGGCTTGGTCAGTTTTTAAAATTCAATTGCAGAAGTGGAATGCTGGGTTAAAGATGTACATGAAAACATGTTGTTGTGTATTGCTCATTGCTTTCTGTGACACACCAATGCCCATTTCCGTGACCAATTCACAGATGTGGGGGCCTTCAGGCTTTGAGACAGTTGATATCTGACTTCAGATTCTCCTGGCCTAGATACATACAGAAGGTTCCAGAAGGAAACCTGGAGAGGCTACCCTAGTCTGTAGACTAACAACCAAGCCCTCCTGTTTAGCTCCTTGCTGGGAAGAAGAGGTGTCCAAGGAGTGATGGGGCAGAGACTGCCCTGGTGTGGGCCCTGGGCTAGACTAGAGCATGAGACAAGAGTCCAGTCTTCAAAGGGGTGCTGAGGATTGGACAGAAAGGTGGCAGGGACTTAGGGTCCCCACCCTCACAAGGGCACTGACGCTTGCATTTCCAGTGTTGGGCTGTGGCTTGATATTCATGAGAACTTGTTCTCTTATCCTTCCTGTGTAGTCAAAGGAAAAGGAGGCTCAGAACAGTGAAATGAGTTCTCTGTGATCCAGGACTAGAATCTAATTCTCCTATCTTCACTGCTTTATCTCCTTGCTGCTGGGAGATGGGACCAACCCAACATAGGGGGTGAAGAGAGAGAAGAACGTGAAGAGGGGAAGGGCAGCAAAGAGAGACACACTGGAGGGGAACTTGTAGAGTTCAAAGAGTCCTAGAGATGGTATGAACATGGAATGAAGCTGAACAAACATGGAATGAAGCTCAGAGATGCAAAGCAACCTGTCCCTGGTCACACAGCAAGTTAGTGACTTAGCAGGTAGAGAGGAAGAATGGGGCTGCGGGAAGCTGAGTTGCTCCTGACCTGAGCTGGACCTCAGGAGGGAAAACCCGAGGAAGAGAGGAAGTGCAGCCGCTCTGAGTCCTAACAGAGTGGAGTTGGGAGACTGACCAGGCTTGGGAATCCCCCACAGCCCTGGACAAGAGTGAACTCAGAGGCAAGTGGAATGGAGATGGGCCTGATCCACCGTGTGCAGGACCTGTGGGGATGGTATGCATCAGTTGCAGCAAATGTCTCTGATATTTGCCTGGGGCTTCCTGCCAGGCAAAGGCCTCGGCACTTTGAGTTAAGCCACATCCTGGGTCCATTGCCGTCTCGTGGCCATTTCCATACACGCTCCGGCAGGTGTCTGGGGTCTAGGGACAGGGCCTGCTTGAATTATTGTGTCTGCAGTGACTGGCAAGTGTTCAGTAAATGTTTGCTGAATGAGTCGATGAGACCATTTAATAACTATACATTTCAGACTGACCCTGGGGTCACCAAATACATATAGTGAAGCCCAGATTTTCCAGCAGAAGATCTTTCAGTCAGCATTTCCCTAGATCCTTAGAAATTAGAATTCCGTTTAAATGCAGAGTTCCAAAGAATAGTAAGGAGAGAAATAAAGCCTTCCTCAGAGATCAATGTAAAGAAATAGAGGAAAACAATCGAATGGGACAGACTAGAGATCTCTTTGAGAAAATTAGAGATACCAAGGGAACATTTCGTATAAAGATACAGAAATGATATGGACCTAACAGAAGCAGAAGATATTAAGAAGAGGTGGCAAGAATACGTAGAAGAACTATACAAAAAAGATCTTCATGACCCAGATAACCACGACACTGTGATCACTCATCTAAAGCCAGACATCCTGGAATGTGAAGTCAAGTGGGCCTTAAGAAGCATCACTACACATGTATACCTGTGGTGGATTCATTTTGATATTTGGCAAAACTAATACAATTATGTAAAGTTTAAAAATAAAATAAAGTTAAAAAAAAAGTACAGGAAAAAAAGTAAAAAAAAAAGAGGGAAGATGAACATTAACAAAATTTTAAAAACTTTATTCTTCTAATAAAATCATAAAATAATAAAAACTAAAAAAAAAAAAGAAGCATCACTACAAACAAAGCTAGTGGAGGTGATGGAATTCCAGTTGAGCTATTTCAAATCCTGAAAGGTGATGCTGTGAAAGTGCTGCACTCAATATGCCAGCAAATTTGGAAAACTCAGCAGTGGCCACAGGACTGGAAAAGGTCAGTTTTCATTCTAATCCCAAAGAAAGGCAATGCCAAAGAATGTTCAAACTACCGCACAATTGCACTCATCTCACACACTAGCAAAGTAATGCTCAAAATTCTCCAAGCCAGGCTTCAACAGTACATGAACCATGAACTTCCAGATGTACAAGCTGGATTTAGAAAAGGCAAAGGAACCAAAGATCAAATTGCCAACATCTGTTGGATCACTGAAAAAGCAAGAGAGTTCCAGAAAAACATCTACTTCTGCATTATTGACTATGCCAAAGCCTTTGACTGTGTGGATCACAACAAACTGTGGAAAATTCTTTAAGAGATGGAAATACCAGACCACATTACCTGCCTCCTGAGAAATCTGTATGCAGGTCAAGAGGCAACAGTTAGAACTAGACATGGAACAACAGACTGGTTCCAAATTGGGAAAGAAGTACATCAAGGCTGTATATTGTCACCCTGCTTATTTAACTTATAAGAGTACATCATGCGAAATGCTTGGCTGGATGTGGCACAAGCTGGAATCAAGATTGCTGGGAGAAATATCAATAACCTCAGATATGCAGATGACACCACCCTTATGGAAGAAAGCAAAGAAGAACTAAAAAGCCTCTTGGTGCAAGTGAAAAAGGAGAGTGAAAAAGCTGGCTTAAAACTCAACATTCAGAAAACTAAGATCATGGCATTTGGTCCCATCAGTTCAGTTCAGTTCAGTCACTCAGTCGTGTCCGACTCTTTGTGACCCCATGAACAGCAGCAAGCCAGGCCTCCCTGTCCCTCACCAACTTCTGGAGTCTACCCAAAGCCATGTCCATCGAGTCGGTGATGCCATCCAACCATCTCATCCTCTGTCATCCCCTTCTCCTCCTGCCCTCAATCTTTCCCAGCATCAGGGTCTTTTCAAATGAGTCAGCTCTTCGCATCAGGTGGCCAAAGTATTGGAGTTTCAGCTTCAACATCAATCCTTCCAATGAACACCGAGGACCAATCTCCTTTATAATGGACTGGTTGGCTCTCCTTGCAGTCCAAGGGACTCTCAAGAGTCTTCTCCAACACCATAGTTCAAAAGCATCAATTCTTCAGTGCTCAGCTTTCTTTATAGTCCAACTCTCACATCCATACATGACTACTGGAAAAACCATAGCCTTGACTGGATGGTCCCATCTCTTCATGGCAAATAGGTGGATAAACAATGGAAACAGTGAAAGAGGGTTTTTTTTTTTTTTTGCCCTTCAAGTTCATTGCAGATGGTGACTGCAGCCATGAAATTAAAGGACACTTGCTCCTTGGGAGAAAAGCTATGGCCAACCTAGAGAGCATATTAAAAAGCAGAGATATTACTTTGCCAACAAAGGTCTGTTTAGTTAAAGCTATGGTTTTTCCAGTAGTCATGTATGGATGTGAGAGTTGGATTATAAAGAAAGCTGAGCACCGAAGAATTGATGCTTTTGAACTGTGGTGTTGGAGAAGACTCTTGAGAGTCCCTTGGACTGCAAGGAGATCAAACCAGTCCATCCTAAAGGAAATCTTTTAGGAAAGGAAATATTCATTGGAAAGACTGATGCTGAAGCTGAAACTCCAATCCTTTGGCCACCTGATGTGAAGAACTGACTCATTGGAAAAGACCCTGATGCTGGGAAGGATTGAAGGTGGGAGGAGAAGGGGATGACAGAGGGTGAGATGGTTGGATGGCACCACTGACTTGGTGGACATGAGTTTGAATAAACTCTGCAAGTTGGTGATGGACAGGGAAGCCTGGCATGCTGCAGTGCATGGGGTCGCAAAGAGTCAGACAAGACTGAGCAACTGAAATGAACTGAACTTAGGAATTCTAGAATTCAGAATTAGAGAGTTGGAAGGGTCTTGAGGTAGAAGGAGGGGATATGAGTTGGCAGGAAACTAATATTTTATTGAGTGCATTCTATGTGCTCGATTCTGGACCAAGCACTTTACCTGCTGACTCATTTGATATCCTCACAGCTCTATGAAGTTGGTCCTTTCTCATGTGATTAATGTGAAACAGCCCCCGAGTAGTTAAATGACTTTATCCAGGCTGTGTAACCAGTAAGGTGGAGTCAGAATTTGAAGCCATGTCAGTCCAACTCTGCTATTCCCTTCCATGAGCGCTGGCATCAGTGTGCTATGTGACCTGAGGACTTTAAGTCACCTGGGAGTAGTTTGCCCTTCAGTGGGATGAGGTGTTGACACGTGAGGCTCCCAGGTCTGTCCAGGTGCCATTCTGGTCCCACGTGGCTTGCTGTCCAGCCTTCACCTTCACAGATCAGTTTAGGGGGGAGACTTGACCAGGTGATGGATCATTCTACAGGCCTCCTTCCTCAGAGCTCTTTTCCCATCTGAGCATCTGTGTTTGCATCTCGTGTTTTAGAAATGTTCTTTGCAGAGCAGGAGGGAATGGGGACCAATCCCCGTGGGGCTGTATGGCCCTGAGTGACTGGCTTGTCTGTGAAGGTTTTGGGGATGTGGCCATAACTTAATGCCAGGGCGCAAGGGACTCCCCCAGTTCAGAGAACCCCACAGCCCACAGAACAAGTGGGAGAGGGGAGCAGAGCAGGCCTGTAGTGGGTTGGGTTGGAGGGGGCTCAGGCAGCCTCTGGGTTGGCCAGGCCAGATGAGTGTGCCCTGATTTGCAAAGAAATGGAAAGATGGAGAGAATTGCTCTGTGAGAAATGGAATGGCCTCCGAACACAGTAAGTTTTCTCCCTTCATCTTTAGAGGGGCTGGAGGCTGGGGGCACAGCTGTTGCCTGCCTGGGAATGGGAAGGCTGAGGCCTCAGAGTCCAGGGCTGTGTCTGTAGGAGAGGGAGGTGGATGCTTCATGAATTTGTTGGTTTCTACCCATCTGCCTTCCCGCTCCTCCCTGCCCCGAGGATATGCTGCTATTTCTCTCCGAGCCTGACTAATGTCAAGACTACTTGGTCTCCGCGGGGCGTGAGGGCACAGGGGCAGGCCAGCCTTCTGACCCTGATTAATGGGTACTGCAGTTCTCCGTGGTGCCGTTTTCAGGATTTGCAGCCCGAGCTTTCCCGGGCGAGGAGAAAGCAGAATTTACCGGTTTGGTGGAGCCCTAGGACGAGGACGTTTACCATGTCTCAGGAGGTGACTCTAATCCCGACTGATCCCAGTGGGCAGACTCCTGGCAGGGCCTCCATGTTGACTCTGGGAATTTCTGCTGCTCTTCTGCGGTCAGGGAATCACTCTTTTGGAGATTAAGAGCTACAGATTTTTTTTTTTTTTAACTTTTTTTAAGTGCAGGGAGATTAGAAAGCCTTCAACATAAGCCCGGCTCCTGGAGGGATTCCTGGAGGGTAGGAGGCTTCATCAAGGCGAAGGGTGAAGCTCTTAATTATGGGCTGATCGTGGCTCCTCTTTTCATCTGCACTAATCAGACCCCAGCGAGGCCAGTAAACAGAGCGGGGCTTGGGGACTGGGGACCAGCTGAGAGCAGTGGGGAGATGAAGGGGAAGATCGGCTAGATGGGATGATAACCTTGGCATTTACCCCAGTGAATGCAAACTTGGCTTTTTTGTTTTATTAAGGAAAAAAAAAACAGAGAAGTGTGTATGTGTGTGTGTGTATTCTATAAATAGAAGATAGAAATCTCTCTCTATACCCACATGCTGGGAAGAATGTGAGGTGTTTGCTTTATCAGTCTCACTCTGGAGTTTGCTTCTGCTGCATCCCGAGCCTGAAAGCGCCTTTTCATGAGGCTCTCGGAACTCCGGTCAGGCCCCCACCCCCCCCCCCCCCCCCCCCCCCCCGCTGACTGCAGCTTGAGCTATTGAGTGGGCTTCAATGCCCGCCCTGTGCTGGTTCCGGGAACAGACATCCCCTGGCGCTGGTGGGGTGGCCCAGGCAGGAGTCTGTGAATCGCTCTCAGGATGTCGTGGTGCCCTCTGTGTCCGTCGCCAACAGATTGGTGTCTCTGCGGTGCGATGTCAGTGCAGGGTGGGATGCCTCGCATGCTGAGACCTGCTGGCAGTACAGGTTTTTGGTGGTCTCTGTCAGGACGGACACAGGCAGTGTGGCTGGTCCTGGGACTCGGGATGGCTGAGAGGTCCAGGGGAGGTGGTTAGCTGTAGAATCGACAGTTTGTGGAGTCGACAAAGATGGTTTGAGCCCCCTCTCTGTACAGCAGTGCTCTGGGTGCTGGGATGGCAGTGGACACAATAGACCAAAACCCCTGCCCTCAAGCAGTGTGTTTGCGTTTTAATTGTGTGCTAGGAGACCTGGGCTTGATCCCTGGGTTGGGAAGGTCCCCTGGAGAAGGGAATGGCAACCCACTCCAGTGTTCTTGCCTGGAGAATCCCATGGACAGTCGAACCTGGGTTCACAAAAAATCGGACACAACTGAGCAACTAACACACACACACACAAAGGGAAGGAAAGTGATGGACAGGTTCCAAGGCTCCAAGAGAAGAGCTGAGGCCATATCCAGATGGTTCATATACGAGAGGAGCACTTTCCAAAGTTAAGACGACCATTCAGCAATGTAGGGCAGGGACAGCAAGTGCGTGGCACCCATGTGTCCCTTTCCCATCCTGTGCCTGCAACAGACATCACTAATCAACCACAGCATGTTCCCTTCAGCCCCATTCCTCAGGAGAGCATTGCAAGTAGCTACTACCAATCGATCCCCAGCATTGTGACTGGAAACCCCCCAGGGCCCAGAGCCTGACCACTGCCACCCCTGCTGCCCGTGCAAAGTTGCTGAGAAGGAAGGGCTCCCTGGAGGAGACTGGGATGGACAGAGAGCAGGTTCCAGGTACACAGACCAGGTTCCAGTGTCCAAGATTTTGGCACATTCAGGATGACAAGGCAGGTGGTGGAAGCGAAGCATGTGGGGGAAGATTTTTGCACAGATGGACTGTGAGGTCATCACAACTGATCCTGGGGCAGAGGCCATCTGTCTGCCTGCCCTCTGTCCTGGTTTTACGCATCTTGCCTAATGTGAACAGCTGGTGTCTGGCCAGGTGTTTGTTGCCATCAGAGAGACAAGCTGGATTCTGCAGGTGCTGGTGCTGGCAGGGGCCCAGGAGAAGATGGGATCTCCAGAGGATGCTGCCAGCTCTAAGGTCTGCTCAGCCTGCAAGGCTGACCCAGGCCAGGACAGAAAGCCCAGGGTCAGCTATGATGTCTCTTTAATACCCAGTGGTAGAGTCCCTTTAACACCAGATGCCAGGCACAGAAGGCTCTCAAGTGTTAGCATAAACAGGAGGATATGAACTCTGAGGATGCAGATGGTCAGGACTGGGACTTCCTCCAGGCTTGATGGAGAGGAGCAGAATTGACCAAACTAGCATCCCAAAGAACTCTGTTGCTACAGAGGTCACTAGAAAGTTCTATGGGAAAGACTGGGTGAAACAACCAAACAGGTGTCTTTACTTTGGGTCTTCCCAGAGCCCAAGGTCTGCTCAGATACACTGAATATTTAAGATGAGGACACAGCATGCAGCATTTCCTGAACTTGGTCACTCATGGCAACCTTCGTCTGGGAGATTTTATCAGTAGCTCATGGGGCTAGTGCTTCATAGAACCCAATTTTGGAAAATGCCTGGCAAAGTTTCCCATGCTGCCCACTTCTGCTCCGCAGTGCAAACCCTCCTAGACTCTCCAGCGGCACCTGCACCTTCCTGCCTCCACGTGCTGCCTTCTGCAGTACTTGCCCCGAAGGCCCTTTATCTGTCCTCCCTTTCCGTATTCTGTCACTCAGCCATGTCTGACTCTCTGCAACCCGATGGACTGTATGTAGCCCACCAGGCTCCTCTGTCCATGGTCTGTCTTTAGTCCCATCTGCTCCACCAAGCTTTCTATAAGCCTCCAGGGGACTCAACTGCTTGCTGCTTTAGCCTCTGAAAATGGACTGTAGTTGACTTGGGTTATTTCTTTGCATCCTGGAAGCATAGCCCAGGGCTAGGCAAGTAGTACTCCAGGAGTTTGATTAGTTAAGGCCCTGCCAGGTGTGCAGAGTAGCTATACATGTGGGCAGGTGTCAGCCTCACCTCCAGTTGAGCAGGTGTAAAGCAGCCAATCGGGAAAGAAATTTCTCCACTTCTAGAACTTCACTCCCTTCCTCTGCGGCTTACTGTGTGGGGAGCATGGACCAGAGGGGAGGGAACCGGCTGAACTGTTTACAAGTTTTCTTCCTCTGAAGGGAAACCAGGGGCATTTTCTTATTTAATTATTAATGCCCCGAATCAGATAGTGCCTGCTGTGTTAACCTCTGTCACTCTGAATGGAGTCAGCCTAACAACCACCAAGGCAGGATTGATTTTCCCTCAGCATCTCATAAGCATATGTCTTTGGGATCTGTCCTCAGAGAGAGAGCCTGGGGAAGCCCCATTAAAGTTAATGGCGATGAGTTGCCCCATGTGGGGACAGCTCCTTTGTGGCTGCTCTTCACTCCACCTCAGTGAAGTGGCTGAGACAAGTAGAAACACATTTTCTCAAATCAGATCCCAAAAGGAGCTGACTGGCAACAGCCTACGACTCGACCTGAGTTTCAAAGCATTCATGGACACGTCGGAAAGATGAAGTCAACACGCTGGCAAAGACCTCACGGCAAGATGGGAGGCGATGAGTGCTGGACCGTGTGGCCAGGCTGTAAGCTAGATGAGTGTAGCGTGCCTGGCATGCTGTAGGTGCCAAGCCATGCAGAGGGGAGGGTGCCTGGGCGTGGATGGTGTTTGGAGGTGCAGAACTGAGGAAGAAGAGCATTGAGGGCAGGGGAGCTGTGTGAGGTGTGACCTGGGGAGGAGGGAAGGGTGGCAAGGTTGAATCTTTTAGACTGGCCATGTTCAAAGAAAAAGCCTGAGGGCTGAGGGGGTCCTAGAGGGGTCAACTCTTGTACCCGCAGGCTGGCATCTTTCCCTACAACCACACCACCACAGAGGCAGACTTGGCCTCAGACAGGGAACTTTGTGAATACTGGTGACGGGCTGTTCAAGGCTTGGGTGTCAGTCCTGGGGAGCACCCTCTGCTCTGTAGCCTTGACACACTCTGATAACTGAGGAGTGCAGCGTCAGACCCCGCTGGCTGGCCGTGTCCTGTGCTCCCGCATCCGCTTCTGCCTCCTGCCTGCTTCTCCAAACACCTGTTACCCTCTCTGTGCCCTGGTGTCCAGGTATCTCAGTGGGAATCAGGCAAACTGTCCTGCCCAGGTTTGACTCAGAGGGAAAGGTTTTCACAAAGATTTAAACAGATCTCCTCAATTATAGCCACGATCCAAGTTACCTCCATTTGCCAGCCCTCTCCCGCCAGCATGGATCAAAAGCAGCCAGAGAAGTCTCCACTAGTCCAGGTGGCCTCACCCTGTGATATTCTAAGCTTCATAAATTTGAAGATGCATCTGGGGGTGGGGGTAGGGCAGGGTCAGGTTGGGGGAGGTCCTCTCAGAAAAACGCTCAAGATTACAGCATGGGCCTGGCTCAGATGGTAAAGAATCTGCCTGCAATTCAGGAAACCGAGGTTCGAGGTTGGGAAGATCCCCTGGAGAAGGGAATGTCTACTCACTCCAGGATGCTTGCTTGGAGAATTCCATGGACAGAGGAGCCTGGCAGGCTACAGTCCAATGGGTTCCAAAAACACAACTGAGCAACTAACACACAGGATCAGCCAAAGTAATGAGACAGGGACTTCTCTGGTGGTCCAGTGGCTAAGATGCTGACCTCCCAATGCAGGGGGCCCAGGTTTGATCCCCGGTCAGGGAACTAGATCCCACATGCCTACAACAAAGATCGAAGGTCCCTCGTGCTGCAGCTAAGACCTGCTGCTGCTGCTGCTGCTAAGTCGCTTCAGTCGTGTCCGGCTCTGAGCCAAATAAATAAATAAATATTTTTTTAAAAAAGCCACAACAGAGTAAGGAGACAAGGCCATGGAGAGAATCAAGGCCAGGCATCTCCGCCTGGCGGTCAGACTTTGTGAGCCTTTCTGTGTGTCCTTTGTTTCTGTATCTGATGCCTGATCAGCCCAATCAGCACCTGGAAGAAGATGCCCATCCCCCAAACTCAATGCCCGTCTGGGCCGGTTCCTTCTCTTCCCAAAGGGGAAGGTCTCACCTTCTCTGGGAGGAGAATGCGTCGAAATGCCCGGCAGCCCTAGCACTGTGGGGCTCAGGGAGTGCGGAGTCAGTCTCTCCAGGCACTGATGGAGTTGGCAGGGTGAGCTGGTGGGGGAGTGAGGAGTGGCTGCGGCTGGTGACTGCTGGACACTGCGAATTGTGCAGAATCGCTTTTCTCTTTAGGTTAGCCGATTTTCAGAATCCATTTACCCAGATTATCTGCAGATCTCAAACAGAGAGAAAAGCCTCATTAATCATCAATTGGACCCCCATGGTTACATAGAATTTGTGACAATTTGTTTATCTTTGAAGGAGCTGCTAAGAAAGAGTTTAACAGGGAAAGTGTTGAGGCAGGGGAGGAGAGAGTTTAACCTTTCACGAAGGCAGAAGCTCCATTTGGCTTCCCTCTGAGTACAGCCTGGGGGTGCGTGCAGCATCCCTGCTACTATTCACTGCCCCCAAGAAGGCTGAGCGCTTCCTTGTCGGTAAACTCTGGGCCAACAGACTAGAAATCCTCAAGCATTTCAAGCCTGGGGACCCCTTTTCAATGTCAAAATATTTTCTATACCCTCCCTGCCCCCAGTTATTAGAAGCTGCCTTGTTTTTCTTTTTTCCTCAGTATGGCTGATTGAGAATAAAAGCTCCTCTGAATTTGGTAAAGCTTTTAAGCAAATCACAATCACATCTATGAACACATGAAATATAGCGCTGTCTCTCTGAGTTACAGTATTCTTTCAGTCTGTAGCTGACGTTGGAGCACGAATGGATTGCAGGTCCCCTGGAGGTAGCTCTGGGGCCCCCTGCATCCCAACTAGGATGAGAACACTCGGCCAGTTCTCTAAGGCTATAGAACCATGGAGTCCTGGACAGGAGGGAGCCTTGGAGGTCATTTCAGCTATTCCTACCCATTTTAATGGTTCTCTGCCTCTATGAGGAGCCCTCTGATAGGGAATCCTCAGTTCCAGGGACCCCAGGGGGTTGGCAGCTGTGTAGGCCCACTTAACACCTGTCTTAGGCTGTCACTTCAGGGGCTGGGATCAACTCTACAAGCCGCTTCCTCAAACCTCTTACCAGGCTGTCGAAGCCCTTCACCTGCCGGTGGGTATGATGTGCAGAGACATATCACCCTGGGTGTCAGTAGGTGATAGCCCATGGGAGCAAGAGAAGCAAGGGCCAGCCTTCTGGGCAAGTTGTTTGACCAGAGCTGCCAAGAAGGATTTTCTCAGCTTCGCTGTCCCCAGGGCCACACCAGATATCTTTCTTCTCTGTCTTCACTGAAGGAAAGAGTTGAGAGAGGAAGTGAATGGGCAAAGCATAACAAAGATGAGGGACTTCCCTGGCAGTCCAGTGGATAGGATTCCCCACTCCCATTGCAGGGGGTATAGGTTCCATCCCCAGTCAGGGAACTAGGTTCTTGCATGCTGCACAGGGCGGCCAAAAAAAAAAAAAAGTTGAGGGAGAAGGGACAGCGAAGGGTGCTGCTTTTAAGGCAGTATATCAGAGTTTCTTGGTCCAAGGATGGACTCAGGGGCTTCAGGACACCCTGAAATCACAGCCAAATGGTGTGCATATGGGCATATTTCAGGGGAGAAGTTCTGTAACTTTCACTAGATTCTAAAAGCAGTCCATGAACCAAAAAACTTTGAGAAGCTCTGACCAGTAATTTAACGTTTCCCTGACTCAGGCTTCCCACTACCCAGTTACTCAGAACTGGTGAAGTGTTACCGTGTTAGTCGAAGCCTGCAAGTGTGAAATATCAGATGCTCGTTACATGATGATGATGCAGAACTTTGCAGCTTAGCGAACCTCTTCCGCCACTTCATGTAAGGCGTCTTGGTGCCAAACAGATGCCTGGGAAGATGATGTGATTAATGACACCACTCTCTTTGTTCTTCCTTGCAGGGCCCAGGATGGTGCTCTCAGCAGCAGGACTCATTGTTGGCTCCCTCCTGCAAATCGTCCTCTCCCTGAACCCCGAGGACCCCAACGTGTGCAGCCACTGGGAGAGGTAAGATGTAGCTCTTGGACGGCCAGGCACTCCCTGGGGGCTTCACCCTAGTCTTGGCACTGCTGGCAAGCCATCCACCAAGGGCCTGCAGTCCAGCTGGGGACATAGCACGATCCTGAAAGGCAGGCCAAACCCATATAGATTCTGTCCGAGACTATGGGGGTGGGGATGAGGGTGGGGGCGCTGAGTGACAGGCAATGTAAATGAGGCAGCCTGGTAGCTGACACTTTCTTTCCTGAATTCGCACTTCCAGCCACTTTACAGATGAGGAAAAAGAGTTCCAGAGGGGTTCAGTGACCACCCCTATAAAGATGAGGAGAAGGGACTGTGGTCCAGAGGTTCTGTTCTCCAAGGCTGCGGTGCCTTCCTGGTCTCCCAGGACTGGCAGCACTGCAGCAGCTCACCATGTGGGGCGGCCAGCAGCCTGCTTCGAGGAGCCTGGGGGTGTGGGCTGACCAGGGAAGGGCAGCTACATTCTGGCTGTGGCACTAGGTCCGGGGGAACAGGCCAGGGCCCTGCAGAGGACCTGACTTTGAAGCACAAGGTGAAAGTATTGATTTTGGTGAGCAGAAAGACAGTGACCAGAGACCCAATCAGGAAAAACCGAATTAAACCCTGGAATTGATTGGCCACGCTGACCAGGATGACTCTGCCACTTAGATGTTAATAAATCAAATGAATAAAATTAAGATGGGGACCCGATGGGGGAAGCGGGTGGTAGAGGAGGGCTGGTGAGTGGGGGAGGGGATCATGCTCCATGCCTGTGAGGGTGAATGTCCCAGCCCCACAGCAGGGAGTGTCCCCTCACCCGGGGACCTGGAGAGACTGGCTGAGGAGGCGGAGGGATGCTGTTGCCTCCGTTGACCAGGTTGAGCCTGGAGTGGAAAGGCTGGAATGGAAGTGGGCTGCTGCTTTTTGGGGAAGTGGGAAGAACAGTGATGCGATCAGTGATGAGATCTTGGTTCACGCCCATCTGGAGTTTTCCATCTGTTAGCCCTGTGATTTTCAGATGTCTCTGAACCACTCCCAGACTACCTCTGTCTCTCTGAAATCGGGGGCAGAATTACTCCTGCCTCACAGGCTTGTTGGATGATCAGGGTACCAGTTTCCTGAAAGGGCTTTGAGGACCGTGAAGCTCAATTATTGTCTTTTCTTGTTGAGGACTCAGCTCTGCAGGGACAGTTAACATAGATCCTGCTGCACATCAGGCCCCCTGAAGAGCAGGTGAAAAGCAGAGTTTCGTGGGTCCTCTCTGCCCAGACTCTGATCCCCTAGGTCTGGGGTGGAGCCTATGCAGATACAGTTTTATAAGCTTTCCACGTGACTCTGAGGGGATTCCAGGCCCTTTACCCCTCCCAGTTTGGGGGAATGTAAACCTTTTTTTTCCCCAGTGGGTGAGGGAGAAAGCAGGTGACTTCCACATTAGTCTTTGGTTTGCAGACTTCAGTCTCAGCAGCCCTGTCTCATCCACCTTTCCCAGCTGGGGTACCATTGCTTCCTGCCGATGTCTGTGCTGTATCCTAGCTTCTGGGAGGCCTCCTTCCTATCTGCTCACCTCTGCCTTCCCAGTGCCTCTGACCGCCCCTCCAGGAAGCCTTCCCTGATGGCAGGGGCCACCCTGACTTTCCTCTTCTCTGAGCGCCACGTGTACCAGTGGGTCAGTTCAAACTTAAACCAAACTCTCTAATTTTCTAAATCTGCCCAACATGAACTCCTTTGGAATGTGAAAATATTCTGATCCAAACCTGCACGGAGCAGGCATTACGGGCTGTTTGGGCGATCAGCTGAATTACTGCTTTGACGGATGAATGAGGAGAGACTCCAGCAGCTAAAAGGAGAAGGGGTTCTCCAGCCCCAAGGCGGGAGACTGTGCAGTGAGGCCCATGTCACCAGACACCCCTTCCTTCTTGGTTCTTCCAATTGAGCTCCACTGCCAGCTGTGCACGGATGAGTCTAGTCTGTGTCATTCCAGAAACACACCCTGTTCCCCAGAGACCACTTAGGGAGAATTTCCCAGATGGATTAGTGCTTCTGGCAGGCTCCTCCTTAATTATGCCCCTCCACTATAAAACCCAGCT
This sequence comes from Bos taurus, assembly GCF_002263795.3. NCBI lineage: Eukaryota > Metazoa > Chordata > Mammalia > Artiodactyla > Bovidae > Bos > Bos taurus. Next base: position 13,027,883 of record NC_037337.1, on the reverse strand, counting down.
GAAAGACCTCCTCTGGCTAGTAAAGCCCAGCTCTACAAGATTAATCTGGCCCCTCATTAGCATGTTGGCAAATGAGCATGTTAAACCACCCAGCCATGAAACCAGGGGCACACACTTCACCCGGAAACTTGGAGTTGGTTCAAGGTCTGGTTGTCTGACTTTCTTGGTGTAGGGCCCCCCTGGCAGAGCCGGATCTGTCCCCCATGACACTCTCCCCACCGCTTCTGTTGAGCTGATGCCCTTTCTCGGAGCACCCACTGTTCTTATCTGTGCTGGGAGGGACACCTGATTCCCTGGGTGGGGAGTCTGGTCAGTGTGTGGGTCTTGCTCCCCATTCCCTACTGTGGTCAGGGAGGAACTATCCCTCAGTGCCCGGCAAGGAGGTGAGTCACTGCCAGTCGTATAATGATGATGGCCAGCATCTATTAGGCACTGATGGTATACCCATTAAGCTGTGTAATATCTTTTGTTGAGCATTTTACCTGTGTCATCTTGCTTTACCTTCCCACCACCCTGAGAGATGCTATCATTGCCTCCCATAATCCTCGTGGTAACTGTATGAAGTCCCTGGTAATATTTATCATCAGTTTACAGGTGTGGAAATGGAGGCTTATGCTAGTTAGGTATTATATCTAAGGATGTAGTGCTAACAAGTGACAGAGTTGAAACTTGACCCAGAGCCCCTGTGGCCTTATCCATTTGTTCTCCTGCCCCCAAGACTCAGTAGAGATGCAGGAGCCCAGGGTCATAGACTTTCAGAGCTGGAAGGGGCTTGGGGATGTCAAGAGCAGATGACGAGCTCAGTTTCTCCAAGCTGAATTACTGCTTTGATGGATGAATGAGGAGAGACTCCTCGTGGAGGGAAACAGGTCCGGGTCACTTCCGCATAGACGTGCTTCTGACGCATATCTCTAAGGTGCTGGTATAGCAGCTCGGCAGGGGCCTCCTAACATCCTCTGTGCGGCAGAGACAGAATTTCCCACCACCCCGAGTCCGTGTGCTCGCTGACAGCTCCTGGCTTCCTCTTCCTGAGCTAGAGACCTTTGACATTTCTGGTGGCAGCGAGCCTGCTGGGGATCCACTTGGGAGGGGGCTGGCCTGCCCCAGCCCTCCTCTCTCAAGTAAACTGACAGTTTCCTCAGGCAAAGCAGATGGGCTTTTATAGCCTGGACCTGGCCATCTGGCCCAAGTCAGTGAGCCTTCTGGGGGAAAGCGCTGAATAATACCAACTGACACAAAATTAATTCCTGAACTCTCAGCTGAGGTCCTGTCCCCTCCTGCACAGAAAGTGTGATCTTCACTTTCCACCCCCGTGTGACTGCTTTCTTATAGCATTCCTGCCAGTGCAGGCAGGTAGAAAGGCTTATTTTGGTAAAGCTGAGAGCTGCTTGCGAGTGGCTTCTACCCACTGGTCCAGTTTACAGCTAATAGGCAGGTAACAAGATGCCACTTTGATCAGGAGGTCTGGGGGCGTGGCCTCGATGCATGCCCAGCTATACTAGAGCTATAATAGAGCAAAGGGTACCTGCGTGACCTTGAGGAAGTCACTTAACCACTCTGATGCTCTGTTTCGTCGTTTGTAAAGTGAGGCTAACAACGCCACTACCTACCTTACAAGATGAGGATTAAGAGGGCTTAAAACACTTAACATAGGACATTCAAATATGAGCAGTTACTGGTACCAGCTATGTGACCTGGGCAAGCCACCTCTAAGCCTTTGTTTCTTCATCTATAAAATGTGACCACTTATTTCATAATGTTGCAGCAAAGATCAGCTTCCATACATGCACTTTGAAAACCATAAAGATATGAACAAGCAGAAAGTATTTTAAAACTTGCTGGCTTTGGGCCTTCCAGAACCAAGTAGAATAAATGCAAACTTTATTCATTCTCCATTAAATGAACAAATGAATTCGAACTTCAGAAGATGAGCTGAAAAGATGAGCTTCAAAAGACAGTAAGGGGTGTGTCCTGCATCTTACCTGGGGTCAAGAAGGTTTGAAACCCAAGAGTACCCAGGGCAGGAGGAGAATAGAGTCAGGCAGGGGAGGTTGGAGCCCTTGACACTTGGCTGTGGGGCCTGGCTCCCCTGGGAAGGGAGACCCCATTCTGAATATCAGCTCCACCTCCCAAGAACTGACCACAGCTTCCATCTCCTGTCTGGTTCTCAGCTATGCCGTGACCGTCCAAGAATCATACGCACACCCCTTTGATCAAATCTACTACACGCGCTGCACAGACATCCTCAACTGGTTCAAGTGTACCAGACACAGGTGAGTACTTCTCTCGGGTAGTAGGTAGAGGGTGGGTGAGGGAAGGGAGAGGCAACCCTCAGGCTCACCTTCCTACAAGGTAGTGAAAAACCCTCCTAGCAGATGGAGTCAGTGCCCCCCTGAAACCCCTTGGTACCTGCTCCTGCTATTCACCCAAGAGGCGCTGCTGGGGGCTTCTTTGTAGTCAGAGCAGCTCATGGGCAGGGCAGGTGGAAAGTGCTCGAGAATGATTACCCTAGGGGGGCATCCCTCACCCAATAACAGATGGGGAGTTAGTGGAAGAATATCTCAGCTTCCTTACCCCTAGGGCAGAGGGGCCAACTCTGAGGCCTGTTCTTAAAAGATTCATGGTCCTCAGGGGGATGGAACCCCAGGCGCCCACAGCAGTGAGCTGCTCAAAAGCACACCCTGAATGTCTGCCTTTACTTCCCTGTCTCATTTTCCCATGCCCCTCCCAGTGCTTCCTGGGATCACCTCCTAGATAAACTGCTTGCTTTTGAATCCTTGTCTCAGGGTCTGCTCCTGGGGGAAAGCTAACCTCAGAGGGCTCCTGTTGGAGCAGATGTTGTCCCATACAGGGGACTGGGCTTGGAGAACAGAATGAAGGCTAGAGTCCAGAACCTCTTGGCGCCTTAGCCAGGCTGCCCATGGGAAGAGCTCCATCTGAATGATTGCACATGGGAATCCTGCTCTCTTGTCTGCAGCCCTCCTGGAAATTATGCTGTGCTCTCATGGCGCTGGGGAGGGAAAAGAGGAAGGAAAAGAGGACGTGTTTTGATGGACGACCCTGGGCAAGTCATTCTATTTTGGGATTCCCTGTGTACTCATCAAATACGTAATGACCCTTGCCCTACGTGGCTTCCCTGGTGACTCAGATGGTAAAGAATTCACTTGCAATGCAGGAGACCTGGATTCGATCCCTGAGTCAGGAAGATCCCCTGGAGAAGGAATTGGCTACCCACTCTAGTATTCTTGCCTGGAGAATCCCATGGATGGAGGAGCCTGAGGGGTCATTACATATTTGAAGAGTACACAGGGAATCCCCAAACAGAATGACTTGCCCAGGGTCATCCAACAAAACATGTTCTCTCTTCCTTCCTCTTTTCTCTCCCTAGTTGCCATGGGGTTGCAAAGAGTTGGACGAGACTGAGTGACTAACACTTTAATACTTGCCCTACATACCTGTAGGGTCCAGTGAGGTCAGGGATGTAAAAATACTTTGAACAAAGCAGGGGAAAGTGGAGAAAACTGAGGGGTTAGTTACAGGCAAGATAGCTTTGTTACTTAAGGGAGTGATAATTCAGCAGATGAAGGGTCAGTGAGAAAGAGGATGCCTGGTAGGCCCGTTTCCTAGTTGTTGGGCATCTGTGTTGCCTCCAGATTTCTTTTGCTCCCTCCTTGTGGGCCTGGTTGCTCTTTGATGTTCTGTAGGAATCATGTTGGGAAGAAACATGGATAGGGAAACTTGCTCCATGCTGAAAAGCCAAAGTCCTCATTTTCTTTGGGGGTTTTGCTAGTAACTTGCTGTGAAACATTGAACATAGATTTAATAGCTGCTTTAAAATCCTTGTCTGCTAATTTTAACATCTGGGCCATCTGAGAGTTGGTCTTCATTGACTGCCTTTTCTTTTATAAAGGTACAATTTTCTAGTTTCTTTATGTGTCTAGTAATTTTGAATTGTATTCTGGGCATTACAAACAAAAGAGACTGAACTCTCTAATGTTCTCTTATATTGTTTCTGGTTGGTTGTTTTAGCAGCTAAGTAACTTGGCTAAACTCAATTTCCAAACTCTGAAAGTTCAATATTTTCAGGCTTTTCTGGACCTTTTGTAACCTGCCCTCCACACATGCAATTCAGGGCCGGAATTTGGGGCAGAATTTTTTACAAAGAATATGGGACTTCCTCTTTGTGGTTCTCTCCTTTCTAGGGTTTTCTTTGTCACTTTCTAATTACTGGGTTCACCCTCACCTTGTCCTGTGATTCTTCAAACCAGTAAGGCAGTGTGTCCTCTGTCTGAATTTTAGCCACCTGGAATGTTGTTGCCTGGGACCTGCCCCTGGGCTCATCTTGTCCCATGTCATTCCCTTCTTCCAAGTGTCTACTTCCCTCCAATATCTGCCTTTCTTCTCTCTCTAGTGCTGTTTAGGTAGGTTGTCCCCTCCACCCCCAGACTGCACAGTTGTTTGCAGGAAGGTGGGTCTCATAGGAGCTACACAGCCATTACTGCACCCCTTCACCTCCCCTAATTTGCTGAGGTAGCTGCCTGTCACCCTGGTCAAAGGCAGAGGCAGAAAGAGAAGTCCTGCTCCCTCTCTGACTCTGTCAAGCCCTGTGCCAGAGCCAGGTTTGCTCTGAGGAGTGGCTTTGTTGGGTACTTGGAGGCTGGAGCTGCCGTCCATCACCAGTGGGGAAGGGTGAGTGAGCGGCTGCTTATTAAAATAGGCTGCATTTCTGGAACATGAATTATTTTGCTAAATTATTGAGTTGCTTTGCCGCTTTCCTGATGCCCTGGAGTGTGCATGCTGACAGCTGCGCCATCAGTCTCCTTCAGTGTGGGATGGCTTGTTTGAACATAGCATCCATCTGATAGCAGCCTGGCCTCTGGCCCCTTCTGTCTCCTATTTGCCACCCCAGCACCGGGAGTCAGCAAAGATGGGCAAGCAAGAAGCAGGGGGGAACCTCTCTCCTGGGAGGCTTTAATGATGCTGAGACCGCCTCTACACTGGAAGGGCTTGGGGATAACCCTGTTTGGTGGGAGGCATGAGCTGCATGACCTCTGAGTCAACCCTGAGTCATTCTTTATCTGGGAGGCTTATACAACTCCTGAGATTGCCGGGAGCTGCCTTCCTGTGCCGGGGAAGTAGCTTTGCTTGGAGGCTGGCTTACCTTCCATTATGGGCTTTTGACAAAGTAGAATGACCTTAGTTTACGACATTCCCAAATATCACGGACTTCCCTGGAGTCCCACACTGTCATTTGTCATAAAGTGAGCGCTGTAAGGACTGGGAGGGCCGGCCTAGCCCATACTGTCGGATTCCCTGCCCAAGTTAGCCTGACCCTCCATGTTACAGAATAGGGATATCTCCAGTGATGGGGCCCTGCTACTCTGCCCCCGAGCAGGGGTCCCCAGGGCTGGCTCTCCTGGGGTGCTGGTGGAGAAGTAAAAGAGCTCTGGCTTCAAGTTCCAAGGACTTGGGTTGACTCTAACTTTGACCTTGGGAAGTTATTTCCTCTCTCTGGTCTTTAATAACCACTTCATATCTCCTCCATTTTGACCTTGTGTGTGAGGAAGGGGCTTTGCCTGTCTACCCAAATTTGACTCCCTCTTTAAGGACTCCCTGGTGGCTCAGTTAGTAAAGAATTTGCCTGTAATGCAGGAGATCCGGGTTTGATCCCCAGGTCAGGAAGGTCCCCTGGAGAAGGAAATGGCTACCCACGCCAATATTCTTGCCTGGAGAATCCCATGGACAGAGGAGCCTGAGGGGCTACAGTCCATGGGGACACGACTGAGTGACTAACACTTTCACCTTTGGATTCAGTCCTCACACCATCCCTTCCCTTGTCTTACTGCTCCACAATGGCAATCCCATAAGCTTCGCAAGCCACCCAGTAGGAACTGGCTCAGGGCTCAGTTCCCACTGGGTTAAACCCAGTGGCTCTGAAATGAGAGTGACTTCCGTTTGAATCCTGGCTCTGAAACTTTTAGCTGTGTGACCTTCAGCAAGTCGTTAACTTCTCACTTTTCTCAACCATAAAACAAAGGGGGAGTTTTCATAAAACAAAATAAGAAGGAAAACTCTAAGGAAGAAAAATAAATAAATAAAGGGGGGCATAATAATGCTACTGTCTCAGAGAGAGACTGGAATGAGATTTTGCCTGCGAGTATGTCTGGCACAGGGCGAAGTCTCAACAGCCATGCCAGCATCAGAACTGGAATCCAGGCCTCTGACTCCCCGTCCACAGCTTCTGCTCTCTGGATCTTAGCTTCTTCTTCTGCAGAGCTGGTGTTGGTTCTGAGCCCTCCCAAGATGGCATGCAAAGCTCTTCCCCAGGCGGTGTTATTTTTGGTGTGAGGGAGATTGATCTGCTCTCTGGGACCTAGTCAGACTCAGGGGGTCCTTTGGCTGATTTGGCTTCGGTTCTCCAGTTGGATGGACCAATCCCCAAGGAGCCATCAGCAGTCATGGTTGGGATGGTGGCAGTTGGCATAGAAACTCTCAGGGCCCAGCTCCTGTCCAGGTCACCCCATGGGCTGCTCCAGCCCTGAGTCTGGATGTTTTCACGAGAAGCCTCCAGTTATCATCTACAATGTAACCCCCATAGTATCTTCTACAGCCCTTCTAAACATCACTCTGAAGGGACTGGGGAAAAATCAGCAGGTGTAGCAAACACTGCTGAGTCGGTAATACATTCTGCCTCACGATGGCCCGGATCTCACCATTGATTTTTCTTTATTGTGTTCCTTCATAGTCGAAGCTGCCATGCATTTTAAAGTCATTATTGAATGGCATCCTTGATATAGCTTAACACAAATATCATTCTAACAGGAGTGATTGATTTTCAATACTTTCAAGTGGCTTTCTCTCCTGTGCCTTAGGATCAGTTATAAGACAGCATATCGGCGTGGGCTGCGAACGATGTACCGGCGAAGATCCCAGTGCTGTCCTGGCTACTATGAGAATGGAGACTTCTGCATACGTACGTGGGGGTGGAGGTGGGGAGGGGCGGGCAGGGGGACCAAGGAGAGGGAGGTAGGGCTGTCTTCTAGGCCCTGGGCAGTGACCTGAGGGCTCCAGAAGTCCTTGTCTGCTGCCAGCTCTGGGGGAATAATGGGTCTGGTGCAAACACCTTAGCACAAATTTGTCTATCAGATCAGCCTCCTAAGAGGGTGGATATAAGCACATCAGTTCTAGGCTTTGACAGGGTCAGGAGAGTAGTGAACTCTTCTGGAGTGGGTGCCTGAGGAACAATGGGGAAGAAGTGCTGAGGGCTGGCACAGAGCGGGGTGCTCAAGGAGGAAAGAAGAGGTGAGTGGATCAATGGATGGAGGGGGAGAGAGATGCGAGGATGGATGGATGGCCGGATGGAAGAGAGGAAGCAGGGAAGGTGAAATCCTTGGATGGCAAGAATAAGATTGAAAGATGCTGGTTCCAGTAATTGGGGGGATTTCCAAAAAGGCCTGGGAAACACTGAAGTTCATGAAAGATACCTGTCAATTCTTCCCTTCTTTGTCTACAGAAAACTGAAGCCTCGGTATCCCCAGGGAGATGAGGGCTGGGTTTCTGGCAGCTGCAGGCCCGTGGGTAGAGGGCACTGTCATGCAGTAGGGAACACCCAGGAGCCTGCAGATCTGGGTTCTGGGTTTGGTCTCAGCCTCACACCATGTGGCTTTGGGCAAGTCACTCAACCTCTCTGGAAGAATGATTGTAGGGCCCTGTGGTCAGGCTCTCGGGGACTCTTTCCTACTCACCTCTGAAGGAGAGTGGTCAGAAAAGCTAGGAGCTCCCTGTTTAATGGCTGAGAGAAGAATCTAGCCCCAGAGCTTCTGCCTCTTAATTTGGAGAGTGAGTTTCCTTGTTAGTATTCTCCTTGCGTTTTGAGAGGGTAAACCAGGTTAGTACCAGACAGAGAATTTGGGCAGAGTGGGCGTATTGATGTCGGGAATGAAATGACAATTTTCCCCTACTGATGTTACATCTCCCCTAATGCTGAAGAAACTCGATCCTAATTGCATTACAGGAATGAATGAAAAATACTCTCACAAATAGGTTCAATAATGATGGTTTCCCAGCAAAAGTACAAAGATACTCACCCAAAGCAAACCCCAAAATGTTGCTTTCCAGGAGCAGGCCAGAGGACTGGGCTGGAACAAGGCCTAGGTCGACACTGCACTTGCAAGACGGCCATTGAGGGGACCCAGGTGTGGAGTTGAGATCAGGACCAAGGCTTTACTGCTGCTGCTCTGTCTGCTCAAAGCAGAGCAAGAGTCAGGTGTGGAGTGGGACACCGGACTCATTAAGCCTGAGCAGGATGGATGTGAGTGGCCCGCTGGTGCTCAGGGCACAGTGACATTATAAAGGAATTTTGGTCATCATCAAGGGCTCCAGGAATGGATGAGCACATCGCCTTTCTAATTTCCATTAGTGGATGTCAGTAAAGCTCTTGGAAGATGAAGATGGGGCAGAAGCAGAGTGTCCTGATTGCACAGGCTCAGCCTTGCTGACCAGGAAGGGCAGCTTATAGCCTCCCACCTTCTCCTTATGTAACAGCCAGTGGTTACCTGCTGAGTCAGTGCTACAGGCCTGACACGTCCAGGAAGCCAAGCTAGAAAAGCCGCTTTCAGGTCTGGAGGCTTTTCCTAGGAGGGCACCACAGAGTTTCAGCAGTGAGGTGGGGTATTGTGCATGCTGGGTGATGGCTCCGAGGGGCAAAAGTCACACAGCCTGAGTGTGCATCTCAGCTCTGCCACTCCCAGCATCTTCTTCTTTATCCTCCTTATCACTGTCTTCAGGCTACACACCCATGTCAGGCACCATTCCGATCACTTTGCATACATTGAGGCATCAGCTCCTCACAACAGCCCTCTGGGGTAGCTACCCTTAGTTCTCCCATTTTACAGATGGAGGAACTGAGTCACAGAGCTGTTAAGTAACATGACCAAGATCACACAGCTAGAAAGTGATAGGATTTGAATCTAGGCTGTCTGGCTCGAGGCTTCTCTGAGCCACTCCGGACGTGCTGCTTCTCTTCAGGAATTAAGATGGCCCCTCTCAGAACCTCAGTTTCCACTCACACAAAATGGGAATAGTAATACGTTCACCACCAGGCACAGCACAGGGTGGGGCTTAATATGTGTCACCTCCCCACTTCCTGGTTTTGGGTCTTAACATTTTTGTGAGTCTTGACCTTTAATTTCTCAGAAGTCCACTGATCCTCTCACTGGGCAAAAGCATATCATAGATAAAGCTATGTGCACAAACTCTTTGCCCACAGTTTCAGTGAGTTCAGGGATTCCCTTGAGACCTTTATGGGGTCCTCTGGACCACAGTGAAGAGTTTCTTCCATATGCTTGTGTTTATCCACTCCACTTATGTTTGTTGCTTCCTATTATGAAAACGCTGGGGAATGTAGACAGCAAGGAGTGATGGTTGTTGCTTTGGGGAGCCTGCAGCCTGGTGGGAGGAGGCGGTCTGGTTCAGGAATATGTGCAACAGATGCTTTGACAGGCATCTCTGGAAAGCAGGGTGTATAAAGGAGTTGAGAGGAGAGGCTGTCTTTTTAGCCACACCCACCTGTTGAGCATTAATGAGAAATCAGCTGTAGACGAGGAAGGCATCACAGAGTGTTTCAACACAGTATTTATTAAATGCCTACGTTATCCTGCCTTGCAAACATGTTAATTAATGGGGCCTGATCAAGGGAAATGGGTTTGGACTAGTGTGAAAGAGAGAGAGCTGGGGGAATTTCCTTGGTGATCCAGTAGTTAAGACGCTGTGCTCCCAATGCAGGGGGCATGGGTTCAATCCCTGGTCAGGGAACTGGATTCCACAGGCCACAATTAAGAGTTCGCATGCCTTAACTAAAGATTCCGCATGCCACAATGAAAATCAAAGATCCCGTGTGCTGCAACTAAGACCCAGTACAGTCAAATATATAAATATAAATAAAAGTAAATATTATATGAAAAAAAAGTGTGGAGGGTCATGGGAGTGAGGGAAGAGGTTCATGAAGCAAGTGGACCCTGAGGTGAGTTTATAAGAGTAAGTTTCTAGGGAAGAGTACAAAAATGATTGCAAACAAATATTATCTAGACAGGAAATGGGAGAATTTCACAGCCAGAAGGAAACTCTAAGATCATGGAAGTCAATCTTATCACAATACAGATGGGACAGTAAGGTCCAGAGTGAGGAAGGGACTTCTCCCAGGTTCCCAAATCACAACCGGGGCAGGGCTAGGACTTGAACCTGGGTTCACAGACTCGATCTAGATCCTTTGATGCTGCCAACTGTACCTACTTCAAGTTTATCCCTATATCTTCCTGGGGGCCAGTTTGGTGCTGGGGCACTTGTAATTTATGTGCTGATTGACAATGGTGGGATGGAGTGCAGAGAGGAATGTCCATGGAGGTGACTTTAGGATGAATGGGAAACAAGGAATGAGGAGCAGGTTACAGGGCCAAGAGTTACAAAGCGCCACATTCTGGGTGGCTTAAACAGCAAGAGTGTATTGTCTGTCCATTCTGGAGTTTGTGTGTGTGTGTGAGCTGTGTGTGTGCCCAGTCGTGTCTGACTCTCTGCGACCACACAGACCGTAGCCCTCCAGGCTCCTCTGTCCATGGGATTTCCCAGGCAAGAATACTGGAGTGGGTTTCCATGCCCTCCTCTAGGGGATCTTCCCAACCCAGTGATCGAATCTGTGTCTCTTGCATCTCCTGCATTGGCAGGCGGATTCTTTACCTCTTTGCTACCTGGGAAGCCTGTTCTGGAGGTTAGAAGTCCAAAATCAGGCCATCAGGGTGTCCCTTCTGAGGGACCATCTGTGAGCAAAGGTCTGTTCCAGGCCTGTCTCCTAGCTTCTGGGTGTTCCTTGGCTTGTGGCTCCACAACTCTATTCTTCGCATGACTTTCTTCTCCTTGTGCATGTCTCTAAATTTCCCCACTTAAAGGACATTAGTCATATTGGATTAGAGCACAGCCTGATGACCTCATTTTAACCTGATTACTTCTGTGAGATCCTGTCTCCAAATAAGGTCCCATTCTGTGTTGCCAGGAGTTAGGACTTCAACAGATGGATTTTAGCAGGACACGATTCAACCCATGACAGGCAGGTGTTAGCCACTACCGGGACTCTGCTCCTGCTTATTGTGATGGGAGAAAAGGGAAAGGGAACCAGCCAGTCCCCTACGGGCTTTGTCACCTTTCCACAAAGAGTGGAGGCCCCAAGGTCTGGGAACTTGTGAAAGGAAGAAATAGTAGTGAGAGGGTGCAGGGTGGGCCAGGATGCAGGGTGCTAGAAGAGAAGCGTGTAAAGCTGGGAGCACTCAGGAGCTAGAGCCTTGTAGCCCCTGAAACTCTGCTCCTCCCTCTCCACCCCTTGGAGGCCAGAAAACCTCCAAGCTCACCAAAGCCTGGGGGGAACCCATCGATGCCAGAGTCTTTGGGACCCTGTACAAGAACATCGCCTGTGCTCTGGGAAGGGGCAGGGGGATATTGATTTCCCTCCAAAACCATCTTCCTGGAGCCTGTTTCTTGACAGGTGCTAGGACAACACTTACTTGGGAGTGACGGCCTTAGGTGATTCTGCCACCAACTTGCTGTGCAATCTTGGGCAAGTCCCTTTGCCTCTCTGCACCTACTGTGGCATAGGATGGATCGTGCCTGTGTGTGGATGGAGGAAAGATGAAACAATAAACGAGTGTCCTAGAAAGCACAATGCTTGGTACAAATGCAGGTTGGCCTATTTTTCTCCTTTTTGTACCATTTCCTCTGGCCCAGAACTGCCATCGTCATCCCAGAGCCCTTGGCAGTCCTTCTAGAACTACCTGCACCAGAGCTACCCACCCCCTCCCATTATCTACAGAGACAGCTGAATCCTGGCCATTCTTGTTTGTCCAGGTATCAAATATTTCCTGAAGATCATTGAGTATGAGCACATTTCCTTCTTTCTCCTTTCTTGCAAGATAGGGCAGTGGGCATTTTAGGAAGCTCTGTTCTTTGAAAATATTGGCCCATATCAGACTTGATGAGCTGGGTTATGCTGCAGTAACAAACAGCACCCAAATCCCAGTGGCTTGAAACAACGAAGTTCTATGTCTTATTCACATTACATGTCCATTGAGGGCCAGCTGGGGCCTGCTCCTTGAAAACATCACCCCAGGACCCAGGCAGATGGAGCAGTCACTCTCTGTGATGTTGCTGGTTGATTTGACAGAGAGTAGAGGGCTTTGGCTGGAGAAGGCAATGGCAACCCACTCCAGTACTCTTGCCTGGAAAATCCCATGGATGGAAGAGCCTGGTGGGCTGCAGTCCATGGGGTCGTGAAGAGTCAGACATGACTGAGCGACTTCACTTTCACTTTTCACTTTCATGCATTGGAGAAGGAAATGGCAACCCACTCCAGTGTTCTTGCCTGGAGAATCCCAGGGACAGGGGAAGGCTGGTGTCGCACAGAGTCAGATACGACTGAAGTGACTTAGCAGCAGCAGCAGCAGAGGGCTTTGGCATGGGCTTCCCCAGTGGCTCAGCAATAACGAATCCGCCTGCCAATGCAGGTTCAAGCCCTGGATTGGGAAGATCCCCTGGAGAAGAAAATGGCGATCCATTCCAGTGTTCTTGCCTGGAGAATCCCATGGACAGAGGAGCCTGGCGGGCTACAGTCCATAGGGTTGCAAAGAATTGGACAGGACTTAGTGACTAAACAACAGCAAGGAGGGCTCAGGCAGACCTTGGAGTCAAAGGGCCAGAGGTATTTAGTGAGTAGACTCAGTGCTTATCACAGGTGCCACATAGATGCCATGGTAGTCACAATGCTTTACTGATCGCTTGATATCCTAATCTCAGAATCACCTGGAAGGTTTATTACCATGCATACCCCTGGGTCCCAGCCCCAGAGGCTCAGATTCAGAAAACTTGGAGTGAGGCTGGGGAATTTGCATTTCTAACAAGCTCCCAGGTGATGCTCATGCTGCTATAATGTGACCCACTCTTTGAAAACCACGGGTGTTAGTTATGCTAAGGCATGGTTGCTGTGCTGACCTCATCTTTTGGTAAATTGCAAAGAGCCTAGCTGGTTCTCAACAGGTGGGTCCCCTTGATATTTAGGGCTTCTCCTGATGGGAGAAGAGCATGTCTCAGAGTAGCCACTGAGGAGGGAGTTTCTCTACACAACCCCCATGTCTCTTATCTCCCCTTGGTCAGAGTCTCCCCCAGAGGGAAGTAACCGCCCCCCCAAACTTCCAGACTGTGTAGTGAAGCCCTTTCAGTGGCCACTGGGAAAGCCAAAGCCTCTCCCTCGCTGTGTGGATTTCATCCAGATCCAGAAGTGGAGGGATCAGCCAGAAGTTCCGGGTATGTAGCTGATGGGCTGAGCTCATTGAGGGGTGTTCAGCATACTTGGGTAACCTGGTTGAACTGTCCCCAAAAGACGGACCACCCAGGCCCAATGGGGTCAGTCTGTGTGTGGGTGACTGAGGGGGAGAGACCCACAGCAGAAGATCCAGGAGGTTGGCTGCCAGGAGGGAACCCGAGGGGTGCATAAGACTTACTCCAGTAAACTCACGGCATTTTTTAAAGCGTTTTTTTAAAGTTTTGAATATTTACTTGTTTGTTTGTTTTTGGCTGCATTGGGTCTTATTTGCAGCACGAAGGATCCTTTGTTGCAGCACACAGGCTCAGTAGCTGCGTGGGGAGGGCTTGGTTGCCCGTGGCACCAGCAAATCTTAGTTTCCCTGACCAAGGATTGAACCCGAGTCCCGTTGCTTTGGAAGGTGGATTCTCAACCACTGCACCACCAGGGAAGTCCCTCCTCATACCATTTTGGGATTTAGTTACCTCATATTTACTACTGCAGTTGTTTTGCACAGTCAGATGTCATTTATGTTGAAATTTAACTCCGGTTAACTTCTTTGCTGCCATCTCTTCTTGCCTCTCACTTCTTCCTTCTTGGTTCAGCTTCATTGTTCTTGAAGGGCCTTTTTTAGTGTTTGTTTTTTTTTTTTTTTCCAGAAGGGTCTATGAAGTGATTGACTCTAATGTTTTAACTTGTCTGAAGATGCCATTATTTTTGCCGTCACTCTTGTTGGGTGGTTTACTGCGGATGAAGTTCCCGGTTCTCAGTCATTTCCTTCAGTAGTCTGAGGATGTTTTTCTGTTGTGCTCTGGACTTGGTCATTGCAGTGCTCTGCGGTTTCCCTAGATTGTGTCTGGGTGTGGAGTTACTTTTATTAATACTGTTGGCTCCTCAGAGGTATGCATCTTCCTCAAGATAAAGAGGCATGTCCTTTATCAGTTCTGGAAAGTTCCCAGGCATATCTCTTCAAATATCTCCTTTCCTTCATCTTTCCGGTTCTCTCCTTTTGCAACTCCAAAGTGTTGGACTCTATCACTGCAGCCTTTGTCTCTCCTAAGCTCTAATTTTTCATCTCTTTATCTCTCCAGGCTGTATCTTGGACATTTTCCTCCGATCCATTTGTCAAATCCTTTCATTCTGCTAATTAACCTGTTTTTTGAGGTCTTAATTCCAATGACAACATGTTTCATTTCTAGTTCCTCTTTTTTTTTTTAAGATCTGCCTGTTTCCTTCCTGTAGTGTCCTATTCTTTCATTATAAATTCTAATCCTTCTTTTATTGCTTTAATTATTTTAAACATACTCCTGTAGTCTCTTCAAATAGTTCTATCTTGAGCTATTAGTCCTATTAGATCAAGTTCTTAGAATGTCAGTCCCCTGCTTGTGGAGATAGCTGATTCTCCCTGATCATGGGTTGTTTCCTCATATAGGTTGTAATTATTTCTTTTTTTTTTTTCTGTGAACCTTTTTGCCTTTTTTCCCTTCCTCATGTCCTGGGTTGTACAAGAGCCCCATACACTAGTTTTGCATTCACTTATTAGGCACACTAATGGTTTTCATTGACTCAAGACCAGTCTTTGCACTGATAATTTGGTTTGAGATTCCAGTGTGTGGTGAAGGCTTAGAGTCTTTTCCCCTTTTAAAAAAAAATTGTGAAATTCACATAACATAATAAACTATTTTGAAGTATTCAATTTAACGGTATTTAGTGCTTTCACCATGTTGTATAACCATCACTTCTATCTAGTTTCATCACTCCTGAAGAGACCCTGTACCCATTAAGCAGTCACTCCCCAGTCCCCGCTCCTGTTTTTTGTTTCTTGTGGGAGACATTTCTCCTCATCCCGAATCCCTGTTTCTTTCCTAGGCTGGTTGGGCAGCATTTTCAGGTATCCCATCCTTGGGGCTGGCAGCTCCCAAGGCCCAGTCTGCCTGTGTGGGCGTTACCCACCACGCTCCCAGCCTGGGCTGAGGACTAGTGGTACAGCTAGCCAGGGCTGACGTTCCCCGGGCTACCTTAGCTTCCGCACCTGACCTTCTGCAACTCATAAACTCCCCCTACCCTTTCCTCACACTTAGGGATTTACCTTTCTCTTATTAGAGTTCAGGTATATATTTAAAAAATACTTTCATTATGTTTGGGAGGCATTTTCGTAGCAGGGGTGCCTACCTTAGCACTTTGCCTTGTCTCTGGAACTGCCCCTGGTTTATAGTGAGTGGCAGAATCAGGGGCTTTACAATCGGACCCTGTGACATCTAATTCAGTGCTCTCTTGGACCGATTGCTAACTTCCAACAATGTAATAAAACAATAGTATAATCTCTGGTGGTTTACCCCACATTTCCCATACAGAGTGTCACTTGGCGTTCACAGGCTGGAGAGGTGAGTCTTACTGTTACTGCCCTTGTTACAGTGGGGCTTCTCTGGTGGCTAGTGGTAAAGAACCCACCTGCCAATGCAGGAGACACAGGTTTGATCCCTAGGTTGGAAAGATCTCCTGGAGGAGGAAATGGCAACCCACTCCAGTATTATTGCCTGAGAAATCCATGGACAGAGGAGCCTGGCAGGCTACAGTCCATGGAGTTGCAAGGGTCGGACATGACTTACACACTGAACAAATGCCTGCCTGCCCTGTGCAGCAGAGGAAACCACGGCTGAGTGAGGCCACGCGATGCATCCACATGGACAAGTGCAGCCCCGGATTTGAGATCAACTTCCAATCCTGTACTTTCCCTTCCTGCAGTGGGTTTTCTCTTGGCAGGAGGGACCTATGGCCAGGAGAGGAAAGTGAGTTGAGATAAGAGGGCAGGCGGAGAGGTGTATAGGGAGAGGAAGGGACTGAGGGTAAACTGGTCTGATCTTAAAATTTTGCTAAATGGTCTGATAGGTGCCAGGATCAGGGTAGTGAGTGGGGGATGGTTGTGTGTGTGTGTGTGCATGCATGTGCGCACAGAGCTGTGGGTTCTGTCTGAAACGCACAATGCCAGGCGAAATAATTCTCTGCTGATCTCTGAGAGGCTCCCTGGGGAATCCTGCCTGCCGCCATCACCAGAAACAGTGCTGATGCTGCTCCCTGGGGTCACCAGCACCTGGTGCTGAGCTTTGCTGCCTAGAACAGTGTTCATCTTTCCATTTGTCCATCTATCTGTCACCACTTACTCGATACCTGTGTCTTGAGGGCACTCAGAGTCCTGGGAATAGAGAGATGAATAAGAAGCATGGGGTCTAGTGGGGAAAAATGATTGTGTGTGTGTGTGCACATTTAACTTTTCAAAAATTCCAGCACAGTATAATCACACTGTAAAGAAGCAGGCAAAGACACACAGGGTGTCATCAGGCTGGTGGAGGGGAAAGAATGGCTTCACACTGCCCCAGCAGGTCCTCGATGAGTGGCCAAAGCCAGTGCGGCCATGAGCATCTCCTGCCTCTGTGGGCTTAGAGCACTGATTTAGGATGCCTGGAGCGGCTGATTCGCACTGACCCAACTTATACAATACTGATGCCTAACCCTGGTGGAAAACAACTCAGGTGGAGGGAGAAACAAGTACCAAAGACTTGCTATCGTTCACCTGTGATTGCTTTTCAGGCCCTCAGTAAATAACTGTTGAATGAGTAAATTCATGGTCCAGGCACCCCAAGGCCCAGCAGATTCTCTGGACACCCATCTTGTTAGCACCTGCTTTGGGTTCCTCATTTTCTGACGCCTTGTTTTCTGACCTGGTAGTTTGGGATGTCTGGAAGCCACGTGGTAGTTGGTTCCATATGCTCATTACCCACAGCTTCTGGGTCCCCTCGGTCACTCTGTTGCACTGGGTGTGACGCTGCTGCCCCGTCCATCTCTCCCACTCAAAAGTGAGTTCCCCCAGCAGAAGAATCATGTCTTCTACTCCATGGGCTACATGCAGGACCTGGCACTTAGTACTGAATAATTATTGAATGAGTGACCAACAGAGAGAATGGATGAAACAGAACTCATTATATTTCTACCCCCAATACTGAGACACCTCTTAGGAAGAAGCAAACAATTCTCTCTGGGGAATCCAAGGCCAGAGGGGGCTCAAAGAAAATTCTTTGAAGGAGGTCAGTTTCAAGCTGAGCCTGAAAGATCAGGAACTTGGGAGGAGGACAAGAGATGGGCAATGGCTAAGAGCATGAGTTTTGAAGCCTTTCGTGCCGTGCTGAGACTATTTCACCGCTCTGTCTTGGTTTTCTCATCTGTAAAATGAGATAGAGCTGTGTTAAGTGCCTACCCTTTGGGCTGTCGTGGGGATTAAATGAGTTACCACAAAGAGAGCATTTAGGCCAGAGCCTGGCACACAGTAAGAGCTCAGTAAATGTTAGCTACTGCTATTTGTATTATTTTTGTGAGCGAGAGCATTCTCTGGAGAGGGGACAGCCAGAGCAGAGATGAAAGAACAAGCAGGATCAGCACACTCCCAGCAGGAGCACAGGCCAAAAAGTGGTGGGAGAAGGGGCCAGGGTGAGGCAGGTCTGGACCCCCAGCTCTGCATTGAGCGGACTGGACAATTCCAGGAGATCGCTGAAGCAGCCGGTGACATGCTCACTGTGGTGTCCAGGGGCAGCAGTGTGGAGAACCCTGGGAAGGGAATAAAGCCAAGTGAGGAGGTGTGTGAGGGGCGGGTGAGGCGTGGCGGTGCCCCCGGCCTTGGTCCGCAGACACAGGAGATCTGGGGTCGGGCAGGCTGTGTTCCGCTGCCTTAGGCCTAAGCTTCCCTGCCAGGGCCCCCCGTCCCTCCCCCGCCCCTACCTGTACCAAGTGCCAGCAGGGTCTTTAGTGCTGATGCAGCCATGGAAGAATGTAGGTGCTTCTTCTTAATTACCAGCTGCAGCTGTAATTAAACCTCTGCTGTCCGGACCGGGCAGCCTCCAAAGCAAAGCCTTTATTAGTGTCAGAGTAGTTGGGCATTTATTTAAGTCCCCTTCCTGGTGTCCTGGGCCATGTGAAGCCTGTGAAATGGCAAACCTGTCCCCAGCCTAACTCCCCACTTCTCTCTGGAAACTGCTTCAAGGTTCCCACTTTCCATCTTCTGAATTCCCTCAACATCTGCAGGATCCCACCTCTGACTTCCTTCCGGTCCTTGCTGGGAGTTGGCTGCTTCTCTGAGGTTCACACCATGCACTAAACCCTGGGGCCTGGCCTCAGCTAACTCTGACCCATTGCTGCCACGTGGCCTCCTTGCTCTTTGTCCTCGTGGCCTTGCTCAGCACACAGGAAGCCCCGTGTGCCGCTCCCTCTCCCCCGGATACCACACGGCTCACTCCCCATCTCACTCAGTGTTTTCTCGCATGCCATGTTATCAGTCTTTCTGACCCCACGTCTGAAATAGCAGTTCCTTCCCTGACATCTTTCTGTAGGCCCTTATCCTGTTTTTTTTGTTGGTGGGTTTTTTTTTTTTTTTTTTTAATATAGGTGACTTACAATGTTGTGTTAGTTTCAGGTATACAGCTAAGTGATAGTTATCCATACATACATATTTATATCTTTTCAGATTCTTTTTCCTTATAGTTCATTACAAAATACTGAGTACAATAATTCCCTAGAATATATAGTAGGTCCTTATTGGTTGTCTATTTTACCTATGGGCTTCCCTGATAGCTCAGTTGGTAAAGAATCTGCCTGCAATGCAGGAGACCCTGGTTCGATTTCTGGGTCAGGAAGACCCTCTGGAGAAGGGATGGGCTACCCACTCCAGTGTTCTTGGGCTTCCCTTGTGGCTCAGCTGGTAAAGAATCCGCCTGCAATGCGGAAGACCTGGGCTCAATCCCTGGGTTGGGAAGATCCCCTGGAGAAGGGAAAGGCTACCCACTCCAGTATGCTGGCCTGGAGAATTCCATGGACTCAATAGTCTGTGGGGTCTCAAAGAGTCAGTATACGTATTTTATATCTAGCAGTGTATATCTCTTAATCCCAAACTCCTAGTTTGTGTCTCCTTGCCCCTTTGCTTTTGGTAACCATAAGTTTGTTTTCTATGTCTGTGGGTATGTTTCTGTTTTGTGTATAAATTCATTTGTATCATTCTTTTCAGATTCCTCAAATAAACAATATCATGATATTTGCCTTTCTCTGTCTGAGTACACTTAGTCTTACAATTTCTAGGTCCATCCATGTGGCTGCAAATGGTGTTCTTTCATTTTTTTTTAACAGCTGAATAATATTTAATTTACACAGATACCACATCTTTTCCATCTCTCTGTAGATGGACATTTAGGTTGCTTCCGCATCTTGGCTATTGAAAATAGTGCTGCTATGAGCACTGGGGTGCATGTATCTTTTCTAATTAGTTTTATCCTTTAATTAGCATTGTCACTACCTGACATAGAGACATAGGATCTATCAATATATTCTTTATTTTCTGTCTCTTTAAAGAGAATATGCAGCGACGTGGATGGACTGGACCCCAGCTCTCCCGCTCCCCCAACAATGCTGCTGCTTTCTCCAAATGCTGTACCCTAGACTCCTCGTCATTCTGTATTTCACTTCCCCAGGGTCCTGTCGGGTCTGCTGATCCTCTATGCACCACCCTGGCACCTGAATTCTCCACGCACTCACTCTCAGGGACTGTGTACAGGCTGCCCCTGTTTCCTGGAACTGCTGGTCCTGTGTCCCCAGTTCCTTCCTGGAGGCTTTTGGAGACTGAGTGCAGAGCTGCTGATCCCTGGGAAGCCCCATGGATACCTCCCTCTTCCTTTTCCCTCTAGGTCCTGATCTTAGCCCCTTTCCCCCACAACTGCCCTTACAATTGGCAACTTATTTATCTTCTGCCTGAATGGTGAGCTTGTTGAGAGCGGAGGCTCAGGACCCCTCTGTATCCCTAGCACCCAGCCCAGGGCCTAGCAGGGAACATGTTTTGTGCAGCCTTAGATTATTAGAAGGAGGACACGTAGGCTGGCTTTTCCTGGGGGCCCTCCAAGGACTCCCAAAGGAGTGGTCTCTGGGCAGGGCCTGAGACCCCAGAGTGAAGGGTGGCCTGCCCCAGTGAGGGTCCTCATTTCCACTCACTCCATCCCCTTAGGACTCCAGAGCCTAGTGTTGTGTGTGTGTGAAGAGTCTGGGGACCCTGCTCTGGGGCTCTGTGGGGATTGAGTCTGTGGTTCCAGAGCCTGGGAGACCAACAACTCTGGGTTGGACTGACCTTCTGGTCATGGGGAGGCAGCAAGTTTCTTCCTGCAGTGCTTTCTGGTTTGGGTTTATAGAGTTCCTCCTCCCCTCCTGGCTCCTTGCCTTCAGAGCAGAGAGGTTTCAGAAAATGGCCATTCTGGGGTTTGTGGTGATGGACCTGCAGTCCCGCGTCTCCTTGAATGCTGACTCTGATTAAAGACAGCTGAGTGGCTTCATTGACAGTGGAAATCGTGACTTGGTGCCTCCCCGCCATGGCCACATCGGTACACTTGACTTTGAAGGGCTTTGATCAGCTCCCTGTCAAGTGGGTGGGGTGGGAGCGGGCTGAGGGAGATGGCCAGCCTCTGCTACCACGCGGGCCAGGCATCAGCCAACTCTCAAGCCAGGCCTGAGGGTCAGGTCCCCTCGCCTTGTTGTAGGCCCCTTGTCCCTACCTTGTCTAACTCTGGGGGTGAGCATGAAAATACTTAACGACAGATATGGCACTTCCACTAATAGGTTAGAATGGAGTAGTCTTGGAGGTCTGTTGTGGGGCCGTGGTTAATCCTGTAGGTGCTGGATCATGGGTAGATGGGTGAGGGTAGGCTGGGAGCAGGGCAGTGGTGGCAACCACCTACCAACCAGAGCAGAAGCATTTCACTGCTGTAATATTTGATCCCCTTCTCCCCCGAACCAGAGCATCTGGGTCTCACTTGACCTGGAGACGTGATCCATTTGGACCCTTGAGGAAGGGGCATCTCAGCTGGAGCCTCTGGCTGGGGGGGACGCTGCTCCCAGCCCACGCGAGGAGTGTCTGTGCGGCATGTAGTGCCTGACACTGTGAGGGTCATGAGCACAGACCCTGGACTGGACTGCTGCCTCCTGCCTGTGTGACCGTGGGCCAATCACTTAGCTTCTCCAGGCCTCTGATGACTCCATGGTGTAGCAAGACTGCCTTCCTCATGGGGTTGTTGGGAGGATTAAATAAGTGAATCTGTGCTGACCAAGCCCATGGCAGGTGCTGTGGAAGAGCTCGCCTTTATCCCATGTGCACATGCATATTCATGAGTATTAGGTTTCGCTGTGTGGGAAGAGTTCCCCTCTTGTGTGTTGTGTGCACATGCCTGTTCTTTGTGTATACACTTGCTGTCTCTGTGTGTGTGTGTCACCCGTGGATGGGGCCCCCATCCCCCGTGTCAAGTGCAGATCCGCCTGCTTGTGTGTGTTGAGAGTCTGCACGCACGTCTCCTCTGCTCTCCTGAGAGTCACCTTTCCCATCATCCTTTCCCACTTCGCCTTCTCCTTCTCCTTTGCAAGCAGCAGTGGTGGAGAATTGTCACCTGGGGAGCCAGATCCGCATATTTGCTCCTGATGGGGTGGGAAGAGCGAGCTGACTGACACTACCAGTCTCATTCCTCTGGATGGAGACAGACCTGGAACCAAGGGCAAAAGCCAGGGAGGCGTCCTCCCGTCCCTGGTCAGACAAAAAAATGGCCCTCTAGCTACCCTGGGCTGAGCCTGCCCAAAGAGAAGGAAAGAGGATGCTCCAAATCTGGAAGCTGGGGGGTGGTGTCTCAGGGGGCAACTGGAAGCCGGCCCCTCTCCCTCTGGTGTGGCCAGGCGGAGGGACCAAGGCCTTGGCCTGTGTTTATCCGCAAGTTTCCATCCACCAAACAAACTGCAGAGGCTTGATAGTAAATCAGCTGCAGGCCTGATTTAGAGGACTCTGTTTGCTCAGCTCAGCTCAGCTTTTGGCAAGGTAAATGCATGAACTGCAGAAAACCTCTTTGAAACAACCGCAGGGCTCCAATGCCCTTCAGTCCTCCATAAAGGATTCTCCAAATTATATGGACTAGATGAGTATCTCTATTACATAAAGCCATTGCAGAGCCTGCTCAGGGCTCGCAGAATGAAGTCACTGTACAGACCTTGTGTGACTCTGCCCCGCCAGCGCCTGGTAATTGAAGATCTCCCTTTAAAAGTGTGTCAGGTGGAAAGAGCGGGCTAATTTACTAAGTGGAGGGCCTTTGTTAGGGAGACTGATGCTTTGTTCTGCTTGTCCCTTTTAATCTTATTTTTGTACAATAGTCTTACAGAGAGCACTGCCGCCGATTTGATTCTGGGGAGGCGGATGGGGCAGGGCCGGGCCTGGCAGGAGGCCACGCAGGGTCTCCTGGGTGTCTCTCTTCCTCCTCATCTTGCAATCCCTTTTTCTCCTCGGGGCTCCTTCTTCCATCCCGAGGGGCAGGCTTGAGCCCAGGAGAAAACTCCGTGGCTGCCTTTGTGTTTTTCTAATCAGAGCACATCCTCCTCCTTTTTAATTGCCTCTCTGCATGGAAACCCCATTGGCAAGATTGAACTTTGGGACTCCATTCTCTGCCGGTTGCCGCATTTGAATCTCGCTGAGGTCTTCAGCCCTAAAGTCAAATGCCATCTGGTGTCTGATCAGATGGTTTGGGTTGAAGGGCCTCTAACAGTCCAGGGTACTAAGCATTTGTTGTCAGAGAGTTCTCTTCCACACTGGCTTCTGGCTCCGAGCAGAGGGGGTCACTGATCCCCGGTTCAGAGGAGTGGGACTTTGTCTCAAACGGGGGGCCACCTCCTTGGGGTTTGAGGCCACCACGGTGCTGGTGATGTGAGCCCTGACCCAGCTTTCAGACGTGTTCTAGTCACCCACCAGCTGTGATCTTGCTGTGCAATCGCGTGCAGGCACCCACCTCTCTGGGCTTCACCTCATCCATCCGTCATGTCAGAGATCTATCTGCTCTGAACATCGGTGAAATGGGAGCACCAGTTATGGTAACTGTGAGGCAGAGGCTTTTCTTGTTTTGAAGTCAATGGGCAAAGTTAAGGCTGAGGGAGTATGGAAAACAGAAGCATTCACCTGCAGTTCTTAGTGAAATGAATTGTTATTGTTTGTTGTTTAGTCGCTAAATTGTGACCCCGTGGACTGCAGCACACCAGGCTCCTCTGTTCTTCACTATCTCCTGGAATTAGCTAAGATTTGTGTTCACTGAGTTGGTGATTCTATCTAAACCATCTCATCCTCTGCTGCCCCCTTCTCTTGTTTTCAATCTTTCCCAGAATCAGGGTCTTTTCCAGTGAATCAAGGAAATGGCACCCCACTCCAGTACTCTTGCCTGGAAAATTCCATGGACGGAGGAGCCTGGTGGGCTGCAGTCCATGGGGTCGTGAAGAGTCGGACATGACTGAGCGACTTCACTTTCACTTTTCACTTTCATGCATTGGAGAAGGAAATGGCAACCCACTCCAGTACTCTTGCCTGGAGAATCCCAGGGACGGGGGAGGGATGGGGTCGCACAGAGTCGGACCCGACTGAAGCGACTTAGCAGCAGCAGCAGCCAATGAATCAACTCTTTGCATCAGGTGGCTAAAGTATTGCAGCTTCAGCACCAGTCCTTCCAATGAATATTCAGGGTTGATTTCCTTTAGGATTGACTGGTTTGATCTCCTTGCAGTTCAAGGGACTCTCAAGAGTCTTCTCCAGCATCACAATTTGAAAACACCAATTCTTTGGCACTCAGCCTTCTTTATGGTCCAACTCTCACATCCATACGTGACTACTGGAAAAATCATAGCTTTGACTAGATGGGCCTTTGTTGGTAAAGTGATGTCTCTGCTTTTAATACACTGTCTAGGTTCGTCAGAGCTTTCCTTCCAAGGAGCAAGTGTATTGTAGGAAGAACCAAATAGAGGCAGCATGACTGGCAAAGAATCACGGACCAGTCACAGCCCTTGGAAATGCCATTTGCTTTGTTACCAGGTGGGGGCATCCATATTCCCGGGACACTCTTGACAAGTTCTGTGTGGGTGAGAGGTTCATGAGTTTCCTGGGGCCAGGACCAAAGGGCCAGTGTAGTTTCTCCTAAAGACTTCTTTATTTGGTGAGGTGGGGAGGCGGGCACCAAGCAAGCTGGAGAAACTTCCTTGGGGCTTTTTGGGACATGTCCTAGTAACTTCCTTTGGGGGACATTCACCCTCACAAGAGGGACTGATGGACGGAAGCACACTTTTGGCGTCCCTTGGTATGTATGACCTCATTTTCTCCTCGAGGTGACTTTCCAGGAACGATTCCTCTTTGTGTGTTATTTTTTGTTTTGTTTTGTTTTCTGGCCACACCACTCAACATGTGGGACTTTAGTTCCTGGCCCAGGGATCAAACCCACATCCCCTGCATTGGAAGGGTTCAATCCTTGGGTTGGGAAGAGCCCCTGGAGGAGGAAATGGCAACTTACTCCAGTATTCTTGCCTGGAGAATTCCGTGGACAGAGGATCCTGGTGGGTTATAGTCCATGGGGTCACAAAGAGTTGGACACGACTGAGCGACTAACACTGCGTTGGAAGTGTGGAGTCTTAGCCACTGGATCACCAGGGAAATCCCCAATTCCTCTGTTTTTCAGGTGTAAAACTGAAACTCAGAGGAGTTGAAGACTTTGCCCAAGGGTACAGCTAGGAAGAGGTGGAGCCAGGTTCGCAGTGCACTGATGTGGAGGAAGCCAGGCCTGGGAAGTCCCCAGGAATGTTACCTGTAAAAGGTTGCTCCCTGCCTGTTGCCAGAGGCTCCCTGTCTTAGTGTTCAGGCTCTGCTCAGGTCAGGGGCCTGCTTTGCAGCCCAGCTTTGCCCTTTGACTCATGAGTGACATCCTTCCCCTCAGAGGTTTGCTTTGTCTACAATGTAGGGCTTCTGCCCTGTCCTGTAAGACAGTGTGATGCGGCTGTGCAATCACCAGCCCTGGCTGACCCCAGTGTGGCCCACCGGGTGGTAGAAATAACACTCTTCTCTTTCTCCCCATGTTACCATCACAGCTAACTCATCTAGGACAGACTGCATGCTGCATCTCATTTCTTTTCATTATATACGTGTCCGGCTCCTTGCGACCCCATGGACTGTAGCCTAGTACGCTCCTCCGTCCATGGGATTTTCCAGGCAAGAGTACTGGAGTGGGGTGCCATTTCTTCTCCAATTTATTATTTTTATTGGAGTGTAATTGTTTTACAATGCTGTGTTTCTGCTGTACAACAAAGTGAATCAGCTTTGTGTATGCATATAGCCCTTCCCTCTTAAGCCTCCGACACCCCATCCCACCTCTCTAGGTCATCACAGGGCAGCGAGCTGCACTCCCCAAGCCACACAGCAGCTTCCCTCAGCTACCTATTTTACACACGGTGGTGTACATATGGCAATGCCACTCTCCCAGCTCGTTCCCATATTGACTCACTTAATCCTCACGACAACCCTATGGAGTAGGTAGGGTTAACATTCTCATTTCGTAGATGAGAAAACGAAGGCACAGAATGCTTAGAGGAGAACTTGTCCAAGGTCACACAGCAATGAAGTGATACAGCTGGAAGTCAATCCTGGCATCTGGTGTCAGTTTCATGCTCATAACCATTCTGTAACAACCAATGGCCTGCAGGCTTAGCTACAAGGCCGCATTTGCCTTAGCTGACATCTTTGGAGCTTGAGGGTTGGTAGGATTTAATTGATATGCTGTTGGCTGCAGCCACCTGTGTGACCCTGGCAGGTCACCCACTCCCTAGCCAGACCACCTGTCCTGCTCAGTTGCTACTCTAGTTGTTACTGCCTGATGGGGTGAAGCCTGATCTGGGGAACCTATATATTTACTTTCAGAGCCTCAGTTTCCTCATCTGTGTAATGGGAATAATAATAGTACCTTCCATTTACGCTTGTGAGAATTAGGTGAGTAAACTCATATAAAATGCTTGGAATGGTACCTGGCACACAGTAATAACTTCAACTCTTGTTTGCCACTATGGCAGGATAATGCTTAGAGAACTTCTTTGTCAGGCCAAGGGCAAAGGAATCACAATGTTCAGATATGGGAAGAAGTCAAGGGTTGGGAGGTACACAAGCCCCCTTCCCTGGCTTCTTAAAGAAAATGTCTGAAACTGTCAGAAAGAATAGCAGATACATACTGTTGAGTACCCCAGTACATGCCACAAAATGGGTAGAGATATCAAGTGTACAGGAGATGAGCTTTGTAAGTGATGAGGTCCCAGTCATGGCTCTGCTGGCTCCATGGACTACAGTATTTCCACCTAGAAAGCAAAGATAGAACGTCTACATCTGCATAGTCATATACAATGGAATACTACTCAGTCATAAAAAATGAATGAAATCATGCATTTCCTGCAACTTGGACACAACTAGAGATTATCATACCAAGTGAAGTAAGTCAGAAAAAGACAAACACCATATGGTATGAGTTATATATATAGAATCTAAAGTATGACACAAATTAGCTTATCTGTGAAAGGTTCACAGATATAAAGAACAGATTGTGGTTGTTGAGGCAAATAGGGGAAGAGAGGAATGGAATTTGGGGTTAGCAGCTGTAAACTATTATACAGAGAATGGATAAAAAAAAACAATGTCCTACCAAATGGCACAGGATACTATATTCGATATCCTATGATAAACCATAATGGAGAAGAATATAAAAAAGAATGTGTATATAATATATGTATAACTGAATCATTTTGCTATACAGGAGGAATTAACACAACACTGTAACTCAACTATACCTCAATTTAAAAAAAGAAAAAATACTACATCTGCATCATCAGGAGTTCAGCCTACAGCTGTCCCAGAGAGGGGTCGGAGAATCTGGGCTGCCAGTGACAGGAAGCTTCTCTGCCCACTGATGCTTTTAATCCTCCATTGAGAAGGTCCATGAATTCCTAAATCACAAGCTTGTCTTAAAAGTCTTTGCTAATAACTTCACAATTCAAATGGTGGAAGGTGGACGGTTGTCTGTTTCTGTTTTGAAAGGAGCCTGTATCAAAGGCAGACAGTATGAGCCCTGAAGGTCATTTCCAGCCTGCAATTCAGAGAGTATGAGCAGAGAAGAGGTGAGCTGACTCCTGGGCAGCCTCCCTCTGAGTCTATGGTGGTAGACTTTCCCTTTGAGTAGGAGGCAAAGCCACCATGCCTTGGCCCCTGTATTTGCCTTGATTGAGCTTTGAAATGCCAGTCTGACATGTGTACAAACGACGCGTGGAGCAGTGTAGATGCCTCGGCTGGAGGTCTTAATTGCCTGCTAAGAACGAGAGAGGATCTTGATCTGGGAAGCTGCCTGGGGAAAATGGTCCATTTCCCAGAGCAGGACGCAGAGCAAGGGGAGCCATATGGCCCAGCGGTGGAACAGCTGTCTCTCGAGAAGGAACAATTTGGGAGCTTCCACCATCTGGGTGAATGATGAGGCTTGCAATTTTCATGCATACGTTAAGGCGACCCACCAACAGAGCAGTCAAGGGGACGGATGATGGAGAGAGATGTGCCCTGTGCCCTGGCCCGCAGCATAGCCATCCATCTCCAGAAACCCTGACTCGGCAGCCACCTCCTGGCCGGGCTGCCCTGGCCGGGGCTTATGTCTAAGGTCACGTGGGCTGATGCCCTGCTAGTTCCCCTGAGTTCCCTACCATGTCAATCTTCCACTTCCTCCAGAAAATATACATATCATTCCTTTAACTGTGGCCGCCGCTTGCCTCTTTGGCAGGGCTGGGAAAATCTAGTTGAAGAGTGCTTAGTGGTTTGGGGCTGTTATATTTTCTCTGCTCTATGATCCGTGTTGGGTTAAAAGGGCCAGAGCTGCTTTTCTTGCCGACAGAAGATAACTCAACCTGGACAGGCTCCCTCTGGGAGAATTAAAGGTGATGAGGGACTTCTGGTTGGCTGGAACTGCTAATATCCTTCCAGGGACTTCTGGTTGGCTGGAACTGCTAATATCCTTCCCTCAAAGAGGCCCTCACCCACCCCAGCTTCCCAGCTGGTGGGAATGAGGAACATATTCCAGTGTGTCTTCCATTCTAGAGGTTAGCTCTTTTCCTTTAAACATGCTGCATACCCAGGGGGCAGAGGACAGGGGGTGGTGGGACCCGCAGCGTGCCAGCATCATGATGGGTGGTGATCTTCTGGCAGTGCTTGGCAGGGGGTTGTGTGTTTCCCAGATCACAGACGAGGAAGCAGAAGCATGGAGAGTTCACGTCACTAGCCAGAGGTCCTTCAACCAAGAACCAGAAGATAGAATTCAAGCTTAGGTAGAACTGCAAAGCCAGGGCTCTTTCTTAGAGACTGTGCCAGACCCAAATAGCAGTGGATCTATCAGCATGGTGTTAGCTGAGGGTGTCCTTCTTAGGGAAAAGGCATCACTCAATTTGCTATGTCTCAGGGCCTCTCGGTACCCCTCCCACGGACTAGCCAGGAATTTTCATGTTAGAGAGCTTCTCCTGGGTGATTGCTTGGTCTCCGGAAGATTCCTGCTAAAATGTAGCTGTTACCTGAGGTGGTAATGTGTTAATCTGCGTGCTTGCTGGGACGGAGAGAAGATGGTACAGGGGAGTGGGAAGGGGAGACCTAGTCAGAGGATACTGGTACCTTCTCTCCTTTAAAACTTGATCTGAAGCTGGCTGCGTCCCCTTATCCTCCTGTTAGGAGGAGTCTCCAACTTAAGTCTCCATAATCGAGGCATTCCCAACCCATGTAAGTGGGTTGGCTTTAGGTTAATCAATTGCCCAAGTCCATGGCCAAGGCATCCTATCAGGGGGGAATGTGGCCGGTGGTCCCCTCCACATCCCTCACTCCCTGGCTTGTGGGGATGAGACACAGCCTTTAGGCTTCTGTGTCCCCAGCCAGAGGAATATGCCCTCCCCAGAAATCCAGGGCAGGGTCTGGGTGACCTGCTGTTTAACCTTCTGCCTCTGTGTCACTTTATATCTTCCTGTTCTTCCCCTGTGTCCTCCTGGCAGAGGTTGCCCTGAAGGCCCACAAGGCAGGTCTTGGGGATGAACGTCTCCATGTCCCTGTGGGGCTAATAGGCAGCTTGTGCTAAGTCACTTCAGTCGTGTCCGACTCTGTGTGACCCCATAGACGGTAGTCCACCAGGCTTCCCTGTCCCTGGGATTCTCCAGGCAAGAACACTGGAGTGGGTTGCCATTTCCTTCTCCAATGCATGAAAGTGAAAAGTGAAAGTAAAGTCGCTCAGTCGTGTCCAACTCCTAGCGACCCCATGGACTGCAGCCTACTAGGCTCCGCGGTCCATGGGATTTTCCAGGCAAGAGTACTGGAGTGGGGTGCCATCGCCTTCTCCGATAGGCAGCTTGTAGTGTTTGGCAATTTCAGTGTCTGCCAGGAGGGAACTTTGGGGTAAGTCAAAATAGCCCCTAATCCCCAGTAGCAGAAGGGATGATGTTGGCCTTTACAGTGTAACTTCTTGGGTCCATTCCTTCTCTTCACCCCAGAGACAGTGAAGCCTAGCCCTGGGATTTAGCCAGTGGATTCAAGCCCACTGGGTCTTTTGTGCTGGTGCAGGTGTAACTGTGGCCTCTGATCAGTAAAGCTGAGGCTGGAAATGAAAACATCTTTCTGCTTGGCTTCCCCCATCTGCCATCCCCTTCATGAATTTCCCTGTTGCTTGGTGGGCCATCCTCACTTCCTTCCCCTTCATGAATTTCCCTTTTGCTTGGTGGAGGCTATTTGAAAGTTCTTCTCTTGTAGTGCCCACTGAGAGGGAAGGGTCAGAGGTGACAGCTGCATCAGATGACCTTCAGAGGTGGCGGGAGCTGGCACTCAGCCCCATCATGGCTGCCTCCCTATTCTCTTCTGTCTCAGGTCCAGCTGGGCTTCCTTCCGGCTGCACCCTTTTCTCCCCGGCTCAGGGGCTGCCACGTGCTGGCAGAGGTGGTGGCACCTGGGAGTTGGCTCTCAGGGCAATAGCCATCCAGCACCCTGGCTAGATTTTGGGGGTTGTGTGTGGCTGAGTCTGTGTACCCAGATGATGGAGGGAGAGGAAGAGGCACCAAGGGGATAGTGGGTACCAGGGAACTCACACTTAAGGGTGGAGGTTCAGTTTTCTAACCCCAGCATGGTTATATTGGAAGAGCAAGGGCCAAAAGTAAAATGAAGTAGCTGAAGCTCAGAGACGAGCTGTGAGATCCTCTGGACCTGAACCCCAGGCCTCATGTCCTTGGGGCTGAAGTCTTTGAATTAGGAGATCAGGGTGTGGATCCTGACCCTTCTCTATACCCAGACCGCAGAACCACAGACTCTCAGGGTTGGATGGGACCCTGCAGTCCACAGACCCTGGACACAGCTCTCTGGATACAAATCTCTGCCTGGGTGTGTTGACCATCATTCACACATTCTTCACTTGTAAATGGAAGCCCAGGAAGCTGTGTAGCCTGGAGGCCTTGTGTTGTCACAGCCAGAGATGATTATTCAGACTCAATTTGATTACGTTGGTTGACAGGGAACTCACTCTCTTCTAAGGAAGCCCAAGTGGATTTGGACTACTCTTGGTGAGAGAGTGGTATATATTTTGGTCCCAGAACAAGTTTCTCTCTTCCGTATAATAGCTTTCTAGATGTTTATGAAAACTCTTTTCTCTCTCTGCCCTCCATTTTCTTTTCCATGCAAAATATTATTTGTTGATTTAGCAGCTGATTTTCAAGCATCTCTGTGTGCCAGGCTCTGGGCCAGGTGATGGAGAAAATGGACACGATCCTTCATTCAGGGAGCTCACTGTTCAGCAAGGCATCATTCCCAGACTTCTCTACCCTCCTTTGGTATTGTAGGAAGGGCTGCAGGTCTGGCTTGATCAGGGCAGCGCCATAGCCCTGCTTTGCTCTCCATACTTCCATGAACCTCTATGTGAAGCTGGGGAAATTGCTTATTCTCCTTGGGCACCATCTGACAGCAACATTTGCCTACCTACCTCACAAGATGAATATGTGGGATCTGACGTGAATTGGATTTTTACTCTGTTACATACAAATGCGAGGTGTTATTTATATCCAGTCCCGCAGAGGCATGGAGGAAGTCAGGAAAAGAAAAATGTTTATTTTGTTAGTGTCCTTATGACAGTAATTACTGCACCTTTTCAGAAATAGGGTCATCCATTTAACAAACAGTTATTGCGTGCCTACTCAAATGGCTGAACAATGTATTCATTTACTTCTTATTCAGACAGCATGTATTGAATGCCTATTGTGCGCAGTGCTGATGCCATGGGTGGATGTTCAGGGATGAAAAAGAGATGGGGGTCTCTCCCCACCATGAAGCTGATACATAATGAGAGACAGCCTTTCAACAACTGCCCCCTCCCCAAGTAAATCGAGAATGACACCTTCAATGGGTGCCATGAAGGAAAAGAACATGGGGTGATGAGAGCCAAGACTGGGGAGAACTTCAGATGAGAAGGTTGAGAAGTCGGGGAAAAGAGTATGGGGCTGAGAGCTGAAGGGTGAATCATGAAACCTGGGGATGGTGAGGAGCTGCAGCCAGGGGAACTTTGTGAGTGAAGACCCTGAGGTGGGACTGAGCTTTATGTATCTAAGAAACTTAGAAGGTGGAGGGGCTCCTATGGGAGTAGAACCCCTGGCCTTGGCATCGTCACTGAGGTGGGGCACGCAGACGGGAGTCTGGAGCAGAGCTTGGGGGGCATGGAGGCATCACTGCAGCTGTAGACAGGGGCGCCCTGCCCCGAGACTGCCAGACCATGTGGACCGGGGAGTGGCAGCTGCTGCCCTGTGAACTCTCGCAGGTCTCACCTCTTGCCTTTGTGGGAACAGGTGCCCAGAATGAGCAGGCTTTGGTGGATTGGATTCTGGCTGTGACTCTGCTGTTAACTTGCTGTGTGACCTTGGCCAAGTCACCTGCCTCCTCTGAGCTGCTTGGGGTTCTCATCTATTTACACTGAACAAATAACCCTCACTATGAACCACACATGGGGAGGGGAGCAGAACAGCAACAACAGAGATCCTGGGAAAGAAGAGTTTTCCAAACTGTAAATTGCTGGGCAGATAGAAGGTTGCCCTGGTAACTGAGACCTGCCCTCACTTTCCCTTCCATCCCCTCCCCTTCTCCTCCCTTTGCCAAGGTCAGGGGCTGCCTTTACCTATAATGCAGGCATGTGGGAGACAAGGCAGCCAGCAGTAAAGTGAGTACCCTAATGAATGCCTAGCTGGGAAGTGGTGGAGTTGGAATTTGAACACAGGGACCCCAGCTCTGGAGGCCATGGTCTAACCACGAGGCTGTCCTACCACACCTTGTATTTCCCCCACAGCACTTGCGATTTTGTCTGTGTACCTTGTAACAAGGAAGTCATTGCCAGCCTCATTCTTCAGATAAGAAATTGGAACTCTAAGAAGCATCCACCCAAGGTCACACAGCCCAGTCTCCTGACTGAATGGTTTGATCTTGCCTTCCAGAAGGCCTTGTTCTAGGCCTGGAGGAGGCGGAGCCCAGGCCTGGGGGCTGTGTGTTTGCACATGGGTGTGTTGGGAGCCATGGAAGCATGTGGGTTGCAGTCCTCACTGTTGCCTTCCGAGGGCTTCTCGGACTCCATGGCAACCCACTCGGGGCCTGATCTTGTGTTTTGTTTTGGTAAAATGTTTTGTTCAGTGCCTGCCATTTGTGTCCCCTGTGGGCGCTCTGGGATAAGGAATGAAAGAAATGACGTTAGGGGCTCAAAGAGCTGAATCACCTGTCACTTTTCCTGTAGTTTTCTACCCAGGGGGAAATAAGTATCTTGCCTTTTTGGGCTTTCTGATTTCTGGAAGCCTGTGTCCTTGGGCCCTGGGGAGCCAGCTCTGCTGTGGGCTCACTCCCTGCAGTGTGAGACTCGGGCTCCCATCCCAGCAAGCGTCCACCTGGCTGCTGTGCGCTGTGGGCTCTAGGCTGCATCTGTGTACTGGAAAGACCATCAGACGGGTCTCTGCTCTCCAGCAGCTGGTAGCCCAGCCTGTGAGATGAGCCCCCTACATTCAAGGCATAATTAATCATGAGCCAATTGCTCAAGGAGGCAAGCTGGAGGAATAATACAGGTAGCCAGGGAGGCTGTACCAAGGGCCAGGGCTCAGGAACTGGAAGACCCAGTTCTTGGCTAGCTCAGGTGTCGGTGACCTTGGGCAAGTGCCTTCAAGTCTTTGAGCCTCAGTGTTCCAGTCTGTAAAATGGGTATAGTAACAGCCCTGTCTTGCTGACTTTTTATGGGAGTTGGGAAAGCAAATGAATGACAAACATAAATGAGCTTTAGAAATTACAAAGTGCTGGATGAATAGTAATATGGTATGCTCTGAATCGGAGAAGGCAATGGCACCCCACTCCAGTACTCTTGCCTGGAAAATCCCATGGATGGAGGAGCCTGGTAGGCTGCAGTCCATGGGATCGTGAAGAGTCGGACACGACTGAGCGACTTCACTTTCACTTTTCACTTTCCTACATTGGAGAAGGAAATGGCAACCCACTCCAGTGTTCTTGCCTGGAGAATCCCAGGGATGGGGGAGCCTGGTGGCTGCCGTCTATGGGGTCACACAGAGTTGGACACGACTGAAGTGACTTAGCAGCAGTAGCAGCATGCTCTGAATATTCAGAGACACAAATGTTTTATCTTTCTTTAATCTCTCCTTCCCTATCTTCTTTCCTTCCTTCTTTCCATCCTACTGTCCATCTGCAGATACCCACCAAATTATTTCCCATTGTAAATATTGTGCTAGGTAACAGGACAGGACTTGGTGGGAGGAGAGCAGGGTGCAGATAAAGAACATCTGGACCGTCTTTTAAGGAGTTGGAGATGGGAGCCAGGAGTCACCAGAACTGAAATAGGAAGTAGCCCCCTCCTGGCCAGCTCGGGTTTCTGGCGGGATGCTCTGAGCAGCGAGGCATGGGCAGAACCTTGAAGGAAAGGTGGGAAGGTGGACAGGCAGCAAGAGAGAGGGTAAGGATCCTCTGACATTTTCCAGTAGGCTCCACTGTCGGATACAGAAAGGAAAGGGTACAGCAACCCAAAGAGGATGCTCACATGTCAGCATGCTCTCAGCTGGAACACAGTGCCCTCTCAAGAGCCCATGCTGAGCGATCTGGGGGTCCCATCAGCATCCTTCCCTGGGGCTCTGACCGGAAATGACACAGCCAGCTCAATACATGCTGCAGTCTCTTCTTCTCTCTCCTCCTCCCTCCTTTTGCCCCAACCCATCTTCCCAAAGGGCCAGAGGGGCTGGATCTGGATGACCAGAAGACCATCACTAAAATGGAAGGAACAGGGAGCTTTGTCACTTCTGGTACTGGGGAGATGCTTAGAGCAGGGCTGTGAATTAGTTGTCTCAGAGGTAAAGAATCCACTTACCAAGTGGAAGACGCCAGGTCAATCCCTGGATGGGGAAGATCCCCTGGATAAAGACATGGAAACATCTCCAGTATTCTTGCCTAGGAAATCCCATGGACAGAGAAGTCGGGAGGGCTACAGTCCATGGGGTCGAAAAAGAGCTGGACGTGACTGAGCAGCAGCGGCAGCAGTGAATTGATTAGTGAAAAGAGAAGGGGGGAAAGGAAATGGAGCCAAACATAAGAGGAGTGGGAGAGAGGGAAAAACCCAAAAAAGGAGGAGGGAGGTGGACAGAAGGGGATGGAGCAAGGAAAGCATCTTATAGGATTAGGTTGGTGAAAGTTGGGACAAGGGAGAACAAGGGCCTTATTTGGAAAAATCAACACTCCTCAGCGTGATACAAGAGTAAACATCATCTCGGGGAATTCGGGCAAGGATGTTTTATTGGGTCACATTGTGCTGAGGTCGGCAGCTGCTGGGAAGTTGGTACAGTGCATCCCTGCCAGCCTCTCCTCTCTGCCCGCTGCTGCAAAGCCCCCAGGGACCCTGCTGTCTTCCTGGGCCAAGGTGACAAAGACTAGGCTATTGTAAGGGAGGCAACTTCTCAGGCCCTCACTCAGCAGGAGAACTGGCCTTCAGGCAGGGGCCAAGGTTTAGCCACCTGATGAGAACAAACATTCCTCTGAGCTTTTCAGCCTGGAGTCCTGTCCCCTCAGGGCCCCGCTGTGATGACAGTTACTCTCACTCAGGACTAATAAGGTTGACACTAATGTGTTCTCTCTCCCAGAGGAGTCTCGTGTATGTTAACAGAGGCTTTTGGAGACAGTGCCTTATTTTTACAGCTTTAATGGTATTTATTTTCTGCACAGATAATACATTCACCTGGTTGAATATTTAACAGTTTACAAAAGTGGGTGTGATAGGAAGCCTTTCTCCCAGTTCGCCCTTCCTGAAGGAGGCAGTATTAGTTTGGGGGCATCTTTTCAGAGGTAGTTTATCGACATATAAGGAAATTTGTATATGCATTCTTCCCCTGTGCTTTTTCATTTTTACACCAATGGCAGCATATTCCAAACCCAGTGCTCTGCATTTATGGTTTTCACTTCACCTCTAGCTTTGTGTATGTTATCAGTCCACGGAGAGCTTTCTGATTCCTTTTTATGACTGTGTAGTATTCCACAGAATAGCTTTACTACGAATGTTTACCCTTCCCCTTGTGGATGGATGTTTGGCTGTCATAGACAGTGCTGCAGTGAATGATCTGGGGCATTTGCCATTTTCTCAAGAGCGATTATATTGAAATGGTGCTTTTCCCCAAAGATATGGGGACAGGCCCTTGGATGAGACATTTAGGAGAGAACAGAATCCCTGCCCATTTTCACCTCAGTTGTTGCTGTTTGTGGCTTAGGGCTGCTCATCCTAAAGGAGATCAGTCCTGAGTGTTCATTGGAAGGACTGATGTTGAAGCTGAAACTTTGGCCATCTGATGTGAAGAGCTGACTCATTTGAAAAGACCCTGATGCTGGAAAAGATTGAGGGTGGGAGGAGAAGGGGACGACAGAGGATGAGATGGTTGGATGGCATCACCGACTCGATGGACATGAGTTTGGATAGACTCTGGGAGTTGATGACGGACAGGGAGGCCTGGTGTGCTGCAGTTCATGAGGTCGCAAAGAGTCTGACACGACTGAGTGACTGAACTGAACTGAGGGAGGGGTAGGAGGGAGCCAGGGCCATCCTGCAGAGCAAGGCAGGGAGGGTCAGAGCGGGATGTCTGCTCCTCACCCCAAGTCACCAGGGCTGGGCTTGTTCTTTGCCCCAGACAGTGAGAGGCAAGTGACTCTACCCTGACCATTGGAATCAGAGGCGAGAACTGGTCAGGATTGTCTCTGAAACCTCTGTCTGTTCAAGAGAGGTGCTTCATGCACTCTGCCCCTCCCAACACACTGGGACCGCCCTCTGGGAAGCCTTCCCTGCTCACCGAGCCTGTGTGCCCACATAGCTCATTTACTGGCCACCCTGAAGATTTAGGTCCGCTCAACAGGCCATACTGGGGAGTGGGGAGGACCGTCAGCCTGGGGCTTGCAAAGCCCTGGGCTTGAATTTTGGCTTTGCCACTTAGAAACTATGAGACAGGCGGTGGTGGTTTTTGTTTTTGTTTTTTAACATGAAAAGGTTATTTAAGAACTAAAGTACTCAATGTTCAAATAGAGTTATTTGAAATGGAAGGAAACAGCCTTGACCCTGGGTCCAATGATCGTTGGGTTTCATCAGGTTGGAAATGCACTTCTCTAAACTCTATTGAGGGAAGAACTGCAGATTCCCCAATCATAGAATGTCAGGCTGTAAAGGCTCCAAGAGTCTGTCTTGTCCCCTGCCCCATCCTGAGTTGTTCAGGTGGAGGGTGTGAGTGGTCCAGGTGACAAATCTTTGGACTGGGGATGTTAAAGTGTCTTTTCAAAGAGGAGAAGTGTTAAGTTCCCAAGAAGTTAGGATATTCCTAAATATAACTCAGCA
Source organism: Bos taurus (assembly GCF_002263795.3). NCBI lineage: Eukaryota > Metazoa > Chordata > Mammalia > Artiodactyla > Bovidae > Bos > Bos taurus. The sequence goes on along the minus strand of NC_037337.1, from coordinate 12,990,761 downwards.
GGAAACAAATACAGCCCAGGCTACAAAGGAATGTGATTTGATAAGGACTAATTCATAAAAGGGCTTCCCTGGTTGCTCAGTGGTAAAGAATCTGCCTGCAGTGCAGGAGCCAAGGGAGATGAGGGTTCAATCCCTGGTCAAGAAGATAGATCCTCTGGAGGAGGGCATGGCTTTCCACTTCAGTATTCTTGCCTGGAGAATCCCATGGACAGAGGAGCATGGCGGACTACAGTCCATAGGTTCCCAAAGAGTTGGACACGACTGAAGTGACTGAGCAGGCACGCAGTTCATAAAAGCACCAGCTCCTGTGTGTGGGCTTCCAGGGAATTTAGGGGCCCTCGTCTGGGTAGGTGCCTCTGAGGAGGCACCTCACAAGGATGGTGGTGGTGAGAACGGAGGAGCAGGTGACAGTGACCTTCACAGCTGCCTTTCCTTTCCACTTTGCATTATTTTTATTAAAGCCCTAAATCAGTGATGCTAAGTAGCTCCTGATTTAGCTCCTCATTAGGAGTGAGATTTAAAACCAGCAGGACTACAGGCTGCTCAACTACTGGGGCAGTGATGGTGCTTGTAAACCCTGGCGTGGGTTTCCTCACACCAGCTACTGGCAAGAGCCTGGCCCCAGAATCCAGCACAAAACGTTAACTTCGGAGGCAGGAAGGATGCTTCTCCACACATGCACACATTTGGTCCTAGCCACACCCTCCTTAGAAGCTGTGGCTTCCTGTCACTGTATCTGATCAGCTTCAGTCTCAATAGAGAAAAGCTCCCTGAAGGCTTGTCGTGTGGAATCAGGATGAAACATGGGCTGGGGAGCAGGAAGGGGCAGACTCAGCAGCAACACAGGCAAGTTCTGAGGAGGCAGATTTCAGTTCAGTGAAGCGAAAAAGCTTTCTAGTAATTAGAGTGGTTCAAAGACAGAAGGGGCTTCATTGACTGATTCATTCATACATTTTAACAGATGCTTATGAAGCTTCCGCTCTGTGCCACATCTGTTCTGGGCCCTAAGGTTTCAAGAGACAAAGGGAGTGAGCATCTTCCCTTCAGAGGCTCCTGGTCCAGAGTTGAAGACAGTGAAACAAGCAGAACAGTAACATTTGACCTGTACTTTGATGAGGAAGGGCAAGTGCTAGGAGAGCGTGTACCAGGAGCACCTAGCCTTTTGAAATGTCCAGGGACGGCTTCCTGAAGTTGGCCATGTTTAAGGTGGACAACAAAGAAGAGGGGAAGAGTGTCTCCGGGAGGAGGGGACAGCTTGTGCAAAGGCCCAGAGGTAGGAGAGAGCCTTTCTCTCTTGAGGATGTGGATGTCATTGAGTGACATTGGAGCAGAGTGACTGCATTTCCTGCTTCTAGGAGTCTCTCAGTAGGGGTTTGGCATGGGTTACAGGAGAGGGGCTCCAAGCACTGGCTGAGGTGGTGGAAGTGGGGGCTCTGATTACTTGGCCCCTTCTGCTCTGAACTGCTCTGCTTCTGAGTGCCTGCTGACTTCTCTGAGTGTATGAGGGTCATGTGTAGGCTGCCTCCCACTCTGCCAACCACCTTCCAGGCATTGTTTTATTTAGCCCCTCCTCCTGCTGCTGCTGCTGCTAAGTCACTTCAGTCATGTCCGACTCTGTGCGACCCTAGATGGCAGCCCACCAGGCTCTGCCATCCCTGGGGTTCTCCAGGCAAGAACACTGGAGTGGATTTCCATTTCCTTCTCCAGTGCATGAAAGTGAAAATTGAAAATGAAGTTGCTCAGTCGTGTCCGACTCTTAGTGACCCCATGGACTGCAGCCCATCAGGCTCCTCCATCCATGGGATTTTCCAGGCAAGAGTACTGGAGTGGGGTGCCATTGCCTTCTCCTTAGCCCCTCATAACAACCCTTTTTTTAGGAGATGCTATTGCAGCAGTCTTACAGTTGGAGAACCCAAGGTGGTGTTAGGGTATTCTAGTTTGCTCAAGGCCACACGGCTAGCCAAGTGGAAGAACCAGAACGTGAACCCGGGTCTGTCCAACCTGAAGCCCACATGCTTAACCATGTCCCTCTGCCCGGGGCCTCTCTAATGAACATGTTCTCACCCCCCAGCACCTCCTGTGGGACTCTGTCACATGTGGCTGGGAGAAGCAGCTAGCTCCTTCAGGGAGGGCAAGCCACAAGGCAGAATCAGGGGACCAGTTTTTAAATCAGAGCATTAAAAACGTGCTCAACAAGCCTCATGTTTTGCTTTCCTTGTAGGCATTGAGGATCAATTTCCCAAAGAAAAAAAAATAAATCAGTTGGAATGTGTCTTTCTGGAGAAAGCCTGGCATCTGTCAAACGGTGGGGGGAAAAAAAAATAACAGAAAAAGATCTTCCTGGGTCGTGTGCTGGGGGTTGCTGACTCAAGCCGTATGTTCCAACATCATTAACAAGTTGAAAAGCTGTTCCTCCTCGAAGGAATGCTGGATTGGTGGTTTGAACAGCTCAGCTGGGAAAATCCCTTACCAAGTGAGGAAGGCTGAAGGTCCCAGGAGTGTCCACGTGCAGACCTGGGGCCTGCAGGGCTGGTCGTGGGAACTGACTGCAACGCTGGTGTTTCTGTCAGGCCCAGTGGCCACATGTGTTGCTTTACCTGCAAACCCGCTAGGAACGTTCTGACAAGTTGGCAGTTTAGTGTTAGTTGCTCAGTCGTGTCCGACTCTTTGTAATCCCATGGACTGTAGCCCACCAAGCTCCTCTGTCTATGGGGATTCTCCAGGCAAGAATACAGGAGTGGGTTGCCATGCCCTCCTCCAGGGGATCTTTCCAGCCCAGGGATCAAACCGGGGTCTCCTGCATTGCAGGCAGATTCTTTACCATCTGAGCCACCCAGCAATTTTAATTGATAAACAATTATTAACGGTTAAGCTATGTTGAGACAAGCCCTAAGAGGCAGGCTAATATCTTGGGGTGACTAGTGTAGATAAAAGACAGGACCCCAGGGGAGTTTGTGATCTGATCCTGGTGTTTGATGATAAGTGGCCCCCAGGGCTCCTGGCTGGAATGTGAGGGCCCAAACCTGACTGAAATCCTTGTTGAACTTTGCTGGAACAATCCTTGACTCTAAGCTGGAGAGTCCCTGGAGTTGTCCTAAAGGGCGTTTCATTGTCCCACCATGGGAAGACCTGGGACCTGGCGTTGTGCTGGCCTCTTAGCTGAGTTACATCTTCAACCCTAACCAGCCTGGCCCACATTAGAGACGGCAGAGCGCTGGGAGAGGGGAGAGATGTTTTACAGATTCAGATTCTCAGTCATTTCCGTGTATATTTATGGGATACTTGCTGGGTACCGGGCTGCGTGCTGGCACATAGGATGAACTGCAGAGGCCCACCCCGAACCGCTGTGGTTCCAGGGACATCTTAGTGCCCTTGCTCACTCACTCACTCACTGTCTCCCTCTCCCACTGTCACACTGAGAAAACAGGGACTGCAGCTGCTTGCTTCTGGTATTTCTAGCACGTAGCAGAGTGTCTGGCATGTAGTAGGTGCTTAATAAATGCTTTCTGGTTGAGTGAGTGCTCAGAGGCAGGGGAATGTAATAGATGATCTCGAAAGAAACAATAGCGTGGTTCTTATGTGACAGGCACCGTTCTAAGCAGTTTATATATACTGATGATTTAACTTTGCAACCAACTTCTATGGGAGAGGATCATTGTCCCAATTTTATTTTTTATTTTAAATTTTTTGAGAGTGTTTTTCCCCTTTGTTAATGTTCCTAACAACCATGGGGCAGTGATTGAGCAGGTTTTATTTATTTATTCATTTATTTATTGGCCTTGCAGCATGTGGGATCTTAGTTTCCTGACCAGGAATTGAAACTGTGCCCCCTGAAGTTGAAGCACAGAATCTTAACCACTGGACCACCCAGGAAGTTCCCATTGTTCCCATTTTGAAGATGAGAAAACTGAGGCCCAAAGAAGTGAAGGAATTGCTTAGGGGTCACACAACTAGGAAGTAGCAGACAGCCTAGCTCCTGAGTCCATTCTCCCATTGCCTCATGCTCCTGGCCTGTGGGAATCGGAGCTGAGCCCTTGTTCCCCTGTGTACAGCTCTCTGAGGGGGTGCTCCAGCCTTTTAGGGGCCAGAGGACTCTTTGTGGGGAGGGATCAAGAGCAATCTGGAGGAGTGTTGACTGCCTGGGAGTCCCAAGGGCAGGGAAGACCTGGTCAGTTCCTCATTTTGGACTCCTCTGCATAAGCCCTGCCCGGGGAGCCCAGGATACAGCAGGGGAAGGCAGGTGAGGGTGGGTACTTGCATGAATAAGCAAAGGGTGCTGCGAAGCAGGTAGGATCCCCAGGCTGCAGGTGCCGCCCCCAAGTTCACATTTCCCCCCAAAAGTACAACCACTAGTCTGCCTTGAGATAAAGAGCCTGGCAGCCTGGGGCCTCCTTATGTTCCATGATCCTCTTTTCTGAGAAATGCAAGAGGAAAGGGGTGTGGATGGTGCTCCCCTGGATAAATTATAATTCACCAGTGAGTTGAACCTGGACTGTGTCTCCTCCCTTCCTACCCTCTGTCTCTGCAGTATTCCCAGTGCTCAGCTGCTCCCCTCCCTGCCTGGGTAAGTGAGAAACCAGGCCACTCTATCGTCTTTTGAGCCATAAATGAGCCTCAGGATACTCTGGGGCCACGCATCGCAGCTGCCCTGGCCAGACCTGGGAAGAGGAATCTTAACAATAGCATTAAAAACAAAAACAACCAACAGCAATTATAACCAACCTCCAGTTCTAGGCACTTTGCATGAATTACCTCTGAGTTCACAACCATTTTATAGATGAAGAAACTGAGGACAAGATAAGTGGCTCAAGGACACACAGCTAATACATGACAGGACAGGAACCTGGGCTTTTAGATGATGCTAGATGCCAAAGGTGGAGAAGGCAATGGCACCCCACTCCAGTACTCTTGCCTGGAAAATCCCATGGATGGAGGAGCCTGGTAGGCTGCAGTCCATGGAGTCGCTAAGAGTTGGACACGACTGAGCGACTTCCCTTTCACTTTCCTACATTGGAGAAGGAAATGGCAACCCACTCCAGTGTTCTTGCCTGGAGAATCCCAGGGACGGGGGAGCCTGGTGGGCGGCTGTCTATGGGGTTGCACAGAGTCGGACACAACTGATGCGGCTTAGCAGCAGCAGATGCCAAAGGATAAAACTCAGCTAGGGCACCACTGAATTAAAATGAGTGGCTCTGGGCCAATGTGTCTGGTTGAGTGGGGGTGACAAGCCCCTGGTTACCCACCCCAGGGTCCTGTGTAAGCCTCCCTAGGACCAACCCCCATCCCCTACCGCCGTCATTGGGAAGAAAGGGGACCTGGAGGCCGCAGACAGGAGAGCGTTTGGCCCTTCATGTCCTTCCATCCTATCAGTTCTGCAGCTGAAATGCTGCTTTTTTAAAAAGATTGAGTATTCACGTCTCAGAGCCACATGTGACCGCAGCAATTAAAAGCCAACTCTAGATGTGTCGACCAGCTGTTTTGGCTCTTTCTGGCCATGGACAGGGTGCCAGGCTGGTAATTGGAGAGGAATGAATGATACACATCTGGTGAATTGTTTTAGAACTTCTTTGGTGATTCCCTGACACAGACGCACAAGTACCCACCCCCAGCACCTTCACATGCTCTATGACCTTGGCCATGGCGGGATCACGCATGCTAAGTGTGTCGCTTTGGAACTGGCACCTAGGCCTGTTTGGATGTAGGTCATTTTACCTCCAAGCCGAATCAAATGACAGCCTGATCTGAGGCTCCAGCCAAGAATGCTGATGGAGGGCTGATCAATGTGCCTTGAAACACTGGGGAAAACGGGGTTAGTGGAAAACCCTGGAAGCTGTGTGCTATAGAATTCTGGGAGGCTACCACCTCCTTTCCTCGGCTCCCAAGCCTTCTTTTGTCCTAGCTGGGTATCAGGCTAGCTGGCCAGGGAGCATGAAAGTTTTCTTTATTTATCTTGACCTTTTCATGTAAGTAATTTTTATAGTTCCATTAACTAGAAGACCCTTTGCAAACCACCAGGCAAAATATATTACTATGAACACCTCAGGGACTTGCATGGAATGCTAATAGGATTGGGGGATTGATTCAGAGGGCTCATCACGAGTGAGAGACAGCCTTGGCCAGGGAAGGGCTAGTGTTGACTCAGGGGTTCATTTGCAGAGGAGACCCCAAGTCTGACCTAGATCCTTTGGCTCAATGCCAAGATCCCCGTGCTGGCTGCTTTATATCAACCTGGCCCAGGACTGATGCTCTGGCCTTGCCTGTGTATTTCGGAGCACACTTGTTCCCATGCCGAGCTCTGCATCTACATTTGTGGAATGGATTCTTCTCAAGCTTGGCTTGAATCAGTGAGCCAAAAATTCAAACCCTAGACTCCCAGAGCTGGAAGGAACATTCAAATCATGTCATTCAGCTCCTTCATTTCATAGATGAGGAACTGAGATCTAGAAGGAGGGAGGGGACTTGCTAAGTTGGTGACAGATTTGGCGCTGGTACTAACTTATCTCAGCCTGTGGTCCAGGTGGCGGTGGAGCATGAGGTTAAGGGCAGACCTTTTAGCATCACATGGATGTGAGTTTAAACCTTGTCTTGGCAAGTGGATCAGCTAGGTCCTGGTGAGAAACAGATGGTATGTTAACAGAGGAGGATTTAATAAAACTATAAAGGCTTGAGAAGGGATAATGGAAACTGTTGGGTTGGCCAACAAGTTCATTTGGGTCCCAAACTTTTTGGCCAACCCAATACCTGCCTCAAGGATGAAGTGGAACAATGGGTAGTCAGTGCCCAGCAAAGAAGGAGGACTTACATTTGGCCTCTTTCACTTACCGCAGCCACTAGTATCCACCTAAGCAATTGCAGCATGCGTGGTTGTTACGTTGTCCGCATCCCTTGTCCCTCTAGGAGGAAAAGAGAGGACAGAAATAAAGGGTCAAGTGAGCCTTTGTGGCTGCTGAAGGTTATGCTTCCCAGCCTCTTGCACCTTCAGGTGGACCCAGAGGACCACTTGAGAAAGGAGACTGGGCATCACTGGGTGTTTTCCTAAGCACACTTTGGGCTTTGTTTTACCATCTGGTCACACTAGGGAATGAGTGAATGATAGAAGCATAGAAGGGGGAAAGGGACCTTAAGAGTCCCAACATCCAATTTCCTACCAAATTGGGAAATCTAAGGAATCAGATAGCAAATAGTTTAGGCTTTGCTCACCATCGGTCTCTGTGGCGAGGACTCCACTCTGTCCCTCTAGTTCAAAAGCAGCCTTGGTCAATATGTCAGTGAATGGGCACAGCTGTGCTCCAACAGAACATCACTTATAGAAATAGATGGCAGCAGCATGTGGCCTGAGAATCCGACCCCTGCCCTCCAGCTTCTGTAGGTCCTCTATACTCTACTGAAATGTTCCCAGGGATGGGCTGCTACCTACCTATAGAAAGAGGCCTCTGAACTGCTGAACCATCCAAGTAATAGAAAATCTTGCCTTGAGTTTGGCTGAAATCTGCCCCTTTGTCACGTGTGCCCCTGAGTTCCTGTTTTGTCTGGGACTGAGTGACTCCCACTTCTCTTTGACAGCCTGTCAGCTGACTTTGACCTGCCTCCCACTCATTACTTGCTTCTGCAGGCTACACTTGCCCACCATCAACAAGCCCCAACCTTCACATGATCCTCACAGGTCATGGTTCCATACACTGCATCCTGGTCCTTCTCCCCAGTCTTATAAATTTCCCTTGCAAAGCACAGGGTCACACAGCCACTCATGGAGTAACTGTGAGACATGGTAAGTTCCAGGGATGTTTATGAGTTTGGATTTAACCTCAAAGAGCTCACACACTTTTGGGGAGGCCAGATCAACCCAAGCTAATTGGGGAAGTGGCAGGGCCAGGCAGGAGGAACCTTGAGTGGGTAGGGAGGTTCTGGTGGGAAAATATTTCACCTTCCATAGCTGTGCAGACTGGGCTGGCTGTAGCCCTCTCAGCTTCTTGGTGGAGCTGAGTGATGGAGGCTGTGCCTGGCCTTGCTGACCCAGGTGACTGGGACTGGGGAGCCGAGGGGAAGCCTTTCAAGCTTTCAGGTCCTGTGACATGGTGATGTCACAGCATCCAGGGAGTGTCAGCAGTCAAAGGAGCCTTTAAGGGTGATGTGCTTTAATGCTCTTATTTTATAGATGAGAGAAGGGGAAGCCACCTGCCTAGGCTCATGCTGGACTCATACTTGGGTCTCCTGGCTCTTCATCCAGTGCCTTTTTCAAAGGAATGGAGGACAGATACCAGGGGTCCCCGTGAGATCAAAAGTAGAGGTTTACTAGACTGTAAGAAGGGCTTCCCTGGTGGCTCAGTGGTAAAGAACCTGCCTGCTGATGCAGGAGACTTGGGTTCGATCCCTGGGTCAGAAAGATCCACTGGAGAAGGAAATAGCAACCCACTCCAGCATCCTTGCCTGGAAATCCCATGGACAGAGGAACTTTCTGGGCTATAGTCCATGAGGCCACTAAAGAGTCGGGCATAATCATCTTGATGATTAAAACATCAAGACCATAGGGAGAGGATGGGGCTTGGGGATCAGGGAGTGGGACTAGAGCACTGGCAGTAGTCCAGGCCTTTTCTGGAGGACATGGGCAGATGACGACTTCTGGCGACTCTCAGCTGAATGGGACTTCAGACCTCCTCTGGTCTAATCTGAATTTCAGGGGAAGTTACAGCCCTGGGGAGGAAAGTGAGTTGCTTGATATCACTGAGATGGATGCTGGTAGACACAAACCCGGGTCTCCTCACATCTACAGCTGGGCTTGTTCTACAGCCCCCACCATCCCTAAGACCACCCAGCACCCTGTTCCCACAGGTCCAGAAGTAGCCTGAGCCAAGAGGCAGGGTCTAGAGATGTGGCGACTTCCCTGTGACTGACCTCTGAAACCAAAGACAACCATGCCCTCTCCATGCTTGCTTTGGTGCTCTCTCCTTGGGACCCACAAACACTGAGCACCTACTGTGTACCAGGCATCATGAGAGCTTTAAAAAGCCCAACTGAAAGCGGCCTCTGTCCCCCAGGGGCTGGAGATCTGCAAAGGAGAGACACGTACTGACAGAGGTAACTCTCTCAAGGTCTGTGTGGATGGCCTGTGATAGATGTTGAGGTAGCATGTGGGGAAGCCTGGCACATAGAGGGTGCTCAGAAACCGGTAGCACACAGGAATTGGCACTAAGTGGTGAGCACCATCAGCTATCTTAGACATGGGATCCAGACCCCACGGTATGTGTGAGAGACAGAGAATTAGTAACAGCAGGTCCTGTTTATTGGGTACTCACTGGGGGCCAGGCTGGGTCTAAACACTCATTATGTATTACTGCATTAAATCTTTGTAATAGCCCATGACATTGATACTATAATTGTCCCCATTTTACAGATGAAGAAACTGAGGCACGGAAGATTAAGCTATTTGCTTATCATTCTGTAACTGTAACTGTAAATAGCAGATAGGGAGTTTAAATATGGGTCGTCACTATTCTCTTCCATCCTGGCCTCTCCACAAGGAGGTGGGGAAGGGGCCGCCCTCCAATACTCCACCCCTATGTCCCATAGAGCTCACCCCCCGTGTTTATGACCTCAGTGAAGGATGAGAACAAGATAGACAGTCTGGGGGTGGAGGATTAAGGAAGCTCAAACATGGCCAAGACCCTGCCGTGGGGCTGAGGACACCCTACTAGTAACAATACAGGACTCACTCAGCACTGACTGGACCCCAGGGGTCTGCTCTGGGTACTTTGTCAGCTCACTGAATCCTTGCATACAGCCCAAAGCCCAGCCTGTCACTCTCCCCCACTGAACAGATGGGGACTGACACAGAGGGGGCAGTAACCCGCCTGAAGTCCGGAGCTGATGAGTGGCGCTGCCGGGCCCAGCCCCGGCTCCCTGGGTGCCATCTGTGCTCTTAGCCACTGTGCCATGCTGCTCATCACTAAATGCACCTCTAACACCTGGGAGGGTAGAGGCGGGACTGAGGCGGGATGATGGGGTGGCGGTCAGGGTGGGGGGAAGCTGAGAGGGCAGAGGTTCAGATGTCCCCGCAGAGCCCTCGGCAGAGCCAGCCTCAGGATGCCCATGACAGCACCCGGGTGTGCAGCAGAGAGAAAGGGGGTTTGACAGAATGCCCCCATTTCAAGTTACAAGAGCCTGAGAAGGAGGAGGTGGGAGTGATGGAACCGTGACTCAGCCTCTCCTGGGGGGTCAGCTGGCGTGAAGGACTCAGGTCAGAGAGAACTCAGGGGACCTGTATACTCTTGGGGTGGCTGCCGTGTAAACCCCGGCCCTGTGTAGAGGGACAGCCCGCCTGGGGTTCCCGTAGAATTGGGTAGGAGCTGGCTGCCCCTGCTCCAGGTGGCGCCACGGGTCTTGCCTCTGCTCCACCTCAGGAGACTCACCTTGTGGCACCGCTGTCCTGTCCCCTCCCCACCAGATAACGAACACGTAGTGGTCTAGTTGCCAGATATGGCTATCTGAACCTCAGAAATCTGCTCTCCAATATTTCATGCTTCAGACAACACTGTCTAAACAATGCCAACGAACTATGAATGAACTGAGGTTTTTGACAAGCAGATAGCCAAGACGGAATACCAGGGTGATGAGGAGGAGAGGGGGACAGTGAGGTCCGGATGGACTGCGGGGACAGCAACCACATCCCTGGACTCAGGCCCAGGGACTCTGCTTGTAGAGTCACCGGGAGCCTGGGTGCTGGATCTAGGGCTGAGCTGGGGGAGGTTCCTCAGCACATGGTCCTAGGGGTCCCTGGGAGAGGCCACGGGAAGGGAGAATGGGAAGAGCTTGCTCAGAGCCCCCGGAGGTGCCTCCCTTGCAGGTAGGAGGTGGGGCAGGACAAAGGCCAGGGCTTAGGTCTCTAGGGTCAGAGGACCAGAGAGGTGAGGGTTGGCGGGGCACTGGCTAGTCTCTGCCCTTTCTCCCTTGAGCTGCTCCAAGCCTCTGCTCAGCCTGCAGGGGACTTGGCACAGTGACACAGCTTCTCTGGCTTGAACCTTCTGGGTGGGAGAGGTTGTCCAGCCTGGATGTGGCATGAAGGCCACATGATCGTGGTCGCCTCTTGCCTTCCTCAGCCTTCAGAGGCCTCTGTCTCTGGGAGCCTCCTCCTCCAGCTCCTTCCTCCCTGACCAGAGATCACACAGTTCATGGGATCCCAGACCCCCAGGCCTCAGTTCTTCTATGGATAAAATGAAGCAGATGGATGGATTTTCTGTGAGGTGCCTTTCAGACCTAACATGGGACAGGTTCCCTGGTCCACTGCCTGCCCTCGCCTTCTGCAGCAGAACCCCTGAGCAGGGATCAAGGCGCTGCTGTCTGCAGGCAGAAGGTGCCTGGAGGTATCTGGGCTCACCTGACAAGCTGACGGGAGGGTCTGCTGGAAGGTGAGGGGCCCAGGAATGGAAAAAAGTGGGGCCTCAGCCTAAGGGGGTGGGATGGAGGGAAGAGGGAGCCGCTGAGGACAGGGCTGGGATGGGGAACCAGGGGACGATGCCTCGAGTCTGGTGTATGCTGGGGACATCGAATCTGAGTTTGTTTAGCAAGTGCGGTGGGAGCGGGGGAAGCCAGGCAGCAGGGATGACTGACTGGGGTCTTGTTAGCTACTGAGTGAGCAGCTCACTGTGGCTTTAAGTGGAATTGGTCACTGGGGTCAGGGTTCAGCTAAGAAGTGGGTTAGCTAGTAGGTCCCAGCCACTACCCAGGATCTGTGAAGTGAGGGGCTCTTGAAGTCTTGAGCACAACCAGAACTCTGCCTGAAAGCCATCTGTACCAATGAGAAGGACTCAAGGGCCAGGGCTCCCCACAGACACCACTTCCCAGGCTGGCAAAGGATGGGCTGTCAGTTAACTATGAGCCAATGGGGCATCTGAAATGGTTCTTTGGGGTCTTCCTTGCCAGTAGGCCTAGGTAAAGCTAAGGCAACAGCTTCAGAGCCAAGGTTTGTATTCGGGAGGGGCCAGAGGACCCAACGGGCTTCCCCAGTGGCCCAGTAGGTAAAGAATCCACTGTCGATGCATCAGGCACAGGAGATGTGGCTTTGATCCCTGGGTTGGGAAGATCCCCTGGAGGAGGGCATGGCAACCCACTCCAGTATTCTTGCCTGGAGAATCCCCATGGACAGAGGAGCCTGGCAGGTTACAGTCCATGGGGTCACAGAGTCAGACACAACTGAGCATGCACACATGCAGAGGACCCCCCACCCACCATAAAATGAACTTTGTTGTCTAACATGACAGCAGCCTCTCGCTCGCATTCGGCCAAGCAGTGGGCGTGGAAGCAGGGTGGGTGTTTGGAAGTCAGTGGCAGCTTCTCTAAGCTCACCACTGGGGGCCACCTGCTTCCCTGGCCCAGGCCAGTTCCAAGCAGCGAGAAGATGGCTAGTCGCTTGTCAGAAAAAAAGCTTCATCTAGATCCCTTCTGAAAAACTGACAGTGTTGATGGTAGCTGCTGATTTCCCAGGCTCACAAAATTGGGGGGATGGGGTGGCCAAGGAGGTTTCTATAATCCCTCACTGATGGATTAGATGGTGGGGCAGATCTCTCAGGAGCAATGGATGACCTTGAGAAAATGTGGATGTCAAAGGGAGAGAGAAATAATCTCCCTTCCTCAAACTGCTGCCAATAAGCCTTCTCAGCACTGGGGTAGTTGATGGAAACTATTCTGCTATTGCCTCCCAACTCAGGAGGCTGTAGCATTTGACTGAGTGATAAGAAATTGCCAGGCACTTTCTAATTACAATTATCATCATCGTGGCTGTCTCTCTTAATTACTTTCTTATAATTAGCTGTTGCTTTTTCCTCAGCATTTGTGTACTTTGCAGATTTGCTGACATTTGAGAGCCCCAAAATAGGGCCATTTGGGGAGGAGGGCAGAAAGGTGGGGAAAACGTGAGGGGAACAGATTCTTTTCAGGCAACCTGATAAATGTGGGGGTCTTTGCAATAAGGACATTGGGGAAACCAAAAGATGGGTCATTTTCTGACCTGATGGGGAAAGAGAACAGGGGTGGGGATGTAGGGATTGGGCTTTGTGGAGGGTCTCCTAGTGCTAAACCTTGCAGGAAATACTCTTTTTTAAAAACTCATTCTGTTGCCCTCCCCATCAGCTGTTTGTTTGTTTATTTTTAAAGCCATCTTCTAGTTTGATAGCCAAAAATTAGTGTTTCCTTTTTTGGGGAGGAAATAACTCTTGAAAAGTCACCAAGCTGCCATTTCTGAGGCTTGGGTTTCATTTTAGGAAGCAAAATTAACCCTGTTGAATCCTTTTCAGAGTTAATTAAATAACTCAGGTCAGGAGTAGCTTGTTTTCCCTGCAGCCAGAGATGTGTTCTGAGCATCTTTACAAAGTGGATTGTGCTCCTTGACCAGATGGCTTGGTTTTCACACTGGTCCTATTCTTCCTCCCTCTCTTCTGACCTCCCGCAGCCTTGTGTACAGAGGAGTGTGTGCATGGCCGCTGCGTTTCCCCGGACACCTGCCACTGTGAGCCCGGCTGGGGAGGGCCTGACTGCTCCAGCGGTGAGTCTGGGGTCTTTGGGGTTTGGGCAGGGCCACAGCTCTGGCTGGGGAGGGGCTGTGCCGTGGTTGGATGCTGAATTCTTTGTTCTGGGCTTGGGGTGCCTAGGCAAATGTGGGCATCGGGGAGGAAGCATGCCTACATGATGGTACTTGGGGTGGAGGGCTCTAGGGGCATGGTGGAGGTCTGGAGGGGCATTGCATGTTGTGTGTGGGGGGAACTGTGTGGTCATCTATGGATCATCTTTGGCTGATCCAAAGGCTCAGTGGGTACTCACAGAGACTCTGACTTTTGATGGATGAAACACCTCTGAGTAAGGTCTTTGAGGCTTAAAGTGAAATTGAGAAGCCACCCGTGGGTGTCGACCCAGGACGTCACAGTAGTCAAGGTTTGGTCCTCAGTGTGGCTGATCCAAAGGCTCAGTGGGTGCTCACAGCAACTCCAGGGACTGATTTATGAGACTGGTGGGCCCTGGGATGCGTCTGTGTTCCCCAAAGGTAGAAGAATGGCATGCTTGTAGGGGGCGGTTACTGTGTTCTTACATCTCTCTGGGCGGCTGTTCACACTTCCTGGGGGAGGCTCTCTAGTGAGCACGAGTGAGGCGGATGTGCTTGGACTGACCGAGTGACCCACAGCAGCACAGGCACATCTCTACTGTGGGACTGGCGGCCGAGGGCTCAGGGAATTCTCTGCCGAGAGTCCAGCTGAAGGCGAATGCTTCCCCTTTGGCTCATTTCCCCTATATCCTCACAGATAGCCTTCTTTCCAGTGGCACTGTTTGGGATCAATGGTTGGCTAATGTCATAGTCTTACTTGATTCCAAAGAGCCCTTGATTAGTGTGGAAGCCCAGTTTCCTTCCTGCTTTGAGCTGGGATAGGGTGTCTTTCTGTGTGTGACTCGGGGAGGTAACATAGCTAAGCTGGTCCAGGCGGGGTCTAACCCATACCAGTGACCCATCTTGGGGAGCCACCTCCCTGTTCTGCAACGATCATGACAACTTCAAGAAGGAATGTTGGGTCCACACTGGCCCAGGGTGGTACCCTGCTGTTTTCCACTCTCTGCTGGGGTGACATCTTGTTATGGTCCTTTTTTCCAAAGGCCTTAACTGGAGTCTCCCTGTCCGTCCAGTCTATGGGAACTTACCAGGCGAAGCAAACTATTGGATGTGGTTTTGTTTGGGCTTTGTTTGGGTGGTTCTCTAGGCTTAGGGAGCCCAGGGTCAGTTTGGGGTGCTCCAGAGACTGACTCTAATGTGCTGGGACCTCCATTGACTGTAGTATCTTCTTCCTTCCACCCTTTTCCCTGCTTTGAGGTAAGTTGTGCTGAGAAACAGGGCAGGGACTCCCCCAGGCAATGAAAGGTACACCTGGGGGACACGGAAGATAAAGAAATGTGTTCAAGCAGCCTTTGTGTGAGCACCAGAAACATGTCGGCTGAAACGTTTGAGAGCTTTTTTCCCCTCTTAGCTTTGTTCTGCTTTGTGTAACTTTGCCTACAATGAATCTTTGATGAGGAACTATCTAACTCAGGTTCGGTTAACCCTTCTGGGACAGGTTTGCTTGCTGTTGCCAAATTATAACGTCAAGAGCGGTCTGCTGGAGGTTGAAATACAGCCTGAGTCTCCGGGTCCTGAGTGCGCACAAATCACCATCCAGCACGAGTCTGCTTGACGCTCGCTGTTTCTGGACTGTGGTGGCTGTGGGACCTGGAGGTGTTTTCAGTCAGTCACTTCGGGTTTCCTTCCAGTGCAGTGAAAGAAATGGAAGGGCAGCTGCCTTAGATCAACGGGACTAGGCAGTTTAGAGTAAATCTTGTGCCTGGAGTGTGTTTACCAAGCATGTAGCCCTGTTACTTCACAGTGTGAACCCAAGCTGCCCAATTGCCACTCCCAATTCAGTCATCAGACTTGGTGCTGAGCAACTCGCAACCTGTTTCCTCAGTAAATCCACCCTCGTGGGTTCAAGAGCCACCACCTTTGCATCTACTCAAGGCATGTACTCCTAAACTCACAGAAAGTCTTAAAAGATGAATCCAACCCTCCTTTGAGAGATGGGAGGATTGAATGAAGAGAATTCATAGATTCCCATTCTCAAAATCATTCAGAGCACTGACCATTTAGATGCCCTGCCAAGAGATTTCCAACCACTGCTTGAATCCCTCTCTTAACAAGGAGCTCACTGCTTTCCTATAGAAGCACATTCTGACTATTGAAAAGTTTTCCCCTCTTTTAAGTTGAAATCTGTCTCTAGCTTCTACAAGTTGGTTCTCACCCATGATAAAGGCCAGGGCTGGGTGCTGGATCTCCATGACCATCCTTGCCTTATCTGTACTTTCTCCCAAGGAGCTCAGTGGACAGCAAATTGTGTGTGGGCAGATAGTCATCTTAGAGCAATTGATGGTAGTCATTGAAACCGTACAGATGATATCAGAGTCTCCTTCCACAGGTGAGGCCTTCAGGTATTAGAAGACAGCGATCACCTCCTTTCCCCCAGTTTTTATTTTCAAAGCTTCTTTGTTTCTTATATGACATTGTCTAAACTTCCTTCTCTATTTAGTTTCTCTCCATTGGCTGTGGCCTTTATTCCTCTTGGCTGTTGTTCCTAGATCTGACTACAGATGCAAGCTCGTATGGAAAAATAATAATAGATATAGGTGCCCTTTATTGAATTTTACTATGCACTAGGTACTTTATTCATCTTCTCATTTACTCTTTGCAACAACCCTATGATATGAAAATTATTATTAGCCCCATTTTACAGACGAGAAAGTTGAAACACAGAGAGGTTAAAGAACTTTCAAAGGGCACACAGCCAGTAAATGATGAAACTGGGACTACTGATCAAGTAAAAACCTAAGCCTGGACATGTAATTATGCTTTCTTTCCTTCTGGATGCTCAGCCTCTGTTAATACAGCCTGAGGTTGAAACAGGTCTTTGATGAGAAAACCTAGTTGCTCACAGGGGAAGGAAGGATCTGCTTGAAAGATGTGGCCCTGAGATATTGTTGTGGAAGTAGATGAATCAGCCGTGGGACACAGATTGTGAATTTGTTTACTCCGAGCAAGCTGACCCTCCTTGCTATTGTGCGTTTGGACACCTGTCTGCCAGTGTGTGCTCTGAGGCACTTTAGGGACTTCATGGGGCCCGTGTCAATGGGGATGGGTGTCTCTGTCAACGCAGTATCTGGAGATTTCTGAATGGAGTCTCTCATTTGCATGTCTATACATGTGACATACTTGCAGGGAAGCTTGGATTTTTTATTTAGTCAAAGGCATCATTCTTGGTGTTTTTTTCTGATTCTAAAAACACCCCTGCATGCTGTGTGCTGAGTTCGCTTCAGTTGTGTCTGGCTCTTTGCAACCCTATGGACTGTAGCCCACTAGGCTCCTCTATCTATGGGATTCTCCAGGCAAGAATACTGGAATGGGTTGCCATACCCTCCTCCAGGGGGGTCTTCCCAACCTAGGGATCAAGCCTACATCTCTTATGTCTTTGCATTGGCAGGTGGGTTCTTTACCACTAGCGCTACCTGATACCTGTTCATGTTTAAAAGGAAATTCAAATGTCACTGGAAGTACAGACAAAAAGTTAAACCCATACACCCAGCGATAACCTCTTCTGGCCTCTGAGTGGTTGCCTTCCCTGTTCTTTGTCTGCATATTTGCTCTTAGAGCTAGATGAGGACACAATGTTATTAGATCAAATGTGCTATTCTGTAACTCACTTTTTAAATTCAACTTATATCATATACTCATTTCCTTATCAATAAACATGAAACTACCTTAAAATTTTTTAATGGCTTTATAGAATTTCATCCGATGGATTACTGAAAGTAACCAGTCTCTTGGTGATGGACATTTAGGCTGTTTATGATTTTTCAGTATGTTAGGCTCATTATCTTTTATCCAAGATCTTTGTTCCCTGTTGCTTTCAAAATTTAGATTTTTTTCAGAGTTCAGGAAAGTTTATGGTGACTAGATCATATATGGCATATGCCTCCAGTGGAGTTTGGGCAACACCTTGGGATGAAACATAGTAACATTTCTGAAGTGACATATAACCGATGACTTCTAGTGACATACAGATGATGTATAACCACAAATGGCTTCCACAAAGATTCTGCCTCTAAATGAATTTTGGAAAATTAAAAAAAAATTCCTTTGGATTCTTTACAGATTTGGGGGTTGTGGACCTATGGATAAGGGGCTGTGGTCCTGTGTAAAAATGCTGCAAGGATTCTTCCTGCACGTGTATCTTTGTCCACATGTTCCAATTTCTTTTTAGGATAAGTTCCTGGAAGTGGCAGGGAGGATTATAAAGATCCATCATCTGCCTGCTCCTGCCCTCTGTGGTTGCCAAGGGATTTATGACTTTGATAGACATGAAAGAGACGAATCCAGTAGTAGGATGGGGGGTACTTTTCATTCTTTTACAGACTTATAACCTCATAGCCTAATTTCTTGAAAGCCTGGATGAATTTCTTTCTGCTCCATAAAGGAAATAAGGTGATGCTGATTTTTCTGGTAGGTAGACACGTCGGCTATCATGGATAATTCCAAGATGTTAGATGAACCAATATGGGCAAATGGAGTGGCTGTATGCTTGGTCATAAACTTCCATCCTATATAATAATGAAGAGTAAAAGGATGAAATGTCAGTTTACACTGAATAAAGACGACAGAGTGACTCTTATTAAATTGCACTAATCTCACAAGTGGAGATAAAAAGAAAAAAAGTTTTGCCATATTGAATATCTAGCTTTTTAAAGTAATTAGGAATATTAAAGCACTGACAATGATTGAGATAGAAACATTATTCATAACTTTTATTTCCGCACTGGGCAATGGTCCAGTATATTTCATTTATGAGGTTTCAGCTGTAAGGAGAAGGACGTGAGCCAATTCCTAAATTAAATATGCCCTGTTAACTTTTATAAATGATACCCAAGAATCAACTTGGAAATTTCAGCCTTCATTGTATTATTTAATTATTGTATTTCTTGGGTCCTGCTTCTCTGCCTCCCTTCCCAAGGTGCTTTGCAGTTTGGATTCTGGGTTATAGAGTGGCATTTTGGTTTTGGTTTCAGGCCACCCCAGAAGGGAGGATAGCGGGGGTAGACATGGAGAGAAGCCCCACCTGCCCCCCGCTTTCTCCGTAGTTTCCCATATTTTTAGATTCTACTGAACTGGTTTTATCTATGTGCATAGAGTGCAGGAGAGTAAAAACTCATTGCACAGTCTCTCACTATTTGTGGAAACTGACTCCCCCACCCCGCCCACCCTCCAGGCCTGATGCTCAGCATGAGACAGGACTGCAGAGCAGGCCTGAGTAATGAAGGCAGTGGGAACCACGCTGGGCCACCACCAAGAGCAGCCTCTGCCAAGTCAAATGTGTTCTTATCTTGAATGGTGTGGGGGACCCCTGGCTGACTTGGCTTTCAACTATCCTTGCAGATGAAAATATAACATTTACCAACTCAGAAATACACTCATACTCCTCAACTAGCCAGGGACTCTCTAGGTCAGCCCTTTTCAAACCACGATATCTGTGTGCTAGGGATTTGTGTGTATGAAAATATACTTAACATAAAGTTTACCATTTTAACCATTTTAAATTGTGCAGTTCTGTAGCATTAAGGACATTCACGTTACTGTGCAACCATCATTATCATCCATCTCCAGTGCTTTTTCATCTTCCCCAACTGAAAATCTCTACCCATTGAACACTAACTTCCTATTCCCCACACCCCCTAGCTACAATCAATCACCATTCTATTTTCTCTCAAAATTTGCTGACTCTAGGTACCACGTATAAAAAGGATTATATAACATCTGTCCTTTTGTGACTGGCTTATTTCACTTCGCATAACGTCTAAAAGTTGCGCCCATATTGTGACATGCATTAGAGCTTCCTTGCTTTTTAAGGCTGAATAATATTCCATTGTATGTATATACTATCTTTTGTTTGCCCCTTCACCCATCAGCGGACACTTGGGTTGCTTGTACCTTTTGGCTATTGTGAACCACGCCACTATGGGTGTACAAATATCTCTTCACATTCCTGCTTTCACTTCTTTTGCATAGGTAGCCAGAAGCAGTTTGCTGGAGCATGTAGTAATTCTATGTTTAATTTTTTGAGGAATCACCATACTATTTTCCACAGGGTCTATACCATTTTACATTCCCATTAGCCAAGTACAAGGTTCTAATTTCTATATAGCCTTATCAATATTTATTATTTTCTATTTTTATTTTTTATTGGTTTGGCCAGAAAGTTCATGTAGGTTTTTCTATAGCATCTTATGGAAAAACCCAAATGAACTTTTTAGCCAACCCAGTATAATGGTCATCCTAATGGGTGTAAAGTAGTATCTCATTGTGGTTTTGGTTTGCTTTTCCTTAATCATTAGTGATGTTGAGTCTCCTTTCGTATACTTTAGTGCCCATTTATATATCTTCTTTGGAGAAATGTTCATTTTTTTCCAACTGGGTTGCCTTGTTGGTACTAAATTATAGGTGTTCTTTATATATCCTGGATGTTAATGCATTATATGTGATTTTAAAATATTTTCTCCCATACCATGGCTTGCCTTTTTATTCTGTTGTACCCTTTGATGCACAAAACTTTTAAATTTTGATGAACTCCAATTTATATTTTTTGTTGCCAGTACCTTTGATGTCATATCCAAGAAAGTATTGTCAAATCCAGTGTCATGAAGCTTCCCTCCTATGTTTTTGTCTAAAAATCTTATAATAGTTTTAGCTCATGCAAGTAGGTCTTTGATCCATTTTGAGTTAATTTTTGCTTATAGTATAAAGTAGTCCAACTTCAGTTTTTCTGCATGTAGATATCACGTTTTCCCAGCATCATTTGTTGGAGTGACTTTGGTGGTGCTAGTAATAAAGAACCTGCCTGCCCATGCAGGAAACATAAGAGACTCGGGTTTGATCCCTGGGTCAGGAAGATCCCCTGGAGAGGGGCATGGCAACCTACTCCAGTATCCTTGCCTGGAGAATCCTATGGACAGGGGAGCCTGGCAGGCTACAGTCCATAGTATTGCAGAGTCGGACACGATGGAAGCACCTTAGCATGCACGCTTGAAGCTACAGAGTTAAAATTTTCACCATGTAATGGCATATTAGTTACCTGAGTAGTGATTACTCTGAGCCTATTTTCCCATCTATAAAATGGGAAGGTCAGCATGTATATTTCAGGTCTAAAAATCCTAGGATGCCATGTTTCTGGAAAGTGAAAATCCAGCATCATCTCGCCTGATCAAGGGCCCTTATGCCCTTCCAGCTGCTGACCTCTAGAAATTGTCTGCTCTTCCCAACACCCCTCTCCGCCATGCATAGCCCTCCTGGGATTCCAGGACCTGGAAAGGACTGAGGGTGGGGGTGGTGGGCAGCCCTGAATGGGGACAGTGACTCATAGCCTTGCCTCCCCCAGGTGGGGGCACCTGGGGAGCCTTGGCTGCCTCCTCAGGGAGGGGTGCAGAGGGGCATCCTGCCAACCCGGAGGCTGCCGCTCACTCAGTGTTTTTCTCCCTACACGAAGCCTGCTGTCAAGGTTAAAGCAACTTCAGATGAATCACCAAAAAAGCAATTACACTCGCTGTTCCCGTGCGCTGCTCTGCCCAGCCCGCGGCCCCTGGCAGAACCGCCTGGGCCGCCTTCTGCTGGCATCTGGTGCGCCCGTGGGCCTCCCCGGGCCGGTGGGCTCCGTGTCAGCGCACGCTGGGGCGCAGTCCCCGTGACGGGGACAGAAGGGAGCTGCGGACGTGGCAGCAAATGCTTTTTCAAGGTCTGTGCATGAGAGGGGCTGCTCTTCACCACAGAATTCTAATTTTAAACAAAAAGGTATTCAGTAGCTGGGCTAGTGCTCCGCTGGCTCTGTGTTCTCTGTCCCTTGAGTTCCATTTAATACGCATGTATTGAGTACTACTCAGAGGCCCACACCACGGGGGTCTGGGGCTGGAGTGGGTATTAGGAATGAGGAGGGCATGGCCCCCATCCTCAGGGAGCTGTGAACAGAAGCCAGACCCACCCATACTGAGAGGAGGGAGGAGGAAGAGTTGGGAGAGAGAAAGTTCTGGCTTCGATGGGAGATGAGGGGACCGAAGGGTTCAGGAAAGCCATATTGGGAGGAAGGAAGGAACCAGGTGTGTGCTGTGTCCCATTTTGAAGCAAGAAACTGAAGCACAGAGAGGTTAAATGATACCCCAAGGCCCCACAGCTGGTGAGCATCCGATATGGGTCTGTCAGACTTTCCCCAGGCCACTGGGGGTGGGCGTTGGGGCTGAGAAGGTGGGGAAGAAAGTGAAAGTGAAGTCGCTCAGTCGTGTCCGACTCTTTGCGATCCCACGGTCTGTAGTCTACCAGGCTTCCCTGTCCATGGGATTTTCCAGGCAGGAGTACTGGAGTGGGTTGCCATTTCCTTCTCCAGGGAATCTTCCTGACCCTGGGATCGACCCCAGGTCTCCTGCATTGCAGGCAGACGCTTTACCCTCTGAGCCACCAGGGAATACTGCAAGGTGAGGAAAGTGAATAACTCAGTTGTGAGGAGTCTGTGATAGAGGTGAAAGAGACTTGAGCAGGGTTAAGAGGGACTTTCCTGGCAGTTCAGTGGCTAAGACTCTGAGATCCCACGACAGGGGGCCTGGATTCTATCCCTGGTCAGGGAACTGGATCCCACAAGGTGCAATAATGGTTTGCATGGCTCAACTAAGGATCCTGTGTACCTCAACTAAGACCCAGTGCAGATAGAAAAGTAAATACATTTAAGAGAGATCAATCCAGTCCCACCCCGAGTCCTGGGGGTGCCGTGGGCTGCAGGGGAAGGGCAGCAGGAAGACAGACCTGCTGGCCTCTCCATCTCTCGGTCCTCGAATGTCACCTCCCCTCCCCCTGCCTCCCTCTTTTTGAGACACCCTGGCCGTGGCTGTGCTCTGGAAGCCAGTGAAGAGGATGATTTCCTCCCCTCCAGAGCTTGTTTCTTCCAAAAGTGCCTGCCAGGAAGAATGGGAAATGATGGGGAGTAGATGCTGGGGGTGCTCTGCTCTCACGGGGGTCCAGACAAGTTTGGGGTGAGGATGAGGCTGGGAGGGGGCAGCCTGTGGAGACCCTCAACCCCAGGACTGAGGACAGCTGGTCCCCCCACCCTCCTTCCACCCTTGGACCGGGTTGCTCTCTTGTGACAATGCCCACAAGGAAAGGAGGGGAGACCTGCTGAGACAGCCCCCTTCCCGGGTCCAAGGGAGCAAGTCATGGGGCAGAGGAGGCGTGGGACCACTGCTCTCCTGCTCGTTGGGAGAAGGCGGCTTCTCAGGGCTTTGGCCCTTCTCCCTCTGACTGTCAGACCAGGGGACGTGCAGGACCAGTCAGTGCCCTCTGAGCAGGGCCAGGGGTCAGCAAAGCCTCGGCACATGTGGCCTATAGGAACGCCAGGTTTTGTTCCTGAAGCAGCTGGAAACCGGGTGGCCTAGGGTCTGTGTGTGAGCTGCCTGTTCAAGGGGCTGTCACAGCCAGGGGGAGGGAGGCACATTCTGCCCACCCCAGCTCTGGCCATCTGGCTCCCTGAGAACGAAATAAATAAGTGACATGCAGTGAGTCTCAAGGACTAGGAGAGGAAGGAGGGTGGGAAAACCCATCCCGAATGTGACAAAAGCAGAACAGAGGGACCACAGCCAAGCTGGCATCGTTGATTGGGACTGGCAGGCAGTGCCACAGCCCCTCCAGAACACAGCTCAGGCATGGAGAGGATACTGTGCGCCCCCTACCTACACACACACATATACACACACGCACATGGTCTGTGCTTCCAGGATGGGTGCGGGGGCTGGGTCTCCATGGGAAACACAGTTCCTGGGGGAAGGGAATCATGAACTGCTCCCACCCGTGCCCACCAGCCCAGAGGACAGGCCTGGAAGCCTGACAGGAAAGAGAGGAGTGCGTTCCCTCTGGAGTCAGGGGCGGGCTGATGCAGCTCCCACTCTCTGAGACCTGCCCCCACCCCCGAGGACTTTGAGTTTCGGCCCAGTCGCCCAGGCCTGCTGTGCACCAAGCACCATGCCGGACGTGGACATGATGACCTCATTTTATCTCCTCCTGCCCCGTGAGCTGGGGATTATGACTCCTGTGTTGCAATGGAGGAAGCAGAGGTCCAGAGAGGTTTAGCCATGCTCTAAGGTCACTCAGGACTTCCCTGTTGGCTCAGTGGTAAAGAATCCGCCTGCCAATGCAGAAGACTGGGATTTGATCCCTGGTCAGGAGAAGGAAATGGCAACCCACTCCAGTATTCTTGCCTGGGAAATCCCATGGACAGAGGAGCCTGGCGAGCTACAGTCCATGGGGTCGAAAACAGCTGGACATGACTGAGCGACTGAGCAACAACAGCAAGGTCAGCCAGCTGCTCCTGAGTGTGTGCGGAACTGCGGAGTAGGTGGCCTTTGAGACTGACTGGAAGAGAGATCTGGGCTGGCCTCATACTTAAATTCTCGCCTAACTCCTATCCAGCACTGACTAAACATACTGTCCTATTCATTATCGTTTGTTATTACTATTTCTATCTTTCAGCTGAGGAAATTGAGATTCGTAGAGGTTAAGTAGCTGGACCCAGGGCACACAGAGAGTCAGTTGCAGAGCCAAGATTTGAACCCAGGCCATCAGTCTCTGGCAACCACATTCGCAGCTCTGGTTAACCCTTCTTTCCAGGGTCCTCTGCCTTCCCTCTCCAACCCCTCCCACGCTAGGAGGTGGTGAGATAGCTACAATGCAAACCTGGGTCCAGTCACTTCCCTGCTCCCTTCTGCCTGCCTGGAAGTGCCCAATTCCTTGCCCAGGCCTTCAAGGCCCCTTTGGGTCTGATGCCTGCCAGGCTTTCAGCCTTTATTCCTTCCCATGACCCCCACCACCACCCCCTCTTCTCTTCTAGCTTCCCTTTATCCACTGACCCACTGCACTTCTGCCTTCGAAGCCCAGTTCAGGCCGTGACCCCCACAGACCTTGACTGTGTGTACATAACCAGTGCGGCCCGCGCCACCCCGGACACTCGTTGTTTGATTGTGTGCTTGCTCTCCTTCCAGCCCCCAGGCCCGGAGACCTTCCCATGGCAGGGCCCAGCTCTTCCTTGTCACCGTGACCCCAGGGCCTGCATGCTGCAGGCACCGTGCACACTCAGCCCGGGGCTGATTGGGGTCCAGAGGATTTGCTGTCCCTTTTTATCATGTTTTCATTCTTCCAGATGATGCTCTAGTGGTGGTATTTGGACAAGGGAGGAGTGTGCGGTTCTGGGATGGATGTTCAGGAGTATTCAGTTCCACGTCCCTTGATCTTCCAAAGCTTCTCGCATTGTCCAAGGATTGAGATGGGAGGCCAGGAGTCAGACTGGTCCATTAAAGGAAGAGAGGTCACAACCAGCTGAAAAGTGGGAAAGATGCCAAGAAGGCAGTGGAACCAGAGGTCAAAGAAGGATGAGATTTGAAGTTTTGATAGTCTGATATGGAAAGAGAGGCCATTCCAGGCACAGACCCACAGACGCAAGAGTACCAAATGGCGAGCAGGTCCGTGTGGCTAAAGCAGAGAGTGCCTGGTGTGGAGAGTGGGAGCACCCAGAGGCTGAGCCAGGTGCTGTGGTGCTCTCACACGGCAGTCCAGGGAGCTTGGGCCTGAGTGCATGGACATGGGCTCCTTGGCTCCCTTTGCATAAGCTGAGTCTGCACTGTGGACTGGGAGCAACTTTTAAACTCCTTCTTCTCCTAACCAACCTGGACTCAAGGTCTGGTAAGGGAACAGAGCCCGTATGACCTGCCCCTCCAGTCCTGGCTAGTCCCTCCAGGCCAGCTGGGCCACACTCTCCTTCCCCTGTCCCTGACTTCTGGCAACTGAAGCAAGCTATCTAGGCATGGTATGGGAAGCAGATTGGAGGGCTTGGGGGAGGAGAGACTGCCGTGATTCAGAGTTAGAGACTGGATCTGGGCAGGAGCTGACCCACAGAGGCCAGGTTGGATGTGTTGATACCCGTCTGCCTCTCCGGCCAGAGCAGGGGAGGCAGATGTGATGGCCAGGAGAAACATCTAGAAGAGCCTAACTGGCTCCCAGGACCTCTGACTTCCAGCCGACCTCTCAGGGACAGCTTGGCTCCCCACCTCCAGGCCTCAGACACCAGTGGGGCCCCAAGGCAGGTGGCAATCACCCAAAAGAGCTGCAGCAGCAAAGGCCGTGGCAGAGCTGAGGAATCTGTCACCGTCTAATAAGGAAAGTCCATTCTGGCAGCCTGGGTAATAGGCCTCAAATTGAATAATTAATAAAGTTATAAAAATATGTCTACTATACGGCCAGAATAATTCAGCCCAATTAGAAGCAATTATTTCTTGCAGTTAATGCCACTCGTTTTTCCTTGTGAACAGCTCTCTTAGCAACAGGATAGGATTCGTAGCTTTGGCTGCCTACTTGATGAGTTCTGTTGAGACCGAATCCTCCGTTTGGGCTTCTTTCAGATGAGAAGCCCGAGAATGTTCATCTTTCCATCCATCCATTTATGCATCTCTCTGTGAAAGTGTTAGTCGCTCAGTCATGTCTGACTCTCTGCGACCCCATGAACTGTAGAGGCTCCTCTGCCCATGGAATTCTCTGGGCAAGAATACTGGAGTGGATTGCCATTTCCTTCTCAAGGGGATCTTCCCGACTCAGGGATTGAACCTTGGTCTCTTGCATTGCAGGTGGATTCTTTACCCTCTGAACCACCAGGGACGCCCAGCCACCTCTGTGACTCTCTGAAGCCCAAGCATCTCTCTGACCATGTTTCAGTTTGTCCATTCGTCTATCCATTGTACCATCTATTTGTCTATTCATCTCTTCACTCATTCCTCCATCCATCTGTCTATCTACACATGCATCCATTTATTCATTCATCCATCTACCCATTCATTTAGCAGATACTTCTTGAGCCCCTTCCATGTGCCAGACACTGTTCTAGGCCCTGGGCATGTAGGGATGAGTAAGACCTTGCCTCTGCCTCAAAGAACTCCCAGCCTAGGCAGGTGAACCTTTGAATGATGTAAGTTGTTTCTCTTCAGAGGTCCTGCTAAATGATTTTTGTCCTTCATCTCTTATGTATCTCAGGAATATATATATATTCCTGAGATACATACATTCTCTCTCTCTCTCTCTCTCTCTCTATCTATATATATATATATATATTTCATTTCAAAACACATTTAAAACACATTATATAACATTTCATTTCAAAACACATTTCTTTCTATATATAGAGATTTGGAGTTACAAGTGACTTGAGTTAGTTAATAGGTTCTTTCCCAAGATGGTTCAGCTTATTCCCCTATGTTTGAGAGTGTAAGGATCTTGTGGCTTCAAATTATGAATACCCACTGCTCTGGGTCCCAACCTTTTATCAGGTGGAGGTCAAGGGGTACAGGCTCCAGCTCTGCCCCGGCCCCTGCATTCACTGACCTGGTTGTGACATTTACTTTTTATGGGTCCATCTGTAAAATATGAAGAATCACTGTGCTATTGTGAGCTCACAGGGATGACAGGAGTCAAGATCCTTAGGGGCACCCATTGGAGACCCAGGTTTGCTTCCTGGAACATTGGCCATAAGTTGAATTCTGAGATAAATCAAATTATACTATATAGCCATCTTGCTGGAAATCTTTCCACAAAGCCAGTGCTCTTTCTGCAGTGAAGATGCCTTCTTCCTGATTCTCTGCTGAGACACTGAGAATTTTCTCTCTTTTGTTGGCTGCACTGGATCTGTGTTACAGCGTGCAGGTTCTCGGTTGTGGCACATGGTCTTCCCTTATTGTGGAGCATGGGTTCTAGAGCATGTGGGTTCGGTATTTGTGGCACACAGGCCTCTCTAGTTGCAGTGTACAGGCTTAGTTGCCCCATGACGTGTGGGATCTTAGTTCCCCAACCAGGGATCAAACCCACATCCTCTGCACTGGAAGGCATATTCTCAACCATTGGGCCACCAGGGAAGTCCCAAGAGACTTTTCTTATCCTGCACCATGACTCAATTCTTTAAGTCTCCATAGAGCCCTTGTTGTAAGCCCATCATTGTGCAAGACGAATCTGATAGAAGTATCTACTCAGTTATAATCATCAAACATTTATTAGGTGCCTTCTTTATTCAGGGCTCTGGAGATGCAGAAAGGCCCAAGCTTCCACCCTGTCCTAGCGCGGGCCTCTCTGATTTGGGTTCCCTTTTACCTTGCTGTGAATCAGGATATCAGAACTGACAAAGTGAGAAGGCAAGGTGTAGCCTGGGAGAAGGCATTCACAACATATGTAATCCACAAAGGATTAGTATCCAGAATATTTTTTGAGTTCTACAAATCAGTCAGATCAACCATTCAAACACTGGCAAAGAAACATGCACTTCATAGGAAAAAGATATTTTGATGGGCAGTAAGCATATAGAAAGATGTTCACCTCACTGATAATCAAGGAAATACAAATTGAAACTAAGAGATGCTGCCTTGTCACACCCAACTAATTGGGGAAAATCTATTTCTGATAATACCAAGTGTTAGTAAGGATACAGGCAAATATAGACACTTATACGCTGCTAGTGTGTGTGTGAACTGGCAGTACCATTTCAGAGAGAAATTTGATAATTTTAAACAAAACTGAAAATTATACAGGGACTTCCCAGGTGGCTCAGTGGTAAAGAATGTGCCTGCAGTGCAGGAGATGCAGCTTCAATCCCTGGGTCAGGAAGATCCCCTGGAGAAGGAAATGGGAACCCACTCCAGTATTCTTGCTGGGAAATACAACAGAGAAGCCTGCGGGGCTACAGTCCCTGGGGTCACAGAGTCAGACACAACTTAGTGACTAAACAATGACAATGAAAGTAATGCTAACCCCGTCAGAACATGTTTCTCAAATATTTTTTCTATCACAACCTATATTAGGAAACACATTTCATATTGTGCCCTAGAACATAGACACCCACACACTGATATTTTAAAATCTCTTCTATTTAATTTATTTAAATGGTAGTCATAACCCTTTATATTGATTTCATGACTGTCTTCTGGGTTACTCCCTGAAGTCTGAAAAACTGTGCTCCAGAGAACCTCTCCAACATGTGGATCCCCACATCATTTTTTGTAAAGGTAAAAAGCCACAAATAACCTCCAGGTCCCTCAGGAAGGAAATGAATACATTCTAATATATTCATACAATGGGATCTCCACAGCAGTTAAAAGGAATGAAATAGCCCTATACCTGTCTACTCAGATGAATCTCAAATATATAATATTGAGTGAGAAAGGCAAGTTGCAGAGGGCTACATGCATACCATATGATATCATTTATATAAAGTTTTAAAACATGCAAAATAATGAATATGTTATTTATGGGTACATTCAGATGTAGTAAAAGCATTAAAACAGACATGGTGATGATAAACACCAAAGTCAGACTATACTCAGGGAGGGAGGAGGAAGGGATTTGGGAGTGATACACGAGGCATTTCAGCTGTGTAATGTTTTATTCTGAAATAAAAATATCTGTAGAAAAATAGGGGAAATTAAGATTTGTTTGATGAATACACTGGTTTAATTTTCTCTGCATTTTGAAATATGCTTGAAATACTCCCCATGCAAAACAAAAAAGACTTCTCCACCTGTCCAGTACCCAAGCTCATATGAAGAAAAAAATGTGTTTGTGTTAAACTGACTTGCTCATTTCTTTCAATTTGGCTTACCAGATGTTTATGGAACACCTTCTATGGGTCTGACAATGCCAGGTGTGAGGTGTGTGGAATAAGCAGGAAAGTGGGGAAGATATTACAAGCAACAGTTTGGAGCTCAGCAAGGATACAGACTGCTCTCCCATTCTGGCCATAAAGAACAAATTAAGGGACTTCCTAGTGGTCAAATTGTTAAGACTCTGCTTCCAGTGCAAGGAGCACAGGTTGGATCCCTGGTGAGGAACTAAGATCACCATATGCTATTGGCCAGAAAAAAAGAAAGAAAATGAAATCATCTTTAGGGAAAAAAAGAGCAAGTTAACACACATGTCACAAAATAGGGCCCAAGGATTACAGCCTCTGTCCTCCTGGGGAATCTTGGAGGTCTTCCTGGAGGAGATAAAGACTGAAATGGGCCTTGAAGGATAGAGAGGGATTGACTGACAAGACACTCAGGAAAGGAACCTCGAGTTCCAGGAAGGTCTGGGTCTGCGTGGGAAAGGGCCGGTGACAGAGCAGCTCCAGCCTCTGAACCGGGGTGCTACAACTTGTGCGGGGACGTGCACTCCTGACGGCAGGAAATAGACACGTGGAGCGGGGAGGTGAATCTAATTTATCACAGATGCCGAGGACGGCTAGAGTCCTGGAGGCTGCAGGAGATGAGAGACAGCTTGCCTGCTGCAGAGAGGCGCTGCCTCTCAGGGCCAGCCCACTGCCTCTCCCATCCTCCCATGAGGGCCCCTGCAGGGAAGAGGGGGGTTGAAACTCTGCTGAAATTCCAGACCCTTAAATTTATTTGACCAGCTCTCAATAAATTGCTCATGCCAGAGGCCTCACCATCCATCTCTGGGTGGACTACACAGGATGTATGTCTTTGATGGCTCGGGGACATGTCCACATGTCTTGCCAGGAAGCAAGCCCCTAAATCCTCCTCTGACTTGCTCCCCTCCTCCGACCTTGAGGCTGGTGCCAACTTTGTGTCATCTATCAGCCCTGGCTGGTTTCCTATTAAGGTTCTGCTGTTCCCTTGGAAGAGTCGCCACCTTAAATCAAAGAGTGCATAGGACAAGGGTGGGACAGGGGACCTGGAGCCAGTAGGGCGAGGGCAGGTCAGGAAGATGAGGTCCTGGTCCTACTGCTGGGGCAAGCGGGAAACTTTTCCCGGACCCTGGCTCTGCAGCATGCCTCGGACATGTTGTCTAGGCCATGCTGTCTAAGGACAAGTTGCCTAAGCCCTGCATGACTTGAAAAGACTTCCCCGGGAGCCGCTCAGAGGTGAAACAGCTTCCTAGTTCTCATGAGAGCCAGCAGGCAGATAGCTTAGGGAAAGCGGACCTACAGCACTGGTGGCATATTCACCCTTCATTCACTCACTCACTCATACATTTCACTGTCATAATACATTTGTACTGGATGCCTGATACGAGGTGCTGGGGAGACGGCAGTAATCACAGAGCTTACTTTCTAGAGAGGGAGATAATGAATAAGTACAGCAATAAATGTGGTAATTCAAGATGTTGGTATGAAGGAAATACAACAGAGCAACGAGTTAGAGTGAGGGAGGCAGAGTGGTCAGGGAGGCCTCCCTGAGGAGGGGACCTTTGAGCCAAAGTCCTGAACGATAAGAAAAAGCAAAGCCCAGAAAGTTTACACGTGGGTAAGCCTTGACACATGGCCTCTTTCTGACTCAGAAGAGCAGAATTTGCTTTATGGGTGGAGAAAGAAAGAGTTAGTCGTGTCTGACTCTTTGTAACCCCGTGGACTGTAGCCTGCTGGGCTCCTACGTTCATGGGATTTCCCAGGCAAGAATACTGGAGTGGGTTGCTGTTTCTTTCTCCCAGGGATCTTCCCAAACCAGGATTTGTACCCGGGTCTCCTGCACTGCAGACAGATGCTTTACCATCTGAGCCACCAGGGAAATCCTTATGGGTGGAGGACAGTTGCTAAGCCAGGCTCTGTTGATTTACAGATGGATAGCAAGTCCCTGCCCATACAGATGCCTTCACCTGTATTCTAGTAGGCATGATGGCCCAAGCACCCAAGGAACTCCAGGGCAGGGTGCTTGGGACCACAGCACTGGGCTGAAATCTCGGAGAAGGTGCAGGTCCCTTCCAGCTGGGAAGAGCAGGGAAGGGCTTCCAGAGGTCAGAGCGAATGCAAGGCATCGTCTGGCAGGACTCAGGTGTGAGAATGGTGCTAGGCCTTGATGTGCTCATTGATTCCCTTGGGTGCTGGTTCCTGGGTGGGTGCATGTGTCCTCCTAATTACCCAATAAACCAAGTTGATTCTTGGAGCGTCAGGCATGCAGATGACACATATTACCTCATCAGCAAAAGAATTACGGGCAGGGAGGAATTTGGAGTTGGAACCAGCTTTCTGTGAATAACTGGCAGCAGGATGAGCAGCGTGGATTGTTTTTTGCCTTGCTGTTGCTGCGCCAAGGAAATCACCGAGGTTTCCCCTCGTTTCTGCCATGCGTATCTCTCAGCTCCAGGTCACAGCCCTGACTGGGAAGCAGGAACCCTGGATGGTCCAGATCACAGGAGATGACGGGTCTCTGATGTAGCTTTGGGGCTTCTCTAAGGAGAGCATAACCCACCGAGGCCGGTCTGCTGTTGAAATGAGCAACTCTCTTTTATGAGTCAATATCATTTGCTTAGCAAATAAAGATTAGCAGGACAGACTTCTCTGTTTTTGCTTTCAGCTCTAAATGTCTCATGTACACCCGTGGCGGATTCATGTCAATGTATGGCAAAACCAGTACAGTATTGTAAAGTAATTAGCCTCCAAAAAATAAATAAATAAAAATAAATAAATGTCTCCCAATGTGGTCACAGTCAGAGGGTCAGGAGGACAACCAAGAAATGCAGTGACTTGCCATGCAGCTTGGAAGCTGATGGGCTGATACTTCAAAGGCCAGGGTTGTATCTTGCTGTGGGAACTCGTGGAGTGCAGACTCTAGGCTAGACCCTGGGGAGACCAAGTGGAAAGAGGAAGCCCTTGTCCTTAAGGAATATAGAGTCTAGGAGACAGGCAGGTGAATCAGCGTGTGACAGTGTTATGGGTGCTTTCTTATGCTGGCGTGCAGGGCACGGGGTGGGTAATGAGGTGGGGGGCAACTCTATAAGGTGGACCTTGGGTGCAGTTCCCCGCCTCCCACCCAGGGCAAGTGTGGGCAGCTGAGGTTTGCTTGCAGATGAGTTGCAGTGTAGCCGGTAACATCTACAGCAAATGTGCCTTGGAAGTTTTTGGAGCCCAGCTCTCCGACTGCTCACCACAAGCTCTGATTGAAGGGATAGCCAGGCCTGACTGAGTTCCTGCAGCTCCCACGCTTGTTTCTAAACCCAAGTCTCTAAGTTCCTTAGCCAAAGCTGGGCTTCCCAGGCCCTGACCGTCTGTGGGGGTAGCCTTGGGGTTGATCCTCTGGTGTGCTGTCCACTGCCCCAGAGATCAGATGAAAGACTTTTACCCCGGTCTTTCCCTGAATGTCGTCCCCAGATCACCAGGGTCATTTCCCCAGGGCTTGAGAAAAAAGAGGGGTCTAGTACTCTTCCTTGGAGAAGGCAATGGCACCCCACTCCAGTACTCTTGCCTGGAAAATCCCATGGATGGAGGAGCCTGGTAGGCTGCAATCCATGGGGTCGCACAGAGTCGGACACGACTGAAGTGACTTAGCAGCAGCAGCAGCAGTACTCTTCCTAATTAGGTGCATCACCCACGATGGAATAGCGATTAGGCTGACAACTGACTCCTCGACAGCAATGAAAGAAGCCAGAGGTGGTAGAATGTCTTCAACAGGCCAAGATAAAACAATTGGCAGTCTACTACCTTTAAGAAAATAATTTTCAGACAAATAAAAACTGGGAGAGTTTACCACCAAAGAGCTCACTAAAGGAATATTAAAGGAAGGACCCTCTTGAAAAAGAAATGGTAGACGAAGACATTGGTAATATGTGGGCAAAATAAAGCAACATTGACTGTAAAATTTTTTTTTTCTTTTTAAATAGGAAGTTACAGCCCACAGGCCAAGTCTGTTCCATGGCCTGCTCTTATAAATAAATTTTAATTAGAACACAGCCACGCCCATCTGCTTCTGGTATGTGTGACTGCTTTCTCATTATAATAGCAGAGTTGAGTAGCTGTAACAGGGATTGTCTTGCCCACAAGGCAAAAAACATTTACAATCTGACCCTTTATAGAAAATCTTTGCTGACTCTTACGTTAGAACATTAGAATTTTTGGCCCCAGTGTTTTTGCCCCAAAGTAATAAATGCCTTAAAGACAGGCTGATCAAACCTTTTCACCACCTCGGAGACTATGGTAATAACAATAATAATAGTAGCAACAGTAAGGCTGGGCTAAATGCTGACCCTGTTGAATTTAAGAGCACAGGTTCTGGAAGCAGGTTGGCTCATATACTAAATTCACCATTGTCCCACTTGTGGGACCTTGGCTAAGTTATATGATGCTTCTGTGCCTTGTTTTTCTCTTTTGTAAAATGATAGCTACTCTGGGGAGTTGTTGTGTGAGGTGACTAAGGTATTATATGTAAATAAGTTGTTACACGTGCCTCAACAAAGTGAAAGTGAAAGTCGCTCAGTCGTGTCTGACTCTCTTCGACCCCATACAGTCCATGGAATTCTCCAGGCCAGAAGACTGGAGTGGGTAGCCGTTCCCTTCTCCAGGGGATCTTCCCAACCCAGGGATTGAACCCACGTCTCCCGCATTGCAGGCGGATTCTTTACCAGCTGAGCCTCAACAAATCACTCAGTCGTGTCTTACTCTTTGCAACCCCATGAACCGCAGCATGCCAGGCCTCCCTGTCCATCACCAACTCCCAGAGTTTACTCAGACTCATGTCCATTGAGTCAGTGATACCATCCAATCATCTCATCCCCTGTCGTCCCCTTCCCCTCCTGCCTTCAATCTTTCCCAGCATCAGGGTCTTTTCCAGTGAGTCAGCTCTTTGCATCAGATGACCAAAGTATTGGAGTTTCAGCTTCAGCATCAGTCCTTCCAGTGAATATTCAGGACTGATTTCCTTTATGATTGTCTGCTTTAATCTCCTTGCTGTCCAAGGGACTCTCAAGAGTCTTCTCCAACACCACAGTTCAAAAGCATCAATTCTTCGGCACTCGGCTTTCTTTATAGTCCAACTCTCACATCTGTACATGACTACTGAAAAAACCATAGCTTTGACTAGCCGGACCTTTGTTGGCAAAGTGATTGTTCCATAAATGCTGGTCATGTAAATGCTCATGTCACCCTCATGGCAAACCTCCTATTGTTGCCAGGTACAGTACCCTGCTATCCAAACCTGCCTATGCAAACTCAGAAGCAAAAAAGAGTCAGATAAATTTCTGAATTAAATACTCAGTCTGGGGACTTCCCTGGTCCAGTGATTAAGATTTCATCTTCCAAAGCAGAGAGTATGGGTTCAATCCCTGGTCAGGAGTTAAGATCCTACATGCCTTGCAGCCAAAAAGTCAAAACATAAAAATATTGTAACAAATTCGATAAAGACTTTAAAAATGGTCTACATTAAAAAAATCTTTAATAACAAAACATAAATAAACACTCGGGCTGGCAGCTTCCTCTCTGAATTCAATTAGACTTGGATAGTGAAGGACACTTGTACTTGGGATCTTTAACTTGGGGTTATTATCATTCCCGTTTTACAGATGCAGAAACTGATGTCAAGACAGGGTAAGGGGGCATGAAAAGCAGGACTGGATCCAGGCTGTCTGACCCTGGAGCACCCAGTAAGCACCTGCCACTCCCTGGTGACTCCTGGCCAACTGAGTCCCTGGCTCACTGCAGATGCCCATGCTTGGTGGATGAATTCCTCTACTCCAGGGAGTGTCACCAGGGCAGGGGGCTTGGTACAACTGATTACCCAGTCCCACTCCTGACCAGCATCCCCTTACAGAAGGACTGAAGAACAGCCCAGCAGCATCTGGTCTCCTCTGATTTGGAGCCCATGACCACTGCCTGATGCGAGGGGCTCTGACAGTGAGACTTTGAACACAAAGGGGGAGTGGAAGGAGCACTGGGCTTAGGATAATGATGCCTTGATTTGAATCCCAGCCCTGCCACTTCCTGTGACTTCTGGAAGTCATTTTCCCTCTCTGGGCATCAGCGTCCTCATTTATCAGATGAAGACTTTATAATTTGATCAGTGGTTCTTAACAGGGAAGGTAAGTTGCCTCTTGGGACATTTTACGTCTGGAGACATTTCTGGCTGGAACACTTGGTGGGGAGGGTGCTAGTGATATCTGGTGGATAGAAGCCAGGATGCTGCTTAGACTCCCTGCAGTGTTCAGGGCAGCCCCCACCAACAACATTAACATGGCCCCAATGGTGATAGCTTTACTCTCGAGAAATCCTGCCATCTACAAAGGTCCATTCAGCTCTAAAATTCCATCCTTCATTTGTTCATCAAAAATGTGTTTATCAGGTAGGTGCCTCTTGTGTATGAAGCAGTAAACAGTTCAGAGTCCCTGCTCTCTGGGGGCTCACAATTTATAAGGAAATTGGTAATAAGAGTTCATATTGGTTAAGTGCTAAGTACATACCAAGTTCTTTACATAAATTGACATCTTTGAGCCACAAAAACTATTATTATGCCCATTTTACAGATGGAGAAACTGAGGCTCAACAAAGTAAAGCAGCTTGCCTAAGGTCACACAGCTCATAAGCAGTGATATCAGCATTTTTATTCCGGAGTGCATGCTCCTAACCGCAGAGACCTTCAACTGCCCCAGAACAGTGAAAAGGAGGACAGGTCCCCATCTGCCACTGGAAGAAAGGCAGCTTGAATGCTGAGGCCCTGTGGTCTCTTTATCATGCAAACCATTTAGCAAACTGGAAAAGGGCCTCATGACTATAAACAAGCCAGTAATGACCTGACAGGCAGAGGGGCTGGAGTAGTGTTAGGACCACAGAGACATTAATCTGCTTCCAGCCACTGCTGCTAGAAAGACATTTGTTAGAGCGGTTATGGGAACCATAAAAGGCTATTTGACAGCAGCCTTCCCTACAGTGGGAACCTCAGTCATTGGGAAAAGGGCCTCTTGGGGCTCAGGTGTTACAGGCCCTGTTGGCCAGAGGCAAATCCTTCCATCTGCCACAGACAGGACGCTGTGGAGATGACAGGAAAAACTGTGAGGTTGCCCCAGGAGAGCTGGATTCTGGTCCTTTTAATGACTCTCAAACAGCTGCAAGGCCTGTAAGTCCTGTAGTTGCTCTGGGCCTCAGTTTCTCCATCTATAAAATGGAAACATTGATGTTTATCTCACAGGGCTGTTCTGAGGCTCTACGGACGCAACAGATGTGGCACCGGATGTGAATGTACTTTACAGAGGTGTTACGTATCACTGTCACTGGTGGTGTTTGTAGGAGTAACAGCAGCTGCGGGAACGCTACACAGGGATGTGTCTCTGAGATTTAATCAAACCTTAGACCTGGGTGAAGCTTTATAGATCCATCTGGTTCAGCTTCCCCACTGAGGAAGTAATAGCTTTCATTCTTCACACACTTAGTTTGTGGCAAACACTGCTCTAAGCACTTTGTATTAACCCATTTAATCCTTACATCGAACCTGCGAGTCAGCAGTGAAAAGTGAGGGGGGAGTCTTGGTGTTTGCCAAGTGGAAAAGATGGGAAAATCGATAGAGGGAAAAAATGGGGATACTCTTCCCATTTTACAGATGAAGATGCTGAATCACAGACAGGTACCAAGGTTGCCTAGCCAGTGGTGAGCAGGCTGGCTCCACCTGGGAGCCCTGCTCCACTCTCATCCATGGGTGAGAACTGGAGCCAACTGCAGGGTAGCAGATGGATACATACATCTCATCTCCTTCCTGGGGACCTCCACTGTCTCCTGATTGCTGGGTCATGGGGCATCTCATGACTTCAGCTCCCCTGCAGGGAAATGGCGGCAAGATGGCTTGGATTAATGGGGTTTTACTTTTCTTAGGAACTGGGATGACTCTGAGCCTCAACTTAAAGTGGGATGGGCTGACTGGGAGTGATGCCTTCAGGAGACATCCCTACCTCATCAGGAGCCTGGCAGGGAGATGGAAGGACCTCACCTCCTGGAAGCCTAGAGGTCTGAGCAGTTTCTATAATTGGAGTTTGGTGTGAGGACAGTACAAAAGGCTTGTCTCAGACTGGGACCCATGGGGGATGGGGGTCTCCACTTGGGAGTAGGCTGGAAGCATGGTGGAGTGGGGCCCCTCCCCAAAGAAATGCAGGGCTGAGGCCAGGGAGGGCATTGCAATGCTCAGTTACAATGCAGTCAGCTGGGTTTTGCACAACAATCCAGGTTTTGCTGATGTTTGTTTTTTTTAAATTATTATTGAAGTAGACGCATAAAATTTTAAATTGCTGTAGATTCCTTCTGGGCCTCCAACAATACTATGCAAACATTATGTTGGATGAGTCCCAGTATCTATGTGGGAAAGATTGAAGGCAGGAGGAGAAGGGGACGACAGAGGACGAGATGGTTGGATGGCATCTCCAACTCAATGGACATGAGTTTGAGCAAGCTCCAGGAGATGGTGAAGGACAGGGAGGCCTGGTGTGCTGCAGTCCATGGGGTCGCAAAGAGTCGGACACAACTGAGCAGCTGAACAACAACAACTATCTATGTGTGTGATGAGGAAGCCTGGAGAGGGGAAGGAGGGTCAGTGTCTAGGGAGATGGTTCTGTGGGCTCTGGTGTCAGTGCGGGGACCCTAAGAACCATGTTCTCCTGACCCTGAGTCCCCTGCTCTCAAGGAACTGTCTTCGATACACCTCTCATGACCTTGTAACTGAGCTGTCAGAAACCCTACTTTGCAGCCTTCCTTTGTTAGACAGTCTCTTCCTAGGATTTGGGAAGCTCTCAGGCAGAGGTCAATGGGAACCCACTCCAGTACTCTTGCCTGGAAAATCCCCATGGATGGAGGGGCCTGGTGGGCTGCAGTCCTTGGGGACACGACTGAGCGACTTCACTTTATTTTTTCACTTTCATGCATTGGAGAAGGAAATGGCAACCCACTCCAGTGTTCTTGCCTGGAGAATCCCAGGGACGCGGGAGCTTGGTGGGCTGCCCTCTATGGGGTCGCACAGAGTCAGACACGACTGAAGCGACTTAGCAGCAGCAGCAGGCAGAGGTCAAATCTCATAGAGCCCTTCTCTTCAAATTTTCTGGCCTCTTGAATCCCTGTTCAGAACTGTCTGAAATGAGAGATGGGCAAAGTGGCTTTTTCCAGTCCCAAATCCGATTAGCTTGGGGTGTCTCTTCATAAAATGCAGGGGCCAACTGGTCACCCCAGCTCCAAGGTATGTTCCTGAGCCCTGGGTCCCAGCCCCTCTGCAGCAGGACATCTGGGTGGAAGTTTCCCTTGTCCCTTAGAAGATGAGGGGAAGCCCAAGAGCCCCCCACTTCATTGTGCCCTCCTCAAGTACCCCCAGCAGTGAAAAGTCAGGGGGAAATCTTGGTGTTTGCCAAGTGGAAAAGATGGGAAAATCGATAGAGGGGAAAAAAAAAAATCTCATTTTCAAGCTTCTAAGCAGGGATTGCAATCAATAATGCAAAGAGCAGCAGGAGGCCATTAAGCCATACTTGGCAGTGTCCTCCCGCCAGGGTGATGTTTGCTGAGAAGCAAACTTCAAGGGCGCCTCAGCACCCACCCCAACCCGCCCCAGCTCACTGCCTATTGGGGAGCTGGTGTGAGGGGGTGGAGGAGGGATGCCACTTAGAAGTAAGCTAATCAATCCTTTGACCCCTCTGTAGACCCCAGTAACAGGCCATCATATCCAGATGTGCAGAGTCAAGAGCAACCAAAATGGCCCGGCTGGGGTGGCAGGGGCATCCAGGTTGACTAGGGGTGAAAGGTTGAGTCAGGAGAGGGCACATGCCATTCTCTCCTTTGCTTTTCATTTCAATCTCGGAGATAAACTCGACTCTTTTTTTTAACCATCTCAGAACAGAATAGACTGGTAGTTTACAGTCTGTAATTTCCTAGCTTATTTGGCATACAGCAAATTTTCCATTTCTTTTATTGGAGTATAATTGCTTTACAATGTTGCACTGGTTTTTGCTGTACAAGGAAGTGAATCAGCTATATGTGCATATATATTTCCTCCCTCGTTGACCTCCTTCCAGTCTTCCCCTATCACGCCCCTCTAGGTAATCACAGAGCACTCAGTTCCTTGTGCTATGGAGCGGCTTCCCACTAGCTATTTCACACAAGGTGGTATACATATGTCAATCCTAAACGCCAGTGTTTACTGCAGCACTATTTACAATAGCCAGGACATGGAAGCAACCCAAATGTCCATCAAAGCTTCATTTTTATATTCTATTTCTGACTACTGCTCCAAAGTACTAGGTGCCATGCCGGGGTGTCAGGGCGTGCTCTGATGGTGGACACATCACGGCCACATTCCCTTTGTTTGCCTCTGTCTGCTGTGTTGGCGCTTTCAAAACCCGTGGGATCATTATGGACATGCAGCCCAGCCAATGAGGCCTTGTGGACGAGCATGGTAGGAGGGGCTGGAGTGTGTGGGGGTGGGGCAGGAAGGGGTCTTAGAAGGAGAAGTGCCTAGTCGTTTGGTAGTGTCTTTGCGACCCCATGGACTGTAGCCTGCCAGGCCTCTTCAAGTTCAGGTTAGTGTGGGAGGCTCAGACTGAATCACAAAGCCCCCCCAGTCTGATGGG
Organism: Bos taurus; assembly: GCF_002263795.3. Lineage (NCBI taxonomy): Eukaryota > Metazoa > Chordata > Mammalia > Artiodactyla > Bovidae > Bos > Bos taurus. The sequence goes on along the minus strand of NC_037337.1, from coordinate 12,950,809 downwards.
GGAGACAATGAAACAATAGCACTTAAAATAATTATTCAATATGTCATTTTACAAACCCATACCCTCCTGAGACATTGTCCCAATTCAGCCATTGTCCTGGAATGCTGTTACACTGTGTATTGCTTGGGGAAAGTGGGTTATTGGTGGGGTGTGGCGTTGTTTTTTATACAGTGTTCTATTTTCTTGCAATAGTATTCCATCAAAGCACTAGGTGCCTGGTATGCTGGTAGGTTTGAACAGGGCCTTTGGAATCAGATGGACTGGGTTCAGATCCCAAATGTGGAGTTGCTTCTGTGCAACCTTGGGTCTGTTACTTGACTTTACTGAGCTTGTTTCCGCATTAGGAAAAAAAAAATGAAGACAGTCACACCAATCACATGCTTCATTTAAGAAATAAATGCTCCCAGCACAGTGTCTAAATAGTAGGTTCATAAGACATATTTGTTTTATTCTCTTTATGTCTTTCCTCTGTGGACTTTAATCTGACTAATGCAAATTTAATGGGGAACTTTGAAGTGTGGAGAGCTTTCAGGATAAGGAATACTGTAAATTTGGGGGCCAATCAAGAAAGGCTCCCCAAACAAAGCTCAGCATCTCCCCAAGTCCATTCTGGGATCTTTCTAACCCAAGCAGAAATATCAGAATGAGGAACTGTGGCCCAGGGCACAGGTCTTGCACACAGTAGGTGCTTATGCAATACACGGGGTTGCAGCCTGGCTTGGGGCTGGGGCTGTGACCTGTAGCTTCTGCCTAAGGACAGGACCAGGCTTTGTCATTTTCCCAGCCTTTGCAGACATCCCATGGGCCCACCATCCAGGGCCTGTTGGTGGGAAAAGACCACCGTGTCCCCCATGACAAGTGCAGCCACCCCCACCTGGGCCCCGTGTCCATTCACTTTCCCCCTACAGCCTCTTTTCCACCAGCAGCCAGCATGCACGCTAAAACATGGATGAGATAAGGTCCCACTTCTGCTCAAAACCTCTAGGAGGACTCCCATTAGCTAAGATTCTGTGCTCCCAATGCAGTGGGCCCAGCTTCAGTCCCTGATCAGGGAACTTGATCTCACATGCCACAGCTGAGAGTTCACACACAGCAACTAAGATCCAGCACAGCCAAATAAATACTAAAAAAAAAAAAAAAAAAACTCTAGGAGCCACTTGGAAATTATATTTAAATCTCCAAACATTTAAAACTCCAGGAGTCTTAGAGTGTTTCCAAATATAAGTATCAATTTATCTAGGTACAAAACCATTAGTTTGAAATTATATAACTTGTTAGTATTTGAATAAATGTGAAATTTTGACAGTAGTCAATATATACCTTTTTACCAACCTAGCTATGGTTCAGGGGACATTTAATTTCTCTGAATACATATCTGTCCTAGTTGTTTTTATAGATTGTAATTTTAAAATTCACCTCTGAAATATACTTGTTCATTATTCAAAGAGGTATTTTGACAAAAATGTCTATCACACCAAAAACACAAAGCCTCCGTGTCACTCTGTCATGTCATTCAATCTCGTCTTCTACAGTTGTTCCCTTGTACAGCTGCCATTCTGACTTCTGTGCGATTGCTGTCCTGCCTCAGGGCCTTTGTGCTATCTATGCCTTCAGCCTGGAACTTCCTCCCCCAATATCCGCATAGCTCACACTCAGCCTATTTTGTTTCCTATTGCTTTGTAACTAGTTACCACAAATTTAATGGCATAAATATAATTTCTTTAGGTCAGGAATTCAAACATGGCTTCGATGGGTCCTCTACTCAAGGTCTCATGAGGCTACAACCAAAGTTGCGATGGGCTGCAGTTTCATCAGAGGCTCAACTGGGGAAGACCTGCTTCCCAGCTCCCTCCAGCTCTTACAGAATCCAGCTCTTTTAGTCATCAGACTGAGGCCCATTCACCTGCTGTCAGTTAGGAGCTGCTAATGTCTAGATGCGAAGAGTTGACTCATTGGAAAAGACTCTGATGCTGGGAGGGATTGGGGGCAGGAGGAGAAGGGGCCGACAGAGGAGGAGATGGCTGGATGGCATCACTGACTCGATGGACGTGAGTCTGAGTGAACTCTGGGAGTTGGTGATGGACAGGGAGGCCTGGCATGCCGTGATTCATGGGGTCGCAAAGAGTTGGACACGACTGAGCGACTGAACTGAACTGAATGTCTAGAGGCCGCCCACAGTTCCTTGCCATGTGTCCTTCTGGTTTTAAATATTTTTGCTGTAAGAATCTTTGCTGCAAGCAGTTTCAGCATACAACTAATTGGATGTAAGACAATTTTGCCACAAAAAATAAGATAAGAAAAAATAGAATAGAAGACATTAAGAAGGACTTAATGAAACATGAAAATTAATTGAAAATTTTAAAGATTTTATTGTGAAAAATTAAAACACAATATTTAAATACATTTAATGTGAGTAGATTCATGGTTATAGTTGTATTCGGGTATATCTCAGAGAAAGTGACAATACTTTCTCAAAGTTAGTCATTTAAGGACTCAGGATCTAATGTGGGATGTAAGTACTTTATGATGTAAAAATACCTGCTGTAAGTCAAACCACACTGTCAGCCAGTTATTTTACCCTTTATGGCAAAACTGCCTTAGAGCCAATTAGTTGTGCAATGAAACTGCTTGTGTCAGAGACGCTCATGGTGACACTACTGCACGTACCTTGCCATGGGCCTTCTCTGTAGGCCTTCTCACAGCATGGCAACTGACTTCTGCCAGCAAGGGAGGAAAATCTTCCTAGTACATATAGCAAAAGGGAGCCTTCTCCATAATGTGACACATTACACATGTCGTAACGGAGTGCCAGTTAGTCACCTGTGTCCTGTTCTATTAGCTAGAAGCAAGTCACAGGTCCAGCCTACTCTCAAGATTGGAGGGGCTTTTCCAGGGCAAGAATGGGGGGTCTTCACACTCACCTCCTTCAAGTCTTTTCTCAAATGTCACATTCTCCGAGAGGTCGTCTGGATAATTGTGGTTGTGAAATTACAACCCTCCTGTCCCCAGCATTGCTGATCCCCTCTCTCCTGCTCTAATTTTCAAAGAGCACTTACCGTCTTTTACCATGATGTGTAATCTACCCATGTGTTATATTCATTTTCTGTCTCCTCCCGCTAGAAAGGAAGCTTCATGGGGGCAGGGACTTGTCTCTGTCTGGCTCACGACGAGTCCTTGGTGCTTACAGCTACAGCAGTGCCTGGCATGTAGTGGGTGCTCAGTTACTATCACTGGGTAAATGAGTTAGATCTTGTTTCACCAGCTAACAGCCCTCCAGTGTCTCCCCATGGTCCTTAGAAAAAAATCCAAACTCTTGGCCTTCCCGACAAGACCTGGCACACCCCGGCCCTGGCCCGCCTCTCGCCCCCTCCACCCATCCCAGCCTCATCCCTGCAGGCTGTGAATCTGTCATGCGGGCCTCTGGCTATCCCAGCCTCACCCCTGCGGGCTGTGAATCTGTCCCAGCCTCACCCCTGCTGGCTGTGTGTCTGTCATGCGGGCCTCTGGCTGTCCCACAAGCCTGGCAGGACTTTTTCTGCTGTGGGGCCTTTGCACTTGCTGAGTTCTCTGCCTGGAAGGAGCTTTCTCCAATCTGCAGAGTTGGCTCCTCTTGATCCTCGTGGATCGGATGGCCTCTTCCCAGAGAGGCCTCTCTGACCACCTGACCAAAAGGAGGCTCCAGAATCCCTGCTCCCTGCACCGGGGCCCCACTCCCCACCTTGAGCAGGTTACATGGAGGCTGTCTGTCTGTCCTGCGGCCTGTAAGCCCACTGAGGGCCCTTCACCAGTGTATCCATTCCAGTGTCTGGATCAGTGCCCTATACTCAAGAAATGTAGAAACGAATCAGTGAGTGAGTCTGAGGCTGAAATGTGGGTGAAAGCCTTCCCAGTCTGGGGTGGGAGGGGGTGGGGATGCTAGGGGAAGGGAACAGTGTGGCGGGAAATCAGCCTTGGCCTGCATGCCTGGGGATGGCCTGGGTGACTGCCTTCTCCCTCCACCACCTCAGTCTTCTCTGCGGCCAGAATAGAGCATTCTGGGCTCCCCATCTTCTGCTACTCTGGCCTTGGAAGGGTGGTGTCTCTGCTTCCTCCAGTCCCTAATCCAGGCCCTGCCTCCCGCCGGGGTCTGCCAGTACCTTTGGCCCTGGGCACCAGTGGTGCTGTGCTGTGCTTAGTTGCTCAGTCATGTCCAACTCTTTCTGACCCCATGGACTGTAGCCCACTAGGCTCCTCTGTCCATGGTGTTTCTCCAGGCAAGAATACCAGAGTGGGTTGCCATGTCCTCCTTCAGGGAATCTTCCCAACCCAGGGATAGAACCCATGTCTCCCACATCGCAGGCAGATTCTTTACCATCTGAGCCACCAGGGAAGCCCAAGAATACTGGAGTGGGTAGCCTATCCCTTCTCCAGGGGATCTTCCTGACCCAGGAATTGATCCAGGATCTCCTGCATTGCAGGCAGATTCTTTACCAGCGGAGCTACCAGGGAAGCCTGGGCACCAGTGGTAGTCTTGTCCAAGCCAGAGGCAAGCCAGCTGCCAGATATCAAAGGTGCTGGCCCCAGGGGTTCTCTCTCCATCCCCCTGGGCTGTTGTCTCTGTGTATTTGTCATAATTCCTAGGTATTGGTCCACGTTCAACTCAATGCCGTAAGGCTTCACTGCTCGTTCACTGTACCAGGCACCCAGGACCCTAAGGCACCCAAGTGTGGGCTCACAGTCCGGAGGTAAGGACAGACACGCTCATGCAGGAGGGGACACTTGGGAGCAGCAGGTGCTTGGGGCATGGAGATGAGGTCTGCGAGGGAAGAGACTGTGGTCGACTTGGGGGCCTTGAGGGCCATGAAAACAGGTTTGGGGCAAGAGTGTTATCTCTTTCCTTGACTTCCTGCTCTCCTTCCATCTCTGTTTCATGGGCGGCCTTTGCCCTGTGTTTGTCTCTCTGTCCTCTTTCTCCCTAACTTCTGTCCCATCCCTGTCCCCTCACTCTGTCCTCATCCCAATCCCTCTGGTCTCTTGTCCTTCAGTCCCTTCCCTTATCTTGCTGACATCATCTCTTTTATCTCTAAGCATTTTAATTTATTTATTTGGCTTCGCTGAATCTTAGTTTTGGCCCATGGAATCTTTTTTAGTCGCAGCACTCAAGATCTTTAGTTGCAGCATGAGAACTCTTAGTCACAATATGTGGGATCTAGTTCCCTGAGCGGAGATCGAACCCAGCACTCCTGCATTGAGAGCTCGGAGTCTTAGCCACTGGACCTCCAGGGAAATCCTCTGTTATCATCTCTTGTCTCACCATCCCCAGTCCCTAGTTCCCTGTTCCTCTCTCCCCTGCCCCTTCTCATTTCCCTTGCCTCTCATCTTTTCAACCCCATCCTCCATCTCTCTGCCCTCCAAGCTATTTGTCCATCTCTCATCCCCCCTGCCCCATCTCTCTGCCCCCTGCCTCTGTGCCAGTTTCCAGAATTCAAATACTTGCCAACACCCCATCTGCCTCTTCCAGGTTCCCGCTCAGATCCTTGCCTGCCCTTCCCTGCTGCCAAGCATCCCAGGAACCCAGGCAGAGAGGCGTGGCTGCTTTTTGAACAAGAGTACAAATCTGCCTTAGTCTCCAGCTTGTTTGTTTTACTATAATTAGGTAAATAAATCAGCACATTAGCTTCATGCTTGAGAGCCCAACTTCTAGAAGGAGCGGCTCTATCTTACACACAGAGTGGGCACAGAAGTCCCTGGGGGTCTGGGACATGTCCCCAGCATCTCTCAAAGGCTAGCAGTCCAGTCGATCTCCTGATCCTGACAAACGGGGGTCCTTGGATCTCTGTTTCTCCCCATCCTCTACTCCTGAGCCTGCACAGCCCATGTTTCTCTGCCTTTAAAAGCCTGGGGCTGGGGCAAGTGGTTTGCCAGTCCTGTGGGGCACTCTGGGACTGGGCAGGCAGGAGAACCAGGGGCTCCACTGAGTCAGAAGCAAGTGGGTCATGAGGGTGGCTGCTGCTGCTGCTAAGTCACTTCAGTCATGTCTGACTCTGTGCGACCCCATAGACGGCAGCCCACCAGGCTCCGCCGTCCCTGGGATTCTCCAGGCAAGAACACTGGAGTGGGTTGCCATTTCCTTCTCCAATGCATGAAAGTGAAAAGTCAAAGTGAAGTTGCTCAGTCGGGTCCGACCCTTAGCGACCCCATGGACTGCAGCCTACCAGGCCCCTCCGTCCATGGGATTTTCCATGAGGGTGGCAGGTATCCTTTATTAAGCCGCACTCCTGCTTTTCCAGTCTCCCCATCTGGACTGGAGCCCAACATGGCAGTCGATGAGCCCAGGACCATTAAAACCCAATTAGCAGAAAGAGGACCTGCTGAGCAGTGGGCTCTCCTCCTCTGCAGGAATGCCAGAGGCTGAGAGGGGACAGCAGGGTTCTAATGAGGCTGGCAGGATGAGCCAGAGAAAGTGGTGCCCGGGAGCAGCAAGACTCGGGATAGAGTCGGGGAGGACTTCCACGTGGTGAGGATGGCAGGGATGGGTACAACACTAGCCTGGGCTACCCTGGAGGTGCCAGCAGGCTTCTGAGTGAGCTAAGGGGCTTAAACAGATGGTTTCTAAGTGGGGCAGGTCCAGAGAAGGCTCCCTGGAGGCAATGAGTGGTGATATTGGAAGCGTGTGTGCAGGGGTACTGACCTACCCACCCCCAGGCCCCAGGCTTTAATTGCTGCGTGGATGGGCGTCCTACAGGCGGAGGTCCAGTGAAGGGGCTGGGACGGCTGGGGCAGCCAGGAGACAGACTTGAGGGCTCACGTAAATGGCTCTTTACTGACCAGTATGGAAACATTTCAGGATGTTAGTAACTGAAGCAGGGATACCAATGTGTCTCAGCTGAGTTAAGACCATTGCGTGCGTGTGTGCTCAGTTATGTCTGACTCTTTGCGACCCCATGGACGGCAGCCCTAGGCTCCTCTGTCCATGGGATTTTCCAGGTGAGTATACTGGAGTGGGTTGCCATTTCCTTCTCCAGGGAATCATCTGGACCCAGGGATCAATGTGGCATCTCTGGTATCTCCTGCATTGGCAGGTGGATTCTTTACCACTAGCGCCACTTGGGAAGCCCCAGTAGAGCACTGCATGGAACTGATAAGGTGGCACCTTCTCTTTCTGGAAAGGGGGGTGGGGGTTGCACTGGAATGGGGCCACCCCTGGAAGGAGGAGACAGGATGCAATGACTGTTGATGTCTGCCTTCTGCAGAGAGGGGATATGGCTGGGGGCATGCAGAGGCAATTTTCATCCCTTCCTTGGGAACTCTGGAGCTGTGGAAGGGCTTGGGGATTTGGAGGGACTTGTCCCAGCCCTGCGAACTGTACTTCAAATCTGTGCCTGCCTCACCGCACTGGGGGGCCTCCAGAGCCTAGTGCAAGGCAGCCCCTCTTCCCCTCGAGGGATGTTTCCAACGGATCTCAAAACTGCTTCCTCAGCTCCTGGCTTGTCTTACCTAAATAGGCCTTTTGGATTTATTAGCTCTGGGGGTGGAAAGAAAACAGCTTCTCGAAGAAGTGTCTTTAGTGCCACATTTCAAACTTCCAGGCTTGATTGAAACGGTAGTTAAAACAGTTTAAGGCTCTTAGGTAAAGTTGCACTTACCTCCCGGCCTCTGTTCTGATATTAGCCATTTATGGCGGCGGCCCTGCTATGCTGCTGAGAGGCCGTGTTTTCTGGAGAGCTGTCAGCCTCCAAGGATGTGGCCCCTGCTTCCATCTGAGACATCTGTGAGCCCGCCTCATCGAAGCCACCAAGAGGAAAAGTCACAGAATAGTAGTGCATTTTAATTAAGCCTCATTGTGTACCCTCTTGTGGAAATGCTCATGTTAAAGAATTCTTTTTACTTTGCAGGAAGCTGGAATATTTGTTCCCCATGTCATTTTTATATTCCTTTTGCGTGGCAATTAATATTTAACTCCTGGGAAATAAAGCTGCCACCTGATACCGTCTTTATGGCCTGGTATTAAAATAACTGTTCCTGATAAACTATTGTAATAAAGCATGGAGAAGACCCTCTGGCTGGAAAGGGGTTTAGTTCACGTATTAATTCTACTCAAGGAGCTGGGTCCTAACAAGTCTTTTTCTCCTAGTTCATTCCATTTTTCATGATGACACGTCAATGAGCCTAAACATAATTATAATAACTGAGGAGAGAGAATATGGTGTATTTAAGAGATGGGGGACTCAGTCTGCCTCTCTTCCCTCCCATAAAGGTATTTCCAATTAGCGTGATCACTCTGTAATTATGGTGCCCATAACTTGGCCTCCATCGGCTTTCATCACCCCCAGCCAGAGCATGTCCTTGATGTAATAGAGAAGGTGAAAGCGGCCCATTTGTAGTCACTGGTGGAAGCCCAGCTGTACCTGATATCAACGGTATTTAACTGGGAGACCTAATTTGAGTTTACAAGTGATTACAATCTGTCCTATGGGACTCTGCTTACCAATGAATTCTCAAATAAGTTGCAAAACAGTGACGAATTAACTTGTTATACTGTCAAAATCAATTACTGCAGAAGACAGCTTAACTTCCCGGCCTGTTCTCAGGGCCCTTGAGCCAACACCACTCCCCTCGGCCCTGCAAGAGTGGGTCAGGACAGTGTGGCCCACCCCAGCCTCTGTCACCACTGACTTCTCCTCCCCTCCTCCCCACCCTCACTTGGCTTCACTCAGAGTCTCCAGTTTGAATTTGGGGAGCTGAATTCCCAAGAGCAGGGAGCGGGGGGAGGGAGAGGAACATCTCCTGACATACCATCTCCGCCTTGAAATGATATTCTCTGCAGTGAAGGCTGGGGGAGATTGATTCTAGCTGGGGCTTTAAGGAAGATAAACATCTGAAGGCCCCAAGATCTTTACTCCGCAGCATTGAATGGAAGGTGCAATTTATAAATGTTCCCTTAATATTTCTGAACCAGATTGGCCAGTAATTTATAGACTGAAATATTGAGGACTGAATTAATTTTTCCAGTGCGAAAAGTCTGCATGCAGCTTTTGGCGAGAGTTGTTCCCTGCATCTCCGGGCACAATCAGAGAATGACAGGGTGAGAAGGGACTTTGGTGAGGATGAATTCTACCCTCTCCCTGGCACAAGTAGGGAAACGGAGGCCCAGGGTCACATTGAGAGTCCCTAGCAGAATCAGATCTAGAGCCCTGGTCTCCAGACGTGTTCTTCATTTCGTGCCCTGAATAAGTGAGTGATGCTCTGTATCATTGGTAACTAGAGCCTCATAACCCTGAGGGGTCCTGCTTGCTTCTCCGGCTTTTATTTCTTTTCTTCTCAGCAGATAGCAGTTTCTTTGTCTGAATTAGGAGCTATAGGCCTAAAGCTCAAGATTGGAGCAGGCTAAGGTGGCAGACCACCAGAGTATGTGAGGTTCCAATAGGCAGGGAACTTGTATTTATTGAATTGAGCACCTAGTATGTGTCAGGGCCAGGGTTGGGCACCAGATCTACATTGTCTTGTTCATAATCCTCACAACAACCCTGAGTAGGGTGGGTATTTTGACATCCCATTTTACAGATGGGGAAAATGAGGCTCAGAAGGTTAAGTCCTATTCCCTCTTGCCACCCCTCCCAACTTCACCCCCTTCTCAGCTCTTTCTGCTTCTCCCCAGGCCTCAGTTCAGTTGCTCAGTCGTATCTGATTCTTTGCGACCCCATGAATCGCAGCATGCCAGGCCTCCCTGTCCATCACTATCCCGGAGTTCACTCAGACTCACGTCCATCGAGTCAGTGATGCCATCCAGCCATCTTATCCTCTGTTGTCCCCTTCTCTTCCTGCCCCCAATCCCTCCCAGCATCAGGGTCTTTTCCAATGAGTCAACTTTTCGTGTGAGGTGGCCAAAGTATTGGAGTTTCAGCTTCAGCATGAGTCCTTCCAATGAACACCCAGGACTGATCTCCATTAGGATGGACTGGTTGGACCTCCTTGCAGTCCAAGAGACTCTCAAGAGTCTACTCCAACACCACAGTTGAAAAGCATCAATCCTTCGGTGCTCAGCTTTCTTCACAGTCCAACTCTCACATCCATACATGACCACTGGAAAAACCATAGCCTTAACTAGATGGACCTTTGTTGGCAAAGTAATGTCTCTGCTTTTGAATATGCTATCTAGGTTGGTCATAACTTTCCGTCCAAGGAGTAAGCGTCTTTTAATTTCATGGCTTGCAGTCACCATCTGCAGTGATTTTGGAGCCCCAAAAATAAAGTCTGATGCTGTTTCCACTGTTTTCCCATCTATTTCCTATAGAACAGCAAAAAATGAAATGGGTCAGAGACTTCCCAGCAATTGAGAGAGTTCAGTGGGGCACAAACTAGACCAGAGCTGCTCACATGAACCATCTGGGGATCTTAATAAACACAGGTTCTGATTCAATAGCTGGGAAGGGGGCAGGGAATGTGGGCCCGAAACCCTGCATTTCTAGCAAACTCATATGTGATGCCAGTGCTGCTGGTCTGGGACCACATACTGGGTAGGAAGGGCCTGGATCACCATGCTTTCCAGAAGTCTCTGACCCAGTGTCATGAAATCACACACTCTTGCAGCTGATACAGCCTTCTGGTCATAAAGTCCATCTGCCTCTGGAAATTTGGGGATTCCTTCTTTTCTTAGAAAAAATTTTACACATATGTAGAGGGGGTTGTGTTTTTGTTTGTTTTGGCTGCACCAGGTCTTGGTGGCGGCACGCGGGATCTTTAATTGCAGCATGTGAACTCTTAGTTGTGGCATGTGGGATCCAGTTCCCTGACTAGGGATCAAACCTGGGCTCCCTACATAGGGATTATAGTCTTAGCCACTGGACCACCACAGAAGTCCCTAGGGATTCCTTTAGAAACCCCTTCTCAGAGACCCCCAAATCAGATGGAGGCTGTTCTGTATTTAAAACCTAGGCAGTAAGACCACGTAAGGCTCCTCACCACTGTAATTTAATAACTAGCAATTGAACAGCAAATTGGTCCCCTCCAATTACCTGATCTTTGAATCACAGAGCTTGCTTTGGGGGCAAGATATTTACTATGAAAACTGAGTTGAGACAGGAATGTTACCAAACATTATAAATAGCACTGGGTTTATTTTCCACATGCTCCATACTCTGAAACGAGAAGGATATTCACAGAGCATCAGAATCTAAGAGGCTGCCTCTTTCCTCTCTGCTCACCGCAGCACAGATACACACTGCCGAATAAGACATCCTTATGCGCAATTAGGTTGTGGATCACGTCTGAATATCTCCTTGTACATGACATTTACGGAGAAAAACACTTGCAAATTAAATGTTTGATTAACATTACATCTTTTTCTGTTGAAAATGGGTAAGCATAATTGAAAGCTGCATTAGTCAAAGAATATGAACTTTATAGGGGCTTTATTCTGGGTCTGAGACTCTCAATATTTTTATTTTATCCTTAGAGCCAGTGGCCCAGAGTATTTATACACCATGTTTCATGAAATAATCTGAAGGTTCAGAAGTTGGCACCCCATCAGAGGACAATTAGCAGAGTTTGAGCATGATCTTGTCCAGGAGCCTTGGGTAATATATGTTGGAGTTTATGGTGTGTTTTATCAAGAGTGAGTGGGTGAAATGTACTTTCTGGAGTGGGAGGGATGGTTTTCCAGTTCCCAGATTCTATGTTTATATCCACTACTTATCCAGATTCTATGTCTACACCAGCAACATCTTTTCATTGTCTGCCTCTTTTATAGTCACTAGATTTAGACATATTGTCTGAACTAGTCCTACTTCCCTTTTATATTAATAGCTCATTCTCTGCTCTTTGTACTTTTCCTTCCTTTCTTCTGCCTTCCCCTCAGTTCAGTTCAGTTCAGTCGCTCAGTTGTGTCCGACTCTTTGCGACCCCATGAATTGCAGCACGTCAGGCCTCCCTGTCCGTCACCAACTCCCAGAGTTCACCCACACTCATGTGCATTGAGTCGGTGATGCCATCCGGCCATCTCATTCTCTGTCATCCCCTTTTCTTGCCCCCAATCCCTCCCAGCATCAGGGTCTTTTCCAATGAGTCAACTCTTCGCATGAGGTGGCCAAAGTACTGGAGTTTCAGCCTCAGCATCAGTCCTTCCAAAGAACACCCAGGACTGGTCTCCTTTAGGATGGACTGGTTGGACCTCCTTGCAGTCCAAGAGACTCTCAGGAGTCTACTCCAACACCACAGTTCAACAGCATCAATTCTTCAGCGCTCAGCTTTCTTCACAGTCCAACTCTCACATCCATACATGACCACTGGAAAAACCATAGCCTTAACTAGATGGACCTTCGTTGGCAAAGTACTATCTCTGCTTTTTAATATGCTATCTAGGTTGGCCATAACTTCCCTTCCAAGGAGTAAGCGTCTTTTAATTTCCTGGTTGTGATCACCATCTGCAGTGATTTTTGAGCCCCCAAAAATAAAGTCTGACACTGTTTCCACTATTTCCCCATCTGTTTCCCATGGAGTGATGGGACCAGATGCCATGATCTTAGTTTTCTGAATGTTGAGCTTAAAAGCCAACTTTTTCGCTCTCCTCTTTCACTTTCATCAAGAGACTTTTTAGTTCCTCTTCCCTTTCTGCCATAGGGGTGGTGTCATCTGCATATCTGAGATTACTGATATTTCTCCCAGCAATCTTGATTCCAGCTTGTGCTTCTTCCAGCCCAGTGTTTTTCATGATGTACTCTGCATGTAAGTTAAATAAGCAGGGTGACAATATACAGCCTTGACGTACTCCTTTTCCTATTTGGAACCAGTCTGTAGTTCCATGTCCAGTTCTAAGTGTTGCTTCCTGCATATAGGTTTCTCAAGAGGCCTGTCAGGTGGTCTGGTATTCCCATCTCTTTCAGAATTTTCCACAGTTTATTATGATCCACACAGTCAAAGGCTTTGGCATAGTCAATAAAGCAGAAATAGATGTTTTTCTGGAACTCTCTTGCTTTTTTGATGATCCAGTGGATGTTGGCAATTTGATCTCTGGTTCCTCTGCCTTTTCTAAAACCAGCTTGAACATCTGGAAGTTCACGGTTCACATATTGCTGAAGCCTGGCTTGGAGAATTTTGAGCATTACTTTACTAGAGTGTGAGATGAGTGCAATTATGCGGTAGTTTGAGCATTCTTTGGCATTGCCTTTCTTTGTGACTGGAATGAAAACTGACATTTTCCAGTCCTGTGGCCACTGCTGAGTTTTCCAAATTTGCTGGCATATTGAGGTAGCACTTCCATAACATCATCTTTCAGGATTTGAAATAGCTCAACTGGAATTCCATCACCTCCACTAGCTTTGTTCATAGTGATGCTTTCTAAGGCCCACTTGACTTCACATTCCAGGATGTCTGGCTCTAGGTGAGTGATCATACCATCATTATTATCTTGGTCATGAAGATCTTTTTTGTACAGTTCTTCTGTGTATTCTTACCATCTCTTCTTAATATCTTCTGCTTCTGTTAGGTCCATACCATTTCTGTCCTTTATCGAGCCCATCTTTGCATGAAATGTTCCCTTGGTGTCGCTAATTTTCTTGAAAAGATCTCTAGTCTTTCCCATTCTGTTGTTTTCCTCTATTTCTTTGCATTGATCGCTGAGGAAGGCTTTCTTGCTATTCTTTGGAACTCTGCATTCAAATGGGAATATCTTTCCTTTTCTTCTTTGCTTTTCGCTTCTCTTCTTTTCACAGCTATTTGTAAGGCCTCCTCAGACAGCCATTTTGCTTTTTTGCATTTATTTTCCATGGGGATGGTCTTGATCCCTGTCTCCTGTACAATGTCATGAACCTCCATCCATAGTTCATCAGGCACTCTGTCTATCAGATCTAGTCCCTTAAATCTATTTCTCACTTCCACTGTATAATCATAAGGGATTTGCTTTAGGTCATACCTGAATGGTCTAGTGGTTTTCCCTACTTTCTTCAATTTAAGTCTGAATTTGGCAATAAGGGGTTCATGATCTGAGCCACAGTCAGCTTCCAGTCTTGTTTTTGCTGACTGGTATAGAGCTTCTCCATCTTTGGCTGCAAAGAATATAATCAATCTGATTTCAGTGTTGACCATCTGGTGATGTCCATGTGTAGAGTCTTCTCTTGTATTGTTGCAAGAGGGTGTTTGCTATGACCAGTGTGTTCTCTTGGCAAAACTCTATTAGCCTTTGCCCTGCTTCATTCTGTATTCCAAGGCCAAATTTGCCTGTTACTCCAGGTGTTTCTTGACTTCCTACTTTTGCATTCCAGTCCCCTATAATGAAAAGGACATCTTTTTTGGGTGTTAGTTCTAAAAGGTCTTGTAGGTCTTCATAGAACCATTCAACTTCAGCTTCTTCAGCATTACTGGTTGGGGCATAGACTTGGATTACTGTGATATTGAATGGTTTGCCTTGGAAATGAACAGAGATCATTCTGTCGTTTTTGAGATTGCATCCAAGTACTGCATTTCAGACTCTTTTGTTGACCATGATGGCTACTCCATTTCTTCTAAGGGATTCCTGCCCACAGCAGTAGATATAATGGTCATCTGAGTTAAATTCACCCATTCCAGTCCATTTCAGTTCTCTGATGCCTAGAATGTCGACGTTCACTCTTGCCATCTCCTGTTTGACCACATCCAGTTGCCTTGACTCATGGACCTAACATTCCAGGTTCCTATGTAATATTGCTCTTTGCATCATCAGACCTTGCTTCTATCACCAGTCACATCCACGACTGGGTATTGCTTTTGCTTTGGCTCCATCCCTTCATTCTTTTTGGAGTTATTTCTCCACTGATCTCCAGTAGCATATTGGGCACCTACCTACCTGGGGAGTTCCTGTTTCAGCATCCTATCATTTTGCCTTTTCATACTGTTCATGGGGTTCTCAAGGCAAGAATACTGAAGTGGTTTGCCACTCCCTTCTCCAGTGGACCACATTCTGTCAGACCTCTCCACCATGACCCGTCTGTCTTGGGTGGCCCCACACGGCATGGCTTAGTTTCACTGAGTTAGACAAGGCTGTGGTCCATGTGATTAGATTGGCTAGTTTTCTGTGATTGTGGTTTCAGTGTGTCTGCCCTCTGATGCCCTCTTGCAACACCTACCGTCTCACTTGGGTTTCTCTTACCTTGGACGTGGGGTATCTCTTCACGGCTGCTCCAACAAAGTGCAGCCGCTGCTCCTTACCTTGGATGAGGTCACCCCTCCTGACCTTGAACTTGGAGTAGCTCCTCTCGGCCCTCCTGCTCCCGTGCAGCCACCGCTCCTTGGACGTGGGGTTGCTCCTCTCGTCCGCCACCCCTGACCCCTGTCTTCCCCTACCACCTCCCATAAAGCTATCCAGGCCTTAAATTTGAGGCCTGCATCAAATCTCTTCAGGCAATTCCCTATCGGCGCACCCTTCAATGACTGTGCTTAAAGCAGGGAGAATCCCTGATTACATTATTTGGACTTTCTTACATTGAGGCTTTTAAAAGAACACACCTGTGTGTTCATTTGTTCACATGCTCACCATTCCCTAGGTCACTTGTTGTACTCAGGCCAGTGGAGAGCATCTCCCTCCAGAGGGCCCTAAGGTGACTCCCAGAGACGGAGCTGAAGTTTGTCAGGTGAAGAGGCTGGGGTGGGGGAGGGGAGGAAATTCTGGGCGGTGGGAGTAGTGCATGCAGTGGTCTGGAGTTGGAGGAGGGCGCAGCACAGCCGGGAAATGTTCAAAAGTCTGTGCAGAATGGGCAGAGGTGGGGTGGAGGTAAGGAGCTGGAGACGGAGGGGGCCTGTTCGGATCAGGTGGTGAGGGCCCTCACAAAGAAGCCCACAGAGAATTTTAAGCCAGAAGAAGTCCTGATCAGCTTTGCATGTTCAGGATCCATCGGTGGCTGGAGTGCAGGATGGACCATGGTCCATGAGCTACTGCATTAGTCCATCAGGCAGGCACATTAGAGACAGGGCCAGGCCAGGGGGCACTGCCAGGAAGCTTGCCAAGCACTAAGAGTGGGGAGCTGAGCACCCGAGGGGAACAGGGACATTGGTGAGCAGGGGAAAGGTGAAGGCTTCATGCGGAAGGGCCGAGATGCCAGGGCGGCTGAGTCCTGGCCTCCTTTCCTGAGTCAGTGTCAGGCTTCCAGGGCTCCCAGAAGCTCTGCGCTCATACACCTATCAGTAGAAACCTGCACCCTGAGGGTGGTGGATAAAATGCCACCAAAGGCAGGATGGCTGCTGACTACCAGCGGTGTGCAAAGGAGGTTAGAAACACACTGCCGAGCTGAGGAACTGAATAACAGGGCCCATGATGGCAATAACACTGTTCTCTGTGTACACTATGCTTTTACACCCATCTCACTCACTCAACTTTGTTGGTGGGGGGAGAGTCGGGGTGGTTGTTCTAAGACCATGAGAAACCTAAGGCAGGTTGACTTGACTAAAGTCACAATGAATGAAGGATACAGTATTTAACCCCCCAGCTTTCCCCTGAGCTTCCCAGGTGGCACAGTAGAAAAGAATCTCCGTGCCAATGCAGGAGACACAGGAGGTGTGGCTTTGATTCCTGGATCGGGAAGATCCTTTGGAGTAGGCAGTGGTGACCCACTCCAGTTTTCTTACCTGAAAAATTCCATGGACAGAGGAGCCTGGCGGGCTACTGTCCATGGGGTCGCAAAGAGTTGCACATGACTGAGCACAGCTTCACACACAGTACATGTCTTCCCCTAGTCTAGTGTTTTTAACATGCAAAGATATTAGGACTCCTTTGAGCATTTGTTCTATCTGGCTCTATGCTGAGAGCATTGTGGGAAAACATAACGGATATGAAAAATCCTTACCCTAAGGAAACTCAGTCTTAATGAAAAGACAAGGTCAAGTCAAGGAAGGGAGCAAACAATTGCAAGAGAAAGTATGCATTTATCACCCATTCAATTCATCTATCCACCCATCATCCTTCTACTCATCTACCCCTCCATGCACCATTCATGTCCCCATCATTCCACCCACTCACCCACCTTCCCATCCATTTATCCATCTATGCAGTTGCCCACATGTCCACCCATCAACCCACTTATCTACCTTCTGCCTATGCATCCGTCCATTCATTTAGCATTCATTATACTAGTTATAAATTGGATTTATCCAATTTATCCCAAGGGGGTTCTTCCAACCCTTGCTGGATATTGGAATCATGTTGTTGTGGTTCAGTCGTTCAGTCGTGTCCAACTCTGTGACCCCATGGACTGTAGCATGCCAGGCTTCCCTGTTCTTCACTACCTCCTGGAGTTTGCTCAAGCTCATGTCCATTGAATCAGTGATGCCATGCAGACATTAAAAATTACCAATGTCCAAGCCCCACTCCAGAGATTCTGATTTATTCAGTCCAGATGAAGCTGAACTTTGGTTGTTTTTTTTTAAACCTCCCTGGGGATTCCAAATATAGCTAAGATGAAGATGTTCTAAAGTGTTTTAGCAGTTCAAAGGTGGATGGGCCAGTGAGGCCTGGGACACACAGTGAACTTCAGAGCTGGAAAGGTCCTAGAAGCCCTCTGCTACAGCCACCCACTTTAAAGATAAAGAAACTGAGTCCCATTGGAGAGACACCTGGTTCACGTGAAGTAGGACTTGGCCCCTCACTAGTTCATAGTACCTTCTCCTACCCCTGTGCTATCAGAGAGGGAAAGTGTCAAGAAGGAGCATACTTTTTAAAAAATTTGTATTTACTTACTTATTTTGCTGCCCTGGGTCTTGGTTGCTGTGTATGGACTTCCTCTAGTTGCTGCGAGTGGGAGCTACTCTCTAGTTATGGTACTCGGGCTTTTCATTGTGATGGCTTCTCTTGTTGCAGAACATAGGCTCCAGGCACACGGGCTGTGGTAATTGCAGCATGCGGGCTCAGTAACTGCGGCTCATGGGCACTACAGGGTGGGCTCAGTAACTGGCACACAAACTTAGCTGCTCTACAGCACGTCTGATCTTCCTACACCAGGAGTTGAACCAACGTCCCCTGCATTGGCAGGTAGATTCTTAACCACTGGACCACCGGGGAAGTCCCAAGGAAGCATGATTTAAGCTGGGCTTTGAAGAATGGGGAGGCTTGAGACAGAGGGAGGAAAAAGATTTCAAGTAGGAGTAACAGGTCCATGTAGAAGGATGTGGACCAGGAATGAGGGTGCTGTGTTTGCAGCTTTGTGTGCTTTTGAGGACTCTTTCAATGTACAAAACAAACCCAAACACCCAAGCATCCCTTCTGAGGGGCACCCCAACTTGGGCCCCACACTTTCCCCATGCACCACGCATGCTCAGTCATGTCTGACTCTTTGCCACCCCATGTACTGTAACCCACCAGGCTCCTCTGTCCATGGAATTTTCCAGGTAAGAATACTGGAGTAGGTTGCTACTTCCTGCTCCAGAGGATCTTCCCAACCCAGGGACCGAACCTGCGTCTCCTGCATGGGCAACATCCCTTCTGAGGAGCACCCTGACTTGGGCCACACACTTTTCCCTTTGTGAAAGTACCCAGGGCCACTAGGCTGCACACCTTCTGGCTACCATCTGGTCCACCATGAAGTCTGCTGTTCTCGAGCAGGCCTGTGCCCCAAACTCCTGGGCAGTGCAGCCCCACCTGAGAGCACGGGGGAGCCGAGCCTGTTATAGGCAGGATGTTTAAACAATTACTTTGCTCTGATTAAGAAGGGTAATAATGGCTCTCTTTGAGGAGCGGCATTAATGCGAAAGTGGGGATGATGGATGCTCACCTCCCCACCCCCACCCACATAAATCTCACCTGGGTGCCTTTGTTGCTTCCTTATGATGCATGTATGAGATAAATTCTCCAAATCTATTTTTGTGCCAGTACCAGCAGCCTGCTGATGGAGTAAATAAGAATTATGGCTACCATAATGGCATCACTTATGAGGGGCGAGGAAAAAAAGCAAACATGTCCACACAGTTCTTATAAATCTATTATAAATGTGGGCTCAAGTTTCCGAGGAAGTTCCAGCAGACTGCACAGCACCCTTGCTGTCCCTGGAGTCCCAGTGAGTGACTCAGCAGGCAGGTGCCCGCAATGACAAATGATCCCATCCCTGTAGCTTCCTCCCTCTGCCTGAGTTCTAAGCCCTGCCCACGAGAGCAGAGCCACAGAGCCATGGCCCAGGAGCTCCAGTCCCTAGAGGCAGAGTGACTGCCCTGATAACCTTCATTCAACATCTCTGGGACCCAGCAACCCTGTGGAGGGCAGGCCAGACTCTCACTTACTGGGCCAGGCATGAAGAACCCTTGGAGAAAGAGCTGGCTATGGAGAAGCCAACCCATGTTATAACTCTGCCATTTTCCTCCTGGATAGAGTTAAACCCAGGCTCCTCTGTGGGATAAGGGGTCATGGACCTCCCGAAAGTCTGGGGTTCCATGGCCAGAAGGAGACCTGCCTGTCTTTTTGATTTCCACCCCAGCCCCTTTAGGGAGAAGGGGCTTCTTCAGGATGGGGAAGACAATGAGACTCAGGACCCTCCAGGGTCTGGCCCACTCCCCACCCTAGCCTCATCTCCCAGCCTCTCCTCCTGGTCCTCACTTTCTGCTGAGAAACTCAGAATCCTCTAGCTGAGACCTTTGAAGACCTATCTTCATCTGCAAAGGGTGAACAATAATAATGAAACAATAATAATCATCTGCAGGGTGATCATGAGATGTGCATGAGATGGTGCAGCTGAAGGCTCTCCGTGAGTGCAGGGAAGCATAGGTTTGCCATAGATATTGTCCCTTAGGGCTCATGCCTGTCTGGGAAAGATGCCTGAGCTCTGCTCCTTGGAACTGGAGACCCTCAGTGATTCCTCTGGGGAGAGTGCCCAGCAAATGCTCTGGGTGGGGCCAAGTATCTCTTAAGCCAGGTATCTTCTTGCCCAAAGATAAGCTTTAAGACCCAGGACACCAGCCTCATTTGTTTTCATTCAGTTGCTAAGTCACATCCAACTCTTCGTGACCCCGTGGAAGTCAGCATACCAGGCCTCCCTGTCCCTCACTATCTCCCAGAGTTTGCCCAAGTTCATGTGCATTGAGTTGGCGATGTTATCGAACCATCTCATCCTCTGCTGCCCACTTCTCCTTTTGCTGTCAATCTCTCCCAGCATCAGGGTCTTTTCCAGTGAATCAGCTGTTCTCATCAGGTGGCCACAGGATTGGAGCTTCAGCTTCAGTATCAGTCCTTCCAATTAGTATTCAGGCTTAATTTCCTTTGGGATTGATTGGCTGGATCTCCTTGCTGTCCAAGGGACTCTCAAGAGTCTTCTCCAGCACCACAATTTGAAAGCATCAATTTTTGGGCACTCAGCCTTCTTTCTGGTCCAGCTCCCACATCCACACACGTCTACTGGAAATCCCAGCTGAGCGCACAGTGGAGAACGTCTGGATGGCCGTGAGTTGAGGGAGTCTGTGGGCTCACTTTCTCTGAGGAGACGTAAGGACCTCTCACCTGGATTGCTGCCACAGCCTCCTAGCAGTGCTCCACCCTGTCTCTCTGACCCCCTAAAATCTACTCTCCATCTGCTGCCAGAGTGGACCTTTTAAAGCACCAGCTGGCTCATGCCATCCTCCTGGCATGAATGGCTCCCCAGGGAACTCAGAGGAAGAGCCAAAGCCCTGCTGGAGGTCTCTGTGGCCCTTCATGATCCCTGCCTGCCTCTCCCCTCCTTGCCTGCTCATCACCGGCCTGACCCCCCTGCACGTTGCAGGTCTCTCTTGGAACCTCAGGACCTTTGCACTGGCTGTTCTTATTAGGTGGCTCCCCCCTCATTACTTCAAGTCTTTGCTGAAATATCTCTGGGAGGCTTTTCCTGACCACTGTGTTAAAAGTAAGCTCCCCACCACAATACTCCTCTCCTCCTTCCCTGCTGTGTTGTTTTGCAAAGCACATCTCACAATTGATATTCCACATGTTGCACTTATTTGTTTGACCTCTCCTTTGTCTCCTCCACTAGCGTGTAGGCTCTCTGAGGATGGGGGGACCTGTCTATTTTCTGCTGCATACTCATTGCCTAGAACAGTCCAGCACATAATAAGCCCCTGGTAAATGTTAGTGGCTTGAATGAGCACATGGATGCATGGGTAGATGAATTAAAGATCCAGAGAGGTCCCTAACTAGGCTAGAGGAAGCCAATCACCATCTAGGGGTAGGAGGCTGAACACAGTAGTCACTGGAAAGCACAGTCTACCCTGGGAAGAGGGTGGATTCTTAGCCAGAGGCAGGCAGGAAAAATGACTTTGATCTTTCAGTTCCTTGGATGGTGAGAGACTGAAGCCTCTGGCCCACCCAAGCCGGTGCCATCCTTTCTGCCTACTCCGCAAGAGCAGAGGGAAGGTGTAAGGATGCAAAACCAACTGCATCTGGGAACCACACGGGTGACAATCCCCACAGTCACGGCTGCACTCACTTTCCCAGGAAGCCAGCAAACCTGTTAAAATGCAGCTCGACCTCCACCCCGTAAAGTATGCAAATAGCACAGGGCCAGAGAGCACATCCATGGGCCCTGAGTCCCCATTAAAAAAACATCACCTCCCACACCACGGCACTTGGCTTGCAGATTCTAAATGTCAATAGTTCCCCCAGTGAAGGCTGGCAGAAGGTTGAAAGGTTAGTCATCATAGGAAGCTAATTGCCATTGGTAAATTGCAACTATGAACACACCATCCCTTTTTCTTTGTCGCCTCTCGCCCCACCCTGACCCTTTCCCTGGCTCAGGGGTCCCAGGAACAACACAGTTAAAACCCAGAGTTTGAACCTCAAATACTCTTTCTGTGATGAGGAAGATAAAGGGGAATAAATTCTCATCTTCCTCAAAATAAATGGATCCCAGCTCGGTTTGCCACCAGTCCAGAGAATAACAGCCAGTCCAGAAGTCAACACTCACCAGTTCCGAAGGCAGGGATGACTCTAGCTTAGGCCTCTGGTTTGGTGCGGCTGAGACCCACAGAAGGCGGGGCATCCTCTGTGGGTACCATGGCTGCCTCCCCCAGAAATGCCCACCCTGGGCCCTCGGCTCTCTTCTGCAACCCTCTCTCCTGTTACAAGAAAAGCCCTTGGAGTCTTTTCTGAGAGGAGAGAGAGCCTCGGTTTGCCTGTCTGTGAAATGGGGATGATGAGAACCTGCTCCTCTCAGGGCTATTTTGAACAGAGTAAGGCCTATAGGGTGCTTGGCACAGGCACTAGGAATTTTTCTATAAGTGCCCTATGTGATTGCAATTAGGATCTTGTCGGGTAGTTCTGCTGCCGCCTAAGACTTACAAAATCTCTTGTGGGGCAAGTTAGCCTCCTGTGGTCTTGCTTGCCCACCTGGGACCCTAGGATGGCCAGGTGGTCCCCTCCCTGTTTGCTGCCCACCGGGTGACAGGCTGGACAGAAGGTTCAGTCCATCAGCCAGCAGAGGCCAGGCACTGGGCGTCAGTGGTCCAGTGGCAGACGGCCTCCAGGCTTCACTTCCTTTGCTCATCACAGTGAACTCTGATGCGGGTGCTATGGGATGAGAAGAGACACTGAGGCTTAGAAGCAGACTTGCCTGCCCCCCCAGTCACATGGCTGCCATGCCCAGCAGAGCCCTGGGCTGCAGACGGAATCTATCTCAGACTTGTCAAAATCCACACAGATCCACGCAGTCTCTCCTTTTCTTTGAATCTCTCAGAGAAGGGCACCTTCCAGGTGTCCCCTTGGTGATGCTGTGCAAAATCTGGGATTTCAGAGCCATGAAGCTCCCCCTTGAGTCCTCTAATCCCCATTCCCCTAAGGCTGCTCCAAAGGCAGGTGGGAAAACAGACACTCCTGTGGGGATTTCTGAATGGCCCTCAAGTTCTAACCCCCTCCTGGGACCAGCATGGCATCGTCTACTTCAGGCCATGCTGCTGCCCCTCTGGAGAGCATGTTGACTGAGGAGCCACATCAGCTTGCAGTCCTGGAGGATGCCCTGCAGGCGGGCAGCCTGGCTGGCACAGCGTGGAAGCTGTGCTGCCCGGATTCTTCCAGGCTCACTGGGTCTCCTCCTTCTTGTCAGCTCCTTTTGTTCTCACCTCTTCAAACAGCTTCACTGGCAGTTTGGGTGGAGCTTGTGGGCCAGGGGTAAAGGAATCTGAAACAGAGAGGATGTGAAAGGAACCATAGAAAGTGTCTGTTCTAGATACCAGATGGTATTCTCTGCGGAGTGAAGCAGGCCATTAGTAGGTCAGCCTAGAGACGCGAGAGCCAGCACCAATTATGCCCTAATGCTGGGTGTGGGCTCAGATCTAGTTCGAGCCTAAAAACCAACCTGTGAGGCGGCTAAAATCAGTTGCATTTTGCACATGAGGAAACCAAGGCTCAGAAAAGATAAATAACTTGCTTGGCTAGTTCTGGAAGGAACAGAGGTTCCAAGACGTTTAGTGACTGACTCAAGGTCACACAGCTAGTAAAGTGCAAAGCTGGCATTCAAACCCAGTTTTGTCTGTTGGGAAAAAGACTCTTTTCATTATGCCGTGAGAGGTCCTAACTGAATCCTTCCTCTGTGGGTAGGGTGTTTGCCTCCCAGGTCTCTCCTTTGAAGGGCGCAGGGTCAGCACCACACCCTGTGTGGCTCCCTGTGGACCCAGCATCTTGGAATCTACTGAGCTGAGTCAAATGAGCTTGGAGATGCATTGAAATCCACAGTTTTGGTTTAGCGCAGTGACTGGTGATAGGACCTCACCTGCAGTGTAGCCCCTGCTCGCCACAACTAGAGGAAACCCAGGCAAAGCAATGAAGACCCAGCACAGCCCAATGAGGATATGATCACCTTATTGCACAGGACTGTGACAGGCTCAATGAGATCATGGTGGGGAAAGTGCTTTGCGAACTGTAAAGCACCGTGCCCCCACGGAGCATCGTTTGGGTTAGAGGGCAAGGGAGCCAGAATGTGTGCCAGAATCACACTACTCTTCCCTGCTTCAGTCAGCAGTGACACATGGCACTCCCCTCACAGCCCCCTAGCCAGGACTAGTCCCGCAGCCCCTCCTGGCTATGAGGGGCTGGTAAATGTGGCAGCGCATGGGACTATCTGGTGGGCATGATTATCTCTGCTACAGATGGTAAAGCTGAGATGCCGTGCCAAGGGACCCTGAGTCAGAAGCAGCTTATGCAGTAGAAGGTTCAAGTCATGATCAAGGAAGGTGACCCCTGGGCAAGCACCTTGAGTGGACAAGCAAGAGGGTCCCCATCCCATCACCCTCTCTCGCCAGGCCTGAGCCCTCCGGTGCAAGACCCTTTTGCAACAGCCCTGCTTCATTCTACATCCAGACGCAGACAGGAGAGGAAGGAGGTGTGGCGTGGGTGCTCTCCTCTCTGTGTAAAGGCTTTTGTGTAAAGGAAGCTTTGTGTTGAGATGGTGGAGCCTCCTGGATTGCTGTCTCACTGCATGAAGGCCAGCTGCCCTGGAAGGCTGCCTGGACCCACAGCAGAATTTGTATGAGCAAAACATGAATCTTTGTTGTGTTAATCCACTTAGATTTGAGGGTTGTTTGTTATAGTAGCATGACCTATCCCAACAAATTCATTTTTGTACTATTTGGGGTTTATAATTCAGATTGCCTCCTCTCTAGGACCCTGCTGTTAAGACTTTACTCTAGTTCCACGTTCTGTGGACACATGCCTCTCAGTTAATACACCCCCCGCCCAGTCTTTTCATCCTCCAAGTTAATTCCTAAGAACAATGCAGATGCAAGAGAAATTTCCATCAGCCATTTACTCTTGTGAAGAGAATCACGGAGCACTTTCTGGGGCATAGGCCCTGTGTGTGGCATCACAGCTATGAATGTGTCCACTATCTCTGCTTTGAAGTTGATCGTGGTGTAGACTGGAGCACAGAGAGAATACAGTGTGATGATGGATGGAGGGATGACTGGATGGATGGATGATCGCTGGAAAGATGATAGGATGGGTGAAGGGGTGGCTAGAAAGATGATAGAGGGATGTGTGCATAGATGATAACTGGATGGATAGATGATAGCTGGATGGATAGATGGTAGCTGGATGGATAGATGGCTGGATGGTAGGTGAGTGGATAGATGTTGAGGAGATGAATGGTAGAGGGATGGATGGGTGATAGATGAACGGGTGGATAGATGGATGATAGCTGGATGGATGGGTGATATCTGGATGTGTGGATGGATGGTGGGTGGATGACTGGGTGATGGGTGGAAGGATGATGGATGGATGGGTAGATGGATGATGGGTGGAAGGATGCATGCATCAGTGGGTGGAGAGATGGATAAAATAATCATTGATTCAGTACCTATTGTGGGTAAGGCTCCTTCTCATCCATTACCTTCTGTAATGCTGATAACTGTTCTATAAGATAGGTACTATTTTCCCAAATGTATGGGTGGGATTTGACAGAGGTCTGTCTGATTCTGGAAACCATCTTCTTTCTATAGCAGCAATGTCTGTACACTTTGTGTAAGCTCCCCAAGGGTGGAAAATCCCTCTCCTTTCTCAGATTAGACCCGGATGACTGCCTCCTCTGGGAAGCGCTCATCATACTCTTCCTCCCCGCTACCCACTGCCTACACACCTTTTCTTTGTACCAAGTGCCCCTTGCATCTTTTCCATTTTTATTTCTCAAAACTTATGGACTCTTTCAAATATATACCAAAATAGAAGGGCAATATAATTAATCCTATGTCACCATCACCCAGCTTCAAGAAGTATCAACCTGCTGACCACTCTTATTTCACCTACCTCCCCACGACTTTCCCAGGCATCCTATCAGATAATCTGTAAATATTTCAGCGTATGATTACCTACTTCTGCAGAGCTTTCCTCCTCAGGGGCTGGTATCACGGTCTTTTTCATCCTTAAATCCCCAGTGTTTAGTTGACTATAGGCTGTTCAGGGTGTGTTTGTTGAGAGGATAAGTAACTGAGTCATCTGTGGGGCCATTAGTAGTTGTCTGGTATATGTTACTGCCCCCAAATCAGCTTCTAAAGAATCCTGCTTCTCAGCAGGGCCAGATCTGCAGCCAGCACTTTTGGATGGAATGCTTGTTTGCTTGTGTGTCTGTGAGAACATTTCCGCTGCAGTGACCTGGGAATTTTAAGTTGGCTGGTGCTGCTGCTGCTGCTGCTGCTAAGTCGCTTCAGTCGTGTCTGACTCTCTGCGACCCCATATACGGCAGCCCACCAGGCTCCCCCGTCCCTGGGATTCTCCAGGCAAGAACACTGGAGTGGGGTGCCATTTCCTTCTCCAGTGCATGAAAGTGAAAAGTGAAAATGAAGTTGCTCAGTCGTGTCCAACTCTTTGAGACCCCATGGACTACAGCCTACCAGGCTCCTCCACCCATGGGATTTCCCAGACAAGAGTACTGGAGTGGGGTGCCATTGCTTTCTCCAAAGTTGGCTGGTGGGACCTTCTCAAATATGGTTCCTTTAGTGTCAATATCCCAGGGGCGTAATTACATTGACTGTGCAAATACAGGTGAAGGGCAACTGGGCCACATGTTGTTTGGCATTAGTGTGGTCTCTGCCCAGACGTCCCTCAGACACCCTGCTAGGACCACAGATGGAGCTGGTTCGGGGCTCTCCTACATCCTGGCATCCCAGCTGGCCTGGCAATTCCCAGTTCATTTGTTTCTGGTTTCAGCCCAAGAGGTGTCCAGAGCCACTTAGCCCTGTGGCCTGGCTACTTTTCCAACAGAGGCATCGAGGGGCAGTTGACATGATCACTGGGT
The DNA here is from genome assembly GCF_002263795.3 of Bos taurus. NCBI lineage: Eukaryota > Metazoa > Chordata > Mammalia > Artiodactyla > Bovidae > Bos > Bos taurus. The sequence continues at coordinate 12,924,137 of NC_037337.1, read as the reverse complement.
TGGCACCTACTACAGAACACCTACTATGTGAGACAGAGGGAGTAAGACCCAGCCTAGGCCTCAAGGAGCTCGCAATCTGTAGAGACAAGGAAAATTCTAGACGGAGACATTTTCAATGGAAATATCCATGAACTCACCTCACCTTAGTTGCCTGAAGGCCTCTGCTCTCTCTTTTTCTGTCTCTGGCTGACTTCCTGACTCAGAGGAGGGTTGGAACAGCCCCCCACCCCACCCACCATCAAGAGTTTTGAGACATTCTTTGTTATGAGCCTAATTGCGTCCCCTCAGAAAAGATGAAGCCCCAACCTTCAGAGCCTCTGAATGTGACCTTACTTGGGAATAGGGTCATTGCAGATATAATTACTTAAATTAGGATGAAGTCCTCCTGCAGTAGATTGAACCCCTGATCCAACATGATTCTGTGTCCTTATGAGAAGCTGGCTGTGTGAAGATAGACACACAGGGAAAGTGGCTCGGGACCTTGGAGGCAGAGATTAAAGTGTTGCAGCTGCGGCCAAGGGACGTGATGGACTGCGGGCCACCACAGAGGCCAGGAAAAGGCCAGAGAGGATTCACCTCTGGGTTTCCAAGGGAGTGTGCCCCTGCCAACACCTTGGTTCAGACTTCTGGCCCCCGGAACTGAGAGAGAATGTGTTTCTGGTTGGTTTTTTTTTTAATTAATTAATTAATTTTATTTTTGGTCCAGTCTCAGTTGCAGCATGTGGGGTCTTTTGTTGAGGTGTCCAGGCTTCTCTTTAGTTGAGGCCTGGGTGCCTCTCGGCATATGGAATCCTAGTTCCTTGACCAGGGACTGAGCCTGAGCCCCCTGCATTCTTAACCACTGCACCATCTATTTCTGTTGTTTTAAGCCACCCTGTTTGTGGCTTCCAGCAGCCCTAGGAAGCTGGTATGTTCCCCCACAGTTCTGTCCCCAGGAAAGAGGTCTATTTCCTGGAAGTTTGCCCGAACCTGTCCTGGCTTCATTCCAGTCCTGACCAGCTCCCCTAAGAAGTGATCCCTGTGTATGAGCAAGGACCTCCTTCTGTTTGGCTTTAGGTCATTGTTCCGAGATCCTTCTTGTCCTTGGGGTCTAGGGCTTTGTAAATTGCCTTAGGAGCAAGAGAGCAAGATGATTTTGTGTTTTAGAGTATGACTCGGGTCCCTGCCCACCCTGGTGTGAATCCCATCTCTGCCCCTTCTCTGTTGTGTGACCCTGTGCGAGCTACTTAACTGCTCTGGGTCTCAGTTTTCTCCTCTGTAAAATGGAGGTGATAATATTAGTACTTAACTCACAGGGTAATTAGAAGGCTTAAAGGCATTAACAGAGGGCTTGGCAAACTTCTTCTGTCAGGAGTCAAGTAGTAAATATTTTAGTCTTCGTAAGCCATATAAAAGGTTTCTGACCCAACTACTGTGCCATTGTAGAGCGAAAGCAGCCACAGACAGCATACAAATAAACGGCCTGGCTGTGGTTCAATAAAACTTTATTGACAAAAACAGGTGGTGGGCGACATTTGGCCAACTTTTGAATAATGTATCAGAAGCATCTAGTCCAACGTGTAGTACTTCAGCAGTTACAAAACCCTTTCTCATACATAATTTCATTTGCTCTCATAAAAACCCTGTGAGATCAGGATTGTGTGTATCCCCTCTTCACAGACAAGAAAACTGAGGTCCAAAGAAGTTATCTACCTTACTCTGTAGACACCTGAGTAGAGAGCTTGTGTCTCCTCAATAGCATATGTTTGTTCGCCCTTCCAGCTCACGGTGTGCCCTATGACACAGTTTCTTTCCCAGTGGATCAGTTTAGCAAGGCCCTGTTGTGTGCTTGGAACTGTGTTTAGCCTGCTGCTGCTGCTGCTGCTAAGTCGCTTCAGTCGTGTCCGACTCTGTGCGACCCCATAGACGGCAGCCCACCAGGCTCCCCCATCCCTGGGATTCTCCAGGCAAGAACACTGGAGTGGGTTGCCATTTCCTTCTCCAATGTGTGAAAGTGAAGTTGCTCAGTCGTGTCCAACTCTTAGCGACCCCATGGACTGCAGCCTACCAGGCTCCTCCGCCCATGGGATTTTCCAGGCAAGAGTACTGGAGTGGGGTGCCATTGCCTTCTCCGTGTTTAGCTTAGACAAAGAGAATTGGGGAAGTAGGGAAATACTCAAGAAAAGTATAAGCCACACTGTCTCCTCCAGTTTTCTGAAAGCTGGCTTTTAATTTGTGAAATGGAATGACAAACCCACCCATCTCAGAGTTGCTTTCTTCCATGCAGTCATGCCTGGATTCTTGCTTTTATGTTCATGCATTTCCTGATGCAGCAAATATGTACTAAGGACATACTCTGTGCTCAGTGCTGTGCCAGGAACAGGAATTCAGCCAGAAACAAACAGGCACAGCCTCAGGCAGGGACACTACCTCCTAAATGGACCCCTTGTGGAAATTGCCAAAAGGTGGCCCATCCTCTGAGTGGACACAGCTCCAGTGGCAAGTTGAGAGCAGGCTGTATTTTAGCCCATCTGCCCTCTGGCCAGGCATTTTGAACAGTGCACAACTCATACAACTGTACATGGTGTTCCTGCTCCCTGGAGCTTCAGTCTAGCACTAGAGGTTTGAGACATGGAAGTGGGTGATTATAGCAGTGATATGAGTGCTGCAAAAGAGACGTGAGTAAGATGCTCTAGGAGGCCTTCAACTTCCCTCCCCATCTGCCAACTTCAGCCTCCCCGTTTGGAGCTGCACTCTCTGTGCCCGCAAATTCAGACCTCAGCTAGACCTCTACTGCCACCCTCACGGGAGAGTGCCTGCCTCACCTTGCTGGGGAGGGGGGTAGGGTCCTAGCTGGAGGACTGGGAGCACATTTGCTGTGAAATATACTTCCCAATGTACCTAATTTACATTAATGTATGCCATTAAAAGGTAATTATTGTATGAGAAAGAAGCCAGGGAAACATCAGTGAAACATCTGGAATTGTTTTAGAGGCTTGATGGAGAGGCCGGCTGAGGGGCCAGACTTTCTGCAGCCACCATGGACCCCCCTGCTGCTGCTCCCCAGAAAGCCCTCTCAAATTGCTCCAGGTCACACTCACCTCTCCCTCCCCCTCCAAATTGTTAAGCCATCCATGTTGGTATTTAACCACACACTGGCTGGCATTAGGAACTGTTTGCAGCTGGGTTACATTATCTCTCCCAGTTGGACTGTCAGCCCTTCTAATGCCACATTTGGCTTTCTCATCCAGTAAGCCTCGGTGAACATTAAAACCCAGCAGCTCTAGCGCCTTAACTGAAACATGGGAGGGTTTGCCGACAGGTAGAGACTGGAGAGAGCTGGCTCTCGCTCGCGTCCACCTGTCGCAGCTCAGAACCCTCAGCCGATGGCTCAGCCCTGCCCCCTCGGGAGGTACCAGGCTTTGGGACAGTGGTGGCTTCCTAGACATTGTGGCCTAGTGGAGAGAGCGGGGACGGGGGCCGGTGGGGGTTGGGGTTGAAATCATCGCGACGCGGGTTTACACTGAAACCCCGGGGTGGAGGCACTTGGGCCATCTATGCAAGCTCAGTGGGGACCCCTTTCCCAGTCTGTAAAATGGAGATCGTGCCACCTGCATCCTGTTCAAGAGGGTGAACTGAAATGCTGAAAGTGAAATATCCAGCTCAGGCGGGGCTTGGCACATTCGAAAGCCATCACACACGTGCATCTCTCCCCTCCTCCCTGAGTCGGGAGACTGGGTTTGCAGATTAGAGTTACATACAGAAAATGGTGAAGTCCCTTCTCTAGCCATCATTCCCTGCTCTGAGGAAAGTATCCCCACCACCTCTCAGAGCACAGGGTCTCTGGGATCTTACTCCTGGGGTGTTTCTCCTGCTGGTCTCATCACCATGGAATGCAAGCCTCTCCTGTTCTCTCTCACCTGCTCCAAGGAGACGTTTTTCAGTGGAGTAATGAATCCTGGCATTCCTAAAATTGTATCAGATAGCCACCTCATTACCTTGTATAAAATGGACCCATTTATCATTCACTTCTGATTTAATAGATCTGAGGTGGAGGCCAAAATTCTGCATTTCTAATGAGCTTGTGGGGGGATCCCCAAGCTGGTGCTGCTGTCTGAGGACCACACTTTGAGAACCAGCAGGAGGGTGTGCTGGGAGTAAGCTGTTAAACCTTGCTGGTGGTGAAGGGTTAAACCAAGCCTTCCTTGCTCCTTCCGTTTCTTTTTTTTCCTTCCTGCTTTGGCTTTAGGTGCTGTGCAGTACAGTGCCAGGGAGACCCAGGTGATGGGTTTAGCAAGTTGGCTCAGTCCCCCATCATCTGCTCTGGGAAACTGCGTCATATGGTGGAAAGAACACAGGCTTGGAGGCAGAGCCTGCATTCAGCCTGGTGTCTGTTCCATAATAGCCATGACCTTGAGCTGCTGGTAGTTTGTAATTGAAGCCGTGGTGACCTAGCTCATCTGGGCATCAGTGTTTCTCATCTGTGTAATGGAGAGAATAATGTTCTCCTGGCATATCTCCCACATTGTTATAGAATGTGCTTAAAATGGGTTGTTCAAAATGCCAAACAAAACTATAATCTTGTTGGCTTTAGTTTGGAAGAAGAAGATGGAGTGAATTTTAACAACACAAAGATACAAGGCCATAGCCACAGAAGGTCTTGTGGGGGTAGGGGAGTCAGTCCCTTAAACATCTCCCCATTTTACAGAGGAGAAAACTGAGGCTCAGACACAAGAAAGTGACACCCCCATGGCCAAACAGCAAAACCAGAAGAGACCAGCTTTCCCCTGAATCTGGTTCTCTCCTCCATCCCAGAGTATTAACTTTCTACCTCTTCCTTTTACCCCGTCTTTGAAGAAAAACCAGGTGCATGCCTCAATCTATCATCCTTGTCCCTATTAGGAAGATGCCAGTTTTAATTGTGGTGTTTACTCCAGTCTTTTCCTTCCCTGGTTCTGGGCTTGTCTCCTTTTCTGCCTCTCTAAGCCAAGACTGAGACAATAAAAAAGTTTTATTACATATAAAATTGCTCTGGTAAGTGCTGCCATTAAATGATAATAAAAAGAAAATTTTGAGTGGTGCAACCAGTTGTTTTTACCTTTCCTGCAAATTGCTCAAAACTCCAGGTTTGGTGTGGTCACGAGGATGTCAGGTTGAGGACATCCCCCCAGGCCTCTGATGCCCACCCCTTCCAGGAAGGCCTGAACGCGGGGAGGGGCCCCTCAGTCACACACTGAAGGCAGCAGTCAGGCTGGTGAGGACTTTGTTTCTACCCTGGGGACCTTGATCAGCTAAGTGAGATAAGTTTGCTTCTTCTCCACCTTTGAGAAAATCTAGTCTCATAAGGGAATTAGGGCCCTGTCTTCAGAGAGCTCCCAGGATGGTGGGAGAGACCCGGAGGGAACTGGGGCATTTACCCACTGTTCTGGTGGGGGAGCTCTTTCCTGAGTTTGAGACCCTCCCCTCCCCCTCCCCAGTCAGTCACAGGGTGGAGAATTTTCAGGCTATCATAGCTATCCTTCAAGGAGCGCTATATGCCAGGCACTGTTTGTGGTCCTTACACGTGAGAACTTACTTTGACTTCGCAACAACTCTATGAGATCTGGACCGTTCTTATCCTTGAGGAAAAGGAGGCATGGAGAGGTTACACCACCTGCCCCAAGGCAGCCACAAAGAAAGCAGCAAAGCCCAGATGTGAAAACTGACAGATGGCGCTTCATTCATCCCGACTATAGTAGATGCTTAATAAAGGCTTACTGAGCCACTGACACAGCAGGCATGAGATAGTAACACTAAACGCTATAGGATTTGGTGCCTGGCAGAGTCAAGGAAGCCTTCCTAGGGCATGTGGGTTTTGATCGGAGGGCTTGACGCCCCTGGGACTATCGCTCCGTCACCTGCCTAGTGTGACCTAGGCCTGAGGAGTAGCAAGAACTTGGAACTGCTGTTTGCAGGCTTTCTGCACACAGGTGAACAGGCAGCGTGTTGTTTTAACACCAGCTTCCGTTATTGCTGGAGGTGCTCAGGGAGGGGGCCCAGGTAGCCTTGGCTTCTGTACTTCTGCAGGAAGTCCCCTTGACTCCTGGGGAGGCAAGAAAGAGGGAGAAGGATGAAATGCAGGAAGGAATTAGAGAGGAAGATGGGGAAATTGATGAAAGCTTGTTAACCCATTCAATGTGCCTGGCACATGTGGATGAATGAGTGATGATTTGAAACTAGATGGTGGTAACCAAGCTGGATCCAGTTGGTACTGAAGTCCGCCCACTCCACCTTGAGTGAATCCGTTTCCCTCCCACCATTCCCTCCTCTGCCTTTTAGGGCTTTCCTTTAGGTAGGGAGACGTGGACTTCTAAGAGTTCAATGGGAATGGGAAGCGCAATGGGACCTGGGGTCAGAGAGCCTGATGGAAAGCACCAGGGTGGTCAGGAAACGGCGGGAAGGATGGCTGCAGTTCTGTTGGTCATAACGAGACACCAGAGGCCACGTAAGCATCCATCACCCGGAGAGGGGTATATATTCATACCTGCTCATTCCATAGAGTACTCTGTGGCAGTGAAGATGGATGAAATAGAGCCGTATGTCACAACATGAGTGTTTCCCCAAAGCCGTGTTGAGAGCAGAAGCCGTACTGCCTTAGCTTGGCTTTCCCAGAGTGAAGCCTGTGTGCTGGGATTTACTTTGGGAGCTCTCCCAGGAGGAGCAGGAAGAGGGGATAGGGGAGGGGAAAACCAGCCCAGAGGGATTATGAGCAGGTCACTGCGGGGCAGCTGCAGACCCTCTGGGGAAGCCGGAAGCACGCACGGGGGAGCCGGTCTCTGATGGAACTGGGCAGGTAGCCCCAGGGATGCTAGCTCCTGGCACCTCCTGCTGTGCCTGCACACTCTGAGCTGCCTTCTGGGACTCGGGAGAAAGCCCCAAGCAGAGATGCCACGGGCTGAAGTGGGAGGCTGGCAGAGCGCCGGGAGCAGTCCCACAGCAGTGCTGAGAGCAGATGGGCTGAGGGCGATGGCATCGAGTACACAGCGCCTGCTACAGCTTCCGTACATATATCTCAACCTTCAAAACACGCAGCGCTACAGCTAACACTGATTAGGGGTCTAGGTGTGGTAAAAACTCAAGACCCTCTTGGCATTGATAAACATCATATGCAGGAGGCCAGTTACCTCTGGGAAGAACAAGAGAAGTGCAATCAGGGAGTAAACCAGGAGACTTCTGTTGTTTCTGTGATTTTTTTTTTTTCCTTTTGAGCTAAGTGGTGGGTACATGAGTGTTTGTCTCATTACTTTTTGTATGTTTACAATATTTCATAATAATAATAAACACCACAGAAATGCATGTGGAGGGGCCCTGATGTGAGTGATTGGAGCAGGTGGTTCATGGTGAAAGTTGGATGAGAGCATTGGCTTTGAAGGAGGAATAAGGCTTGACCAGACAAAGTGGGGAGAAGGGCTTGCAGGCAGGGCGTGAGCAACAGCCCAAAGGTAGGAGACCAGTCTACTTCCTGCGAGGGAGAGAGTCATGCTGGGGAAGGTAATATGCAAGGTCATACCATATCGCAGAGGATGTTCAGAGCCATGCTGAGGAGCTGAAACTCCAACACAGAAAGACCAGAGTGGCAGAGTAGCAGCAGCAGCAGTAGAAATAATAATAACAGACTACTAATAAAAACAACTCGGTACTATTACTGATTAAGCTCTTGCTCTGCGTCAGACACTTTGCTACATACTCTATGCACATCAGCTCATTTAAACTGCACAACCGGGGACTTCTCTGATGGTCCAGTGGTTAAGACTTGGCCTTCCAGTGCAGGGGGCGCAGGTTCAATCCCTGGTCTGAGAACTAAGATCCCACGTGTCTTGTGGCCAAAAAACCAAAACATAAAATGGAAGCAATATTGTAACATTCAGTAAAGACTGGTCCACATTACAGACGTCCCCCATGGTCCAGTGGCTACGAATCCGCCTGCCAGTGCAGGGGATATGGGTTCAATCCCTGGTCCAGGAAGATTCCACATGCTGCAGGGCCCAACTACTAATGCCCACACACACTGGAACCTGTGCTCTGCAGTCAGAGAAGCCCCCTTGGGATGAGAAGCTCGCACACTGCAACTAGAGCAAGATGGTGAGCAGCAACGAAGACCAAGCACAGCAAAGAATTTAAAATGGTCCACATTAAAAAATAAAAATAAGCTGCACAACAAGCCCAGGAGGGATGTACTATTAGTACCCTATTTTACACACATTTGGAAGCTGAGGCCCAGAGAAGATAAGTAGCTGCCCAGGATCACGAGCTTAGTGGGTGGCAGCATGCGGATTGGAGTCCAGGCTGACTTCATGCCAAAGCTCAGTTTCTTGACCCTGCTTCCTTATTGCCTTTCCATGGTGGTTGTATCTGGATGGTCTCTCCTCCCACCCCCACCCCAATAAATTCCTGGATGCAGTGCCTCTCTTGGAATAGCCCATAGTTTTCATTCTGCCCACCACCTCTGGTCTGCTGATGGAATGGTGGGTAGAACCCCAGCTGGTGATTGGATTGCAGCATTTACCAGAAGGGTCTCATGTTTGCTAACCCAGTGCCCAGGCCCCTCCCTACAAGGCAGTAGCCGTGCGTGTTCTATGCTATGTCCCACGGAGGAAAACCAGCCTGGGCATCAGGGCTCTTTTCTGTCCCAAATCGAAGGGACCTTTACTTGGATGGAGCACAGGATGCATCGGAAGATGCTCGTAAAACATCCTAACTTTGAAGATGTGGTCCTGATGCTTCAGAAAGGTGGTCAGAAGGGAGACTCAGCTGCCCCACCACTTGGATGCCGTCCACTGTTCTCACACCAGGCTCATCAGCCCAGTGATTTGGATTTGGGAACAGGATGGGCAAATGCAAGAGGGCCCTAAATCCCACTAACCCAGCACAGAAGCCCTCTTAACTCTCCATTTATTTTTCCCTGAATGGAAATCAGGCCCCAGGTCAGATCCTCAAACCAAGCCTGGGAATTAATTAGGCATGTAATGCTCGTTAGCAGTAATGAACACTCCTTGCTGAAGCCCTTGTGCGTCTTGGTGGGGGACGTGGCCTCTGCGGCAAGAATGAAGCATCTTTCCCTGAGCAGGATCCTGACAAAACAGAAACCCCAAAGCCTTCCTGAGGGATGTACATGCATGCGTGCATGTGTGTGTGACGTGTGAGTGGTGTGTGTAATGCATGTGTGGTCTGAGGCTTGCATGCAGTATGTGTGGGACGTGTATCATGTGTATTGATGGCATGGTATGAGTCCATAAGGGGTGAGCGTTCCAGGCTGTTTTGGATTATATATGTGCTGTGTGTGTGATGTGGCAAGGTTACATCTTTTGGACATGTCATATGCGTGCTGCATACTAAGTCACTTCAGTCGTGTCCAACTCTTTGAGACACTGTGGGCTGTAGCCTGCCAGGCTCCTCTGTCGATGGGAATCACCAGGCAAGAATACTGGAGTGGATCGCCATGCCCTCCTCCAGGGCATGTAAATGGCTGCAATTTTGCATATGGCGCTATGTAACACGTGTATCACAGGTGTGTGGTGTGGGGACATAAAAAACCCCGCCTAAATCTGTGAGCGTGTGCTCAGGTATCTGAGCCTGCAAGACTCTGTCGCTGTCAGAAGCAATAGATTGCCGAGAATTCCCATGACACGGGGCAGAATTATGATCCCGCTTAGCACTGAGATAACATTGGTTGGAGAAAGGACAGATGAAAAATGTCCCCAGGAACAGAGAAAGAAATTCAACTGGCTCAGCAGAGGATGAACTGGGGCCGTGGAGTCAGGGAAGAATATCCAATTAAAACTGAAAATCTCTGTTAGCGGGAGGGAGAGGTCCAGAGAAGGGAAAGGGACAGCTCATCCTAGAAGAATTCAGGACAAAAGAGACACAGTTACTGGAAGCACCAGGAGGGCATCAGTGTTGGTGGAGAGATGCAGAAAGGGGATGTGAGAGGGGAGGATGAAGGCATGGGTGCCCCCCATGAAGTGGAGGAGGCGGGACCACCTAAAACATTTGCTGACATCTCTGGTTCTGGACTCCCCAGAAGAAAGACACCCTTCCTGCCCCATTCATCAGTCATGGAAACAACTTTTCCTCTCCTTTCCTTCTTGCTGTTTGTGCTTTGGGTAATGTGACCATGTCCCAGCTGGGACACTTTGGAGATAAAAAGAGCTATTAATAATTATGCCAGGACAGCAGATGAAAACTGGGACTGTCTCGAGCACATGAGGTGTGGTTTCTCAAAGCCTAGAGGAGAGAAGGGGTGGGTGTGGAGAGAAAGGTTTCTCATTCATTATCAGGCTCAGTCTGTCTCCTAAGCAGGAAGACCTCGTGCACCATCAGCCCCTTGAACTTGAACATCCTCTAAACATTTCTCTGGCCCGTTCCCCATAGGTACACTGCATGGTAGCAAGGACTTCTGGACGACTCAGAAAAATCTAACCATCCACAAATATACCCCGAATCATTTCAGTTCAGTTCAGTTGCTCAGTCGTGTCTGACTCTTTGCGACCCCATGAATTGCAGCACGCCAGGCCTCCCTGTCCATCACCAATTCCCGGAGTTCACTCAGATTCACGTCCATTGAGTCGGTGATGTCATCCAGCTATCTCATCCTCTGTCGTCCCCTTCTCCTCCTGCCCCCAATCCCTCCCAGCATCAGAGTCTTTTCCAATGAGTCAACTCTTCACATGAGGTGGCCAAAGTACTGGAGTTTCAGCTTTAGCATCATTCCTTCCAAAGAACACCCAGGACTGATCTCCTTTAGAATGGACTGGTTGGATCATTTAGGAATTTAGAAGTACCCAAAAGGCAGGCCACACTTCTCTAAAGCTTAGCCTCATCCAGGATGCCACTGTTCATTTGGACCACAGGAAATCTGGCCCAAGATACAGGGATAAAGTTGGATCCAGAGACCACCCCCACTCCCACCCCAAAAGGTCACCACACCCCTCCATCTCTCTCCCCTCACATTCATTTGACCAACATTTACCATTTGTCTATTTAAACTTTTGTATTGTGAAACTGACATTGTAACAATCTTACAGGAAATATTTAAAATTAAACATAAATCACCTCTAGTCTTCTCACATTAACACAATAATTAATTTCATTTTGCCTGGTCCCTTCTGATCCTTGTCAGCATGCCTACATTTTTATTATTATGTAGTTATAATGCGCATAGAATTTTACATTCTGAGTTTTTACTTCACATCTTATCATAAGCACTTCTCCATTTACATAGTTTTCATAAATATTTTAAATGGCTGCATAATCGTTTGTTCAGTTTATATACCATAATTTACTTAACAATTCCTCTATTGTTGAACATTCAGGTTGTCTTCCATTTGGGACTATTATAGATAATGTTGCAATGAATATCTTCATGCATATATAACACTTGTTATTCTTTTGAGTAATTTCCTTTGGATACTGTATTAGGACTGGAATTACTGGGTCAAAGTGAATAAGCATTTTTATAACCCTTGATCTGTATTGCCATATTGCTTTCCAAAATGATCGTTCCAATTTTCAACATTATCAGTAATGTGTGTACCACTTTTAACATAACATTGTCATTGGTGCATGTTAGCATTTTTTTTTCCTCTAAATTGCTAATTTAGGAAGCATAAAATAGGACCTCTGTGTTGCATGAATTTGCATTTATTGGCTTTCTAGCCAGGGTGCACATTTTCTGTGTTACAAGAGACTTTCATTGGATCCTTACTATGTGTCAGGATCCCTGCTAAGTGCTGCAAGGGCTACCAAGATGCTAAGACGAGACCGCTGTCCTCAGAGAGCTCATGGTCTAATAGAGGTTTACATGGTTCCAAGAAGAGGCTACACTTCCTGAGGAAGGTGCTATTCAGGAGGGCCTGCAAGGGCTGGCTGAGCTTTGAGCCTGAGAAGGGAGGAAGAGCAGCCTATGCAGACCTTACGGCTTGAGCTAAGTCATGAAAGTGAGAAAGCATAAGGTGTATACCTGGAACTGGAATGGAGGCTGGAGAAGGAGGCTGCAAAAGGGAGGCATAGTCAGCGAGAGGAGACTGCACTCTCAGGCCAGGAACCTTTGGAGGAATGGTGGGTGGATACTGGCTGGCTTGGCCTGGGTTGATGCTGAGCCAGGCACTCCAGGAGAATGCTGGTAGATGCGCTTGTACCACTGTTCTCAGAGCTCCCTGATGGGTGTGTTGCAGCCATCTTACCAGAGTGTTTCTATACTCTTGATCTCTTCTGACCCTGAATATTCCTCCAAGACAATTGGCTTCCTTATCCCCATTTTGCAGATGTGGAAACTGAGGCCCAGCTCTGTTAAGTGACTCATAACAGGTCAGAGTTTAGGGTGGAGAGCCAGAACTTGAACTTGAGCTTCTGATTCTAAACCCAGTGTTCTCGAATGGGGAGTAGAGAGTATGAGGCATAGTGGTTTTCAGTCCTGACTGTGTTTCAGCACCATGGGGAACTTAGAAAGAAAAAGATAAGACTCTTGTCACCCATACCTGGTCTGAACCATGGCTCTGAGGCACTGCTGAGGCTGTGGCCCACTGAGATAAGGTGTGACAGGATGGGATGGGGTAAAGTGTGAAGCCAGGGCTTTGGCATTGTGAGCAGAAAAGAATGAGTCACACCGTTGCTCAGTACATGGTTGTGGTTCACTGAAATGAGAGGACTTCCAGACAGCCTTGCCTTACCACGGGTGCTGCCTGCCCTGCCTTCCTACCTGTCTGCAGGCAGGCCAGCTCGAAGAGATGCACTCATGGGCAGGCACCGCAGCCCAGAGCTGCCTCACAAGATAGTGACTTGGAGGTTGATTGCTTACCAGGACTGCGGGAGCCCAGATGTGGCCTGGCATGGGGCAAAGGCAGGATTTGAACCCAGGTTCTCTGAGTCTTTATGGGGGTCTCTAAAAGGAAGCACGCTTGTTTCTGTGAGCGTCCTGGCCTGACCAGGGCTCTGGCACTGCATGGAGAGCCCCGAGAGTATCTGCATGGTTAGCGAGTCCAGTCCATACTCAACTTCAGAGCTGCCAGAAGGCTGGGGTGAGAGGGTTGCCAAAGATAATCCACCAGATTAGAGACACCAATAGGTCACTGAGGTTGGAATATGTGCCCTGTGTGCCCTTTGGTGGCAGGTAAAGGAGTAAAAAAGAACATTAATACTAATTTATGTTTTAAAAAACATCTATTTATTTTTAATTGGAGGAAATTAATTTACAATGGTATGCTGATTTCTGCTGAACAACATGTGAATCAGCTATAAGTATATGTAGATCCCCTCTCTTGTGAGCTTCCCACCCACCCCCCATTTAATTAATTAATTTGGCTGCATGGGGTCTCAGTTGTGGCACACTGGCTTCAGTAGTTTGCAGCTCTTGGGCTTAGTTGCCCCTCGGAATGTGCAATCTCCAGGGATCGAACCCATGTCCCCGGCGTTGGAAGGCAGATTCTTAACCACTGGACCGCCAGGAAAGTCACCAGTTTGCATTCCACAGGCATGATGCCATTTTATTTTCCCACCCATGCTACAAGGCTCTTGGGGTAGTGTAGATGCAGACACTGAGGCCCAGTCAACAAGTGCCTTGCCCTAAGCCACAGAGCTGGAACAGTAAAACTAGGAGTCAAATACAGCCCAGCAGGCTCCAGATCCATCGCTGTCTTAATTATGTGCTTAGTCATTCGGTTGTGTCTGGCTCTTTGCAACCCTTGCATTGTAGCCCACCAGGCTCCTCTGTCCATGGGATTCTCCAGGCAAGAATACTGGAGTGGATTGCCATGCTCTCCTCCAGGGGCATCTTCCCAGCCCAGGGATAGAACCCAGGTCTCCTGCATTGCAGGCAGACACTTTACCATCTGAGCCATCAGGAAAGCCCAATAAATCCCACAGGCATTTACTGAAAGCGTATGCTGGGCAGAAGAAGCCTGTTAGTGCTGACAAGGAAGAAAGACAATAAAGCCAAGGTTCCTTCACCAGGGCTGTGCCACCCAGAGTGTGTTCCCCGGAGCTGCAGCATCTGGGTCACCAGAGCTCGTTAGAGATCCAGAATCTCAGGAATCTAAATCTGAGTCTTCACAAGCCCTCCCAGGTGATTCTTGAGCACATTAAAATTCAAAAAGCCTCATCTCTAGACAGAGGTTCTGCACACTTGGCTGCACATTAGAATCCCCCGTCCTAGCCCCACCCTAGAGATCTGAATCGAGATCTGGAGCTAGAACTTGGCATTGACTTTTATGTGTTCCCCCAGGTGATTCTAAGGTGTAAGCAAGGGGAAGAAACTGATCTTGGATGTTCTAACCAATTCTGGTCAGGTCTCTCCCTCCCCACTCCCCTGCTGTTTTCTGCTTCTAAATATTCAGGGCTGTGTGCTGTGTGGGTGGGAGGCATTATTGTTAATTATCATCTCAGGGAATAGGTGGGCCAGGAATTCTCCCTTGTTGTGGGGTGTGGAAAGAATGATCATCAGATGCCTAGGAATATGGTGCTGGAGGCTTGAGTTAGAAGTTAGAAAAAGTTTAGGCCTGCGAGCCCAGTCTGGGTCTCAGGGACAGTAGGGGAGTTCCGGGAGGCCTTCAGGTTCATCACTTAATGATTCACACAGCATGGATCTGGCAGGCAGGTTTCATTATTATTCCCACTTTGAAAATTAAGAAACTGCGGCTTGATGGGGCTTCCCTGGCGGTCCAGTGTTGAAGACTCTGTACTTCCAAGACACAAGGCACAAGTTTGATTCCTGGTTGGGGTAATAAGATCCCACATATCTTATGGTGCAGCCAAAAAATTTAAAAAAAAAGAAATTGAGGCTTGGATATTTTTAAGTTTTTAGCTCACTTAAGCATATAAGGTCACTTAAGCATATAAAAGCTAGACTTGAACCCAGGTCTAACATTACAGTGCTACCCTGGTTCTGGGGGTAAAAATGGGAGACCTAATGGATCCCCTTGCAGCAAGCCCCTCCCAGTTGTGCTTTGTCCGTCCCAGCCCTGCTCCTCTCCCCACAGCTTCTGTGCTGACTGAGGGGGGTGGCTGCCAGCGGCCAGGGATTGAGGGGGAGCGGGGAGATGAATGTGTGCACATGTGCGGGCGTGTGTGTTCCCCCTTTCTTGGGCACCAGCCCAAGTTTTGCATCTACATGCTGGAAGAGAGAGATCAATTTGGCCCTGATACAAACTCCACAGTCACTGAACTGCCATCTTCATTTAGTTAACGTTCTTTCTGGGCAGACCTGGCTGGGATTCATCTTCATTATTCAGTGAGGGGGCTTACTCTGGGCCAGGCTTTGATCTCGGAGCTGCAGAAAATCACCTCTTACAGATGATTTCCCCTGCAGGCCATTAGCATGGGGTGGGGGCTGAATTACAGGGAGGGGCCTGCCACCGTCCCTACCACAACCGCCCCCCGCAACGGCCCCACTCCACCAAGATAGGCACCCAGTTAACCTCTGGCTCACTTAGCTAAGCCGAGCGGGAGGGAAATCCTGGTTACTTCCTCTCTCTGCTCCCCAGAGGACCCCCTATCGAGTCCCAGTGCTGATAACTGACCCCACAAAGCACTTTACAAAGCCTTCTTCACGTTCGATGTTCGCAAGCTCCAAAGCCAGACCCACCCTGGGTTCAAATCCCGGCTTGGTCACTTACACACTGTGTGGACCTGAGCAAGTTACTTCACCTCTCTGAACTGCGGTTTCCATGTCTGCAACATGAAGTAATATACCGTACCATTGTTGAAATGATTCCATGGCATAATTTGCATTAAGCACAGGGCTCGGCATAGAGTAAATGCCATGTTCGCAATCACTTCTGTGAGGCAGATGTTGCCTGTTTCACAAACAAGGAAACTGGGGCTCCTGCAGGCCCCTCTGATTAGTTTTGTGACTCTTTGTGAAAAGACACTTCTTTCCACCTATGGGCTTGCTGTGAGAGGCAGGTAAGAGAGTGTGTGTGTGTGTGTGTGTGTGTGTGTGTGTGTGTGTGTGTGAAGGCTAAAGAGCCCCAAGGGCTGCCTGCAGGTTCAAAATTCTCCCCAAAGTATCTAAACACTAAATGGAAGCCTGAGGCTTCTAGAGACTTTGTGGTGAAGTTGCTCAGTCGTGTCCGACTCTTTGCGACCCCATGGACTGTAGCCTACCAGGGTCCTCTGTCTGTGGGATTTTCCAGGCAATAGTACTGGAGTGGATTGCCATTTCCTTCTCCAAGGGATCTTCCCAACCCAGGGATCGAACCTGGGTCTCCCGCATCGTAGACAGACGCTTTACTGTCTAGAGACTTGTGGCTCTTAAAAATCCTTCCAGCATTTGGCTTGTGCTCCAGAAGGGCAGACAATGCTGGGTCAGCAAGATTCAGAGTCTAGTTCCCAAGTCTGCTTGCAGCCCCCCAGGAATAATCTAGCCCCACCCTGAGCCCACTCGTCCTTTCTGCCGGCCCTCTGCTTGCTTTTGCTGATGACCTCCATCCCCTCGGTCCCAACCCTTTCTTGCTCTAGTCTCAGCCCCTGCCTCCTCCACCCTCAGTGGGCCAAGGGCAGCCAGGTACCCCTCCCCCAAGGCCTCCAGACTGGGCACTGCCCCCACCATCCTCAGCTCCATTCTTGACTGCTAGCCCAGTTTCAGGCCTTTCTCCCAGGGGCTGCACTCCAGGCTGGTTTTAATCCCCTGTGATTGGCACTTTCTGACAGTGCAGGGTCAGGTCACTTGGTCTGAGAAACTGGCGCTTGGCCGCTATTATCCGCCCACTGCGGCAGGGTCTGTAATCCAGCCCATTGATTCTGCCATTGTTTGTTCCTTACACACTCTCCAGCACTCCGACCTCACTTGGATTTCTGCAAACTCTGCCGCCAGCAAAGACAGAGAAGGCTTTTTGCCACTGGGGCTGCGAGTCTTTGGGAGGCTTCTGCATTCAGGAAGGCCAGCTAGGAAAGATTCATACAGTGCCTTACAGATCCAAACAGATGCCTTGTGTTCCCCAGCGTGCCGCCTTGGCTGGCTTCCTCGCACCTGACCACCCATTAGTCTGCCTTTTAACTGTGTCTGCATGTGGCCTGGGCACTTGGTTACTTTCTCCAGTCCCAGCTGGGCCTCAGACAAACTGGGTCACCCTGCAGGGCCACGTCTAATGGCTCTCATGGATACAGCCCTGCTTTTTCCAGGCAGGCTTCAGCCCCAGGCCCCGAGCTGATGGGCAGTTTACTGCAACCTGAAACACAGGGCAAGAAGCAGCTGCCCCTGGAGTCTGTCCAGAGGATGATGAAAAAATAGGATCTCCATCTGGGCTTTTCTTTGAGCCCAGGGGCCCTAGAAATTCAAACAGAAATTCTTTTCTTTCTTTCTCCGGCTGTGCCATGTGGCATGCAGGATCTTAGTTCCCTGCCCAGGGATTAAACCCATGCCCCTGCAATGGAAGCTCGGAGTCTTAGGACCACCAGGGAAGTTTCCAAATAGAAATTCTTAACCTGGAGTCTGTGATCCCCAATAAGACCATGAACTCCTTGAAAAGATATGCAAAATTGTATATAGGTGTGCATTCAGATAGGGACAGTCCACAGTTTTCATCAGATTCTTCTTTTTTATTGGAGGATAATTGCTTTACAATGTTGTGATGGTCTCTGCCGTACATCAACGTGGATCAGTCATAATTATTTATTTATATGTATGTATATATGTAAGTATATCTCCTCCCTTATCAGATTCTTAAAAGTGTCTGCACTGACCTAACCCTGTGGTCAAAGGGCAGCTGCCTTAGGCCATTATCATGACCATCAGCATTAAGGTGAGAACTTAGGGGTCACCCAGACGGGATTCTCCCTTTACCAGGAAACCAAGTGGGCTGGAGGCCAAGTTCAGAGAACACCAGGAGGTTAGAGGCAATGACTAGTTGTCAAATTGGGGAGCCTGAACAAAAGCAAGGGGCTGCGCAAAGGGGGACATTTGGGGGAAGTAGGGTGGACAGAATTTGGTGACCCATTAGTTCCAGAGAATAGGGATGAGGAAGGTGTCTAGACTGGTCCCCAGGTTGTACCTGATTTGGGAGTCAGGGGCTCCCTTGGTGGCTCTGAGTTGGAAGAGAAAAAGGAGGGCACGAAGGAGGAGATTTTGTGAACTGGATTGTCCTTTCCTTTAAAAAAAAAATCTTGTCCCCACCACAAGCAAGCACACCTCAGAATGGTCAGTCCTGAATTTCAGTCCCAGCCCCCAGCCAAACAGAAATTCAGCTCTATGCCCTTCTCTTCGCTTAGGTAACTTTCCGCATTCCACTGGGTCTGGGCTGGGATGTATTTGCTGGGATGGTAAGAGGTTGGGGGACTAGCTCATAGTTTGCTTCTGGGAGAACAGGGTCCTCAGTTTGGACAGATAGGGAGAGGGGGCCAGAAATGTGTGCTCAGGAGAGAGAGTACTGTCGAGCCCAGCCTCCAGAAGGAAGGAGGATTTGCCCCTGGTCACGGTCTGCTCATCTCGGCCCCAGCACCCCTGTCTGTCCTCAGGATTGTCTGTTGCTCATAACTTGAGAGGGAACACAGGGTCCCGCCCCTTGGGGCACCTCTCCCTCTGGAAGAACCTAACCTTGTGCCGGGGCACACAAGCAGGCGAGTGACGTACAGGTTGGGTCCAGCCCACTCGACCCTTCACCGGGCACTCTTGCAGTAAACACCCTGCATTACCTTACTTGATGGTCCAAGAAAGCTCATGTGATGGCATAGTCAGCAGACCTGAGGTCCCCGCACCTGCCACCACATCCAGAAGCGGCCCTGAGCTCAGCTAAGTGTGACCCGGGGCTGGGCGGCCCCCTGTTTGTGTGCGTGCTAAGTTGCTTCAATCGTGTTTGACTCTTTGAGACCCTATGGGCTGTAGCCCACCAGACTCCTCTGTCTAAGGGATTCTCCAAGCAAGAAGAGGGTTGCCTTGCCCTCCTCCAGGGGATCTTCCTGACCCAGGGATTGAACCTGGGTCTCCTGCGTCTTCTGCATTGGCAGGCGGGTTCTTCACCACTAGCGCCACCTGGGAAGCAGGGATCTTTATATCCCTGATCTAGAACCTTGAAGCAGCCGCCAGACCTGCCCGCCCACCTGCCTGGCTAGCACTAGCCTCCTGATCTGCCCCACACCCTCCACCCCCAGCTGACCCCCTCCCATGCTTGACCCTCTCCGTGCCTTCCCGTGACTTCCCCTGGCCCCACTCCAGCTTCCAGGCACCCTTGAATCTGGAGAGGCATTTTTTTCTCTCTGGGCAGAAACTACTTTGAAATTTGCAAACTCTTGCAAATGGCAGAAATAGCAAGCAGACAGGCGCTCCCACAAGTGCCTGTGCTCCCTCCCTCACTTCTCCCAATCTTCCTCCTGAGTTTTCACACCCACTTGCCTGGGTCTTGGTTCCACACTTTGCCAAGCCAACTTGAGAAGCTGGGGCATCTGGGAAACTCCTCTGATGCCCAGAATCTCCTGGAGAAAACCCATCAGGCCTGCAAAACCAGGCACTGGTTGCTATCCCACTCTTCTTGAGACACAGCCTCTTTCCTTCTCACAGATTCTCAGGCCACAGAAGAGCCTGCAGACCACCCTGGCCAGCTCTCCTCTACTTCAGATTTGCCTTGAGAACAGCATTACTGATTTTTTTTTTTTTTTTTGCTTTATTTTAATGTGTGTCTTCTACTCGCAAAGAGATTGTGTGGTTAAAGACAGAGACCTTCTTTACTTTTATTTCCCCAAGTCTAAACATAATAAAGACTCATAAATGATATTAGAGCTGGATTGGAGTTCATCTTGTTCAAGCCTCCTCATCTCCCTGACAGTGAGACTGAGGCTCAGAGAGGCATCTGACCTGCCGAAGGCTTCCTGGTCCTGCGCCCACCCTTTCACGACACCTTTGTTATTGACTGACTAATTGATTGATTGATGACACCATTGAGGAACACCAGTAGCAGGCTAGAAAGGGGGAGGTAACCCCGAGTTGTCCCTACAGGGCCCTACACCAGTTTCCTGAGGAATGATGGGAATTTCTCAGAGGAGCCAGTACCACTGCCTCTGACTGCACCTTAATTCTTAAAGATATCTCCAGGGGTAAGGGGACTGGGGCCAGCCAGCCTTTCAGCACCACCATTTCTTCTGATCTGATGTCCCACTTTCCCCAAACATTTTCCTGGGGATGTAGAAGGCTTTAATTAGTGAAATGAAAAGACACACTTCAGATCCCAGGCATCAATCAATACTTTTTCACTGTAAGTGACAGAAACCCGGCCTAAGATGGCTTAGGCAGAAAAGAGGATTTATTGCTTCTTGGAACCAGAAAGAACAGGGGTAGATGTTGCTCTAGGCACAACTGCATCATGATAGCCATAATCTGTCTCCACCTTGGCTGTTTTCCTTTGTGTTGACTTCATTCTCAAGTGTTCTCTTCCCAAAGGAATGACAGAGATGGCAACCAACAGTTCCAGGTCTGCAGTCTCCCAGCATAACATCTCCAATGGGGAGAAAGCATCCCTTTACTCAATCATTCCAGCTAAGTCCCAGAATGGAGTTGCATTGGCCTGATAGGGTCACATGCCTATCCCAGGACCAATCACTGTGACCAGAGAATGGAGTATTCTGATTGGCCAGGCTTGGGTCATGTGCCCTCCTGCTGGGACCAGGGTGGTATCAGCCCCACTCATTCCATGTTTCCTGAGCCTGGGGAGGAAGGTACCTTTGAACTGTGAAAACAGTCGCCCACTATCCTTTTTCCAGTTTCATTCCTCCCAACCCCGCTGGATTTGCTTAGTGAAAATGTCCTGGCTTAGTTTAGGATGGGTGGATAAGGATTTAGAGGAGAGGGACAATGTGGAAGTGGCTTAAAAGCATGAATCCAGAAGGGAGTAAGTTGTTGGGGAGATAAAAGCTTCTAGATAACTCATCTCTTGGCCCTCAATCCCCAGAAAGGATAATAACTGATGAATATAAACTTATTCATATCAATTATATGTTTATTGATCCTCATTAAAATGTCATAAGATAGGGAGAAGAAACTGAGGCTCAGAGAATGAAGTAACTTGACCAAGGTCACCACCCAGCAATTCAGTGTTAATGCGAGTGTTTGAACCCGACTCTGTCTCAAGGGCTTCCCTGGTGGCTCAGATGGTAAAGAATCCACCTGCAATGCCGGAGACCTGGGTTTGCTCCCTGGGTTGGGAAGACCCCCTGGAGGAGGGCATGGCAACCCACTCCAGTATTCTTGCCTGGAGAACCCCATGGACAGAGGAGCCTGGCGGGCTACAGTCCATGGGGTCACAAAGAATCGGACACGACTGGGCAACTAAGCACTCCATCTCAATCTCTAGGCATTGCCCTGTTCTTAATACCAGGCCAGCTCCCCTGAGGAGCTGCTCTGGTGATGGCTGAAAGGCAGAGGTGGACAACTGTTTCAGCTACTCCGAGTGCTGCCCAGGGTGCTGGATTAGGGGCGTGTACTGCCCCAGGGGCGGAAGGGCAAACTTGGCTGGAGACCAGTGTAGACTGCAGGAGGGGGACAGCCTCTTGCAAATGAAATATTCATGGTGGTTATTAAATCAAGTTTTATTGGAATAAAAACACACTTGCTGAATACATTTATTTCCCCTGGTTCCTTTCAACCCCCTTCTTTCCCTGAGTGATTTGATTTGGGGGCCAGGAAAGATTTTTTTCCTCAAGTAAATTAGACTTAGGTCAGCAGAATAAGATGCCACGTCAGGATTGGCGGTTGGCAAGAGAGGAACCCACTGGGGGGCCTCCTGGATGACTGAAAGGTGGGGGATGCAGGTAGAGAGAGGAAGGAGGGAGGGGATGCTCCTGGTTCACGTGCAAAACCCTCCACACGCTCACAAACACAGGGACATCCCCTTTCTCTCTCCCTGTGCTCTTCCCCAGCTAATGATGAGTGGCTGAGGCCAGTATTTGGAACCAGAGAGAGCTCCGCAGGGGCTGTGGCAACGGCTCTCTTTGTCTGGCTGACCCTCCAATTTTTCTTTGTTTGTTGTTTTTAGTTGCAAAGTTGTGTCCTACTCTCTTACCACCCCATGGACTGTAGCCTACCAGGCTCCTCTTCCATGGGATTTTCCAGGCAAGAATACTGAAGTGAATTGCCATTTCCTTCTCCAGGGGATCTTCCCAATCCAGAGATTGAATCCAAGTCTCCTACTCTGGCAGGCAGATTCTTTACCACTGAGCCACCAGGGGAACCTCCAATTCTTCTTAGGGAGATCCCAGTCTAGGGGGACATGCAGGAGTCACTGACCCAGTCCTCTCTGCTGGTTATCCTTTCAACGCTTCTCTTCTTCACCTTAACTCTCCTGTGTCTCTTCTTCCATCTCCACTGATCTCCATTCCTCTTTATTGGAGTTCTCAGCCCCTCTCCAGAGACTGTCTCTGCAAATCCTTCTCTTGATGTCAGTATCTTTTGGGCTCTGTGTGTCTGCCAAGTCGACTGTCTGTTTGCCTCCCTATCACCTCATATTTAGAACTGTTCCACGGTCACACACACAGAGTCTCACACACACCTTAACACACTCTGACACAATCACACCCTCAGTTTCACAAACACACATGCACACACAGAGGCACTGATTCTCTCGTGCCTTATCACTCACACTCACAGTGTCACTGTCGCACACATGTTCGGGCTGCTGGCTGACTCAACAGACAGAGCCAGGGTCCTCTGTCTCCACTCCATGGCCTGGGGCAGGCATCAGGGGATTCTCTGCTACTCTGCACCCACTCCACCCACACCATAGGGTGGCTCTGGGGCTGGCCCAGCCACCCGAAACCACCCTGTCCCTCTACAGGGAGGGGTCAGAGGTGAGAGTTGAGAGAACAGAGCTCAAGCAGGTATCACCTGTCCTACAGGGACACCATGGGATGAAGTGGAAGGCCCCTCCCGACTGGGCCGTGCCACCTGCATGGTCAACACCCTGCCCAGTCACTGGGATGAGATGCGGGCTTCATGTGACCCTGAGATAGACTGTTGAGCACCCAAGGGAGACAGATGTTCCTGAGAGCAGAGTCTGGCTTTGCTCACTGTCCGTCCCTGACCATCGCCTGTGAGCCCCCAGATTTGTCCTGCAGGCACCCGTGCTCCTGAGGCCTGGGGGACCTACTCGGATCTGAAAGGCCCTGCTGGGCGGGCCCCGTGTGTGGGTCTGGATCCTTGGGATGCCTTTTTCTTATCCCTGGTCTCGTCCAGGCCACATACTTCCCGGTGCACCTCGTGCCCTTCTGCTCACATTCCGGCCTCAACTGTTTCCTATTTAATCCCTCTCCTGAGATATTTGAAAGCCAGGATCTTTCCTTTTTTTCTTCTTCTTTTTTCAAAATATTTATTTATTTGGCTGCAGTGGGTTGTGGCACATGGGATCGTTCATTGCGGTGCATTCTCTGTTTGCAGCGCTCAGGCTTCGTTACCCTGTGGCATGTGAGACCTTGGTTCCCCCACCAGGGGGTGAATCTGCATTCCCTGCCTTGGAAGGCAGATTCTTAACCGCTGGACCACCAAGGAAGTCCCCGCCTCTTTTCCTGCCAGGAACCCCTCTTGGATCTTGTCTCTGAGGGCCTGTCTCACCTCTCTTTCTCCTGGGCTTTAAGTCTGGTCACACCCTGGGTCAGGCTCTGTCTTAAACTCTGCTCTGTAGACTGGCCGACAAGTTAGCTTCTTGCCCCTCTCCCCCTTTCCAAGCACATTTGCCCAACACTCTCTTTGGGACACCTTTCTGCACCAACCTGGGCCTTAGAGGGTAGTGAATCCAGCCCAGAGTCATTTCTGTGCCGGGACAAAGACTAACAAAAATGCCCTCTGGGCTACAGCTCCCTGACCCCTCCAACAGGTGGAGCTGGTGGGTACCCAGGAGAAGGGTGTGATCCTCGGGCAGCAAAGAGGAAGCCAGCACCTGGGGGTCAGGGGAAGGCAGAAGAGGCCCTCTGGGAAGAAAACATGGGTCCACCCAGCAGAGAAGCATGTTCTCTGGGCAGGATGTAGGTCTCAGTCCACCATTGTTTTATTGTTTGGGGACATGACTCACGTTTCTATTGCATGGTTTTGTTGCTGAGCAAGCTTTCTTGGTTTCCTGATTAAGCAAATCTGCTTTCTTGGGTGATAATTAACTTACAGGATCTCCCATTTTTTCTTTACTTGCAAGCCCCTACAGGATTAACTATTTAATCACCTACATTGTCCCTTTACTCTGTTCTATCAAGTGGTGAGATAAGAAGAACCAGCTTTATCTGAGAGAGAAACTGGTGCCTAGACAAACCTGTCCCTATCCCAGCTTCTTCACTCTACTAGCTGTGTGACCTTGAGGAAGTCACCTAGCGTTTCTGAGTGTCAGTTTCCTCTTCTGGAAAATGGACACAGTAATACCCATTTAGGGGTTAAATGTGTTTGGCCCAGAGGAGCTCAGCTCATGGCAGGTGCTGCTGTAGCCATCATGAGCAGCAGAATCCTGAGGACCTGTGAGCACCGACAATTCCCTGAGGTGGCACCGAGGCCTCCTGCCAGGTCTACCTGGCATCCAGGTCTATCCTACCATCTCTGCCAGGCCTGACATGCGGCTGTCTGTTGGCAGATGACAGCTCCATTGTGGTAGTGATGGGCCTGGCTTGTGAGTCCTCCCCTCCTCATGCCCCTGCTGCTTATGATAATTTAATTGATCAAGCTGCACCGGCTGTGCCTCTCCAGAAGCTCTTCTTGGCTTAACTCTGAAAAGATTAAAAAAAAAAAAAAAAAATCAACCCTGCCCAACATCTCTGTAATTAGGAGTCTGGACTCAGCCCTGAGTCCGGTGACTGTGAGTGAACCAGAGGGAGCTGCAGAGCTTCCCCTGTTGGGAGGTGTCAGAGGAGGAAAGAAACCAGCTCCAGCCCCAGCCAGGCCACCTTTGGGACAACTTCCTGTCTCCATAGGCATCCCTTTCCCCCTTCACAGGAAGCGGCTAAATAAACCAGAGTAATGAAGCCTCATTCATTGCTAATTCCTGCAGTGATGAAATGAATTCACTTTCCTATGCAAAGGAAAAAAAGAATTTAAAATGTGAAAATAAATAAAACCTCAAATAGTTGTATAGTGCTTACTATGTGTCAGACACTCTTTTAAGCCTTTTACAAATAATAACTCATTTAAACTTGTCATTTTGAAGGTGATATTCGGCTGTCAGCTTGGATTTGTAGCTGGAAGCTTTGTAAAGGCAGGCAGTTTGGATCAGAGACAGTTTGTCAATGTTGCAGGCTATCAAGGGCGTTGCTAAGAGGACGCACTGTATTTAAATTTTGTTTAACTCCTTGCTTCCAGAAAAAAAGTTGGATATGGGAAAGGAGATTTTTTTTAAATTAAAGAATAGAGTGACAAATTTTTTGTTTTTATTAGAAAAGCCAGGGTTGTGATTATGATTTCAGATAAAATTCTTTTAACCATGTAAATAAGATAGCCTGCTACTCTCTGGTGGCAGCATGTAAGTATTGCAGGAAAAGTGCTCAAGAGGAGGTTTCTGTGCAAGCCTGCGTGATGGGAGGTGGGGGGGGTGTGTAGCAGCAAAAACTCAACTGATCCTAATTGATCGTTGAAATAAAAAGCATGGAGGGTGAGGGTGGAGAGATGATAAGTGAAACAAGATTGGCCATATTCTAATGATTACTGAAACTAAGAAAAAGGTGTGTTTTTTCAAGTAGTTTTAAATAGAAGGAAAATGTTTTATAAATACTAAATTCTTTACCCTATCCCATTCTATAATGAGGCCCAGAAATATTGAAGGGTCTGTCTCCTGTTCTCAATACAGTGATCTGCCCAGTTATCCCAAGTGGGTAGGTTCTGATGAATCTGCCAGTGGCTTTGCCTGCATCTCCACCTACCTCCACAGCAGCACAGGGAAGAAGATGACCCCTGGATGAGCAGAGATTCAGGGCCAGGGGAAAGGCGTGGCCTTCCCATCCTCCTCCTAGGCTGTAGCCCCCATGGCCATCCTGTGGTCCCCAGGGCTTCTAGCCCGGTGCTTCGTTAGGCTAGGCAGGTGCCACCTCTTTGATGACTTCTTGCCCCATATTTGCTTTCCTGAGTTTAATAAACATTTGCTAAGCCCCTACTCTATTCCAAGTACCGTGTTGGAAACTTTATGTGTGTGTTCTCATTCCCTTTTCTGGGGTAAACCCCTTACCCCCATAGATGAGGAAATGGCTCCCTATCCCAAATTATTATCATTTTTACGACTCTCTTCTCCACCAGATTGTGAGTTTCTTGACCCAGGGGCTGTGCTGTTTTTCATCTTTATTTCTCCATCTGGTAACAGTAAAGAGTCAATAATTATTGAATGAATGATTAATTATTCAAAGAAGATTATATGATTTACCCAGGTAATCATACAGTGATAGAATCTGGGTTCAGATCTAGCCCAGAGCACCTTTTGCAGCACCACAGCTTCTCAAATGACACTCAGACGCCTCAGTTAATAAGACATTTGTAACTTCTAAACTTGTATCACATGACCACTGCAAAGTGACTAATCCAAAACGCTGCTGGCTGGTGGGAGAGGGGACAACATGTGTAGACCCCTTCCCTTGGCTTCCTGGTCCACAAATGACTGTGTGTAGTGGTGTTCTGGAGTTGGCTCACATTGGCTCACCAGAGCTGATTGTGCTGATCTCTTCCCAACTCTGTCTTCTATTACTTCATATAGGTAGCCATGGTAGGAGTACTTACTCCATGGTAATTGGCAAATACTGCATATCAAGGTTTTGGTGGGGTTTTTTTCCTCTGCAGACCTGATTGTTAAGCCTTTACAAGCGCCCCCACTGACTAGGTTATAGCTAGTAAGAAGCTCTGGAGTGAGGTGTGCATCTCCATGTGCTTATTTCCTGTGGTTGGGAGGCAGGGGACTAGTACACCTCATGGTTCACAGCTGCACATGTGCAGATTGCTACACATCTGTGATGCTGTCAGGAAGTCCATGAAGTTGAAAGAAGAGAACTCTCATCTGCTTTAATTCACCTGTCTCTCACAGAATTGAGTAACACCATGATGAGGAATTGCAGGGCTCGGGGAGGAGGGGGCTCCCCAGAGCACTTGATGAGTGACAGGCAGTGCCAATTCTTGTTCTTGAGGTGCTCAGGGAATCTCAAGACAGTTTTTGGTGACTATCACTCTCCTTCCTGGATGTGTCCTTCTAGAGTCTTTTTAAAAGCTATTTATTTATGTATTTATTTTTTTTTATTTGGCTGCACCAGGTTTTAGCTGCAGCACACAGGATCTCTGATCTTTGTTAAGCATGTGGGATCTTTAGTTGCAGCATGTGTGATCTAGTACCCTGATCAGGGATTGAACCCAGGTGCCCTGCATTGGCAGTGTAGAGTCTTAGCCATTGGACCACAAGGGGAGTCCCCTCCAAGTCTTTCTAAGACTTCCTGGCTGGGGATTCTATGCCTGAAAGAAGAATAATGAAAATCAGGTAGTTGTATCACATAATTGTATCTCATTTAGCTCTAGAAAAGAGCCACACTATGAGAGAGATATTATCCCCCCATGTACTGAATTGAATCATTTCTCCCAATGGCCATGTCCACTTGGAGCCAATGAATGTCACCTTATTTGGAAATAAGATCTTTACAAATATCAAGTTAGGATGAGCTCATACTGACATACGTCCCCAAAACACAGAGTCTCGGAGTCCCATGTTCAATTAGCTGCAGGTGCCATCAACCCTACTCATCTTTGTGCCTTCCCCATCCCCACCACCACTGCCTTAATTCCGGGTCTCCTTAGCTTGTGTTTGGACCACTGTGGTGACTTTCTAATGGTCTCTGCTTCATCTGGTCTCTTCTCACTCAGATCCATCTAATCAGATCAGGGTCCCTGGACCATCATCCTGACCATGGCCCTCCTCTGTTCAAAGTCTGCAGTCACTTTCACTAGTCCCGAGGAAGTCTAGATTCTCCTTCTGGAACTTAGAAGTCCTTCATGATCTGGCCGCAACCTATTTCTCCAGCTCTGACCCCTCTTTGCCCCTTCATTGTCCCTTTGAATATCCAAATATCCAAATTGAACTGTTCTTGTTCACCATACTTTCCTGTCTTTGTGGGGTTCAACATGTCACTCTTCTATTTATTGACTGGCTTTCTCTCTGGACCCTCTCACAGCATCATTATAGGACCATGTACATCCTACACAATGTTCATTACTTTTGCTCACCCTCTGATTTCTTTCCTTTTTCTCTCCTGCAAAGGCATCCTGGTGAAGCAATGAAGTCCCAGATTCAATTCTTTGCCCCTTATTCACTGTGGGAATGTGGCAAGTTACTTGATCTCTCTGAGTGCTGGTTCTTCATACATCTGTTCTTCAGCATGTTGTGGAGATTAAATTAGATCGTGTGTGTAAGGTTCACAGCACAGAGAAGACACTTAGGACATGAGGGCTCATCTGGATCCCCTAGGACTCAGGATTACTGGGACATGACAAGTCAAGGGCAGGGGCTCTTGATGCAGCAGACCTGGGTATGGCATAAGCCTTCTTGGAGGAGGTTGCCATTTACCCCGCCATAGAGCCACCAGAACTTAAACAGGACTAGGGAAACAGACTCTTGGAGGGCACAAACAAAAACTTGTGTGCACCAGGACTCAGGAGAAAGGAGCACTGACCCACAAGAGACTGATCCAGACTTGCCCATGAGTGTCCAGGAGTCTCTGGCAGAAGCGTGGGTCAGCAGTGGCTGCTGTGGGGTCGGGGGCACTGAGTGCAGCAATGCGTGCACGGGACCTTTCGAAGGAGGTCACCACTACCTTCGTTACCTCCACCGTAGTGTGGCCAGCCAGCAGGGAGGGAATGCAGCCCTGCCCATCAACAGAAAGTTGGATTAAATATTTACTGAGCATGGCCTCCCCCATCAGAACAAGACCCAGTTTCGCCCTCAGTCAGTCCCTCCCATAAGGAAGCTTCCATAAGCCTCTTATCCTTATCCATCAGAGAGCAACAGAATGAAAACCACAATCACAGAAAACTAATCAAATTGATCATATGGACCACAGCCTTGTCTAACTCAATGAAACTATGAGCCATGCTGTGTAGGACCACCCAAGATAGACGGGTCATGGTGAAGAGTTCTGACAAGACGTGGTCCACCGGAGAAGGAAATGGCAAACCAGTATTCTTGGCTTGAGAACCCCATGAACAGTATGAAAAGGCAAAAATTAAAAAATGAACTCCCCAGGTGGGTAGGTGCCCAATTGCTTCTAGAGAACAGTGGAGAAATAACTCCAGAAAGAATGAAGAGACAGAGCCAAAGCAAAAACAACACCCAGTTGTGGATGTGACTGGTGATGGAAGTAAAGTCTGATGTTGTAAATAACAATATTGTATAGAAACCTGGAATGTTAGGTCCATAAATCAAGGTAAATTGGAAGTGGTCAAACAGGAGATGACAAGAGTGAACATTGACATTTTAGGAATCAGTGAACTAAAATGGACTGGAATGGGTGAATTTAACTCAGATGACCATTATATCTATTACTGTCGGCAAGAATCCCTTAGAGGAAATGGGGTAGCCCTCATAGTCAACATAAGAGCCCAAAATGCAATACTTGGATACAATCTCAAAAACAACAGAATGATCTTTCATTTCCAAGTAATCCAAGTCTATGCCCCAACCAGTAATACTGAAGAAGCTGAAGTTGAGTGGTTCTATGAAGATGTACATGACCTTCTAGAACTAACACCCCAAAAAGGTGTTCTTTTCATTATAGGGGACTGGAATGCAAAAGTAGGAAGTCAAGAAATACCTGGAGTAACAGGCAAATTTGGCCTTGGGGTACAAAATGAAGTAGGGAAAAGGCTAACAGAGTTTTGCCAAGAGAACACACTGATCATAGCAAACACCCTCTTCCAACAACACAAGAGAAGATTCTACACATGGACATCACCAGATGGTCATTACCAAAATCAGATTGATTATATTCTTTGTAGCCAAAGATGGAGAAGCTCTATACAGTCAGCAAAAACAAGACCAGCAGCTGACTATGGCTCAGATCATGAACTCCTTATTGCCAAATTCAGACTTAAATTGAAGAAAGTAGGGAAAACCACTAGACCATTCAGGTATGACCTAAATCAAATTAGACAGTGGAAGTGACAAATAGATTCAAGGGATTAGATCTGATAGACAGAATGCCTGAAGATCTATGGACAGAGTTTCATGGCATTGTGCCAGAGGCAGGAGTGATTAAGACCATCCCCAAGAAAAATAAATGTAAAAAGGCAGAATAGTTGTCTGAGGAGGCCTTACAAACAGCTGAGAAAAGAAGAAAAGTGAAAGGCAAAGGAGAAAGATATACCCATTTGAATGCAGAGTTCCAAAGAATAGCAAGGAGAGATTAAAAAAAAACAGCCTTCCTCAGTGATCAATGCAGAGAAATAGAGGAAAACAATAGAATGGGAAAGACTAGTGATTTCTTCAAGAAAATTAGAGATACCAAGGGAACATCTCATGCAAAAATGGGCACAATAAAGGACAGAAATGGTACGGACCTAACAGAACCAGAAGATATTAAGAAGAGGTGGCAAGAATACACAGAACTATACAAAAAAGATATTAATGACTCAGATAATCACGATGGTGTGATCACTCACCTACAGCCAGACATCCTGGAATGCAAAGTCAAGTAGGCCTTCAGAAGCATCACTACAAACAAAGGTAGTGGAGGTGATGGAATTCCAGCTGAGCTATTTCAGATCCTAAAAGGTGATGCTGTGAAAGTGCTGCACTCAATATGCCAGCAAATTTGGAAAACTCAGCAGTGGCCACAGGACTGGAAAAGGTCAGTTTTCATTCTAATCCCAAAGAAAGGCAATGCCAAAGAATGCTCAAACTACCACACGATTGCACTCATCTCACACGCTAGTAAAGTCATGCTCAAAATTCTGCAAGCCAGGCTTCAGCAGTACATGAATCGTGAACTTCCAGATGTTCAAGCTGAATTTAGAAAAGGCAGAGGAACCAGATCAAATTGCCAACATCCGCTGGATCATTGAAAAAGCAAGAGAGTTCCAGAAAGACCTCTACTTCTGCTTTATTGACTATGCCAAAGCCTTTGACTGTGTGGATCACAATAAACTGTGGAAAATTCTTCAAGAGATGGGAATACCAGACCACCTTACCTGCCTCCTGAGAAATCGGTATGCAGGTCAAAGCAACAGTTAGAACAGGACGTGGAACAACAGACTGGTTCCAAATCAGGAAAGGAATACATCAAGGCTGTATATCATCACCCTGCTTATTTAACTTATATTCAGAGTACATCATGAGAAACACTGGGCTGGAAGAAGCACAGCTGGAATCAAGATTGCTGGAAGAAATATCAATAACCTCAGATATGCAAATGACACCACCCTTATGGCAGAAAGTAAAGAAGAACTGAAGAGCTTCTTGATGAAAGTGAAAGAGGAGAGTGAAAAAGTTGGCTTAAAACTCAACATTCAGAAAACAAAGATCATGGCATCTGGTCCCATCGCTTCATGACAATAGATGGGGAAACAATGGAAACAGTGTCAGACTTTATTTTTGGGGCCTCCAAAATCACTGCAGATTGTGACTGCAGCCATGAAATTAAAAGACGCTAGCTCTTTGGAAGAAAAGCCATGACCAACCTAGGCAGCATACTAAAAAGCAGAGACATTACTTGGCCAGCAAAGGTCTGTCTAGTCAAAGCTATGGTTTTTCCAGTGGTCATGTATGGATGTGAGTCCAACACTCATGTTGGACTACAAAGAAAGCTGAATGCTGAAAAATTGATGCTTTTCAACTGTGGTGTTGGAGAAGACTCTTGAGAATCCCTTGGACTGCAAGGAGATCCAACCAGCCCATCCTAAAGGAAATCAGTTCTGGGTGTTCATTGGAAGGACTGATGCTGAAGCTGAAACTCCAATACTTTGGCCACCTGATGCGGAGAACTGACTTATTTGAAAAGACCCTGATGCTGGGAAAGATTGAAGGTAGGAGGAGAAAGGGACAACAGAGGATGAGGTGGTTGGATGGCATCGCTGACTCAATGGACATGAGTTTGAGCAAGCTCTGGGAGTTGGTGATGGACAGGGAAGCCTGGTGTGCTGCAGTCCATGGGTTCACAAAGAGTTGGACATGACTGAGCAACTGAACTGAATTGAACAAGTCACTGTGTTGATATCAACAGCAAGTGTGTAATCTAGAGACCTGGGGTATGGATGGGAGGCCTGATTTCTTAAGGCCCAGGAAGATGACAGGAGCCAAGACAGAACCAAGATGAAAGGGTGAGATCAAGAGCAGACAGGCCTGATTCCTCTGGGCTACACTGGATATCAGACTTCCCTGCCTGAAGATATGGGCCCCATGATAGAGGACAGAGACATGAGACAAAAGCTGTCCCTGCCCTCCAGTCTCAGCTGGGCACACTTTCCACTCCACGTGAGTGGGAATGGACATGAAGACAAAGGACTTGATTTCCAGCCCCAGCTGTGCAGTGACTCAGTGGGCCATCTTGGGCAAGACCCTGCCTCTCCATGGGGCTCGGTTTCTTCATTTACAAATTGACAGGGCAGGAGAGGAGGATTTGCAAGGTTCTTTCTACAAAAGGGACAGTGAGATGGACATTAATATCTACCTACTGATACAGCAGCAGAATTCTACATGGATTCTAAAGAAAGCCCAGACCTGCTGGCTGGCAGATGCCACGTTGACTCTTTCTTACAGATCCCTCTGTGCCAGGGCAGCCCATAATCAGTCACCTTCCTTGAGGAAGCTAACAATAGTTAGGATGCCACACCCCCGGCCCAGAACCCCTCTGGAGCAGGAACTAGGATGCCACCCTGCCCAGAACTCCTCGGGGAAGCTCTGTTGCCTGGTGGCCGTGGCAGCTGAGCCTTGCAGGGGGGAGGGAGGAAAGATAATTGAGCAGCAGGTGCTTCTGGGCCTGGTTTAGGGCACAACAGAGATGACAGCGCATCTGCCCTACGTGTGTTTTCTTATTTGCTCCCAGCAGGAAATCAGTGATGTCAGAAACCGAGGGATAACTCTGCAGCCCCAATCAATAGACCCTGATTAATTCAGTCATGGCCGTTGGGTAAATTTGCTGCATCATAATTAGAATTATTAATTAAAAATAGGAAATCAATTGACACAAATTAAGCAAAGTAAGAATCAGCTTGGCTTCTTTGACATTGTTTGGGCAGGAGTTGAGGACACTGCACGCTCAGCTCTAATTTGGGGGCCCACATCCTATGTGACCCCCGCCAGACAAATCCAGCCTCCAGGCCCCACAGCTCACAAGGAAGCAGAGTGAGCCTCCAAACTCCAGAGCTGGAGGTACCCCAGAAGCATCTTATTCAATAATCTCATTATTAACATTGAAAAAAAAAGAATTTGGGGAGAAAAAAGTATTTCTGCTCATTACTTTTCTTTCTCCATTCATATGCATATATCATTTTATCATAAAAATGTATTCATATGGTATGTGGTCACATGCTCTTTTTCCTCTCAACAGCATGGCACAATCACTTATTCATTTGCCACATAATTATCATTTGAATGGCTGCATAATATTCCATAGATGTACCATAATTTGCCTAACCAGTTCTCTATTGTTGGCCATTGAGTTGTTTAATAATAATAGCAGCTACATTCATGTGGCGGGGGTGGGGGGGGTCGTGGGGTGGGGGGGCGTGGTCCTTCCTTATAAGTTGTACTGCAGGGCTTCCTAGGTGGCACTAATGGTAAAGAGTTCGCTTGCCAATGCAGGAGATGTAAGAGACACAGATTCAATCCCTGGGTCTGGAAGACCCCCCCAGAGGTGAGTATGGTACCCACTCCAATATTCTTGCCTGGAGAATCCCACAGACAGAGGAGCCTGGAGGGCTGCAGTCCATAGGGTCACACAGAGTCAGACATGACTCAACTGACTTAACATGCAAATGTGGGCTTTACAGGCATTGTTTTGTCTAATCCTCACAACAATCCTGTGAAGCAGGTACTATTTTTATTCCCATCTTATAAACGGGAAGCCAAGACTCAGAAGAAGGAATCTGATCCAAGTCCTACAGCTGGGCAATGGCATACCCAGGAAGGGAGCCAGGCCCCCTGCTCCTTCCTTGGTCAGGACTCCAGCTACCCCCTCTTGGGCCCCCTTCCTCCTCTGTCCCCCCCACTCTTCATTGTTCCCTCATGATCCTCTGAAATCTCAAGGTGGCCACATCTGTTCAGAGCAGTTCCTGGGAGCATCTGTCCTCAGCTGACTACAGAGGTTGGAGTTGCTGGAGGGATGGACAGGGCAGGTCCGGCTGTACCTGGCATGGTTTCCATACCAGCTATGGGAGAGCCACCACCTGTGACTGCTCCTGCCCGCCCTGTGAAGCACATGCCCATCCACATCAGGCCACATAGTGAGTTGCTGGGACCCCAGAGCTTTAGCTGAGGAATTCCCTCCCTCTACCTTCTGCCCCACTCCCATGGCCACACCTAAGGCTCCCCATCTGACCGCGTCCATGGGAGCAGTTTTCTAATCCTTATTCCACGGAGACACAGTGGCATACACTGTTCATATGGGCTGGGTCCAAGAGAAGTTGCCCATGGGTTACAGGCCATTTCAGTGGCTCCTGGTGATGGTGCCCCACATTCCCCCGCCTCTCCTCCCGCCCCCCGCACCATCATTTAAGAAAACATCTAGGAATGCAAGTCACACAGATGGGAGTTATCAGGCACTTACAATCTTGACACACTGTTATTTAGTATGAAAAATAAATTATTCACCAGCTTTGTACTACATTAGTAGCAAATCACTGTGACAAACCTCATAGTCTATGGTGTTAGGTTGGTTTGTCATGCACGATACCTAGTCTAAAATACACAGATTGTTCGGCACTGAACAAAATTACTTTATAAAATGTCTGCCACTTTGTGCAAAGTCTTTCAAGCCTCCTTTTTTTTTCCTCTCCCCTTTGTTTATAAGGCCAAATATGACTCAGAATTTTCACTCACTAGATTCTGCTCAGTGGCTCAGGCCTCTGCTTCTGAAGTGCCTGCACTCTGCCCACTTCCTTCCACTCTGACACCCCTCCTCTCAGGCCAGAGTCCCTTGGTCTTGGGGAAAATAGTCTTGAGTTACAGATAAGAATCTGCCTGACAGCCTCCCAGTCCAGCACATATCTACACTCCCTTCTCTGCCCCTTTCTTCTACCCCCACAATCTGTAGTCCACCAGCCCCTTGGAAGGAGAGAGGTGCATGGTCCCTCGTGACTCCCAAGAAGCACCGTTAAGGGACCAGTCTTCCCTGTCCTGATAATTTACAGTACTTGTGTGCCATAAAAAGTTAGTTTGAAGTGTTCTCTAGCCAACTTAATTACCACAAGCCTCCTTCTGAAGATCGTTCCAGCTAGTTGAATATTAATCTGCAATTCAAAGAGTCCCTAGGCACAGATCGCAAGATCTCGTACACACAAGTAATTAAGACCACAAGTAGACGGACTCCAAAAAAATGGGAATTTTCTCCCAGAATGCAAGAGTGAAAAGCGAACTTCTGTCCTCGCCAGTGCCCCCAGCTCACCTGGCAAGCCAGGCTGGGACAGGAACTCGGGTTTTGCTATCTCATAGGCTCTAGAACATGGGATTTTGTTACATAGTGGCAGGATGATGTAGTAAAAACAGCACTGGACCGGGAGTCCACGGACCTAGTTCATAGGCCCTAGGACTCTTTTATCTTGGGCAGGTCACCGTCCCTCCCAGAGCAACAGCATCCTCATCTATAAAAGAATGGAGTTAGACCAGTATGTGTGTGCATGCCCGTGCCTTTATTTTCCTAAGGTTCTTCCAAGTATGGCCTTGGCTATTGAGGCTAAACATCACATAAGCCTCATGCTGATAATGATGAACTCTGCCATCAGCAGAAGAATGTAGTCGGAGCTGGCAGGAGTACCTGGTGACTCACCTGTGCTGACTCAAGAGCCTTTCTGAAGTTCAGTGCTGGAACCATGAACTCCTCAGCCCCAGGCAGGTCGGTGGTATATAGCCGCTGAGTCAGAACCTGAGTTAGCTTGCTTATAGCCACTGAATCAAGAGAGAAAGAATTCAAACCAGGATAGTAGAAAGCATGTGGTGAGGTGCAGTCCCTGGGAAGGGTGAGGGGTTTGTGTTTGCTTGCAAGGCTGGATCACCAGGCTCAACTTCCTCCACTTCCCAGGGAAGCATGAAGGTCCCTGTCCCATTGTATGTCCATCTGGGCAGGATCCCTTTGTGTGGAGACCAGATGGGTACCCGCGAGAGCTGTTCTTGGCTCTCTCTCATCCCTGGAACCCATCTCTCTGGCTCTTAGAAAGGGCTTCTATATACAGGTTACTTAATGTCATTCAGATATCTTATTCCTGGTATATAGACTGGAACAAAAAGCAGAATGACAACAGTAATTAATTTTCCTGTCAAGGACGCCAGCAGCTTGGAGAGAGCCAGACTGGAGCCAGGGAGCTCTGCAGAATACTGAGATTTTGAATTCACAGCTCAGAGTCTCTGGGGCCCACCCTGTATAAATCACGTCCACTCTGGGGCTCAGCCACACGTGAAGGAGAGAGTCAAAGGGAACTCCGTTTACTCTCTGGACCTTGATACTTGGCCTTTCCAATCAGAGATGAAATGGAAATGAGAGTTGTTGACTTGGTCCCTTCTCACCTCCCTCCGAGAGCTCTAGCCAGCGATTCTTTAGCCCTGTGTACTTAGAGAACTCAGTAAGGGAGAAACCCAGGGCTTAGGTAAGTAGGACATTTTAGCTGGCAGGAACCAAGTCCTATCCATCATTTGAAAGATGTAGAAGTTCAGGTCTAGTTACCTGAGGTTACGAAGAGGTGGTAAGAGTACACAGAAGAACTATACAAAAAAGATCCTAATACCCCAGAAAACCACAATCACTCATTTAGATCACTTATCTAGAGCCAGACATCCTGGAATGCGAAGTCAAGTGGGCCTTAGGAAGCAACACTACAAACAAAGGTAGCGGAGGTGATGGAATTCCAGCTGAGCTATTTCAGATCCTAAAAGATGATGCTGTGAAAGTGCTGCACTCAATATGCCAGCAAATTTGGAAAACTCAGCAGTGGCCACAGGACTGGAAAAGGTCAATTTTCATTGCAATCCCCAAATAAGGCAATGCTAAAGAATGTTCAAAATACTGCATAATTGCATTCATCTCACACACTAGCAGGAGAAGGAAATGGGAACCCACTCCAGTATTCTTGCCTGGAAAACCCCATGGAGAGAAAAGCCTGGCAGGCTATAGTCCATAAGGTCACAAAGAGTCGGACATGACTGAAGTGACTTAGCACTGCACACACTAGCAAAGTAATGCTCAAAATTCTCCAAGCCAGGCTTCAAAAGTATGTGAACCGTGAACTTCCAGATGTTCAAGCTGAATTTAGAAAAGACAGAAGAACCAGAGATCAAATTGCCAACATGCGTTGGATCATCGAAAAAGCAAGAGTTCCAGAAAGACCTCTACTTCTGCTTTATTGACTATGCCAGAGCCTTTGACTGTGTGGGTCACACCAAACTGTGGAAAATTCTTCAAGAGATGGGAATACCAGACCACCTTACCTGCCTCCTGAGAAATCTGTATGCAGGTCAAGAAGCAACAGTTAGAACCAGACATGGAACAACAGACCGGTTCCAAATCAGGAAAGGAGTACGTCAAAGCTGTATATTGTCACCCTGCTTATTTAACTTATATGCAGACTACATCATGTGAAATGCCAGGATGGATGAAGCACAAGCTGGAATCAAGATTGCCGGGAGAAATATCAATAACCTCAGATATGCAGATGACACCACCCTTATGGCAGAAAGTGAAGAGGAACTGAAGAGGCTCTTGAGGAAAGTAAAAGAGGAGAGTGAAAAAGTTGGCTTGAAACTCAACATTCAGAAAACGAAGATCATGGCATCCAGTCCCATCACTTCATGACAATAGATGGGCAAACAATGAAAACAGTGAAAGACTTTATTTTGAGGGCTCCAGAATCACTGCAGATGGTGACTGCAGCCATGAAATTAAAAGATGCTTGCTCCTTGGAAGAAAAGATATGACAAACCTAGACAGCATATTAAAAAGCAGAGACATTACTTTGCTAACAAAGGTTCATCTAGTCAAAGTTATAGTTTTTCCAGTAGTCACATATGGATGTGAGAGTTGGACTACAAAGAAAGCTGAGCACTGATTAATTGATGCCTTTGAACTGTGGTGTTGGAGAAGACTCTTGAGAGTCCCCTGGACTGCAAGGAGATCCAACCAGTCCATCCTAAAGGAAATCAGTCCTGAATATTCATTGGAAGGACTTATGCTGAAGCTGTAATACTTTGGCCACCTGATATGAAGAACTGATTCATTGGAAAAGACCTTGATGTTAGGAAAGATTGAAGGTGGGAGGAGAAGGGGATGACAGAGGATGAGATGGTTGGATGGCATCACCGACTCAATGGACATGAGTTTGAGCAAGCTCTGGGAGTTGCTGATGGACAGGGAGGCCTGGCGTGCTGCAGTCTATGGGGTCGCAAAGAGTCGGACACGACTGAATGACTGAACTGAACTGAACTACCTGAGGTCATGCAGTTGAACATAACAGAGACTGAAACCCCAGTCTCTTGACTTCCAGCTCAGCATCTCTCCTGTGCCCCATCCCGCCTCCCTCATGATGATAACAAAATGTGTGTGTGTGTGTGTGTGTGTGTGTGTGTGTGTGTGAGAGAGAGAGAGATTCTTCCCCTCATCCTTATCCCACTTATACAGTCAAGCCTTATTGCCTCCATTTTGCAGATGATGAATACTGAGGCTTGTACAGTGCTCCAGCTTACCTAGCAAGCCCTCTGTCATCCAAGAACTCATTTTACTCTTATAACCATCCTGGTGGATAGGTTTCAGTATACTCCTTTTCACCAGAGAAAACTGAGGATTGGAGAAGTGAAGTGACTTTCCCAAGGTCACACAGCTAGTCAGTGGGTATGCAGAACTTGAGCCCAGCCACTTTCCACTATGTGAGGAGGTTAGTGACAGAGCCAAGGATAGAATGAGTGCCCTGACACTCAGCCCTCAAACCTGTTATAATGTCCCAGGAGAACCCATTTTCCTACCTGGTGAGACTGTGCCTCAGTTCAGTGGGTACCGAGTGACACCACACCATTTTTTTCCACTTAGATATGCTTCACTACTCACCTCCACACTCAAGTTCTGTGATGCTTGCAAATGTCACCAGGTGCCATCTGAAAAGGTTTTCATTTACCCACAGGGAAGCCAACTGGACAGTTTTTGTCAAAACATTCTCAAGAGTCCTCTGAGCTTAACTCACCTCTCTCACCCTACTGCCTACCACACTCACTGCCTTCTTGGCTTCCTACCCTGAGAGATTGTTCCACTTCACACATACTGGAGCAGGAATCACAATAGTATTACCAGTTAATAATTATATTGCACTTAAGTGTTTTTGCAAGCATGTTTTCAAGCATTCTGTCACCTGATGCAATTATCTCCACTTGACAGATGAAGAATCAGAGGCTCACTGTAGGGAAGGAATTTGCAATGGGTTGCACAGTCTGTAGTGGCTGAGCTAGAACTCAATCCCAAGCTTTCTGGCTCCCAGTTCTGTGCTTCTAGCATAAGGTTGGGAAAGAACAAGCAAATACTACCAGAAGCTGGAGAGTAGGAGAGAATTTTCAGGAGAGAAAATGCGAGAAACCCCTCTAAGAAGGACTTCTTCCTGTCATTTTGATCACCAAAATGTCCTGGAAATTGAAGCACTAATTTGTATCTTAGAGTGACAAGAATAGAAGGAATTATTCTGCTTTCCATGCTCTGTGTTTATAAGTTTCTTGGTGTGGAATTCAGTACCAAGGACAGTGCTTCTGGCCACCACGGCCCTGGCATTGTAAGACCTAAGAAATAGAAGAGTCCGGCCTCCATCCTCTGTACAAATCATTTCCATAATACTTAGAGCCCATCTGACCTTTGCTTGAATATCTCCTGCAATGGAGGAGTCTTAGCATTTTCAGTCCTTTGAACATGCCTATTACAAGTGGAGGAAGGCAAGGAAATGGTTACACTGAGAAGAAGATCACCAAATTCTTTTTAAAACTATTAAATACTTGTGACATATAGAAAAATAAAGAAAATACTAGGAAAAATACCCTCCAGTCACATTGAAAAAAATATAAAAAATCACTGCTTTTCCCTCAGATCCTTTTTAAAGAAAGAAAATGTTACAAAAGTACTTAATGCCCCCTTTGCTCCTTCCCCTGTTCAAATTCTCCTCCCCCTGTATCCCCAGGGGTCATCTGTATGGTTGTTAAGATCCTTCAATTCAAAAAAGTTATGTCAGAGCCAAAAGAGTTCCTGGAGACCTCCTTTTCCAACCCACTCATACAGCAAATGAGTAAGGCAAGACCTGAAGAAGGGATTTGACTTAAGATCTCAGTGGTGGTCCTAAGCCTTTTCATGGCCATTATCTTCTCTTTAATTTCATCCCAGTCTTTGATGTGGGGTGAGCCATGGATTAGTACATCCATTTTATAAGTCTTTGGGTTGTTTGCCTTTTTAGCTCTCTACCTCATCTCAAAGATATCAAGTCACCCTCTTTTGCATGTGAAAAGATCAGGAAAGTTATAGAATCTCCTGTTTCTTCATATGAAAAACGAGTTATGGCAGAGATAACTAAATAATAAGGGAAATCAAATTGACTTGCCATATGGAGTTGAGAATGGGATTGAATGGAGTGGAACTCAGGGTGATGGAGCAGGGGGAACAGTTTCAGCAAAGCATGAGGCACATGAAGGCAGAGTCTGCTGGAAACAGGGGGTGAAGGGTGTCAGAGGGATCTGGGCAGTGGGATGGCTGGGCCTGAGTGTAGAGGGCTTTAAATACCACATCTGTGGAGGACTTTAAATACCAGATCACATGCATCTGAACTTGAGTCTTGAGTCACGGGAGACCATGGAAGAGCTTTACACAAGGCAGTGACCTCATCAGATTGGTCATTTGGAAACATCACTCTGGAAGTTAGGCACAATTCGGGTAGAGGAAGATACTATAAGTCGGGCACTGGTTTGGGGCACTTGTCAAAACAATCTATAACCACCCATAGCTGCTTGTTCTGCTGGTGCCGTTAGGTTCTTTGGCAGATAACAGAAAACTCTCAGGCCCTGATGGCTTACCCCAGGCCAGCTTCTCCTCCCCACCCTCCATTCAGCCACTCTCAGAGCCTGAAAGTTTGTCTTCATGAGACATGAAAAGAACATGGCAAGAGAAACTGCCATAACCCACTCTCACATGGCAGGAAAAATGCAAGCAAAGAGGAGACAGCAAGCAAATGCTGTCTGTTTCTGGCTTGTGACTGTGGTTCAGCTCTGATGATGCAGTAGAAGCAGCTTTGGCCCTCTGGAGACCTGTTCTAGACTCAGCACTGCCTCAGTTCATCGTGTCACCTTGAAAAATCACTTTCCTTTTCTAGACCTCCCATTCTTCACCTGCAAAGGGAGAGGATGGGACTAGCTGTTTGCTAAGGTGGCTGTCGTTCTAATACTTTGTAATTGCATCCTCTTCTTCACTACCTATGAATCATCTATGGGACTCAACTCTGAGGCCTGCAAAGAGTCTCTACTCAACCTTGGTCCTTCATAATCATAACTGCTACAAGCCACTGTCCATTTACCATGTACTTGCCACTGTGCTAAGCCCTGTGTAATTGCATTTCATCACTACAACTACCCTAGTAGGTAGGTGATATTATTATTTTCATTTTACAGATTTGGGAAACTGATGCACAGATTTAGTAACTTGCCCAGGGTCACCCTTAAGAATTCAGGTCTGTTAGCCTCCACAGCCATGCCCTCAATGCCTGTACCTTAATGCCCAGCGCCAAGCTCAGATCCATGCCTGGATCCCTTGTTGCTGTTAAATCACTTCAGTCAGGTCTGACCCTTTGTAACCCTATGGACCGTAGCCCGCCAGGCTCTTCTGTCCATAGGATTCTCCAGGCAAGAATACTGGAGTGGGTTGTCATGCCCTCCTCCAGAGGATCTTCTCAACCAAGGGTTCAAACTTGCATCTCTTACATGTCTTGCATTGGCAGGCAGGTTCTTTATCACTAGCACCACCTGGGAATCCCCCTGATGCCCATAGTAGCACCTTCTAAGTTCTCTGTGGTCTGTATCAAACCGCGAGGGAAAAATTTGTCTGGGACTCTTCTCAGCTTTGTGAGTGTCCAGACCCCACCCCCACCCAGAGAGCTCTGCTGAGGATCTTGCCTTCTGTTTGCTCATTTTAATAAGATCGTTCCCTCTCTTGATCTTGAGTGATGACAGGTAGCCAACTAGAACTAACTACAATGTTAACTTTGCCTTGAAAGCCTCCACCTGCTCCCCAACTGGAGACAGCTTGAGCCATGAGCTCATTAAGCAACAGAAGCCTGTCTCCCCACCGCCTGGATACCAGCAAGAAAACCCATAATAGACCTGCTTTTACATTGAGTTGAAAGAGCATCACTCACCCAGTCCTGAACAACTTGCTTTCAGCCCCCTCCCCATCTCTTCAATTAGCTGCCAATTAGGCATCAAGGGTTCCCTAGCCTCCTGCCAGCCCCTGACCTGAAACAGGAGAGGACCTCAGAGCTCTCAGCCCAGGTTCAAAGGCATTTTGATTGTGTGCCTGAGTTTACCCCCACTCTCTTCACTTGGGCCTGGCTTCCTTTCAAAGTGAAATGCTTTAAAGGGAAAAGAAAAGAAAACCACACAAACTGGGGAGGCCCACTGGGACCCCTCTGGTTCAAACATCCAGTTCAGAGGGCCTCCCGATCACCCTCCCACACAGCTCCCAGCACATCCTGGGATTCAGCTCACCTACGCCTCCCACTCCAACCCCTTTGGCTCCCAGTCACTGGGGGAGGGGGATGGAAGGGAAAGATGGGTAGAGCAGAGGAAAGGGAGTGGGGAGGGAGGCGGTAGAGATGGCAATGGAGACAGATAGAAATGGGGGAACATCAGAGGAAGCACCTGCTAAGTCCCCCGTCCTCTCTGGGGAGGCTGAGCTACAGATGAGGGTCACCTTTGTGGTCCTTCAGCTGCCAGGGAATCTGATGCTTGGTGACGAAGAACAGCATCCTGTACTGGATTCTGGGGTAGAGTCGCAATCATTCCAGCCTGGGGAAGCGTCCCCTCTCCTTCAGTTTCTAAGCCCTTCTCCTCCCTTATACCAGCCAGGCAGGGCTGTTAGGTACAGGTGTTCAGGCTGTGCACTGCATAAAGCTGACATAGAGGGACTTTTATGGAGGGGGGAGTGCATGGATGAATGTGGGGAATCCAGCCCTCCCAGCAGCCCTGGACGAGCCTCTCGTATGCATAGTCAGAGGTACACACTGCCTGGAGGCTGCTCCAACCCTGATTCTTCCAAGCCACGCCCAAGATCCCTTCCCTAGTGAGCTGTGCTGTGCTTAGTCGCTCAGTCGTGTCCGACTCTGCAACCCCATGGACTGTAGCCTGCCAGGCTCCTCTGTCCATGGGATTCTCCAAGCAAGAATACTGGAGTGGGTTGCCATGCCCTCCTCAGGGGATCTTCCCAACCTAGGGATTGAACCCAGGTCTCTGGCATTGCAGGTGGATTCTTTACCAGCTGAGCTACAGGGAAGCCCCTCCTAGTGAGCTGCTGCTGCTGCTGTTAAGTCGCTTCACTCGTGTCCGACTCTGTGCAACCCCATAGATGGCAGCCCATGAGGCTCCCCCATCCCTGAGATTCTCCAGGCAAGAACACTGGAGTGGGTTGCCACTGCTTTCTCCAATGCAGGAAAGTGAAAAGTGAAAGCGAAGTTGCTCAGTCATGTCCAACTCTTAGCAACCCCATGGACTGCGGCCCACCAGGCTCCTCCATCCATGGGATTTTCCAGGCAAGAGTACTGGAGTGGGGTGCCATTGCCTTCTCCGCCTAGTGAGCTATCTGAGACCAAACTTCTGTCCCCACTGCCCAACTCTAAAGAAGGTAGAGATGCTCCAAAGAGACCCTCCTACCAATTGTCTCCCTACAGCCCATGATGACATTCCTGCCTCCAGGCCTTTGCTCATGCTGCTGTCTCCAGCCTCCTCCACCACTCTCCCTTATGCCTAAGTCCATTCTTCTTTGAGGCCTACGGAGTCCCATCTCCTCCCTGAAGCCTTCCCCGCCCTGGGGGCCACACCTTCTGTGTGTACCTGAAGTTCACAGAGTGCCACCACTTCTCCCTGGCCATTAGCTCCTTGACCTATAGAGAGACTTCTCTTTTGTCTTTTTTATGTGTCATTGTGACTACCGCCCCCTCCCATCCCAACCCCCGGTCATGAGGACTGAGGGCAGGAGCCATGTCATCTTTTTATCCCCAGGTCCTGAACCATTTCTTACATCGATTTGTTGGTTTGCTCACTGAATCAACATACAGTAATATGGGGCTTCCAACACCCAGCAGACAGCGTGCCGGTCATTGCATGTACAGTGGGGAACAAAGTGGACTTGGGGCCTAACAGAGATGCCCTCGCTTCCCCAGGCCATGCATGGCAACACAGCAAAGACTACGGTGACAAACAGCTGCAGCTCTGCCACAGGCACGATCCATGGAGCCAGTGGGACGTGGGGCAGAGAGAATACCCACCCTGCCGTCCTCCACCAGGGCAAAGAGCAAGGGGTTAATGGAGAAATGCCCTGGCTGTCTCGCCCCTCGGTTGGGATAACTCCACTCCGTGTGCTTGGTTATCTCCCAGAAGTCCAGGTGGATTAACACCTGCTGCGCTGCGTCTTCCTTCTTTTCCCCTCGCCACAGAGTCACCTTAGGGTCTGCTTCCGTGGAAGCACACGCTAAATCTGTCCCTGAAGGTGGGGTTG
Source organism: Bos taurus (assembly GCF_002263795.3). NCBI lineage: Eukaryota > Metazoa > Chordata > Mammalia > Artiodactyla > Bovidae > Bos > Bos taurus. Next base: position 12,879,296 of record NC_037337.1, on the reverse strand, counting down.
AGGACAAGCCAGGTGACGATGATAATGACCTATTATCAATCCAACTCAGCTCCCTGTGAGTTTACCCTTGCATGATACCTGGATCAGTGACTTTGTTTATTCATTCATTCATCTCCACACTTTCCGGGAGGGTTTGTCACATAGTACTGAGCACCTTCTACTTGCAAGTCGTTAAGTGAGGTACTTTTACACCGTACACTGACCCCAACTCTCTCCGGCCTGTAAGACCTATTGTACAGGTGAGGTAAGGAAGCTAAGTCTCAAAGGACAATTCAGCTTGCCCAGGGTCACACAGGTGGTAAGAAGCAGAACTGGGATTTGCACCCAGGTCTGTGTGATTCCAAAGCTCTGAGGCCTGATGGGTAAGCACCCACTTCAAACAAGGCAAACAGCGGTAGGCACAATGACTTTAGAGTGAATGGGGAGAAGGAGGGTTCCTAAAAGCTTCCCTAAGGGAGAGGCATTTAATCTGAGTCTTAATGGATGGGAGGGTTTCGAGAGATGGAGAAGTTTCCTGGGCAGGGTCTGCAGGGCTTTAAGAGTGAGTCCCACGTGAAGGACAAGGAGAGGTTCTCCAGAGTAGGCTGAGCTGCCCTCCACCGGATAGAATGAGGGATACTGAGGCCCAGGCCACTTTTGCTAAGTTCAGCTCATTAGATTCCCTCTAAAATCCCAGGCCCCTGTGGGCTCAAAGGATGTCCCAGAAGCTTCAAGTGTAAATATCCCACTTAATGAAGCCACCTGCCACTGCCCACTGCAGGCCACACCCGTGGTCATCAGAAATTCAAGGGTCATTAACTGCGTTCCGTTTGCTTGTGAGCTGCTGTTTCTCACCAGTCGACTGACTTGGAAATCAGCTTCCAGAGAGGCCCTGGCCTTCCCTGCAGCCCCGAGACTCCTCCTCATGGCTCTCAGCTGCACGGGGGTACCCACCACCTTGTAACAGGACTCTCACCTCTCCTACTTCTGGCAAATGCAGCACTCACATTTAGGGATGGGTGAGACAGTCTTCAGGAGTCATTGCTTGATGCCCAGAGACATAAATAACAATAAGGGGACTATATTTAGTCCCCTGGAGGTGGGCACATAATCTGTGAGATCTCAGCCTGTGTGCACTGTTAGCACATTTTCTGAGTCACCCAGATGCTCAAGCATGGAGCTGCCCCAACTGGTGCTTCTCCCCATTCATGCCCATCTATCTCCTGCCTGGTGGGATGATGAGGGGAGCCTCTCAGAGGCACCAGGCAGAAGGGGGCTCGTGTTCACCCCGTCCACCCACGTCCTCCTAAACCAGAAGGTCCTGGCTGACGCAGGGTTGGGCTGCATAGAGGGACCATGTCCCTCCTGGCTCAGGGTTGGAAGTCCTGCCCACAGGGAGTCCTGCTTGCCTGCTTCCACAGAGTCCTGCTGAACCCTCCAAGAGCTTCCCATTGCTCTTGAGAGAAAACCCCAGCTCCCGTCACAGGCATATCTGGCCCGTCTGCCTCATGGAGTCCCTCCCTCACTTCTCTCAGAACTTACCAGCCAGGCCACCCGCTTCAAGGTCTGCCAACCTTTCCCCACCTCAGGACATTTGCCCAGCTTTTACTTCTACCCCGAAGGCTCTTACAGTCACCACGACTGCCTTCTTCTCATCCTTCAGCTCTCATCATACACGTCACCTCCCCTGAGGGGCCTTCCTTGACCTCTCAATTGAACCCCTATATTCATTTACCATCAAGCTGCTATTTGCACCTCCATACCCTTGTTGCAGCTTGTGATCCTTGTTAATGGAGTCACTTGTTGAGCAAGTGTTTATTGAGCATCTGTTGTGTGCCGGATGCTGTCCTAGGTGCTGGGGACACAGTAGTGAAGGAAATAACTCCTCGGGGAGCTGACATTCTAGCGGAGTCCCTGACAAAAAACAAAAAGGTGAAAATAAGTGTATGGTACAGTGATAATATAACATCAGATAGAATAAGTTCATGAAAGGAAAAATAAAGCCAGGGGGATGGAAGAGAGAACTTGGAAAGGATGGTCCATGAAGGCCCTCAGGAGGTGCTGTTTGAATAAAGGCCAAAATAGAGGCCTTTACTTTTTTTTTTTTTTAATATTGGCTATAGAAGGCAATGGCACCTCACTCCAGTACTCTTGCCTGGAAAATCCCATGGATGGAGAAGTCTGGTGGGCTACAGTCCATGGGGTCGCTAAGAGCTGGACACGATTGAGAGACTTCCCTTTCACTTTTCACTTTCATGCATTGGAGAAGGCAATGGCAACCCACTCCAGTGTTCTTGCCTGGAGAGTCCCAGGGATGGGAGAGCCTGGTGGGCTACTGTCTATGGGGTCACACAGAGTCGGACACGACTGAAGCGACTTAGCAGCAGCAGCAGCAGCATATTCACTATTGGAGAAGGCAATGGCACCCCACTCCAGTACTCTTGCCTGGAAAATCCCATGGACAGAGGAGCCTGGTAGGCTGCAGTCCTTGGGGTCCCTAAGAGTCGGACACGACTGAGCGACTTCACTTTCACTTCTCACTTTCATGCATTGGAGAAGGCAATGGCAACTCACTCCAGTGTTCTTGCCTGGAGAATCCCAGGGATGGCGGAGCCTGGTGGGCCGCCGTCTATGGGGTCGCACAGAGTCAGACACAACTGATGCGACTTAGCAGCAGCAGCAGCATATTCACTATGTTACACAATGTATTCTTTTTTAATTTTTATTTATTTACTTACTTTTGGCTGTGCTAGGTCTTCGTTGCTGACATGGCTTTCTCTCGTTGTGGCAAGCAGGGGCTACTCTAGCTGTGGTGCATGGGCCTCTCTTTGCAGCGGCTCCTCTTGCTGTGGCTCACAGGCTGTAGCACGCAGGGTCAGTAGTTGCGTGGCGCGCAGGCTCCGTAGCCGCATGGCACGCAAGCTCCGTTGCTCTGCAACATGTGGAATGTTTCCAGGCCAGGAGTGGAACCCGCGTCCCCTGCACTGGCAGGTGGATTCCTAACCACTGGGCCACCAGGGAAGTCCCTTTACTGTTTCTTGTCTGTCTCCTCTCCTGGACTATAAGCTCCTTGAAGGGACCCTGGATGTTTTATTCCCCGCTTGATCCACAGTGCCTGGCACTCAGTAGGCACTCAATAAAGCCTTATGAAGTGAGTGAACAAATGGACAGCTGACCAGACCTCCTACCACTGCAGCAGAAGCATCTTTCCTTCACTTCATCAGCAGATCCCAGAAGCAGCTGGTCCCCGTCCTTTGATAATAACTCTCAATAGACAGGAAGGCCATTTGTCACTCAGCCCTCAGGTCTCCTCTCTCCAGGGAAACTGGAGGTCCTCACCCAGCTGATGAATAGAGTGTCCTCTGACTGGCAGGCCCAGCTGGGAGCTGCTCTCAGAGTCCCTCCCTATGCAGGGACAAATGGACCATGACACGTGTGACACACGTGTGACACAAATAGCAAGGTGGAATTGAGTGGGAAACCTCAAATACCAAGGAGACATGGCTTCCTGCTGATAGGTGGGTCCTGTGTTGAGTGACTTCACTGGGGATGTGGCACCATGGAGAATGGTGGATGGGATCAGGGCCTAAAGATGTGGAATCTCAGCTCTCTTAAGTAGGCCGGGGCCTTGGGCAAGCGGCTTTGTTTCTCTGGCCCTGCCCATCTGAGTAATGGGAGTACCAATGTTTGCTTTGATGACCTGGAAAGCATAGAGATGCTTTGGAAAGTCAAGGGTGTACAGATAAGCAGAGTTATTCCAAATAACAAGTAATTTGTGCAAAGCCTTTAAAGAATAGTTGCATAAAGCAAGGCAAACCTGCATGTGTTGTCTTTATTGTCAAAATTCTATTTATGCCTATAATTCAGTGGGTGCCTGTGAGCAGAAATTCAGAGCACACACATGTGCCCCAAGATTCAATGCTTTGTTTCCTCTGGGTTTGCTATTCTCTCCATCACCGAGTCTTTGTCTCTGATAGTTTCTCCAGGTGATTCAGAGATCTCAGCATGTCTGAAATGCTGGGAAGTTTAGGGCTCCTCTAGTGCTGCCCCTTCATTTTATGATGAGGAAATTGAAGGCCAAAGAAGATAGGTGATTTGCCTAAGGCCACACAGAAAGTCTGCCGTCCATAACCCCAAGATAGGACCAGAGGCCAGGAAAGGAAAGAGGGTGGAGGCTCTCCTTAGGCATGATATCACTTCGTGTTTCCTCAACTAACAATGGAGATTATGGTGTGGTTGTCATTGGTTGTTCAGTTGCTGACTTTTTGCAACCCTATGAACTTCAGCAGGCCAAGCTTCCTTGTCATTCACTATCTCCTGGAGTTTGCTCAAACTCATGTCTATTGAGTTAGTGATTCCATTTAACCATCTCATCCTCTGTCATCCCTTTCTCTTGCTCTTAATCTTTCCTGGCATCAGGGTCTTTTCCAATCAAAACGTGGTCTGCTGGAGAAGGGAATGCCAAACCACATCTGTATTCTTGCCTCAAGAATCCAATGAACAGTATGAAAAGGCAAAAAGATAGGGGGTTGTTGGGAGGATTAAATGAGATACTACTTATAAAGAACTCAGACAGAGGTTCATCGATAACAGGGCTTACTCTGTGTTAGCTGCTACTGTCCTGACCATACCAGCAAGCACCAACACCACCACACAGCCATTCTGATCAGTGGGTGCCCTGCCCTACCAGTTATTGAGTATTCTTAATGGTTACATTCATCATTCCCAAGCCCCTAGCCTTTTAAGCAGCACAGTAGTTCATAGGACTTCCCAGAAAAGACAGAGAGGACAGAAACCTTGCCCAGCCTGGTCTCCCATAAAACCACCTATAAACCTGTCTTGGTTTGCTCACAGCCCTCCTCTGAGCTGTGTTCTAGCCTCGTGCCATTCAGGGTGCTTTTCTGTGGACCCAAAGTCCAGGACTTGTCACTGGCCAGTGATAAGTAAAAACATCGATTGTAAACGTTTAGAAACTTGCAGCCGTTTCGACAGCATTGTGAGAGCCAAGCCTACGGTTGGTGGACTCCTCTGCTGAGCAGGACATAGCTATGTGAATGTGTCAGAGGTTCATGGAGAGACCCACGTGGTGTGACCCGTGGAGTCATGCCCAGGTAGGACCATGAGTCTCAGATGGGTTGGAAAACAAAACTGTTCCTTTCCCAAGGATAGTTTGAGAAGCCATGATCTAGCCTTCCTTCAGTGAAGCAGACTCCTCAGCCTGTTCACCAGACCTTCTGCAGTCGGGCTGCGTGTACCCACCTCCCCCACTGAGGGCCGCTCTCCACTCTGAATTCTCCCTCCCTGCCTTCGCAGCCCACCACTCAGACTGTCTTCCGCTTACTTTCCCACCTATTGAAATCTTATCCCTCTTTCTAGATCCGAAGCCAAATCCTCTCTCTTCGCTAAGGCCCTCCAAGGTCCCCCATCACCCCCTCAATCTCCCTGTGCCCTTTCACCTCCAGCAAGCACTGCTCCCAGTCTGTCTCACTCGGTCCACAACTGCTGCCCATGTGCCTGAGCTGGGTCACTCTGTGGCCCCTGAGGCCCAGCTGGGCCTCCCATCCTTTTGAAGCCCCACCGAGTCTAGACCTTACATCTAAACAGTTTTCAGCAAATGTCAGCCCAGCTGATCCAGAGCACCAAGTGTACCAGTTGGCTCCAGGTGCTACCTTTGCCAAAAGGAAAAATGGCTCGGATGTGAACCCATTACGTGGGAACAGTCATGGTGTAAGCCCTGCAGGACCACCACTATGTCTGCGGGTGAGAGCAGCCTTCCGTCAGGCCTCGGGGTGTGACATCAGCTCTCAGGATGAGTGGCTGGGCAGAGGGTTCCAGGTCCATCCTGCCCCTGGCCCACAGCTGACTCTCCACATGACTCTCCAGGCTGCCCTGGCCCAACTCATCACCTCAACTTGCTCAACTGGCTCCTTGTGCCTGTGACCCCAGGAACAGCTCTACACAATCCCGCCACCCTCCTCCTTCTGCCCACCTGATGAGAAATACCCGCCTCCATCATGAACAGGGAACAAGCGAGCCTGGCTTTAGTTCAGAAACGCTCTTTGGCCTCACTAGGGAAGCCAGCCTCCACTTTCACTGCTTCTTTCCCTGCTTTCCGCATATTCCCTGTGGGGACAGTGCCCGAAAGTTCCATCAGAACAGAGACCCCACGTGCCACTTTGACTGCCTCTCCTCAGTGTCCATGGCAGAGCTGGCCGGAAGTGGCTGCTCACTGGTGAGGTGAAGGAGAAGGCACTACTTTAAATTGCAGCAAGAAATTCCTCAGCTAGACCAGAGGAAGAACTTTCTGACTGTGAGAGGAATTAAACAGACATTTAAAGGCAGAAAAGATCTTAGAAGATGGGTTCCCACCCCGCCTCCATTCAGCTGTTTAACCCTTTGTCCTGTGTGAGAACCCAGAGGAAAACTCAGCAGCTCTGGAGCTGTGGAGGTGGGCGGTCCAGAGCCCCTGTCATGGCCCCAGCCCCAGGTATAGGACCCTGTGGACTCTGTGGATTGCAGCTTCACACCCACTCATCTAGGCTAATCCTATCTCTCTGCCATGGGAGACACCGAGGCCTGGGTGGGTGGTACCTTCCAAGGCGCATGACAGCCTGAGAGGGGCTCTCCCACCAGACAGACCTCACTGTGTGAAGCAAGTCAGAGTGAAAGGCACGCTGGGAAATGGCGGATGAGGCTGTGGGATGAGTTCACACCTCATGGGAGACAGGCTTGTACCCCATGACCTTCCAATGTCCTTTCCCGCTCGGCCTGTAAGTTCACCTTCCTCAGACCCCACATCTGGGGGTCCCACTCCCACCCCACAGAGCTTCACCAAATTCCCTTTGATCCCCAACCTCTCCCCCAGCTCCTCAGCCCGGGGTTTGCTCTGGAGCTTTGAAAGGGGGGTGAAGGCAGGCCCCGCTGGGGAGGGTGCCAGCCTGGGCAGCAGGACCCCTGGCTGGTCTGTGTGTCTTTGCCGCCTTTGAAAGGCCCTTCCAAAAAGGTAATTCCTTTGTGCGCAGACATGATTTATGAGACTTTCTGGGCAAATTGTAGAGATAAATGGTCTTTGGGGCTGGGAAGCTTCAAAGGCAGTGATGCAGGCAGATCAGAGGGAGCCAGGCAGCTGGGAGCTGGGGCCTCATTAAAAGCCTCTGGTACGGGGAAGGGGGCAGGAGGCTCTGAGCAGAGCCGAGGAACCTCAGGCCGGCCCCTGGCCCATTTGGGGCAGCCCCAGCTTACCACCCTGTACCTCACTGACTCCACTGCTGAAGTGCAGGAGGCGCGAGTGCTGGGACCACCGAGGTGCATTTATCCAGAGGTGGGTGCTGCCCGGGGCAGAGGCTTTGAGGACAGAGGAGAGTGGCGCATGAATTCTAGAGTGGGTTCTGGGAGAGAAGGGGGAGATAGGGCAGGAAGTCTCAGCTCCAGGGACCTCACCAGCCTGGGGTCTCACCCCCCAGCCCATCACTGATGACCTGGACATCCCCCTTCCACTCTGGTCTCAATATCCTCTGTGTATAAGGACAGCGCAGGTGTAAATGAGTTCTGCTGTGCTTCCCTTGTGTCCGATGCTCTCTTGTTCAAGGCCCTGTTTTCAAATGTCCCCATCTGAGAAACAGGCCAGAGACCACACTGGCCGCGAGGTGATGGGCGAGTCGCCTAACCACACTTGACCTTGATTCCTTCCTCTAGAGGATGTGGATAATCATAGCTATGCTGAAGAGTCATGGTTTAAACTGAACAAGTACCCACTGTGAAGTGCCTCACACCTAGTTTTGCTCCACATTACCTGACCACATGATATCGCAGTAGTCTTTGTCTGAAACAATCCCTGTGAAGTTGATAAACTTGATTTCCACACCTTCCCATCTCCTCTCCCCAAAAGCAGGTTAACACACATGCACATATGTCCTTCCTAATCTGGAGCCTGGGTCTACTCATTGCTGCTTGAATGTTCACAGATAACTGGGGTATGAATGGCTGGCAGTGCCCCATGATGTCACCGATACCCTCCCCACACAGCCTTATACAAACATGGGATGATGTGCAGTTTAACAGGGGATTGCCTCAGACGCTGAGGAATGGAGTCCTACCAGGGCAAGGCCAGGCAGCCTCGGCAGTATCTTGAAGCAGGAGTTCAGGGCTGATTTCCAGAAGCATCTATCCACAGAAAGATGTAGGGTGCTGTCTCCCCACACCTGCCTGATATTCTGAGGGTGTGATTTCTGGTTAAAATGGAGTTGGTTGCCCGGAGCTGTGGTGGAAGCTGTGGCGATGAAGATGGGGAAGGTAATGAGCCGAAGCCACTGACTTTGCTCAGGGCGTTTTGATGTACCTACTGGCTTCGTTCCCTCCTCCTGCCCTGTTACCCAAGACGCAGCCAGCACCCAAGCCCTCTGACCTGACAACGGGCAGTCTTCCTAGTTGTAGCTGCCCCAGCAACGGCCTTCCCAGCACCCCTCCATCATCCCCAGTCCTGACGGGCCAGTGTTTCTGTTTGCTTGTCTAGTTCTCAGATCAGCTATTAGAACATAGTGAGTGTTCAAATGTTGTTTGACAAGCAAATAAATGAGCCTAACTCATCGCTCTGAAGCTGGTTTGGGGGGATGGAAAGAGTTTTAGATCGACCTGGCCAGGTAGTTTCAAATCTAGTTCTCCATTGTGACCACAGGTAAATCACTTGGCCCCTCTGATCAGTTTCCTGACTTGGAAATTGTAGAGGGTGCACAAGATGCCCGCTGAAACCGGGGGCTAAGAAAACCAGTCTTGGACTCTGAACTCTGCCTTTTGGAGTTTGGGGTACCTTTCCCAAGGAGACATTTGTCAATATCTGGAGACATTCTTGGTTGTGGAAGGCGGTGGTGGGGGGGGGGGCGGGTTGCTACCAGCATCCAGTGGGTGAAGGCCAAGGATGCTATTAAACATCCTATAATGCGCAGGACACTCCCATGACAAAGAATTTTCTGGCCCCAAATGTCAATCATGCTGAGATTGAGAAACTCTGATTTACTTATTTCATGTCTTTGAGCCTCAATTTTCTTAGTTGAAAATGGGATAATAATCCACCTCACATCAGTTCAGTCACTCAGTTGTGTCCGACTCTTTGCAACCCCATGAACTGCAGCACACCAGGCCTCCCTGTCCATCACCAACTGCCAGAGTCCACCCAAACCCATGTCCATTGAGTCAGTGATGCCATCCAACCATCTCATCCTCTGTCATCCCCTTCTCCTCCTGCCCTTAATCTTTCCCAGCATCAGGGTCTTTTCAAATGAGTCAGCTCTTCACATCAGGTGGCCAAAGTACTGGAGTTTCAGCCTCAGCATCAGTCCTTGCAGTGAACACCCAGGACTGATCTCCTTTAGGATGGACTGGTCGGATCTCCTTGCAGTCCAAGGGACTCTCAAGAGTCTTCTCCAACACCATAGTTCAAAAGCATGGTTTGTCTCAAATCCTCTTTGAAACAAGGCAAGGTATGAACTAATGGCACAGGTTTAGTAAAAGGATTAGGTGAAACAACCCCTATGAGAATACAGACAGTCCAACAGGAGGCTCACGGGGTTAGGGTTTTGCTGTGTGTGTTTAGTCCTTCCCCGCGGTGGCCTTTGGGAACCCGTGGAAATGCAGAAGCAGCCTGCATTCCATGCAGCCATGGTGGATTCTGCCTTCCCTTAACAGGAGATGTAGACAGCATGGTTAAATAACACAGAGTAACAGATGTAATAAACAGATCACTAAGAGCTAATGGTACATCATTATAATCCTGTGCTGTAGGCATCTGCTAGGCTTAGAGACTGTGTCAGGAGATTTGGGTTTTAATCTACAGCACCTTAGTCTATTAATATTTAATTCCAGCCATTTAAGTGGTGGAGAGATAGGGAGCAGAGCCATGGCTTGGCTCGGAGCCTGGGTAACCACCTCGAATTTTCCTTTCCACACAAGGGCAAACATACCGTCTTACCCTGTCCCCTCTGGCCTGTTCTCAAATGGGGACAGTGAGCAACAGAGCATAGAATCACCCTAGAAGGGGAAGAGACCCCAGCATATACCTACTGGTGTTTTTTTTTTTTTTCTTTTCCACTCTGGTTTCTCACAGGATATTGAATATAGTTCCCTGTGCTATATAATAGGACCTTGATGTTTATCTGTTCTATAGGCAATAGTTTGATTTGCTAACCCCAAACCCCAATCCAACTCTCCCCCACCCCATACTGATGTTTCTTATGCTGCAGCTAAAGTTCCAATATTTTGGCTACCTGATGCAAAAAGCTAACTCACTGGAAAAGACTTTGATGCTGGGGAAGCCTGAGGGCAGGAGGAGAAGGGGGCGACAGAGTATGAGATGGTTGGATGGCATCATTGACTCAGTGGACATCAATTTGAGCAAACCTCAGGAGTTGGTGATAGACAGGGAACCTGGCATGCTGCAGTCCATGGGATCACAAAGAGTTGGACACGACTGAGCGACTGAACAACAACAACAACAAATACAGAGGGCGTAGTTCTTCATTATGCAGTGATCTGATCACTTGTGACAGCCTAATCCCTCCCTCCCCCATCTCCAGGTGCCCTCTTGGGGAGGGTGACCCACTCTGAACAAGAACCACTGGTCCAAATCTGTCATTTTACGCATAGGAACCCAGAGGCCCAGAGAGGAGCAGGGTCTGCCTGAGATTGTCCAGCGCTGGCTCCAACCCACACTTAAACGCTCCCTCAAAACTGCATCTTGGGTCTGGAAAAACAGACGGGCTTGGCCTTTAAGAATTTGCCGGGGCTTTTATTGGGGCTAGTCAGTAGACAAATGGCCTTGCTCACTGGGAAGTGACTTTATTTAGCAGCTGAAATGGTTTCCAATGGCTGCTGCTCTGTTTCTGTCTTTGTGCCTGCCGCTTTGTAAACTCAGGAGTAATCCCATGAGCTGGCAGCTCGCCCATTTCTTCTCGGGGTGGGTGGAGGCATGGGGACTAAGAGGAGCAGACTCGGGGCCGTGGGCCATTCCTGGGATATGCTCTGACTTTCACTGCTAAGGAGGAGGGTGCATGGGGACTTTGGTCCAGACTCTGGTACAGGCCAGGGCAGCTCAGAGCCATTGGGTTCCAAGTTCCTTTCTACCTCTTGACCTTTGCATCAGCAGCCAGTCCTCCTCCTTGCTAAGTCTCAGGATTGCCATCTCTGGAATGGGAGGAACCATCCATCTCTCCCATCCCCCACCCCTCAGACTCAGCATCCTCCTGCGCATCTCCCTGAAAGGACCCGTGAGAACGCAGATCACCCTAAAGACAGTAGTCCTCACCTGCTGAGCTTTTTAAAATGCCCTGTCCTTGGGCCCTGCCACTCCAGAATAATTATATCAGAATGTCCAGGGCTGAAACCTAGGCCGGAGATGTTTTCCAAACCTCCAGGGTAATGCTGGCAAGCAGCCAGGCAGAGGAGCACTGTCTGAGGACATGAGTGACTGGGAGGAGGCTCTAGGGTCACTGGAGCAGGGCTGGCCAAGCACCCTTGTTGGCACAACCAGATGGCCTGTGCCCAGCTCTGGGGCAGATGATGGGTGAGACTGTGTGTGCATGTGGGGGACAGGGGAGCTGCAAACACGAACTCACCCCAGCTCCCCCGGCTGTAACCCACAGGGACCCCAAGGCTATTAGAGACACCTAAATCTGCTTATATAGAAGTGATAAAAAAGTGATGGTCAACCAAGTTATTGTTCCTAATAGAGAAAGACAATAAAGGCATAGTTCAGTTCAGTCACTCAGTCATGTCCGACTCTTTGTGACCCCATGAATCGCAGCATGCCAGGCCTCCCTGTCCATCACTATCCCGGAGTTCACTCAGACTCACGTCCATCGAGTCAGTGATGCCATCCAGCCATCTCATCCTCTGTCGTCCCCTTCTCCTCCTGCCCCCAAACCCTCCCAGCATCAGAGTCTTTTCCAATGAGTAAACCCTTCGCGTGAGGTGGCCAAAGTACTGGAGTTTCAGCTTCAGCATCATTCCCTCCAAAGAAATCCCGGGGCTGATCTCCTTCAGAATGGACTGGTTGGATCTCCTTGCAGTCCAAGGGACTCTCAAGAGTCTTCTCCAACACCACAGTTCAAAAGCATCAATTCTTCGGCACTCAGCCTTCTTCACAGTCCAACTCTCACGTCCATACATGACCACAGGAAAAACCATAGCCTTGACTAGATGACCTTTGTTGGCAAAGCAACGTCTCTGCTTTTGAATATGCTATCTAGGTTGGTCATAATTTTCCTTCCAAGGAGTAAGCGTCTTTTAATTCCATGGCTGCAGTCACCATCTGCAGTGATTTTGGAGCCCCCAAAAATAAATTCTGACACTGTTTCCACTGTTTCCCTATCTATTTCCCATGAAATGATGGGACCGGATGCCATAATCTTTGTTTTCTGAATGTTGAACTTTAAGCCAACTTTTTCACTCTCCACTTTCACTTTCATCAAGAGGCTTTTGAGTTCCTCTTCACTTTCTGCCATAAGGGTGGTGTCATCTGCATATCTGAGGTTATTGATAGTTCTCCCGGCAATCTTGATTCCAGCTTGTGCTTCTTCCAGTCCAGCGTTTCTCATGATGTACTCTGCATATAAGTTAATAAAGTTAATAAAGGCATAAAAACATAGCAAACTGTGCCTTTAATAAGTGATCTTTCAGTTCAGTTCAGTTCAGTCGCTCAGTTGTAGGGACTTATTATCTAAGAAGGTCCTTGAGACACCCATGTTCATAGCGTCATTATTGACAATAGCCAAACAGTGAAAAGAACCCACGTGTCCCTCAAGAGATGCATGGATAAACAAAACGTGGCAGATAGTAGAATAGTAGAGTACTATTCAGTCATAAAAAGGAATGAAATACAGGTGCAGGCTACACTGTGGAACAACCTTGAAAACGGTATGCTCAATGATAGACACCAGACACAAAGGACTAATTTTGTATGATTCCATTTATGTGAAATATCTAGTTGAAGCAAATTCATAGAGGCAGAAGGTAGATTAGAAGTTGCCAGATGGGAGGAGGGGATGTGGAGTTATTGCTTCATGGTTCCAGAGTTCCAGTTGAGGGTGATGGCAAAGTTTTGGAAATAGCGGTGATAGCTGCTTAACACCATGAGTGTCATTAATGCTACTGAATTGACTGTACATTTAAAAATGATTCAAATGGCTAAATGTATGTTATACATGTTATATGACAATAGAAAAAGTTCAGAAGAAATAAATCATCTGAAGAGGATAAAATTACAGGAAATAGGGCCAGTCATGAGAAACCTGGGCCTTATGACCACCACTCCCACCTGAACCAGTTCCTGGATAAGACCCTTGTGGAAAATAAGCCTCTGTTCTCACATCTTCCTGTGAGTCATCCATGGTGGTCATCTAAGCCCAGGCTGGCCACCGACATCCCACGTCCCCTCTTCCATCAACACCAGGCCATGCCCAGCAGGACAGCAGGGGTTAGAGCTCAGACACCTAGTCACTCCCCAGCTTTGTGACCTTGAACAAGATTGTTCACCTTCCTGGCCTCTGTTTCCTAATCTGCAAAATGGGGCTATGAATAGCACCAGCTATAAAGGGATTGTGAGAATATTTTGAATGTTATTTTACTGATTTGTAGGCTCCTGTTCTTCTTCTATGTTTATTTATTCATTTGACTGTGTTGGGTCTTAGGTTCGGCATGCGGGATCTTCACTGCAGTGCAGACTCTCTAGTTGTGGCACATGGGTTCCAGAGCGTGTGGGCTCAGTAGTTGGGGCTTAGCTGCTCCTCAGCAATGTAGGATCTTAGTTCTCCAATCAGGGATCAAACCTGCGTCCCCAGCTTTGCAAGAAAGTCTTAACCACTGGACCATCAGGGAAGTCTCCTGTTTTGAGAACTGAGAAATTTTACTTTATGCGTTTATCTTATGGCCTGGCATGTATTCGCTGCTCCTTCAAGTGTTGTTAGAAATTTGAAAGTATGTCTGTGCTGAAGGTCAGAGGTTGAGAGAGAGATGTAGTCCCTCCCCTTGTGGGGGCGGGGGAGCACCCAGACCTGGGCCCCACAGCACAGAGGGGTCAGCTGGGGAGGCGCAGGCTAAGAAGGGCAAGAGTTGGCCGGACTAAAGGAACAGAACAAGCCAGGCCACAGACTTTCGGGCGCCCCTCAGTCCTCACTCACTGTCCAGAGAAGATACACCCACTTGAAAAATTCACCCAAAGCCAAATATAATTAGGAAGGAGCATCTGTGACCGAAACAGAAAAACAGTCGGTGAGGGGGTGACATTCCAAGGCCAAATTGGAAAGAGTTTGCGATTGTCTGTGAAAGAATGCGAAGTCCTGTTGTAATTTTAATGATGATAGTTTTTATTCACCTTCAACAGGGTAGATAATTGACTTACTGCCTCATTTCTCTGTCATTGTAGGGAATGAGGTGTTTTTAAGTAGATTTTCTAAGATAACTGAAGCTTATCCCTGTGAACCTTAACTTTTTTTTTTCCACTTAATCACTCTGGAGGGAATGTCTATGGAATGGATTACACACTTCCCTGCCTCCTTAATCAGAATATTCTAAATTGAATGGAACTACTTCCTGTCAATTTGGACGTGAGGGGTTATTCGCTCTTATGTAGTGACTCCGAGTTACTTTGCTTTGTCAGTCTACAGATATTTTCTATTTATTTCATGGGCTTCTACTGTCAATAGAGCTCTTGCTTCTTTTTTTTTTATTCTTTGGAGCCACATTAAACATACATACACACATATAAATACAGCATATATGCATGCACACACACACTCACACACCCCAATCTGTGATCTGAGAACCCAGATCAGGCTTAATGGAATTGCGTTTCCATGTTCTTCTCTAATGCCCTGAACTGCCCTTATCATGACACTTTCAATAAATGCTGCTCCCGAGACTGTGTCCCCACTCGATTGTAACTCCAAGAGGGTGGGACACTTTCTGACCCTAGTAGGTGTTTGGTGAATATTGGTTGAATGAACAAGTAAAAGAATGAAAGCACTCAAGTGCTAGTTCATGGTCTTCATGACGATACCCAGATCCCTCGTCAGAGGCACAGTTTTACTTCTTACTGGGTTTTGGTTGTGACACAGTGAGTGGAGGTCTCCTCTGATAAGTGACATGTCTGATAAGTCTGCCCTGGGATGCACCAAGGACTCGCTGGCTCTGGACTCCAGCAGTCCAATACAGAGCCAAGGTATGAGGGCAGTGACCTGGCCTACCCTTGACTATTACCTCGGGCAATCACATAATTTCCCTGACCCTTTATTTCCTCATCTGTAAGATGGAGAAATAATAAAATCTAATTCACACCGTTTTAAGTGTCACAAGTGAGCATTTAAAATGTGGTGGTTATTATTACTACAATGGAATCACATCATGTGTATGTTAAACTCATGCAAATTTAGCTATATGTGCTTGGCAACAAAAAGAGATAGAGAAATGATACACTAGGTAATTCTGCTAGTCTTTCCATTCACCGAGTAGATGTTCCAGAGAGAAGGTGACGCAGGAGACACACGACTGCTGCGTGCTCCCCAACTCTCTGTCCTGTGCGCCTCTTACAGTGTGAGTGCATCTCGTAATGATAACTGTACTCGGTTTTTTATTGAGATATAACTGACATATACCTTTATATTAGTTTCAGGTCACAGCAGAATGATTCAACGTTTGAATATATTGTGAAATAATCACCACTGTAGGTGTAGTTAACATCGCATGTAGTTATAAATTTTTTTCTTTTGATAGGAACTTTCAAGATCTTCTCTTTTAGCAACTCTCAAATATACAATGCAGAATTATTAACTATAGTCACCGTGCTGTATGCTACATCCCATGACTTACTTATCTTACAACTGGAAGTTGGTACCTTTTGACCACCTTGCCCCTTTCACCTGCTACTTACCTTTGACAACCACCAAACTGTTCTCTGTATCTATGAGCTCTATTTTTGTTCATTGCTTTTTAGACTCCACAGATAAGTGAGAGTGTGTGGTATTTGTCTTTCTCTGTCTGACTTATTTCACTTAGCATAATGCCCTCAATGTCTACACACATTGTCACAAATAGCAAGATTTCCTTCTTTTTTGTGGCTGAATAATATTGTTCCGTATGTGTGTGGGTGTACACATATGTGTGTGTGTATGTGTGTGTGTGTGTGTATACACATTTTCTTTATCCATTCATCCATTGATGAACATCTAGGTTGCTTCTGTATCTTGGCTTGTGTGAAGAACGCTGCAATGATCGTGGGGGTGCAGACATCTTTTCAAGTTAGTGTTTTCATTTCTTTCAGATACATACCCAGGAGTAGAATTGCTGGATTGTATGGTAGTTCTATTTTTAAGTTTTTGGGCAACCTCCATACCGTTTTCTATAGTGGCTGTACCAGCTTACATTCCACCAACAACGCGCAAAAGTTTCTTTTTCTCCACATCTTTGCAAACACTTGCTATTTCTTATCTTTTGGATAGTAGCTAACCTACCAGGTGTGAAATAATATCTTAGTGTAGTTTTGATTTGCATTTCCCTGATAATTACGAGCACCTATTCAAGTACCTGTTGGTCATCTGCATGTTTTCTTTGTAAAAATGTTTATTCAGATCCTCTCTCCATTTTTTTAATCAGATTGCTTGGGGTTGAGTTTTTATTTATTTTGCCACTTAGTTGTAAAAGTTCTTTATATATTTCAGATGTTAACCCCTTATCAGATATGTAATTTGCAAATGTTTTCTCCCATTGGTAGTTTGCCTTTTCACTGTGTTGGTTTCCTTTGCTGCATAGAAGCTTTATAGTTTAATGTAGTTCCACTTGTTGATTTTGCTCCAGTTGCCTTTGCTTTTAGTGTCAACTCCAAAAAATCATTGCTGAGACCAATACCAAGGAGATTATTACCTATGCTGTCTTTAGGAGTTCTCTGGTTCTGGTCCTACATTCAAGTCTCTAATCCATTTTGAGTTGATTTGTACATATGGTGTAAGATAGAGGTCCAGTTTCATTCTTTTGGGTGTGGCTGTCCAGTTTTTTCAACACCATGTATTGAGGAGACTGCCCTTTCCCCACTGTATATTCTTGGCCCCTTTGTTGTGAGTTAACTGACTATGTCTGCATGGGTTTCTTCTGGGCTCTTTTTCTGTCTTTACACCGGTGTCATACTATCTGTGTTACTATAGCTTTGCTTGAAATTAGAAAGTGTTATGCTTTCTTCTTTCTCAAGACTGCTTTGGCTATTGGACTTGATTTTTGCCTCACTCACTGTAGTACCAAGTGGAAAATGCAGAGTGAGGCCTACTCAGAATTTGGCAGCTCAGCTTGTATGTGCATTGGGGGCACAATGAAAAAGGCATGAGGCAAGATAGGGTGACTGGGATTCCAGGCCGAGGTGGTTCCATCTACTAAAGTGATGGACAGTTTCCATGACTCTGACCACTTGACTTTGGTTAGCAAGTGGGAGGTAATGCAGGAGGATTGGTGGGGCTGCTAAAGTGATTCTCCATCACCCTTGTGGTTCCCAAAGAGCCCGTGTACTCATTGGCTTCACTGGAACCTTGTGCTTTTGTCTGTATCCAACACTTGGGTACCACTGTCTGTTTGCTCATCCTGAGCCTGCCCCTGGGACACCTTCCCCAATCCCATTTGCCTGCCCCCTTTTCTTTCTGAGTGTCTAAACCCTAGAATCACTGGAGCACAAGGTCCATTAATCATCTCCTTATCTTTAGGCAGTAGGGACTCTAGCCATTCCAGTCTGCCCAGCACTGAGAGATTTCTCAGAATGAGGGATTTTCCATGGTAACACAGCACATTTTGGTCACTCTGATAGACAAGTGAGACATCTTTTATGGTTCACTTCAGGTGCCGTCTCTTCTAGGAAGTTGCCTGATTCCTTAGCTGGGAGCAGTGTTTTTCTCCACTGAACATCTCCTAGTACATTATTTATGCCTGTCCTTGCCTTAACTCCACATGCACCCCTACTCCAGGATTTGAGAGAATGAGGTTAGAGTTGAGGACATCTTGTTGTGTGTCTTGTATGCGTCAGGTGAGGGTCAGGCTAGGAAGTGGTAGCAGGCTTGGCAGCCTACCTGAAGACTGCCATTCAGCCCCTCTCCACAGCCACAGAGTATGAATTTCTGCAAAGCTGGCTCAGCTATCACTCTGTGAAACGTTTAATTACACATAAAGATCTTCAAGGCTGTCTGTCACCTCCCAGGGAAACATTTCTTGTTCCTGCCCCTTCTGAAGTTAGCTGCTTAGAAAATAATGAGATTGAACTGAAGATGAAGGAAACAGGGGGTGTCAGCATTACTGGTAGGGAGACGCAGTGTGCAAGGGAGATGGGAAGGGTGACGGGGAGTGGAGCCCAGGGAGGGGCAGGGAGTGTGGAGACCTGTTCACAGAAAGTGAGATGCAAGCCGTGAGACAAAGTAATGTTTCAGGAAGAGATGGAAAGAGAGAGATGGGAGCTGGGCTGGGACAGCACCAAGAAGGGGAGTAGAGTCACAGAGAAGAGCGGAGGCAGACTGGAAGAGAAAAGGCCTGGCTGAGAGGAGGAGAGAGCCAACCAAGTAGAGTTTGGCAAAGGTTAAATAGCTTATGGTTTCAGAGTTCCAGTACAGAAGAAGGGTTTGGGAGACTGGATTGACCAGTCTTGGCTGGATTGGAATGACCCTGACTAAGAGATGCATTGAGAAAAGAAGCTTCTGAGCTTGTTTGATTCTTTAGGGGATGGGGGTAGAGGTTGATGACCAGCTGATGGAGGTTATTGGTGAACGCTCCCACCAGAACCCCCTTACTGCCTCTTGTCCAGGGAAGATTGATGCAGAGATGGGAAGGCTGGTCCCAGCCCCTATCCAGGAGAATCCACGGGGATCCTTCTGCCCTGACCCACTCCTCTCTTACAGGCTGTGATAGCGACCACTGGGGCCCCCATTGCAGCAACCGGTGCCAGTGCCAGAATGGGGCCCTGTGCAACCCCATCACAGGCGCCTGCGTGTGTGCTGCTGGCTTCCGAGGCTGGCGCTGTGAGGAGCTCTGCGCGCCAGGCACCCATGGCAAGGGCTGCCAGCTGCTGTGCCAGTGCCGCCACGGCGCCAGCTGCGACCCCCAAACGGGCGAGTGCCTCTGCGCACCCGGCTACACCGGTGTCTAGTGAGTAAAGCCCAGGCGGGACACATGCAAAGGGGTGGCTGGGAGGGTAAGACGGGGAAACACGTGAAGGATCAAGAAAGCTCTGGCTGTAAAATCTGCACTCTGGCCCCAAGTCCTGCAGAGGCTGAACTCCCAGGCCTCACCCACACAGGTCTCAGATCCCTGCTGTCCAGGGCCCAGGGTGCCTGGAACTGGCTTGGAGGACTCGTGGATGGATGCTCTCATGGTGGGAACAGCTGGCTAAACCTTCTTCTAGGAGACCCTTCCTGATCTGGGCTCCAGATTTTGGCTTGGAATTCTCTTCTGATCATAATCCAAGTGCCATTACTGAACCTTCTAGGCCATTTGAGACAGAGTGGGTGAGGGCCCTGGGCAGATATCATGCTTAGATTTGGGGAGATTACTGTGCCTGGTCCTCTTCCCCTGCCTTTTCCCCTCATCCAGTTTTCAGGAGAGGGAGTCTGCATGGACAGGATAGTTGTGACCCCTCAGAGGCAAGATTGACGTTCTCCTCACCACCCTATCAAAGGCTCAGTGGCCACCTCAACAGCCTTAGATCCTGTGGGAGCACCCAAGCAATCTGGCCACAGATACATCTCTGATGGAGGGTGCCTCCTGCCCGCATGTCTGACCAGCTCCAGGGCCAAGGCATTGAGCTAAGGCCCAAGACCAAGACCACAGGCAGACCCTCCCCTGCATCTCGGCAGTGCCCAGTCCTTCTAGAGAAGCTTATGGGGGTGCTGAGAGCCTTCCAGAGCCTGGAAGGGAGTGGAAGCCTGCCCACATTCTCTCTTTCAGAATCTAGGCAGATTCTCATGGCTACATCTCATGGCCTTTGCTTGTGCTGTTCCTTCTGCCTGGCTTGGCCTTCCTCCCCTTCTCCCAGTGAAACTAACTTTACCTTTAAGACTCAAGTAAAATGCCTCCCTCTTAAGGAAGATTTCCTCTGCTTTCCCACCCCAGAAGAGCCCTCTTCTTTATACCGAAAGCCCTTAAGTCATCCCCCATACTGACCCAAGCACACAGCCTCCAAGGACACTGTCTGAGTCCCTCTTTCCCCTCCTGGCCTTGTGCCTTGTATAGTTCATCCTGACCGGGAACTCACTAACTTCTAGAGAGCCCAGGAGTCTTGGGACTGGCTTTGCATGCTGCTGCCTCTCACACCTCTGCTTCTCTATGCAGCTGCGAGGAGCTTTGCCCGCCTGGGAGCCATGGGGCTCACTGTGAGCTGCGCTGCCCCTGCCAGAACGGGGGTACCTGCCACCACATCACTGGCGAGTGTGCCTGCCCTCCAGGCTGGACGGTAGGTGGACCTGCAGAATCGGGGTGGGGCTCTGTAAGAGGTCTGAGCATCCCTCGTTCACATGCACCCTGGAGAGCTAAATTCCTCTCCCATCCTGAATAGCCTCCATCCTCTTTATGGTCATGGGGATCATTAGACACTGCCGGGGGGCCATGGACACAGCTTTGACTGCCGGGGCTCATATCTAAATGCTGTGTGATCTGAAGCAAGTTCCCTAACCTTTCTAAACCTGTGGTCCCTTGTGTGCGAAGGAGTTGAATTCTTCTGATAAGTTGTCTCTGTCTTTTAGCATACTCATTTGAGCTGCCATGGCTCTGAGATGTGGTGAAAAGGCCCTGGTGTAAGGATGGAGGTGGTGCAGGGGAAGGGAGAGAGCAGGCATGGCCCCCCTGCCTTTATAGAACTTCAGATTCCCAGCCTCCAACCCCTATACTCACAGATGCACACAGATATTCTGATTCTGTGGGCCCCGGGATCTGTATCTTAACGTGGGCTCCAGGTGATTCTGAGGTAGCCTCCACCAGTCTAGGTCTCTTGTCTGGGGAAAGAGGGATGGGATTTATCAAATCACAGGCCTGAATCCAGACTTCACATAGTGTTAGCCCTGAAAAAAAAAGCCCTCGATCATTCTAGTCTCTGCTTCCCTAAATCAGGGATAAAATCAGGGGCTTCCCTGGTGGACCAGTGGTTAAAACTCCACACTTCCACTTCAGGGAGGGAGGGTCTGATCCCTGGTCGGGAAACTAAGATCCCATACACCATGTGGCGGGGCCAAAACGAAAACCAACTGGCATAAAAATGGTCAGCCCCGCGCTTCAGAGCGGCATGTTGGCAGAAGGCTCAGATGAGGGCAGTGCAGGCCCCAGGTGCCCTGCAAACACTGAAATGCTCTCCTGCTCATTGTCTATGTCCCTGGATGCCACAGGCAAGCACAGCCTCCCTTATGCCAGCCTGTTCCCCCTGTCAGTGTCCCCACCCTCCACAATCCCAAGCCCCTCAGAAGCAGCAAGTCACCGAGGCTGACCTTCCCGTTTCAGGGAAGCTCAGGGACACAGTCGGCTGCCTCCCCTGGGGCCGGGGCTTTGTGCAGCCAGGAAGGGACAGGGCTGTGGAGCAGGAGCAGGATATTTCGGGAGGCTGTGAACGCAAGGTCGCGGCGGGGGAGCAGCAGGAGGAACGGCCACAGGGCCTGTGACGCAGGCAGATTGGCCAGAGTTCTTTAGAGCAGGGGAAAACCTGGGGGATCATATGGTCCAGCCTTGTCCCAACCTGGCTGCGCACCAGAGTTGCAGTGGATGGGGGTGGGGTGGGGTTAATAGAGATTCCCAGACTCCACTGTAGACCGTCCTGGGCCTGGGATCTCTCTCTCTCTCTTTTTTTAATAAGCTCCCCTGATGATTCTGAAGCAGCCGACCCTGTCTTCAGGTCTGCATTTGGAAAAAATCAATCCAGACTATAGGATTTTCTTCTGTGTTTCACAGAACCCGAGAGTTTCTTGGAGGTAAAGGTGGGCGCAAGTAGCCTAATAACTGGGGCTCTGGGACCCACACACCCCCACATCTCCATTTTAATCTACTAAGAGGTCCTAGGTAAGATTTCACATAAAAACAGGACCTCCCAGCTTTAAGAGGCTTGAATACCACTGGTCTGTTAATACCTTCCTTTCTCAGATGAGGCAGCTGAGGCCCAGAGTGGCTAAGTGACCTGGCCAAGGCCACACAGTTGGAGAAGAGGGAGGTGGAGCCGCAATGCAGGTGTCTTGACTCCTGAATCCAAACTCTTGGTGCCCGTGTGTCTCTATCTCTTCTGAGGAGAGCGAAGTGGCTCCGGACTCTCCCACACCTGCCCGTTTCTCCCACCCTGGACCACTCTCTGTAAAGGCCCTCTCATCTCCAGCCAACTTCTAGAATCCCATCACTCACAGGCTGGGTCCCCAGAGACCCAGCAGCAGGCAGTGAGGTCAGATCAGGATGCGGTAGGGGGAGAACAGGCCACAGGCAGACCTGTACCTGTAAAGTCCTCTCTAGAGAGACTGGAGACTGATGGAGGCTGCTGATTGAAGAGGGCGGCGGGGAGGAAACCAACACAGATAATTTTTTTCCCCTCCCAACACAGTGAGAGGTTTGTTCCTTCAGACAGGAAACTCTGTCAATAGCAGCCTTTGGATTTAGGAACTTGGTGTTTTTAATTTTATTGTAGACAATTGCATTTCTATTTTTGACAGAGCATTTAACTTGCAGATTTGTATGAATCATTAACACCCCTCATGCACACAGTCACAGTGTAAAGAAGCTGCTCCTGGGGCCTGAGGCCCCTCCTAGGGGAGGGGAGAGGGCTGGGGCCAAGGGGACGGTGCAGGGC
Organism: Bos taurus; assembly: GCF_002263795.3. NCBI lineage: Eukaryota > Metazoa > Chordata > Mammalia > Artiodactyla > Bovidae > Bos > Bos taurus. The sequence goes on along the minus strand of NC_037337.1, from coordinate 12,856,498 downwards.
AGAGCGGTCCTCCCTTTATTATCCTCCACTGCCTCATTTGCCTGCCAGCCCCACATGGCTTTAGCCACACTCAGAGATCTAAAGAGTACGATTGCTCACACACAGAGCAGGTCCCCAAAGAACCAAGGCTTCATGCAGACCTGGAGAGGAGCTGCCTGGAACCCTGGCCCCCGGGGCCCCTTCCTCAGGACCCCTAGCCAGTAGGGGTATGCCCACAGGTGTATGGGCAACCCGGTGTATGCCCACAGGACACGACTCTTGCCCAGTTGTGGTAAGCCCGTTCCCAGAGGGCCTCTGCAAAGAGCCTAGGTGGCTATTTCCTCTTGATTTCTGGGCTTTGAGACCTTTCAGAGGAGGAGTCCCAGGTGTGAGGAGTTCACTGTGAGTGAGAAGTGCAGATGGATCGGAGGTAGGAGATATGATCACCTGCCTTAGGCATTCCCAGTCTGATGGTGGAGGCTGGGTACATGCATGTGCATGCACACACATATACACTCAGGAAACAACAGGCCCCAAGAGCTGGGAAAGAGAACCAGTCCTCATGGAGGAGCAAACAGAGGTATTTGTAAAATCCTAGAAGCTCAGGTTTGGGAAGTTTTATTCATGGAGCCCCAAGCCTGACCTGTATAGCCTGGATCATTTCCATAGCACCCAAGCCAACCACTGTTCACTTTCCCCTGAGGGCATCCATGCCACCCGGGACAGCAGTGATCATTAGATGCTGGAGAGGCTGCGTTGTGTTATTGGCTTAACCTCAAGTCCTTCACCGTCTTGCCCCCCTCCTTTCTTCTGCTCCTTTTGTCCATGGTCTTCTTTATGTGCAGCTGGTTTCCAGATTAGGACAGGACCATTTGGCCCATCCAGTCCTGAGGAATAGGACTCTTGCCTCACTGCATCTCCCCCACCTTCTAAATGCCACACAGCCCGAGGTCCCGCGGCTCTAGGAGACATACACGCAGCTGACTATAGGGCCGGTGTGTTAGGGCTGCCATGACAAAGTAGCACACACTGGGGGGCTTCGACAACAAATGTATTTTCTCACAGCTCGGGAGGCCAGAAGTCTGAGACCAAGGTGTTGGCAGCGTTGGTTCCTGCTAAGGCTTCAGCCCCTGGCTTGTAGCTTGTGGTCTTCTCCCTGTGTCTCCACGTGGCCTTCCCTCTGCCCTGTCTGTGTACTAATCTCTTCTCCCAATGAAGACATCAGTCATATTGGACTAGGAGCCACCCTGATGACCTCACTTTAACTTTATTGCCTCTCCAATGGCCCTGTCTCCAGCCACAGTCATATTCTAAGGTGCTGGGAGTTAGGATACGTGAACCTGGGGGACATGATTCAGTTCATAATAGCAGGAAAGAAACCATAAGATCACAGCCCTCTTTTAGACTGATACTCTCCTATCTGCTCTCTCCCCCATCTCTCCCCAAAAAGCTATTCTTCTAACCAGCAGTGACCGATCGATTATGTGGTTCTCCCCCACTCTTCCCTGTCCCAGGTGATATGGGCTCCTACCGCCTCCACCTCATCAGGGGTCTGCTTGGGTTGAATATTAATGAAGGGCCCAGTCATCTCTAATTTAATGAAGGTTCCTTCCTATCTCTGATCCCACTGAATCTTTACAACCACGTGGAACACTGGGGGTTACCACTCTCATTTTAGAGATGAGGAAACTGCGGCTCGGAGCTATCACATGACTTGTCCTCGCTCGGCCGTCTGGAAGGAGATAGACCTGGGGTTTGAGCCCAAGTCCTGACTTTGAGCCCAGTGTTCTTCCCACCCTATCAGGCAGCAGCCCTTCCAAGGTAGCAGATTCTTCCAGCCCCAGGAGCTCGAGCCTGAGGAGGACCAAGCGGTGGGTGGGGAATACTGAGCAGGGGCTGACAGAGGTGCTCGCCGTCCCATCCAGAAAAGGCTCAAGGATGCTCGATTTCCCCAGGAATTCTTGAAAGGAAGCAACCGTTCCTATTGGTCTCTTCAGGAAACCCTGATCATGTCTCAGAAACTCTGAAGAGAAAGGGAGTCTGTGGTCTACAGGATGGATGGATGGATGGATGGATGGATGGGTGTGTGTGTGTAAATATAGGAGGGCTCCACTGTGCTCCATGATGAGGATGTAGGAGATATAAACACAGCCCCCTTAATGGTCAAAGTGTCCTCATCCAGCCCAGGATTGCAGAGAACTGGCCATAAAGACTCCTCCCTTCCCTCAAGAATCCCTACAACTTGTAGGGCACAGTGAGAAAAGCAGGCCCAAAGTACCACCCCCACCACCTCCAGGAAGAAGAGGGACCCCTCATCTGAGTAGCTTTTCCCTGCCCCTCTCCTCACATACACACTCATCTCACCATCCTCGGCTACTGCCTCTACCACTCAGTCGTCCATCTCTGCCCCTCCCAGCCCCCCTTCTCAGCCCCACACTATCTGACTTATATGTAGGGGAGAAATCTGAGTTAAAAGGCCTACTGCTTAATTCATTACAAGTAAATTGGATGATATTGATAGATGACTCTGGTCAGCAGGATTTTCCTGACTAAACTAGCTTCCTCGGGGTTGGCAATTATCGGTGCATAATAATTGTGTGTTGAACTAATTGATTAATTAATTATGGGAGAATCCTTGATCTCCATAAGAGAAATGACCATCTCTGGTGTGGGAGAGGCTAGAAGGGCAGCAGGAGACAAAAGTAAGTTTAGATTCCTGTTTGATAAAGACCAAAGAGTCATATGTATAATTTTAAACTTATATACAGTATCTCATACCACAAGGCTACTACTGGAGGGAAGGGAAAATAGTCCTCTTTCCCACCCCCTGACAGGTCCTACTCCTGAAAGATACCAGATTCAAATCTTTTAGGTGTTTCTGCTGGTGTTTCAATCCATATTTCTCCAAAACATGCTTTACCACCATCTCACAATTCATTAGAGCCTCATTTCAAGTATCTGCTGATTCCTGGTCTCCTGTTCATGTTTTACCGTAATCCTTGGAAAAAGCTGGCTGGAAGCCTGAGGGACAGGAGAGGTGCCAGGCTTGTTGACTGATAGGAGCCTTAAATATCAGTATCTGTAGGTCTTTCCGTTTGACCTCTCAGTGTTCCCAGAAGAAATCCTCCAGAACCCTGCAAGAGGGTGTAGAGCCTGGTCACTAGAATCCTAGGGGCCGAGCAGGGGGAGAGAGCAGAGGGTCTGACTGTTATGCAGGCAGATCCCACAAGATCCCCATTTCTGATGGTCCCCACCCCTTAGCTGTGCTTGGTGTCCTTGTGTCTGAAGCCTTCATGGGTCAGCCTCCCTAAAAGTAAACTGCTGGTCTTGGGAAGGCTGTTTGAAATGGGGGTAAAAATCTGGAATCTAATTCCCTCTTTTATAAACTTCTAAACACTCCTCCTGTTTCAGCACACCAGCACCTTGACCCTCAGAGGCCCCTGGTATCTCTGATTCCTGAGCTTTACTGAGCTTTGTCTTCCGACGCTCCCTTTGCAGGCACTTGTCATTGCTGAGAAAACAGAAACTCCAGCAGATCCTATTCCTCTATCTGCTAGTCCATCTTCCACCGCGTGACATATCTTGTCCTCTATGGCCCCCTCTCCCCTTCATTTTCTCCTTGTAGGTTTATATGTTCCTCCTGCTCCCCTTTACTCTTCTGGTAGCTGGGTTTGGGAAAGAAGTAGAGATAAATGTATGTCTCCACACCACTGTGTTTAATCACATCTCTGCTTTCTTTTTTGCTCAGCACTTTCTCATGTACCAGTGTGAGGGCACCTAGTTATGTTTTCTTGTCTCTCTCTCCCCAGTAGGTTGGAAGGACAGGAATCGAATCTTACCTGTATTTTTATATCCCTAGAGTCTAGTGCAGGGTCTGGTATACAACAGGCACTCATTAGATATGTGCTGAATGATTGGATAAGCAAACTGGTCTCAGTCTGCCCCTCTCTAAAGTGTGGCTTTGGAGTCATGGTGTCCAACTTTCTGTGCTTCTGTGATTGGGGAGAAGGTCCCACTAAGGGATAGGGGTGGTCCCTTGGGCTGTAGCAACTGTGCTACTTCTAGAAGAAGGTGGCCTCAGGATTGCATCTCAGAAGCACCACCTCCACAGGTCTTCCCTCCTGTGTTTCAGGGAGCAGTGTGTGCCCAGCCCTGCCCACCGGGGACGTTCGGCCAGAACTGCAGCCAGGACTGTCCTTGCCACCATGGAGGGCAGTGTGACCACGTGACTGGGCAGTGCCACTGCACAGCTGGCTACATGGGAGACAGGTAAGGATGCTGTTGGCTATCATCCTTACTGGTCATGTTACTCATTTTCACAGCAGCCTTGCAGACAACAGGTCAGGTTTACCAACCTTCTGCCAGCTTTCCTGTTTCTTTCTCAGAAAGCATTCTGAGTCCTCCTGCCAATCCATCCTTCCTGGCCCTCAGCCTGCTGAGGGCACCCACCTTCCCCCAGCCCAGTGACCCAAGCCTGGAATTTGCATTGACTCACCTGGGGAAAGAGGTGGGCACCTACTACCACCCTCTACTTGCTACCCTCCTGGAGGGAGGCAGCAGCACCGATAATCAAAGAAGTTGAGTGTGCACTCTCAGTTCACACATTTTGCACTATTCTTTTTAGAAGTAGATTTTTATTCCTGATATGAGTTCTGTCAAAAGGATACTGACATCAGTTTGCATCCTCTGAAGGCCTGTGGCCTAAGAGCAGACTGAACAAGGGCGCCAATGTTCTGGAATCAAACTAACCTTGCCAAGTGGATAACCCGTAAAATACATAATGGGAGGGTTACCGGAGTTGTGTGTTTCCCATGGCAAGAGGGATTTCATGATGATAGGGAAGGTGCTCTGGGAGAAGGAGAAATGACAGCCAGGGTGTCTGATGGTGAGTGAATTCAGATTTGGTGGAGGACATTTGTCCACAGAATCCAGGTGAATCTCCTCCCTCTCAGTCTGAACTACATCTGTCTCTTTGAGCAGAGAGATGGGCAGTAGAAAGGAAACTCTCACACCCCTTGTCTGCTTCTGTGGGATCCATGTTTCACCTGGATTTTGTTACTCTGCCTCCCCTGCCCAGGTAACATCAGGAAGCAGGAGTCAGGGCTGAATTAACCAATGAGTCCTTCTGGCTCTGACCAACATAGTGGGGTTCCTCCAACTCTCATTGGAGTCAGCCCCAAATCCTAGTGATACCCAGAAAAGAGATTTTCCATTTTCATCCTGAAGCTTGTTTACCCTAGCCTGGAGCCTTTTAAGCCAGATCTGAGCTCTTGGTGAGCTAGTGTTCATCTCGTGAGCATCCCTGGCGTAGAATGTGGGGTGTGGCATCAGGGGACTCATCCCTCTCTGACCTCTGCTGGAGTCTTCGTCTCTGAGGGAAGAAAGGGAGGCAGGACTGATGTGCTGCATCCACCTCCCTATCCCCTCTGTCTCTCCCAGTGAGAAAATGTGCAGGTTGAGCCACAGGGGCAGGAACTGGAAGACCCTGGAACCAAAACAGGACCCCTTGCCACTTGCACATGATGGCCAACAAAACCCATTCACCATTGGAGACAAGCAGGTTGATAGCTCCAGCCGGCTAGATTCCACACCAGGAGACCCAACCTCATCGGCGCTCTCCATTTCCACCACCAAGATGTACCAAATGGAGAAATAACCCTAATCCCTCTGGTTGGGACCCAGCCTATGAACCTGAGACAGAGCAAAGCCCCTCAGACCTTAATGTCCTCTGGCAAGCTTTTGCCCATCAACTCCCGAAGAATTAAAAAAGAGGGCCCAGTAGCATTTGGGTTTCCCACCTAAACGGGCTGCCTGGTGTTTAATATTTTGTAAAATTGCCTCCATTTATTTTGTAAGTGACAGCTGCATGAACCCACCCCACATCGTTGCAAGCATATTAAAGTTGAGTGGGTATAATAACGCAGGCCTCCCCGGATAGGCAGAATCCAGTGCAAATTAAACATGAAACGTAACGAGGGTTTTGCAGCTCATTTTGTAATTTAATTGAGCAATGTATCTGGTTGTTAATGGTAATATCGGACACATTAGATTGATATGTTGCAAAGGAAGGATGTTTAAGTAGAAAACTAATTCCTGATGTGATTACCCTTCTGTTCCACAGGCCCCGTTATTAGTGTGCTTTGTGTAAAATTCATTAGCAGTTGTTGCTTGATCTCTAAATAAATAAGTTGTTTAAATTGTGGGTAGGAAAAAAAAGGCTGATTATGTAAATGGATTAGGTTGTCAATATTTCATTTCCAGATTCTTTTTCTGGGGCTACGGAGTGTCACTTTGTAAATATGACATGGGGTGGAGACATGCCCTTCAGAGAAGGGAGCTCACACTCCAGGACTCTCTCTGCTCAATCCTGCCAGAGGGGAGGGAGCAGGAGGTGTCTCCAGGCTGGGGTCTCTTCCCTGATGGCCTGAGACATCCAGGAGAGGCAACCTGAGTGACTCCCGGGGAAACCTACTGTGAGGCAGCACGGGCTGGCAGTGTCCAATTCTTACCTGCACTGTGTCCTCTGCGCCTGCCTCGGTTTCCATCCTCACCCCTTCCACCGTATTCCCCTCTTCCTTCCTCTCTTCTACCTCCCGTGTCTTCTCCACGCATCCCCTTCTCTCTTCCCTCTTCCGCTGTTCTTTCCCTCCCTGAGGCTTCAGATGGGCTAAAATGCAGCAAGACTTGCAGGAAGACAATCTGGGTGCTGTGATGAAGAACACTGCTTCCAACTCAGGACTCACCAAGATTTAATAAAGAGGCTAAGGCTGTATTTTTTTTCCCCAACATCTTTTATGGCTCCCCTCTGCCCTGATTATTGTAGAAGATAAATAGAAAACCTGAAAATGGAAAAACATACTCATTAAAGCATTTGTAATTCCGTAAGTCCACTCCATTGTTAACATTTTGGAACTCTTCCCTTTGAGGCTTTTCATGCCAAAAGGGCTCTGTTAGGAGAACTACAGAAAACAGTATTAACAAGAGTAATAATAAGAACTAACACCGCTTATTGAGCGCTTACCATTCATGGGGCACCTTTCTAAATGTTTATACGCGTTATCTCATTTAATCCTCAAACACATGGTGAGGTTTAATTATTACCATCCCGTTCTGTGATGAGGAAGCAGATGTCAGGGCAGTAAGGCCAGTTCCCCATTCTCCACACCTTTGAAGCAGCATGGGGACACAGACAATCCAAAGTCCATAGGCCATTTCTGTTCATTTGTCTCTAGGATGCAGGGGTGGCCCATCTCTTTTTCCTCAAATGCCCCCAGGTTTACCGCTTAATTTGTTGCTGTGACAATGAATCTATGTCCGTGCATGCTCATTACTAAGTCATGTCTGACTCTGCGATCCCGTGGACTGTAGCCTGCCAGGCTCCTCTGGCCATGGGACTTTATGTAGTTTGTTATTTAATGGGTACAGAAATTTCAGTTTGGGAAGATGAAACGGTTCTAGAGATAGATGGTGGTGATGGTTGCACAGCAATGTGTGTTCTATGTACATGCTCGCTCAGTCGTGTCCAGCTCTTTGTGAGCACATGGACGTAGCCCCCCGGGCTCCTCTGTCCATGGGATTTCCAGGGCAAGAATACTGGAGTGGGTTGCCATTTCCTCCTCCAAGGGATCTTCCCCACCCAGGGATAGAACCTGCGTCTCTTACATCTTCTACTTTGGCAGGCATAGTCTTTATCACTGAGCCACCTGGGAAACCCACACAATATACATGTACTTAATACCACTGTATACTTAAAAATAATTAAAATGGCAAATTTATGTTATCCTTATTTACTGCAGTCAAAAAAAAAATACACAAAGCCTACAATCAGTGAGATATGATAGTATGAACTCACTCCTGGGGACTGAGGGGAACTGGCCTGGAGAGGGGAACGGCCTAGGATGGTGAAAGCACAGAACCCTTCCTGCAGGAGGCAAGGGAGGACGGGAGGAGGCCATGAGGAAGGGCAGCCAGCCAGGCCCAGGCCCAGAGGATCTGGAAAGGCACGTAAGGGGGCATGGACTCACCACATACTCTGTTGTCCTGCAGGTGCCAGGAGGAATGCCCCTTGGGGACCTTCGGCTTCCAATGCTCCCAGCGCTGTGACTGCCACAATGGAGGTCAGTGTTCACCCACGTCCGGCGCCTGCGAGTGTGAACCTGGCTACAAAGGCCCCCGCTGCCAGGAGCGGCTGTGCCCTGAGGGCCTGCACGGCCCAGGCTGCAGCTTGCCCTGCCCCTGCGATGCTGACAACACCATTAGGTATGACGTGAGCGGGGACAGGTGAGCCTGGGGACAGGGACTGGGGAGGGCCCTGGTGGAGAGGGGGCTCTCAGAGCACGAGCCACCACCTCCTCCTGGGTTATCTGGGCAGGCAGTGACAGAGCTGGGACCTCAGCAATCACCTTCACTGGCCAGTCTGATCAAAGAAGGGAAAGCCACGGTCACTCAGGCAGTCAAGATGAGGCCTGAGGTCACCTGCTCTGTCCACCACCCCCAGTTGCCAACACTGAACCTGGCTGCTGGCATTGAAAATGGGCCGCACACAGGAGCAAGAGGGTGCCTGGTGACCCCCAGGGAAGCAGGGTGGGAATGGGTGCAGCCATGCAATCCTGGGGGCGCTGAGGCTGACCTTGGGGTACCACAGGCCTCAGGGGCATTTTCCTGGAAAACATTTCCTCTCCACACAGTCCGCATCTAACCAAGTCGTCTCCCAACCCCAAGGGGCCCAGAGACCAAACTACCACGGCAGGAGCACAGGGCTTTAGCCATAGAGGGTCAGTGTTAGCAGAGACCTTAAAAACCAGGATGGCTCACCTGAGGCCTGCAGGGAGTGTCCCCTCTGGCCCTGGCTAGGGTAGAAGAGCAGGAGGGACAGAGGCCAGGCCCGCATCAGGGTCTTGGCTTGGGGCCAGCCTTGCCTTGCTCTCTGCCCTTCAGGGCTCGGGGACACCTGAACTGATGTTGGCCCCACCCCTGCTTCCTGGAAGTGGAGAAGCCAGAGCTGCCCTGGGCCACCTCCCCCAGCTCCCCTCACTTCCCGCTTCCTGCACCAGTTGGCACCGCCCTCTGGTAATAGATGAGGCTGTCAGGCCCCAGATTAAAGCTTCAGATGAGGCTGTTGGGCCCAGATAAATGCTTCCACAGCCTTTTATGTGGTCGACTCTTATTAGAATGATGCAGGGTGAGGGGACTCTCCTTCTCCCCTCGGGCCTGCAGGACAGCTCAGGGGAGGACTAGCTGCCCTGGGCCATGGGTGTTGCTGATGTTTTCAGGCCAGACAGACAGGCCTCTGCCTTATAGCCTTGTCTCTGGGACAGCTAGGACTTAGCCTCAGCTCCTCCTCACTTCCAGCTTTTGCTTCTCCACACATCGCCCAGGAGCCTCTGGTCACTGTAAGCAGAGTCATCTTCGCAAGTGTTACAGCTTAGACAGAATCTGTCCTCAGTCCTTAGTTCCTAGAGCTGAGTGGCTCAGGCAGTGCTGTCTGCAATGGCAGAAAGTTGGAAAGGAAACCATTAACAGGGGGCCTTGGAGCCAATGGAGCTGACCTATATATGACTTAAGCATTGAGTCACTTATTCATTCAACAAACACTGAGAGCCTGCAGGGCCGACCATGAGAAAAGAAGTACCCCTTAACACCTGTCCAGCCCTCGGGAACTTGAGTCTGGAACACATACCCCTCCTCCCCACCCCGACCTCCGCCCCCCTCCCCACCCCCCCCCACACACACACACACGCGCGCGGGCACACATTAAGCATCTTCTACCGTATTTCTTCAAATACAAGACACCACCAGTAGTGAGGCTCTGCTTTATCGTATATACTGCTACAACTGAACTATTGACTGCATACCATTGACTGCATAGCACACACATCAGAGCTATGAAAATGAGGGGCAAAGAGCATCTTAGAAGCAACGAAATATATCTGGCTGGCCCTGTTGTGTCTTGTGCTCGAGTAACTGTGACCAGGGGCTCTGTACAGAAAGCATACTGGTCAGGAAAGTCTTCCTGGAGGAGGTGGCCTCTGGGCTAGGTCTGGAGGGCACAGTGAGAGCTCCCAGGCTCTAAACACAGAGTTTCCACATGGCTGGTTGGGGGCACGGGACAGCTGCCTCAGACTATTCCATGGGTGGATGGGCAGCACCAGGAACCCCAGCCGCCACCCCCCCTCACCCCCCAGCAAGCCTGCTCTGCAGGGAAGCCAAGGGAGGTCTGTGTCAGGGACAGGAAGCAAGACAGTCGCTGAGATCCAGTGCAGGAATAGTCCCTGCCTTGGAGATCCAACCAACCCCCAAATGAAAGAGCTATTGTTTTCTTCCTGTGCCTGAGCAAGCGTGCCCAGCATAATTTACCCCTCCTCTGAAGGAGTCCTCAATGCATTATTAATTTGGAAGGACTCCCTCTTCTCCGTCGCTAATCTCAGCCCATTCAATATTGATGATTATTTGCTTTACTCTCTTTAACACGTGTCACATTTCAGGGGTTGGGAGCAGTAGCACTTCTTAGGCATGGGGGCTCCGAGGGCACCTGGCAGCCAAGCCCCCAGGCCAGGTTCCTCCGGGTCTACTTGACCACCTCCTTTCGGGAGCGGTGTCAGCATGGGCTTGTCCACCTCTGCAGCCTCAGCACTGCACGATGCCTGGCACAGAGCGGACCTTCAGGAAAAAGAATCACTGAATTCATCTTCAACAGCCCATTCCTCTAGGGTGGTTCTGCCCAAGCTCTAATGTTTCACCACTTTTTCCTGGCTCACTGCCCCAGTGACTGAGCCCCCAGCACCCACCAAGTTTTTATTTGGTCTAACTCGAAATTTCTCAGCCTTGCCACTGTGGATGTTTGGGGCTGGATAATTCTTTGCCATGGACGGCTGTCCCGTGCATTGCAGGATGTTTAGCAGCATCCCTGGTCTCTGTCCACTAGATGCCAGAAGCACGACCCCGGCCCCGAGTTCTGACAACCTGGATGGGTAGGGAGAGGTAGGATTGCCCAAGGTGGAGAACCTCCGATCTCACTCAACCTCTCTCTCGCTGCACTTGGCTTGTTCTCAGGGACACAGAGAACAGCTGTCTTCCTCTGTGTGCACACAGGTCACTCCTCTCTTCTCATGAGCCTTGGTCCCATTCTAGAGCCTTCTCTTGGGAGCTAAGAAAAGCAGAGTAATGACTCTAGGACTCCTACTCCTAAGGCAGTTGAGCTGCAGGTTTTGGTGGGTCTGGGACCCCTGGATCCTGGCCTTAGAACTACCTGTGCCTGAGCCAGTGTCCTGATGAGTATAATTTCCCCCTCTCTGTCTCAGTTTCCCAGTCTGTCTATCACCTTCATCAGCCCAGTAATGGTAAAAGTTTTGTGGTCTTTGCAAGCGAAGCTTCCACTCAGCTCCCCAAAAGACACAGTGTGGGGTCCTCAGCAGCCTTGCCTTGTTGCCCCCCTGGCTTGTGCAAGACCCCCACCAAGACAGCTTGCAAGGAAAGCCCTGAGCATCTTTCTTAGAGAAACAAAGACCTCCCAACCCTTGACCAAAGAAAACTCTCCTCAGCTCGCCCCAGCCTCTTTCTGCTCTGTGCCCCTCTGGAGAGGACGCTTCAAAGAGGTCGAGCCCCAGTGCCCTGGGAAAGAAAAAGTGGCCAGAGAAATTCCCCAATGCTTCATTCCCTTTATAAGCGCTTTGTAGCACACACAAAGCAGCCTCCCTCCTTCATCAAGGAATAACCTTGGGAAAGCGAGCGCCCGTGTGTCAGCCCTTGTCCATGTCCCCTCCACAATTGGATTGTCATAGACGAATTCCAGCGGCCATGGTCGTGGATTACCTGTGAAAGATTTGATTTAGCCAACAGATGCAGCATTGATAGAAATCTCAGAGCAGCCAGGAGAGGAAAAGGCAGAAAATTCCACCCTGAAAAGATTTCTGTATTGTTCAGCTTTGACTCCTATTAACTTGTGATTAATCTATGGGGGAAATGGAGAAAGGGGGGGGTGGGGTACTGTGCAAGTGAACCAGCATCAGTGTTTGTGACTTTGCCTGAGCCGAACCAGCGTCGTTTGCCCGCCATGTGACCCAGGGGAATGGCTCTGCCACCAGGCAGGGGTGGTGGGGGTGGCGGGGTGGGCAGGGCAGGGGACACCAGGGAGGGGGAGTTGTGACGAAGGTGCTGAGAGCATAGTGATGGCAGTTTTCTGAGTCAATGACTGAGTCAGCGGTCATTCCCCACTGTCTCTTTAAAAGGATTTTTGGAGTTTCTATAACAAGCAACAAGTAATCAAATTGAGAAAATAGAAATTATATTTTTAAAAATAGATATTTAGAGACATGAAGGGAGACAGAAAAAAAATGATTTCAGGTTTGGTTTTGAGCTTTCTGGTTTCTCAGAGTAAAAGGTAAAATTGGTATTGAGATCCAAAACGCCGGTGGGCTGAGACGGAAAGTAGAAATGCAGGAGGGCTCGGAGGCCAGCTCTCGCCAGCTCACTGTTCATCTAGTACGCTTTTCAGAGAGTACTCTTCACCCCAGCGCAAGGACCTGTAACAAGGGAGTCTACTGAAGAGAAGGGCAAGAGGGCGCCCGAGGCCCTTCAGAATCTTCAGGGTGGTACAGAGCAGATCGTGGCAGTCAATGCTGCCTGGTCACATGTGTGAATACTTCCAAGCCTGTCAGTCTCCGTGACTGTGGATTGAGCCAGGCCCTCTGACCCTAAATCAAAACTTCAGAGGAGGCCCCTGAAAAGTTGGAACTGAGAGAGGCCGTGCCTAAGAGCTTTGCTGGAAGCGTTGATGACGGTGAGGAGTGCTCTGCAACTATCTGTCTGAGAGTCAGGCCCACCGAGGCGGGGCTCCCTGCCCCACGGCACCTGTGCAGGCCACTATCTCCCCTTACAGTGTGGGGGCCAGGGAACCATGAAGGTCGGGAAGTCTTCAGACATCCATCCTTTGCACACATTCTTTTCTATATATTTGTAATGTTATTGCTTTTTACCTGTTTATGAATAGAATAGATGCTCAGTTTGAGAAAGGGAATACATAGAAATTTAAAGAAAAAACTCAGAGTCCTTCATAATTTCTCAACCCAGAGGTGAGCACAGAAACCATTTTGTTGTAATTGCTTCATTCTTCATCCATGTCTGTTTCACACTTTTTTCATACTTTAGCTCACGACTTTGTATTGATGAACAGTTTGCTTATTTCATTTACCCTTATGTCATATCATTAAATAGGCTGGAAAACATTTGAGTACTTCTCTACCATGCCTTCATATGAATTGTCATAATTCATTTAACCAGTATCCTGGTGTCAGAGGCAGCATGAGACGGTGAACAGAACATGGCCAGACAGACCTGGGTTTGAATTCCAGCTGCCACTGAGTTATCTTTGTGACCTTGGGCCGGTCATATAACCTCCAAGTGGCATCTGAAAATTGGAGGCTCTACTGCCTAACTCCCAGGCTTACTTGAAGACCAGAAATATAGGTGTAAAGTGCCTGGTGTTTTAATAGCCTAGTCACATTTTATTTATTATTATTTAAATTACTTCAATTTTCCACTGTTATAAATAATGCTTCGGGGAACATCTCCGTGCATAAATCTTTCTCCACAACTGTGATCATTTCCTGAGGATAGATTCTTAGAAATGGAATTACAAGACCAAAGGGTCTGAATATCTTTAGGACTCCTGATACATAACCCCAAATTGTTTTCTAGAAACCTTTACCAGCATTGAGTACTGTCCATTTAAAATAATAATAATGAAGAAAGTAACTTTACCTTTTCAATAGAGAAAACATGATATCCAGTTGTTGTTTTGACTTGAACAATTAATGAAACTAAACATTTTCCAAAATGATTTTTATCTACTTGTACTTACCATTCAGGAACTGTCTGCTCCTGTCCATCCCTCATTTTCCATGAGAAAATCAGAGCTCCCAGAGGAGAATTGGCTTGGCTGGGCTTCACGCAATTAGTTTGTTCATTAATTCATTTGCCAAATACATATTAAGTATCTTCCCCGTGCCAGGGACACTGCTGGCCACGGGGGTACGATACAGATGTGAAAGCAACAGACACCCGCACCCCCACCACCATGGAGCTGCCACCTGGTGGGGAGACAGATGATAAACAAGTCAACAGAGAGAAAAGAATTACTTGTAGTAAAAGTGCTATTCATTCCCAAATTCTTAATAGGGCAGTGAATATGAGCCTGGCACTGGGGATCCACCAATGACCCAGGGAGACGAGGCCCATATCCTATGTGGAACTTCGCAGAACCAAGATTTGTATGTAGGCTCCTCCTGCCAGCCCAGAGTGTGCCTTTCAACCACAGCCCTTGAACTGATCTCCATAGCAGGCAAGCAGATGACACAGGAAATCCAAAAGGCTTGTCTCTACCACCCAGCATCTTCTCCAGTGTCGGTTTGGGTTCTCCCCGACAGAAGCAGATGCCAAATGCAAGAGGTCTTACTAGGAACACAGCTGTGAGGGAAAAGAGGGAAGGGGCTGGGGAGGCTAGAAAAGCATCAGCTGCAAGGCAGATCTGACCTGTGTGAAGGAAACAAAGGAGGAAGACTAGATGCAAAGTCTTAAAGTGAAGCACAGTTCGAAGAAAGTTTCACAAGATGGGGAGTCTTTCAGCTGAATTGCCCATCAGAGGAGTCCCAGACTTCCCAGGAATGTGTCGACCTTAATATATTCCTGCTGTGCTCTAGCTGAGAGGAGCCCAGGGGAAGTGTGACCACGGAGAAAACAAAGCCTCCTGCTTTGGTCTCTGTGGATTTGTATCGTAAAGAGCACTTGTTTGAGAGTCAGGAGACCTGTGTCCAATCCTGATTTTGCAATTCCTTGCAATGTGACTTTAGGTAGATTATCTGGATTTCAGACACAGTAGGTGAGGCCATCAGTCAATTGCACTCCCCACAGAAGCTCTAAGAAGAAGGTGGTCACCACACTCAGCATCTCCTCTAACATGAATGCATATTGGCTATTGGATCAGACTCTGCCAGCCACAGGTTGCCCACCTCTCTAGAGGTCATGCCAGGCAGCCCTTGCCTCCAGCCAAGGGTTCTAGCCAGACCAGGGATGGAGATGACCTTACTCAGTCTTAAAGAGCCCTAGCAATGCATGAATGGAGGGTGTCCTCTCCAATATAGACTTTGCCAGAGAGGGGAGGCTACATCTGCCCAGAGGTTCCACTTTAACTCAGCAAACGCTCATTAAGTACCTACGGTATACAGAGCCACTGCATCTCAGTGCAGCCCTCTAGTACCTGCCCACACACTGGGCATCTCCTTTGGGTGCAGAGTGGGTGAAGCTCCAAACCTCATAGTACACAAGGGAAGGACCTGGAAAGGCTGCCTCCTGCTTTGGTCTCTGTATTTGTATTATAAAGAGCACTGTTTGGGAGTCAGGAGACCTACATCTAATCCTGATTTTGCAATTCCTTGCAATGTAACTTTAGGCAAATTTTCTAACAATTATGAGCCTCAGTTTCTTAGGCTCATAAGACCATGTAACCTTGCCATGTTCTGACAAATAAACAAAACATTAAGCTAAAAAACTTTTTTTAAAGAAAAAGGGACTTCCCTGGTGGTTAAGTGGCTAAGACACCACACTCCCAACGCAGGGGGCCCGGGTTTGATCCTTGGTCAGGGATCTAGATCCCACATTACTGCAACTAAGACAAAGTGAGCCAAATACATGATAAAAAATAAAATGAAAACATTAAGCAGTTTATCATCAGAGGCTCTTCGATCCTGCACCATGGGCAGACCAAGCCTGGGGTGGGCAGAGGGTGGGACATGGCCGCATTCCTGACCAGACTGTCCTCTCATCCTTCTCTCATCTATTCAGCTGCCACCCCGTGACTGGAGCTTGCACCTGCCAGCCAGGGTGGTCTGGCTACCACTGCAATGAGTCCTGCCCTGTTGGCTACTATGGTGATGGCTGCCAGCTGCCTTGCACCTGTCAGAACGGTGCCGACTGCCACAGCATCACTGGGAGCTGCACTTGTGCCCCAGGCTTCATGGTAAGATGGGAGGGGGCTCCCATGGCCTCTCTGCCTACCCCCGCCCCCACAGAGGAGGAGAGGGGCCAGAATCAGGGAGTGCAGCCCTGTGCCCAGGGATGAAGAATGAGTGTCTGCGTGAGCCACTTGGAGTCTATGACCAGAGAGCTGCCAAGGCTGTTCTCCAAGGCCAGTCCTGCTGAGGTTTGTAACTACAAAATGTAATGGAAGGAAGGTGTCTTTCCATTGTCTCCTCACCCTGGAACACCAGTTGTCTTCTTTGTACCCAGCTCCTGTCTGTCCATATACTGTGTACGTAGTATTGTTCCATCCTAATAACCACAGAGCACGTAATAACCACCAGACTTTGTATTTTGCTTTATTTCACCCACGTTTGCTGCTGGAGCTTCTTGATTATCCATTTTTAGTGGTTGCATAACACAGCAGGAGTTGATGGACCCCCACGATCCTCAGCTATTCCTTTAGTGCTGAATACTGAGTTGTTTCCAAAGTTCACAACACATGTGCAGTGAGCATCTTCCTACAAAGGCTTTTCCCCTCCTGTTGAATTAGTTCCTTAGGGTGACTTCCCAGGGTCAGTGGGCATAATATATTTACGGCTCTTGATGGATGTTGCCATATTATTCTCTCAAGGGTTATATAAATCTACAGTGCCACCAGTCGTGTATGCATGTACCTATCAAAACAGCTCTGCTGACGTTCTTTTCTTGTTTTAATTTTTGCTAATTATATAGCTAGAAAATGGCTCCTCAATATTGCTCTAATTTGCATTTCTCTGATTACTAGGGAGAGTAAAACCTTTTCCCTGCTTGTTTGTTTACTATTTGTATTTCCTCATGAATTATGCTGCTCTTTTTGAAGTTTGATTCCAGGGAGCTTGACATTGCAAGCAGAATCCTGTTCAAAGGTGGTGCATGCCCAGTGAATGTGAGAACCCATACATTCAGGGGACCCCCGTGGTCATAATTTTATGCTATAGAAAGTGGTTTGTGTAGTCCAAAGTCAGGCCTTTGGAATGAGCCCAGGGTCCCATCTTGGCTGTCCTACTCACCAAATGTGTGACCCAGGGCCAGCGAGTTAACCTCTCTCAGGATCGGTTTCCTGACCTGTGGAATGGGACACCTGCCTTGCAATGTTGCTGTTAGATATAGAAACGGGCTATATGGAGTACCTTCCCTCGGTGCTTCTTAGACTTTAGTGAACT
This sequence comes from Bos taurus, assembly GCF_002263795.3. Lineage (NCBI taxonomy): Eukaryota > Metazoa > Chordata > Mammalia > Artiodactyla > Bovidae > Bos > Bos taurus. The sequence continues at coordinate 12,839,303 of NC_037337.1, read as the reverse complement.
CAGAAACCAGCCGTGGACCTTGTTAAGTGTAGGTTCTGATGCAGTAGACCTGAGGCCTATTGTTCTGCATTTCTAACATGCTCCCAGGAGATGACAGTGCTGCTTTGAGTAGGAAGGGGATGGCGCTCAACTGGGGCTGCCCATTGTAATCACCTGGAGAACTTTACAAATACTGATGCCTGGCCACCCTCCTGGAGATGCTGATACACTTGGTCTGGGTGTGGTCTGGTTGGCAGTGTGCTGCCAAGGTGATCCGAAGACCTGCAAGGAAGCCCTTGTCATGATGTGAGAGTGCAGGTTTGCCTGGTGGCGATGTCTTTTGTGGGCAGGTTTCCCCTGGTCTATAGAACAAAACTCTGTTCAGCTCCCCCCTTCTTCTCCCCAAGGCAGGTAAGACTAGATGGAAATGATTCCAGTGACAGCTTCAGAAGAGAAAGAGATCTGTCCTCCTGCAGGTTTCCTCCCTTGTTTACCTTTATTGCTGTGAGCTTGGTTCACAGTTCAGTTCAGTTCATTCTCTCAGTCATGTCTGAATTCTTTGTGACCCTATGGACTGCAGCACACCAGGCTTCCTGTCTATCACCAACTCCCCGAGTTTACTCAGACTTATGTCCACTGAGTCAATGATGCCATCCAACCATCTCATCCTCTGTCATTCTCTTCTCCTGCCTTCAATCTTTCCCAGCATCAGGGTCTTTTCAAATGAGTCAGCTCTTCACATCAGGTGGCCAAAGTATTGGAGTTTCAGCTTGGACATCAGTCCTTCCAATGAATATTCAGGACTGATTTCCTTTAGGATGGACTGGTTGGATTTCCTTGCAGTCCAAGGGACTCTCAAGAGTCTTCAACACCATAGTTCAAAAGCATCAATTCTTCGGTGCTCAGCTTTCTTTATAGTCCAACACTTACGTCCAAACATGACTACTGGAAAAACCATAGCCTTGACTAAACAGACCTTTGTTGGCAAAGTAATGTCCTTGCTTTTTAATATGCTGTCAATGTTGGTCATAACTTTCCTCCCAAGGAGTAAGCATCTTTTAATATCATGGCTGCTGTCACCAGCTGCAGTGATTTTGGAACCCAAAAAAGTAAAGTCTGCCACTGTTTCCACTGTTTCTCCACCTATTTGTTCACAACTTCCATAGAAAAATGGAGTGCTCAAGGTTTGGGGTTTGGGTGGGAGAGAATGGCTGTTTGGGATTAAAAGTCTCAGCTGGGTGAGTGATCAGGTGACTGAAGCTGAAGTGAAGTGACTGCAGCGGACTTCAGAGGACCTGCAGACCCAGTCCCAGCTCAACTACTGGGCAGTTCTAGACTTTGGACAAGTGGCTGCCCCTCCCAGGGTCCTAGTTCATCATCTGTAAACAGTGAGTATGCGGGGCTGGGGGATGAATGCCCCCAGGTCAGGGCCCAGCAGTTTGGAGGCCAGGCTACTGTCTCTATTGCTTCCATCTTGGATTAAAATAACTTCCTGTCCTTGAACTTTGGGAGACTTGACACTTGTAGGAATCATCTCCACATGAAGTCCTACCTGCTTGGGGCTCAGGGCTGAGACAGACTGTGAGCCAAGCAGTTCTGCTGAGACCCTATGGATTTCCATCCATCTCCTCCTGTCCAGCCTCACTGTACCTGCAAAGGCTCTTCCAGGGCCCGGTCAGGGGATGAGCAGGAACTGCTTGAGGTGATTATAAGATAGTCAGTTGCTCTCACCCAGCATGACTCATTCCTGCACACACCAGGTTCCCAGGGTGGGGAAACCAAACTGTTGCCCTCACCTCAGCTTTGGAATGAATCCAGTTTCCTGCAATTAGTCAGCTGTGGTCAGGGTTGGGCATCGGGCAATTAGTTCAGCAGACTTGGCTGAGACCCTCCCTAAAACATCCCACAGTCAATGATAATTAGCAATGCCTTTATTTGATGTTTGGTTTGTGAATTTATGCACCTGCCTTTTTTCTTGAAAGAGTTTTCAGTTCAGTTCAGTTCAGTTCAGTCGTTCAGTCGTGTCTGATTCTTTGTGACCCCATGAATCACAGCACGCCAGGCCTCCCTGTCCATCACCAACTCCCGGAGTTCACTCAAACTCATGTCCATCGAGTTGGTGATACCATCCAGCCATCTCATCCTCTGTCGTCCCCTTCTCCTCCTGCCCCCAATCCCTCCCAGCATCAGAGTCTTTTCCAATGAGTCAACTCTTCGCATGAGGTGGCCAAAGTACTGGAGCTTCAGTTTTAGCATCAGTCCTTCCAATGAACACCCAGGACTGATCTCCTTTAGGATGGACTGGTTGGATCTCCTTGCAGTCCAAGGGACTCTCAAGAGTCTTCTCCACCACCACAGTTCAAAACCATCAATTATTCGGCACTCAGCTTTCTTCACAGTCCAACTCTCACATACATGCATGACTACTGGAAAAACCATAACCTTGACTAGATGGACCTTTGTTGGCAAAGTAATACCTCTGCTTTTCAATATGCTATCTAGGTTGGTCATAACTTTCCTTCCAAGGAGTAAGTGTCTTTTAATTTCCTGGCTGCAATGACCATCTGCAGTGATTTTGGAGCCCCCCAAAATAAAGTCTGACACTGTTTCCACTGTTTCCCCATCTATTTCCCATGAAGTGATGGGGCCAGATGCCATGATCTTCGTTTTCTGAATGTTGAGCTTTAAGCCACCTTTTTTACTCTCCTCTTTCAATGTCATGAAGGGCTTTTTAGTTCCTCTTCACTTTCTGCCATAAGGGTGATGTCATCTGCATATTTGAGGTTATTGATATTTCTCCCAGCAATCTTGATTCCAGCTTGTGCTTCTTCCAGCCCAGCGTTTCTCATTATGTACTCTGCATATACGTTAAATAAGCAGGGTGACAATATACAGCCTTGACATACTCCTTTTCCTATTTGGAACCAGTCTGTTGTTCCATGTCCAGTTCTAACTGTTGCTTCCTGATCTGCATACAAATTTCTCAAGAGGCAGGTCAGGTGGTCTGGCATTCCCATCTCTTTCAGAATTTCCCACAGCTTATTGTGATCCACATAGTCAAAGGCTTTGGTGTAGTCAATAAAGCAGAAACAGATGTTTTTCTGGAACTCTCTTGCTCTTTCAATGATCCAGCAGATGTTGGCAATTTGATCCCTGGTTCCTCTTCCTTTTCTAAAACCAGCTTGAACATCTGGAAGTTCACGATTCACGTATTGCTGAAGCCTGGCTTGAAGAATTTTGAACATTACTTTACTAGCGTATGAGATGAGTGCAATTGTGTGGTAGTTTGAGCATTCTTTGGCATTGCCTTTCTTTGGGATTGGAATGAAAACTGACCTTTTCCAGTCCTGTGGCCACTGCTGAGTTTTCCAAATTTGCTAGCATATTGAGTATAACACTTTCACAGCATCATCTTTCTGGATTTGAAATAGCTCCACTGGAATTCCATCACCTCCACTAGCTTTGCTTGTAGTGATGCTTCCTAAGGCCCACTTGACTTCACATTCCAGGATGTCTGGGTCTAGGTGAGTGATCACACCATCGTGATTATCTGGGTTGTGAAGCTCTTGTTTGTACAGTTCTTCTGTGTATTCTTGCCACCTCTTCTTAATATATCTTCTGCTTCTGTTAGGTCCATACCATTCCTGTCCTTTATTGAGCCCATCTTTGCATGAAATGTTCCCTTGGTGTCTCTAATGTCTAATGTGAACGCTGACATTCTAGGAATCAGCGAACTAAAATGGACTGGAATGGGTGAATTTAACTCAGATGACCATTATATCTACTACTGTGGGCAGGAATCCCTTAGAAGAAATGGAGTAGCCATCATGGTCAACAAAAGAGTCTGAAATGCAGTACTTGGAGGCAATCTCAAAAATGACAGAATTTTTTCTGACATTTTTCTGTCCGTTTCCAAGGCAAACCATTCAATATCACGGTAATCCAAGCCTATGCCTCAACCAGTAACACTGAAGAAGCTGAAGTTGAACAGTTCTATGAAGACCGATAAGACCTTTTAGAACTAACACCCCAAAAAGATGTCCTTTTCACTATAGGGGACTGGAATGCAAAAGTAGGAAGTCAAGAAACACCTGGAGTAACATGCAAATTTGGCCTTGGAGTACAGAATGAAGCAGGGCAAAGGCTAATAGAGTTTTGCCAAGAGAACACACTGGTCATAACAAACACTCTCTTCCAACAACACACGAGAAGACTCTACACATGGACATCACCAGATGGTCATTACCAAAATCAGATTGATTATATTCTTTGCAGCCAAAGATGGAGAAGCTCTATACAGTCAGCAAAAATAAGACCAGGAGCTAACTGTGGCTCAGATCATGAACTCCTTATTGCTAAATTCAGACTTAAATTGAAGAAAGTGGGGGAAACCACTAGACCATTCAGGTATGACCTAAATCAAATACCTTATGATTATACAGTGTAAGTGAGAAATAGATTTAAGGGACTAGATCTGATAGGCAGAGTGCCTGATGAACTATGGACAGAGGTTCGTGACATTGTACAGGAGACAGGGATCAAGACCATCCCCACGGAAAAGAAATGCAAAAAAGCAAATGGCTCTTTGATGAGGCCTTACAAATAGCTGTGAAAAGAAGAGAAGCAAAAAGCAAAGGAGAAAATGAAAGATATTCCCATCTGAATGCAGAGTTCCAAAGAATAGCAAGGAGAGATAAGAAAGCCTTCCTCAGCGATCAGTGCAAAGAAATAGAGGAAAACAACAGAATGGGAGACTAGAGATGTCTTCAAGAAAATTAGAGATACCAAGGGAAAGAGTTTTAGGATGGGCAATTAATTTGAGACTCATTCAGTTCAGTTCAGTCACTCAGCCGTATCTGACTCTGCAACCCCATGGGCTGCAGCACACCAGGCTTCCCTGTCCATCACCAACTCCTGGAGCTTGCTCAAACTCATGTCCTTCTAGTCAGTGATGCCATCCAACCATCTCATCCTCTGTCGACCCCTTCTCCTTCCACTTATCAATCTTTCCCAGCATCAAGGTCTTTTCCAATGAGTCAGTTCTTTGCATCAGGTGGCCAAAGTTTTGGAGTTTCAGCCTCAGCATCAGTCCTTCCAATGAATATTCAGGACTGATTTCCTTTAGGATGTACTGGTTGGATCTCCTTGCAGTCCAAAGGACTCTCAAGAGTCTTCTCCAACACCACAGTTCAAAACCATCAATTCTTCAGCACTCAGCTTTCTTTATAGTTCAACTCTCACATCTATATGTGACTACCAGAAAAACTATAGCTTTGACTAAATGGATCTTTGTTGGCAAAGTAATATCTCTTCTTTTTGATCTGCTGTCTAGGTTGGTCATAGCTTTTCTTCCAGGGATCAAATGTCTTTTAATTTCATGGCTGCAGTCACCATCTGCAGTGATTTTGGAGCCCAAAAATATAAAGTCTGTCCCTTTTTCCATTGTTTCCTCATCTGTTTGCCATGAAGTGACAGGACCAGATGCCTTGATCTTAGTTTTCTGAATGTTGAGTTTTAAGCCAACTTTTTCACTCTCCTCTTTCACTTTCATCAAGAGGCTCTTTAGTTCTTCTTCACTTTCTGCTGTAAGGGTGGTGTCATCTGCATATTCGAGGTTATTGATATTCCTCCCAGCAATATTGATTCCAGCTTGTGCTTCATCCAGCCTGGCATTTTGTATGATGAGACTCATTTAAAAACAAACAAAGCCCTTTTCTGCGAGTTGGGAGACATTGAGCCTTGGCTCAGTAACCTTGGACATGTTGCTTTACCTTGCTGGGCCTCAGTTTCCTCATCTGCAAGGTGAGAGTTGCATTAGTCCTGTCTATTGGGTGTGAGTAGCCAGTGTGGCAATGGGTGTGAGGCCATATCCTCAGCTGTCCTCTCCCACCAGAGCTCTTCTTGCCAAGGGAGAATGTTGGAATATGTTTGTGAAGACAGAGTCTCTGAGGGCTGAGAATGGCCCCAGGCTTATCATAAACATGAGGGGTGAGGAGTACTGAACCACCTCTGAGAGCCCAGTAACATGCCTGATCCAGCCAGGTGGTCCCCACCCCTTGAGGCCATAAGAATATGGGGCAGAAACAAGCCCATCTGGCACTTGGGGTGTTCTGGTCCTCACACTCTTTCTCCTTCCTTCCCATAACACTGGATATTTTCTCTGCCGAGAACTTGAGGAGTTGGTGGGGTTATGGATGCCCATCCAGCCTTCCCAGAGCTTGTGCCCAATGATAGTTATATTCGCATTCGCAGCAAACACTTACTGAGTACCCGCCACATGCTTCACCTCTGTTCCTCACAAGCACCCTACAGAAGTGGACTTTCACCTTCTTCAGCTTTAGAATGAGCTGAAGTTCAAACAGGATGTGTGACTTGTGCAGGATCACAAACCCCGCAGTGGTGGGAGCCACCACAACTCTCCTCTATTAGATGATGGACTTTGATTGATGGGTCACCATGGAACTATGCAAATTTGGGTTCAAATCTTGGCGCTCCAATCCCTACTATGCCTATTAGTAGGTCACTTATCTTGCCTACATCTGAATTTCCTCAACTATTCAGGGGAGACTTAACCATGAGAGTGAGAATCTTCAAATGGGAAGTTCATGGCTTAGTGCCTAAAACGCAGTAGAGGCCCAGTAATTACTGGTGAACTATGAGAGTGTCGGGAAACATTGCTTCCCTCAAGCCCAGCACTCCCTTCGAAGGAGAATGTCAGGATGAGTTATGCCCAGGGATTCTCAATGCAACAGAACCATACATATGCACAGCTGCTGTCCCAAGCAGGTCCATTCAAGCACCTGTGGGTTACCCTGAATGGTCAGTCTCAGGATGCACTGCTGCATGGACATACATTTCAATGCTTAGGGAAATGAACATAGGGATAGAAGTGGGAAGAGAGTCTGGGTGTTTTACATGTTAGCTTGGCAGCAGCAATGGACTCACTTGGGCTATGAATTGCTGTACTACATTGGGGCTGCAGAGTGAAAGGAAAGAGCCCTGGGCTGAAAGACAAGAAACAAAGTTTCTAGCTCTGGTTCATATCACTTTGGAAGCTTCCATTTCTCATCTGTAAAATGGAAATGAAGTTCTCCACTGGACAAAAACAATGGTGTAGGAGCTAATCATTAAAATGCCAGTGTTTAAAATTGGGTGTGGCCTTGGTTCAGCACCTTGGACAGTTCCTGTGAGTTCTTGCCTGTTTAGAACCTGGGGTCTTTACCCAGCCAGAGCACGGGGCGGGGGTGGGGGGGGGGGGGTCAACGGGGGCAGGGAATGTAGAGTGAGGGTCACATGTCAGGAGCCTCAAGGTGGCAGAGTCCTGGGACTGTCCAAGTGAGGGATGATTCACAAAGTCAGGGGAGAGTCTTGGAATTGTCGTTGAGCCACTTGGAAGTTGGGGGTCCCATCACCCCTCTCCATGGCTTCTCATTACCCACCAAATAAAGGTCAAACTCCAGTCCTTGTAACTTGCCCTTAAAACTAGTTAGTTCACCCTAACCTCATCTGCTACCTGCCACAAGACTGCACTGTGGCCACACGCATTCACTTTCCCCAAACACAATGTCTGCTTCAGGACTCCGCCTATGCCATTTTTTCAAGCTTTTCCATCTTCCTGGAACACCCTCTCCACTGTCCTTATCTCAGTCTATGAAAATCCTTCTCAGCCTCTCAGGCTAAAGTCAAAGACTGCCTTTTCCACAAGGTGTTCCCTGAATATTCCTCACTTTAGAATTAACCCTTCCATCTCCTCTGTTCCCACAGCACATGGCTCAGAGTCTGAATCCCTCTAGCCTCCTACTGTCTTCCCCCGTGCATGCCTACCGCATGAATATCTTGCTCAGTACACTTTGAAATGAAAAAAAATCTTGGGAAGAGTGATGAAATGCCCGTAGCAGAAGCTCCAGAACTGACCTTTATAGGAAGGAAATGCATGGCATTTCCAAAGGGGCTTGCCCGCAGGGTGGGAGCTTAAGTCTACCCTTGGGCTTCTCTGCACATCAGATAAACAGGTAGCTGCAGGGGGGACTGGAGCAGCTAGCCCCCAACATCAATTCCAGGTTCACTGGGCAAATGATGCAAGTTCCTACCTTAGCAATACAGTAGAGTGATGTTACTCAGAGATGCTGGAGGGAGATTCTCTGCCTTTAAATACCAGCTTTGCTGAGTATTAGTTGTGTGACCTTGGGCAACATACAACCTTTCCATGCCTCTGTTTTCTCATATGTGAAAGGGTAATAATAATAAAGTCCAGTGAGTTACTGGGCTGGTTAAATTAATTCATACATATAAAATAACTAGAATACCTGGCATATTAGTCATCCTTCAACAATATTAGCTATTTTCACCACCACTGTTGTGGATGCTGCCAATGTTATTTTTGTTGTTATTTATCCAAAGGGGTCCCCCACCTGAAGAGGTTGACTGGTCCTGGCCAGAGTCCCCTGTTGGGGGTACAGGTGGAAATGGAAGTGAGAGGAAGAGCAGAGCTGAAACTTCCTCCTGGCTGGGAGCGGCAGGGTTCCCAAGGGCTCCAGGGTTCCCAGGGACAACCGCAGAACCAAGAATAGACTTTCTCATCACAGCAGGGAGAAGACCGGCTCCTCAGCCCCTCCATGCTCCTCCGTTGACCAGCTTTCCTTAATTAAGGCCTCACCTAGGTGGCCAGCCTGATGAAGCCTTCTCTGCTGCTCTAAAACTAATTGCTGCCATGTTAGTGCCTGGAGTGAACAGCCTGTGAGGTCACTGACAGAGCTACAAAGACTTGATTTCCCAGACCTTCTCCCCCCCATCGAACCCGTGTGGCTGGGAGATAAGGGACCTTCTGGTCATTCCTCACACAGATGCTCTGTTTCAGCTCAGGCTATAATGGGGACGGGGAGTGTGGGAGGTAGGGGAGGGGGGCCTGGTGTCCCCTCCCCTGGGACTCAAGGCCTATATTTCTCCCCTGGATGACAGAATTTCTATTACCTTAAAGGGCTCATCTATTTATGCTGCAATTTTTTGAAGCCCTGTCTGCTGTTATTGAACCTTGCATGCTGGCAAGGGGAACGGGTACTCCATCACCCAAATGAACAAACTCGTTTCCCCATTTTTCTCCCCTTTCTCTGTGCTGTCGGTAGGTCATATGCAAACCTCAGCCGCTCAGGCCGGTGAAGGCAGGAGGGGGATGAGAATTACGGAAATCCAGATCAGTGGAGCATTGATTGAATTTTCCTCTGAGGTTTCCTATGTCCTTTAAAGACGTCACCATCCCCCTGTGCACACACAGCCCCCACCAGCTGGGTAAAGTGCGTGTCTGCCTCTTGTATGGCTCCTGAGCTGAAACTAGGGACCAAGGGCAGCTACAGAGCCAGAAAAGAAGGTTGACTGAAAATTAGAGCCAGGTGACATGTGTATAATGTATGTGCATTTCCTGTTGTAATTGTTTTGTTCTTCATCAAACGGAGGTCTGCAGACGATTAGCCCTATGCCTAGGAAACTAGCTTCTCATCCCCTGCCCCTCACCGTTGACTAGCTTCCTAATTATTACACTAAAAGGTTTTCCTGGATGCTGAGCTGGGGATGAAGAATTTACCCTCTAGCTGCCATGTGTCTGTGAGCAGAGGAGCACAGGGAAATAGCAGAATGATCCAAAAATATAAATATACACACACACACACATTGTCCAGTACTCAAACCCTAGCTCTGTAGTCATCTGCTGAGTGGCCTTGGCCCTGTTATTTATGCTTCTCAAGCCTTAGTTTTTTCATCTATAAAGCAAGGGAAATAATGGTATTATGTTCTAGAATTATTTTTAGGATTGGATTAGATAAAATGGGCATGATGCTTAGGAAAAAGCCTGGTGGGTACTGAATGTTCAACAAGTAGTTGCTGAGGTTCCTTCTGTTTACTGGAGGCAAAGGGCATGGACTATGGGGTCAGACAGGTCTGGATTGGAATCTTAAGTCTGCTGCTCAGTAGCTGTGTGACCTTAGGCAACGTATTCAGCCTCTCTGAGCCCCAGCTTCCTGTCTCTTAAATGGGTTAAACACACCTGCCCTTCCTGTCCGTGTGAGCACAAAACAGGAATTAGCCTTCACAGTGGCAGAGTTGAAAGAATGATCAGTGCTTCCCTAGCGCACCCTCTTATTTTATAAACCGAGGTCCAGACAGGGCAAGTGACTTATCTTAGGTCACACAGCAAATCACTGGCGGACCTGGGATGTGATGCAAGTGACATATCTCCCAATCTGATGCTTTTTCCACCTTCGCCTCTGTCTCATGAGTTTGCTGTCCCCACAGCAGACACCTACTGATGTTTCCCAGGGCAGGGAGGGATGGGGGAATCTCCAGCATGTTAAATCATGTTGGCAATTAATCCACAGAGCAAAATAGAGAAAACTGGTTTTATGTCACAAAGGCTGAGTCCAACCTTCCCCCTCTGGGACTCTATGGTTTGTGGCCTTATTAGGGAAAGCTGCTGACTCTTCTGTTCTAAAAAAAATAAACAATCCCCATGTCATACTACCTTCTCCCTGCCGTGCTCCTCATGTTTCCATCACTGCCCTCAGGACCAGGGTCTGGACCTGAGACTTGGGTCTCAGGCCTAGTGCCTGCAACTCTCTCAGTGCAGCAGAAGCTATTGGGGCAGGTCTGCTGCTGCTGCTGCTAAGTCGCTTCAGTCATGTCCGACTCTGTGCGACCCCAGAGACGGCAGCCCACCAGGCTCCCCCGTCCCTGGGACTCTCCAGGCAAGAACACTGGAGTGGGTTGCCATTTCCTTCTCCAATGCATGAAAGTGAAAGTGAAGTCGCTCAGTCGTGTCCAACCCTCAGCGACCCCATGGACTGCAGCCTTCAAGGCTCCTCCGTCCATGGGATTTTCCAGGCAAGAGTACCGGAGTGGGGTGCCGGTATCCCTAAACAGGCCTTAAACACTCCCAGTTTTCCTTTTGTCCAAGTCTCTGGAGAAGGGAATGGCTACCCACTTCTTGCCTGGAGAATTCCATGGACAGAGGACCCCGGCAGGCTACAGTCCATAGGCTTGCAAAGAGTCAGACATGACTAAGCAACTAACACTTTCACTTCTGAAGTGATGCGGTTTCTTTCCCTGCCAGCTCCCACTCCTGGCCACCCACAGACTCCGGAGGGTGGGTGTGGCTGGGCCATGAGTCAGAGGAGCTTCCCCGAAAGGTGTGGAGGAAGTGGATGGTGGGGTGGGGTGGTAGTGGCCCACATTTGGAGCACCGAGGCAGTGTGGCAGGCCCTAGGCCAGGCTCTCTTGTTTTCTCATACATCATTTTATTTAATATTTACAGCAACCCTAAAGGTAGGGGATGTTAGGATCCCCATTTTGGAGATGGAAAAACTGAGGCTCAGAGAGCTGAAGCAACTTTTGTAGTTGGTTAGTGGCCTCCAGGAGTTGAGTCTATAGCTGTTTGAACTCAGAACCTGCACTTTGAATGGCAACCGAAAGTTATCTGGAGAGGAGAGGGCTGTGGATCTGTGGTAAAGAGTTAGCTCTGATGCTCCCTCAGGCCTTTCCCAGGATGCAGGACAACCCAGCCGCTTTATTTCACAGTTGGAGCCTAGTGACTTCCTGCCCATTGTCGTCAAGGGCAAATGGCTGACACCTTCATACCCCTCCCTTCCTGTGGGGCGGTACTTTACCCAGCTAGCTGTCCCCCCTAAGCTTGTTAATCCTCACGGTTCTCCCGTGAGGAAAGCCAGGCCAGTATGGGGGTCTGTGTCTCACGGATGAGGAAACCCAAGTTCAGAGCAGTTATGAGACCTGACCTATGAGAACCTCAAGCTGGGCCTAGAACCCAGGCTTAGGGCTCTGAGGCCAAGCTCGCCTCAGGACAGCCGTGCAGGAAGCGGGAAGTCGGTGCTGAGCGGAGACAGACTGGGACTGAGAACTGGTCCCCCTGGCTCCACCTCCCTGCTGTTTGACTCTTCCCAAGTCCCTTAACCTCTCTGTGTCTTAACTTCGTCTTCCGCAAATTGGGGCACAAACTCTGCTCCTAGTATCTTTGGTCTGGGGTGAAGTTGAGATGAGACACATCGTCGAGAAGGCTGGAAGCAACGCCAGGGGTGTCACCCAGAGGTGTGAGGGATAGCAGTGGGCCCGGGGCCCACACCGACACCCTCACCAAGGCTTCGGGTCTGGAACAAAGGAGGAGCCACTCCCCTCCTGCTATGCGGCTCTGACGCTCCAAAGCCCCACCCAGCCTGGCTGCTCCCCAGCCATCTCCTTGCTAAGTCATTAGCACCAATAATCCATCTGCAGGAGTAATTATGGACCCCAGGAGGGGAAGGGATTCCTGCCAGAGATGTGATTATGTCTGGAAAATGAAAGATGTTGCAGAAAAAGGTCTTGAATAAATTAAGGTAGGGCTAACAGGAAGACTAACATTGGGAGTAAATGAAAACAAAACAAAACTCAAAAGTTCTCTCCAAAAACACTACTAAATAATTGTTCTCCCCTCTCCTAAAAGTTCTGAGTATGATTTCCCTGAGACAATCCCAGGGAGTGAGGCCCAAGTGGCTCTGCCTTTGACAAAGATGGCCCAAGGGAGCAGAGGTTAGGGAGTGCAAAGGAAAGAGTGGGAGCTGAGAAGGCTGGGCCCTGCCAGGTGAGCACGGGCAGGCAAGAGGGAGTCGCAGCAGTCCTGAGCAGGGCTATGACAGCAAGGCGCAGCGCCTGACCTTCACCCCCTGTGTGGGGAGATGGCGACATCACGGTCTAGGGACCCAGCACGCAGTAGGTGTCCGGTAGATGCTGGTTCCCATCACTCCCTATGGTCCTTCAGTGGAGGCTGCCGGCTGAGTAGGGAGAGCATGGGCTGTGAGTCAGGGAACCTGAGTCTGAATCTCAGCCTTGATGCTCGCCAACTGGGTCACCAGCTCACCAGCAGGATCACCTCTTGAGCCTCCCTCTGCTCACCTCATGCATGGAGTACCTTCTAGGCTGGTATGAGGATGAAACAGGACAATCAATACCAAAGTGGCACAGAGCAGGTAAATCTTAAATTTCTTTTTTTTAATTAACTTATTTTTAGCTGTGCTGGGTCTTGGCTGCTACACGCAGATTTTCTCTGCTTGTGGTGAGGGCTTCTCATTGTAGCGGCTTCTCTTGTTGTGGAGCAGTCTCTAGGCATGCAAGCTCAGTAGTTGTGGTACTTGAGCTTGGTGGCTCCTCGGCATGTGGGATCTTCCTGGACCAGGGATTGAACCCGTGTCCCCTGCACTGGCAGGCAAAGTCTCAACCACTGGACCATCAGGGAAGCCCAGTCTTAAGTTTCTTTCCTCCCATCTACAGCGGGCTTAGGTTCATATTCAGCTGCAAGTAACAGTCAAAATGCCTAAAGCTTTTATAGCAGTTCCTCTGGGTCAGACACTATCCTAAGAACACTATGTGTGTTAATTTACTTAATCATCACCCCTACCCTCAGAAGAAAGTGCTATTATAATCCCATTTTTGCAGATAGGGAAACTGAGACACAGGCTGGTGAATGACTTGCAAAAAGTTTGTTCATTTTGCCCCCAATAATGCTGAAAAGAAGAAGTTGCCCAAGGTCCCGTAAGTGTCAGAGCCAGGACCTGAATTTAGTAGTCAAGTTCCAGAGCCCACTGGCTTGATCAGCCTTCTGCCGCTGTGGGCAAACCCAGAGTCACCTTTGCTGCCCCTCACTGGGAGGAGACCTGAACCGCGGCCTCAGGGTGCTCCAGCCACGCAAGCCGAGTTAGGAAGTGGTGTCGCACTCTAGGGCAGGGCTTCCCTGGTGGCTCCATGGTAAAGAATCCTCCTGCCAGTCCAGAAGACATGGATTTGATCCTGAAGAACCCACATGCCTCAAGGCAACTAAACCCACGAGCCACGACTATTGAGCCTGTGCTCTGGAGCCCATGCACAACTACTGAAGCCCAGGTGCCCTACCGCCTGTGCTCGGCAACAAGAAAAGTCACAATGAGGAGCCCGTGCGCACGGCTAGAAAGTAGCGCCTGCTCACTGCAGCTAGAGAAAACATGTGTGCAGCAACAAAGACCCAGAATAGCCAAAAATAAGCAAATCGATAAACCTATTTTGAAAAAACCTCTATAGGGCAACCGGGCACCTGACAGGGAGCTGAGGGGAAGTGTTAATTTCCCAGGCAGTGGTATGGATGGAGCACCCAGTCATCACCATGACACTCATCTGTTTCAGTGCTTCCACTACAACACGCTCCCACATCCATCACCACAGGTGTTCCCACAGCCCTCTGAGATTAAATGCGACTGTTGCCGTTTTACACACGAGGACACAGTCATGGCAAGGTTACATAACTCTGAGCATCTCAGCTCTCAAACCCAAGACCCAGCCACTCCCCAGACAAATGCTGCCAGGATGAACCTCTCCTGGCCTGTCTCCCTCTGAGGCCTCACTGCCCTCTTTTCCCTCTGGCTTTTAACCCCAGACAGCCTCTGCCCAAAGCTGGAAGCCACCTTATCCCTGCCTGCAAAGAGGTCTAAACTGAGCTCCCGTCAAACCTGCCTCCGTGCGGCCTCAAGTTCTTACAGGAGGAGCACACCCAGGCCCATATTATGTGTAGTGATGATGAATTCTATGAGAACTTGTCTGAGACACCTCTGGGGCCCAGAAAAATCTGGAGGAAAGCAGCATCATAAAGACTTGAACAATTTATAGAGTTGGGGATGGAAAGGATGGACAGCTTCGACACTGCGTGTGTGTGTGCTAAGTCGCTTCAGTCCTGTCCAACTCTTTGCGACACTGTGGACTGTAGCCTGCCAGGCTCCTCTCGCCATGGGATTCTCCAGGCAAGAATACTGGAGTGGGGTTGCCGTGCCCTCCTCCAGGGGATCTTCCCAACCCAGCGAATGAGCAGTACAGGCACCCTTTCCCACCTCCATTTCTTTTTGTTCACCAGTAGAAGCCTCTCAGGCTTCAGCTTTACTTTCTCTGCATTCATTCTGTAACTTTAAAAAAAATGCTTCCACAATCAATAAGCCATGGGATTTGCCTGAGTCTGGACTCTCAACCTCTCTTAAACAGAAGGGAGTAGACCAGACTCCTGCCTTCAGGGGAGGGGTATTCCAAAAATAGGTTGGGACACTCAGGCACTTGCCTGCTCTTGGGGACCTGCCTTTGTCTATTTTTTAAATTTTTAAAAAGCCTTTATTGAAGTATAGTTGAGTTATAATGTTGTGTTAATTTCTGCTGTATAGCAAAGTGACTCAGTTGTATACATATATAGGTGTATTTTTTTTCATATTATTTTCCATTATGGTTTATACAGGATATTGAATGTAGGTTCCTGTGCTAGAGAGTAGGACCTTGCTGTTTATCCATCCTACGTATAATAGTTTGCTGTTCCCAAACTCCCAGTCCTTCCTTCCCTTACCCCTCCCCCTTGGCAAGCACCAAGGGGTTCTCTCTGTTGTCTCTCTCTGCCAGTGAGTCTGTTTCTGCTTCATAGAAACGTTCATTTGTGTCATATTTAGATTCCAAATATAAATGATATTATATGGTATTTGTCTTTCTCTTTCTGACTTGCTTCACTTAGTATGATGATCTCTAGGCCCATCCATGTTGCTGCAAATGGCATTATTTCATTCTTTTTAATAGCTGGGTTCCATTATATGTATACACAATCACATCTTATCCATTCATCTGTAGATGGACATTTATGTTATTTCCATGTCGTGGCTATTGTAAATAGTGCTGCTATGAACATAGGGGTGCATGTAACTTTTGAACTGTAGTTTTGTCTGGGTATATGCCCAGGAGTAGAAATGTTGGCTCATATGGCAACACTGTTTTTAGTTTTCTGTGAAACCTCCATGCTATTTTCCATGGCAACTGCACCAACTTACATTCCCACCAACAGTATAAAGTGGTTCCCTTTCTCCATACTCTCTCCAGTATTTATTATTTGTAGACTTTTTAATGATGGCTATGCTGCAATTCATGGGGTTGCAAAGAGTTGGACACAACTGAGCGACTGATCTGATCTGATTCTGACAAGTGTGAAGCAGTACCTCATTATACTTTTGATTCGCATGTCTGTAATAATTAGCAACGATGAACATCTTTTCGTGTGCCCATTGGCCATTTGTATGTCTTCTTTGGAAAAATGTCTATTAGCTCTTCTGCCCATTTTTCTATTGAGTTGGATTTTGTTGTTATTGTTATCAAATTATATGAGTTGTTTGTATATTTTGG
Source organism: Bos taurus (assembly GCF_002263795.3). Taxonomy (NCBI): domain Eukaryota; kingdom Metazoa; phylum Chordata; class Mammalia; order Artiodactyla; family Bovidae; genus Bos; species Bos taurus. Next base: position 12,823,121 of record NC_037337.1, on the reverse strand, counting down.
AAAGTAAACCCTTATTGGTCATATCATTGCAAATATTTTACCCCAGTTCATGACTTGTCTTTTCATTTTGTTTATGGTTTCCATTGCTGTGCAAAAGCTTATAAATTTGCTTAGGTCCCATTTGTTTGTTTTTGCTTTTATTTCTATTACCTTGAGAAACTGATCTAAGAAAACATTGGTATGACTTATGTCAGAGAATGTTTTGCCTATGCTTTTAGGAGCTTTATGGTGCTTTTTCTTATTTAAGTCTTTAAGCCTTTTAGAGTTTACTTTTGTGTATGGTGTAAAGGTGTGTTCTAACTTCATTGATTTACATGTGGTGGTTCAACTTTTCCAACTGCACTTGAAGAGACTATCTCTCCCTTATTGTGTATTCTTGCCTCCTTTGTCAAAAATTAATTGTCCATAGGTGTGTGGTTTTATTTCTGGGCTCTCTATTCTGTTCCATTGTTCTATATGTCTGTTTTTGTGCCAAGACCACACTGTTTTGATTATTGTAGCTTTGTAGTATTGTCTGAAGTCTGGGAGAGTTATGCTTCTTGCTTTGTTCTTTTTCCTCAGGATTGCTTTGGCAATTCTGCATCTTTTATGGTTCCATATAAATTTTAGGACTATTTGTTCTAGTTCTGTTTTTTAAAAAAAGTCAAAAAAATTTGATGGGGATCGCATCAAATCTGCAGATTGCCTTGGGTAGTGTGGCCATTTAAACAATATTAATTCTTCCAGTCCAAGAGTGTGGGCTATCTTTCCATTTCTTTGAATCATCTTCAGTTTCTTTTATTAATGTTTTGTAGTTCTCAGCATACAAGTCTTTCACCTTGGCGAAGTTTATTTCTTGTCTTAGTTATCAAAGATTATAAGTGTATAATATGGAGAAGTATAGAACAAAATACAGTTATTAGAGGGCAGTTGCTCCACAGTATTGTGGTGGCCTCTGGCACCCATCAACACGAATCAAGCACAGATGTACATGTGTCCCCTCCCTCCTGAATCCCCCTCCCATCTCCCTGTCTTTCCCACCCCTCTAGGTTGTCACAGAACACTGGGTCGAGCTCCCCTGTTTTATACAGAAAATTCTCCCATGCTGTCTGTTTTACATATGGTAACGCATATGTCTCCATGCCATTCACTCAAGTTGCCGCACTCTCTCCTTCCCCCACCGTGACCACAAGTCTGTTGTCAATATCAGCATCTCCATTGCTGCCCAGCAATTAACTCATGCATGCGGAATCTAGAAAGATGGTACTGATGACTCTGTTTGCGGGTTTATTTCTAAGTATTTTTGATGCAGTTTTAAGAGGGATTGTTTACATTTCCTTTCCAATACTTTATTGTGAGTGTGAAGAAATGCAATTGATTTCTACATGTTAATCTTGTATCCTGCTACCTTGCTGTGTTCATTTACTGGTTCCAGTAGTTTTTGTGTGTTGTCTTTGGGTTTTCTATGTATAGAAAAATACGACCGCTTCCCAGATCTGTGTGTCATCTTTGTGTGGGGGCCATGCTAATCCTCTGTGTATCATTCCAATTCCAACGCATGCGCTGCTGAAGCTAGCTCCTGCCTTTGTCTTGAGGGTAAAGTTTGAAGCCTTCCTAGCTGGGACAGTCTAACCTTCAGGCTCCTGTGCCGCTGCTACCCTTCAGGCTTGGAGCTCCGGGAAATCCAAATGGATTGCCTTACCCTAGAGCCCCGCCCACCCTCCCACGTACCGTGTCTCCTCTATGCCTCTTTTCAGCCTGGCCTTTCCCTGGAACGCCCTTGCTCTCTATCCTTCTGGCTGAATTCTGCCTGTGTCCAGCTCAGTTGCCATCCCCTCATAAAGCCTGCTTGCTTTCTTCCTGTGGGACACTACCTTCCCGCAGGACACCGGCACACCCACTCTCGGGGCATACTGTGGATGAGTCTGTCCTCTCTACTAGACAGCTGCTGGGGCAGGTCTGCTGATTCCTTCCTTTCCCCATCCTGCCAGCCTCCTAACCCAGATTCACTCCCAGGCCTGCACAGAGAATGGTCAGTAAATCTCTTTGAATGATATCCCAGGTCCTTTAGAAGCACCCCATGAGTCATGAATGTGCCACATTCTGCTTGGACCCTAGTAAACACCTCCATCAGTCCCTGTAGGACCCTCTGTCCCCATAATCTGGTTCCCACTTGGGACATTATCACTGTCAATATAGTCAGCCTGTGGCTCTGTAGGCCACTGCCCTGGGCCCACACCTCCCAGCCACCACCTCAGAGGAGCTGGGTTCTGCAGTACACATGCACACACACCCCATATACTCAAGCCTACAGTGTGAACCCAGCGTGTCCATGCTGTGCACACCATTCTCCAGGCCACTATGATCAAATCCCCCATGAGGCTTTATGACCAGGATCAGCCCAAATGTCCTGCATCAGGTGCTAAGCTTACCTCACAGCTGTCATGCCGCTGACACAGGACACACTCCACCGGAGTCACACACTGCATAGACCATGCAATTGTGGAGCGGGGAGCCTATAAGCTGCCATTCAAACCAAGACGCTGGTACAATAAGCCAAATATCCCATCCGTAACCTGCTCTTCCACACAGGCAAAACATCTGTACAATTGACATGCATAGGGCCCACGAGTATTATTTACACCACATATATCAGGAGTTTATGTGTTTGCATAAACTCACTGTTTGCACACACATATGCACCACTCTTATGGCAGAAAGTGAAGAGGAATTAAAGAGCCTTTTGATGAAGGTGAAAGAAGAGAGTGAAAAAGCGGGCTTAAAACTCAAAATTCAAGAAATGAAGATCATGGCATCCGGTCCCATTACTTCATGGCAAATAGATGGGGAAACAATGGAAACAGTGAGAGACTTTATTTTCTTGGGCAACAAAATCACTGTGGATGGTGACCGCAGCCTTGAAATTAAAAGACGCCTGCTCCTTGGAAGAAAAGGAATGGCAAACCTAGGTAGCATATTAAAAAGCAGAGACATCACTTTGCCTACAAAGGTCCATCTAGTCAAGGCTATGGTTTTTCCAGTGGTCATGTATGGATGTGAGGGGGGGACAGTAAAAAAGGTGGAGCACTGAAGAACTGATGCCTTTGAACTGTGGTGTTGGAAAGACTCCTAAGAGTCCCTTGGATAGAAAGGAGATCAAACCAGTCATTCCTAAAGGAAATCAACCCTGAATATTCATTGGAAGGATTGATGAAGCTGAAGCTCCAGCACTTTGGCCACCTGATGCAAAGAGCTGATTCATTGGAAAGACCCTGATGCTGGAAAAGATTGAAGGTAGGAGGAGAATGGGGATGACAGAGGATGAGATGGCTGGTTGGCATCACTGACTCAATGGACATGAGTCTGAGCAAACTCCAGGAGGTGGTGAAGAACAGGGAAGCCTGGCGTGCTGCAGTCCATGGGGTCACAATGAGTTGGACAGGATTGAGCAGCTGAACAACAACAGGGCACACGTACATGCAGGCTTACCGAGAACAGCCTACAGAACACCTGAGTGTTACAGGGAGGCAGCCCACCACACCCCTCCCCTGCCACAGTCGCATCCTGTGTCTCTGCCCCCTCCACGTTGTGCTCACACACTCTACATGCTCATGAAGACCCCTCTCCCCACCAGCAATGGGATTTCCCAGCAGTTTAGAGGCAATGGTTTTTGGCACTTTTTTAAAACCACTAAGGAAATCATGAAACCTAATGCAGAGCAACTGGGGCCATATGCTGTCAGTGTTTGTCCAGGAGGTCCCGAAGATTCCAGCCAACTTTGCGGGGACTTTGCCTGGCTCCGTCCACGGAGGAAGTCAGGCCCAGAAGGCCAGTAAGAGATGACCTGATCCTCTGTGGCCAGAATCACCCCCACCCCCAGGCCCTTAGGAAGTGCCAGAGTGCTTGACAAGGCTCAGTCCTCGGAGAGCAGGAACAGGAAAGGGAGGCTGTCGTAGGAAGCTCCTTTCTCTTAACTAAGAGCTGAGGCCTGTGTGTGATGTTGTGAGCATCCCCAGGCATCAGCAGCAGCAGCATCCCTGTAACCAGCTTTCTCTCTTTCAAACAATGTATACTATGATGGGTCTTGGCACAGTCCCCAGTCTGACTCTCACTCCCACTACCTGTTATTCCACCTTAGCTTGGTTCCATCAAGCCTTGAAGGCTTCTGATTTATTTTTTTAATATTTATTTATTAGGCCACACTGGTCTTAGTTGTGACATGTGAACAATTAGTTGCAGAGTGTGGGATCTAGTTCCCTGACCAGGGATTGATCCCCAGAGCCCCTGCTTTGGGATCATGGACCACCAGGCAGTTCCAAGCGTTGAAAGCTTTTGGACTTCAGGAGCCTCCTAACATAAGATACAAATGCCCCCTAAGAGTTCCCACCGTAAGCCCCTAGTAGCCATTCTTGCCTCTGCCATCAGCATACATTTAACAACAAATTTGTAGAGAAGCACCCAGGACAGGGCCTGGCATATGGTAGGCCCTCAGGACACTGGAGTCCCTGTCACACTGCTGCCCTGTTTGCAGGCAAGGTGGCCAGGTCTAGAGGAAAGAGACTGGGCTGTGGAGTCAGTTGGCTCCTTTCCCACAGCATGACTAAGAGCAAGTGACCTCTCTAGCCCAATTTTCCCTTTCTCTAGGATGGTTCTCTCTCTAGGAAGGTCATTCCTTCCCTTCGAGCCTGTTAGTGTTTGACACAGGCTGGCACCAAGGGGTTGGTTAAAAATCTGAGTCTCCCTCCTCCTGTCTCCGGCACTGGGGATCGGTCAGTCTGTCCTAAGCCAGTGGCTCAGTCCTGTCTGTAGGCGTGAAGGGGCGTGGACAGGGGTAAGGACCAGAGGCCCTGCTCCCCCTTCTTCAGGTCTTCCCACTATGCATATACCTTTGTGCAAGAGCTTTCCCAGGAATTTTAGATTTGAGAGCCCCGTGATAAGATACAAATACCTCTGAAGAGTGTTCAGTAAGCTCTTATCAGTCTGTGATGCCTTCTTGGAGCTCACGAGAGGGAACAGTTGGAGAAGAGGAAGGGGCTGTAGATAGGACAAAGGCATCAACAGAGAGAAGAGAAACTTGGTTTTGCCAGTTGAGTCTCCAGGAGGACCCCAGATTCTGCAGCCAGCAAGTGAACATAGGCTGAACTTGACTCTAAATATCCTCTTTTGGCCACACTCACTGTGTCTCAAGTCTTCCTGAAGTGTCTTGGTATCTGTTTGGTAACTGTTAGGAGGTGTCTGTGCTCCTCTAGGGAGACCTGAGGGGTCAGTTATGTAGCATATTTATGCAAATTAGAAAATGAAACACCCCTTTATCAAGACAGTCTATTGGCATCTGCCAAAAAATTGATGTAATAAATACACAAGCTGTAGTGACTGCCATTTGAGTGGCTCCTGAGGGTTGTGCAGTGCACAGCCTGAACAACTGTACAGAGCAGCCTCCGATCACTGGTAGCCTACTCATGTTGGACAGATACAGGGTTTCCAGGCCTAACCTTCAGCCTCTCTCCAACTATCCCCTGGGGGGCCAGATAGAATAACTCAGCCATACAGGCCCTCTGCATCATCCGCTTGGCACAGGGAAACAGGAATGGGTGTGACAAGAGACCTCCATCCCCCTCCCCCTCTCATTTCTCTGGCTCTCCGCTCCTCATGCTTATGCAGAGTTTCTCCTCCCCAGCGTGCACTGGCTGTCAATGCTGCTTTATCAGTCACACACTAATTAGGTCCAGTGAGGTTTGCTCTGCACTGGAGGGGCCTCTGTGGCTGGTGTTCAGTCCAAGCTGTTCTCTTTGCCTTTGGACCTCGTGTCGCTCTTTCTCCCTGGAAAATCACGCATGAGTCTCCGCACCTGGGAGTCCCACCGCCTGAGCCTTCGAGCTGATCGAGTAAAGCTTTAGCGGCTGCTCCCCATTGCTTACATTACTGCCTGAACCATCCCCCTACCCCATCCTGCTATCCATGGAAAAATTGTCTTCCACTAAACGGGTCTCTGGTGCCAAACTTTGGGGCCAATACTGTAAACAGTGAAGTGCTTCTGGTATTGGTGTGACATTGGGCACCAAATCAGCCTGGTGGGTGACCCTGAAGCTCTAGAAAGAGCATGGGAGACAGGGAAACAGGAGAAACCAGAGGATTGGGGAGGCCACTGCAGAACTTCTGGAAGTAGGGAGGGACCTAGCCTGCAACTTCTCCTGCCACAGCCTCATCATCTGCCTCACCCTGCTCCCCCACTAAAGGATAAACTCCATGAGAGTAGTGTATGCATGCATGCCAAGTCACTTCAGTCGTGTCCGACTCTTTGCGACACTATGGACCATAGCCCACCAGGCTCCTCTGTCCAAGGGATTCTCCAGGCAAGAATACTGGAGGGGGTTGCCATGCCCTCCTTCAGGGGATCTTCCTGACCCAGGGATCGAACCCACATCTCTTATATCTCCTGCATTGGCAGGTGGGTTCTTTACCACTAGCGCCACCCGGGAAGCCCCATGAGAGTAGGGACATGCTCTGCTCTGCTCACCCAGTGTCCTCTGGCCTAGCACAGTGTCAGGCATGTTCTAGTGCTTCCAAAACATTTCCTGAATGAGTGAATGAATTTGATCCCTATGCAATGAGTGCTGGCTGTGGTCAAGGTTCCAAGCCAGGACTGGGGCCACGGGGCTGAGAAACAGACCAAGTCTTTACACTCATGGGACTTATGTGAGGATGAGAATTCTAGGAGAATGAGAGCTGATTTTAATTCATCACAATTGTGATAAGTGCCACCAAGGAGCCGGTAACAGAAGCCTACTCTTGAAGTGGGAAGACGGGAAGGTAAAGAACATGGGAGCTGAAGGCCCCCTTGCACTGCGTGCTTAGTCACCCAGTCGTGTCCATCTCCTCATGGACTGTAGCCCCCCAGGTTTCTCTGGCCATGGGATTCTCCAGGTAAGAATCCTGGAGTTGGTAGCCATACCCTCCTCCAGGAAGGGCCCCCCTTAGGTCGAATCTAATTTAGTGTGATGGTTAGAGAGTTCATGGCCTGTCACCACACCAGATCTGTGGTAGATGCTCAACAAGTGTTTAAGAGGACTTACCTGCAAGTCCAGTGGTTAGGACTCTAGGCTTCCACTGCAGGGCGCATGGGTTCAATTCCTGGTCAGGGAACTAGATCCAGCATGCCACATGGCATGGCCACAAACGTGGTTGAGTACTGAATGGGTAAATAAATGAGGCTGGGTCACCGTGAGCCAGTGTCTTTGCCTCACGGAAACCCACATACTCTGATGCCAGGTCCAGGGCCCTTTCTTGCCTAAACCATCCCTACTCCTTTAGCAAGAAGACCTGGGGGCCAAGCTGACTTCCCTGCCTTCCTGTCCCAGAGTCCTCTCTGCTGAGCTCCATGGACCTGTAGAGCATGCCCACCCCCTCGGCCTGGACCTAGGGAACCCAGTTCACTCCATTTACACTGCCTCCTACCAACAGAACATGTTGAAGGGACCCTGAGGTGAACTTGCACAACTGCCTACCCCTTTTGTGTGAGGGAGGGTCAACCACTTTCCATCCTTCTCCTCCTTTCATTCCAAGAAGTATTCATTAACCTCCTGCCCATTGCAAGGAGAAGAGATGATCAACACAAGGCACCCAGCTGTTGACGAATTTTCCCAAATAGGGCGGAACTACAAAGCAGCATACTGCAGGGGAGAAAATTCAGTAAACAGTATTTGAAACAAATGTAATAGAACATATAACTCATTACCCACTGGGGTCCAGACCCCTGCTGCCACATTGCACAAGGAAGCAGGTGGAAGGCGGGGAGATCTGCAACTCTGCAGTGGGACCAGCTCCGGAGCTTCCGTTCAGCCAGCCACTCTTTCAAATCAAGTTCAAGGTGTTAATAGCCTAGGCTGCATCTATAATGAACAGGCCTTTGGATTGGAGGAAGAATTCTCATCCATCCTCCATTTGCGGAGTGAAGACACTGAGCAGGACAGGCAGGCTTCCCCCTACAGGAGCTGGAACCCTGGGAGCCTGCCTCTGGGAGGTGGAGGGCTGCCCTTTCCTGGACGGGGGGAAGGGGTGTTGGGAGTGGGCTCTGCAAGTGTAATGGGGATAAGTAACAATATCAACTTCCAGGTGTTGAGAAAGAGCAAGTGTCTCAGCTTGGCAGGTGGCCTTCCCTCAAGGTCAGGGCCATGTCCTCTGGATGCTCTGTGCTTAAGTGGTGAGCGTGCCATCAATAGGAGTGAGCAAGGGCAGCATAGGCTACCCCAGAGTTTTACCACATCTAGGCTCTTCACATACTGTGCTGACATAAGAGCCAGGAGATTCAAGTTCCAAAGCCATCCCTCCCAGCGTTGGCTGTGTGACCTTGGGCAAGTTGCTTTCCCTCCCTTGGCCTCAGTTTCCTCACCTGTAAAAGAAGGCAGCCAAACCAAGTGATTTGCAACATCTTTTCCAGTTCTGGTACAAGGAGCTATCACCCCACTGAGAATCTAGAAGTGAATATAATGAGATCCTGGCTCCCTGAGCTTACAGCCCAGGGCAGAGGCAGGATATGTGACCAATCCCAGCCCGTGCATTAGCAGCATTGGTGGCCACCCAGCTGGTGTGATTCTCAGATTCCAGGAGGGCTCCCTACTCTGGGCCTGCATTCCCATCTTTCCTCACTTCTTCGGGTTAAGACCCCCTCCTGCAGGCAAGAAGATGCTCAGAGAGGCAGAGCTACAGGGTCCTTAGAGATGATCCAGCCACTGGTTCCCAACTAGACACGTACAGAAGCTGCAGCAGGTTGCCAGGAGCGATTCTGAACATTTTACAAAGCCTACAGGCAATTTTCCATTACCTAGGATGAAGCTCACTAAAACACCAAGGTTTTTCTTCTGCTGTTAATTAGAATTAAATTAACTCTGTGATCTTCCAGGTGAGCGTAGGTTAATCAGAAGCCCTGATTGGTTGTAGGTGACATCATAGGAATTTCTAGGTCATGGTTGGTGGACAAGATGCTGCCACCAGCATCAGCCGGCATGTGGTCACTGGCCAAATTGCACCTGTTCAGTACGTGACTGGCCTTGGACACCAGCGCGTGGGGACAGCAGTGTCTCTCAAATTGAGAGAGCTTTGCAGACAGGGGACACCAATAAGGCTTCTTGATGGTGAAAAGTTGGGGAGACTGATTTCAACAGCTGCCTGTAATTAATAAAGAAACCAAGACCTGTGTGTTACCTAGTGTGAACATGAGTCAATCAGAACAGAAGATTGTTTTCCAGCAGTAAATGTGCTTAGTTGCTCAGTTGTGTCCGACTCTGCGACTCCATGGGCTGTAGCCCACCAGGCTCCTCTGTTAATGGGATTCTCCAGGCAAGAATACTGGAGTGGGTAGCCATTCCTTTCTCCAGGGGATCTTCCTGACCAAGAGATCGAACCTGGGTCTCCTGCATTGCAGGTGGATTCTTTACCGTCCGAACCACCAGGGAAGCCCCTCCGGCAGTAAGGTGTATAGAAATTCTGGATGGAGATTTTGGTGAACAACTTGAATAAAGGCCTTAAGGTACTCCTGGCTGGGAGTGAGCAAAAGTGCTAGGCTATGTGAAGCGTGTGAGATGCCAAATGCAACCCCCCCTACTTTCTTGGGTTCTTGTCCTGTCCTTTTTTCCAGAAGGTGAAAAGATCAACAGATGTGGATTCAAGGCTGGTCTGGGCCAGGCACTAGGCTGGGGAAGATGTGGTAGATAAATCCCAGCTCTGCCTCATGGGCCGACTCTGACTTTCAGTCTCTTTCTCATGATGGCGATGAATCTGATCATCTCTAAGATCCTATTCAGCTCAGAGTGTCTAGTCTTCCTGAGTGGGTGCACTCGAGGCCAGCAGGGTAACTTTCTGACTGTTATGTCTGACCCTCAGCCTGGCCGGGGAGGGTTTGGGCAGGAGGTGGCAGAGTGGGACATGAAACCACAGACCGGGATCTGGCCCGGCTTTCCATTTGCACAAGAGCCCCCAGGGAGGCCCAGAGTTGGTGTGGCAGCACGGGACTTTTCCTTAGACCAGGCAACAGTCTGCTTCCTGTGTGTGACGGGAGCCACAGAACCAGGGCCCCTCACTCATCTGTCCAACAGTATTTATAGAATACTTCCACTCCATGCCAGGGACTGAGCTAGGAATCCTGGGGCAGCCAAGGCAGATAAGATCCCTCTTATCACAAAGCTTCTTAGTCTAACTGGAGGAGCCAGTAAATAAGTGGGCAAATAAATGCATCCAGATGCAAGCATGAGTGTGCCTGTGTGGACACTGCCTGGGAGCTGCCCAAGGGCAGAGACCAGGTCACAGGCTCCTGTGTGTCCCTGGAGCCCACTCCCAGGGCTGGCTCAGAATCAGCCCCCACTCAGCAAACATTTGTTGAATTGCTTGGCATGAGAAAGAAAGCATATGGAGATTGCTCAGTCCTTCTGATTCTGTCCACCGTAGAAGCCAGCATGCACACACAGACATCTCATTTCAATTAAACAACAGTTATCGAGGGCCCATTACACACAAGGACCCCAAGCTCTGAGAATCTAGATGCGAGTACAGTGAGGTCCTGCTCCCTGAGCTCACAACCCAGGGCAGACGCAGGCATTAAGAGCTAACCAGGAGCCACCCCAGTGTGCTAGGATGGTGGTGGCTGTGTGTGTACCCAGTTCCTACCAGGGCAGCACAGGTGGGCTGGGGAGGGAACACACAGGAGGGAAGGATGAGGAAGGACTCACAGTTTTATACCCAAATCCACACAGATGGATAAATAGACACCTCCAGAGACAAACACACACAGAAACTCACAGGTGTGTGCCCTGACTGCCTAAGCATGCATGCATACTAAGTCGCTTCAGTCGTGTCCGACTCTGTGCAACCCCATGGACTGTAGCCTGTCAGGCTCCTCTGTCCATGGGATTTTCCAGGCAAGAATCCTGGAGTGGGTTGCAATTTACTTCTCCAGGGGATTTCCCAACCCAGGGATTGAACCTGTATCTCTTACATCTAACCTGCATTGGCAGGCGGGTTCTTTATCACCAGCACCACCTGGGAAACCTGGGAAATGCCTAAGCATGTATAGACATAAATAATGACCCCTGCAGGCTCGGGTGCCACACAGGCCATCATGATTAAGGCCTGTTAGCGTGCCCCAAAATGGGGAGATGAATGTGTAAGAGAATGGCCTATTGGAGGCGGGGTGTGGCAGTGGGCACCCTGAGACTCACCAGACCTTGGCCAGGGGATACTTTGAGGTAGGTGGGGCTATTAGTCTAAACCTGAGAAGTTAGGTTGATTATTGGCTTGCTGTGCATGTCCATCACCAGAGACAGCCAATCAATTATATGCCAGGCCTGACCCCGTAGATCAGAGGACAGAAAGTAGGGAATGTGGTAAAAAGTTTCCCTGTTAGTATTTGTGCTTATTGAGGAGTTTGAGCCTGGTTGGATCAGGGCCAAGAGGTGGAGGAGGGGGAGCTGTACCAGGCTCACATTCCTTCAGGGCAGAACCGTGTACTTTAGAAACTGCCCGCTTCCCCATTTGGGTTGTTTTGCCATTCGGAGCTAACAAATGGGAAGTTTTGGGCACTAACAGCCTGGGGCACATGGTAGCCCCTCAGTGAGTGGTCATTTCATCCCCCAGAACTGTGGTAAAAGTTCAGGCCTGTTCAACTGTGGTAAGGGGAACCAAGAAGACAGCCTGGAGGAGGTGGCAGGAAGCTGAAACTGGGGGCGTGAGGTCACGTGCCCGCTGTGAACAGCTCTCCTCTCCTGCACAGGGCCGGCATTTGTTCGAGTGAGAGATGGAGCCCTCTACCAGAGCTGTCTTCTGCTGAAACCTTAGAGGGTTTCGTGTATTCGTTTCATGAGAGATACTATTTCTTTGTAGTAATGATAGCGTTTAGTGTGCTTTCTGCCTGCCAGGCCCTCTTCGATCTGCTTCACGTGCTGTTGTTCAGTCAATAATGCCCAACTCTGCAGCCTCATGGACTGCAGCACGCCAGGCTTCCCTGTCCTTCCCCATCTCCCAGAGCTTGCTCAAACTCATGTCCATTGAGTCAGTGATGCCATCCAACCATCTCACCTTCTGTTGCCCCCTTCTGCTGTCCTCAGTCTCTCCCAGCATCAGGGTCTTTCCCAGTGAGATAGCTCTTTGCATCAGGTAGCCAACTATTGGAGCTTCAGCTTCAGTCCTTCCAATGAACATTCAGGGTTGATATCCTTTAGGATGAACTGGTTTGATCTCCTTGAAGTCCAAGGGACTCTCAAAGAGTCTTCCCCAGCACTACAGTTCGAAAGCATCAGTACTTTGGTGCTCAGCCTTCTTTATGGTCCAACTCTCACATCTGTACATGTGGAAACTACTGGAAAAACTATAGCTTCATATGTAATAACTACTTTAATCCTCTTAACAATACTATGAAGTAGGGACATTATTATTCCAATTTGACAGATGGAAGAACTGAGTCCCCAAGAGGTTCAGTAGATTGCTCAAGGTCAGGCAGTGAGTCAGTGGTAGCAGCAGGATGGCACTAGAGTCCATTCTGTAACCCCCGGGCTCTGCCACCTTTGTGGGAAGATCTGGTTCTTCCTCCTTCACCCCTCACTGATACACCATGGGGCCCCAGATAAGCCCCTGCCCTGCTCTGTCTCCCTTTCCTTCTCTGGGAAGCAGAAAGTCTTCTCGCCTGGTGACTTCCCAGAGCCGTTGTAAAGCCAGGCTGACTGTCCATAGCCCTGTACAGGCTGCTCTGGGAGAAAATGGGACCTGGTGCAGCCTTCTGGGGACAGATATTCTGAGCTGGGTGCTCTGCATCTTGCCCCCTGGAGCAGGGCAGGGTGGGCAGTCCTCTCAGCCCCGCCAACAGATCCACAATTGGACTCACAAGCCCCTTGAAATCTCCTCAGAGAGCAGGGATTGGAGACACTAATGACGATTCCAGGAGAGAAACCCCTTCCTCTTAAAGTAAACTCATGCAGAGAAAATCATAAACTAAGCATGCAATTTACACCCCGGCCAAGGCCCTCAGAGCTTAAACATATTCTTCTGGGCTATTTATGCTGCTGCTGCTAAGTCACTCAGTTGTGTCCTACTCTGTGCGACCCCGTAGACGGCAGCCCACCAGGCTCCCCCGTCCCTGGGATTCTCCAGGCAAGAACACTGGAGTGGGTTGCCATTTCCTCCTCCAATGCATGAAAGTAAAGTCACTCAGTCGTGCCCGACTCTTAGCGACCCCATGGACTGCAGCCCACCAGGCTCCTCTGACCATGGGATTCTCCAGGCAAGAGTACTGGAGTGGGTTGCCATTGCCTTCTATTTATAGTCCTGGAGAAATTAGAATTTTTCTGGGTAATGGGAGCACTAGTAGATTACAGCTGGTCAGGATCGGCCAAAGACTGGCCTGGGAGTGGGAACCATGGAACCTTCTGGTGCGGGGCTCCACACTTCCCAGTCTCTCCTCCCTGACCCAGCCTGGGCAGGTGGGAGCAGAGAGAAGGGCTAGAGAGGAGCCTCTTCACCAAGGGCCAAATAAGATCTCTCTGTGACCTGAATGGGGATGAGGCCAACGGCCTGGGACCCTGATAGTTGAGAAATGAGCTCCCCTACTTCAAGGCTACCATTTCACAAATGCTGGAAGTGAGGCTCAGAGAGGGGCAGTAACCTATCGAATGTCACACAGCTAGTGGGGCCCAGGTGAGCTCTGGTGTCCTGGCCCATGCATCAGCATTCCCACAGTAAACCTCAGCACAAGACCTGAGAAGTTAGCTGGAGACACTCCTTGGGGGGAGACGGTGGGAATTCAGCATCCCAGTCTGTGCACCAGAGCAGATATCCCCAACGAGGGTTCCTGAGTAGTGAAGACATGTCCTGGGGACTCCGAGAGCCCAGATTCCCTTCCCTCACATTCAAGGCTGCCAATGTCCCACCTTTAAAAATATATTTATTTGACTGCATCGGATCTTAGTTGTGGCATGTGGGATCTAGTTCCCTGACCAGAGATCGAACCTGGGCCCCCTGCATTGGGAGCACAGAGTCTTAACTGCTGGACCACCAGGGAAGTCCCCCAACACCCTTTTGAAATATCTCCCTTACCCCTCCTTACAACAGACTCCCTCCTCCTGCTACCCCTAGAACATTCCCAGCTCCCATACTCCTCTGCCCTCTTGTTCACACCCTTCCCACCTAGACTGCCGTTAACCCCACTTCCTCTGATTAACTGAATTCTTCCACCCCTCAAAGCCTCTAAAGTCCCCATTATTGGTAGCCCTGTGACTTGCCCTCACTCTTAATGCCTTACTAGAGCTAACAGCCCACCCAAGGAGGTCTGGTGCAGTGGATCCTGTAGAGTGTCACCCAGATACACCATTCAGGATAAAGGCGTGCAGTTTCCTCCCAACTTCAGGAAACTTAGTAGCTCCCAGATGAGTCTCTCTGCAGAAACTGCCTTCCATCAAAGAGCACAGATTCCCCTGAAGTCATGCCCCCTTCCCCGGGGCAGTGGATACCAATGACTGGTCAGGGGTATGGAGCCTCTCTCTCCCTTTCCCCTGGCAGGACAATTCTAAGGGCCAACCAGCTCCAGAGCTTCCTAGCAGAACAGCTGAGGCTATTGTTGCAACTGTACCAGAGTTCAATTTCTGTCTGTCCTTCCTCCTTCCCTTTCCCCTCGTAGGGATTGTTCTCAAGAGCCCACTAGTCTCCATTTCAGAGAATGTTTTCCAAGGAAACTGGTTGCCAATGCTAAAAACAGAATGGTTAAGCAGCCAGCTTGGCTTCAAATAGAAATCAACCATAGTTAGCTCCGTGACCTGCAATGATGCTGAGGCTCTAGTTCCTATCTCTTGAGGATATTGTGAAGATTAAATGAACTGATGGTACCTGATATTGAGAAAGTGCTTAATACATATTAGCTGTTATTATTTACATTTAACTTCTTTGAGGTTTGGCTAAATGAAAATAGGCTATTGTTATCTGCTTCAGGGGGTTCCTGGTAAGAATCAAATAAGATTGAGAAGCAAAGGGTTAAATTTTGTGCTGGTGTGACCTAATAGAGGTTCAGGGGTCAAATTCCTTGAGGGCTTTGCCCACTCTAGAGCAGTGGTCTGGAGGCCTGACCCCTCCCCCAACTGGTGAGAATCATTGTATTGCTTTCCTATCACTGCGGTAGCAAATTAGCACAGTAGTGGCTTCAAACAAAACAAAAGTGCTACCTTAACATTTCTGTAGGTTGGAAGTCTGGTATGGGTCTCACAGGACTAAAGTCAAGGTGTCATCTGGCTGTATTCCGTTCTGGTGCCTCTAGGGGAGAATCCATTTTCTGCTCATTTGGATTTTTGGCAAACTTCAGTTCCTAGGATTGTGGGACTGAGATTCCCATTTTCTTGCTAGTTGTAAAATGAAGCCTCTGGCTTCCTGTGTGTGTGTGTGTGTGTGTGTGTGTGTGTGTGTGCGCGCGCGTGCAAGCGCTCAGTTGCTCAGTCACGTCTGACTCTTTGTGACCCTATAGACTATAGCTTGCCGGGTTCCTCTGTCCATGGAATTTTCCAGGCAAGAAGACTGGCTTCTAGAAACCCCTGCATTCCTTGGCTTGTGGCCCCATTCCTCTGTCTTCAAAGTCAATGCAGGCAGGTAGAGGACTTCTCAAGGCTATCTTTTTAGTTATCTTCTACCCTTAAGGACTTACACGATCAATTTGGGCCACCCTAGCTAATCAAAGACACGCTCCATCTCAAAGTCCTTAATCATGACTGCAAAGTCCCTTTTGCCATGTACGGTAACATATTCACAGGTTTCAGGAATTAGAACATGGAGAGGGGGGCAGGGGGGAGGCATTATTCTGCCTACCATAGCCACTCATCATGGGGCACCTTCTGACTCAAAATCCCCCTCCTCCCTTTCCAGGGGGAGGTCTGTGCAGCTCCCTGTGCGGTGGGGACCTATGGCTCCAACTGCTCGTCTGTCTGTAGCTGTAACAACGGTGGCACCTGCTCCCCAGTTGATGGCTCCTGCACCTGCAAGGAGGGTAATGTGCCTGCTTTCCCATCCCATCCCCTCAGATGTGCACACAGAAGTTGCCCAGGTGGGCTGCCAGCTGCCCACCCACCCACATGCAGAGTCAGGGAGCCTGTATGTCAGGTTCCAGCCAAGGAGACTCATGCCCGGGACTTCAACAGCAGGAATGTAATAAAAGCGATTTGTTACCAGGGTGTTAGAAGAGCTGCAGAGACATGCAAGGGAATGTGAGCAACCCGGAAATTCCTAGCTTCTCTCACAGTTGCTACCACTTCTAGGGTGAGAGGGACAAAGGGAGAAAGTGGAGTTCCCAGAGCCTGTGAGTGAGGGCCACCTGGTAGGGACTGAGACAGGGGCAGAGCAGCTGCAAGATGGTGCTGGAGTACTGAGACAGCCGCCCCCAGAGGCCCTGCTCACAGCAGAGAAAGAAGAGAAGATGCCTGTGCCTCCCCTGCCCCCGCCCTCCCGCCACTGGCCAGGTCTCCCGCTGGCAAGCCCACCTGAGAGCAGCCGCTGGGGTCAGCCCCCTGAGACACAGAACAGGTGAAGAGGGGAAATGGATCTGAGGGGGACACAGGCCAGTAAGCAGCCTCAGAATGGGAAACCAGCCTGTTCCCAAGCACAGGGCCCTGTGATAAGCTTCCTGAGTCTGCCCTGGGCACAGAGAGGACCCCCACCTCTTGATGCCCTATTGATGCCCTGTTCAGGTGGGACTATCCACCTATAGCAAGAACAGAGAGAACCAGCAGGCAGGAGAGTCAGCTTCTAGCCCCTGTGCTCTCAACAGCCATGCTGTGGTTCCGAGTGGACTCAGCAGGTGGGATGTGTGCTCTACCCAGCTACCAGAGAAGGGGTGGTTTGGGTACATTGTCTTGTACAGAGCCGGGGGAAGTGGGCAGAAAACTGTGTTGACATGTGACAGAGAGGTGACAGCCTTGTTCCTTCCCCTCAGGGTGGCAGGGCCTCGACTGCACCCTGCCGTGTCCCAGTGGGACGTGGGGCCTGAACTGCAATGAGAGCTGCGCCTGTGCCAATGGGGCGGCCTGTAGCCCCACAGATGGATCCTGCTCCTGCACCCCTGGCTGGCTGGGGGACACCTGTGAACTGCCCTGCCCGGTGAGCGTGGGGTGGGAAAGGATGGGGGTGACCCAGCAGCCCCTCAGACCTTTTCCCTGTGGTTTTGTTGTCCACAGAAGTACAGAGAAGAGCACTGGACCAGGTGATGGAACACCCAGATTTAGATCTCAGCCCCAGTTCTAACCTCTCGGTCCTATTTTCAGCCTCAGCCCTCTCATCTGTAAAATGGTAGATACTGGGGATATGCTGATGTGGAGTCACTTTCCCCAGGGTGCTCTTGGTAACCATTATTGACTCTGGCACAGTTAACCTGAGCCCAGATGCAACTCCAGAATCCTTCATGACACAGCTCTACAGGACAGCCCTTCCTAATCCATGAGAGTTGCCAGAGTTGATAATGGCTAAGTTTCTTTCTAACTCCAACAGCCTGTAATTTTATGATCAAGGTGTGGGAGGATTAAACCAAGCAGTATCCAGCAATAACCACCTTCACTTACTCCCTGGATCTTAGTCTATGATACAAATAAATTAAACAAACTGATGGTCTATTGAATGAGTCCTACAGTCCTGGGTTCCAATCCTGGCTTTGCTTCATCCTAGCTATGTTGCCTGGAGCATGTTACTTCACCTCATCTTTAAATTTTGAATATAATGAAACCATCTCATAGACTTGTTGTGAAGATTAAGAGAGATGAGTTAAATAAGACTCTTGATAGCTAATAACGTTTGAGCACACAACAAACATCGATTGCCACCTTCTTACCCAGTAACAAAGAATAAATTATAATCCTTCTTTATATGTGATCAATGTTCTAAAACTGGCAAAGTGCATTTTCATCTCCAATGTTAGTTAATGATCATTATAGCTCTCTGAGAAGTAGGAAAGGACTATCACTTCCCTCCTTCCAAACTGCGTACTTTGCATAATGCAGCCAAGAAAATTTTGGGAATGACTTCATTGAATCCCCAATTATAAAAACGTGCCTTCACTTTGCCCCAGCCCCAGTTTCTCTGCATCCTTGCTGGGTAGCGGCTCAGTTTTGTCATCAAAATCCCACAGAAGTGTGAGAACCTCTGGGGGTCTAGATCTCACCACTTCTGTCTCCACAGGATGGCACATTTGGGCTGAACTGCAGTGAACGCTGTGACTGCAGCCACGCCGATGGCTGCGACCCCGTGACAGGCCACTGCTGCTGCCTGGCCGGATGGACAGGTAACCCCCTCAACCACACCACCTTCCAGGTCCTGGGAAACTGAGCTTCTGGTGTTCTGCTGCCTTTTCTTGACTTTTCCTTCTTTTCTCCTTCACTTTCTCTTTTTATTTCCTAGGAATGCATCTTTCCTTTATCTCCTCTGGGCTTCGGTTCTCCATTCCATTCAAATTAACAAACGTTAACTGAATACCTGTTTTGTACAGACTCTTTTCGAAGGTCTGGGGACAGACCAGTTTTTAACAAGTCAGACAAAAGTGTGGGTGCTCAGTCTGTGCTTACAGAGGATATGGTGGAGACAGACAAGAAACTCTCGCCTTTGCCCAGGCTTAGACTCCTGGTCCCTACATGTGTCCTGGCAGTCCACCCCCTAAATATACTGCAAATCCATCCATTTTTCACCAGCCACTGTCACTCTCCTTGTACACTGAGCACCATCCCTCACCCGGCACTGCCTTGGCCTCCTTCTTGCCTCTGGGCCTCCCCTTTTGTCCAGCTGCCCCTACTCTGAACATGGTGACCAGATGCGTTCACGTCACACTGAGCCTCAGAATGCCTCAATGGCATCCCATGGCATTTATCCAGGCGCCTTCCAGTGACCTGGGGTCCACGTGGTCTGGCCCTCCCTAACTCCTCCACCTCTCTTATGCCCCTCCCATCGCTCACTTTACTTCAGCCACGTGGGCCAAGTGTCTCCCTGCCTCCAGGCATCGAATGTGCATTCCCTCTGCCTGGATCACTCTTTCTCCTTCTCTTTACCTGATAATATCATCTCATCCATCATATTTCAACTTAAAGATGACTTCCTCTGGGAAGGCTCTATGCTCAGATACCACCACCTCTGCAACCTGGCCAAGATTATGAAAGAACTCCTTTAATTAATCCTCAGAATACCCTACAGTATTTTAATTCTCAGAATACCCTAACAGCAGTACTTACTTCAATTGTCACTGAACTCTGATTGAGTAACTATTTGTTTATTATCTGCCTCCCACATTGACCATCAGTTCTGTGCAGGCAGGGACCGATCCGCCTTGTTCACCACGGTATCCAGTGACTGTCACACACAGAGAAATGGTTAAGGACACAGAGCTGGAGCCAGGCCACCTTGGACAAGTCCTTTAACCTCTCAGGGCCTGAATCTTCCATCCATAAGATGCAGATAATAATAATCCTTATAACTACAGGGTCCTTTGGAAGTTTAGATGAGTTAATACCTGTAAGTGCTAACAGCACCTGGCACAATAGTAGGTGTTCAGTAAGTGTAAGCCACAGATACAATGTTAATAACATGTTGCATGAATGAACCCACTGGCCATTCCCAAGGTGGTGGACAGCAAGGAGTGAAAACTACAGGCGTTTTCACAGGTAAGAATTCACACCAGGCTGCTCAACAACCTCTGTTCTCCACAGCCAGAAAGTCAAGGACTAGGGGCATTGCTTCCTCTGTAGCATCTTCAATCTGACCCCCTTGTCCTGCCCCTTAGTACAAAGCTAGACTCCACCCTGGTTACCAACACCCTACACTCTTGGCTAGAGTCAAATGGAAATCCACTTTAATTTTTTATTGCCTTAATTTTGAGTGAACTGATAAGATTTTAATGACATCTGGTGCTTAAAAATTCTGTCTTTGATGGATAACCTTTCAGCAAGGTCTCTGCTGTTCTAAAACTAATTTCCCCAAACATGGTCCTGAAGTCATTTCAAAGGAGCAATTGATGTCCTGAAATTTGTTCAAGTAGAAGAAAACCAAGGAAAGATAGGGAGGGCTTGGGGTACAGGCCCAGCCTCCTACTCAGCGAGCCCTCCCGACCTACCCCTGACCACCTAGCCCCTGGCATACTGCTCGTCCCTTGAGTCAACACTTTTTAGAAATTATCATCATTTTGGCTGCACTGGGTCTTCATTGCTGTGTGTGGACTCTTCTTTGCAGCGTGTGAACTCTCTGTTGCAGCACAGGCTTTCTCTAGTTGAGACGCGTGGGCTTAGTTGCCCTGCAGCATGCAGGATCTTAGTTCCTGAACCAGGGGCCAAACCTCCCACGTCCCCTGCATTGCAAGCTGGGTTCCTAACCACTGGCCCACCGGGAAGTCCCTCAACACTTGTTTTTCTTTGCTTTAAGCAAGTGCATGTCCTCTCCCCTCACCCCCAGTTAGCCACAGGCTTCTTGACTGCCATGACGTCTAATTCACCTTGCCTTGTACATAGTAGCTGCTAATTCAATGTTTATTGAAATAAGTTGAAAGAAACTGGCCTGTAACCATATATGGATTTTCGCCTTGAAGTGAGGAGACCTTGATAATGATCTGCTCCTATCTCCTCCTGCTACACAGGAGGAAAAGGAGCTGTCCAAGGTCTCAGGACATTACTGCTAACAGGAGGCACAGGATTGCACTGTAAAGGGGAACCATTTCTTCATTCAACTAGCATTTATTGACCCAAACCATCACCAAGTCTTTATTTGGCAGCTATCATGTGGCTGGCCCTGAACTAGGCCCAGGAGTAAATGGCAGAATAATAGACCCTGGGCACCTATTGTGTGCCAGACACTGTCCTGGGTGCTAGAGATGCAGAAATGATGATGATGGTTTCCTGCCTATTGGGAGGACCTGGATAAAGAGTCAGAAGTGTCAATAAACCATGATCCCTGTCTCCCCAGGGCACATACATGAACTATTCAAATGATAGGTAGGGACAAAGCTGTATGCCACTATCAAATATATGCTTGAATCCCTGGGCAGACATCCAGGAAGGCTTCCTGGATGAGGAGGACCTAAAATATACATGAAGAATGTGGGCTGCTGAGTTGCTACTGGCCTTGTGATGTGAACTAGTGGTCACAATACATGGATTCTTAGTCTAGCTGCCCCCATCAATATAGATGTGTAGACAGCCCTGAAAAACAAAACCTTAGATTCTCTAAGGTAAAAAGGAGAGGGCCCCCAAGGGAGATTATTATCCCCAGACAGGGCCTAGAGAAGGCAGCTAACTGAAGACACCACGCCTCTTCAGAAGCTGTAGTTCTGAGAGTGCGCCTCCCTTTAGGCCAAGGCCAGCTGCTCTGACCACACCAGTGCAACTGACCTTTAGATTCTTCTTTCCACTTAGGTGCCAATGTCTGACGTTCCAAGGAGGTCTTAGGACATAAAAGAACCTCAAACAAGAGCCTCACCCACGGCACCAGACCTAGACTAGAATAATTGGCAGACCCAGAACCCAGTGGGCCCTTGCAGCCATCTGCAATCGGAGCATAATCACCTTACACCTATGATTCTTAATCTCCAAAAAAAAGGGGACACATTTTTGACATGAAAACATTTTGAGGATCCCAGACAGGAGAGTAGCTGTATTTCTAATGTCTACTGATTTGGGGAAAGCATGAGAGTGACCGGCTGCCGTGAGTACAGGGGTACTTTTGCATGCATTGTTTTATTAATCACAGTAATATCAGCTCATAGTGTTAGGAAAGAGCTGTATCTGCGTGTGATGCACGTGCCTTGGGCAGCCTAACAAAGAGCGCTTGATGCACAGGTGGGATCGGAGGCCCCTGTCCGACAGTGGAACTCCGCCTTAATCCAGTGTGCCTCCGGAGAGCATCAGGGCCCCTCGGCCTGCAGTCCGAATCTCACATTTTCAATATCCACAGGCACAAGAATTCCTTGAGGCACATCATGGCTTTTGATTTTGGGTTTTTTCTCTTCTAATATTTATTTAATTGATTGATGATTGCTTTACAATATTGGTTTGATTTCTGTCATACATCAACATGAATTAACCATAGGTGTACATATGTCCCCTCCCTCTTGAATCTCCCTCCCACCTCCCACCCTTTCCCACCCTCTAGGTTACTACAGAGCCCCAGTTTGAGTTCCCTGAGTCATATGGCAAATTCCCATTGGCTATCTGTTTACATATGTTCATGTATATGCATCCATGCTACTCTCTCCATTTATCTCAAACAGCTTTGTGTTTTTTCCTGCCCCAGGTTGCCCTTCAGTCCATTCATGCTATTTGCCACCTCTTGTGAACCTGAAACTCCACTGGGAGAGACCTCCATTGCGGAGTGAAATGTGACCACCGGATTCTCACTGGCATTTCCTGGGAGAATCTCCCCCCACCCCCTTCCCTCCATTGTTCAGTCGCTCAGTTCCACGCCAGGCTTCCCTATCCTTCACTATCTCCCGGAGTTTACACAAACTCACGTTCATTGAGTTGGTGATGCCATCCAACCATTTCATCCTCTGTTGCCCTCTTCTCCTCCTGCCCACAATCTTTCCCAGCATCAGGGTCCCTCCATACAGAGGCCAGTTTTCTGCAGAGTGGCATCAGAAGCCCCCACCCTGCTGTAGAATTGAGCTGTCACAGGAGGAAAGCCCAGGGAGGGATAGGGAGCTGGGCTGGACGGAAGCGCTGGAGGGGAATAAAGCCAGTTGATCCCCTCTCCCCCACTCTCTGCCTCTATTCTGCCCCCTCCCCTTTCCTGCCAGCCCAGGTGGGCTTGTACATTCCAGCCTGCCTCTAAATTGGTCCCACCGCTCTCCTGCTGCTGCTAGGGCCGACTCTGTTCACTGAGCCTGAATGTCTTCCTCTCACTTTCTTTCCCTTTCTCATGATCCCTGTCCTTATATCAAGCCAGACATGCTTTTTAAACTAATTCTGCTCCTCTCTGAGCCTCTGATATTCACCTTCCATGGCCAAGTTGGTCTCCGGGGCCCCATGGTCCATTCACCTTGTGCATGTCGGACTAGCAGCCTTTCTGCCTGGGAGGAAGCCCCTCCACAGAGCTGGGTATCCAGCCTCAGGCCTTTTAAAATTCCTTCTCAGCCTGCAGGCTGTAATCACCCCCAACATATATTTCCTTTCTCTCAACTCAAAAAGATTGTGTAGGCCTTGTTCTTCTTTCTGACAGATTCCATCCATCCCCCCTTAGGTCACTGTTTGTCAAACTGAAGGTCATTAAATCAGTTTGTTGGGTCACAACTAGCTTTTTTTTTTTTTCCTTAATGAAATAGAATACATCATAGTGCAGAGAAAATATCAGATTGCATCATAGTCAGTGACAGTAAATGTCATTTGCAGAGCACTGGTTTCTATTATTCATATGTATGCACATTTGATATAAAATACATATTACACTGAGGACTATGGTCAAAAGAATCTGAAAAGAGCCTCCCACTCTCGGGGTCACTGCCCAGGGGCTGGTTGGCTGGGGCCCTGCAAGGACCAATGGCCCCTGGACTAACATGGGTGAGCATGTAACTCACTCCTAGCTCGTGTAGCACCCCCATCATGGCACTTGCTTGCTCCGCTAACCTTTGTTCAGTCACTCAGTTGTGTCTGACTCTTTATGACCCCATGGACTGCAGCACATCACTAACCTTGGATTTCAGCTAAGATGTCAAAGGCAAAGGAGGCCTTTCATGATCTGACCCCTTCTGATTCCCACAACCTCATCTCTTGCTGTATCCCATCGAGTACTTTATGCTCCAACACACTACGCTATATTATCCTTCAAGGCATGATTCTCTCTCTTGCCTCCTGCTCTTTGCACATAGGATTTCCTTTACCTGGTCAATTCTTATTTGGTCTTCAGGACTTATACTTCAGTCATTCGCCTCTTCCTAGAAGCCCTCCCTGCCCATCCAGGCCTCTGTTTGTTCCTCCACATTTCCAGATGTGCTCGCCTCCCCAGCCCACCCCACACCCCTTTCTTAGTGCACCCTCACCACTGACTGAGTCTGTCCGGCCCACAGGCATCCACTGTGACAGCACGTGTCCCCCCGGACGCTGGGGCCCCAACTGCTCTGTGTCCTGCAGCTGTGAGAATGGCGGTTCCTGCTCCCCGGAGGACGGGAGCTGCGAGTGTGCCCCGGGCTTCCGAGGACCCCTGTGCCAGAGAGGTAAGGCTGGCCCCCTCCCCACAGACCTTGGACAGCTCTTCCTCCCTACTCCTTCCCAGCTGCAGAGAGGCTGGGCTTACAGAGTTGGCCCCCATCAAATCCCTCCCTCTAATCCCCTTTCTCCCAACCTTTTCTGTCCCCAAGTTCAGGGCCCAGCCTGACTCCCCTGTAGAAATAGGACCACCCCCACTCCTCTCTGTAGAAAGGAACAGGCCCTCCGAGGTGTGGGTGGATGCGACTCTCCTGGTACTGTTGAGAAGCCTCTCTTCTACACTGTGGGGGACTGGACAGGTGGCCAGGCTGGCTGGTGCCCCTTGAGCTGCTGACCACCATCTCTCCTTCACCCCCAGTCTGTGCCCCCGGGTTCTATGGCCATGGCTGCACCCAGCCGTGTCCCCTCTGCGTGCACAGCAGCGGGCCCTGCCACCACGTCAGTGGCATCTGTGAGTGCCTCCCTGGATTCTCTGGAGCCCTTTGCAATCAAGGTACTCTCTCCAGGGGTGGGGAGAGGGGTGTTCTGGGAGTGGGGGGCAGGGAGACGAGGAGTCCTGGGAGGGGAGTAGAAGGCAAGAAAGGTTCAGGATTCTCATCAGGCTCTGTGGAGGCAGTTCCTCGGCTCTTCAAGGTTTGTTGTTGTTCAGTTGCTAAGTCATGTCCGACTCTTTGTGACCCTATGGACTGCAGCACACCAGGCTTCCCTGTCCTTCACTGTCTCCCGGAGTTTGCTCAAATTCATGTCTGTTGGGTTGGTGATGCCATCCAACCATCTCATTCTCTGCCATCCTCTTCTCCTTTTGCCTGCAATCTTTCCCAGCATCAGGATATTTTTCAGTGAGTCAGCTTTGGGGGGCTTAGAGCTACCTTAATAAGAATTGGATATCACGGGCCATGAGAAAAAGCCATTATGCAATTGAAGGAACAGGCTCAGAGAAGGTAAAAGACTTCTCCATGGTCTCACGGCTAGCAAGTAGCAGAAGTGAAGTGAAGTCACTCAGTCGTGTCCGACTCTTTGTGACCCTGTGGACTATAGCCTACCAGGCTCTTCCGTCCATGGGATTTTCCAAGCAAGAGTACTGGAGTGGGTTGCCATTTCCTTCTCCAGGGGATCTTCCCAACCCAGGGATCAAACCCAGGTCTCCCCCACTGTAGGCAGACGCTTTACCGTCTGAGCCACTAGGGAAGTCCAGCAAGTAGCAGAGGTGAGAATCAAATTCTGACTCCAAAGCCCAGTCTAAACAGATGAAAAATGAAACAAGCATAGCTGAGGTCCACATACGAAGTGGCCGCAAATGGCTAGTGCTGCATGTCAAGTGGGAAAGGCAGAGAAGGCTGTGGGAGCTCAGAGGAGATGGTTCTGGCTTCACTGGAGATGGCAACTTCCCAGCCCTTCTCTCCTCGCACTCAGGCCAACATCACTAATCCCCCACTACACGCTTTCATGTCTCAGCTGCAGAATTCACAGCACCCACTCCAGCCAACCTCTTCCACTCATTGGGAGTTGAAAGGGGAGTTAAGCTTATTGCACTGATCTGCGGTTAAAAAAAGCCCTAATTTGTGTCATATGCAAATTTCCATGATGTGGATATTCCCACCATGGCTGATTTGAAGGTACTAGTGGTTTAACCAGTTGTGAAATTCCTGAGTATTTAACAACCAAGCTGAAGGCAGAAGCTGGCTGCAGTGCCCATCATGACTTATTGCTGTCCCTGGCTTAGTTAGGCCAAGGCAGGGTGGATATGGGGGACAGCTCCATCCCGTGCTGGATTTCAACTGGGACTTAGCCTAAAAGACAGATGGAAGAAAAGCATTGTGGGTGGAGGAACCAACCTGGGCAAAGCACAGAGGGGTGGATCTGCGACTGTCCAGCTGTAGGAAGTGACAGGAGGATTCAGGGGCTGTGGGTGGCAAAGGGGACTGGGAAGGTCGTCTGGGGACTCCTGAAACGTTCTGAAGACAAGGATGCAGAATTTGTACTTTAACCTGTAAGGAGCGAAGAGATCTTTGTCTAAGGTAACCTTAGAACTAAAAGCAACTTCAAGGTCATCTATGAAAGAGTTTCATCTGGCTTCTGCTTAAATACTTCCTTTGAGAGCTCACTGCTTCCCAGGGGACCGAATCGTTTTGATGAATAATGACCACTGAGCTCGGCTATTTTTGTAAGCGTGTGGGCCGTTAATATGTATGAGTGGGAAGTTTACTCCATGATGCTTTGAGGTCATGAGAAGTTTGGAACCCCCCAGGAAATGTATGTGACAGTTTCATTTGCTTGCATCCCTCCTAGGACAGTTTAATCATAACCTGACACGTCGAGGTTTACTTATTAAACATCAGAGACCGAGCCGTCAATACAGATAGACTGGGTCTAAATTAGGACCTAAGCAGCTCGAGGAGTAACTCTCAGATCCTGCAATGTCTGATTTATCTCCCGCTGGCCTAATGAGTATTTTCCACATATAGATCTAATAGAGTTTGCTATTAATGGCAACTGCCCTGGTTAAGTCTCAAACCTTGTAAAAAATTGAACTGACAGTTTCTAATGACCGGCTTTTCAGCGAGTTACAAATTACAGACATTGCTTATGCAGAATCATTAAACATAGATTAAATATAACCAGATGTTTTCTTTTCACCAGCCCCCCCACCTGCTCCCCCCACCCCCTTCTCTCCACCTTTCCTCTCTTTGCCTCACTCTTGATTCAGCTAAGAAGTCAACCAATTAATGCATTAGACTGATCACATTAGCAGCTCTGTGGGTGAATTTGTCAGCCTTGTGTATGTGAGAAAGACTTCAAAGATAAGACTGTCTTGTTAGCGAGGATGAGTTAGTTTTAAGAACGGGGTCAGTGGAGCATCTCTGGCACCCCATTCCCCACAGAGGGCCAGGACTAGGGGATGGATTCCCCAAATCAGGTACCTCCGAGAGGCTGACCTGTTTTTCAGGAAACAGAAGCGAGAGGCTGAGCTGCAAACAGGTGATGTGCATGCCATCCTCCTGGCAGTGGACCTGCCCTGGAAGGAGCTAACGGTTTTGCTAGGGAAGAGCACAGGGGCCCAGAGCAACCAGGGTTCCCACAACCATTAACTACAGCCCAAGGCCCGTGGGCGAGGGTTATCAGCCCCATTTCAAAGATGAGGAAACAGACTTGCTCAAAGGTCCTGAGACAGTGAGTGGCAGAACTTCCTAGCTGTGGGCAAGTTACTTAGCCTCTCGATGCCTCAGTTTCCTCATCTGTAGACTTAATAGGGAGTAATAATGAACATGTATAATAATGAGAGTATTACAAGGTTAATTAATATTTGTGAAGCACTCTGAACAGTGGTACATGCAAGAGACATAGAAGTGCTTATTGAATACATAAATAAAACCAGCAGCCAAAGCTTTGGCTGGCGAGCCTGGTACACCATGCTGCCTTTATTGTTTGTCCCAATTGCTAACAATGTCCTGGAGAGACACAGAGTGGACACAGATCCTAGGCAGCTGCTGCCAACATGAGGCAGTGTGGCATAGGGAGTGGTGAGGGCTGCGGGCCCAGGGAAGTCGCTTTTCTTCAAAAATAACCACCTTCCCGTGATTCTCTGTGTGGCCCAGCCAAATGAGGGCCTTGGGGATGCAAGGAGTTCCTCCCCCATAACAGGGATGCAAGGAGGCCATCCTGGAGGGTATAGGGCTGGCTGGAGCCTGGCTTCGAGGGGAGCATGTCGAATTGAGAGGAGCTCTAAGGGACAGGGGCCACTGATTCCAGTTTCAGAACCCACTGGAAGGTCACTGCTCCTGAGGCCGAGTTTGGCCACTTGGGGAATAGTTCTTGAGTGTTTGTTGTATGCCGTGCACTGTGCTGGGCACTCAGACACAACAAAGAAACAGAGAGGCAAGTTCCCTGCCCTCACAAAGCCTGCGGTCCAGAGGCGAAAATTCTGAACTCAGCCTTTTCGCAGAACTTGGTGGGAGGCAGCGGCGGGGAGCAGGGGCAGCAGTTTATTTCCGCATATTCAGCCTTGAGCACCTGTTGTTCTTCTAAGTGTGGTGGGGATACAGACATGGGTGGAACCCAGGCCTGGCCGGAAATGGTTCACAAGCCACAGTAACAGAAGGCCAGGGAAGAAACTGACTAGGGTCCTAGAAGCTCAAACAGGGATGTAGCCTCCCAGAACAGAGAAGGGGGTGAATATACCAGGATTCAGTTCAGCTATAATATAAAAAACCAAAATAACTGAATTGAAAATGACAAGCTGTATTTTCCTCATGCATTAAAATAAATAAAGAGATCCAGAAGCAGGTTACTAGGAAACGGTGGGGTAGCTTTCAAAGGTGTCAGGGACCCAAGCTGCTGTCTTGCTCTGCCAGCCTCGGCATACGGCTCACCTCTAGTGTAAGGTAGCTGCTTGAGCTCCAGCCATCTTACCTATAATCTTCCTCCATAATCCACATTATTCTTCAATAAGAGGGAGGAATGGGCAAATAAAGACATGCATTTCCACTTACCATTGGTTAGAAGGTAGTCACACCTACCCAGCTGCACAGGTGGCCAGAAGCCCAGTAAATTCTACTTCTAAGGAAGACGAGAACTGGTATTAAAGGACTTGTTGTCTACTATAGAGGGATCACCAGGTAGGTGGCACTTAAGATGAGTCTTGTAGGCAGGGTAGGATTTCCACAACTGGGCACAAGAGTCAGGGAAACTCTGGGAGGAACAGTTAAAGGCACAGACAAGGAAAGGCATGGGGTATTATTTGGAAGATGGTGTGTGGTCCAGTTTCTGGGTGAGGTATGTTTAAGGGTTGATCTCTAGGATCTAGGTTTTATTCTGGGGCAACAGGGAGCCACTGAAGATGTTTGAGCTGGGCACAGGAGTGCAATGAAGAAGGCTGTGGCTTTAGAGAGCTCAGGCTCTAGGAAGCAGGTGGAGGATGGATTTCAAAAGAAATGAGAGGTAGGTGCTTAGTGAACTCATACCTAGTATTTAAAGGAGCTTGCAGCTTGGTTGAGGAAATCAGCCCTTCTTCCAGCAACCAAAGAGTGATTCCTCCAGGAGGGGCTGGGCCCAAAATCCTGCAAGTGACTCAAAGTGTAAATACGACCGGAGCTCCATGTTGGAGAGCCCCTTATGGACTCAGGAAGGTTCTCCTGAGGAGGCTGAGTGGAAGCTCAAGGAACAGTTGTATGTGGAGGGACAGGGTACAGGGACAGACATTTGAGGCTGGCCCCCTCTCCAGCTAACTGCAGACAGACCGGCCACCCCACATGTCCCTCTTCTCCCGGCTATAAACGTCCTCTGCCCTGCGGCTGTGGGATCAGTGATGCTGACGAAAGTGTGACCATGGACAGCCGAGGGCTGCGGGCAGGAAGCAGTAGGGTGCAGAGGTGGAATTCCCAGACTCACCACTTCTGTCTGTGGGACCTCAGCCAAGTTATTCTACCCCTGTGGGCCTCAGCCTATTCCTGTCAGAGGCGGTCAGGAAGAAGGCAGCTGTGGGCACAAGAGGAGGAACTCACTGCTGTGGAAATGGGGGTGCTGAGGCAGGCAGTTCCCACCTGATCCATGACCCCATGGGGGCCACGACTGTGGCCTGGGAAAAGGGGTGTGGCTGTGGGTGGTGGTCTGAGGAGTGCAAGTGGGACAGCAGGTGCCAGGCTATCCTGTGCCCACAGTGTGTGCTGGAGGGCACTTTGGGCAGGACTGTGCCCAGCTCTGCTCCTGTGCCAACAACGGCACCTGCAGCCCCATCGATGGCTCCTGCCAATGCTTCCCTGGATGGATCGGCAAAGACTGCTCACAGGGTAAGCTGTTGCCCCCCTGGGAATGCCCCCCAGAAAAGCCCCCAACCAGGGTCAGGCCCAGAACCTCTCTGCCCCTGGTGCTTCCACCTCCCAGGGCTGAAATCTCCTTCTGCAGACAGGAGTGTTCACCTGAGTCCCATAGAGTCTCTACAGCTAACATGATGAATTCCTAGGAGTGATCACTGGCATTATTAACTGCTAGTTTTAAAGATATGAACATTGGTAATATCATTAATATCATTAATACTGTAAATGCTGCACATTAATAGTCCTAGAACCTGAGCAAGGAGTAGCCACTAAGTCTGGATGGGGAGGAAGAGGGAGCAGGAAAGTAAGGTGAGGCCAGGGCAGTCACCTGAGGGGTGAGGGCATTCTCTGGGTAGCTCATGTGAATGATGTCCTGGGCATCACAGGCCCAGACAGGGCACTGTAGGTGCTGTAAGGTGAACCCAGTCTGATACAGAGATAACAGGCAGAGTTTAAAGGCAGAGACCCAGTCTCTGCCCTGTGGAGTCCTTGGCTGATGGGTGAGACCCAGCCAGTACTCCTAGCAAGGTCCCAGTTAGACAGCCTGGCCTGAAGGCATTTCCGTGCTGAAGGCGGTGTCATCCTCAGGGAGCTCACCAGCCAAGAGACTCTCTACCCTAGGAAAATCCCCATCCTCCTGGGGAAGTTAGCACAGTGTTCAGACCGTAAACCACGTGTTTACCATTTACCACAGATACCCACACGCTCCAAATCACAATCAGTCCCCAGAGAGGGAAGAGTCAGAAACCCTCAGAGCTGGGAGAGTGGACAGAGAATCACCAGGAATCCGGGGTGCCTGGGTCAAGAGGTGACTGGAGGGTTGTGGCCACAGTGGTTAAGCCCCCTGCAAGTCAGGAAATGCCAGCCGGGTGCATTGTGGCACCTGAGCTCTGACATGCACTCCCCCTTCCTCTCCCTCCCTCTCCGTCTGCCCCTCTCTGCCTTGCCCTCACCCTCTGCATCCCACCCACCCCCAGCTTGCCCACCTGGGTTCTGGGGCCCCGCCTGCTTCCACACATGCAGCTGCCACAACGGGGCGAGCTGCAGCGCCGAGGATGGGGCCTGCCACTGCACCCCTGGTTGGACCGGACTCTTCTGCACGCAGCGTAAGCCCCGCCCTCCAGCCTCCCAGCTATTTGGAATCCCATGCTGCAGCCTGCTGGCTGCCGTGGGCATCGTCCGGGCCTGCAGTGGAGGGAGGGAGGAGATAGGTGCCTGGCTGTGAGCTAACCACTTCACCCTCCACCCCTGGGATTGGCTGGAGAGGGTGGCTGGCTTCAGGGGATTGATGGGGCCCAATCCTGGAAGGTCAGGGCCATTAGGTACCCCAGCAATCACCAAGACCAGCCACTCCCTGGACAGGGGGCCCTGAGTGGGGAAGAGCAGCCTGTGGCTGTGCAGCAGAGAGACACCAGCCTGGCCTCTGGTTCCAGGGCACCTTTGTCCAAAGGACTCCCCACCCGCTTCAGCGTGAGGGTTGAGCGTGGAGTGGCTCGGTGCAGGGTCTCACTGGTCTTCACCCCGTGCTCAAAGAGAGAAGGGAGATGAGACGAGTTTGGTCCCAATGCAGATCCCCACCCTGTTTCTCTCCAGGCTGCCCAGCAGCGTTTTATGGGAAGGACTGCGGGCGTGTGTGCCAGTGTCAGAACGGCGCCAGCTGTGACCACATCAGCGGCAAGTGCACCTGCCGCACAGGCTTTACCGGGGAACACTGTGAGCAGAGTAAGCTGTCCTGAGCCCTGAGCCCAGGTGTCGATGCGGGGCCGCGGCCTCCTGCTGGGGAAGCCTGCCCCTTCACGGTCCACCCCTCAGGGCCCTGCACCCTCTGTTCTCTTGACTTTGGGAGCAGCTCCCAAGGAGAAAACCTGAAGGGTGGGCCTACATTGGTGTTTGAAGTTTTTTCCTCCAATTGGGGTGGGGATGGGCAAGTTGAGGCAGAGCAGAGGCTTTACTACCCACTCCAGTGTTCTTGCCTGGAGAATCCCATGGAGGGGGAGCCTGGTGGGCTACCGTCTATGGGGTCGCAGAGTCGGACACGACTGAAGCGACTAAGCAGCAGCAGAGGCTTTACTGGGGGAAGGAGCTTAATGAGAGAAAGCAAAGCAGACCTTGTTTGATTCCTCTTTGAAACCCCTGTGGCACCCAGCTTGGGGCCTGACACTGGAGGGTGCTGTGTAAATATGGACCAGGTGAGGAGGTAGGGGTGGGCATCCCCCCCACAGGGTTATAGGTGTCGTCTTGCCCCAAGTAGCAAACCAGAACACATCAGGCACTACAGAGGCTTTACTCCATGGAAGTGAAAATGTTAACAGCTCAGTTGTGTCTGACTCTTTGCAACTCCATGGACTTTAGCCCACCAGGCTCCTCTGTCCATGGAATTCTGCAGGCAAGAATACTGGAGTGGGTAGCCATTCCCTTCTCCAGAGGATCTTCCCAACCGAAGGATCAAACCCAGGTCTCCTGCCTTGCAGGCAGGTTCTTTACTGTCTGAGCCACTTACCTGGCTTACTCTGTGAGGCAGAATCATTACCGCCGCCCACATGTGGGATGGGCAGGGTGGAGAGTAAGCACATCGCAGGTCTCTGCCACCTCCACTTCATGCTTCACAGGATGCGCCCCAGGAACCTTTGGCTATGGGTGTCAGCAGCTATGCGAATGCATGAACAATGCCACCTGTGACCACGTCACTGGCACCTGTTATTGCAGCTCTGGATTCAAAGGGATCCGGTGTGACCAAGGTAAGGCACAGATGGCAGAGTTCCCAGGGACTAGGAAAGGGTTCCATGGAGGGAGGCTCTGGGGAGATTCCAGCAGGAATGACTGAATTGCATGAGAACCCTTTGTGACTCCCTTTCGTTCACATCTGGGAAGAGCCTGGGAGTAGAATGGGGTGGGCTGGGGAGGGGTACTCAGGCACCGGAGAGGCTGATGGAGCAGGCAGCCTCTCGGGCGCTGCTTCCCTCTGCTCATCCTTGACAAGTCTTGCAAGCCAAGGAAGGGTAACCGCAGCTAGTGCTGTGGAAAGGTGAGATGAACGAGCCGGAAGCACTGCCAGATTCTGGTCCTGCCATGACCCACCAGGAGTGCTTGGGCAGGTCACTTCCTTTTGCTGGGGGGTCTGTTATCCCCACGAAAAGTGGAAAGACACAGGGTTATGCTGAGACCCAAGGAGCCCAAAAGGGCTCATCCTCGGCTCCAGGTCTATGGTCAGACAAGACCGCAGAGTGTAGTTCTAACGACCAAGTTGAGATTATGTGAGTAAAGGACTCAGTATGGTGCCTAGCTTGTGAGTGAGCACTGGATGAATGGTTTCTGCTGTTGGTTCGAGGACACAGGGATGAGAAGTGGCACACTAGCATCCACAGTACAGGAAAGGGGCAAAAGACATTTCTGCTGCACTCTGATGGGGGATGGGGGCCAGCCCGCACACATATCTCTGAGAGGGGTGATACTTTAGGAGCAGCAATCCTGAGCACACTGGTTCAGCACTCACAGCTTTCATTGCCAGTCTGTGATCAGTGCTCACAGTGGGATTACTGTCCCCATGTTACAAATGGGCAGACCGAGGACTCAGAGTCACACAGCTGGTAAACAGGGAGAGGGGCTGAATCCAGCTTTTCCTGACTCCTGAGAAACCCAACTCTACCAGTTACTGGCTGTGTGATCTCGAGTAAGTTACCTAACCTTTCAGTGACTCAGTTTCCTCATTTGTGAAAGGGGAATAGTCTTTATTTCTTATAGGACTTATAAACATCCCTTTGAGGAATACTAGGAAGAGCAAATGGGTTATTATCTGTAACTCAGTTTTAGAACAAAGTAAAATACTCACTAAACACCTGTGATTTGTTTCCCATCTATAATCACATTTGCTCCTTGTCATGACCCTGGGTGGGACTCCACTTGGGTAGACAGCTGAACACAACGCCAAACTCATGATGCTGAAGGGATTGAGGGCCAAGACCTGAACCAGGGTCTCCCGACATTTGACGAGCCTAGCCCCAGGCTGAGGTGGCCTGAGAGGAAGCAGGCCTGCCTCCGGCTCAGCTCCGCCTCTGTCCGCAGCTGCCCTCATGATGGAGGAGCTGAACCCCTACACCAAGATCAGCCCAGCGCTGGGTGCAGAGCGGCACTCAGTGGGTGCCGTCACGGGGATCGTCCTCCTGTTGTTCCTCATCGTGGTGCTGCTGGGACTGTTTGCCTGGCGCCGGCGGCGGCAAAAACAGAAGGGCCGGGACCTGGCTCCCCGCGTCTCCTACACGCCCGCCATGAGGATGACCAGCACTGACTACTCCCTCTCAGGTCAGACTATGCCCCCAGCACCTCCTGCTGCCACCCCCCCACAACATACACACAACCTAGCAGGAACCACGCGATATTCTTGGGGACCCCGGGTTTATTGCTGCAGGTGGGTGGTGGTGCCTGCAGGGCTGGCTGCTCAGACTCCCCTAGAAAGAGAGTGTGGCGGCGAGCAGCAGGAGCTAACTTAGGTAGACAGGGCTCCCAGGGAGTGCCACTTCCTTGGAGCCCACTCTCAACATCTATGGTTAGCAGCCTTCTTTCATTTCTCCAGAGCTTCCCCTTCTCACTGGGCTTCAGTCGCAGAACACCCACACAAAGCAGTAACTTTCCTAAATGCTGCAGGGGACCCTCTCCCCAGCCTGATGTCTGCATCACCTCAGGAAACCAGCCTTGGGGCCCACCGTCCAAGCCCTGTCTCATTTTTGCTTCCTTGGAGAAGAAGGCCTCAGAGCACCCCTCCCTCCCAGTTCCCAGAGTTAGGAGGGCCTGATCTGTGCAGTGAGACGGGACAGTGCTGAAAGCGTGGGCAATGTCCCTCGAGCCAGGTCTGCGGGAACCCAGCCTGTTCACAAATCCGGTACCAATGCCAGCAGGCATTCGATCTGGGAGTCCAAGAGGTGGGGATGGGGCTCTTGGGCCAACCCTTCCTCTCCCCTAACCCTAGACTGCTGCCTTAGAAATAGAAACAGCTTTTTGCTTCATATTTCAATAAACTGAAGAGGTAAAAATGCCCTAACTTTGCCCCCAGCCCTGAGCCACAGGAGGGTAGGCCTGTCGGAGGTGGGCACAGGATGCCAGCTCTCCACAGCTGGCTCCACGGCTCATGGCTGCCTTAGAAAGCCCAGAGATCACGTCAGCCTGCTGACACGCCATTCCTGCTAAGTGCGGCCTACCATTTGCCCAGCTCTGTGCTACGCACGGCACATCCCAGGCCCGGGCACAGACCCTGCCTGAGAGAGCTGCTGGCCTGCGTGCCGCCCTGGGTTTCAGCCAAAGCTGAGATCCTCTGATGAAGTCCCAAAGCTTATGTATTTGGGGATTTTCTTCTCTGACCATAATAAGCAAGATTGGCTGGGTTTTCCCAGACCATCCCACTGGAATTCCCCAGCCCAGTGTGGAGGTCCTGGAATCTGCAGGAGGGCAAGGCCAGGAGTGGGGTTCTCTTTACAGCCTCACTCCTGGGATCTGACCCCAGAGGAGGCA
Source organism: Bos taurus (assembly GCF_002263795.3). Classification (NCBI taxonomy): domain Eukaryota; kingdom Metazoa; phylum Chordata; class Mammalia; order Artiodactyla; family Bovidae; genus Bos; species Bos taurus. Next base: position 12,787,651 of record NC_037337.1, on the reverse strand, counting down.
GGGGAGGGTCAGCTCAGCCCTACACAGTGACTCAAGGATACTGAGGCTGTCAAACTAACACTTCTCATGCTGGTACCACCGCCCACACTGGCATGTTGCAAGCAGGGCCAACACAAGCAAAGGGGCAAGTCAGGCTCTACAGGCTGCCAAGGGGAACAGTAGATGCCAGGAAGCTCGGGGGATGGGGGACTTGGCTGCCTGACTTTGCAGAGCGCTCTCAAGGTGGCCACACCAAGCATTAGCTTAGGGGTGTCTCGTGCCAGGGGCAGGGGTATGATGGTATGTGGCACCTTGTTCTCTTCCCAGATTTGTCTCAAAGTAGCAGCCACGCCCAGTGCTTTTCCAATTCGAGCTACCACGCACTGGCGTGCGGGGGGCCTGCCACCAGCCAGGCCAGCACTCTGGACAGGAACAGCCCCACCAAGGTACCGGGCCCCTGACTCTCCCCAGTCCCCATCCACTGTCTTCCCACTGAGCCCTCCCCTCTGCCCGGGGAAGAAACTGCACCACCACTACCCTACCTAGGGTCTGCACGGAACCAACTGCCAATACAATAAACGGAGCCCTGTGAGCCCACGTGTACACTCTATGTAAAGCGTGTAGGAGGAAGCCAGCAGGCTCTATGGAGCCAACACGGGCCATGCAACCAGCACACATCACATGTAACCAACCACAGCACCACTCAGTGAAGCACACACCCCACACCCTGTGTGCCAAGGCATGTGATCATCATGTAATCACACACAGCCTTGTCACACACAACCACGTGACTACTTTTGCCTCATGTTAACACATATAATGAAAACACCCCACCACTCATCACTGCAGTATGTTACCAACACCACGTGTGCCACAAGCGCACAGAGTACTACCAGTACTCAGGTGCCACCTGATATCCTTGTATCTGGACACACTACATGTTATCAGTACACACCCACAACATATGTTGCTATCAGAACCACCACACGGGACACGGAAACATCAGCCACAGCCAGCGTGCCCGCTGACAGAGTCGGGCAGGACTTCAGGGTCAGGTGTGTACCACCCTGGACAGGGCCCTCCCTCACCGCTTCCAACACAGCGCTGGCTGATGGCAAGACGTCCTTTTACGTAAGTCACAGGCCCTCAGGCAGGGACGTCTCAGCACACACATGTGCTAACCCCTGCTCCCAGTATGCCAGGACCTATAATGGGCAGAGAGGTTCAGAAATGAGAAACAGCCCCCAGAGACCACAAGGTCACGCTGCACGCATGCAGACATACACAGCATGGCTCACGGGGAGGTTGGGGGCGGGGGGATTGGTACAGTCCCAGGATTCCTGGCGTCTCGTACCTCTGTACCCACCTCTGGGTCAGAAACATGTACAGGAGCACAGTTTTCATCCTCCAGGCCTTAGAGCTGTAGGGATCATTTCTCCCCCTCTGCCCCACAGAAAACATCCACAGACCACAGATCTGGTAGGAATGCATCCTGAACCCCCGCAGCAACAACAGCACAGACCCCGTACAGCCCCAAGAGCTATTACTGTCAAGCCAGCACCCAAAGGTCACTCTTCAGGGCTCTCAACTTCAGTTCTCCTATGGAATGGGAGTGCTGCATGCAAGGGACCTTGAGGTCCACGTGCAAAGCCTGTGACCATCAGCTCCAACCCAGCTTCACAGCTTTAGGCCTATCTGAGGAGCCAAGGGAAAGGAATCCAGAAGTTTCCCAGTAGGAGGCCCTTGATTAACAAGAGCCACATTATCAAGGCTACAGTAGACGCAAGGCAAAGGATGCCAGGGATGAGAGGCCAAGTCCCTGTGTCCCTGTCATTCCTGGTCTCATTCTAACAGCGAAGTACCAGTCACCCTCTTTCACTAAGTCAGGGGGTAGAGTTACTGCAGTGCAGCCCACTTGGTGATCCTCTGGCTCACTTCACCCTAGGGCCCCAAAGTGGTTCTGTGTAGTCAAGAACCCTCAGCCTAGCAGATGTGTAGCAGGGGCAAGCAGCTGTGATGACGTGGAAAGGACATGGGTCCAGGAGCTGAGACCTGAGGTGTAGACCCAGCTCTTCTGTGTGTGACCATGCATAGGGCCCACGAGCAGGACTCAGGTCCCCATCTGTGAAATGAGAACAACGATCCTTGCCTCCTATGAAGGGCAGGTGTGAGTGCAGGAAGAGGAGTACCATAGGGACACCCTATCCCGACGCCTTCCCCTGCTCACATGAAAGGGAGACGCTCTCAGCTTGGATCAGGCGGCAGAGGGGACGCTGATGCTGGAGGCAGCCTCAGCGCCGCCCCCTCTGCTAGAGGGCCATGCTGCAGCCGAGACACTGCCAACACTGCCTCCCACAGCTCAGCCCCACCCAGCTGACCTGCCTCCCCCGCCAGGGCCAGCTTGGCTCAGGTCAGTTCTCGGCTCCCCTTTGTCCCGGGGCCTGGAAGCCCTACAGCTTCAGCCAGACAGCTTAGATATGCTCGGCTCCCACTGGGCCCAGCCACACCACGGTGGCCTGTCATGGAACACCTACCTCGTCCATCCCCCCAACGACCTGGCACCTAGGTGGGTCAGGGTCATCACAGGGGTGGCACACGAGGGTGGGCAAAAGCAAAGGCTGGGCAGGGGCATCTCAACGGCACTAGATATTAACTCGTTCTCCTGCTTTCCAAACAGCTCAGTAACAAGTCCCTTGACAGAGACACGGCAGGCTGGACCCCCTACAGCTATGTGAACGTGTTAGGTCAGTAGTGGTTTGAGTCTGGTCCCTGGCCTTCAGGCCCCGCCGTCTTCTCCTTCTCCCACATTGACAGGGGCCCTGTCCCAGCTCCAAGGGAGAGTTAGTAGATAAATCTTAAGCATGATTTCCCCCAGGAAAAAGGGGTGTGGGGAGGAAACCCAAGCCCCTACTTCAGTTCTCATAAGCAGATGAGGCCCAGGGCCCCTTTCATTCCTACTAGGGGGTAGGTGAGGGTGGCTGTGACCCAGGACCACAAGGGAGAAAGCTCGGGTCCAGGTGTGGGGATTCAGGTTGGAGGCAAAAGATGCTCTTACCATCTGGGAAAGGGACCCCCTGCCTGAGCCAGGCCCTGCTACCAAGGTGCCCCATTCAAGGACTTCTTCCCTCTGCCCCACTGCCCTGGTGACACCAATTTCTGTGGGGGGTGGGGTGAGGGATGGGGGTGAGAGGCAGCAAGGCCATTTGGCCTCAGCTCTAGCAAACCCCCCTGGCCCCACTGGCTCTAGGCTCCCTCGGATGCTTCACAGAAGCCTTAATTCCCTTCAACCTGCTGCACCCTGCCTCTTGTCCCCCCTCCCACCCCTGTGTTACGCACCCCTCCCCTGCCATACCAGGGCCCTGGGAATAATGGCTGCTCCCTGTCATTCCTCTCACTAGACTCCCATTTCCAGATCAGTGCCCTGGAGGCCAGGTACCCGCCCGAAGACTTCTACATTGAACTTAGACACCTCAGCCGCCCCGCTGAGCTACACTCGCCAGGTTAGACTCCCAGCCCTATACCCTCTATCCCCTGGACCCCTGAGGCCATCCTATAAGACCAGACCCACACCTACCCCAAATCCCCTTCCTATCCTTTCACCCACCCCATGGACCCAGAACTCTCCCTGTTGAGCCCCTTCCCTCCGACAAGCCTAGTTCCCCATGGGAAGAAGGAAACCCGTCTGCATTCCTCAGTCATTCCTGCTATCATGCTCAGTGGATACGTACAAACTGCAACTGGTTTTACGTGGAGGGAACAAAGCGTAACCACACTCCTTGCAGACCACGGAATACAACCCAAAACCACTGAGAAATGACTTGGGGATGGCTACATCTTTGGGCCCATGGGTGTGGATGACAGACAGTAGACTGGCCAAAAAGCCCAAAGTCCCCCAGAGGGAGAGCCCAGACCAAGCACTCCTAGGTCAAAGGGCAGGTGGTCCAGTAGGGATCTAGATCTAGAGAGGTTGAGGCCGGACGTGTCAACCAACATCCTCTGGGCCCATATATTTAGGCTCAAACCTGATAGCTTGGGAAAGATGCAAAAAGGAGACTGAAAGTCAGTCCCTACTGTGGGAGGAGGTGGGGTAGGAGTTACAGAAGTAGGTCCAATGAACAAATAGAGAATGTGGGCCCCCAACAAAGTGCCCCTGCCCCTGAGGGCACCCTGAACACCCGTGGGGCCTAAATTCAGGCTCTAGCTGGTTTCTAGAGCTCAACTGAAATGCAGCTCTAGCAACCCCTGCAGGTCTCTGGGTCCAGGGACAGTAAAAAGAGCAAAGGTCTGAACTCATCAGTTCAGACTGAACTCAGTTACTGAACTCATCAGTAAGTAGTTATGGGCTTCAGAAACCCTGGGCTTATACCCAGGAGGCTGTGCTCCCGGCTGTCAGCTCCTGGAGCAGTGCTCAGGACATTCAATAATCCCACAGAATACAATCCCCACCCCCAGCCCCTGCAACATACACACACACAATCACCACCCTGCACCCCTTTCCACTTGGAAGCATCCTCTGGGCTCAGCCCATCTCTCTCTCTCAATCACTACAGCCAAAGCCACCACACGTCATTTTCTGGCTTATACTGAGGTAGGCTGGTAAACAACGGGAGGGTGTACTTCAGGACATCTGGGTTCTACGTGGAGCTCAACTTCTCACTTGGTGTGGTCTCAGCCAAGTCACTGCCTTTCTTTGAGTCTGTATTCTGTTCTATAAAAAGGGGGTTAACTTTTTAATAGCCTAGCCTCCATCCCTCAGGGAGGGCAAAGGAAGCCCTGGTCCCAGGATAAAGATGCCAGGGGTTCAGATTGTCGCAGTCCTATTTCTGAAGGGCACAGGTACCTATAGGTCCTTTAGAAGAATAGCGAACTTGAGAAAACTTGGACCTGCTCTGCTCTCAGTACCGTGTGGAAGGCAGGGAGATAGGAGTAGGCTTCTGCAAATTCCACCAGGGAACTCTATATGGAGGCGGCATGAGGAGGTATCGGAACAGCCATGTGTTGGTCTTTGGTGTCAGACACTGGAGAGAGTTGAGTGGAGTCTAACTGTATTTTAGTAAGCACTTGCTCCCTTGTCTAATACTGCAGCCTCAGTTAAAAGCTGGGGGGGAAAAATGGCTTTGACTGTGAGCTCAAGTCATTACTGTCCAAATTCAAAGTATCATATAGTTTCTTTTCTGGGATCACCAGCAGCGAAGAACCTGAGCTTGGTCCCTGAAGTTTCACGTCCTTCCTACCTCTGGCTGGTGCTGAGGACCATGCATTGTGGGAGCCTAGGATAAACTGTAGTAGCCAAAAGGGAAAAAAGAAATGCTTGGGATTGAAAAACACTGGAAATGTTGTTCAAAGACAACTCTCAATTATGTGCAAATAGTCCACCCAAAAAAGTGGGGACAGGCGACTAAAAGAGCTGACTGGCTGGGAGTGACTGTATAACCTGTAGAGAGGACTAACCAACCTCAGCTGCCTGTCCACCTCCCTCTGGCTCCCCTCAATCGAGCATCAGACCCACAAGGGGAGCGACAGGCAAGACTAGAGCTATGAGGTGAGAAAGTCTTCACCCTCATTCCAAAATCCAACAGAAATGGGATTTGGAATGTCATACACCCTTCCCCCAAGCTGAGAACTGGTCCTGACTCATTCCCTATCCTACACTCTTGGAACCTGGAACTTCACTTGGTGACTGTAGGTGGCATCAGAACTGCCTGTGATCGCCTCCAGAAGACATTCCCCTCAAAGAGATTACAGAGCAGTAGTGCTAAATATGCAGGGGGTGACAGAGCTCACCACTTACACATAGGAGCTTTTTAAAGAACTCTCGTATGGTCAAGATGATTTAGAGGAGATTAAACCCCGAGTAATTTTCTAGCACTAAAGAACTATTTTCTGGGTAGGAGAGAACAGGAAAAAAAAAGAATACATGTAGTCTAAGTAAACCTCATTCACCTCTCTATTTTTCTTTCCTTTTTCTATTTTTATGCAGGTGCTTGTGGAACGGACAGACGTCAGAACACATACGTTATGGACAAAGGCTTCAAAGGTAGAGTATCTAATCATGATGTACCATTAGGAAGGCTAAGAAAGATAAAGAATGCAAATCTGAAATCGCCAGGGTTTCTACCAGAGACAAAACTATGCATTTCTTCCCCTCATTCCCCCAAAAAAGTTAAAGACCACAAACCTGGGACGGCTGGGTAGCTCTGCCCAGGAGGAGCAATCATAATAATAATGATTTCATCTTTTGATTTCAGTTGAACCTGCTTAGGAAATGCTTGTGGGATTTTTTATAGATGCCAACTAAATGTCTTCGGAAATGCAGAACGTCATTATCCTACCAATTAGTATGAGTTCAATTGATTATGAAATCTGAAATAAAGTCTATCTACTTGCCCCAGAGGCCTCCTGTCATTGCGCTGGCGAGGAATGCCACCCTGCACCTGCTGGCTTTCTGGGGTGCAAGGAATGAAAATGACACCTAGAGTTACTATTGTACGATGCCCCACCTTTACAAGGTCTCTGTCCCATAGAGCAGGGAAGCTAGGACTAATCCCCAGCACGCGAGAACTGCAAGTCAGATCATCCCTCTAAGAAGTATACAGGTGAAGCCACAGATGAAAGGTCAGGTCCTTTCCCAGGCTTGGGGCCTAGGTTTAAAATGAAAGAATGTATGAAATAGGCGGCTTTGAAATTATGTCACTTATTAACTATGACAAACCTCTCCAAGGCCCAGTTTCCTCAATTACAACGTTGAGATAAGTATGCTTGTCCTACGGTCTAACAAGGTTACCCTGATTATGCAATAAAAATCACAAATTGGAAGAGTTTTTGCATATTGTACAGGATTATACTGATGTAACAGAGTTGTCCCTTTGTCTCTGAAATCTATTCAAGAATCTCAGCCAGGGACTTCCCTGGTGATCCAGTGCCTAAGACTATGCTCCCAATGCAGGGGGCCTGGGTTCTATCCCTGGTAGGGGAAGCAGACCCCACTTGCCACAACTAAGACCTTGCATAGCCAAATTGAATTTAAAAAAAAGCAACTCAGCCAAACTGAAGGTGATAAGACTTACAGCAATGATCCCAGTGGATATCCTAAATCTACCTGTGTACCAGAATCACCTGGAAAGCTTGTTAAAAATATAGATGCCCACACCCTGCGTCCCCAAGATTCTGATGCAATAGATCAAGAGTGCTGAGTGCCTCAGGGTATCCTTACGTAGCAGATCACCGAACACTTAGAAACCACTGGTCTAGACTGACTCAGATTTCTCATCAGATTTAGCCTAAGACATACCTAAGACACAACTATTTCCTAACCAAGGAGAGCTGGTCATATACAGCCCTTTGTGGGGTGGTTACTAGAAGTAGGGTGTGCTAGGGGCGGGTGGCGGTGAGCACTGTGTTCTGAACAACAGAGCAGGAAGAACAAGTCTCCACCAGAACATGTATGTGCCCTGCCCAAGAGAACTATCTGAGGACAGGAGGCCACCCATAGGCTCCTGGTCAGCCAAAGAACCCTACCCCCTTGGGAGCATCATTCTGGCTTTTTTTTTTTTTTGACTTAAACCACCCGAATGAAAGCGAGCACCATCACAGTAGATGAAGCTAAACAAAAGAAAAGACAACTATACTGTTTCATCACCGTGATCTTGGACCTCAGTTTCTTCAAGAGGCATGGGGACTGGACAAACCTCTCTACGGGCCCTTGACAGCTCTGAGAATACCCATGACTCAAGCCTGAACGAACCCAGACAGGCCCAGACAGCGCAGCACATGAGCACACACTTCCCAACGCACTGTGTGTCCTGCACACTGTGGTAAGGGCTGTCCCTCACAGCCACGAACGCGAAATGCAGTTAAGGACAGCAGTGTCCCAGCCTTGGCGCCATGCACTCCTGTTTTGTGGGATCATCCGAGTCTGAGTGCAGGGGAGGCCGAGCAGGCTAGCGGCCAGGTTTTGTTTCACCACCCTATAAATCTGATCCTCTAAATTGGAGAGAAAAGAGGACTATATAGGCAAATGTACCAAAAGGTATTAGGGATCCACACACCAGAAACCACAAGAAAACAAAATCACAGGTCAGAGCTTTACGCGTATCAAGGACATGGAATAAACCCCACCAACTCGATGTCCCCCAAAAAACATTCAATAAACAAGTTATGTACCAGGAGTGCAATTGTTACCTAAAACTACTGGGCCAGACCAAATCAGTGGTTATCGGGGTTAAGAGTATTAGTGTTCTCTGAACTCAGTGGGAAAGAGACCTGATCTGGGAGTTAAAAGATTTGGGTTCTGTGGGGGGAATTCCCTGACAGTCCAGTGGTTAGGACTTGGCGCTTTCACTGCCAGAGGCCACGCTCAATCCCTAGTTGAGGAATGAAGATTCTGCAAGCCCCAGAACTCAGACAAAAAATTAAAAGAAAAAGAAAAGAAAGAATTCTACTCTTGGTTCTTGCTGTGTAGCACCGATTAGATCACGGTGCTGTTTTCTGGGTCTTGGTTTCTTCCTCTATTAGGACAGGGTCTCTAAAGCCCTTTCCAGCTCTGACATGCTAAATCTTAACGTAATTCAGTCAATGCTCCCTCTCTCCCGCTACTTCCTGAAGACCTCCCCTCACTGTCACCCAGGAGGTTGCATGAGACCACTCATACTGCTAACCCCATTTTCTCTCTAAACACCTTTCCATCTCTCCTTCCTCTTCCTGACCCTCAGCACAATTATTCCCCAACAAACTGCTTCATGACAACACTTTTCTGTCATGCATTTCAAAGTGCTACAGAAGAAATCCTCCCCACCGGTCTCCATCACCCTTCTCCTGAAATCCTGGGTCCTGCTGCTGCTGCCGCTTTCCCCACCTGTATGCCCTTGCTAATGCAACCTCCAGGTGTCTCCTTGCAGTAACCGTGGCTTCCAAGCTCGTCAGGAGCCCACTGACATCCTGAAAATTGTTTTCAGCCAGTTTTTTCCCCTCCCTCTAGTTCTCCTTCTGGCCCTGAGATCTCCCCAACTCCTCTCCCCAGTCCTTCTCTCTCAATCAAGAGAAAGGTGAGAAGTCAGGGCCCAGGAAGAGAAAAGGCAGTGCAGCCTCCTAATATGAGTAGGCTGAGAAGAAGAGAGATGGGTATTTGGTGCCTGGGTTTTCAGCAACAGTGAAATATTGGCCTTAACTAGATGATAATGTGAACCTAAAGGCTGGGGTTGGGTTTCCCTGTTGAATCAATGTTAAAGAATCTGCTCGCCAAACCAGGAGACCAGGTTGGATCCCTGGATCAAGAAATCCCCTGGAGAAAGAAATGGCAACCCACTCCCGTGTTTTTGCCTGGGAAATTCCATGTGGGCTATAGTCCATGGCGTTGCAAAGAGTCGGACACAACTTAGTGACTGAACAACAAAGGCTAGTGTTAAGTTCAAATCCTACTCACAAGGTGGCCTTGGAAAGTCATTTCCCCTCTCTCGATTTGCTGCTTCCATTATAAGATGAAGATGTTTCAACCAGCTCATTTCAGAGACCCCTTCTGCCTCTGATATGTGGCTGTACGTGATTTGGGAGAGGTAGGAACTATGTGAGTAGCAGTGCCAGGGCATTACAGGGCTACATCTGCAGGCTTGATGCTAATTACAGGCCTTGAAGAGCTTGGGTAGCCTTGCTTGAAGCTTCCCTTTTCTTTGCAACACGCCCAAAGTGCAGACACTGGCACAGAAGTGGGGCTATAAAAAGATGAGGAAGTGTCCTATAGCAGCTGGTTATTCTTCCCCTTGCCCCGCCCTCCCTCAGGGCAGGCAGGTAGATGACTCATCTGGAGAGAGGAAGAGCTTCCTGAAGTATAGTTTTCCAGCTGGCCTTGCCCTTCCCCTCCTTCCAGTCCTCAGAAGTAGAATCCAGATTATTCTATATTTCAACACCCTCCCAACACCACCTCAAAACACACACGCGCATGCGCACACACTCTTCTCCATCATTCTGTCTTTACCTCTGGCCCCTTTACGGATGATACAGCTGCTCCCTGAAGCTAGCCCCTATTCCCACAAAACCCAGCTTCTCTTTTATCCAGTTAGGTGCATCCCCTGCTACAGAGCAAACTCTTTATTTCCCCAAACTTGAAAGCAGCCAACTTTTCTAGTGGATACAAGAGAAGCACTACTGGTTGGCTGAATCTCTGTTAGGCAAGGAGCTAGAGTGTCAAGGCTTTCCCAATGCTATAAGAATTGGTCATGGGATGTCCACAAAAAGCCTACAGCTTGGGTTTCTCAGCAGAACTGGGCCCCATAGATAAAACACCTTCCTTGTTGAGGGTGAACTGTATCTTTAGATACAGTTTGCAGTTAGGATATAAGAGAGGAGGTGGTTGTAGCTAAGTCAGGTCCAACTCTTCTGTGACCCCCTGGACTGCAGCCCACCAGGCTCCTCTGTCCTTGGAATTCTCAGAGCAAGAATACTGGAGTGAGCAGGCATTCCCTTCTCCAGGGGATCCTCTTGACCCAGGAAGTGAGCCCCAGTCTCCCAAATTGCAGGAAGATTCTTTACCATCTGAGCCACCAGAGAAGCCCATAGACAGGGTAACAAAATGTGAGGGGAAAACATCTTGATTGGGTATCAGAGAAGGTAGGGGTTGTCCTAACTTACTAACATTAGGCAAACTTCATGAGCTTTAGTTTCCTCATTTCTAAAGTAGTAATACTAGTCCTTACTGCCTGGGCCCCCTGCACAGATGTAACAAGAATCAAATGATCTAACTGGAGTGAGCGGAGCCCAGCAATGTGTGCTATAAAGCGAGCTATCATTAATCATCCAATTTTAGAAAATATGTAACTGAGTCAGGTGCCAATCAAAGCAAAAGGATGTTCCTGCATGGGGAGGAGGGGCGAGATGTAGGACTTCCCACTCAGGCAGCAGCCCTTCTTGAAGCAACACTGGAAGGCCTCAGCTTCCATGTGAGCAGCTGAGTCATAAAGCCTTACTACTTGGCTGGGAACCTCAAGTGGGAACAGCTCGCCAGCTGGGGTTCTTGGACTAAATTAACCCCAATCCACTTATACTAAGGAACAAAGTATTCACTAGAAGCAATTTAATGTGGCTCAGGTAGGTCATGACCAAGGACCCACAGCCACCTTCCCCCCATGAGCACCTCGCCAGCAGTTAGGCCAATCCAGGCTCCCTTCAGTCTCTGCTAGGGCTGGCTGGGACTGCTATCTAGCGAGGACGTTTTCTCGGGACTTCCCTAGTGGTCCAGGGGTTAAGAATCAGCCTGCTAATGCAGGGGCATGAATTGGACCCCTGGTCCAGAAAGATCCCACCTGCCGGGAGCAACTAAGCCTGGGTACCACAACTACTGAGTCTTTGCACTAGAGCCCGGGCGTCACAACTGCTGAAGCCAGCTCGCCTAGAGCCCGTGCTCCACAACAAGAAAAGCCACCACAGTGAGCAGCTGGCGCACCACAACCAAGAGTTGCCTCCACTTGCCACACTAGAGAAAAAGCCTGGGGGTAGCAACGAAGACCAAGGGCAGCCAAAAATAACTTTTAAAAAATATTTTCTTGTCTCTAGGGTTCTAGGCTAGAGAGGACACAAGGCTCACATCTCTCTCTCTCTGCTTGTGGGCTAAGTTGTGACACAACGTGCTCCAAGCCTGGTTCTGGAGCTTACTTTAATACCGACGAGCAGTGTGGGACCCTGGGGAAGTCACTTCCCTATTCAAACCTCAATTTCCTCATAAGCAGTAAAGCGGAAGGGGAAATAATAATTACTGCTGTGCCTACGCTAGAAGGAACTAATAGGTGAATGCAGTTTTGTACAAGATTGAGGAAACGTTAATTGTTAAAACAAACATAAATAACCCTTCACTAACAAAGAAGTGTTAGTCGCATTTGACTCTGTGAACCGATGGACTATAGCCCACCAGGCTCCTCTGTCCATGGGACTCTCCAGGGAAGAATACTGGAGTGGATAGCCATTCTCCTCTCCAGGGGATCTTCCTGACCCAGGGGTCAAACCTAAGTCCCCTGCATTGCAGGCAGATTCTTTACCAGCTAAGCCACCAGGGAATCCCAACAAAAAAAACAAATCCCCTCCAACCAGTTCCCTGTTGTGGGAGCAGACTCCTGCGGCGGCACACATGTCGGCCACTGCAGCCACGTGGAGTGCCCTGCTCTCCCTGGAGGGACCTCCAGTCACCTCCTGAATTACATGACCACTTCCACTTCTTTACATTTTTATTAATTTCACAAGTTGGAGGCAGAAGGCACAGATAAAGAGCGGCCCAAAATGTAATCTATGGTGGTTCTAGGGAAAGAGCATCTGAAAATTTTACCATCTGCTACCACTTATAGAAATTTAGAGCTGAGAAAGAGAGAAATTTCACCATCTGCTACCACTTAAAAGAAATTTAGACTTCTAAGATCACTCTTGACTAAAGTCCCTGCAACTCAGTGCTTATTTCTAGAGCCCCCTGGCTGGCAGAGCCTAGAAGGAGGGCCAGAGCTGCCGGATTAGAGTCTTCTGCTTTTTCTGGGCAAATTCTGCCACATTTGAAACAATCAACAGGAGGCAGTAATTTTCCCCCAAAAGGGAAAACGGCAGAGAGACTGAAGGAAGGGTTCCCCTTTCCTTGTGACTCCCAGTGACAAAGAAAACCTTCTTCCTCCAGGGAGCTACAGTTACCTTGCTTCATATTTGGAAATTAGTTTGCAACCTTTCATACCCTAATATACTCGGAAGTCTTAGGGATGACACACCTGAGAGACGCTAGGAGAAGCAACGTTGAGTTCTCCCGGGATCAGAAAAAGATTCTGCAAAATTAGACTTCAGTGAGCATTCACAAGAACAGGAGTAAGTGACCCCACAAGATATACTGCAGGCTTGCTAGAAAACAGGAACTTTCCAAAGCCTCACTTGAAACCAAGGTACTTTTTAAACCTGTTACACTTCAACCTGCCCTGCCTCTCATCATGAGCTTCGCGAGAGCACGGGTACTACCCGTGGGCTGGCTAAAGGTTGCCAAACTGCTGACACCTGTGCCGAATCACACACCTACTGCCGAACCTAAGCTTGGTCGTCAAAAAGAATTCAGAAAAATGATGTCACAGAAAACACACAAGCCGAGGAGTCCCGAGGCCTGGATTCAAGTACTGGCACTGCCATGCATGTGCCATGTGACCTCAGCCAAGTCACTTCAGCTCCCTGGGCCACCATCCTCTAAAAGGCAAACAGTCAACTATCCTGGCAGGATTTTGTAAAAATTAAACAACAGATGTGAAAGCACATTATGAACATCTTGAATTAATCCCTTTCTGATGCTCTGCCTGACTACTAAAACAAAAAAGTTCTTATCCCCCCCAAAACATGTTTCTTTAAAAAAAAAGAACTCTGCTTACCTCAGAAAGCATTTCTCAACGTAGTTAGTAAATGAATCTTAGACTGTCATAGGCATTTACAACTTCACAAGTCTGACAGCACATAAACTGTACTCTGCTTTTGGTATTTAAGCGTATGTCCTTGTTTGTCCTAAGAAATTTCTCTTGCCTTGCAGATTACATGAAAGAATCCGTGTGCAGTTCTAGCACTTGTTCCTTGAATAGCAGTGAAAACCCTTATGCCACAATTAAGGACCCACCCATCCTCACCTGCAAGCTTCCAGAAAGCAGCTATGAAGAAATGAAGTCGCCTGTGCACAGGGGGTCTCCGTACACAGATGTGCCATCCTTGTCGACATCTAATAAAAATATATATGAAGTTGGTAGGTGTCTCAAATAAGTAACTTAGTGACAGCAGGGCACTAGTGCAGCATCCGAAGTAAAATCAGCCCTCTCCAGTCCCCGTTTTGAAAACATCCCCTTCTTTTGTTGTTTTTTTAAGGAATTCAAAGTGAGCTGTCTTTCACAGGACCTCTATCCACTCTCATACAAGAAATCAAATTCTTGTGCCAACTCTGCTTTTTAAAAAACACTAAGTATGAAGCAGAAATACTGACTGGGGGTGGGGAGCTGGAGAGCCGATATACATACATACACACACACACACACACACTCCTCAACTGACTGTTGACACAAATTCCTGTTTAAAACAGAAAACAATCAGAACAGACAGTTTGCAAGTTTTGAAATTATCTTGTTCTACTTTCTCCCAGTTGAACCCATGTCCCTGGGTTCACTGATAAGACTCCTACCGCTAGGATCTTCTTAGGTCCCTTGGTTTTGACCAGAGCTTGGGATTCTGACAACACACTCACTTAGATTTTCAATGTCTTTAACAAGCCTCAGTCCTAACCCTCATACACTTATCCTGAGTCCTTGGTTTCTCTCCCCACCAAGTTAAATAGAATTCTTTTCCCCCGCCCAACGAGGCAACTAAAGCTAATCTGTTCTCTGAACTCATTTTTCACTATATTCCTTAGAGCCCACAGTCAGTGTGGTCCAAGAAGGCCGCGGTTGTAACTCCAGCTATATCCAGAATCCATACGACCTACCTAGGAACAGCCATATTCCTGGTCATTATGACCTCCTCCCAGTAAGACAGAGCCCTGCCAGTGGGCCATCCCAGGACAAGCAGTCTTAAGAGGGATAAGCCTCTCTCTTGCAATGTGCTCTGCTGAATATTCTCTGACTCTCTGAAAGAAGACAATCCCTTGACTTGAAATAATGGTACAGACTGACTCCAGCTGCGTATTAGTTATAACACCTGGAACTAAAGAAGAGCTTCCAAGGGACTGGATTAATTGTTCAAAAAGTCTGTTCTCAAAACCAAAATTTCCCACCCACTCACCTCCAACCCCAAATGCTCTGGATGACATGATCTTTTAAAACATTTAAGATACAGCTACTCATCAACATCAGCTAAATATATATATATATATTTATCTATCTATATATATATATATAATCTGAAACATGATGCTTAGAAAGCATGTAGAATAGGTTTTACCAACTTTCCTAAGAGGAAAGGGAACTGGGGAGGTGAGGGGATTACTTGGAGGCACCTGAAATGTATATGTATCTTTAGTTCCTGTTACCCTCAATTATCTGCTTTATTGCCGAAGATAATTAATACATAGACACAAACTGTGTTAACATCAATCCTAAAGCACCTGTACATGTATGTCAGGTCAAACAAATTATAACAGCCAAGCTTACAGAGTTTAATATATAGTCTAATGCTGACAACTTCAATTTTTTTTTTTTAATAAAACTTTAAGAAATACAAATTAACTCTCCCTCTTCTGCCCCTGGTAGGAGTAGAAGAAAAAAGTTTCCAGAGCACAGCAGCCTCTTTCAGTCAAACAATGATTTCTAAGCCAGCTTTACCAAATCTTGCCAATTCAAAGTTCAAGAACACTGCAGGCCGATCCCGGCCTTGTTGTATCTCCTTAGCCATCCAATTCCTGAGTCATTTCATATGAAATAAAACTCTGAGATGATGCCTTTCAGCAAGCAGTCATAGACTGGTAAGAATTAAATATCCCTACAAATGATTATTTGGCCTCCCGAATTTATTTTGGTTGGCATTCCTTGACTCAGAAAAGTACATGCTTTCAAGCATTTCTTCATAAATCTTGAGCTTGATGTAGTATGGAACCTAAAACTGTAGAAGAGATTAGACTCCCACTTTCAGGAAGTAGAAATCCACTTCCTAAAAGTGGATATGGGAAGTTTAAGTTGTTAAAGTGCATTATGCTTTTTGATGGAACTAAATGAAATGATTAAAGAATGGACTGTAACAAATTGCTGTGACATGATGTAAAAACTTAAGTATATGAACTACTTCCACCTTCCAAGCACCATCTACTGAGATGGCCAAAAATGTATTACAAGAGCTTAATGCCCCCGATTCCAGTATTTGGTGTATCTATATGTTCTACTTTAATGAATATAAACTAGAGCTCAGATGGGTCAAAAAGCCACCACTCCCAAACCCTAAGGAGAACCTCCTCACAAGAATTGAACACCCAAAGGGCAAACTGAGAAAACCAACGGACACCCCGATACCACTCCATTCCCTGATTAACAGTCCAGGCCATAAAAAATACTTCCAAACAGGTATACAGAAGAGGAACCAAGTGACTGTAAATGACTGCAAAGCTGGAACAGCTGCTACAGGAAATGTGGGAGTTCTGCAGCCCTTGACACACACTGGAAGTCTGCCATGGAACCCATTAGTTTGGGCAATAACCAGCAAAAGCAAGAAAATAAATGAGTAAATCCTCCCTCCCCCACTTCACTCAAGGCGTAAACAGATTTTACTGTTAGGGGAAATATAACACTTACTTGAATGCTGCATGTGTGCATGGGAGCAAGTGATCAGCAACAGCAGATTTACTTTCCAAAAAGCCTTATTAAAATATAAATACTAGAAAATTACTTTGTAGGCCCAAGGAAATGTTTCTCATACATATGTAGAAATATAGATAAGAGACTTACCTCAGTATTTCAGGGCAACAAGTGCTCAAGTATCTTGTCAAGTAAGGATCTACAAGCATGGTGAAGTCAGATCAACAAAGAGGAACTTGGTCTCAATCCCAGTTTTACCTTCTTCCCTCACCCTGCGTGTACAGTAACTACTGCCTGGCAAACAGCAAACAAGCAGCATCACTCAAGTTTCAAGTTTCACCTCTTTTTTGCTGAGTATCTTCTGGGCAGAATTCAGCAAGAGGTGACATGGTAAATTGCAAAAGCACTGGGTCAAGATTAGTGTAACTTGCCCTCTCTGGGTTCCTTTTTTCCCCATGTATTTAAAAAAAAAAAAGGGAGAAGCAGAGAAAGGTAAGGGAGCTCTAACAACCCTAGCTCTAGCATTCTATGATTTTCAAAGAAATGTAATACAACTCAAATCAGGCAATACAATGGAGAAGGGAAAGGCAGAGGGTGTGACTAATCTATTGTGACAATAGCAACCTTCACATAACTAAGAGTTATGGATAAAAGACATTTCAATCTGAGAGAGCAACTACTAGGAACTTCTGTCTAGCACTGTCACAAATAGGTTCATGGTCAACCTAAACACGTGCCCTGTACATTAGATTGGCAACTTGGAAAAATCTGTGCAATTACTTTATAGAAATTAAGTTTTGACTCAGTGATGTGCATACAATTCAAATGAATAAGAACAACACAATTATTGTACAATAGCATAATGCAACTATGAAATGGCAATACTTTTTTAAACAATCCAGATTTGTAATATATTTGTTCACTGTGCAAAGGGATCATACCTTGTACAAAATAAAGTGGATTTCTCAAACTAATTTAACAAGAATGCCTACTGTTGTGCTGCACACTGAAAATGTGTCTATAATCTACACCTTAGGTTTAAAGGTACAACTAACCTACATTTTGTGTGGTCACTCTAGAGAGCCAGAAAAGTGAAAATCATCCTGATAAGGGTTTGAAAATAAAAGTGAAACGGTTCTATCAAAGTTATAAGAAGACAGTCTCTCCCTTTAAAGTAATGAATGGGAACAACACATTCATGCCCCAAAACTGTTGAAGAACTGCACACACATGAGTATACTCAAATACAGAACTTCTCTGCTTTCACAAATATGTGGACTCAAAGACAAGTATTACAACTTGTGCTCAGCTCCAGAGGCACAAAGGTACTTCTATGGAAAGGAATAAAGGGAAGTGTAATGGCCACATAATTTGTATAAGTGTAATGAATAGCTGTCTGCCAATAGAAGTTATCACCCACTATAGTACGCTGGGTGCATCTGTTTTAGGATCTTTTAAAACATATGCTTGTGACCTAACTGGTAAAGAAGAAGCAGAATTAATTTTGTAATAAAATACAGATGCTAAAAATAGCTTACTGAATGCATTCAATGGTGTATGTTTAAAATTTCTCCCTTATATTTTCATTTCAAAGTTTTATATGTACTCCTCATACTTAAGTCAAACTAAAGCCTTTCAACTTGTCAGTTCACAAGGCTTAATGTGGTAGTCAAGTCAACTTAATAAAATGCCTATCCAATCCCAAAGAAAGGCAATGCCAAAGAATGCTCAAACTACCACACAATTGCACTCATCTCACACGCTAGTAAAGTAATGCTCAAAGTTATCCAAGCCAGGCTTCAGCAATACTTGAACCATGAAGTTCCAGATGTTCAAGCTTTAGAAAAGGCAGAGCAACCAGAGATCAAATTGCCAACATCCGCTGGATCATCAAAAAAGCAAGAGAGTTCCAGAAAAACATCTACTTCTGCTTTATTGACTATGCCAAAGCCTTTGACTGTGTGGATCACAATAAACTGTGGAAAATTCTTCAAGAGATAGGAATACCAGACCACCTGACCTGTCTCTTGAGAAATTTGTATGCAGGTCAGGAAGCAACAGTTAGAACTGGACATGGAACAACAGACTGGTTCCAAACAGGAAAAGGAGTACGTCAAGGCTGTATATTGTCACCCTGCTTATTTAACGTATATGCAGAGTACATCATGAGAAATGCTGGTCTGGAAGAAGCAGAAGCTGGAATCAAGATTGCTGGGAGAAATATCAATAACTTCAGATATGCAGATGACACCACTCTTATGGCAGAAAGTGAAGAGGAACTAAAAAGCCTCTTGATGAAGGTGAAAGTGGACAGTGAAAAAGTTGGCTTAAAGCTCAACATTCAGAAAACGAAGATCATGGCATCTGGTCCCATCACTTCATGGGAAATAGATGGGGAAACAGTGGAAACAGTGTCAGACTTTATTTTTGGGGGCTCCAAAATCACTGCAGATGGTGACTGCAGCCATGAAATTAAAAGACACTTACTCTTTGGAAGAAAAGTTATGACCAACCTAGATAGCATATTCAAAAGCAGAGATATTACTTTGCCAACAAAGGTTTGTCTAGTCAAGGCTATGGTTTCTCCTGTGGTCATGTATGGATGTGAGAGTTGGACTGTGAAGAAGGCTGAGCGCCGAAGAATTGATGCTTTTGAACTGTGGTGTAGGAGAAGACTCTTGAGAGTCCCTGGGACTGCAAGGAGATCCAACCAGTCCATTCCGAAGGAGATCAGCCCTGGGATTTCTTTGGAAGGACTGATGCTAAAGCTGAAACTCCAGTTCTTTGGCCACCTCATGCGAAGAGTTGACTCATTGGAAAAGACTGTGATGCTGGGAGGGATTGGGGGCAGGAGGAGAAGAGGACGACAGAGGATGAGATGGCTGGATGGCATCACCGACTCGACGGACATGTTTGAGTGAACTCCGGGAGTTGGTGATGGACAGGGAGGCGTGGCGTGCTGTGATTTATAGAGGGGTGGCAAAGAGTCAGATACGACTGAGTGACTGAACTGAACTGAACCAAAAATAACGTATTTTTGCAATTTAGAGATTAAGACTCATTCAGAAAAGATATAACAGACAATCCTCAGAACAGGGAGGCTGGGGCTTTGGCATCTAAGTGAAACATAATACATAATCAATAGTTGTAAGGCTAAAAAAGGTATTTACTAAGAATAATAGTGTTTTAAGTCTATGACTTTAAGACTCAGAATACCACCGAATACCATAAATGATAGCAATAAATGATAAAGGCAGCAGGTTGTGTACTTAATCACTACAAGCTGTGCATTCAATACAGAAGATTCTAGAATGATGCTACTAGCCACTCATGAAGCCAGAGGAGAGACAGAAGAGGCCCAATTCATCTGTATATGGCAACAGAAGATGGAAAATCTCAGAACGGGTGGATGATAGATACATAAAGGATTCATCATACTATTATTTATACTTGCATATAATAATTATTAGGGCTTCCCAGGTGGCTCAGTGGTATAGAATCCTCCCGCCAATACAGGGAATGCGGGTACAATCCCTGGATTGGGAAGATCCCCTGGTGAAGGAAATGGCAACCCACTTCAGTGTTCTTGCCTGGGAAATCCCTTGGACAGAGGAGCCTGGTGGGCTACCATCCATGGGAGCACAAAGAATCAGACTGAGCACAATGTAACAATTACTATATATTATTTATGTGGTAATTTTATATAAAATTTTTTAAAGATGCTTAATCTAAATGGTAATTCTCAGACTACAGCTCCCAAGCTAAACTAGAATGAACCCTAGGATTTGGCCCTTCACTCTTTCCCATGCTCCTTCTTTATTGTTTCAACACAGGGTTGTAGGAGAGATAAACATTAGGAGTATCAGTATGAACAAAGCACCTTCCCTACTTTTGTGGATCTTACAATATAGCAGGGATAAATAGAGGGCCATGATGATTCAGTAGGGTGGTGACTATGTATTTCCTTCCTTCTAGCTTTCCTCCAAGGGCGCTGTTTAGCCTAGTAGATAGCCCTGCAGAGCCTTGGGAATGAGTGCTGAAAGCAGTAATCTTGCTCATTTGGATGGGGATAACATGGTCTGAGATTTTGTGGTCTGAGGCAAAGTTAAGTTACATTGACTCAAACACAGGAAAGGAATCCTGTTGGGTATTTTCACCACCATCACTGGTACTAATAATAGAGTAGTTAACAGCCAATACACATGACATCTGTGCCAGGACCTATCAATTCTATGCTCAATTATGTTAAATAATTCAATTCCAATGTGGAGACTACTAATAATTACATTACTTAACTAATAGCCAAATAATGCCATTTATATCATGTGTGTGAATACACAAACCTATACACTTGGATTTAATCATTGCTTCTATTGGATTCAGTCCAGGAACTCATCTACCTTACTAGATTCTTCTTAGAGATAATAATAATTAAAAAAATTAAACACAAAAGTTTTTAAAGGTTCTCTCTCCCAAACACAAATATATTTCAAAGTATATATTAAAAGCCAGCGGAATTTTAACAGTAAAAGCCCAAAAAACAAGCAATTCTCAGTTCACAGTTGACAAAGCAGCCCCTCAAGTGTTTCTCTCCCCATAATACATATGGTACTTTGATGCATATTGTTGAAACAGTCATTCTGCAAATGTTCTGAAAGCTTTCGTCTTATTTAATGGCATTAACATGGAAATAAAGATAGGATTTTAATCAAGTTATTGTAAGACCAGAAACATCTTGCAAAGTGTACACCTGACTTTAACTTAGCTATTAAATTTTAGTTAGAATGTATAGTAATTTGGCTCTAGTACCTGAAAAACGGGTACATTCATAGGATTACTGAATTAAAGCTAGGATACACCTCCAAAAGGATCTAATCCAGTCCCCTGGAGAAAGTGAGGCTCAGAGACACATGACTAGAAGACCTGTGGCTAATATCCAAGCTTTGTCACCCACTCTATTATACCTACCATGTTCAACCTTTTACCTCAGATTTAACATACTTTCTAATTTTATGCCTAGTATCAACTTCCTTTCAAATATTCTTTCTCTATCCAATTCGGTTTTTAGGAAAATGGATACTTCAATAAAAATTCTCTCTCAGTCTAATCCTGATGGTCTCCTTTACTTAAATGGTAGTCAAGACTGTGGTTTTTCCAGTAGTCATGTATGGATGTGAGAGTTGGACTATAAAGAAAGCTGAGTGCCGAAGAATTGATGCTTTTGAACTGTGGTGTTGGGGAAGACTCTTGAGAGTCCCTTGGACTGCAAGGAGATCCAACCAGTCCATCCTAAAGGAGATCAGTCCTAGGTGTTCACTGGAAGGACTGATGCTGAGGCTGAGACTCCAATACTTTGGCCACCTCATGCGAAGAGCTGACTCATTTGAAAAGACACTGATGCTGGGAAAGATTGAGGGCAGGAGGGGAAGGGGACGAGAGAGGATGAGATGGTTAGGTGGCATCACCGACTCAATGGACATAGGTTTGGGTGGATTCCAGGAGGTGGTGATGGACAGGGAGGCCTGGTGTGCTGTGGCTCATGGGTTCACAAAGAGTTGGACACGACTGTGTGACTGAACTGAACTGAACTGAATGACATTAGCATTTTGTATTAGTTCATTGTTACCATCAGCCTCCTACAATTTAAGACATTAGAATGACAACTCCAGTTAATTTGGCATATTGTACAGATGAGAGGAAAAGCTGACCTGCCAAATCCCAGGAAGGAAGGCAGCTCCCGCACTGACCCAAACAGGAGAAGAGAAAGCAGGTTTGGGGCACTAGTTGGACTATGCTAACCCACTAAATGTAACGGTGAAAGAGGGTCCTTGCACAGGTTTTGTTCATCTTTTTTTCCACACAGGGAATAGATATCCTTATGCACAGTCCTCATGCAAAATTCGTATTTTGAATTTTTTTCTCAGGCTTATGATGTTTGTGAGACATCAAATATACAGTCTTCATTTTTTTCCTTAAAAAAAAAACCAAAACTCCAGAAATTGAAATTTAACAGGTTGAAATTAAGTTCTAAATTATCCACCTAACCTTTGAATCATTCTGCTCCGATGTTGGCCAAAACTATCTGAATAATAGAGCTTTTCTTTTTCTAGATAGAAGAGATGATCACAATAGCTCAAACCACTGAGAGCATTTGCATTCTGTTAAGTACAAATCACTGACAAATATTAGGATGTCTATTTCCCCAATGACGAAATAAACATGACTAGCTTTAATGGGCAATCCCAACTCTTTAAGATTCTTGTCTACCTGCAGAACCCTTTGGCCTAAGTCACCAACTGGCACCCCTTCTGAGAATTAGAATTTAGTCTTCTCAATGTAACGGCTAAAGAAATTCACCCATACTGAATAATTACTACTACTGGACAGAAATCATAAGTAGCATTTTCAGAATGACGACATACAAGTTTAAATAAAGTCAAGATGGCTAAGTGACTTTTCAGGACAATAAAACAGGTTTTTAGAAATTCAAAGTTAAGTAAATGAAAAGCTAGGTCCAAAAGCAAAATACTTCTCAACTGCCTTGAGCCCTAAATTGTCATAATATTTAAAAACTTAATGTTTCTTGAGACAGTCCGTCTCCTGAGATACTGTTTAGAATGAAGATACTTGTTGAAATGCCATAAAATTCATTTTCTAATACTGCTTAAGGTTTCCTGGAATTCTCCCAAGATCCAATCATGCCCAAGGCAACATTAACTCTACACTTGGTAAAAATTCAAAGTTACTTTATTCATTTTCAATTCACTATCTAGTCTCTCCTCTTAAAGAATTTTGTAAAAACTTAACTATCGATTTTGAGTAAAATAGCGATGGAGCCTCTTCTTGGGACTGGTGACGCTGTTACGTACCAAAGTACAGAGATTACTTTCCTGATGCTTTTGGTAATACTTTTTCCAAGAATAATTGAACTCTATGTCTAAAATCAAAGCTGAATTCACATAATGATGCCTCCAATTCAGTAGTTTACTCTGTTATCCAAGGACCTATGCTCTTATCATCAGAAGCAAATATTTCATGGCTACATCCAAAGCACTCAAAGGAAAAATATAATCTGACAACATAAAGAATAGTCCCCCTATAACTGTTTATTAGAATGTGAATATATTCCAAATCAGTAACTTAAAAAAAAAAAAATCAAGTTACAGAGCATGCATAAAATACAAAGTAGCGATTTACAAGGAGATAGTAGTATCTTCATAACTAATACACCAAAATAATAAAAGGGCTACAGAGGAAAACTAAGTAGACTGACCACAGCAATGCCTTCCGTGTGCCCCACACGTCATGAGCACCGCAAAAGACAGATTAACTATGAAACATAGTAATCTAGGCAAGCCCACACACATGTATATTTTGGGGATATTCCACCATCCTGAATCGTATCACTTTAGTTGACACAACTTTCAGAACACTTCAGAGTTAAGTGCTTAATATTATTCACAAAAAAATAAAACTAAATATTAGTGTGCACATTTCAGAATGAAAAATGAGTTGCTCCATTGATTTCAATAATGTAGTGGAAGAAAACTTTCAGGTTTGTACAATGCCTAATGCATTCTATTTAAACTCAAGGTACTATTTCATCTATATACTAAAAGAATACATGCCTTTTAAGTGGTACCACTTGAGCAGAAATTAACCTCTCTTGTATTCTTTAACATACTGAAACCAGATATTTAACTGGACTATATTCCATAATATACTACAAAACTCAAAAATCAGCATTGTTAAAATAATTATCCATGCCTGCTGGTGGCTATGGTGATAAAACTAGGTTGCATTTACTGGAAGGTTTTAAGACAAAATTAACACTTTGCCATCAGAGACTAAGCGCATTAAACCAGTTATTGCCTGAGCAATAAAATGCCACATAATATACTGCTGGGAAATTAGAGAAGTTAAATGACTTGGGCTGCCTGATCACTGTAACAAAGGCACCTCAGATGGAATTCCACCAGTCTCTCCGGTTCCCAGCCTGCCAGGCAGCACTGTGTGACTTATGGCCCCATAACCATGCTACTACTGAAATCATCACAGTCTTTTGTGTTTATTAAGATAATTCTTGTCGAGAAAAAAGTGTTCCCCCCTCTCTAATCAACTTTGATGTTTACAAAAATTAAAAAACAAAATTTACTAAACTACATAATCCTATTAAGGCATTTTAGAAATTGACTTCCAGAATAATGGAAAATTTATAAGCTCTCAAAATTCTACTATGTTTATAGGGCAATTCTTAGATTTATGGAAATATACTCTGCACTGAGAGAAGAGTGTTAATTATAAGCTGCTCTGTGGCAAAATGATAGCTTATTTCTACAGTCTTCTTAATTTGATTTAATCAAGACCAACAGGTCTGAGCTTCAAGGGATCAAGTTCTATTATGTCCTACAGTGACAGCTTCCATGATGAAAAGTAAACAATAATTGAGGAATCCAAACATTCAGTTTATTAAACTAAGGCTAGTGAAGCCATAGCATGAAAAAAAGCTGCAGTCATTCGGGACAAATGGATGATTTTATAAAGCTAAAATCAAAAGACTTGAGACATGGAAAAATTCATAAGTATGAGGAAGTAATAAAACACAAAAATGACCACAAGAATTACAAATATATTTAAATCTCAGACCTGGGAATTGGACTATACACAGCCTTCTAGGGGAGAAGAGAAACGCCTTATATGTTCTGACAGCACTGCACCTTTGGCTTGTTTTCAGTGGTTGGTGGAACATGAATAGGAACCACGTTGTTGCTTGGAGACATGTCATTTTCACGTCTGTCTGACATTTGCTTCTGAGAAACAATGCGGTATATCTCTGAGGGGAACAAAAAAGAAACAGCAACACTCACTGTGAACAGACCCATAAATCAGTGATTAAAAATTAAAGATACACAGAGGTAGAAGTTATATTCACAAGAGAAAAAAATGCAAATAAACTGAACAGAGCTCATATACTCAAAGCTCTTTTTTCAACCAGCCACTGATCAGTCAACCCATTATTTCACAATTTCTCTTAAGGTAAGAACAGAAACAAAGGCTTTCCATTCCAGAGGGAAAGGTTTACCAACCAGTTAGATAAATCTTGGTCTAAAGAGATTATAGGGCTTAGATCTAAATTTCTAACCTTATCAAAAAAAAACCTACATATATTGACACTGTACCACAGAAAAATATTTAAATCTGCATTATCAGACCCAGTAGGTATTTCTGTATGTAGTGAAGAATACAACTTCATAGACAAGTCAAAATCCCAAAGAACTCTTGGAAAAGAAGAATGGAAAGATAATGTGTTATCAATGCCTTCTGAACTAAAGTTAAATTGCAATGAGATAATCATTCAAAACAGGCAACTTAAGATTTTCTAGGACACTTAGCAAAACTGTTTAGCATCCACCTCTTCCACTAAATGTCCCCTGCCATATCAGTAAGCAGAAGATGCTGGGCCATCAGCCACCACACCCACCCGCTCTCCCCAAAGAAGCACCCTGAGGGAATTGAGGATGGAGAAAAGTAATATACTGGTACTAACTAGTTAAGTAAGTGAAGTCACTCAGACCCTTTGCGACCCCATGGACTGTATAGCCTACCAGGCTCCTCTGTCCATGGGACTTTCCAGGCAACATAATACTGGAGTGGATTGCCGTTTCCTTCTCCAGCAGATCTTCCCGACCCAGGGATCGAACCAAGGTCTCGAGCATTGTAGACAGACGCTTTGTCGTCTGAGCCACCAGGGAAGACTTCTTTTGATATGCACCTTAACTAGCTAGTTAAGGTGCATATCAAAAGAATGATTTCAGACTTCCCATACACAGGACAGCCCTAAACTCATTAACTTGAGATGTCTGGTTTTCTTCAGTTTTGAATCCAGACTACCCGATTTTTGTTCCAAAACTTCCTATATATCCTGGTTCCTCTCCTAACTCTTCTAAACAGTTCCTCAGAGCTATCTGAGAGGCTGCCTCCTGGACTTAGGGCAAGTCCACCAAATAAAAAATGTAATTCTCAACTTTCAGATTGTGCCTTTTTTTCAATCAACAAACTATAAGGACCAAAACTGTACTACCTTTTTCATGCTGTATCCCCAGCATATTAGGTTGGTGCAAAAGTAACTGTAGTTTTGCACTGTTGAACTTTGTCATTTGATACTGAAACACACTCTTAAATAAATGTGGTTATCAGTTCAGTCACTCAGTCATGTCCAACTCTTTGTGACCCCATGGACTGCAGCATGCCAGGCTTCCCTGTCCATCACCAACTCCCAAAGCTTGCTCAAACCCATGTCCATCGAGTTGGTGATGCCATCCAACTATCTCATCCTCTGTCATCCCTTTCTCTTCCTACCTGCAATCTTTCCCAGCATCAGGGTCTTTTCCAATGAGTCAGTTCTTCATATTAGTGGCCAAAGTACTGGAGCTTCATCTTCAGCATCAGTCCTTCCAATAACTATTCAGGACTGATTTCCTTTAGGATGGACTGGTTTGATCTCCTTGCTCAAAAGTTATGTTATACATCATTTTAATGGGCACTTCTTCCATTTCTTTTTTTTTGGCTAATGGCTTATTACTTGCTATTTATATTTATTTTAGACTTGGCAAATGTTAGACAAAAAGCAAATTTGAGTGATTTTCTTATTCAAGTTCAAAATGGGTCGTAAAGCAGTGGAGACAGCTCGCAACATCAACAACGTGTTTGGCCTAGGAACTGCTAACGAATGTACAGTGTAGTGGTGGTTCAAGGAGTTTTGCAAAGGAGACAAGAGCCTTGAAGATGAGAACCACAGTGGCTGACCTTTAGAAGTTGACAATGACCAACTGAGAGGATCACCAAAGTTGATCCTCTTACAACTACACGAGAACTTGCTGAAGAACTCAACATCGACCACTCTACGGTCATTCAACATTTGAAGCAAATTGGAAAGGTGAATAAGCAAAGTAAGTGGGTGCCTCATGAGTGGACTGAAAAATTTTAAAAATCATCATTTTATAGCATCTTCTCCTGTCCTAAGCAACAACAACAAACCATTTCTCCATCAAAAATTGTGACGTGATGAAAAGTGGACTTTAGATGTCAACCAATGACAACCAGCTCAGTGACTGGACCGAGAAGCTCCAAAGCACTTCCCAAAGCCAAACTTACACCAAAAAATGGTCATGGCCACTGTTTCAGTTGTCTGCTGCCAGTCTGATCCAGTACAGCTTCCTGAATCCCAGCAAAACCATAATATGTGAGAAGCATGCTCAGCAATTAGATGAGATGCACGGAAAACTGCAATGCCTGAAGCCAGCATCAGTCAACAGGATGGGCCCAATTCTTCTCCATGACAAAGCACAACCGCATATCGCACAACCAAACGCTGCAGAAGTTGAACAAATTGGGCCACGGAACTTTAGCCTCATCTGCCATATTCGCCTGACCTCTCGACAACTGATTACTACTTAAAGCATCCTGAAAATTTTTTTCCAGGAAAGTGCTTCCACAACCAGCAGGATGGAGAAAATGTCTTCCAAGAGTCTGCTGAATCCCAAAGCACAAATTTTGCACTACAGGAATAAAAAAAACACTTATTTCTCATTGACAAAAATGTGCTGATTATAATGGTTCCTATTTTGATTAATAAAGATGTGTTTGAGCCTAGTTATAATGACTTAAAATTCACAGTCCAAAACTGCAATTATGTTTGCACCAACCTAATAGTAGGGGATCAATAACTAAGTACATGATAAATTATTATTAAATTCCTCTACAGCAAGTTATTGTTGTTCATTTGCTAAGTCATACCCAGCTCTTTGCGACCCCATAGGCTGCAGCATGCCAGGCTTCCCTGTCCTTCACTATCTCCTGGAGTTTGCTCAAAATCATGTCCTACAGCAAGTGTCCTTATTTAATAAATAATTGTATTTTTAATAAATTGGTCTTACAGTGCACTGCCTAAAAGTAGCTCCTGCTGACTATATAAACTCCTTACAAAGAATAGATCTTATTTTGTTTTCACAGTGCTTCCTCAGGAAAAAACACCCTCTAAAAGTAAGGGAATTCTAAAAATGGGACAAATTGACACAATATGCCTCCTATTATGTGGTACTGTGAAGTGTAACATATTCTTATGAATGACACCTATATATTCCTACCAAAAAATGTTTAAAATGAAGTTATCATGAGGAAATAATGAGATAAATCCAGACTGAGGGACATTCTATAGGACAACTGGCCAAGACTCTTTTTCGGCTGTGCCAGGCCTTGGTTGAAGCATATTCTGCAGTTGCAGCATGTGTGATCTAGTTCCCGGAACCAGGGATCAAAGCTGGCCCCACTGCACTGGGAGCACAGAGCCTGAGCCACCGGACAAGGGAAGTCCCTTGGCCAAGACTTCAACAAACGTTACGCACAAAATACATTAAAAATCGAAAATAAATGCTTTAGATGTGGGCTCTGGCCCATCTATTTACATTAAATATGCATTAACTGCCTATTTAAGTAAATAAAATTTAAAATCCAACTCCTCAGTCCAATAGCCATACTTCAAGTGCGTAACAACCACCTATAGTCAGTGACTACCCTATTCAGTACCCAAAAATGTAACAATTCCATTAATCCAATGTGTTTTCCTTGACCAGATCCCAGGTTTAAACTGTAAAAACCAAATCTATAAAACACAAATCTGAATACAACTTGCACATTAGATAATACTACATGAACATAAAGTTCTTGGATATATGACATTGTGATTATTTTAATATAAAGTTATGGGGTAAAAAACAAAAGCAGAATCATATTTTCAAAATGTCCAAGAATACAGCAACCAAATGCAATGTACAAACATCATTTGGATTTTAGTTTGAACTATTAAAATTTGAGACAGGAAATTGTAATATTGTTTGAGTAATAGAGGACAATAAGGAATTACTGCCAATTTTTAAGTGGTTTTATTGTTATGGGGTTTAAATTCTATCTTTTAGATATACATCATGAAATGTTTACAAATGAAATGACATAATACCTCGAATTTGTTTCAAAACAATGGGGGTGGCAGTAGGTGGAAGAAAGACAGGCTTTGGACTGATGGTTATCAATGACTACATGGGAGCTCATGACAGTACCCTACTTTTGGCATGCTGAGAACTTTCCGTAACAAAAAGTTAAAGGAAAGAAAATACATTAATTAATTTTTTTTTTCCAAATTAAAAAAACTAATGTTCCAAAAGCTGAACAAGAGCAAACTATAATCAACTGTGTATGTAAACTAACAAGGACACTGACAGCTAGTGTACCTTTTCTTATGCTTTTCTGGGGGAGCAGGTGGCTAAAATTCATGCTTTAAAAGGTTGACAGTGGTTCAAAAAACCAAGAGAAAAAAATGAGATTACAATAAACACTACTGACTAGAGTTGTTTAAAAAAAATAAATAAATAAAAATAAAAAGGATATGAAGGCAGAGCCTTCATTTACATTCTTTCCATTAAAAGGGGATGGGACTAGAGTATATCAAGGGTAAAAAGGAAAAATCATTCAATCAGGCGAGTGACTAAGGACAAAAGATAACCATCAACTTACTATGAAACTAGACTTTTCAGTCTTTATTATGTTTTCTCTCTAATCCCAAATTGGATGGCTCTTCTTCAAGTACAAATGATTAAATGAGACCCTCTATAAATTTAACTTCTTTACAAGTGGTTTTCAATGTTGTTAGGGGAACCAAAACAAAAAATATTTTACAGGTTCTTACATGAAAAGCAAATAATGGACAAGAGGAAAAAGCAGAGTTCTCAGAGAACACCGAAAGGTAAATAATTAGAGATCTCATTATAACGAAAACAAATTTGAGCAGCGTTATATAACTGCCTGCAAGTACTACATTCTGTTTGGCAGAAATGGATTACTCCTACATTGCTCCAATCGCCAAAAAGATGCCGACCAAGGCAGTGAAGAAAAAGAAGCTTGATCAGAAAATGAGGAGAAAATTTTCTTTCAGGTAGAATGGGCACTAAGAAGCTACACAATTACTTAACATCTCTTGTGGCTGGATGTGTCACTCAGAAAAAAACTTTGATAAGAAAACAGGAAGCAGGTACCTTCAGATGGTAAAGTGTCTGCCTACAACACGGGAGACCTGAGTTCAATCCCTGGGTCGGGAAGATCTCCTGGAGAAGGAAATGGCAACCCACTCCAGTATTCTTGCCTGGAAAATCCCATGGACGGAGGAACCTGGTTCGGCTACAGTCCATGGGGTCGCAAAGAGTCAGACACAACTGAGCAACTTCACTCACTCACCTTCCAGCTGGGATCCGATTAAGGAAGGTTATTTAAGTGGAGGAAGGGGTACAGGACTAAATCAGCTAAACCAGATGCAAATATTTTCCTCTACAAAGGGCATGTTCTCCTTTAGAACAAAGTGTATGTGATATACCAACTCCTGCGCAGACCCTTTTCAAGAAATCCAAAGGACAGGTTAGGTTAAAAAGAAGGAACTCTGCTTTATCGTTCATACATTAGGATCTCTTGTAGGAGATCTAAATATAAAGCAAAATATTAATATAAAATAGCTTTAAATATAACCAAATAAAGTTAAATAAAAGACATATGCCTATTTCTACTCTAATGAAGTGTTTATCAAGATGCAAAGTAAATTCTAAGTTAAATGTAATAGTTTCAACCTGGTGAATAAAAACAGCTAAAATTCTTCAGTCCTTCCAAAACTTGTGAAAATAAGAGGCCTGAATTATCCTATTAATACTACAGCTCACGTTAGAATTTATTAAAACTTCTTCAAACCCACTGCTCATGATATAAGTTTCCTGAAGGTCAAAAATGCTCCAATTTGAGTTATTTAAAAGGCTGCCACATGCAAAGAACCAAAGCTACTATGCCTGATTAAAAGATCCTTACTACTCCAATAAGATTAGTGTCTGAAAACTCTAGTCCCACTTTTAAGAGACAATATGCTAAATGAACGAAAATTCTTTCAACTGGGAATTCCCTGGCAGTCCAGTGGTTAGGACTCTGCACTTCCACTGCAGGGGCACAGGTTCAATTTCAGCTTAGGGAACTAAGATCCTGTTAGCCACGCCACAGGACCAAAAAAAAAAAATCTTTACCACAGAATTTAGAATTTAGTCTCCATACTACAAAGATGGCTTGGACTTATTGATCACATGGAGAAACCTGGCAGACACCATAACCAACATCACCAGTTTCTAATCAGACAAACCAATATTGTGAGCATCCTGATGTGATGCGCTGAGAACACTCTGTGGTATTCCTATTGAAAGCAAATAACCAGAATTGAATCAAACAGAAACATCAGACAAACCCAAACTGAGGGACATGACAAAATAACCGACCCATACGCTTCAAGAAATGTCAATAAACCAAAAGACAGACTGAGGAACTATTCCACATTAGAGGAGACTGAAGAGTTATGATAAGTGAACGCAATGTATGATCTGATCAGATTGTCTTTTGCTAATAAAAACACAACTGGAACAGCTGGCAAAATCTGAATAAGCTCTGTAGCTTAACCATGATGAGGCACTATTATCTCTCTTTTGACCACTATACTATGGCTATGACATACTAAATATCCTTGTTTTTAGGAAAATACACACTGAAAAAAAGCTCCTAGGGATAACGAGCAGCATGCCTGTCACTCTCAAATGGTAAAGCAAAACAAAACAGTATTGTTTATATATTTAGAGAAAGGAAGAAAAAGAATAGAGTAAGTGTGGTAAAATTCCTCAGTATCTGAGGAATATGGGTTAAGGGTATTTGCAAATACTTTGTACCACTATTGCAACCTTAAGTCTGAAATAGTCAAAATTCAAATCAAAAAGAAAAAAAGTAATACAGTATGGAAGTATGGATTAATAACATCGCTTAATGAACTTGAAGATGAAAGAAAACAAAGCTGCACTGAAATCTAGAGGCTATGCAATGTATCAGACTCACTCACGCACTAACCAACTACCTCCTAAAAATACCATCAGCAAAATTATGTCAGGAAGTTACTGTCAAATTCACACATATCAAGAATGCCAGGGGTCTATTCTAAAATAAGCAACGCAAATTATCTTTGAAGTAACAATGGAGATACATTTTCTAATATTTAATTTTGCATCTTAAAAAGTAAAAAGCTAGTTTTTTCTTCCAGTAACATCAAAATACAATACAAATACTCCCTTAATACTGTTAATCTGTTAAGTCAGAATTAAACCTAAATGAGAATACAGTTCTATTTCCTGTCTTTTCTGTGCATTAATACTCCCATTAGTATACAGAAAAGTTTAGATCCTAACACCTGCAAAACACAAATTTCCAGTCATATGCAGTCATCTCTGATCCTACAGATCAACACTGAGATTTACTGCAGGAAGTTGAGGAAGTAGTGACTAGAGAGAGGAAAAGTGGTAATAAGTTAATCTTTTGTTTGCTTTCAAGCAATATTAATTAAGCAGTAACAAAAGCTTAATCGAGAGTGAATTTTAAGAGAAACAGCCAGCACATTCATCATTCAGCACAAAACAGTTCCATTTTAAGTACAATATATATCACTGCTTATTGATTAGTTCATGTTTGAATGGATCACAAGTTCGATGCTACAAAACGACACATAAAATTGTTAACCACAGATGAAACAAAACACTTGGCCTCATTTTCACTAAATAAATGGGCTAGAAATTGAGATCGGAATGGGCTAGAATTATAACAGAGATTTGATGGGACGTAAAAAATGACCCAACAAGGACTGATTAAAGTTTTTTCAAACGAGCTTTCTCAGAGGGCTTAAGAAGATGAAGATGACTCACATCTTAGAACACTGAATCTTAGGACTAGGGAGGTTCACTGACTTTAATTACAGAGCGAATGAGAACAAAGTGGTAAAAGGTAAAACCTACAACTCCTGGGTCTCAATTTAGTATTATCACATTGACTCAAGAGAAACCACACAAGTGCTTAAAATGAAAAAAACAAGATTTGAAGACATATGGCATATTCAATAAAATCTTGCCTGCTTTAAACAATCTGCAGTGAAAGTTGACCCAAAGATTTTTTTTTTTAAAGTGACTGTGTTCCAAAGACTGTTTATCCAACCCTAGCACCAACCTTTATTTACTATTTTTCTGATAAGAGAAAAGAATTACAATAAAATAGATATGTAAAACATCAATATAGTTTATTTTTAATGAGTTTTTTTCATACTTTAATTGCTACTTAGCTAATATCCAATGTTTACAATGTACCAGGCGCAGTTAAATATTTTACATGTATGGAACTCACTCATTTTTGGAGTCTAGATTTCCAATAACAGTCAATTCTTTTCTATGGATTAGCTCACAGAAACAAAACCTTTTCACTCACACCATTAACAGTCAAGTCAAATTACACCACAAGGTATTTATAAATACAAGCCTCTCTTAAAAAGAAAGTAACAGAACTCCCAAAACATATTTCAACTTTACATATGAAGAAATTAAGGCCTAGAAAGGTTAAGTAACTTGCCTAACATAGCTCATTAGTAAGTGAAGGAGCCAGGATTAGAACACAAGTCAGGCTTCCAAGCCCATGCTCCTAAACCCTAAGTTTTATTCGCTACATTTTTACAGTAAAATAAGACAACATTTAAAAGCTAAAGGGCTTCCCTGGTGACTCAAATGGTGAAGAATCTACTTGCAATGTGGAAGACCTGGGTTCAATCCCTGGGTCAGGAAGATCCCCTGGAGAAGGGAATGGCAACCCACTCCAATATTCTTGTCCGGAGAATTCCATGGACAGAGGAGCCTGGCAGGCTACAGCCCACAGGGTCATTAAGAGTCAGACTCGACTGAGTGACTAACACTTTACAAGTTAAAATCTGTTGGCCTCTAATACAACTGCTGCATACCAAGAATAAAATCTTGTTACACTATAATTAGAATCTCATTTACTTAACCATTTCTCCATATATACTTTTTAGAACATCACATAAGAGCACTATATATTAAGACTACACTCTAAATTATGAATTCTTAAAAGTAATATACATTTTTAAAGTACTTTGTATTTATTAGACTTCCCTGTAGCTCAAGGAGAAGGCAATGGCACAGCACTCCAGTACTTTTGCCTGGAAAATCCCATGAATGGAGGAGCCTGGTAGGCTGCAGTCCATGGGGTCGCTAAGAGTCGGACACGACTGAGTGACTTCACTTTCACTTTTCACTTTCATGCATTAGAGAAGGAAATGGCAACCCACTCCAGTGTTTCTGCCTTGAGAATCCCAGGGATGGAGGAGCCTGGTGGGCTGCCATCTATGGGGTCGCACAGAGTCGGACAGGACTGAAGCAACTTAGCAGCAGCAGTAGCTCAAACGGTAAACAATCTGCCTACGATGCAGGAGACCAGGGTTTGATTTCTGGGTCGGGAAGATCCTTTGGAGAAGGGAATGGCAATTCACTCCAGTATTCTTGCCTGGAGAACCCCAGGGACATAAATGCCTGGCGGGCAACAGTCCATGGGGTTGCAAAGAGTCAGACATGACTGAGTGACTAACACACACACATTTATTAGAGGATTAAGATAAAACTTTCAGATAAATTGTTCATTCTATTAAAGTGAGGGTAAATATGCTCAGTTGCTCAGTCGTGTCTGACTTTGCAACCCCATGGATTGCAGCCCACCATGCTCCTCTGTCCCTAAGATTTCTTAGGCAAGAATACTGGAGTGGGTTGCCATTTCCTCCTCGAAGGGATCTTCCCAACCCAGGGATCTCAGTCCCATCTCTTGTGTCTCCTGCATTGGAAGGTGGATTCTTTACCACTGAGCCACCTGAAAATCTCCAAATCTGAGTCACTATAAATAAAATATTCTCTCACCCCTGAGGTTGACATGGTCTACACATCCACATTCCAAAAGACCATGAATTTTATTTCTTTTCCACTACTTTTTAAAACTTTTCAGTATGTTATCACTGGCTGCTTTTCTCCACATTGCTTCTTATACAATAATAAATCGTGGGAGAATTTTACCTTTTGTTTCCCAAGTTTTTAAGAATATGTATTTTCCTAGGTGCTTCTATAACACATCAGAACCAAGAACACCTTTTCTTTACTGAATTTCAAAAGGGCATTCATCTTTCCATAAATGGGATTTCAATATTTACCTTATAAAAAAGTACCATTAAGCATTGTTTTGTGTTTATGACCAGGAAGCATGGTATGCACAGACTAAAGTAATAACAGAAGTGAATGCATTACTTTCAAAGTATTTTTCCCACTATAAACCAGATGAGTTAGGATGAATGTAACTACAACAGCTCTCAAATGATAGTCATTCTTAGCGTGATTTTATAGTTTAGTTTTCTGATTAATTTGTTTAAATTACCTTTCTACTACTTCTAATTCCCACTGGTCTAATCTAAAAATGCAAGTCTTACCTGTCAAGATTGTCTGAAAAGCAGCTTCCACATTTGTAGAGTCTAGAGCAGATGTCTCAATGAATGACAAACCATTTTTTTCTGTAGGGAGACACAAAACTTCAGTCTTGTCAAATTTAAAAATACAAGGGACGTAATACACTCAGACCTTCAAAGGGAAAATAACAACTTTTTAAACCCCAGGTTCTCCCCCACTTCTTAAGCAATAAGAACACCATGCTACTTCCACTTTAGTAGATTAAAAATGAGAATTTTCATTGGCTTCTTAATTAAAACAAATACTTGCTACATCTAAACACTACCATTGGCAATGAATAACAGTGGGCATAATGCAGTAAACTTACCAAATGCCCAGCCAATTTCACCCTTACTGAGCTTCCCCCTAACATACAGCCATGGTATGAACAAGGGGGGGTATATGTGATTCACTTAGAATTCTGTTACTATTGTCTGAAACAAAGCTTCTTGACTAGAAAACAGAAAATTTTAGTCACAGCATAATCAACAGTGAAAGCTCACATCGTGCACTAGTCAAGAATGTACAATGTTGCCCTCTGGTAGGCTGCCCCTACCACCAATACAGAGTCAAGATAGGCAGATTCTCTATTAAGCCAAAAAAGTTATAACTCCAAAGCAGCTACATCCCGGTTGGTCCTTTACACTCCCTGGGCCACTACTTTTCAGACCCGCATAGAACAAGTCTTGGTAAAACAAAGACATGA
This sequence comes from Bos taurus, assembly GCF_002263795.3. Lineage (NCBI taxonomy): Eukaryota > Metazoa > Chordata > Mammalia > Artiodactyla > Bovidae > Bos > Bos taurus. Next base: position 12,751,271 of record NC_037337.1, on the reverse strand, counting down.
TGGAAAAAAGCAGGAAGCACAGAACAAACATAGATTTTATCTACCACTTTCAGGGAGAGAAAAGATAGTATTTATATTCAATTTTTGGCAGCAAAAACTCAATACTACAAGTCTAATAACTCAAAGTTAAGCAAGAGAGTCATACAGTCATCATGCATTTTCAAAACAAGATCTGTTAAGCATTCACGTTTACCTTTCCAGAACTGTTGCAACCCATTACCCTCATTGGAAGGGTCATGAAAACTAAGAAATACAGAAGCACTGTAATATCACAGAATTCGTACCACTAACCTGCAAAAGCTCTTGCTTCATCTGTAGGAACTGCCCTGAGATGGCGCAAATCACTCTTATTGCCCACAAGCATGATAACAATGTTACTATCAGCGTGATCTCTTAGTTCTTTCAGCCATCGCTCTACATTTTCATATGTGAGATGTTTAGCAATGTCATAAACCAATAAGGCACCTACAGCTCCACGATAGTATCTGAAAACAGAAAAATGTATTTAACTATTAGAAAACAACCATAAGATGGGAGAGAACACCAGACAAGACTAAGTATATGAACTATGTATGTATATACACACACACACTCTCACACTTTTTTTTTTTTAAACACACGAATTTTAGAATACTAATACAGGAATTCTTTAAAGGAAACAAAACAGTACTTTTTTCCAATACCAAAAGTCAGCTAATCCACTTTGGTAGCTATTTCACAGAACTTAAAAATGCTGAGAGACTTCCCTGGTGGTCTAATGGTTAAGAATCCGCCTACCAATACAAGGGACACCGGTTTGATCCCTGGTCTGGGGAGATTCCACGTGCTGTGGAGCAAACTAAGCCCATGAGCCACGTGCTGCAACCAGAGTGCCACGCATGTAGCAATGTAGACCCAGCCCAGCCAAAAATAAATAAAATTTGTTTTAAAAATGCTGAGACTTACGCTGATGTTATAGCGCGGTATCGTTCTTGCCCTGCCGTGTCCCATATCTGTGCCTTTATTGTTTTCCCATCAACCTGGATGCTTCTTGTTGCAAACTCTACTCCAATGGTGCTCTTGCTTTCAAGATTAAACTCATTTCGAGTAAATCGAGACAGGAGATTACTCTTTCCAACACCAGAATCTCCAATAAGAACAACTAAAAAGACAAAGTACTTAATGTCAGATGGATGAGGCACACATATTCAGAAGACCATCATGTTTTAAAGCAAAAAAGATAGGGCATCAGATTTTTAAAAAAGGAATGAGGGTAGGGAGGAAGAGTTGAATGCTCATGTTACCAATCGATAAAATCAATTTATTCTTTTTAATGTGTTTCTACCTGCATAGTGACTTCCACCCATCATCTACTTAGTATCCTGTCTTACAAATGCAAATATTAATCATAGGTCTACTAGGCACTGATGACAGGCTAATGCATTAATTTAACAATCAACACTATATCAAACTTATTACCTTACAAGGTTATACTTGAGAGGTAAATCCTAAATCAAATGAACAATCTGTGATATGAAAATGTATTAGACATGAAAGCAACAAAGGATGTTAGTGCCCTAAGTATGTTCTACTTAGTTTCATCAAAGCCTGGGTGTGACCTCAGGACTCATATCTAAGCAAAATGAACACATTTAACACAGTAGGCAGCAAGTTTATAAACTTTGCCACCCAGATCACAGAAGCTACAATGACCCTCCCATAATTACATTTATCAGACTAGCAAGAAACTAGAGACCCCTCCAAAATCAAGGAGCCCTAGAAAGCTGACTAATAATTTTGACTTACTCTGAGTCAAAGGCAAAGGAAGTCATAACTTTCACTGATGACTTAAAAAAGAAGAAGAAACAGGTTTGTTTGACTGATTAGATGAATTTATATCCTCTGATTACTATAGGAAGTAGTTTATTTTCAAGCTAACTACAGTGGATTCTTTCTCACCTAAGGTGATATATCACACTTCAAAAACAATGGGGAAATAGGCAGTTGTTTTAAAGTGTTTCTATCTGAACTTAAAGAACAAAAGCTCACAGGTTTTCAGAATCTGAGCTTGATAACATTTTTTCCTTGGTAGAAGTTTTTTTATCAATGTTTCAGAAAATATTATGCTTACTCCTACTATTGACTGCTAACGCATCTTCTCAGTTCTTTACTAGCTAACTGATTTATTAGATACCAGGAATAAATAATCAAACACTCAAGAGTAACAGCAAGGTGTAAGACCATGCCTTACTAAAGAGACTGGTATTTCAGCGGAAGGGGGACATGGCAAGGGAAGGAAACGCTGTGAGAGCTCCCTGCACTCGGGCCAGAGGGCAGACCGTCCATTATGCGCGAGAACGGATGTAAGCCGGCCTCTGGACAGTCTTGGAGAGAGTACACTGTCAAATGCATATCTTTCTGGCTTCCTCTATCAGCTGATTCAGCAAAAAAAATCACCCAGGCAGCAGTGACTCCATGCAGCAAAAGGCACAGTTATTTCCAGTTAGTCAATTAGAGGGTGTCAAAAGTACTACAGCAAACACAGACAATACAGTAAATGCTTCTACCAGGGAAGAAGACGGTAAGGTCATGAAAGTAACATATAAAAACATTTCCAATTTTATAGTGTACTACAGCTGATTCCTAAGTTAGTTTTCAAGGTCCTCCATTCTAAATGTGAGGTAAAATTCCAGTTTCAGTAATAAAAGTCTACCCTATTAGCAGAGTATACTCACTTAGTAGGGAACTAAGGTTGCCTCAGTTCAAAAGGGTGGATGTTCTGCTGACGACACCTCTTTTGAATCTTTCCTGGCCCCACACTAGCACTGAGGTATAAAAGCTTCACTTGAAGTAGGAATAGGAAACGGAAAAACCCAAAAGTTGAACATTTCTACTTCCAAGGCACTCAGATTTACCAGTCAGATGAATCAGTTTAGAAACCAATCACTTAGTTCAAAGCCAAAGAGCAAGACATCTAGAATGACACTGCCGGGACTTCCCTGGTGGTCCAATGGTAAGACTCCACGCCCTTCCACGGAAGGGGGCACGGGTTTGACCCCTAGTGGGGGAACTAAGATCCCAAATGCCACATGGTGCAGCCAAAAAAGCTAAATAAAAACAAACAGAATGACAATGCCTTTGGAAAACATATAACTCAATAACTCCATCCCACAAAAACTCTAATACTTTCAAGTTTTGGTTTCTTGCCTTTTAACTTCCACTTTATCGATTATATTCTGTCTCCCCATTCTCAAATCTTTGCACTGTCATAAAGACATTTAGTAAGAACATTTTTTCCCTTGATATAACCAATTAACTTTAACATAAAAATTATTACTAGCACCCTTATCTGAAAATAATTCAAGATACATGAATACTTCATACAGTAGAAAAGTTATCTCAACTAGACACAGGCAAGGTTGACAAGAATTATGACTAGCGACTTGTTAAAGGATTATATCTTAAATGACAACAGAAGATATTGCTTCTTTAAGAACAGCACTGCCAAGATGCTGCTGAGAAATGACACAATATGGAAAACTTCTTCTATGCAGTTACCAAATGAGAAACTGCACCAAGAAAGGTTATATTTAGGCTCACTAAATAATAAACAAACTAGAATGGATTAAGTTACCTGAATAACTGAAAAGAATTCACTGTGATTTTAAAAACAAATCAAAAGTTAACAGACTCAAACTTAGTTTCCGACCAAAAACAGTTTAATTAAGATGATAATATTTAATTGCTTTTTTTAAATATGATCCACTATATGATTACATCCTATAGTTCAAGAAAGAAATTTGCAGTGACTTTCCTTACTTTTTATCACTAGTATCTTAAAGTTCTTCCACTTTAAACATTTTATAACTGTAGCCATCTACGTAAAATATATGTGTGTGTGTAAGTATAAATTAAATAATAGAATCTGTATATGAAACGTCACATTTCTTAAACAAATCTGATAATATTCATTATCACTTGGTTAACCTCATCTAATACTAAATTTGGTTCATTATATATCAAATACTAGGCTGCTAAAAGCTATAAAAAGAATATACGCATTAACTGACCATTATTTAATAAGAATTTCCAACTCTTCAACCACATTTAGTTTTATACAGTCTGTTACAAACTAATGTACTAGACAAAAATTTCATTCAACAAATCAATCATAATATCTCAGACCTAACAGTTATAACCTGAAGTAACTGATAATTTTCACACTGGTTTATAAATAAACTTGGAGATCTTTCTACTTTCAACTATATTCATAGTCCAAACTCACCAAGAGTCTTTTTTAAAATTAAATAAGGCTGAAGTCTAGACAAGTTTTTCTAGATTCAGCAGAACCCAAATTGCTCAACCATAAGTTGTGAAAGAAAAACTATCAAGATGCAAGACAGCAAAGTTCCTCTGATCAGCCCCACTAACAATCAGCTGATGGTTAATTACTACTGACCTTCAATTAGACTGAAAAGAAAATGGTGTAGACTACGTACACAGATATTTTCAGAATATGTGACTCTGATTGAGTTAATGTCTACCACAATATTTGTCAACAGGAACTATGATTGATTTATACTTCACTTACGTGTCTGTCCCACAGGGCCTTAATCACAGTGTGTAAATGTAGAATTAACATTTTTAAAACAGTCAAGTTTTAAAATTAAAATTCACCACCACCAGCAGTCTCACTGTTGAGCTAAAGATTAATGTTCAAGAACAAATACATAATTTAAAATAATTTTCCTACTCTCCCCACATTACACTTCCACTTGAAGCACTCCATCCTACACCAATCAGGATATCCCTTCATTTTCAACTGATTAGAGCTACAAACTAATTTATAATTCCCTCAACTATTAAGTTTGCTAGGATAAGTTTTCTTCCAAGTAGACAGCTGCAGCTCATCTCAGGGAATATCTACAAAGAATAAAACCATTTTAAAATGAAATTATTGTTGCTTCTCTTTAAATTAAAATTGTATAAATAAGAAACTGGCTATATAATCACAGAAGTTAAAAAGTGACTCATATACTATTAAGAGCTTTTTTAAAAAGTGGAAATCTTTCTCAGCAGAATTTTTAAAAACATTCTATTAAACAGCAAAGTGTACAACAAATGAAACCAAAACCTGTGGAACTTTAAAATACTTTAGAAGGCTCTAGTTTTAAGTTTCTTTACTAATACTTAAATGCTCTTCCAGTTATAGATTTACGGTTTTAAGAAAATAAAAACAAAAACAAAAAAACTGTAAGAACCACAGTAACTTCTTTAACATTATCTGAGTTCTCAGAGAAGCTAAAACTTTACAGTCTCACTTAATTCTCACAACAGTCCTGAGAGATACTATTTTCTTTTTACAGATGAGGGAACTGAGGCTCAAAAGAGTCAGCTTTCCCAAGGTCACAAAGCAAATATACGACCTGAGGCAGTAATTTGAAACCAGGCCTGTGCGATTCCAAAGCCCTGTGCTTTCTCAATCATTGTTAGCAAAGTGGTCTAAACCCCAAAGCTAAATTAAAATCCATTAAGCCAATCCAGGGTACTAAATATTTTGGGGGAGGAAATAACTAGGTTCTATAACCAACATTCAAGTTGTAAACCAAACAAGAGAAATACTCTGATAGTCTATCTTGTCCTAAATTAATTACTTCAAAAGCAGCCCTTATGTAAAAAAACAAATCTCCCTTTAATGACTACACCCCAGTCTCCAGGGTCTCACTGAAGTAATCTCACCAGATTTCAGAAGCCTTCAGCCAACAGAATGTAAACTAATGCATGTTTCTTTTTTGTATTTGTAAAATGATTAAGTACCCTCTTCTCTGTGAACAACTTCCCACTGTCAGGCGGTGGGAGTGGATACTGAAGGTACTCACTCTACAGAAAAATTTCTGGCCCAGAAGAGTAAGTGGCGGTAGGCCCATCAACTAGTAGGCCAAGGTTTGCAGAGTACTGGTGAAGCAATGTTTCCTGCTTTGTTTAGTCAACCATACTTAGCACCCAGTGGCAAAGTCAGAAAGAGTCACTAAGCTTAACATTCTTTTCAAACTCCACCCTTCACTGTAAAGCTTTAATAGTAATGGCTTCTTACTCGCTGGTAATGATCTTTGTTCAGCATACTACTGATGGCTGCCCTCCTAACTCCGGACCAGAGAAACAGCATCAGAGAGAGAGCATTCATCCAACAACAAAAGCATTTACTGTACTTTCCTCTCAAGGAAAGCTGTACCCATTATCTTTGTCGATTACAAAAAAAAAAAAAAAAAACTATTTGGATTCTTTCCGGACTAACCAATAAGCAATTCTTTTTTTCACTCCCCATCCTCCACTATGTTTTGTCCAAGGGCACTACATGGTTCCCCCTATCTTATGAAAAATATTTAATTTGACCAAAGAGCACACAACTTCCCCATGCTCCCCCACCTTTGGGGAAAGGTATGTGGCCAACCAGGACGCTTCCCTTCCTGTTCTAAAAACACCGAAAGGTTGGATCCTCCCAATGTTGCAGCAGGAAGCAACCAGTCCGTAGCGATAAAGCAAGCTATTTGTGCAGCGTACAACCTTTCCTGCTCAGGAACTGGGCCTTCAGGTCTGGCAAGGATAACAGCCACCACCCATCCGCAACCCCTAGTCTCGGACAGTCAAGAGTTATCCCAGGCTGGTTGCCTCTGGGTAGGGAAGGCAGGAGAAAAGAAGGCTGGGTGGGAAGTCACATCGGTCTGCCCGGTCACTGCGACAAGTGCGCGCGTGGGTGCTGGGACAATCCCTCCTGCCCTACCCCCCACCGCCGGGGTCGCACGAGCGACGTGGGAGAGCTCGTAAACTACTCGCGGAGGGAAGGCAGAAAAAGAGCTACCAATGCCGGGGGCCATGCGAGGTTTCAGACCACGAGAAGTGTGGGGTGGGTGGGGGTGGGGCCGCCGACCCGCTCGGATTTTTAACCAGGGCCTGGCCCCGGGGATAGAAGAGGGCGAGGAGAGGCGGCTTGTCCGAGGGCAGGGAAAGGGTTCGCCCGAGGGAAAAGGGAGGCAGATAAGAAAAAGATCTGTATGGGAGAGTGCGCCGAAAGAAAGGTGAAGAACGAGGGTAAGGGCCTGTCTGAGGGGCTCAGGAAGGGTGTATACCGAAGGGGAGGGGGCGCTGAACCCGAAAAGATGGATGGTGGGGGGGGCGCCCCATTAAGGGGGCCCCGAACCCGGGGAGGAAAGAAGGCGATTTGAGAGACGGCAGCCGGCCACGAGAGGGGCGCAGGGTAGGGACTGTGAGGCTTCCTAAGGCCTCTGGGGAGGTCGCTATGAGACCGCTGTGTGGTGAGGACCCCCATCCGTGAGTGGAAGGAAAGGGGCTGAGCTGGGGGACCTCAGGATAAGCCGCACAGAGAGGAAGAGCTGAGGAAGGCCGATCTCAGAACAGGGGCAACCCGCGGGCGGGTCCCCCGGGAGTGTCCCGGGCCCCCAAACCGGGACTCGAGGGAGAGTTCCAGAGCCCACGGCCTCACCTTTGAAGAGGTAGTCGTACTCGTCGTCGCGGGTGCCCATTGCGCGGCCGAGAAACGAAGGGGCGGGAGCAGCAGTGGTACCGGTGGGACCAGGGGGCGTCGCTGCAGGGGTAACCCGAACGCCGAGCTTCAGCTGCCGGACCCGGTAAAGAACCCCTCCCTGCCGCTACGCCACTTCCGGCAGGCCCCCACCCATAGGGGGAAGTACTTCCGGGGGCGGCGCCCCGCCCCTCAGCCCAATAAAGGGGGTGTACACAAGTTTGGCGTCTGTCGTCCAAGCTTCCCGGACTCGCAGGTGTTTCGAGTGGCTTAATGAGCGCGGTACTCCCGGCTAACCTCACTTACAGAGGCTGCTCTCCATACATAATAGTCTCTCCCTCACTCCACTCGCCGTTATTCGGGGAAGCAGGGCACTGGAGAGCGCTTCAGCACTGCCTCTGGTGGTCGGTTTGTGGATGGGGGCGGGGTTCTCTAAGGATTAGAGAGCCGAAGGCAGAACCGTGAGCGTGGCGGTTCCATGGTGTAATGGTTAGCACTCTGGACTCTGAATCCAGCGATCCGAGTTCAAATCTCGGTGGAACCTGTACTCCTTTCACTTTTTGGTTTGGGTTTTGTTTTTTCCCTGGCCACGATTTTTAAGTCATGTACTTATTCACAAAGTGACTCTTGTACACCTGCGGGGTATATGTGTCTTTGAACTAAGGAGGGAGGGAATGCCACAAAACTCAGTTGCCTAGGAAGACCACATGCATTTCCTTCAGTTCTGTACTGTTACCTAGGTGTCTCCTAAGTATCCTCTACACTTAGCCCTTTTTTTTTTTTTAACCTCGGCCCTCTTCGAAAGCTTCCATGAAAAGGTGATTCTTTTTGCTAGAATTTTCAACCTCCAACTTCATACGAGGGCAGGCACTTTCCACTCCTTCTCTCCAGAAATCTCCCAAACTGTCTCCAGATGTATTCACAGAACCTCGCCCACCCTCCTCATCAAAATTCATCAAGAACTTCTTGAACCCTTTTTGTCATCCTTTAAGCTTAACCTGGTTATATAATTATTTTATTTAACATGCAGAGCGAAGGATGACAATTTCCATTTTTTCAGAAATGTGGATGGGGAGGTTCAAGTGATTTCCAAAGATCACACAGCAGGGCCTCCCTTTATGTGAAGAGACTTATGGCTCAGTGGTAAAGAATCTGCCTGCTGATGCAGGAGACTGGTTTGATCCCATCCCCTGAAGGAGGAAGTGGCAACCCACTCCTGAAAAATCCCATGGACAGAGGAGCTTGGTGGGCTATCCAGTCCATGGGGTCCCAAAGAGTGGGATACAACTGAGTACATAAGCACTATATTTATGCCAAAAAGTTTTTCCCGTTTATTGTCAAACCTCACTACACCTGTGTGCAATTTAGAGTTTTCATCAAGGGTGCCTGTAGTAAGTAGAATAAAGGCTCTCCCAAAATGTCCACGTCCCAATCCTTGGAACCTGTGAATATACTAGATTATGTGGCAAAGGGGAATTAAGGTTGCAGGTGGACTTAAGGTTGCAAATCAACTGACTTTAAAACAGGATAATTATCCTTGGAGTCTCCATGTGGGCCTAACGTCCTCTCAAGTGTCCTTAAAAGTGGAAAAGGGAGGTCAGAGGGTTGTGGTGTGAGAAGGCCTCAACCGGCCCTTTTGGCTTTGAACATGAAGAAAGGGGGCCAGGAGCCTAGGAATGCAGAGGCTTATAGAAGATGGAAAAGGCAAAATATAAATGAGAGGAGATGGAAAAGGCAAGGAAACTGAGTCTTCCCTAAGGCCACCAGAAAGAACACAGCCCTGCTGGTACCTTGATTTTAGCCCAGGGATACCCATGTCACACTTCAGACCTATAGTACTGTAAAGTAATACATTTCTGTAGTTTCAAGTCACCAACATTGTGGTAATTTGTTACAGCAGCAATAGAAAACTAATACAGTGCCATTTTCAGTGCTTTCCAAAGCAATATATAGCAACAGAAGGTTTACCAAAGGGTCAATAACAGTTCTGAAGGAGTAACTCATGAGCAGATTGAGCAATTCTGGCAACAGATGCCACAGTTCAGAGGGACTGAGATAATTAGGAAGAACTCCCTGGGGACTTCCCTGGCAGTACAGTGGCTGAGATTCTAAGCTCCCAGTCCGGGGACCTGGGTTGGATCCCTGATCAGAGAACTAGATCCGAATGCCATAAGGTAGACTGAAAATCCCATGTGCTACAACCAAGACCTGGTGCCCTGGTGCAGTCAAATAAATAGGAAAAACAAAGAACTACCTGGAAGGGGAGGAGCTAGCATTGACTCCTGAAGGAAGAAGCAAGTAAGGAAGCTCATCTGGGGAAGTGGAGAAGATTAGACGATAAGAGCATGTTAAGTAAGGCCATTAATGCCAGAGAAATAATCATGAACTTTTCCCCTTAAGTCATTATTTCTCAATGTGCATCCTGAGAAGGTCAATAGTATTCCTCAAAGGAAGGGTTTCATGCTCAAATAGGTTGAAACGCACTGTACACTGTCTCTCCTGCCTTAGAAGTTCCCCTAATACTCTGGTGTTTTAAAGTCTAAATATCCCACTCTGAAGGGAAAATATTTTAACTGTGTGAAACAGAGCATTTCTCAGGTTCACCTGTGAACAAAAAAAAGAACCGAGTATCATGCATCATTCATTTACACAAGGATTAAATCACAACCCATTGCGGTCACCCACAGTGCAAGAGTGCATCCTGAGAAGAATTTAAGATGAAAAAACCTGGATAAGGCATTCTGTGCTTTGGATAAACAGCCCCGAGCTAGTTAAGATGCTTAAGATGGTTAAGCATAGTTAAGTTTTTTCCCATACAGAAGTTTTAACTTTTTATTTACTCAAATCTCTCACAGTCCTTTGGTTTCTGAATGTTGCATATCACATTAGAAGGCTTCCTCTCCACGCAAGATTTTTTCAAAAAACTTATTTCTTCAAAGATTTTTAAAACTTTTTTCTCCATCTGAATTTTATGTAAATTGAGAGTAAAGTAGGGATCTAAATTAGTTATTTCCAAATGGATAGCCAATTGTTTCAACATCATTATTTGAAAAATCTTTTCCCCACTGTTACAAATATCTAATTTATTATAAATAAATTTCATACATATAAATAAGTCTATTCTTTAATCTTCATAATATACCTCTGACAGCCAGAGAGGAACACTACTCAGATGTCCCTTCAAAAAAGAGGCTGTTGGGGACTTCCCTGTGGTCCAGTGGCTAAGACTCCGTGCTCACAATGCAGGGGGCTTAGGTTCAATCCCTGGTCAGAGAACTAGATCCCACGTGCCGCAACTAAGAGTACGCATACCACAGCTAATGATCCTGCTTGCCACAACTGAGACACAGTGCAACCAAAGAAATAAAAGTAAATATTAAGAAAGAGTCTGTTGTGAGAAGTATAGTTTGCTGATGGTCTCCAGTTGCCACACCTCCAAGGCCCACACTCCCTCTGGACTGTTCCCAGACAAGGACTGAGCACCATAGGGATACTAGAACTGGACCAGTTCTGTCCAAAATGGGACTCTTCTAATGGGTACTCTTTCTCTAGATCTCTCCATTGCACTAAGATTTTCTCAGAATTGCATTATAGTCCGAGGTTCTTCCTATCCAATCCTTCTTCTTTCCCACTCTCCTTGCATAGGTATTGATCCTAAATTGTGATCTGAATGCCCCACTTCTCCCTTTTGTCTTCCCCCCCACCCCCAAATGAATTCTTATGCTTCTAATTCACCGGGTCATCTTCCAGAGGACCTGACCCCGATACAGTCCAATTGGTCAACTTTTCTCTTCCTATGCCGATATCACATTGCTGTATCACGACTTTGCAGTCTATTTTGATATTTCAATGTGGATTTTTGGTTTTGTTTTTTGGCTGCACTGGGTCTTCATTGCTGTGCAGGCTTTTCTCTAGCTGTGGTGAGCAGGGGCGACTCTTCATTGCAGTGCTCAGGCTTCTCATTGCCATGGCTTCTCTTGTTGCAGAGCATAGGCTCTAGGCGCGGGAAGGGTTTCACTACTGATCATTAAAAATACCTTTTTCAGAAATGAAAGAATTTGCACAGGATATCCAAAGATATGAGATTCTGCCTATAATGATGCAAAAGAGGGAGATCTAAGGCTTAATAACTATTTGGAAGAATGATCAATAGAAAGGGGGAAAGGATAAAAAAAAGAAAGCAAAACTGTTGCCATTAATTTCAGGCATGTCTAATTTCAACAGCTAGTAAGAAAACCAAAAGGAAGTACCCAGTAAAAAGCCTGGAAATATAGATTCAGAAATGTCTTGGCCCTAGAATATATGGAAGAAGCAAATTCTGGAATATATCTCATCTTCCACAGCCTGGGAGCAGCTCTAAAAGATTATTGAAAACAAACTGGGAACTGACAGGCCTGTGTTTAAACTCCAGCTCTGCCATTTACTGTTGTACTGCTTTTAATAATTTACCTAATCCCACTGAAGCTTGGTTCCTTGTCTGCAAAATGGGACAAATGTGATTGAAATAGTATATAGCTTGCACCGTACCTGGCACATAGCAAATGTTCATTAATGCTCTGGGTCTCAATTGGGGTCAGTTTTGACCCCAGGAAATTTGAATATCTGGAGACCATTTTGGTGTATACTTGGGAGGCACCACTGGCATCCTGTGGGTAGAAACATTCTATAATAGACAGGACGTCTCCCCCACAACAAAGAATTATCTGGCCCAAAATATCAACAGTGCCAAGGTTGAGAATCCTGAGTTCATTATAAGGATTATCCAGAGGCCAGGCCAAGACCTATGATGGGAAAGGGCAGGATGCAGTGAGCATCACCTCTCCATCCTGCCTCATCTTCCAAAAGTTGAGCATATCCCTCAAACATCAGGAAGGATGTCCAAGACAGACATACCTCTCTTCATAAAGCAGAGCCCATGGACCCACCAACCTGATACAAAACACTTCCATATGAGGATCCTGTTTGTTAAGTAAACAAAGCTCAGTTTTCTATTTCTTGACCCAAAAGGATTTTTACAGTGACATTCAGTTTGTAACTATTTGTTAAACCCTACGTATCAGTTTTATGCACATTTTTGTAATGACACTAGGTTTGCTTCACCATAAAAAGAATTTTTTGAGAGAGAAAAGTAAACAGACGTAATAAAGTGATAAGATTTGTTTTCTGTGCTTTTTGCCTTTTCTACTGAGTATATTATAAGGTAACAAATCGTATACAAAACCAGGAAATTCTCAACTTTGATTCTGATTATAGTCACTAGAGCACCGAGTCTTAAAGAAAGAAAGAATTTTAAAATATTTATTTATAAACATGTATTCTATATAAATATTTATAAACATGTATTCTATATAAAAATATATAGAGAGAATACATGTATATTACAAATGGCTTATTATTTATAAACAAATGCTATGTAGCTCAGCATAGATTTTTTTTCCATATCATGAAATCTGAATTAGAATAACTTCTAACTTTTATTTTAATAGTTTACTCTTCACATATTCTTAGCCTTTTAGGTTTGGTACTCATAGATTATAAATCATATGGCACAATCATTTTTCAAAAACCAAAAGGAAGGACACCAAGAGAGTGAAAAGATCACCTGTAAATTCTTACAAATACTTACAAATCAAATATATGGTAAATGATTAATATCCAGAATATATAAAGAACTCTGACAACTCAACAATAACAAAAAAACATGAAAATGGGCAAAGGACTTCAATAAACATTTTTCCAAAGAAGATTTATGAACCACCAATAAGCGCGTGAGAAGATGTTGAACATCATTAGTCATTAGGGAAATGCAAATCAAAACCACATGAGATACCACTTCACACTCATAAGGATGGCTTTTATTTAAAAACAAAACAAAATGAAACAGAAAAAAGAAGTGTTGGAGAGGATGTGAAGCAATTCGAAACCTATACATGGCCGATGAGAATGTACAATAGTACAGACTGTGTCAAACAGTTTAGTGGTTCTTTTAACAATTACACTTACAATTACTATATGATACAGCAATTCTACTTCAAAGAAGTGAAAGCAGAGACTGAAACAGATACATGTACACCAACGTTCCCAGCATGGCCAAAAGGTGGAAACAACACAAGTGGCATCACAGAGGAATGGATAAGCAGAATGTGTCATATACTAACAATGGAATATTATTCAGCCTTACTAAGGAAGGAAATTCTGATACATGCTACAACATGAATGAATCTTGCAAACAGTATGCTAAGTGAAATAAGCCAGGAGCGAAAGGACAAATACTGTCTGATTCCACTTATATGAGATACCTAGATTGAGTAAATCCCTAGACGTGGCGGTAGTGGTCAAGAACCCGCATTTCAGTGCAGGAGATGTAAGAGACATGGGTTCAATCCCTGGGTCAGGAAGATCCACTGGAGGAGGGCATTGCAACCCACTTCAGTATTCTTACCTGGAGAATCCCATGGACAGAAGAGCCTGGTGGGCCACAGTCCATAGGGTCAGACATGACTGAAGCAACTTTAGCACAGCACAGCACAGAAAGGGAATAGGGAGTTTTTGTCTACTAGGTACAGTTTCCGTTTGGGATGATGAAAAAGTCCTGGAAATGAACAGTGATGATAGTTATAAAATTATCATAAATGTACTTAATGCCACTGAATCATTTAAAATGGTTAAAGTGGTAAATTTTATGTTATGTGTATTATTTATTTATTTGGCTGCAATGGGTCTTGCTTGCGACATGAGGGATCTTCTTTGCGTCATGTGATATCTTAGTTCCCAGATCACAGATCGAACCTGCATACCCTGCAATGCAAGGCAGATTCTTAACCACCAGACCACCAGGGAAATCCCTGTTACATGTGTTTTAACACACACATAAAACTAAAAGGAGTTGGATCTCAGTTTTTTAAAAATGGACAGAAACAGGAAACAGAAGGTCAAAATAAAAGGAAAGATAGTTCTAGAAAAGGGATGTCAGAGGATAGGGAATGCTACTATGAATTCCTCAGTCTTCCCAGGAACTCTGTCGTCCTGGGGCCGTGTGCCTTTTCCTGACAGCCTCCCAGAATTCCTGTGGGCTAGCTGCTTTCTAGCAGCTAGAAAGTTAGCTTGTTCATCCTCATCCCACCCAACCTGGAACTTCCACCATGGCAGAGAAACTTCTCTGAATAAATACCAATTACCAGCCCCCTTTCATCCTCCCTCTCCTACCCTATCCCTATTGTGTGTTTACTACTGCACCTCAGAAGAGGGAATTTGCTTTGGCATCGTGGGACTCCATCAAGTCTATGTAATCTCCTATGTGAATAAGAGCCATGCTCGCTCAAAAGAAAAGAAAAACCTAGCTGACCACCAGAGTCTCATTTTTGTTTCTCCATCATTTACTTGGAAAAAAGCTGGGACTTTTAGTAATTTAAAAATTTAAAAACTGCAATACTAAATTGGTCAGGGTTACCAAAAAAGAAGATAAAAGTGACCCTTTTAGAACAGAGGAATAATTACTACACGACCTAGTCAATCCACTCTTAGGTATTTATCTAAAAGTTGTGAAAGCATATATGTGTATTAAAAGTTGTATGTGAATGTTTGCAGCAGAGTTATTTGTAATAGCAAAAACTGGAAAGAGCCCAAATGTCCATCAACAAGTGGATAGATGGTAAATTTTGGTACAGTATATCCACACAGTGGAATACTATTTGGCAATAAAAAAGGAACAAACTGCTGATACATAACAACAAGCTGGATGAATCTCAAAATTATGCTGAGTGAAAGAAGCAAAAAGAAGAGTACATAATGTATGATTCCATTTATACAAAATTCTATAAAATGCAAACTAACCAAAGAGTAGAGAAGGGAGAGAGGGATTAAAAGATAAGAGGACATTTGAGGGGATAACAAATACATTTGTTATCTCCATAGTGGTGATGGTCTCACAGGAGTACACAAACATCATAATTCATCAGATTTCACACTTCCTACGTGGTTTATTGTTTTGTAAAAAGAGACAACAGGAAAGCACAGTTCAGTTCAGTTCAGTTCAGTCGCTCAGTCGTGTCCAACTCTTTTCAACCCCATGAATCGCAGCACGCCAGGCCTCCCTGTCCATCACCAACTCCCGGAGTTCACTGAGACTCACGTCCATCGAGTCAGTAATGCCATCCAGCCATCTCATCCTCTGTTGTCCCCTTCTCCTCCTGCCCCCAATCCCTCCCAGCATCACAGTCTTTTCCAATGAGTCAACTCTTTGCATGAGGTAGCCAAAGTACTGGAGTTTCAGCTTTAGCATCAGTCCTTCCAAAGAAATCCCAGGGCTGATCTCCTTCAGAATGGACTGGTTGGATCTCCTTGTAGTCCAAGGGACTCTCAAGGGTCTTCTCCAACATCACAGTTCAAAAGCATCAATTCTTCAGCGCTCAGCCTCTTCACAGTCCAACTGTCACATTCCATACATGACCACTGGAAAAACCATAGCCTTGACTAGACAGACCTTTGTTGGCAAAGTAATGTCTCTGCTTTTGAATATGCTATCTAGGTTGGTCATAACTTTTCTTCCAAGGAGTAAGCGTCTTTTAATTTCATGGCTGCAATCACCATCTGCAGTGATTTTGGAGCCCAGAAAAACAAAGTCTGACACTGTTTCCACTGTTTCCCCATCTATGTCCCATGAAGTGGTGGGACCGGATGCCATGATCTTCGTTTTCTGAATGTTGAGCTTTAAGCCAACTTTTTCACTCTCCACTTTCACTTTCATCAAGAGACTTTTGAGTTCCTCTTCACTTTCTGCCATAAGAGTGGTGTTATCTGCATATCTGAGGTTATTGATATTTCTCCCGGCAATCTTGATTCCAGCTTGTGCTTCTTCCAGTCCAGCGTTTCTTCCAGTCCAGCGTTTCTCATGATGTACTCTGCATATAAGTTAAATAAGCAGGGTGACAATATACAGCCTTGATGTACTCCTTTTCCTATTTGGAACCAGTCTGTTGTTCCGTGTCCAGTTCTAACTGTTGCTTCCTGACCTGCATACAAATTTCTCAAGAGGCAGATCAGGTGGTCTGGTATTCCCATCTCTTTCAGAATTTTCCACAGTTTATTGTGATCCACACAGTCAAAGGCTTTGGCATAATCAATAAAGCACAAAAGAAGACAAAGGTTTCTCCCTGATCGCTAATATTCTTTTTTTAATTTTGAATAGTCTATTTTTTAGTACAAATAGATTCTTTTTTCCCCACCAAACTTTAAACTTTTTATTTTGTACTGGGGTATAGCCGATTAACAATGTTGTGGTAAATTCAGGTGAACAGCAAAGGGACTCAGCCATACATATATAAGTATTCAATATTCTTGAAAGCAAGGTTGGAATACCCAGATGCCACACACACACACACACACACAAATCCTTGCTGCTCTCACACTCACTAATCACCGCTGCTGCTAAGTCACTTCAGTCGTGTCCCACTCTGTGCGACCCCATAGACGGTCAACAGCCTATTTCCTTTACAGTATCTGAGATGTATCTGTTCCCATTCTTAGCCACTGGCCCACTCTAAGCCCTCCACCTCCATTGTTAAGTTACAGCCTAGTCTTACCCTCCATCCAACATGCAGGTGGCTGCCAGAATAATCTTGACAGAGGACATCTCCAACTCCTGTTATTCAAAGTCATCATAGAAAAGTTATCGATGTACATCCATGCCTGAAAACAAAAGAGTATTTAAAAAAAAGTTAGTAGTTCTTATCTATGGAGAGAAGGTGATTTTTATTTTCTCTCTTTTTCTATATTTTACAGTAGTTTTTTTTTTAAGTAAAAATATCCTTATTGGTTTTGCTTGTTACAAAAAGAATGAATACTTGCTGTAAAATATTCAAATAATATGAACAATATGAAAGTATAGTAAAATTAGAAAATGAAATTTGTTTCCTCCTTGTGATCAACATTGTGGTTTCGTCTCCAACATCCACTCTACGCCTTCCATTCAGGAAGCAGCCAGGCAGTTTGGGTGAGATTATCTCCACTCACAGCTTCAGAAATAGCTTCTGGAATGGTCTAAACCAGCAAGTCTTAACCCTAACATCCAAACCCTTATATTGTAACAAGCATTTCATAACACTGCCTTACCATCCTGACTTGTAAAATCAATAGATCATGTATTTTGATATACCTTCTATTATGACAAAATGCTATAATATAAAGGAGAAATAACAGGAAAACAATACCTTATGAAATATTATGTATTTCAATATGGAAATGCTTGGGCACGACTATAATAGAAGATATAATGAAGTAGTTAGATGTTTGTACCTAATGGCAGAATCACCATTTGTTGGACAGTTTTTGAGAACTATGTGTCAGGGCAAACAGACAGAAATCCCGTTTCATGGAGCTTACATTCTAACAGGGTAGTGGGATTACAAACACCAAACAATTGGCATAATACAACAGAACACGTAAGTAAATTATATATTACATTGTAAGTTGATAAGTATTACGGGGGTAAAAAGTAGAACAGGGTAAGGAAAAACCAGCATTCAGAACAGTAGGGAAGTGGGTAATAAGTTGCAATTTAAACTAGTGGTCAAGACTGCTACCAAGACCATAACATTCAGTTTGAAGGAGGTGAGGGAATGAATCATGAATGATACTTCTAGGGGGAAGTATCCAAGCAGAGGGAATAGCCATGCAAATAATCGAAGGAGGAAGCCTCTGTAGGGAGTATTCTGGGCTGTAAGTAGCCAGTGAGGTGGCCTGAAGTGAGTAGTAGGAGAAAAAGCAGAAGTAGGAGATGGGTCAGAGAGGAAACAGAACCACATCTCCCAGGACCTCAAAGCACATTGTAAAGCTTGCATCTGAGTAAAATGATGCAACATTAGAAGGTTGAGAAGAGAGGAATGACATGCTTTGACCCACGTTTTATTAATAAAAGGAAAAATCTGGCTACTCTGTTGAGAATGCATTGGAAGACCAGCTGGAGAGTTTGTCATAAGAATCCAGGTGAGAAGTGAAAGCAACAGCTACAAATGCAGACTAAGATTCAGTAGAGTATTTCTTTTTTTTTTTTTTTTAATAATTTTTTTTACCTTCAGTAGAGTATTTCATCTGAGATGTCATTGATTGTAGGATACATCCTGGCTCCAGAGATAAAATATGCAATGTGAATTGCATTATGCAGTGTGAACTGCAATATTCAGAAAGTGGTGTCAGCTGTTCAAAACATGATTTTCTGAAGTAATGAACAACTCTTGGTGAAGTTCCAAATGAAACAAAATACTATTTTCTCTCAATTTACCCATAATTCTCCCATCTTAAAATTCAATTCATATTAAGACCATAAACAAGTAGTTCATGTTCATATATAAAATGGAGTTAGGGTCTAGGTTCAGATTATTATAAAGATGTTTTTTTAAATCTACATTAATGTCAAACAGGACATTAAAAGCCATGCAAGATAAGGGGAAAATCTGTAATGTTGGATTGTTCCATATATTATGAGACTCTTGAGAGTCCCTTGGACTGCAAGGAGATCAAACCAGTCAGTTCTAAAGGGAATTGCTCCTGAATATTCATTTGAAAGACTGCTGAAGCTGAAGCGCCAATCCTTTGGCCACCTAATTCGAAATGCTGACTCATTAGAAAAGACCCTGATGCTGGGAAAGATTGAAGAGGAGAAGGGGACAACAGAGGATGAGATGTTTGGATGGCATCACCAACTCAATGGACATGAATTTGAGGAAGCTCTGGGAGTTGATGGACAGAGGAGCTGGCGGACTACAGCCCATGGGGTAGCAAAAAGTCAGACACAACTTAACAACTGAAAAACAATATACATTATGAAAAATCTATTATCTTTGGCCCATATTCTAAATACTCAATCACTGTGACAACCAAAATTGCTCCCGAAATTTACAAAGAGGTCCCTAGGATGATTCAGGAACAGACACATGACCCTACATACCATCACAGTCCAATCAGAGGAAAGCCTAGAGCTGCTGTTTGACAACGGAGAAGGCAATGGCACCCCACTCCAGTACTCCTGCCTGGAAAATCCCATGGACGGAGGAGCCTGGTAGGCTGCAGTCCATGGGGTCGCAAAGAGTCTGACAGGACTGAGCGACTTCACTTTCCCTTTTCACTTTCATGCATTGGAGAAGGCAATGGCAACCACTCCAGTGTTCTTGCCTGGAGAATCCCCGGGACGGTGGAGCCTGGTGGGCTGCCGTCTATGGGGTCCCACAGAGTCGGACACTACTGAAGTGACAGCAGCAGAGGCGGCTGTTTGACAAAGAGAAAAAGGAAAACCAGTACTTGTGGCAGGGCCTGAATAAAGACGCCCCATGCCCGAATGCGCCAGCAACCCTTCCACCACCAGGGGGAGCTCTCCTTGGGATGAGGCTTTTACCTTTTTTAATGTAGTATTGTATTTTTTTTTAATTATGGTAAAATATACCTAAATGTAACATCTTAACCATTTAAAAGTCTACATTCACATTATTGTGCAACAGAGCTCTAGAACTCTTTCCATCTTGCAAAAGGAAACTATACTCATTAAACAACAACTCCGGTTTCCCCTTCTACCCACAATCCCTGCCAACCACCATTCCACTTTCTGCCTATAAGAGTTTGGCCTTTCTAGGTACCTCAGTAGTAAAGAATCCGCTTGCCAGTGCAGGAGGCATGGGTTCCATCCTTGGGTTGGGAAAATCCCCTGGAAGAGGAAATGACAACCCACCCCAGTATTCTTGCTGGGAGAATCCCATGGACAGAGGAGCCTCGTGGGCTGCAGTCCGTGCAGTCACAAAGAATCAGGTATGACTGAGCACACTCTCACAGGTACCACAGATACGTGGAATCATATGGTATTTGTCCTTTTCTATCTGATTTATTCTGCTTAACATAGTGTCCTCAACAAGATTTTACCTTTGAAGGCAAGGGCAAGACAGAGCAAAAGCTGGCAGCTGAATTACATTGTTGAACTCCTCCATCAACCCTTTACTAAAAGCCCTCTTCACCTCTGAACATTTTGGTTACTTGGTCAATATATTCCATTTATTATTTAAGCACATTTGGGCTTATATTTTCTATTATTTACAGGTGAAAAGATGATAACTGATATCCTCCCTTTTTTTCCTCAAATAGAATTATCAGTTTGGTATATATTCTTTCAGACTATCTAATATACAAATAGAGATGTGCATTTTATTTTTATATATGTGAAATCCTGTAATACTGTTAAGCAACCTAATTTTTTCTCTGACTTCTTTCAATGTTAATAAATACAGATTTAGCTGTATTTATTTTAAATATTAATTTAAAATTAATTTAAAAAATTCTTTTTGAGGTCTATTGTGTGGATGAACCGTAGTCTATTTAACCAATTGGTAAACATTTAGGATCTTCTTAGTGTTTTGATACTTCTAAACATGCTGCAGTGAACCTCCTTCTTCACATTTACTTCCTTTGAATACATATCTAGAAGAAACGCCTTCCCCACAGTTGTACAAATTTCTATTCCTAACAATAATTTAAGCATTCCCGATTCTCTATATTCTTTAAAATATGGAGTACTGTCCATCATTTTCATCTTTCCTAATGTAATATATAAAAATAATATCTAACTTTCATTAGATTGGGAAAAAGTGGAAACAGTGACAGATTTTCTTTTCTTGAGCTCCAAAATCACTGCAGACAGTGAGTGCAGCCACAAAATTAAAAGACGCTTGCTCCTTGAGAGAAAAGATATGGCACACCTAGACAGCATATTAAAAAGCAGAGACATCACTTTGTCAACAAAGGCCCATAAAGTCAAAGCTATGGTTTTTCCAGTAGTCATGTAAGGATGTGAGAGTTGAACCATAAAGAAGGCTGAGCACCAAAGAATTGATGCTTTCGAACTGTGGTGCTGGAGAAGACTCTTGAGAGTCCCTTGGACTGCAAGGAGATCCAACCAGTTAATCCTAAAGGAAATCAACCCTGACTATTCACTGGAAGGATTGATGGCAAAGCTGCAGCTGAGTATTTATTTAAAATAATCACCCATAGTTAACTGCTCTGACGTAACTCTTCATTCCCCTGTGCTCTCTCCCAGTCTTTGCTTTGTGCATACATATGTTAGGGGCTTCCCAAGTAGTGCTAGTGGTGAAGAACCTGCCTGTCAGTGCAGGAGACATAAGAGATACAGGTTCAACCCCTGGGTCAGGAAGATCCCCTGGAGGAGGAAATGGCCACCCACTCCAGTTTTCTTGCCTCGAGAATCCTATGGACAGAGGAACCTAGTGGGCTACAGTCCACGGGGGTCACAAAGAGACAGACATGACTGAAGCAACTTAGCACACATATGTATATATTTTACCTACTAGTTCTACTCATTCAATTTAAAAAAAAAATATTTAGTATAACTAATCTTAAACATATACAAACTAGGCAGAATAAAATAGTGAAGCCAGGTACCCTAACCCAGTCCCCCAAAACATTAAACTGAAATCAGTCGTGTTCCATCTACTTTACCTGCTACTTGCCCCCACCCACATTTTCTGAAACAAATCCCAGACATCAGTAAATATTTCAGTAGTAACCATTCAATTTTTCATTCAACTTTTTTCACTTGTAGTCTAAGGAAGACAAAGACATCAATAATTCAACTCAAAAAAACATCTAAGTATTCTGACGTTGGCAGTGAGGATTGATTTGAGGTGCAAGGGAGGAATGTCTAAAAGCTACTGTGTCTGAAGAGCTTTATTAATGAATCTTTTTATTTTTTTCCCCATCCTTCTTTTTGTGATAAGGTACAAGAGAATCCAATTAAAATCCCACATGTTGTCACCTACACACCAAATTGAATATAACACAGGCCAAATCACAGTATCTCTACACATGAAAAATACCCATCAAAACAGATTTTATTTAATACAACTAAATCTCAGAGCAGTTATTAGTCATCTTCCCCAATCAGCAATTTTTAAGGATTTCACTATAAACCACCTTGAATATTGTGAGTGCTTTTTTTTTTTCTGGCCTCACCACAAAGCATATGGGATCTTAATTCCCAACCAGAGATCGAACTTCTGCCCCCTGCCTTGGAAGACAGAGTCTTAACCACCGGACTGCTGAGAAGTCGCATATTTTATTTTTTTAAGATTTCAGTCTGATTATCCATTGGTTCAACATTTCTTGGAAGACAGGTTACCATCTTCCTCCCTTGTTCCATTAATTTATGTTGCAGTATCATGAATAGTGTCACCCCTCAGCCCTTTAGAGAACAGCAGTGTTGAGGAGGTGATATTAAAACCCATCCCCAAAAGAGATTTGGCAAACAAGAAATGGTCATTATTCCCACACTTAACACGTACAGCACTTGGTATTCTAGTAGAGTAACTCACAGTGTAAACTGGGGTGGGGGGCGGTGCTAGAGACTGTATAACCTTTTTAGGCTACTAGTTACAGTTCTGAGTCAATACACCGTCCCTTATCCTGGCTCTACCCTACAGGACAGATTTTACTGCAGATGAGAAAAACCAAGATTCAGAGAGATTTAAGATCAAACATTGGTGGGACTTCCCTGGGGGTCCAGTGGTTAAGAATCCGAGCTTCTACTTCAGGGGACGTGCACTGGATCCTGAGTCAGGAGCTAAGGACTGGCATGCCAATCCTTAGCCAACGAGGCAAATAGATCAAACACTGGCACGTGCTGGAGTCACGATCTGAAGCCCAGCATATCAGTTGGGATGATTTGGTTGCAAGCCAAAGAAATTTGCTAAATTCAGTCCAAAAAGGGGAGCATTAATTAGAGGCATATTGAAAGAATGAATGTAGCTGAAGGAGACAGGCTGGAGCCAGGGCAACAAGGACGACCCCATCCTCTGGTCTGGAAAGTGTGAACATCAACCTGTTTTTCATCTTCGATTAAGTATTTTATACAAGATTTGAAGTTCAGGAAGAGACCTTGACTGGTTTTTAACTTCAGAAGGAGGACAGAGCATGTAATTTATTATTCCACGAAGAAGCTCATGCTTTAGAAGAATTAATTCTTCTAAAGGAACTTAGAGTGCAGCTTTGAAGGGTGAAATAGATGCTGGGTTGCAAGAGAAAAAGTTCTGTGGTGACATCTTGAGTGCAGTGTGAAGATCTCCCTTCAGGGAAGGACTGGTCCCAGCTATCAGAGAGTTGCTTGCAGACAGCCTTGCAGGAATTGCCTTTGCTGCGGAGAGCTACCTCATCCATGGTTACACCCTTCCAGGGACAGCCCACATTACTGAAGTTAGGTAGAAAGGTCTTACTATAGTCAAAGCTATGGTTTTTCCAGTAGTCATGTACAGATGTGAGAGCTGGACTGTAAAGAAGGCTGAGCGCCAAAGAATTGCTGCTTTCAAACTGTGGTGCCAGAAAAGACCCTTGAGAGCCCCTAGGACTGCAAGGAGATCAAACCAGTCAATACTAAAGGCAATCAAACCTGAATACTTATTGGAAGGTCTGATGCTGAAGCTGAAGCTCCAATATTGTGGCCACCTGATGTGAAGAACCCATTCATTGGAAAAGACCCTAATGTTGGGAAAGATGGAGGGCAGGAGGAGAAGGGGACGACAGAGGATGAGATGGTTGGATGGCATCACCAACTCTATGGACATGAGTTTGAGCAAGCTCCGGGAGTTGATGATGGACAGTGAAGCCTGGTGTGCTGCAGTCCATGGGGTGGCAAACAGTTGGACATAACTTAGTGACTGAACAACAACAACATTTCAGCTTAGCACTGGGACAACTCTGTAAGGCCATTTTTGCTCCAGAGTCCCAGAAGGGCTGACTGAGTCTGTTGTACAGCCTGTAGCACAGCACAGCTTTTCCCTGTACCCTCTCCTGCATCCCTCTTCTTCCTTCCATAGGTATTGATTCTGAGAGATTATTATTATTATTATTATTTTTTTTTTTTTGGCTGCCCTGCCTGGGTCTTAGTTATGGCACGCAGGATCTAGTTCCCTAATCAAAGATAGAACCCAGGCCACCTGCATTGAGAGCATGCAATCTTAATCACTGGACTGTCGGGGAAGTCCCCTAAGAGAATTTTTTACAATAAATATCCTGTATGCTAAACACAGTCTCAGAGTTTGCTGTTGAAGAGCCCAATCTGTAAACATCTGCATTCACTGATTCTGACTCCCACGTTTTCTACATTCTTACCCCACCAAATGTAATCATGGAGTCAAATGGAATTAAGACTTTTTTGGTTATTGTAATATATATATATACATATACATATAAAACATAAAGTTTACCATTTTAACTGTATTTTTCAATAGCATTAAATATATTTACACTGTTGTGCAACCTCATTATAGCTTTTTATGAACATTTAGAATCATAAGCCCACAGAATATTAGAACTAGAGAGATCTTTATATACTAAAGCATCCAAATTCATCTATCAGAACCTAACAAACATAAAGAGAAAGAAACAGAAAGATTGATGGGTGATGAGAGAGAAATAAAGCAGGCATGCCCCTTTTTTCACATGCAAACAAGAAGTGTAAATTCACTGCTCCCACACAGACTCCAGTTCCCTACCACTTCTCCGAGGCAGGCATCTCCCCACGATGAGGGTGATTGTGGATTTAAGATTTATATTTTGCTATAACATGGCACCAAACACAAACCAACCACTTCATCTGATTTCAATTAAAAAAAAAAATTATACAGAGGTCTGCCCTCATACTGGACAAAAACAATTATCTGGCTGAGACTCAATAAAAGTTGGTGTGTCAGGGCAGCTTAAGGCCTTCCTAAGGGATTTTCAAGGGTAAATTTGACTATATTTAATTTTCATCTTATATGCTGACCTTAAAACCTCACTTATGTGAAATACAACCCCTTTAAGTTAACCTGCTTTGCAGTAGTATGGCATTAACTTATATAAAAAATCATGATATTGCAAAAAGAAAAGAAAAAAATGTTTAAGGTGAATGGAAGTACAGGGTGAAAATAAACTGAAATAAGTTCTTATTAGATTACTTATGGGTTTCACTATTTGTGAGACTCTATAGCAGCTAGCAGCGCTGTTCAATAGAAATAAAATGCCAGCCACCTAAATAATTAAATTTTCTACTTAGCCACTTAAAAAAAAATTTTTTTTTTTGGCCACATTGCACAGCTTATTTCCCCAACTAGGGATCAAACACACGCTGGATCACCAGGGAATTCCCAGCCACATTTTAAAAAGAGAAACAGGTAAAATGAGTAACACAATTCACTTATCCCAATACATATCCAAAATACTGTCACTTCAACATGTAATCAATGTAATAATTGTTAATGACCTATTTTACTTTTTCATACTGTGTATTTTGCAATTACAATGCATCTTAACTTGAACCAACCACATTTCAAGGGTTCAGGGGTCACATGTGGCTAGTAATTTCCTTATTGAACAATGCAGGTGTCAAACGTTCTCTGATAACAGAGAAATCTCTCATTCCTCTGCAAAGTTTGGTCTAATTGGGTAACATTCAAGGGAAAGATTTGGAAATACATGTGGCTCTGTATCAAAGCTTTATCTGCCAGAACTGAGGAAGACTTCCGTACATCCTAGATTTAAAAGTGGACAACAGTCTGACTTTTGGCAGAATGAAAACCCAAACCCAACTCCTTAATGCACCCTTAGCAGAGAGAAGCAACATCTCCCCAGGCAGAACATGAATCAATAGTTTCCAATTCCCCAACAAGCAGTGAATCATTAAAGTTTCACAAGGATCATTCCCGGTACATTCCAATCAAGTCTGTGAATTATAGACAAGAAGTCTATTCTTCAAGCCTCACTGCCTTCTATCCCAAAGGAGAAAACAGCAACAGCTAATAGAGAAGGCATGAAAAAATTACCCACGTATTGAACTACTGATTTGACTTAAAACAACAAGCTCAACTCTTTACAACAACATAGACAAATAAGGGCAAGAGCTCAGTTTTTACTGCCTTGAAACAAAATTGAAATATGGAACTGCAAACAGCTTTAAGACAAATGACACAGATTTTATAACCTTTTACTCCATTCTGTTAATTCTCTGTCTACATAATACCAAATTAAAGAGAGGACTAATTTATTCATATACCCTTAGGCAGGCAACAGCACACACACCACACACACACACACCACACATACACACACAGTGTGACATTTGATGCAGAAATCTTGAACTAAAATCTCAACATAAAAATTCTCCCATAATTAGTGAAACTTGCAGGGTCTTGGCAACAGCAAACTGTGAAGCTGACCTGTTAGAAACACCTTCAAATCCACAGCACACAGAACTCCATGGGAAACCCTGCTGCAGAAACACTCAAAGTCAAAATATTACAAATAGATGGGAGGGAACATGTGTATACCTATGGCTGATTCATGTTGATGTATGGCAGAAACCAACACAACAGTGTAAAGCAATTATCCTCCAAATAAAAATAAATAATTTTTTAAAAATAAAATACATGATAACCTCAAAAAAAAATTATAAATTACCAAGAGAAAGATTTAAAGGGGAAGAGGCAGAAACAACAAACAAGAGAAAGTATACCCCTAAAACTCAAGATAATCAAGCAATCTAGAGAGATTTTTAAACACATTGCTCTCAAATTTTTTAAAGAATGGATACGTTATGGAAAAACAGGACACCATACAAAAAATAACAATATAATAAAAGAACCAACTAGAAATTTCATATATTAAAAAATAAATCACTGTTTAAAACACTTAATGGACAGATCACACAGAACGGTTCAGTTCAGTCGCTCAGTTGTGTCCGACTCTTTGCGACCCCAAGGACTGCAGCACTCCAGGCTTCCCTGTCTGTCCATCACCAACTCCCAGAGCTTGCTCAAACTCATATCCATCAAGTTGGTGATGCCATCCAACCATCTCATCCTCTGTCATCCGCTTCTCCTCCTGCCTTCAATCTTTCAGCATCAGGGTCTTTTCCAAGGAGTCAGTTCTTCCCATCAATAGCCAAAGTATTGGAGCTTCAGCTTCAGCTTCAGCATCAGTCCTTCCAATGAATATTCAAGACTGATTTCCTTTAGGATTGACTGGTTTGATCTCCTTGCAGTCCAAGGGACTCTCAAGAGTCTTCTCCAACACGACAGTTCAAAAGCATCAATTCTTCAGTGCTCAGCTTTCTTCATAGTCCAACTCTCACATCCATACGTGACTATTGGAAAACCCACAGCTTTGACTAGATGGACCTTTGTTGGCAAAGTAATGTACACAGAATAGTAGACATAGCTAAAATAAATTAATGGATTGGAAACTAAATATAAAGAAATCATATAAAATGTAGCATCAGTTCAGTTCAGTTCAGTCGCTCAGTCGTGTCCGACTCTTTGTGACCCCATGAATCGCAGCATGCCAGGCCTCCCTGTCCATCACCAACTCCCGGAGTTCACCCAGACTCACGTCCATCAAGTCAGTGATGCCATCCAGCCATCTTATCTTCTGTCGTCCCCTTCTCCTCCTGCCCCCAATCCCTCCCAGCATCAGAGTCTTTTCCAATGAGTCAACTCTTCGCATGAGGTGGCCAAAGCACTGGAGTTTCAGCTTTAGCATCATTCCTTCCAAAGAAATCCCAGAGCTGATCTCCTTCAGAATGGACTGGTTGGATCTCCTTGCAGTCCAAGGGACTCTCAAGAGTCTTCTCCAACACCACAGTTCAAAAGCATCAATTCTTCGGCGCTCAGCCTCTTCACAGTCCAACTCTCACATCCATACATGACCACAGGAAAAACCATAGCCTTGACTAGATGGACCTTTGTTGGCAAAGTAATGTCTCTGCTTTTGAATATGCTATCTAGGTTGGTCATAACTTTCCTTCCAAGGAGTAAGCGTCTTTTAATTTCATGGCTGCAGTCACCATCTGCAGTGATTTTGGATCCCCCCAAAAAAAGTCTGACACTGTTTCCACTGTTTCCCCCATCTATTAGAAAAACTTAAAAAAAAAAAAAAAACTTGAAAGTAAATCAGGTTACTTCCCTGGTGGTCCAGTGGCTAACCCTCTGAGCTCCCAGTGCAGGGAGTCTGGATTCCATCTCTAGTCAGAGAATTAGATCCCACATGCTGCAACTAAGATCTGGCACAGCCAAATGAATACATGATTTTAAAAAAAGTAAATCAGAAATATGGGGGATAAAATGAGAAGATTTCACATATACTCAATAGGAGTTAAAAATAAAGAAAATTGAAAGGGGGATAGTATTTGGAGAAATATGGATGAATGAAGTTTTAAGGACTTTTTTTTTTCTAAATTGAAGAAGCCCACCCAGCCAAGCAGGAAAAATAACAACACACACTTACCTAGACACTTTGTAGTCAAACTATGGGACATTGAACTCAAAGAGAAAAATGTTAAAACTATCAGAGAGATGATAAAGCTTATCTTCACAGTCATGACAATTTATTTGACTTATAGCAGATTTCTTATGAGCACATTTAGCCAAATCACTAGGTACTCCCTATATCCATCCCTATCTCTAAAGACCGTTAGTTATAAAGGAAAAAAAGAAACCACTCTCTTTTCAAAAGCCTACATTATAAACATTATTCTAGGTGTTGTCAAAAGCACATTATGTAGCTACAATGTCAATATTTTAGGAAATATTCCACTCCCATGCCAGATTTAGCTCTTAATTCCACTTAACACATAGCACAAATATCAGACCAGTGCATGTATGCTCAGATTCTTTGTGACCCTATGACTGCAGCCCACTAGGCTCCTCTGTCTATGGGATATTTCAAGCAAGAATACTGGAGTGCATTGCCATTTCCACCTCCAGGAGATCTTCCTGACCCAGGGATTGAACCTGAGTCTCCTGCGTTTCCTGCATTGGCAGGCGGATTCTTCACCACTGAGCCCACCTAGGAAGCCCATCAGATCAGATATCATGACTGAAAATCTCAACAGCATCTGGTCTTGAAAGTCTAGATATTCTAAAAGCCCTCAAGAAAGGAATGATTTTCTGGGACCATTGTCTCACATGGAATGTGGCACTTTATATTTTACAAGAAGAACGGTAAACATTTTTCTAACCAAAATTCCTGAAGATACAATTTCAGAAACATCTGTACTTTCCAACTTGACATAGAAATAAAAATATTTTAACTGCTGATTTTAGCTATGTTTACCTTTGGGATTATTAACTTAAAGATCTACATTTTTAAAAGAGGGATATCTTTGTGCAAATGTCAGTTGGCTTCTGTATATTTGTCTCCATGTGCAAAACTCTAGGTATCGTGTTTGAATTTTTAAAAACTACGTATCTGTTTCTATGACTTTCTTTCTTTCTTTGTACAGCTCCATGTCGCTGTCTTAAACCAACCCAGGCTTTCTCACTTGGTTCCTCTGTCTGCCTTTCCCTTTCGTGCTCTAATTATGTCTCTTCTCTCACTTTCTGTCCTTACCTTCCCTCTGTTTCTTTTCCTTAGCTTTGCAATATTGAAAAACATTTTAAAATAATTTGAGAAGTAATATAGAGGACAGAGCACAAGCTTCAGATCAGATAGTGAGGTGAAGTGAAGTGAAAGTCCCTCAGTCCTGTCTGACTCCTTGCAACCCCATGGACTATATACAGTCCATGGAATTCTCCAGGCCAGGATACTGGAGTGGGTAGCCTTTCCCTTCTCCAGGGGATCTTCCAGCCCAGGGATTGAACCCAGGTCTCCCACATTGCAGGTGGATTCTTTACCAGCTGAGCCACAAGGGAAGCCCAAGAATACTGGAGTGGGTAGCCTATCCCTTCTCCAGCGGATCTTCCTAACCCAGGGATCAAACCCAGGTCTCCCACATTGCAGGTGGATTCTTTACCAGCTGAGCCACAAGCGAAGCCCAAGAATACTGGAGTGGGTAGCCTATCCTTTCTCCAGTGGATCTTCCCAACCCAGGAATCAAACCGGGGTCTCCTGCATCGCAGACAGATTCTTTACCAACTGAGCTATCAGGGAAGCCCCCAGATCAGATAGACAGAGATTCAAATCCTAGTTCCTCACTCTCAAGGACTGTGGATCTTGAGCAAATTATTATCCCCTCTAAACTTTATTTTTTAACTGTGAAGTAGGGAGATGATGTCTACCCCAGAGTGTTGTCAGGATTACTAGAGATAAAGTATGTAAACGAGCCAACACAGAGTAAGTATCCAAGAAATACTGGTTCACCTTTTCACTTGAATCAGGTTTTATGTTCTTTGTTCTTAATTCTGAAAGCAAACAAATGAAATGTTTTCTATTTCTCTCCAAAAATTGTTTTATGCTTAGCCAACCTGGACTTATTTTCTTCCACTAATAATTAGTAGGTTTTTCTGATGGGAAATTATTGCCCACCTATCAGTGTTTCTCAAATTGTGTTCCACAGAACACTAGACATTAATAGAGGTCAAATCAGTTTGCATATGATGTCTTCATCTTGTAGATTCATGGTTTACCCTAGCCGATTAAAAGCAACTCTACAAGCAGTTTCCATGAGCAACTGTAATTCAGTGTTTTCTGTCATTAGTTGACCATATTCATTTTTTTGTGTAACACCTAATTAACATCTTGCACATCCAATCAACTCCTTTTAGAAAATGCTAATTTAGAGAGATGGATGGACTTTTTATGTACTTCAAGCAACTTTCCATAAATATAACTTCTTTCAACAGAGAGATAAGAGCTAAATAGCATCCAATTGCAATTATATTCTTTGAAAATAAATAAAATTATATTCTTTGGCAAGGGTCTAAATAATTCTAATTTGGAGTTGTGGATTATCTTGGTTTTGATTGTTTTGTTCTATTTTTTAGTGTGGCTATCAAAGGACACTAGCTGAGCGCATCCACAGAGTATGAATCACAAAGACAAATCACACATGCTTTCTCTAAACCTCAGTTTTCTTGTTACTAATGTGGGAGATTAGAGGCTTTTCTACAGTCTTGCTGTGAGGACCCAATGAGATCATTCATGTGAAAGTGCAATCTATACCAGCACAGCTTGGACTGGTTAAAAATTAATTGAACATTCTTTGGCATTGCCTTTCTTTGGGATTGGAATGAAAACTGACCTTTTCCAGTCCTGTGGTCACTGCTGAGTTTTCCAATAGCCTTTGGGCTTTTGTTCATTGTTAAGGTGGGAGGTGGGAGGAATTTAATGGTTCTAAAGAGAAATAATCAAGGATGTCCAATTGGGCAAGAGGAACTATTTGAGCTCAGACCCAACCAGCATGGGACTTTTCTTTCCAAAGGATTTTAAGAGTACACGAACCCCACAGATTTAGATCAGTAATGCTGTAGACCATTCAGGTATGCAAATTCCCTGAGCTATCAGGGAAGCCCCCAGATCAGATAGACAGGGATTCAAATCCTAGTTGCTCACTCTCAAGGACTGTGGATCTTGAGCAAATTATGTTTTCATAGTATGTAAACCACTAGACCATTCAGGTATGACCTAAATCAAATCTCTTATGATTATACAGTGGAAGTGAGAAATAGATTTAAGGGGCTAGATCTGATAGACAGAGTGCCTGATGAACTATGGATGGAGGTTCATGACATTGTACAGGAGACAGGGATCAAGACCATCCCCAAGAAAAAGAAATGCAAAAAAGCAAAATGACTGTCTGAGGAGGCCTTACAAATAGCTGTGAGAAGAAGAGAAGTGAAAAGCAAAGGAGAAAAGAAAGATATACCCATCTGAATGCAGAGTTCCAAAGAATAGCAAGGAGAGATAAGAAAGCCTTCCTTAGCAATTAATTCAAACAAATAGAGGAAAACAATAGAATGGGAAAGACTAGAGATCTCTTCAAGAAAATTAGAGATACCAAGGGAACATTTCATGCAAAAGTGGGCTCAATAAAGGACAGAAATGGTATGGACCTAACAGAACCAGAAGATATTAAGAAGAGGTGGCAAGAATACACAGAAGAACTGTACAAAAAACATCTTCATGACACAGATAATCACAATGGTGTGATCACTCACACTCATCTAGAGCCAGACACCCTAGAATGTGAAGTCAAGTGGCCTTAGGAAACATCACTATGAACAAAGCTAGTGGAGGTGATGGAATTCCAGTTGAGCTATTTCAAATCCTAAAAGATGATGCTGTGAAAGTGCTGCATTGAATATGTCAGCAAATTTGGAAAACTCAGCAGTGGCCACAGGACTGGAAAAGGTCAGTTTTCATTCCAATCCCAAAGACAGGCAATGCCAAAGAATGCTCAAACTACCGCACAAGTACACTTATCTCACACACTAGTAAAGTAATGCTCAATATTCTCCAAGCCAGGCTTCAGCAATATGTGAACCATGAACTTCCAGATGTTGAACCTAGTTTTAGAAAACGTAGAGGAACCAGAGACCAAATTGCCAATATCCGCTGGATCATCGAAAAAGCAAGAGAGTTCCAGAAATCATCTATTTCTGCTTTATTGACTATGGCAAAGCCTTTGACTGTGTGGATCACAAGAAACCGTGGAAAATTCTGAAAGAGATGGGAATACCAGACCAGCTGACCTGCCTCTTGAGAAACCTGTATGCAGGTCAGGAGGCAACAGTTAGAACTGGACAAGGAACAACAGACTGGTTCCAAATAGGAAAAAGGGGTACATCAAGGCTGTATATTGTCACCCTACTTATTTAACTTATATGCAGAGTACATCATGAGAAACACTGGGCTGGAAGAAGCACAAGCTGGAATCAAGATTGCTGGGAGAAATATCAATAACCTCAGATATGCAAATGATACCACCCTTATGGCAGAAAGTGAAGAGGAACTAAAAAGCCTCTTGATGAAAGTGAAAGAGGAGAGTGAAAAAGTTGGCTTAAAGCTCAACATTCAGAAAACGAAGATCATGGCATCCAGTCCCATTACTTCATGGCAACTAGATGGGGAAACAGTGGAAACAGTGGCTGACTTTATTTTTTGAAGCTCCAAAATCACTGCAGATGGTGATTGCAGCCATGAAATTAAAAGGCGCTTACTCCTTGGAAGGAAAGTTATGACCAACCTAGACAGAATATTAAAAAGCAGAGGTATTACTTTGCCAACAAAGGTCCGTCTAGTCAAGGCTATGGTTTTTCCAGTAGTCATGTATGGATGTGAGAGTTGGACTGTGAAGAAGGCTGAGCGCCGAAGAATTGATGCTTTTGAACTGTGGTGTTGGAGAAGACTCTTGAGAGTCCCTTGGACTGCAAGGAGGTCCAACCAGTCCATCCTAAAAGAGATCAGTCCTGAGTGTTCATCGGAAGGACCGATGTTGAAGCTGAAACCAATACTTTGGCCACCTGATGCTAAGAGCTGACTCATTTGAAAAGACCCTGATGCTGGGAAAGATTGAGGGCAGGAGGAGAAGGAGGCGGCAGAGGATGAGATGGTTGGACAGCATCACTGACTCAATGGACATGAGTTTGTGTAAACTCCAGGAGTTGGTGATGGACAGGGAGGCCTGGTGTGCTGCGGTTCATGGGGTCACAAAGAGTCAGACACGACTGAATGACTGAACTGAATCGTGTCCAACTATTTGCGACCCCATAGTCCGCCAGGCTCCTCTGTCCAGGCAAGAATACTGGAATGGGTAGCCATTCCCTCCCCAGCGGACATTCCCAACCCAAGGATCAGACTCAGGTCTCCTGCATTGCAGGTGGACTCTTTACCATCTGAGCCACCAGGGAAACCCAGTAAATGCTGTACTGTTTGAGAAAGATATACCTAGGTATATTATGGAAGGCACAAATGTCCCTTTACAGAATTAAAAGCCAGCAAAACTACCCTCAGAATTACCAGAAAGACAACAGAGAATCTACTGAAAAGTCGAAAAAAAATAAAGATATTCCAAAGAAGCATAAAAATAGAAAACAACATAAGATTATAGAACTAAAACTAGATATGATAATTACAATCATAAATGTGAATGAGATTAACTTATGAAAAGAAAAATACTCAAATCTGTCAGACAAACAGAATTAGTCTACAAAAGCCACAGTTAAAACCAGAAGTGGAAAAAATTCAGTGTTGGTGACAGTGAGGCAAAGATGTTTTTAAGTTCAGTGTTAGTGGGAAAATTAATTGGTATAACATTTCTGAAAGGACATTTGTATCAAAATGTAAAATATACACAACACTGTATTAAGCTAGTTCACTTTGAGAAATTAGCCTGAGGGAAAAATTGCACAAAAGCAAATAGGCAGGCCCAGAAGGGCTTCTTGTCTGGAGAGAGCAATAGGGGCTAGTCATGCAGATACAGCTACCATGCCACCTCTAAGGCAGTACTGAAAGCTACTCTTAGGGCCAAAGTTGAAGAGTTACTAAAGGCACTCCCTTCTCTTTTTGTTTGTGTGCTTGTCTATAAACATTTCTTAGCTTCTCTGGTGTCTATAACAGAGCAAGGAAGGGATTTTCCCCAAGTTCAAAATCCACAGTGACTCATCTCTGGGACTTCCTGAGGCTACTCTGTGCATTGAGCAACTTCACAGGGATTCTTATGGCCCTGCCTGCAGCAGTGAGACACAGCAAACCTAAGAGAAGCCTTCTAATGTTTTTATTAATTGTTCGAGTCTTTAAAAAAAAATTCATGTCAATGTATGGCAAAACCACTACAATATTGTAAAGTAATTAGCCTCCAATTAAAATAAATAAATTTATTAAAACAAAAACAAAAAAAAAAAAGAGCACTGGGGGGAAAAAAAAGCATCAGTTACTTTTTAAAAGCAACCAAAGGACAGAGTGGTCAGTGGTGTCAGAGTAAGATAAGGACTGAGAAGGGTTCAAAGGATGTAGCCAACATCGAGGTTAGTGAGTGACCTGGTGACCTGTGTGGTGGAGGGAGGGGTGGTTTTGAGAGAGAGCAGGAAGTGAAGACCCAGAGAGAGTAATTTGGACATCTCTTTCTGGAAGTTTGGCCATGAAGGAGAAGAGGGAGAGTAATGGGTGCTTGAAGGAAGGAATGAGGAGGAGGCAGGAAGAGGTGTTTAATTTTTGTTTTGTTTCTGTTTTGTTTTTAAGAAGGAAAAGGAGCCTATAGATAAAAAGCGGATGATTCAGAGAAAAGGGCCTTCAACAGAAAGAGGAATGTTGTAACTGTGGGGAAGGAGGAAAAGCCACAGAGAGGTCAAACGGAGAACTG
The DNA here is from genome assembly GCF_002263795.3 of Bos taurus. Lineage (NCBI taxonomy): Eukaryota > Metazoa > Chordata > Mammalia > Artiodactyla > Bovidae > Bos > Bos taurus. The sequence goes on along the minus strand of NC_037337.1, from coordinate 12,715,653 downwards.
CCTCTCCAATATAACCGATTGAAATAAAGATTTCCCTGCAGGGACCAGAGCCACTATTTTGAAGAGGAAGGTCTTGCTTCTACCAGTTAGTTTGGAACTGGAAGTGCTCACCCAGTTTGATCCTAAAATGGAAAAATTATGATAAAAATGTTCATTTTCTTGACTGTGGTGGTTTCACAGGCATGTGCACACGTTAAAGCTCCTCAGTGTGCACTTCAAATAGCGTAATGTGTAGTATGTCGATTTTCCCTCAGTCGAGCTATAGAGAATTGTTGTGTGTGTGGTTTTAAACTGGCACACCTCAGTCAACAGGGGGCGTGGTTGTGCACAACAAGATGGGAAAGGGTTTGCCTGAATATTGGTTCTACAGTTGTTTGTCCTGATCTTTTCTTAGATGACAGAGCTCTGATTTATAGGCAGTACAAGAAAGCAATTAAATAATTATAGGCGTGAAGATACAGGCAAATGGATATGTAAAGGTTAGACTAAAACTTGAGCTGCTGGAATGTTCTTGCGTGCCTGTGTATCCTGTATTCGCAGACTCAGCAGAGAAAGGAGGAGATAGCAGGACAAAGTATTTCTTCACAGTCATGTGGGAGCCGTATATGGGATTCTCAGGTGGCAGAGATTACAGTTGATGCCTTCCAGAGGACAGAATTTTGTTGCAAGTTTTTGTGACTAGGTCAACACCTGCATAAACATCACACTACTGGCTGATGGGAGAGATGATGGGAACAGAACACAGAATAAAAGTGGAACACTCCAGTGAAACCACTGAAAAAGTAAAAGGAGCTGTGAATGTGAGATCTTTTTTAAAATTTATTTTTAATTGGAGGATAATTGCTTTACAATGTTGTTAGTTTCTGCCATAAAACAATGTGAATCAGCCATAAGTACACATATATTTCCTTCCTCTTGAACCTTCCTCCCACCCCCAACCCTATTCCACTCCTCTAGGTTCTCAGAGTACCAGGTAGAGCTCCCTGTGTTACACAGACCTTCCCATTAGCTATCTGTTTTACATATGGGAATGTATATGTTTCAATGCTACTCTCTCAACTTGTCCTACCCTCTCCTCCCCCTGCTGTGCCCACAAGTCTGTTCTCTACGCCTGCATCTCTATTCCTGCCCTGCAAATAGGTTCATCAGTGTCTGAATGTGAGATCTTAATGCAACTTCAACAGTTGTTAATGCAACACAGGTGTTAATCCACACCCTGGTTTTCGCAGGAAGGGGGACCCTTTTCAGGGCCCAAGAGTGGGCTCTTGTCTAACACTCAGAAATGAATTGTCTGAGGAGACACATGTGCTGACAAAGCAGGAGACTTTATTGGGAAGAGGAGCCCTGACGCAGAGCAGCTGGGTGAGGGCATCCAGGACAATTGCTCTGTCACACAGCTTGCAGTCTTGGCTTTTATGGTTATGGGATTAGTTTCCGGGTTGTCTCTGGCTAATTATTCTGACTCAGGGTCCTTCCTGGTGGCGCGTGCATCACTCAGCCAAGATGGATTCCAGAGAGAAGGATTCTGGGAGGTTGGTAGGCCATATAGACTGGAGTCTCCTCTCTCTTTTTGAACTTTCCTGAATTCTTCTGGTTGGTGGTAACTTGTAAGGACCTCCTATTGTAAGATAACTCATGCAAGCGGTTACTGTGGTGCTCGGCCAGGCAGGGCGGTTTGGGTCAGTGGTTCCCCTAACAGTTTGTGAAAAGGATACACATCTCCTGGGGCTCCTCTGCCTCTCCCAGATATTAATAACTTGTGGCCAGTTTTTTTGATTGAGTACACTGGAAAATGGCTCCTTCCTTCCACCCACGTCCCCATCCGTCTTTATCTATCACAACACCACCATAAAGTGGGCATTATTAGCCCCAGCTCACAGCTGTGTAAAAAGAGGTACAGAGAGGAAAATAGGAAGGTCCTATTGTATAGTCTAGGGAACTGTATTCAATAGCCTGTGATAAACCATAATGGAAAAGAATACAAAAAAGAATATATACAAGTGTATATTCAGTTATTCTTTTTCTTTCCTTTTTTTTTTTGCCACACCATAGGGCTTGTGGAATCTTAGCTCCCTGACCAGGGATGGCACTCAGGCCCCCTGCTATGGAAACTTGAAGTCCTAACCATTGGACCTTCAGGGAATTCCCTTTTCTGCTATCTTTTAAAACACTAGTGTCTCTAATGTTTTAGTCATTAGTGATATGTGACTATTTAAGTTAGTTAAAATTAAACTCAATAAGAACCTCAGTTTCTCACTAGCCACACATCAAGTGCTCAGTAGCCATGTGTGGCTACAATATTGGACAGTACAGATGTAGAACATTTCCCATTATCACAGAGTACCAATGGACCATGCTGCTAGCACATTGCTATCATGTATCAAGAAGATACAGTTATGAAACAGGAGGGAAGTGGGCAGGGACAACCTTTAAAAGAATGATGTTAGTCATAGGATGTAACAAAAACTGGTTAGAACCAAGTAGATCCAAAGTGGCAAGACATACGATTTCCAATGGGCCTTGAGCTCATTGTAATATATTAGCACAAGCTAAGTGACACAGCCGTGACAGTTCTGAAGCTGACCATAAAAGGCCAAAAAATGGGTGGTGATCCAATTCTTGTAAATCCCCTTCCCTGAAAATATTCATAATCCTCCCACTCATTACCATGAAATTACCCAGCCCATAAAAACTAACCACTCCGTATTTCAGGGCCTCTCTCGCCTTTTGAGATGGCCCACACTTGGTCTGTGGAGTGTGAGTCTCCCTAAATATTATAAATCCACTTTTTATCTATCACTTTGTCTCTCAGTGAATGCTTTCTGTGATGAAACATCAAGAACCTCAGCTTTATTAAGTCCCGAGACCACGTGCGTGATCTCAGTTAAAAGACCGTGGGGGTGGAGGTGGGGCTTCCTTGGTGGCTCAGTGGTGGAGAATCCACCTGCCAATACAGGAGACACGGGTTCAATCCCTGGTCCAGGAAGATCCCACATGCCTTGGAGCAACTAAGCCCATGTGCCACAACTACTGAGCCCGTGCCCTAGAGTCTGGGAGCCACAACTACTGAGCCCGCACACCTAGCGCCTGTGCTTTTCAACAAAAGAAGCCACCGCAACGAGAAGCCCGCGCACCACAACTAGAGACTCATTCCTGCTTACCAAGACTAGAGAAAAAGCCCACGCAGCAAGGAAGGCCCAGCACAGCCAAAAATGAATAAATACGTACAATTATTCTTTCAAAAGATTAAAAAAAACAAAAGACTGTGGGTTCAAGTCCCAGTCTGAGTTACAAGGTTTCAGTTAGACACATGAAATGCTTACCTTTACCTGATCTGCCCCTCTTTTATCTCCACTGTCTAGTTCGAGTAGTCTCTACAGTCCCCTCTTCGGTCTAAGTACCCAGAGGGCATGCCTGGGGCTGGTCTGCTGGCTCTGCAAGGTACCCAGCACACAGGGCAGACACCCGGATTGTGATGACAAAGACGGATGCCTGACACTTTGTCCAAGCCCAGGAGACAGCAGCTCTGAAGCAGTCTGCAATGACAGCACCAGGGTGGGAAGTGAACAGCCTGTTTCTGCAAATTTCCTGTATTTTTGCCAGCTATGTCAGAATCCGACAGAAGCAGAAAGGATTAAGGGAGAAAGTCAGAAGTGAAGTAAGGGGAAGACAGTAGTGGTGCTAAATATACCAAAAACTTGGTAATCAAATGGCCTTTTTCTAGTTCTTCCAGGCATTGAAGTTCATCCTCCAAAACCATGAAGGAGAGAGGCTTCGTATGCCATTTCTATAATGGGAATAATGTAATCGTCACTCACCCTCTTAAAACACCCACCAAACATGAATTTATACAATTACACAATTCTGGATCAACTTCTGTGTTAAAACCACATCCTTCTGATGATTAAGACTCTAGAATAAGCCTTGACACAAGATGTTGCTTTTTTTTTTTTTAAAGGAGAAGATAAAGGCCATTAGTGACCATTCTCCCTCCCTACTTTTATCGACCCCTACTCCTTTGTCCTTGAGCTGTACTGGGGATTTGGAAGTCCCAACCTTGGTATTCACCCCTCCCCAGCAGTTCTTTAAACCCATGGGAGAGTTATTTGAGGACCAGCAAAGCTTTTAGCATTCTTTCGCTTTCTCTATCTCTTTTATACTTTAATAAATCTTTATTACACAAAAGCTCTGAGCGATCAAGCCTCGTCACTGGCCCCAGATTGAATTCTCTCCTCCAGAGGCCGAGAATCTCAAACTTTCATGGCTCAATAACAACCTTTCACTATAAACTGTCCACCCCATCTAAATGTAACAGTTACCCACACATTGCTTTGCTGACTATGTTTCTCCAGCTCTTCCTGGAGAAATTTAGGAAGTAACATCTTTAGAACATTATAAAACACTCCTTAGATAATTATAAAACACTCCTTAGATAATTTAGAAGCCCTCTTTCAAGGCCCCGCCTCACTCGCGAGAGTATTTTTTTTAAATACTGCCTCTGGGTTCTTGGTCTTCGATTTGAAACTTTTACAGCTGCTTCAGCACTTCCTTTCCTGAAAGAGCCTGTGGCCTTGCTCCAAACAACACTACATGTCTTTCTCTAAGTATCTGGGTTTGTTTTGGTTTCCTACAACTGAACTGTTGCTCTCTGAATGGCTGAAGCTAAAGCCTGCTGGGAAAAAAAACAGGAATGGGCGTCTGCAGCACCATACACAGAGCCAAGGAGCTTGGAAACCTCTGGGAGGAGCGGCTGGGTGAAAAGAGGCAGGCCTCTATGGGATTCCAGATCACATCCTACTGGGACACAAATGACCCTGGAGGGCTGTGCTTATAATTTCTCAAGGGCCTGGCACTTAGCTCTGCCGTCTCAGTGACTCACATGATAATTTTCCAGGCCTCCAAACTGGGTCAACAAGCTTTGTTTGTCCAGAGAGCTCCCCTGGGAGGCGCTGGAAGAAAAGCAGACTGAATGGGGATGTTTGGCCAGGTGATTCTTTTTGCTGACTTTCAGCCGGAGGAAATATTACCAGTATTCAGGCCAAAAGTTTGGAGAACTAAAAGCTGCCAAGCATCTGGACTGGATCAACATGCACAAGAGTTATTAGTTAAGAGCTAACCTCACTGCTAATGGTGGGTTTTGTCATTCAAGAACAAAACAGATAACTTGCATGTGTGTGTGTGTGTGTGTGTGTGCGCGTGTGCTCAGTCAATCAGTCATCTCCAACTCTTCGCAGCCCTATGGACTATAGCCTGCCAGGCTCCTCTGTTCATAGGATTCTCCAGGCAGGAATACTGGAGTGGGTTGCCACTCCAGATCCTCCTCCAGTGGATCCTCCTGACTCAGAGATCAAATCAGCGTCTCAGGCAGATTCTTTAGCACTGAGCCACCTGGGGAGCCCCCAGGTAACTTGGGAAGACCCTAAATCAAGATGTTCACTTCTCACAGATAAGAAAGACAGCAAGCTTGTGCTATGAATCATAGAAGCTTCCTTTAACTGTGTGACTTAATCAGCTTATTTATTAAGCAGTGGAATCATCCTGGGGCAGTACTTCTCAGATTTGAGAAATCACAGACCCCAAGAACATATCTGAAGACTAATATCTGAAGAAATTTTATAACTTAGAATTAACAGTTTCTTATCTGCCTGCAATGCAGGAGATCTGGGTTTGATCCCTGGGTCAGGGAAGACCCCCTGGAGGTGGGAATGGCTACCCACTCCAGTATTCTTGTCTGGAGAATCCCAAGGACAGAGGAGCCTGGCGGACTACAATCTGTGGAGTCACAAAGAGTCAGACATGACTGAGTGACTCAGCACGCATGCATAGAAGCATTATTCACAATGGCCAGAAAGCGGAAACAAACTGAAACTAAGCAAGACACTGTGGGGCTCTCCTGGGTACAAACCCTTCATGTTTCTTGTTTGTAGGACATAGGCTTCATTCAGTGTCCTAGACCTTTGGTGAGTTCCACAGGGATGATTCAAACAGTTGCTAATCAGGGAGGAGAGGGAATACAGAAACAGGGGAGGAGCAGTCAAGAAACAAAAATGCAGGGACTTCACTGGAGGTGCAGGGGTTAGGTCTCTGTGCTTCCACAGCAGGCAGCATGGTGCCATCCCTGGTCAGGGAATTAAGATCCCACATGCCCATGGCATGACAAAACCAAGAAACCAACAAAGACAATAGTGTGGGGGTAAGGTCCTTGTCCTTTTGAAGAAACGTATATAACAATATCTTTGAGTTCTTCTGCAGGAACCCAGGTGGAGGGTGGTATCTTCAGGTTGAGCACAAGATTCCTAGAACACCACCCTCACAACCAACCAACCAGAAGAAAGTCACACAACTTTCTTTGAGATGAACCCTCATCCCACATTTTGCCCACTGGGGAGTTCAGGTTTTCTGAGTACAAGCTGCCCATTCTCCTGCTTGGCCCTGCGATAAATCACCTTTCTCTGCTCTAAACCCCGATGTTTTGCTAGTCTAAGAGTTAAATTTACATGAGACAGATTCACAGGCGAAAATCATATAAAGTTTACTTACATAAATATGTGGGAGGCACCCAGGGAAATTGAATAACTCACCAAAATGGCCTCATTTTAAATAACTTCTTCAACTAAAGACAAAAGATGTTAAGGGTAGGGAGAGTCGGTTTTGGAAGGTTAACAGGAAAAGTACAGTAAAGTGATGCAGATTTAAGATGCCTTCCCACCATGGTTTCTAGAGTTTTGGGTTCTTCCACATAGAAAGGGGAGATTTCCCTTACAAATGTAAATGTTTCTTACAAAAAAGGCAATTCCTACTTGGTTTTCAGAGCCCTTCCCCGGCTGGGGAACTGACACCCTGAAAGCTGTGTGGTGTAACAAAAAAAAAAAAAAACCAGAAAAATTTATCAGGAAATGACCTGAGGCCAGATTAAAGGAGTACAGGCCCTGCACACACCCAAATCTAATCAGCAAACCTGCCCTTGAACCATTGCTATAAAACTCCTCACCAAATCCTCCCTGGTTGGGACACACAGTTTCTGAGGCATAAGCCCACCGTTATCCCCGCTTTGGCAAAGCAAAGCTACTCGTTTCTTCTTCAACCAAGTCTCTGTCTCTGAGATTCAATTCACCACCAGTGCATAGAGGTTGAGCTTTCGGCATCAGTACCAATTAATCTAATGTGGAAAATTCTCTGAGCAAGTCTCCTGCTGGGGCCTCACTTGGGTCATGGATTGACCACCCCTGATTTAAACACTATGACCTTCCGAAAGTGTCTGAAGCAATGGAATAAAGATGGATGCTGCTAACTGAAGTCAGAGGAGAAGGGCAACAAGAATTTATGTAAGCAAGGGTGATAGGGACGGAGTAAAGGAGCAAAATAGGTGACTAAATAGCTAATCCCACTGGGGGATTGTAAGTAGAAAATATATAGGAGACCCCTGTAAGTTAATGATTATTCAAGAAAGCAGGTTTCCCTAACCACAAAACCATCAGGCTCGCTTAGCAACAAAACCGTACAGCAGAAAGCGCTAGCCATGCCCCCAAACAATAAAACAATGGTCGCATGAGACCCACATACTGTCCAGTGAGCTCTATAAGTTAACGATCGCTAGGACATGCTTTCTGCACACAGTAAAAAAACAGTAATTTGTGGACCGTGCTTGATTATGTAAGGACAAGAAAACTTCCTCCTGAGGAGAAACAGATGAATGGAAGCATGATCTCTACTCAAAAAAGACAAAGTTCTCCCCCTTTCCACTTTTCCTTTGATTATAAAAATGTAGTCCAGTAAGTTCTCAGGTTGTGGCATTTCTTGCCCACCCTTCTTGCCCCCCCCCAACCCCCACAATTCTAATCTGTCACTTTGCCTCTCACTGAATTCTCTTCTGCATTGCAACATAAAGAACTATGGTACCAGAGCTCTTCGGAGCCCCTGAAACGACACCAAACGGTTGCAAGGGAGGCTTTCCCACATGGTTGGTTTGCACAGGGGCAAAAGTCAAGGAGTATAGGATGTGGTTCACAGCTGGCTCTTCTATTGTTTAGCTAGAATACAACTGTCTCTACTCTCTGATCTTTTTTTCCCCTCACCTAGAAAAAAATCAGACAATATCCCACCTCTTTGGGCGGTTGTTCAGATGAGTTCAGTTAACCAAACTTTTACTGGGCATCTGATTTTTATGTATTAGACATTGAGCTAGTGCTGGGAGGAAATCAGAGTGGCCCCTACCTTCAGGGGGCTTCTCTGGTGGCTCAGTGGTATAGAATCAGTCTGCTAATGCAGGAGATGTGGGGTTTGATCCCTGGGTCAGGGAGAACCCTGGAGAAGGAAATGGCAACCCACTGCAGGATTCTTACCTGGGAAATCCCATGGACAGAGGAGCCTGTCGGGCTACAGTCCATGGGGTCACAAAAGAGAGAGACATGACTTAGCAATTAAACAATAGCAACTACCTTCTGAGTCTAGTTGGGGAGACTACTATACTGAGTGCTATGGAAAGAAATTTTAAAGGACTCTGAAAACTACTAAAGTTCTATAAAATCTATGATAATAATATACCTTTATTATCTAACATGAGTCAATGGTTGATCTGATTCTCGACTCTGGGCATTTTTCTAATAAGAATATTTTTGTAGGGACTTCCCCAGTGGTCTAGTGGTTAAAAATCCACGCTTCCACTGCAGGGTCACAGGTTTGATCCCTTATTGAGGAACTAAGATTCCACATACCTCACAGCACAGCCAAGAAAAAGAATACTTTTGTAGAATTAAGCATTGAGGCACTTATTGAATATCACTTACCTGGGCATTGACTGAACTCACCATTTTCCATAAAGACATTTTCATGTTGTGCCCACTAGGTGTCTCAATATTTTGCAAGAAAATAGAAAAGCACAATGTTTTCACCTGTATCTTGAGTCAGCTGTAATATAAAGATATTACTCGGCTAAAATCTCAACTACTTTCTAGCAACCATTGTGAAAAATGCCAGCAAGTATAGTTTCCTCTCTTTGAGAAGGGAAGAAAATTTCTTTGTGGATTCTCTCTCTTTCTCATAATCCATGTATCTGCAAATTATTCTCCTAAGAAAACCAAGAAGAAATTGGCTTGGAAGACCAAGAATAAGTTTTTCCACCAAGTGAATACTAAGACCCTACATGCAAGAACAAGATAAAATCAAACAAACAAACAAAAAAACACCCTACAGGCAACAGCATTGCATCCCCACTGGTTTCCTGGGCTAGAATTTAGTTGTCATCTACATATGAGGTGACATCCCAAAGTACATCATAGTACTTGTGTACCCAGGCAGAATGTGTTCCTCTCTGCTTTCACAGGTGTCAATCCAGGGTTCCTTGCATTGTGAATTTCAGGGTTGTAAATGACACATAACTGCTTATCCCAATGTTTCCACCTTTGTTGTGCATGACTTTTCTTTAGATGGCCTGTGGTAGAACCCTTTGCCTATGAGTGACATCAGAGAGGAAGCTACCAGATAATAAACAGGAGACCGAATGCCCTCAAAAATCAACTGCTATTTTAAAAGCTCAACTCATCAGGCTTTCACAAACTGCAAATGGAAGTATAACTGGATATAACCTTTCTGCAATGCAATTTGGCAATATCTAGTCAAGAATATATTTAACAGTATGTGTCTGTCAGAATCCCAGAAGGAAAGGGATTTCTTCCAGGATGGTTCAAATGAGGAGACTTTAGTAAAAGGACTACTTACAGATGGGTAGCCCAGGTTAAGGGAGTAAACAAGGGTTGTTGAGGCCAGTCAAAGAACAACATCCCTAGAGATAAAGGGACAAGGCAAGGAAATAATCTTATGGAACTCAGTAAGGGCAAGAACAGTGGAGGAGGAACTGCTAAGAAAGAAGGCGGAGGCAGGGCTTGGAGGTAGGGACAGCCACTGCCTCAGAGCAGGAAGACAGAGAGAAGGAGAAACCTTGACTTCTCTCTCTTCTTGCTTCTTGATCTCCTCCTGGTGCCACCAACTGAATGAAGCTCAAGGAAGCCAAAGGCATGAGATCCCAGACTTGCAATCTATAAAGAGACAAAGAAGAATGAAGAAAAGCAGAAAAGGGGTGGAAGAGGAATGGAAAATAACCAGCACAAGACTATAATCCATTTCTAAGAATATACCCTAAGGGACATAATCAAACAGAGAAGAAAAGAATCATATGAAAGAATATTCTTCATGGTTAAGCATAATAGTGAAAAAATGAAAACAAGCTAATTTCCTTTAATAGGAGAACGGATAGATAAGTGGGCTTCCCTGGAGGCTCAACAGGGGCTTCCCAGGTGGCACTAGTGGTAAAGAATCTGCTTGCCAAGGCAGGAGACTCCAGAGACTCAGGTTTGATCCCTGGGTTGGGAAGATGCACTGGAGGAGGAAATGGCACCCCACTCCAGCATGCATTCTTGCCAGGAAAATTTCTTGGGCAGAGCAACCTGGCAGGTTACAGTCCATGGGGCTGCAAAGAGTCAAATGTGACTGAGCACGTACAGACAAATATATTATAGTGCATCTATACTTCAGAACTGGTGCCATTATTAATATTTTTGAAGAATCTGTGGTGATATGCAGAAATGCTTACAATAAAATGTTAATTAAGAAAGAAGCTACACAACTATATGCATAGTATTAGCTCAATTCCATTAACACCTAAATGCAAAGGGAAAAACACCTAACAATGTGGGTTTTTAAAATTTTAAATATTTAAATTTTAATATAAAAAAGTAAAACTTTTAAAATATAAAGTTAAATTTTAAATTTGATTTTAATAAATTAATGGCTACAATAAAATTTAAAATTATACTTGAAGATGTGTAAAAAATGTATTACTCCCTTATTCTCCTCCCTGCTTGGAACTCCTAACAACATTAATAATCTGTTTTTGATGATGGGACATTATAATTTTTTCTTCACAACTTCAAATATTTTTCCTTTTCACAATAAGCATAGAATACTTTTGTGATCAGGGGAAAGAGTCAATGCTAAAAAAAGAGTCGATCTCACTGAAATGTACTCTACTCAATTTAAAATATTAATAAGGGACACAACAATTGTTTAAGTAAGTTAAAACCAGTGACATGAAGGGTGAACCTCAATCTATGTCTACTTGTTATCTGGACAAAAATGAAGAAACATCATCAATTTCTGCTGCTGCTGCTGCTGCTGCTAAGTCGCTTCAGTCGTGTCCGATTCTGTGAGACCCCATAGACAGCAGCCCACCAGGCTCCCCCGTCCCTGGGATTCTCCAGGCAAGAACACTGGAGTGGGTTGCCATTTCCTTCTCCAATGAATGAAAGTGAAAAGTGAAAGTGAAAAGTGAAAGTGAAGTCACTCAATCGTGTCCGACTCTTTGCGACCCCATGGACTGCAGCCTACCAGGCTCCTGCATCCATGGGATTTTCCAGGCAAGAGTACTGGAGTGGAGTGCCATTGCCTACTCTGCATCAATTTCTACATGATATCAAATATCCAGATATTTTAGATGATTTTGGTTTTTGACTACATTTTTCACTCTTCACTTGAATGACAGGCATCATATTAATTCAGCTTTAGTTGAACTCATTCTTATCTTGCAACTCTGAAAAATGTAAGAAATTCCTGTAACCTAAAAGTTGTTCCTCACATTGAAATAATTATGTTCTCTCTTTTAAATTTTATATTTTACTCTTCAGTATCACTTTTAACTATATTTTATTTTTTATTAATTATCAAATAATAAACCAATACATTCTTGTTTTAAAGATCCAAGCCATATAAAGAATACAAGTGTCCCTTGTTTACCTGCTCACACTTTGTCTCCTTCCCCTAGGTAACCTGTTTTCAGTTTGTCATGTAACTCTCAAGACATTTGCTTAGTATTTTCACGCATATATCTCCAGGATCCTTGGATTTCCTTGGTGGCTCAGATGGTAAAGAATCTGCCTGCAATGTGAGAGACCTGGGTTTGATCCATGGATTGGGAAGATCCCCTGGAGGAGGGCACGGCAATCCACTCCAGTATTCTTGCCTGGAGAATCCACATGGACAGAGGATCCTGGCGGGCTACAGTCCATGAGGTCGCAAAGAGTTAAACACAACTGAGCGACTAAGCACAGCATATGCATATAGAATATATAGTTTTATTTTTATTTTCTAAAAAGTCGATGCTGTATTGTATATATTATTCTGCAACTCACTTTAAAAAACCATGAAGTTTTAAAAAAAATTTTATTTATTTTATGGTTGTGCTGGGTCTTCGTTGCTGTGCAGGTTTTTCTCTAATTCCGGCAATCAGGGGCTACTCTCTCGTTTTGGTGCACGGACCTCTCCTTGCCGTGGCTTCACTGCTGTGGAGTGTGGTGGTTCTTTGTGGTGGTTCTAGATGGTTCTTTGGGTTGTTTTTAGTTGTCTGCTATTTCAGACAATTCTATAGTGAAAATCCTTACACATGCCTCTATATCTATACGCAAGCATTCTCTAAAGGAGCTGATGAAAAATGGACCTTTTCTGGTTTGAAAAGTGTGTGCGCTTAAATTTTTACTTGGTACTATTGAGCAGGCTTCCATAAAGGTTTATCGATTTACACTTTCAATAAGAAGATGAAAAGATGCCAGCCTCACTAATAATCAGAACAATGCAAATTCAAATAAAATATGATACCGTTTTTACCATTTGGGGTTCACAAATTCAAAAGGATTGATAATGCAAAGTGTTAGGGAAGATAGAGACATGTATCTTCACATAATGTTCTTTTTACAGCCAGCATCCGCACATTATGGAAGATTCCCTGGAGACTTATTATGAAAAGTGATTATGCTAGACTGTTACGATAAATAAACAGGATATTTCTGTTACAGGATCATTGATTTTTATACATGCTAATAGCCACCCTCTGTTAACATATACTCACCCAGAGTTTTTATCAGGTATTATTGTTTTGCAATTACTAATTTCTCTCTCTTTTTTTTTTGGCCATATCATTGTGGCCTGTGAAATCTTCATTCCCAGGGATTGAACCCCTGCAGTGGAAGTACTGTGTCCTAACTACGGGGCCATTAGGGAATTCCCTATGATAACTAATTCCTTAATTTACCAAGTAGATAAGAATTTCTTCTCTTAACAACCACACTTTGGTTTATAATTTATAAAGTACTTTCACATTCTCATAGGTTACTTCAGTTGATTTCTGCCTCAGTGACAGTGTGAGATGCTATTTCAGATGAGGAAACTGAAGCTCAGAGATGTTAAATGGTTTTCCAAGGTCACAGTTATAAGTGGAAGGGTTCAGGTCTTCTGACTCTCAGTTCCATTAGCTTCTCACTTTCTTAGTTTTTTTAAAAACAAAGTACAGCTCAAGTCCTCCTGTCTCTTCCGTGGAGCTCAAGGCATCCAGAATGAACCATAGGGGGCAGTCTGGTGCAGCAGAAGATAGAATAGGGTGGAAGCCTATTCCGTGAGAACTGGCTTTTTGTTTCTACTCTGTGCTCCCCTAGCTGTATGATCACGTGGCCTTAGCTGCCTGTTTCCAAAAATAGACATGATGGGACTTCCCTGGTAGCTCAGTGATAAGGATCCGCCTGCCAATGCAGGGGACATGGGTTCCACCCCTGGTCCAGGAAGATGCCACAGAGCAACTAAAGGCCGTGTGCCACAACTACTGACCCTGTGAACCTAGAGTCTATGCTCCACAACAAGAATACATGCTGCTTACTTACCACTATTGAAAAAAGAGATGATGCTGTGCAGTTCCTTCCAGTTGTGAGATTTTATTTAAGCCAGATGTAAGCTGTGACTGATGATGCTAAAGCTGAAACTCCAATATTTTGGCCACCTCATGTGAAGAGTTGACTCAGTGGAAAGGACCCTGATTCTGGGAGGGATTGGGGGCAGGAGGAGAAGGGGACGACAGAGGATCAGATGGCTGGATGGCATCACCAACTCGATGGACATGAGTTTGGGTAAACTCCAGGTGATGGACAGGGAGGCCTGGCGTGCTGCGATCCATGGGGTCACAAAGAGTTGGACACGACTGAGCGACTGAACTGAACTGAACTGAAGCTAGGGTTCTTTCTCTGCTCATACATTTTATGAAATACCATTTTTTGCAATGGATTTATACTTTGAAAATATGAATCCATGAAGAAAGAAATTTCCCATACAATGCTTTCTTTGAAGTATAAAAATGTTCCCTTATCTTTTTTCTTTCTTTATATATATACATACATACATATATATATAACATTATATGGCAAAACCCTTGCTGAAGGCTACAGAAATCCCCAAGGGAACAGCCACTGGTTTAAGGTAGCTGACTACGTCTGAAAAGACATTTTCTGCCTGGATCTCTTATTACTTGGCATGATTCCAACTCTGCTTACATTTTTGTTGCCTATTATTACAGATTTTAAAAGTGCTTATTTTCCCATCCTACTTCAATAGTGTGAAAGCTTTAACCCCAGTTGTTCTTTATAGTTCCAACTTCCATAAGCGCTAGAAGGAGTCTTAAGAGAGCACTTGATCCTGTCTTCTATCTTCGAACAAATAAAATATTTTTCCATTTAACAGAGGCAGCATCCAATGCCCAGAAAGCCTGTAACTTATTCAAGGTTTCATAGCTAGGGAGTCTCCTCGTGCAGAACTTATTCCATTCTTAGTACATGACAATTTATTGGTGATCCTGGCAATCCTGGCAAAAATCACAACGAAAGTCAAAATAAGTAAAACATCAGATCATTGGATGTTTTTATTTTATCACACACTACAAATTTTTCCATTTCTAACCATATTTTGATGCATTATTTATGAGGGCCATCTGGTCACAGGTTTACCAAGAAAACTAGAATTTTAAGTGTGCTTCATTTTTTCCAGGAAAAACACTGCATAGCTTGGATTTATCCTTAACCTGCTCATCAGTGAGTCATGAGGCAAACAAATTTGTTAACGACATTTAAAAAAAAAACTGATGTATATCAGTTGCTCAATCATGTCTGACTCTTTGTGACCCCATGAACCGCAGCACGCCAGGCCTCCCTGTCCATCACCAATTCCAAGAGTCCACCCAAACCCATGCCCATTGAGTCAGTGATGCCATCCAACCATCTCATCCTCTGTCCTCCCCTTCTCCTCCTGCCCTCAATCTTTCCCAGCAACAGGGTCTTTTCAAATGAGTCAGCTCTTCGCATCAGGTGGTCAAAGTGTTGGAGTTTCAGCTTCAACATCAGTCCTTCCAATGAAGACCCAGGACTGATCTTCTTTAGGATGGACTGGTTGGATCTCCTTGCAGTCCAAGGGACTCTCAAAAGAGTCTTCTCCAACATCACAGTTCAAAAGCATCAGTTCTTTGGCGCTCAGCTTTCTTTATAGTCCAACTCTCACATCCATACATGACCACTGGAAAAACCATAGCCTTGACTAGACAGACCTTTGTTGACAAAGTAATGTCTCTGCTTTTTAATATTCTGTCTATGTTGGTCATAACTTTCCTTCCAAGGAGTATGCATCTTTTAATTTCATGGCTGCAATCACCATCTGCAGTGATTTTGGAGCTTCAAAAAATAAAGTCAGCCACTGTTTCCACTGTTTCCCCATCTAGTTGCCATGAAGTGATGGGACTGGATGCCATGATCTTCGTTTTCTGAATGTTGAGCTTTAAGCCAACTTTTTCACTCTCCTCTTTCACTTTCATCATGAGGCTCTTTAGTTCTTCTTCACTTTCTGCCATAAGGGTTGTGTCATCTGCATATTGGAGGTTATTAGTATTTCTCCTGGCAATCTTGATTCCAGCTTATGCTTCTTCCAGCCCAGTGTTTCTCATGATGTACTCTGCATAGAAGTTAAATAAGCAGGATGCAATATACAGCGTTGATGTACCCCTTTTTCTATTTGGAACCAGTCTGTTGTTCTTTGTCCAGTTTTAACTGTTGCTTCCTGACCCGCATACAGGTTTCTCAAGAGGCAGGTCAG
Source organism: Bos taurus (assembly GCF_002263795.3). Classification (NCBI taxonomy): domain Eukaryota; kingdom Metazoa; phylum Chordata; class Mammalia; order Artiodactyla; family Bovidae; genus Bos; species Bos taurus. Next base: position 12,699,705 of record NC_037337.1, on the reverse strand, counting down.
CTGGTCTGGTAGCTCCATCTCTTTAAGAATTTTCCAGTTTATGTGATCCACACAGCCAAAGGCTTTGCCATAGTCAATAAAGCAGAAATAGATGATTTCTGGAACTCTCTTGCTTTTTTGATGATCCAGCAGATGTTGGCATTTGATCTCTGCTTTCTCTGCCTTTTCTAAAACCAGCTTGTACATCTGGAAGTTCACGGTTCACGTATTGCTGAAGCCTGGCTTGGAGAATTTTGAGCATTACTTTGCTAGCGTGTGAGATGAGTGCATTTGTGAGGTAGTTTGAGCATTCTTTGGCATTGCCTGTCTTTGGGATTGGAATGAAAACTGACCTTTTCCAGTCCTGTGGCCACTGCCGAGTTTTCCAAATTTGCTGACATATTGAATGCAGCACTTTCACAGCATCATCTTTTAGGATTTGGAATAGCTCAACTGGAATTCCCTCACCTCCACTAGCTTTGTTCTAAGTGATGCTTCCTAAGGCCCACTTGATTTCACATTCCAGGTTGTCTGGCTCTAGGTGAGTGTGTATGTCTATGAAATTGTTAACTATATTCTAAAAATACGATTCACTTTCTGGCTCAGTTTCTCAGAGAATCTCTCAAAATTAGGCACATAATACACCAGCTACACACAGGTGTGTGCGTGTGTGTTTGTGTGTGTGTACATACACAATGCAGCTGAGAAAAGAACTTTTAAAATGACTAGACTAGAATAAGCTCTACTGCTCGAGTCACTTTCTATTCTTGTATCATCAATTTCCCTCTTCTTTTAAATGGGCTCTGATCTATCCCAGTATTCTCTTTTCTTCTCCCATTAATGGATAAATAACTGGTACAATTTTCTTGATTTATATCCAGCCTTCCCCATCAGGGCTTCACAAGCATTGGTCTAGATGTTGGAAATGGCCTCAAGCTATCATCTGACACAGACCTCCCTCATTAGCAAGAAAAGCATTATCATTCTCTATTTTCAGACTTAGCAGATAGGAACTGAGTACACATAATCTTCAACGTACTTTTCTAGGTATTACGAAGAGAGTACAAAAAAATAGCAGGAAGAGCCCTACCCTCGTGAACTTCCAGACTATCAGAAACAGTGTACTATAGATAGCTACATGAAAGATCACAAGACAAGCCATAAAGTGTCAAATGATACCACTAAGTTCAAAGAGAAAAAACCTGTGAGATCAGAGGGAAAGGTAACTTCTAGTTGGGGTGATGTCAGGAAAGCTTTGTGTTGTTTAGACGCTAAGTTGCATCCAACTATTTGTGATCCCATGGACTGTAGCCCACCAGGCTTCTCTGTCCATGGGATTTCCCAGGCAAGAATACTGGAATGGGTTGTCTTTTCCTTCTCCAGGGGCCTTTCCTGACTCATGGATTGAATCTGTGACTCCTGCATTGGCAGGCAGATTCTTTACTGCTGAGCCACCAGGAAAGCCTAGTAGGAGACTATTTGTATTAAGAACTAAGATGACGTAGCTAGGTAGGGTTAGTCACACAGTGATGGAGGAGGACAGTTTAGATAGAAGACTGTAAGGACGAGGACATTGCATTGGGAAATCATGCATTATGTACAGGGAGCTAGAATGCTGTTTGACCCAAGAGTAGAGCAAGTGACGAAACTGAACACCCAAGGCTATATAGCACTACAAGGCCCTAAATAGGGACTGAATCCCAGGAATCTTCCTTCTGTAGTGTTCTTCCCATAATTTGATCAAATAAACATTTTAGCCACTGCATGCTTTCCTTACAACTGCCCATTATATACTGTCCATTAATTAATTGATTCAACACTTATTGAATATCTACTACATACCAAACACAAATGGACTCTGTGGTCTCCAGGGTTGATTTGGTGTGTTATAAAATAATTTTTTTTCCAAATGGAGAGTCAGGCTAATATAATATTGGGCCAAGACAGATTTCCTTTCCCTTTAATTGCTAGAATTTTATTGAGTTATGCTTCAGAGCAAATACTATAAATAACAGAGAGAATTAAATAAACCACAAAAAAGGATCTCTGCATCATTTTTCTACATTATATCAATACACTGAGTCTTACACGTGTTTTTTCCATTACTACTTTTGCTTACGTTTGAACAAGGGGTAATACAAGAGGATCTGAAACCTTCCATTCTTGAGCAAAAGCTTAAAAACATTCCATATCATCTAGTACAACAAAACTCACTTCCTTTCAGCTTATCAACCACCAAAAGACATTTCCCCTTTGTACTTGTTATTTTTAATGTAACTATGGAGACGCAGCACTTTTTATGCAACTGACACACATGATTCTGGTTTAATGTACTCATTTTCTAAGAAACATTTTAAAAATTGTGGTCACTATTCAAGCTTTGAGCTACTTTGGTATTTCAATGTAAATCCAATACATGTGTTAGTTAAATTCATCAGGGAATAGTTAAGTACCAGGGACTACAGAGTCTTAATAATTCCAATGAATTGTTCCTAATTTAAACTTTGGGGCCAGAAAATAAAAGGGGGGGGGGTAATTATTATTTGAATAAATTAGGCTGTTAGATAGTTCTATAAGTTGTAGAGTTTATAAAGCTGAGTTTTGAGAGTTACATTTCCAGGCATATGGCAGGCTAGACATTCAGACTGCCCTTCCTAGTGGAAACAATTTTTTTTTCTGGCTGCACCATGCAGCTTGCGGGATCTTAATTCTCCAACCAGGGACCGAACCAGCCCCGGCAGTAAAAGAGTCAAATCCTAAACCACTGGAACATAGCGAATTCCCTGAAAACAATTTAAAAAGCTGAATTAAAAAAAAAAAAATCCTAAACCTCTTAAAAGCACCAAAACATGGACTAGAAAGCTAGGAATTGTAAGTTCAAAGAGAAGTGAAGTAGAGCCCAGACAAGTACGTGGACAGCACTGTCTAGGTGAAGAACACTAGCAGGCACCATATACACCCGATTCACAAAAATGATGCCCCTGGAGTTGCTCAACCCTGTGTCCTGAGATCACTTTTGACCTAAGACATTTGCTCAAGCTGGTGAACTTCAGCTTTGGCTTCAGTGGGGGTGCAGAGCGGGGTCGGGGGAGGGGAGGTAGTGGGACAGAAGGTAAAGCCTAGGCATTAGTGAATCCTGTAGGAGACCTCTCTTCCAAGTTTTACTTAGACCTTATGGGTAGAGATGAAAAAGCTACGCACTCAACGCACCCAATTATCCTCAGATGACTACAAGGAAAATTCCCGTGGTGCTGAGCAGAACCAAGGATAAAAAAAAAAATCTGTCCCTGAAAAATTTTAACTTATGATACAGCTAAAATAGGTCCAAGGAAAGTTCTATCACTGTAAGTTGAGTAGGTCCTGGTATATGAAAGAAATAAATGTAAATCTTTTCTGGAGGAATGTACTTCAATAATACACAAATGATTTTCTAAGGAAAATGAGCATCTCCCAGTAACAAACACTAAGCTTCTCAAGACTTAAGTTACTATTGAGTGAGGACCAATAAAAACAATATCCAAGAGAAACAACAGAAAACTCCCACAAAGAATTCAGATATTTGAATTATGGAACACAGAAGGTAAAATAACTACGCTTTATTTTTTTGAAGAAATAAAAAAGTGGAAAACACCTATTCAAATTAAGAAACCATAGAATATTTTAAATTCTACAGTATATATTTTAAAAATAGAATTTCTAGAATATAAAAACAATAACTGAAATCAGTGACACAATGGACTGGTTTAACAGCAAATCAGACACTAATGAAGAGAAAAGTAATAAACCAAAGAATTTGACTATAGCAGATATCCAGCATAATTTAAAAGAAACAGAAGAAAGGGAACTTGAAAGAGTAGTTAATAGATATGGAGGATAAATAAGACATTCTGACATACATCTATTTAATCGGAGTTCTCAGTTCAGTTCAGTTCAGTCACTCAGTCGTGTCTGACTCTTTGAGACTCCATGAATTGCAGCACGCCAGGCCTCCCTGTCCATTATCAACTCCCAGAGATCACTCAGACTCACATCCATCGAGTCGATGATGCCATCCAGCCATCTCATCCTCTGTCGTCCCCTTCTGCCCCGAATCCCTCCCAGCATCAGAGTCTTTTCCAATGAGTCAACTCTTTGCATGAGGTGGCCAAAGTATTGGAGTTTCAGCTTTCTAGCAAGAAAGAAAAGAGAAAATGGTGCTGAGGCAATATTTGAAGAGACAATAACTAAGAATTTTCAAAGACCAGTCTGTTTCAAAACACATATTTAAGATACCAACTAAATTCCAAGCAGAATTAAAAACAAAACAAAAAATAATTTCGTTTTAACACAACATAGTGAAATAGCAGAATATCAAGACAAAGAGACCATCTGAGAAATAGGCTTCTAAGTCCCTTCAGGAGAAAAAAATAACTGCCAACTTAGAATTTTACCCCCAGGAAAAAAAAATGTTTCAAAAAAGAAGATAAAAAAAAATCATATTTTTAGATAAGCTAAGTGAGTTTGCTTCCATGATGTTCATAAAAGGAAATTCTGAAGAATGTACTTTAAAAAAGTGATCTCAGATGAAAGGTTTAAAAAGTAATGAATGAAGAGCAGAGAAAGTGGTCAAGATGGGTAAAGCTAAACTAAACAGATCTTGATTATGTAGAACAAGAATAAAGTTTTCTGAGGTTAAAAAAGATTTAAAATACAACAGTAACATAAAACTTGGAGGCGAGTATATGGATTTAAAGTATGTAAAGTGCTTGCTGTCTGGGAGAAGGGGAGAACTTTGATAAATATGTATGCTTTAATTTCAGTGCATCTGAAATTGTAACACACATCAGAACAATCTGAAGGGCTTGTTAAAACACGAGTCTTGATTTAGTTGTCAGCTGGGCCCAAGAATTTACATTTCTAACAAGCCCCCAGCTTGATATTGATGTTCAAGACCACAGTTTATTTTACTTTTTTCAGATTTTTTAAAATGTGGACCATTTTTAAAGTCTTTATTGAATTTGTTACAATATGGCTTCTGTTTTATGCTTTGGATTTCTGGCCGTGAGGTATGTGGGATCTTAGGTCTCTGACTAGGGATTGAATTCACAACCCCTACGTTGGAAGGCAAAGTCTTAACCACTGAATCTCCAGGGAAGTCCCAAGACTACACTTTAAATAGCACTGTTGACTAGCCATGAAACAAAACAAAACAAAACAAAAAACCTAAACTGAATACAAAATCCAAACTAGTAGAGGGGAAAAAACTGAAATAAGAAAAAAATAATTCAAAATAAGGTGAAAAGCCAAATAAAAGTAGAACCAGAGGAACAAGTGGAAAGGAGAAAACAAGATGATTGGTACAAATTCATATATATTAGTAATTACATTAAACATGAAAGGATTAAATGCTTCAATTAAAAGATAAAGATTGATTCAAAAAAATGAACTCAAAATGGATCACAGACCTAAATAAAACTTTTAGAAGAAAATAATAGGAAAAAATATTTGTGACCTTGGGTTAGGCAAAGAGTAATTAGATACAACATCAAAAACATGATCTGTAGAAGAAAAACTGATTAATTTGGATTTCAGCAAAACGAAATATTTTTTAAGATAATGAAAAGACACAATTGAGAGAATGAAAAGATGGCTATATAGGAGGAAAATATTTGCAAATCACATATCTGATGAGTATATAAAGAACTCCACATTCAAAAAAATAATAAGGAAAAAAACAAGCCCAATAAAATATTTACTTCACCAAAGAAGAGGCGTGGATGGCAAATAAGCAATGAAAAGCTGTTCAACATCATTCATCATTGGGGAAATATAAATTAAAACCATAATGAGATACTATAAAACACCTGTTAGAATAATTAACCTGAAACAATCTGACAGTACCAAGAGCTGGTGAGAACAGGGAGCAACTGAATTCTTTCATGCATTCTCATACTTTGTTGGAGGCCAATGCACAACAGTAGAGCCACTCTAGAAAACAATTTGGTAGTTTTGTTTTGTTTCATTTTTTTTATAAAGTTAAACATAGAATCACCACAAATGCAGCAATCTCACTCCCTGGTATTTACCAGAGTGAAATTAAAGCTTATGTTCATTCAAAACCCTAAACACAGATGTTTACAGTAGCTTCACTTGTAATAACCAAAAATTAGAAACAGTCCAGATGTCCATTGACTTGGGAATGGTTAAACTTTTACATCCATAAAAAGAACACTGTTCAACAATAAAAAAAGAATAAACTTTTTTTTTTTTTTTTTGCAGGGGAATAAACTCTTGACACATACAAGAACATAGACGAATCTCAAAAGCATTTTGCTTAGCGAAAGGAGTCAGACTCAAAAAGTACATATTATTCAATTTATATGACATTTTTGAAAAGGCAAAACTATAGGACCAGAAAACAGATTTGGGCTTATCTTGGTTAAGGGTAGGGTGAGAGTCTGCTCACAAAGGGGTAGACAAGGGAATCTGGGTGGGGCTTGGATTCCGTATCTTGATCGTAGTGGTAGTTTTAACACTAGGCATTTTGACAAAACTTATTTTTATTGTATGTTAAATAAGTCTTGTTTTTGTTTTTAAGACAAAGATCGTCAGATTGAGCAAAAATGTAACAGGTCTCCAACAGCCTCTGTTTGCAGCCAGGTGCAAACTTTAGTCAAGAAAAAGCAAGTTCAGTTCTCATTCTGAAAACCCTTATAGAATTATGTACAAAACCTCATTAAAAAATGAATAGTATTTCTATTTTTAGATTGTTAACCTATAGCAGGAAATAAACACCAATACACACCAGACTTAAATATACTTTAATGTACCATAGTTTTGAGTATTTTATACCACTGTAAAACATATAAGATTAAGAATCAAAAGAGGTGGTTGAAACTGTCTAAAACTGTAGGAGTCCTTGAATTTTTTCACTTTGCATCCAGCTGTTTTGCCATCATCGAGGGCTAATTTTAGAATGAGTAATCTTCTTATAAAATACAGTGTAATTAAGAAAGTAGAATTTTTTTCTGTAATTAAGAAAGAATTTTTTTTTCCTGAGACTTCTAATTCAGAATTGTACAGGGTGTTCGGTTTTCTAAACCAAGCCAGCAAACCAAGAGTAATCTGAACCATAAATCTGAGGCCAAGTCAAGAAACTTTTAGTTAAAGAATCATATTTAACTTCTACAAGAATTGAATTCCAGCTCCTTTATATCAATATACTTTGAAATGAAGACAAAATTACAAATAAAGTTTTCACTCAATCTATGAGAAGCAATATGGAAATCATAGCATGTGATGGTTTATTCTTTCCTGCAAATTAAATGATTACATTTGCTTTGTAATGCATGTAAGCGAAATCTCCTTGCTTACTCTTGCTAAAGACTATAATAGCTGCTTTCCTTGTTTTCTTGTTCTGATGGGAATCATCAGCAACATGGAACATGCTGCCGCATTCTTTAAGCAATGATGTATATTTTGATGTAAAGAGTCAAACCTAAACCTAGTAATTTAGAGCACACTATTATAGTTCTCCCCATTTCTCAAAATAACTGGAACTGAGGGCACACCAAATCTCCACCTTTTGTTGTGCCGTGTAGACATTGCCAGAAATTAAAGAAATTCTTCATTTTTCAGGTCAAAATTAAGCCATCCTTTTCGTTCTGCTATACAGGTGAACAATGACTTTTCATTAATTACCTACAAAACAGATTGCTGCTACTGCTAAGTCGCTTCAGATACAGATTAAGAGAAGACAATTTCATGCAACATCTCAGTTTCAAGTGCTACATGAGGAAGGATGTAAGTGTGCTGATAAAGCTTATATAGTGTATGAGTTTTCTGTTAGACCATTTAATAAAAATGCTAATTTCTAGAATAAATCAACAACCCCACAGTCATCTAAAGTAAGTCATCCCAACGAGTCAATAACCCAAGAAACTTCTATAGAAAAATAAAGAAAGGAAGGAAACTAGCACCTTTAAAAGTTTTTATTTATTTTTAATTGGAGGATAATTGCTTTATAGTGTTGTGTGGTTTTCTGACATACTTCAACACGAACCAGTCATAGGTATATACAAGTCCCCTGCCTCTTGATTGTCCCTCCCTTATATGGCCCTGGAACCATTCTTTTTCTGAAATTTTAATGTCACCTAATTACCATAAGAGTGCTCCTAGTCACACAGTTAAAGTCGTTAGAGAGATCATGAGACCATTAACTGGCTGAACACACTTTTGCGTGGTTAGGAAAACTGTGTTACTGAATTGTTTGCCCCGGCTTGTGACATTTATGGGTACCCTGCAATTTACCTACAGCTACTAAAAAAAAAATTTTTAACTTTCTTCAAGTTTCCACATGAAAAATGATCTTATTTGGTAGACATGGAGAAAAATGTGGAAGAATTACTCTTATTAGGCTGACTTTGAGTGGGTACCCTATGTTTACAAAGTGTTTTGAGAGAGTCAGATCAGCAGTTCCAATGACAGCATATTATACGTTATCAGGAGGCACGTGCAGCCTAAGGAGAATTTTCAGTCTATCAGAGTGGCCCATATGTTGCTTATTTATCATTTCAATTTCATATCGGAATCAAAATTGAAAAAGGAAAACTTTGAAACTCAAGCAAGTCATCTGTGGCCAGAGTAATGAGGTCTCTTGCCAAAAAAACCCCCAAACAAACAAGAGAGAAAGCCCAAAAAACAGAGATTAACAGTTTTGAGAATCAAGCTTTGGTTTCAAAGTATTATTGCAGCTGTTTAATTCATTTGCTGATGCGGCTCAAGTATGCAGCCACAGTAAATTTTTAAAGGATTTATGTGCCCTCAGTAATTTTATCATTTTTAAGACAGATGAGAAACACTAGAGTAGTGACCAAGTAGTAGCAACTACTTATTTTCAGAAGCTGTATTTTACTGACTAAAGCAGCACTTGTAGATAATAGGATTATTTCTTGGCTGTAGCACTATGACTGTATGTTACAAAAACTCTCTGATATAGCTGAGGTATGGGGTCAATGAAAGAATAACATTCCTGGACTTTCCCGGTGGTCCAGCTGTTAAGAATCCACCTGCCAATGCAGGAGACACAGGTTCAATCCCCAATCTAGGAGGATCCTACCTGCCACAGAGCAACTAAGCCCATGGCCACAACTACTGAGCCCGCACTCTAGAGTCTTCGAACTGCGACTACTCAGCCCATGTGCCCCAACTACTGAAGCCCTGCAGCTTAGAGCTCCACTGGAGAAGCCACTGTAATGAGAAGCCCGCGCACCGCCACTGGAGAGGAGCCCCCACTCGCCGCAACTAGAAAAAGCTGGAGCACAGCAATGAAGACACAGTGCAGCCAAAAATAGTAAATAAGTAAATAATTTTTTAAAGTGAAATATTTTTTGAAAAAACTAATACAGTCTTCCAAAAAGGTGATAACTTCCTTATAAGAAGAAACACGTGAAGCCTAGCAGTCACCATTTCGTTTATTCCATATGATTGCTTAAGTTTTCAAGTGGGCTGCATTCTATTTCAAGGCCATTCTGTTGCAAAACTTTGCTATGTGGTTGTAACATAACTGTCTGTTGTAAACCAAAGAGGACAGGGGGAAAAAAAGAAGAAGAGATCACAGGAAAAGGTACTTTGTGTAACTTTTCATGTGAGGGTCTTAAAGTAGGTAACTGATTATTAAAACAAAAATTTTAAGTTCTCTGAGCTTCTACCCTGAAGGTTTTCACTAAAGATTAAAGTGGCCTTTCCAGAGACTCTAGCACAAAACTGGATTAAGGACAACTAATGGTCTAAATAAATGATTGTCATCGTTACATGAGAACTGCAAAGACCAACGCAATAAGAACAGATGACTATTTACTAAACATCAACAAGGTATGTAGTCCTATGTGATTCCTTTTGAGGTTTCAGGGTTTGAGATGGGTGTTAGTGATAAAAATAGGAGACCAAAATTTTATTACATAATATAATTGTGTTGTGTTGAGGCTATTTTTGGTTGATGGAAGAAAATAAATATGTCTGAGGAATTTCTTTTGTAAATGCCAACCTGTGTGGATATATGTAGAGATCTGAATGTTTTTAATAATGATGATAATTAACAATTATTCTACCCAAACACATAAATTGATATAAGCCATGTAATTAAAAACTGGGGCAATATATATTCACAAAATGAAAGATGAAAGATATGAAAAGTCCCTCAGATAATTATAGATTTGATCACAAAATACTCAAAAGGACAAAATGATTAAGATGTAGTTGGCAAAGGCCAACACAATATTGTAAAGCAATTATCCCAATAAAAAATAAAAAAAGATGTAGTTGTGGTTGTACTTGGAGTGGAAGGGAAATGGTTAATTGAAAATGAAAGGTCAAGTATTTACCCCTCTGTCCCAAAATCTGGACTAGGATTTGCTAATGTCTTAATAGAGTCTCAGCTGTGAATAAGACCAAACAAATAAACAGTCTGCCTGAAAGCTGCCTCATGTGTAGGCCTTCTAGTCTTCATCCTTCACAAAAATTCCTTTCCCTGTTCCCTCTAAATTTACAGATATTTTAAATTAAAAAAAATCTTATTGAGATATTGTTGATTTACAGTACTATAGTAGTTTCAGGTGTCAACATAGTGATTCAAAATTTTTATAGATTATACTGTAGTTACAAGTTTTAAAGGACAAAAGTTTCTCAGAGGCATCTGCACGATTCTTGAAAAAATTAGCATCATAACTTCCTATTCCAAGAAATTTAACTAGGTCAAATAGAAAAACATTGAGTAAGGTTTCTTAGGCCCTGAATGTGAAGTTTCCCTGGAACTATGAGCTAATAACCTTGTTCCCAAGGCACAGTTTTTTCACACAGAAAACACACGTCTCAAGTGTCTTTCCTATTTCCTACATCTAGTAGACAGGTCTCATTGTAACAAATCTTATTTCATTGACAGTGCACTTACTCAAGCCATAGATCTTTTTCTCACAATTCCAAGCAGTAACAGTGACAAGAACAAATTATTTTGGAAGATATTTTCTGACCCACCTTAGTTAGCAGCATATATGTGTCCTGTCTAAGTGATATTCTTATTTATCCAAATCAGCTTATGGTCCAGTTACTCAAATTTTTTGGAATTCTTATTTCTGAGGACTGAGGTAGGCATTAACAATTTCCCCCAAACTTCCATCTGCAACTATTTCTAATAGACTCTAACCTCCAAATGTGCTTGTTTCAACTTCCTTGTTACTTTGGAAACCCCTACGTATCATCGTTTAGAGTTATTTTGCATTACTGTAGTTCCTTATAAATAGGTTCACTCTGTTCTCATATTAAGCTATGAAGATTTGCTTTATTTTGGTTGTTTTTATACATAGGACTTACTAATATTCCACAGTTTTTCTTTTCCCTAAATATATGCATTGGTTGAAGTATTAAAATAGCTTCTGTATTAAAGTTTGTAAATCATATTAAGTCTGCATAGGCAAAGGGTTGCACTTCGCATATGTTCTATAGAAAAAGAAAACCAAACCTAAGTAAGTAAAATGAAGGGTCAAGTAAAATCCAGCAGAGACTCTCCCAAAGCCACAACCACTTCTTACCCTAATTCATCGTTTCATTACTGGCCACACTTTTATTCTGCTTACTTCTTTTAGTGCATTCCTTAGATCTGTTACACATGCTTTTGGATAATAATACGAGCCTCTACTGAATTCCTCCTCTAATACAACTTGGCCAGTTTCATTTGCACTCTAGGTGTCCTATATAATACAAAGGCAATGTTGTGAAGACTCAGGAATGTAATGGTAATAATATTTCTCCTTTTTCAAAAAAATATTTATTTTGTTTATTTTGCTGTGGCAGGTCTTAATCGTGGCACAAGGGAATCTTCGATCTTTGTTGCAGCATGCAAGATCTTTTAGTTATGGCATTCAAACTCTTAGTTGCCACTTGTGGGATCTAGTTCCCTGACCAGGGATTGAACCAGGCCCCCTGCTTTGGGAGTGTGGAGTCTTAGCCACTAGACCACCAGGGAAGACCCTGGTAATAATATTTCTACTGTCCTTTCTCATCCTCTCTACTTTAAGCCTGTCACCACTAATGTGAAGCTACTATTAAACCAGAGTGACCTTATTTATATGGTCAACCAAATAGCTTGCTTAGTATTTTTTTTTTCAATTCCCTCTTTTGGCTTCACAGGCTTCCCTGGTGGCTCAGCTGGTAAAGAATCTGCCTGCAATGTGGGAGACCTGGGTTCGATCCCTGGGTTGGAAAGATCCCCTGGTTGGGTTTGATCCCTGGGTTGGAAGGGAACAGCTACCCACTCCAGTATTCTGGCCTGGAGAATTCCATGGACTGTACGGTCCATGGGTTACAAAGAGTCAGACATGACTGAGCAACTTCCACTTTTGGTGTCACAGAGTACAACAGACATATTGATGAACTCCTAAAAGATTTCAGTATTGTTCTTATTACATGGAATTTAGTAGTAATGAAAATGGGGGGGGGGGCATAAATAATGTAATTAAAACAGCCAAACAGTTATAACTGGAATATCTGGACTCCATGAGCCATTACATTGTGACCAAATGGCTGGTGTAAGAGGAAGTGACCTTGTTAGCTGTTCTTTCGTTACTTCCTGATAGTAAGATAAAGTTAAAATGCTTTTTTTTTTTAATGTAGATTTTCTGCAGTAATAATTCATTGAACAAAATTCAATTTTAAAATATTTTAAACATTCAGAAAAGTGACAAAAACATATGTATTCTTACAAATTTAATAAATGCTATCATCGTACTGTATTTGTTTAGATACTTCTTTCAAAAACAATACAATGTCACAACTGAAGCCCCAATTTCATCTCATTTCCCACACGCCTTCTTCAGAGGAAGCCACTATCCTAAAGTTTGTAAGTGTCCCTTTATTGTAGAAATTTGTTCATGTTGCTAGATGTCAGTAGATTCACTAATTTTCTTAGACAGTTTTTTTTTAGTTTTATTGGAATATGGTTGATTTACAATGTTGTGTTAGTTTCTGCCATATAGCAAAGTGAGTCAATTATACATATACCCACTCTTTTTGAAATTATTCTCCCATACAGAGTATTGAATAGAGCTCCCTATGCTCCCTATACAGTAGGTCCTTAACAGTTATCTATTTCATATATATTAGTGTATATATATTAATCCCAATCTCCCAATTTATCCCTCCCCCATGCCCCGTTTCCATAAGCTTGTTTTCTATATCTGAGATTTCACTAATTTTAAGTATTATATAATATTCCATTGCATGACTATGGACATTTAGTTTTTGTCATCATCACTGTGGACAATACCCTAACAAACATCTTCATAGTGTCTCCTGGTGCATATGGGCATGACTTTCCCTAGGTGCAGGAGTTCTGAAGTTTTTATGGCCAATACACATTAAGAAATAATTTTTATATTAAGTTCCTGTACATGCTGCTGCTGCTGCTGCTAAGTCGCTTCAGTCGTGTCCGCCTCTGTGCGACCCCATAGACAGCAGCCCACCAGGCTCCCCCGTGCCTGGGATTCTCCAGGCAAAAACACTGGAGTGGGTTGCCATTTCCTTCTCTAATGCATGGAAGTGAAATGTGAAAGTGAAGTCGCTCAGCTGTGTCCGACTCTTAGCGACCCCATGGACTGCAGCCTACCAGGCTCCTGCATCCATGGGATTTGCCAGGCAAGAGTACTGGAGTGGGGTGCCATCGACATGCATACATGCACATATTACCACAGGCTGAGTTGCCTGGCAAGTAGATCTGAGACAGAAATTTGTGTACAGGCTGTTTATGAGGGAGTGTCCTGGAATAAGTACCTGCTGGGAAGTAAAGGAAGCAGGAATATGGGCAGAGGTAGTTTTGTGCTCCAACAAAGTGATAACAAAGGCCTCAGTTGATCCCACATTTGCTGCAGTAATTATTCAGTCATTTGGAATCAGGGCAAGGGGATCAGGCTTTTATATACCTGCACTGCTCAGTTACTGAAATATAGCTGCACCCAGGAAGAGGGTGTGTGTGACCTTGGGCAAGTAGCTCTCTTCCAGGAGACAGTCCTACAGAGAGACTCACCCAAAAGCTGTTGGATGCAACATATCTAGCAGCTCAGAGAATTAATCATTTAGTCCTGGAAAGAGAGAATCTAGGTGGTGCACAAAAATTCACAAAATAATCCTTACCCTGGTATTTCTGTTCTATTTCATTTGTAAAAAAATAAATGTTTATTATAACCCTTAAATTGATTTCACAATTCACTAATGGATCATGAATTACAGTTTGAAAAAATTGCTTTAGAGTATATACCCAGAAATGGAACTGCTGGATTGTAGGGTATATGCATTTTAAATTTTAGTAAGTATTGTCAAACTGCTTTCCAAAGGGGTTGGGCCATTTGACATTCCCCCTAGTAGAGCATTGAGTTCCAGTTTTCCTACAGCCTCAATAACCTTGGCATTGTCAGATTTTATATATATATATATATACATATATATATATACACACACAAAAATACGGTAGCAGGTAATACTGTAGATACTTTGAAACCCATCCTTTGGTGAAAGTGAAAATGTTTTCAATACTGTATTATACCAAGACATACTTCCTGCTAGCTTATCAACTACCAAAAGGCATGTGCATTTCCCTGATAATTAGGTAACCTTCAAATTTTAGTCTTGCAAAATAGAAATCTATTCTTACAAAATAAATCTTTTAATCTTGTGATCTTTTTTATGGCACCTAGAGGACTGCCCAGCATATAACAACAGTAAAATACCTGCAGATTGAAAGAGTGAATTCTATGCCTAGACATGTGGCATTTTTTTAAGTTTTCACTTTTTTTCTTTTAATCTCTGAAGCAATGTGGTTTAGTAGAAGATTACTGGCCCAGGAATTGTGAGGCCTGGGCTTTGGTCTACAGTTTTTTCAGTTTTTTCAGTTTTTCAGTTTTTTCCTAAACAATAATTTTCCTATATATCCAGCTTACTTCATGGAGAGTTTAGAATACTGAGTTCTCAGAACTGATTTCATATTTTTGTAATAGAGAAAGCAAAGAACTTGGGGATCTAGATTCTAGTCTTCAAACTCCTCTCACTATTGTATGTTTATGACCTTGGACAAATCACAAGTAGGTAAATGTTCACTTTTTGGAAAATAAAATGCTCACTAGATGATCTCTAAGGTTCTTGCTCAAAACTCCTATGTTCTGGGTTATAGAAACATGAAGTCAATTTATGAAAATATCATTCTCATAAAGCCAACACCACGTGGGTCACACTATACATTTTAAATCCACTTCTAATTGCTGGCCCCACTTCAATCACTCTGTAATCCAATCCATTTAGCCCTACCCTTGTCCAATTGCCCTATATGTTACCTGAACTCCACCCTTAAGATTCTCATTTGCAACTGATGACCATTTTTATTACTGCTAGTATTTCAATACTTGGTTCTAACCTTGTGGCAAATAGAGCCTTGTGCTGTGTGATCACCAGGAGAATCTGAAATGGAAGACTATATATATATATATATTTTTTTTTTGATAACTCCATTAACTCCTCATTCCCTTTTATCACAAAGGTGGTTAAAGATGAATGGTATTGTTACATACTCTCCTCAACCTGACATCAAGGGCTCTACGGTTCTGCTTTCTTCCCTGTAGGATTCACTACTTTCCAGACAGCATTGCACAGGCAGGCAGGAGCTTGCCAGCACTGCTCTACTGTGCCTTCTCTAAAAGCTATTCTTCCACCTCAGTTCTAATACATTCAAATAAAGGATAGCCTCATCTCAACTTCTGTTTCCTTCTTAGTATAATCTAAAACTCTGTAAATTATAATTATAACATCTAAATTCTATTAAATCAATATGCTGATTTTATTAAATTTCAAATACAGTTAAGATGATTACAATCAAACATGAAAACTTGCAGACTTGTAAGTTGAGAATGTAGAGGAAGGATATTTATTTCTAGGAGATAGTAAAGTGACTGACATAAGGGCCTAAACTAGCCCTAGGAGAGGCTTTGGAGATTTTTATGTTTGCTTATTTCTAATTTAAATTTTTATTATTAAATGTCTATTATTCTCCAAATCCTGAATAAACTAGTTGCTAGAGTTTTTCCCTTCTGGATTAACTTTGTCCTTAATATAACTAACCAATCCATCTCTTTGTATGCATATATGTGCTTATGGACAGCAGAGGCTTAAATGCTTTGGGCGCAGCTTTTTAAGACTTCCCTGGTAGCTCAGACGGTAACGTGTCTGTCTACAATGCGGGAGACCTGGGTTCGATCCCTGGGTCGGGAAGATCCCCTGGAGATGGAAATGGCAATCCACTTCCAATACTATTGCCTGGAAAATCCCATGGACACAGGAGCCTGGTAAACTACAGTCCATAGGGTTGCAAAGAGTCGGACACGACTGAGCAAAGGCAATCTTAAGTGCTTATGGACAGCGGAGGCTTAAATGCTTTCTTAAGTTCCATTAAGAGCCTCCTCTCATGAGCCTGAAAGTGTTCTGAATGAGAGGTGTCAACATGCTGGAGAAGAGAAGCGAAGAACCAGGAACAGATCCTAACACCCTGTTCCTCTTAGGTGACATTGCGACTGAACACTGATGAACTTTTCCACCCAGAGTAGAAAGAAAGGAAAATAGTAAGCTAGCAACCTCAAGCTATCTCTGGAAAAAATGATCATATTTCTTCTTTAGAAAGATCAGCCTGGCAACAAAGGGAGGGATGGATAAAGGAGAAAAGACAGGAGACTGGGAATCCAATTAGTTGATTTCAAGTAAAAAAAAAAAAAAAACAGGGATTTTAACTGGGTCAGTAGGAATACAGATAGAAAGGTGAAGAAGGATATGCTTGATGTTAAGGAGATGGTATCAACTGGTTTTGATGACTGATTAATTTTTAAGGAATAAGTGGGAAAAAAGATGAGTTGATTACTTATAGGTGTTTTTTGTTTTTTAGCCACACTGCCAGCTATGTGGAACTTCCCCAACCAGGGGTAAAAACCCATGCCCCCTTGCAGTGGAAGTGTGGAGTCTCAACCACTGGACCATCAGGGAAATTCAAACGTATTCAGTAGTTGTTGTTATTGCTGTTGTTTGGCTGTGCTGGCTCTTCCTTGCAGTGCAGGGCTTAGTTGCATGCACATCCCCATGGCATGTGGGATCTTAGTTCCCCAACCAGGGGTCGAACCTGAGTCCTCTACTCTGGAAGGGGAATTCTTTACCACTGGGCCTCTAGGGAAGTCTCTTCACAGGTTTTGACTTTCTAACTACTGTAATGCTGCTGCTGCTGCTAAGTCACTTCAGTCGTGTCCAACTCTGTGCGACCCCATAGACAGCAGCCCACCAGGCTCCCCCGTCCCTGGGATTCTCCAGGCAAGAACACTGGAGTGGGGTGCCATTTCCTTCTCCAATGCATGAAAGTGAAAATTGAAAGTGAAGTCGCTCAGTCGTGTCCAACTCTTGGCAACCCCATGAACTGTAGCCCACCAGGCTCCTCCGTCCATGGGATTTTCCAGGCAAGAGTACTGGAGCGGGGTGCCATCGCCTTCTCAGGACTACTGTATAGTGAGTCCTATTCAAGAAATTAGAGAATATAGGAGAAACAGGTTTCGGGTCAAGATAATGAGTTTACCTTTTAAAATGTTGCGTTCAGGTGCACTTGGGACTTATATGTCTGGAGGCAAATGAATATACAATCCTGACGCTTAGAGGAGATGTATAGACTAAAGATGTGTTTGTCTCCTAGTCTGAGGGATTATAAAGAAAACAGAAGTATTATATTTTTAAGCTTATTTTTTTTTCAATCGCAGGTGTTTCCCCTTGCCGGCAGAGTTCTTTAAGCTTTGACAATAAAAAGGGCGTCCCTGTTGTCTACACTTGCAGGATGCATGTCTGGGCCAATCAATTAAAAAAAAAAAAAAGACTCCCAGTGTCTGATTTGTTTAGCTTCGTGTTTCCCAAATATCCTAGCTGTAACAACAGTGCTGAGTACATGAGAAAAGATGACTCATATTTCCTGCAAGTCAGCACAGATATCCATCCTTCCAAATTATTTGAACCTTTGGCCACTCCCAAATAGAGTCAAAGTGTTGGAACAATTTATGAGCATTTGTTTCATTTGTTGAGAACAATTCTAGTACATCTGTAATAAAGATTCGGAGAAAAAAAAGAAAAGCTTTTCTTATCTTGTATCACCCCAACCCCCATATCCCAAACAAGGTGCAGTCACCATTTATAGACGGCTGACTCATTGGAAAAGACCCTGATGCTGGGAAAGATTGAAGGTGGGAGAAGAAGGCGACAACAGAGGATGAGATGGTTGGATGGCATCACTGACTCAATGGACATGGGTTTGAGTAAACTCCACGAGTTGGTGATGGACAAGGAGGTCTGTTGTGCTGCAGTCCATGGGGTCGCAAAGAGTCAGACATGACCAAACGACTGAACTAACTCCCAGGTGGTGCTAGTGGTAAAGGACCCACCTGCCAATGCAGGAGACATTAGAAACATGGATTTGATCCCTGGGTAGGGAAAATCCCCTGGAGGAGAACATGGCAACCTACTCCAGTATTCTTGCCTGGAGAATCCCATGGACAGAGGCGCCTGGTGGGCTACAGTCATAGGGTCGCAAAGAGTCAGACATGAATGAAGTGACTTAGCGTGTACATGCACGTGAGCATGCACACACACACACATACACCTTTTATAGAAAGTCTAAGTTCTCTCTTGATTGGTTCAAATGTCATCTATCCATCACCTTGAATCCATACATTCTGAATTAATCACTCAACTTCCCTAAGCTCCCACAGCAACAAATTTAGACACCTAGCTCGGAACTTCTCAGTCTGCCTGGGAGCATACTTTGTGCCTTTAATATGCACTTATCTACTTTCATTCCCTTTTGTGCCCAGCACAGTGCTTTGTGTATAAATGCCAACTGAAGTGAATTTGTAAAACGTTCTGAAAATACTCAACCACAGACAATGATAGTTAAGATATACTACATAAAATAACTTCGTTTTGCAGATCATTTAAAAACTAAATGCTGAATTTATTAATAGCAGGAATTGTTGAGAGAAGTAAAAGCATTAACTTGAGGAAGATGTTGAGAGGCGATAATTTTCAAATTTGTGGGAAAGTGCTGACTCAAAGATATGACTCCTCAGCCACAGAGAGGGTAAAGAGAGCAGTGTCTCAGACCGCTGCAGCCCTCTTATCCTTATGCACTCTTCTCAAGTATCAGGTTTCGAATTTGTTATTTGCAACATGACATTTCTCACTATTATTCTTACAAGTTGTTCAGATACTTTGTCTTTGAAAAGTATTTCATCAGGTTTATGGGTTTTTTTTTGTTTTTTGGCCATACCTCTTGGCATGCAGGACCCTAGTTCCCCAAACAGGGGCTGAACCCTTGCCCCCTGCATTTGAAGCTCAGAGTCTTAATCAGGGATTGCCAAGGAAGTCGCAGGTTTGTGTTTTTAAGAAGAAAGATGATAATCTGACAATGCCAATAAATTTCAGTTTGTGGATTAAATACACTGAAATGTCATTCTAACACTTTCACAATGAATAGAATTTGGTATCATGTGTTCTGCTTTGGGAGATATCTGAAGATTTTCTAAAAGACCATCAGTTCTTGGTGGAAGGCTTTCTCATCCATAAGAAAGCTGCAAGGAACAGATATCAAGAACAGCTTTCTAGAATACTCTTCCCAAGACATGGATAAATTTTAAAAAAAGATATAAAAAATAAACCTTCTGGTTTAGCACTTAAATCGATTTAACAGGTGGTAAGGATTAGGTGGTACAATAATTGAGTTTCCAGTGTTTTAAACTGTTACTGGTTTCATAGTTTTCCTTCATGGATTTTTCAAGCCACAGCATTAAAAAAATAATTTCTAAGAAACAACCAGACAGAGTTCCAGGTGTGAAAGATAACGTAATTTCAGAAAAGGCATGGAGCCCAAGTTTCTAAGGCACATTTTTAAAAATCTGGCCGTGACTGCAATGTTAGACTCCCTTACCCAAATCACATTTAGGGTTTAACTGTGACTACTGTGACAAATGCTGAGAGGACTCATGATATGACTGTTAAGGACTCTAAGGTACTTAAATGCATTTCCTGAGCATGCAGTCAAATGCTCCTTATTGTCTTTCTACTGCCTTTGAGTATGTTCTTTCAGAAAGTGTTATCTTTGATTAAAAAAAAGAAGCATTCAAAACTTTTCAACTTTTTAATTTTGTTTTGGCTGCACTGGGTCTTTATTGCTTTGTGCGGGCTTCTCATTGCAGTGGCTTCTCTTACTGCAGAGCACGGGCTCTAGAGTGTGTGGGCTTCAGTAGCTGTGGCACGTGGACTCATTAATTGCGGTTCCTGGGCTTCAGAGCAAAGGCTCAATGTTGTGGCACATGGGCTCAGGTGCTCTGTGACATGTGGGATCCTCCTCGAAACCAGGGATCAAACCCCTGTCCTCTGCATTGGCAGGCAGGTTCCCAACCACTGTAGTTCCAGGGAAGTCCCAAAACTTTTCAACTTTTGAAGCTTTTTAGAATTCCATTCTACATACTATGCTTGCAATTATATGTCTATAATATTTTAACCCTGGAGAAGGAAATGGCAACCCACTCCAGTAGTCTTGCCTGGGAAATCCCATGAACAGGGGTGTCTGGAGGGCTACAGTCCACGGGGTTGTAAAGAATTGGACACAACTTGGCGACTGAGCACAGTCAATACTTTAATTGGCATTCCTTAATGCAGATGAAAATATGTGAATTTGTTTGCCAGTTAAGAGTGAGAGGTTCCCAATTGAACTTATTTTTTCCACAGCTTTATTGAGAAGTAATTGACACACAGTGGACTATACATATTTAAAGTGTGCAACTTGCAAAGTTTGATCTGTGTATACATCTGTGAAACCATCACTACCATCTAGATAGTGATATCTAGACATCCATCCATCCAAAAGAGTTCCCCCTTGCCCCTTTATGTTATAATTCTCCCCTTTCAATCATTGATACTACAGCCATGCCCTCACATTAGGAAGAAGAATCCTGTGAATGATATGGGCAGTGGGGAGGAAGGATCTATCCTGGAAAAGAGATTTAACATTTTGTTTAGTAGACTTAAAATGCTGCATCTGGGATGTGCTCAAAAATAAAAAAAGTGGTTGACTCAGTATTTTCAGGTCAAGATCTTGATCTTTTGAACTTTATGGAATGCTGGGTTATCTGAAATGTGACAAAAAATAGGCTTCCTTCTCTCTTGCTCTTTTCTAATCCATTCTTCACAGAAGAGTCCTTTTTAAAAAGAGCTGGAAACAGTTATTTTTTAATGAAAATTAATAGCATTAAAAAAGATACATAGTTAGAGTGCTGCTGCTGCTGCTGCTGCTGAGTCACTTCAGTCGTGTCCGACTCTGTGCAACCCCATAGACGCCAGCCCACCAGGTTCCCCGTCCCTGGGATTCTCCAGGCAAGAACACTGGAGTGGGGTGCCATTTCCTTCTCCAATGCATGAAAGTGAAAAGGGAAAGTGAAGGCGCTCAGTCCGGTCCGACTCTTAGCAACCCCATGGACTGCAGCCCACCAGGCTCCTCGGTCCACGGGATTTTCCAGGCAAGAGTCCTGGAGTGGGTGCCATCGCCTTCTCCATATTTAGAGTAGCTGTACATACATAGAGCGGCAGGTTGTCTGGGCCATCTTGGACTGCACATTTACAAGACCAAAGGGCACATTTTACGGTCACAGAACACAGCTTTTCAGTGCTGAAAATTAACTGATCCTACATTAGTCCTCCTCATTAGTATGATGTGTTAACCATCTGAGCTAAAAACTGACACTTAATTCTTACTCTTATTTCTCCGATGGTGGTTTCTAAACTTATATGGGGGAATTCCCTGGCTGTCTGGTGATTAAGGGGCTTCCCAGGTGGCGCTAGTGGTAAAGAACCCGCCTGCCAATGCAGGTTCATTCCCTGGGTTGAGAAGATCCCCTGCAGAAGGGCGGGCAACCCAGTCCAGTATTCTTGCCTGGAGAATCCCAAGGACAGAAGCCCATGGCAGGCTATAGTCCACGGGGTGGAAAGAGTTGGACACAGCTTAGCAACTAAACCACCACCACTGGTGGTTAAGACTTATTGCTTTCACTACTGTGGATCTGGATTTGATCCCTGGTTACGGAATTAAGATCCCATAGGCCACCAGGCACAGTCAAAAAAAAAAAAAAATCATAATAATAAACTCACATTGTGTAATCCATTAAACCCTCCAATGGCAGCAAACAATCCTACTGATCACCAAGGCTACTGCCATTTTGGGGGGGCGTGGGAGAGGAACTTACCAGATACCTTTCAAAAGTACATGTCTTATAAAGTAGAATAGGATTTATAATATACTCAGTACAGTTTCAGTTTGGGATCATGAAAAAGTTCTGGAAATGGCAGACACAGCCAAAAAAAGAAAAACACACTTGGAATTACAGCATCAGTAAACTACATATTCATAAATGAATGCAAAAAGAATCACTGATTTGGATTACTACTTGCAATAAATAAACCAATAAATGTACTTACCAAATAGCACTGCACTGATTAGGGCTTCCCTGGTGGCTCAGACAGTAAAGCATCTGCCTGCAATGCAGGAGACCCGGGTTTGATCCCTGGGTCAGAAAGATTCCCTGGAGAAGGGAATGGCAACCCACTCCAGTACTCTTGCCAGGAAAATCCCATGGATGGAGGAGCCTGGTAGGCTACAGTCCATGGGGTTGCAAAGAGTCAGACACGACTCAGCAACTTCAGTTTAGGCAACTATACATGACATACAAAACACTTAGAAATTACATTATTTAACAATTGTCAGTGAAAGTGGTATTTCTCCATATGCAGTCTTACGTGATGTTCACTTTTTTTTTTTTTAATAAGGAAACTGAAGACCAGAACATATAATTTGAACAATTCAGTGCTGGAGAGGCTCAATCCCAGGTTTTTTACTTTAAATCCCATGCTGTGCAGTGCTAAGTTGCTCCAGTGGTGTCCGACTCTTTGTGACTCTATGGACTGTAGCTTGCCAGGCTTCTCTGTTCATGGGATTCTCCAGGAAAGAATACTGGAATGGGTTGCCCGGCCTTCCTCCAGGGGATCTTCCCAACCCAGGGATCCAACCCACATATCCTGACGCTCCCGCACTGCAGGCGTATTCTTTACAGCTGAGCCACTAGGGAAGCCCCCTTTGGCCCATATATTGCTTGAAATACAGACACAATGTCATACCCCAAACATCACTGTTCTCAATTCGCTGCTCTAATAGGCAGCCTTTCCTCTTCAATAGCTTTCAGCTGCAATTACAATAAAATCCAGTCGTCTTTGTCTTCCTAGGGCCTGGGGAAATGGGCCCTTACTTGCTTACACACTCACCTCTTCAGTATCATGGCAGACTCCTCTTTGCACCACAGATTCCCTGGCACTATGGACTCCACTCCGTTCCAATAGCCAAGTTCCTTCCTACCACAGGTCTTTTGCATAGCCATTTTCTCTGCCTTAATTCTCCAGGGCATTTCTCAGATTACTGGCTCCTTCTCATCCCTCAGATGGATCTTTCCCGACCACTTTTTTTTTTCAAACTATCCTGGCATTTGCTCTCCCAGAATTCTGTTCATAGCCTTTATAGCATGTTTCTCTCAAGATCTCATGAGTATTCACTGTCCCTCCTTTTCCCACTAGACTGTCAACTCCAGTCTAGAGAGCAGACCTTTTCTGTTTTCCTCACCAGTGTGTCCCCTCGGTTTTTGAGTTTCAGTGAATGTTTGTTGATTGACTGAATACAACAAAAGGAATGGAGATAAGAAATAAAGCTATAAATCCGGTTAGTAGAAGGGGTTAAAGACTATTCTGCACCATTTAGGAAAGTTGACTTGAAACCTTTTAGGGTCCTATTTCTTCTTTTTTCCACGTAATATTGAACATTGAGTACTTTCAGGTACTATGTTAAGCACTTCACATGTATTATACCATTTAACCTTCTGAGCAACCCAGTAGCAGTAATCAACCTTTATTATCCTCATTTTTCAGAGGCAACTTGCCAACAGCCATTCATGGTGGCACCATAGCCGGGTAGTAAGTAGGCCATAACCCATTAATCCAATGTAACCTACACACCTTCGGTCAACAATTGGTGTTTCATCAATGTACTTTTCAGAGAACCCTCCTGAATTCTCTATTTTACCTGACCTGCAGTATCTTGGTACCGAAACCAACTAGGAGGTGGTTGCTAACCCCTGAGGGGGTTTCCTGGGGAATCTGAGTGCCGTTTGTTGAGGAGCTGCCGCTCAGGCAGACGCCACGAGCTCCGGCTAGCCAACGTCTGCACTACTGGGACTGCTGGGGAGGAAGGAGGAAACAGGTCAGTTGGCCCATGACGGATCCTGACCCTCGCTGTGGTGAAAGGGGAAGGGAAAGTGTGTGTCGCCCAAGCTCGCTTCGGTTCCACGCGAAGGGGAACCACAGCGCACTTCCCCAACTCCACTGCGCGTCACGAGAGAACACTGCTCAGCTCCGCCCACCTTCTACGCCTATCGCGTATCCGGCGCTAGGACCCCGCGACCCTCAACGCGTCCCTGCACCG
The DNA here is from genome assembly GCF_002263795.3 of Bos taurus. Lineage (NCBI taxonomy): Eukaryota > Metazoa > Chordata > Mammalia > Artiodactyla > Bovidae > Bos > Bos taurus. The sequence goes on along the minus strand of NC_037337.1, from coordinate 12,675,119 downwards.
CCCCCTCGAGCAAGGGCCTGGTCCGCTATTGGCGCTAGCAGGCCGCGATCCCCGCCTCCGTCCCCTCCGTCACTGTCAAGATGGCGCCGGTCGCAGCGGCGGCGGCCGCGGCGGCTGGAGCCAGAGCAGGAGGCGGAGGCAGCGGCGGCCGCGAGGGGAGGGGGAGTCCCGTCTGACTGAGACGGCAGGCCTGGGCGGGCGGGGGTGCCGCGCAGGGCGGAGCGCCGCTGGGGATGAGCTAAGCGGGTTCGGAGCGCCGCGGCATTCAGCCCCTCGTGTCCCGCCACCGCTGAGTGGACGCCGCACCGCTCTCCAAGCTCGACCCGCTTCTCGAGCGGGAGCCAGCGGTGAGGTGAGTGCGGGGGCGGCGGCGCGGACAGCGGTGGCATGTGGAGCTGTCACTGCCCGGAGCGGTGACAGCCGTGGGCACTGGAGCGGGGCCGGCTGGGCTCGGAGATGTGGCGTGGATGGCTGTGACCTCCGCTCGGGGGCTTCTCGGAGCCTGGCTGTCCTTCGCTAGCTGGGTCGGCTCCGGGTGGCGCGGTGGTGCTGAGAGCAGCACCCGCGCCGCTGCGTCGGCAGCTGGGGGTCTCCTGTTTTCGTTCGGGATTTTCTATTCCGGGCTGGCCTGGGGCTCCTGTTGGGGGATGGGGGCGGGGGCGGTGAGAGGGGAGGTCCTGGAACTGGGATTTTGACAAGCTCGTTACGTAAGACGGAGGTGGCCTCACGGAATCCCACCTGCTCGACGTTTTAAACAGGCGGCAGCTGGAGCCTGGCGGGCCCCCAGAGGCCCGATTTTCCTCGCGGGGGTCTGCCTAGCCTATCTCGGCCAACGTGAGCCTGCTCACCGTCCAAGTTGGCCAGTTTGGGGTTTTTCCCCAGTCTTTTTTTTTGAGGAGGGGGGGGAGCGGGGAGGTGATAAACAATTCCTGGTCGCCACCATTCCCTTTGAAGTTTACCGCTTTCTAGGGGGAGGAGGGAAAAAAAAGCTTGTGACCTAAAACTGGGTCGCAGCAACGACTTTTCATTATCATGCTTTTAAATGATAGATGCACTGAAAGATTTTTGTTATTGTTCCAGTGTGCTTTTAATTCAAACGTATGGTTACGCCTGGAGCCATAGAGAGAAGGGTTTTTGTCTCATAGGACAGTTATTTCTTGTTTGCAACAGCAGGATAGGCATCAGTCAACAGGCATGTATTTATCTGGGAAGAAAACGCGTGTCAGCTAGCTAGAGACCCGTAAGGGCAGGAATTGTACTACTCCGTGAATATGTTATTCTTTAAAATATTATCCGTTAATGACAATAATAATCCAAGTTTAAAAGAAGCAATTTTACAAGATTACAAGCTGTTGTTTGGTGTACATAGTCTCTTTCTATTTTCTGCTTGCCCTGGTCTACCTTTTCTCTCCTGTTGGGTGAAGGAGGCGGAGACACCTGTGAACAGCTTAGCCCAGGCTACATTAATCTATTGTAGTGCATTTGAGATTATTGTAAAAAGTAGTCTCTGGGGGACCTAAGATTGGGTAATAAATAAGGACTCTTGGGCAAGTTATACAGTTTTATGTTTAGATACTAGGCTTTCAGCTTTTGAAAATCTAAGTATACAAGATTTCTGAGATATTTGCACCCCTTTTGAACTTGTAATGAAACAAAAAATTGTTATTAGGCCTCTTTTATGGGAACTTTGTTTTGTTTTGGCCAGAATTAAACATTTTGGGTAGCTTTTACCTCATTTTCACATTTTCTCTTTTTGAACTGCAGCTCTCAGTAGGTTCCAGAATAGCATTATATATTATCATCATCGTCATCATTATACTACTGTATGTTACATAATTTTCTTTTTCTGAATGATTAAGCATAGACTTAACTTCATTGTAGAATTTTATAAGAATGTATTTGTTAGGAAAGTTAATTGCTCTTGACAGTAGCCCAGTACTGGGAATAAATAATAAGTAAAATTTGGCCTCAGTTTTAAATTTATGTACACAAAGTTACACTTTTGAAAATTGGTTAAGCAGTATAAATTTTATGTATGTGCAAGAGAGCCAAGCAGGTGATGCTGATTTGTTCTGAACTTTTCCACATGAGTTAACACTGGCTTAAATGGTTATTGATTCTTAAGCTCATGGAGCTGTTGACCTATTTATGGCAACTCGAATAAAATTTGGAGTAATTGGGAGGCTGTGAAAAGAAAGAGAGTGCATGACATTTTCTAATTCGTTCAAAAAGTAATAAAAATATGGAAGAATTATAAAAGAAAGCTATTTTTTCATTGAGTGATACTAGTTAACGTTATCTTTTGTTTGCAGAATTTTTCAAGTCATACTTACTATTTATGTGCTTAGATTAAGCACCAATACAGAGATGTTTGATATATTACAAGTATTATATCTTATTTATTCATCTTTAAATTGATGGTTCATTATTATAAGTGGAAAAAGAAGTGGCTGTAGCAGACAGAAGTAACTGTAGCAGAGAAATTAACTTGTTATTCTTGTCCTCTCTGATATCAGAGAATTATTTTGTGGAAATTTTTCCTTGTTCCTACCAAATGTGGAAGAAGAAAATGAAGAAAAGTCAATAAAAATTTCTTTTCTTACTTGTTTGTTCAGTGTCCTATTGATTATTGCTCAGTAGAAATTGTGGGGGCAAGTCAAGTACTCCATGCTTTATTACTGTGTATCATAATTATCACTTTGAATTCTAAAATAGCAATGTAGAGCTTTATATATAAGAAGGGATTAATTTATATAGTATGTTACTATAATAGTGAAAAATCTGTAAGTTAAAATGCCATATACTAGAGGATTAGTAAAATTAATGGCAGTTAATCTGTGTGGTAAATGCAATTATTAAAAGTCATATTTTTAAAAAAATTTACTAACATGAGAAAGCACAACATAATCTTGAGAGAAAAATAGGAATAGAAATTATTGTGTTATTATTTTTTATATATCATAGATATGGCAAAATGATTTTCAGGAAATGCATACAATATTAAAAGACATTATCTCTGGATGATAGGATTTTAGGTAATTTCTATTTTAATGTTTGCATTTTGTTCTCACTTCTGAATAGTATTACTCTAATAATCACTAAAATGAAATCAATATATTTTCAAGAGTCATAGGAGAAAATCCTGAAAATCCCATATAACCACTGCCCCAATAGAGACTACCTTATGCCTCTTTATTAGCAAACTAACTTAGAATATGGTGTTTATGCAACACACACAAATAATGGAAACAGCTAGTAATACAGGTGAAGGCATTCTCTTAGCTACCCGCACCAGCCTGATAACAGTTTTCCATATATGGATGCTCCTATTACTGCACATTGTTACCCTCCAACCTTTTTTCTATTTGTGTCTTAACCCTCACTATTCTGTGTTGCCAGTGCCACCAACTGATGAACAGTTTGACTCAAGTCTTTTCTTCATTACCACATCAGTCAGTAGGCAGCAGGTTTTCGAATGTTTATGAGGTACCAGGTACTTTGGTAGTCATTGAGAATACCAAGGTGAATGAATGAAACATGGTTTCTGACCTCAAACACTGGTAGAGAAAACCCTATCTTTTCTTTCTGGTTCATCAGTGCATATAGTGTGCTCTGCTTTTTCTGTCTCACTGCCTGGCTCATCAGGCAGTATCTTTTTTCCTGGTGATTACATCCTCTTTTTAACTTTATGGGAAAATATGTTCTGCGTTCCAGACAACCAATTTACAAGTAAATTTTTGGAATGTTACTTGATTGTATGTTGGGAAATCTTAAGTTTAGAAGGACTGCACATATGTTTATCTATGGCTGCTGTTATTTGTTAAAGTATGTGACAATTTCTTGGGACTTTCTTTTTGCTTCCTTTTCAAAACCACAAACAAGTAGAAAGCAGCAGAAAAAAAGAGAAAGATATTAAGGGAATTTTCCTGCTAGTGCTATATGTACTTCATTTTCATTGAGAATAGTGAGTCATCAAAATGTAAGAAATACTGTTTCTGGTATGTTAAGTTTGTCTCTTTTGAGCCATATAAAAATGCATTTTCCTTATGTATGTTAAAGTGTATATACATACATACACTCCCAGTTTAGCTGTTGGCATTTCCAAATAAAAGCTGAAATATGGAGATTGGAAATTTGTTACATTTATTTTTGTTAAAATACTGTTTTATAGGGGAGACATTTTGATTTTGAAAAGTTTAAAAAATACAGAAAATTCCCCAAAGTAGTGGACAACACACATACTCACCATAGAAAATTTGACATCTCTTTCATTTTTGCTTGAGATACACACTAAATGCTAAAATTTCAATGTTGAACTTTATACTTTACCTGAACATTGCTGATGAAAGGTCTCTTCTTTTCTCCCCAATTTCATCCTCTTTCTTTCTCTCCTTATCTCCCCTCCCAGAGGCAGTTGTTGTGATGAATTTGATGCATATTCTTCCAGTTTACCTTTCAATAAACTATATATATGTGTGTGTGTGTAGTACATGACATTGTTTTTGATGCTTTTGAAGAGTGTGGACTTTGGAGCCATAACTTTCTAGGCTTGAATCTTGACTCTGCGACTTAATAGTTTTGTGACCTAAGGCAAGTTTAAAAATTTTTTCCATGCCTCAGTGTCCGCATCTATCAAATCTAGATAATAGAAATATTTACCTCATAAGGTTGTAAAATTTAAATGAGGTGCTTTTTAATTTTATATTTAAGCTGCTTAAAACTGCCCTGGTAAATTTAGCCAGCTATTAATCCAGTTGTGTCATGGTATACACACTTTGAAACTTGCTTTCTTTATTTTACTTTTTTCCCCCTCAGTTCCTGTTGGCACTGTAGGTCTAGTTCATTTGTTTTTGACTGGTTTGTAGTGTTCCATTGAATAAATGTACTGGAGTTGGTCATTTCTGCTGTTGATAAACATTTAGAGTGTTTTCATTTTTTATCTATTATTAATAGTGCCTCATGAAATCCTTGTATCTTCAAGCAACATACCAGAGTTTCTCCAGGTCATATACCTGATTGTCAAATTGCCTGGTCTTAGAATATACATTTTTCCCTCTTTCCCCCATGTTTATGGAATACTGACTTTTTCTATTTGTCCATATCCTTACCAGTAGTTGGTGTTGTCAGACTCTTGGACTTTTCCAATCTGATTGGTGTGACATGGCATTTCATTTGTATTCTATTTCATCTTTTCTTATGGTTGGATATTTTTGATTATCTCTTCAGTGATTTGCCTATATCTATCCTTCACACATTTTCTACTGGACTTTTTGTTACCCAAGTTGTGAATTTTGAATTTTAATATACTGTTATTAGTGAACTCCCAATGTGCTTTCTTAAAATACATATGGTTATATTCCTCTCCTTCTGAGACTATGAGGAAATGTCTCAGTAATGTACAAGTGAATATATTTTGAGTAGAACTACTTAAACTTCGTGGACTTCAAAAGCCAGGTGGAATTTTTATTAATTAGTACCACAATTTTTATTCTAAAGTTTGAGTGGCTTCCTACTTAGAGGAGAGTTTTCTGCTCCTAAAGTGCTTTATCAACTAAGGAATAAAAACATGCACATATGAAATGACTTTAGGCACTTTCATATACTATATTATAAACTGTTTTTTGACGTTGAGATTGCTTTACATAGTAGCAACTGTATTTCTCATTTTGTCCAACCACTTATACATGACTTAAAGGACCAAAATCAGTCTGGTTAAGGCAATTACTTCCCTGCTATTATTATTAATTAATTTAAATAAACTTTTAATTTTATCAGTGGGGTAACTTTCCATTTACAGAGAAGCTTCAGGGGGTTACCACACTCCCCACACCCAGTTTCCCGTATTGCTAACATCCGACATTTCTGTGTTACCTTGTCACAGTTAAGGAACCAACACTGGAACATTGCTATTAACCAAAGTCCATTATTTATTATTCATTAGTTTTTACCTAATGTCCTTTTTCAGTTCCGGAATCCCATCCAGATGTTTCCTTTGGCTCCTCTGTGCTATGACAGCTTCTCAGATTTTCCTTGCTTTTGATGACCTTGCCAGTTTTGAGGATTATGGGTCAAGTATTCTGTAGAATGTCTCTCAATTTGGGTTTGTCTGATGTTCTTCTTGTAATTAGACTAGAGTTATGGGTTTGTGGGAGGATGACTGCAGAGCTAAAGTGCCATTCTCATGTCATACCAAGGGCACCTGTATCAGTATGACTTAACCACTGGTGTTTTTACCCTTGTTCACCTGGCTGAGGTCCTGCCTGCCAGGTTTCTCTACTGTGAAGTTTTTCCATATGCTACTTTTTAGGAACAAGTAACTAAGAGCAGACCATACTCAATGGGAAAGTTAAGGTGGGAAGTTAAGCTCCAGCTCCTCCAGGGGTGAGTATCTACAAAATTATTTGGAATTCTTCTTTAAAGGAGATGTTCCTTTTCTCCCCCATTTTTTAATTTTATCATTTTTATCAGTGTGGACTCATGGATATTCATTTCTAAATTTGAGTTATACTCCTATACTGTATTCTGTTGCTCAAGTTATTCCACCTCTTTCTGGTTGGTTCCTGTAACCAACAGGACAGAAACCACTGTTGTTTTGAGCCCTTTTGTACTTTCTGGCACTACAAAATTCTCCAGGCTAATCTTTTATATTCCCTGCCCCAGCCCTATAATCAATCATTTATTTAAGGATCCTTGGTTACTTTTATTAGAGAAGGGTATTAGAAACCAAGATTTGGGCACTGGGTATGCTCATTGCTGTTGGGATATCGTTACTTTTAGACCTCAGTGTACAGACTTAGGATATATATGTATGTATACTAACCCATGTACACAAATATATAACTTTTTTTTACATATGTACATCTGTTTCTGTATGAAGCTAAGCATAAGTTCATACTAATATCTTTTTGACATTACTTCAGTACCACATGGTTCATCCTAGCCTTACCCCCTTGGTTATTTGTGACCTTATTCTCCAGAAATGAAGAACCTGGTTTTCACCATCCGCTGTCACTTACTTGTTTGTTCAGTCTCATTGTACATGTATAGTTTCATAATTGTTAATCATATCCCAGTGAGAAATGACTTTACCAACTAGTGAAGTTTAATCTTTTTTTTTCCCTTAAATCTTTTTATCTTTTAGAGTTCCTAGTCAAAATACTGTTTTCAAAGTTACTTAGGTCAGAACTTTTCAGGACCTTCTTTTCTCTGTTCTACATATTTTAGTTTTGCTTTTTATAGGCTGATCTAAATTACATAGTAATTCTATATATAACTTATCAAAAATTTCCCTTACTTATTAAAGAACCTTAACTCTTTTTTTTTTTTCCTCTCTGACTTCTGTGGCCAGAAAAATTCTCTTTTATGAAAGTAACACTTCCTGAGGCTTAGTCAGAACAGTACTCTTTCTTTTGGTTATTGGTTGATATATTTATGATTTGGACTCAGAGTTATTACAACTTCAAATATCTTTAATAGTACATTTTGAAAAATTCAGTTCAGTGGCGCATTAAGATCCTTGCAAGTAAATAAATATATAATAATATGAGTGCTCAGAATTTACCTGTATTCTTATAATAATTTTTACATGGATTAGCTCATTTAATTCCCTCAAGAAGTCTGTGAGGTAAGTACTTTATTATTTTGCTCCTTTAAAGATGAGGAGATTAGGGCACTGAGAGATTTAGCAACTTGTCCAGGGTCACATAGCTAGTAAATGGCAGAACTGCAGTTTGTATGCAGCCAGTCTGATGTGGAGCCTACACGCTCAATCACTTTGCTGTATTACCTCTAAATAAACAAGAAAAGTTGAAAGTATCATTAGAGTTACAAAGAAAGTAAAACATCATGATGTGAGAGAATGATTGAGAGGGTCCTTAGGGTACTTCTTAGGGAAGCCCTCTCTTAGTAGATGATATTTGACAGATGAGAAAGAGCTTAATGTGAAGAGCTGAGGAAAGCATGACTCTTCGGGGAGAACATCAAGTGAAAAGCCTTGCCATATAAAGGAGTTTGAAATAAGAACAGAAAGGTGCCCCGTATGGCTGTGTGTAGTGAGCTTGAGGACCTGTGTCATTACTTATAGGAGAGGTTCCATGTAGTAAGTCATTTAGTGCTCAAAGTAACCCACTGCCTCAAATTTATAGATTAGAAAATTGATAACAATCTACATTGGTTCAAATTACATCTTTTCTGTACTCTACTCTTCATCCCACTGCAGTCTAATTTCTACTTCTTACATCACTAAACTTGTTGTTGCTAAAGTCACCAAGGAGAGTAATGCTGTTGGTCACTTTCTCAGAATCAACCCCTTGACTGCCACTTCTGTTAATGCTGCCCTCTTCTGTTAATCCTAGAGCTTCTCAGTGTGTTGATCATTCCTTCTGAGGGTTTGCCTTCCTCTGCCTGTCCCAAAGAAGTGGTGGTCCCAGGGTTAGTCAGCTGCTCTTAGCCTTTACAGTAAGCAAGCCACGTTATCCCTGTGGTTTTCCAGTATTAATATTGTTCCAAAGCATCAGAGATTCTTAGCTAACTGCTTATGTATCTTCACTTCAAACTCCATTTGTCCAAACTGTACTTATTTACCTGTCTAAAGTTTTTCTTTGATCTGTTGTTTTTCAGAAACGTCTTGACTATTGACTTCATCATCCAAGAAACTTGAGAGTCTTTCATGTTTCTCCTTTCTCTTGTTGCATCCATTCATGTACTATGCATTCTGCTGATTTTACCACCTAAATATTTTTTCAATCAATCATTGCCCTAGTATTCCTGTTCTAACCACTGCCTTATTAGGAACGCTTCTTTACCTTCTCACTGGTTTTCCTGTCTTTGGTTTTATCTCTGTGAAATTCATGTCAGAATTGCCAGACTAGTAGATCTAAAACACAGTTAGAAAATTCTTTTTTAACATCCGATTGTCAACTGAATAAAGGTTGAACTGTTTAGCAGGTCATCAAGTCTCATCATGATTTGAGACTGGTTCTTACCAGAAAAGGCAATGGCAGCCCACTCCAGTACTCTTGCCTGGAAAATCCCGTGGATGGAGGAGCCTGGTAGGCTGCAGTCCATGGGGTTGCTAAGAGTCAGACACGACTGAGCGACTTCACTTTCAATTTTCACTTTCATGCATTGGAGAAGGAAATGGCAGCCCACTCCAGTGTTCTTGCCTGGAGAATCCCAGGGACGGGGGAGCCTGGTGGGCTGCTGTCCATGGGGTTGCCCAGAGTCGGACACTATTGATGTGACTTAGCAGCAGCAGCAGCTCTAATCTTAACTCTTTAAATTTCTGCTTTCCATTTTCCACTCAGCTGTATAAAACTGCCTTTTGAAGATTCCTTGAATGTACATGCTATTTCTGAATTGATTCCCATTGCTTATTAGTCCTTCTGCTTGGAATGACTTCATTTTCTTCTTCCCTTTTCTTTTTGCCTGTGTAACTCCTCTGAATCTTTTAAAACTCAGAGTAGGCTTTACTTCTGGAAAGCCTTCTCAGACCCATGCTCTTTTTAAAAAAAATTTTATTGGTATATAATTGATTTATAATCTTGTGTTAGTTTCCTCTGTAGAGCAAAGTAAATCACTTATACATATAGCCACTCTTTTTAAGATTCTTTCCCTGTATAGGTGTCGAGTTCCCTATGTATACAGTAGGTCCTTGTTAGTTATTTTGTTTATAGTAGTATGTGTATGTCACTCCCAATCTCCCGATTTATCCCTTTCCCCCTTTCCTTCTTGGTAACCATAAGTTTGTTTTCTATATCTGTGACTTTGTTTTGCAAATAAGTTTATTTCTATCGTTATTGAGTCCACATATAAGTAATATCGTATGATATTTCTTTCTCTGACTTCGCTTAGTACAGTCATCTCAAGGTCCATCCATGTTGCTGCAAATGGCATTATTTCATTCTTTTTTATGGCTGAGTAATATTCTCTTGTTATGTAAGTATCACATCTTGATCCATTCATCTGCTGATGGACATTTAGGTTACTTGCATGTCTTGGCTATTGTAAATAGTGTTGCTATGAACTTTGAGTTATGTATCTTTTCAAATTAGACTTTCCTTCAGGTGTATGCCCAGGAGCAGGATTACTGGATCATATGGTAGTTCTATTTTTAGTTTCTTAGGGAATCTCCATACCGTTCTTGATAGTGGCTGGACAAATTTATAGTCCCAACAGTATAGGAGGGCTCCCTTTTCACTCTACCCTCTTCAGCATTTATTATTTGTAAACTTTTTGATGATGACCATTCTGACTGATGTGTGGTGATACTTCCTTGTAGTTTTGATTTGCATTTCTCTGGTAATTAGGTATGTAGAGCATTTTTTTTTTTCATGTGCTTTTTGGCCATCTGAATGTTGTCTTTGGAGAAATGTCTATTTAGATCTTCTGCCCTTTTTTTTTTTTTTTTTTTAACATAGAGCTGGATGAGCTGCTTGTGTATTTTGGAGATTAATACCTTGTTGGTTGCTTTGTTTGCAAATATTTTCTCCCATTCTGTGGGTTGTCAGGCCCATACTCTTGTCTAGATTATCAAGTTCCTTCTGAAATAATCTGTTAGTAACTGTGTTATATCTCAAGCAAATATAACAGCTTCTTGCACAGAGAAGACACTCAGTTAAGAATTTAATGAATGAATTATTTTAGTATTGGAGAGGCAGTATAAAGTAGTTGATCTAGACCCAAACTGTTTCAGATTAAAACCTGGCTTTGCTATTTGACTACCTATTATGTGTCTGTACCTCAGTTTCTTTCCTTTTGTAAAGTGAGGGTAATTATTCATAAGATTGTTGTGAAACTTAAATTTGCTGCTGCAGGTAAAGCATTTAGAACAGTGCCTGGCGCTTGTTCAGTGTTCACTAAATAATCTGTTGTAGTCATTGCTGTTCTTCAGATGTTTTAATTTATGTATTCAAGTCCCCCCACTATCCTAGAATTATCGAATGAATGAACAAACCATGTAATCCTGGTTTTTAAAATGAAAGATAAATTCCTAGCTTTTGAGAACGTTTTGGCAAGCTGACCATTAGTCTTTCTGTTAGCTCTAGCATTTGGTGTTCTGTCACAGATTTTAAATTGGCATTAATGATAATCAGCATTTCGTAATTGTTCTATTTCATTAGTTATTTAAATTCCAGCACACTTTTTTAAAACTTATTAATAATTATTTTACACTTAATCTTCATATAGTCTGTTCTGTAGCATTAACCAGCCTCTCCTATTATGGATTAAGGTGTGAGCGTGGTAGCTCTGCTGATACTGTGCTTTTTCTTAATTTGGGAGTTAAACTGAAGTATGTTGCAGAGAAAGATTGAACAACAGGGCAGAATGGGGAAATTGGAAAAATTCCCACTTCAGAGTCAAACGTGCAGAGTATTCCTTCATTACTAGACTTCAATTCTCAGAATATTGGACAATCATAATCAAATGTCAGTAAGTACAGTCTGGAAGCAGTATAAGTCATTAAAAATGATCAATACCTCTTCCTGCTTCCATTATTGTAAACAATTGGGACTTGTTTACTTAAAATCTTTTTTATGGCACTCACTGTTTAATTTTTCATAAGCTTTTCTTTTACTCTAATGTCTCATTTTCTTCTCAATACCCAGAACTGTCTATGTAATCTTGACAGATTTGATAGAAGTACTGGTGGTTTTGGTTTCTTTTATCTCTGAACTTTCTATATGTCTGTAGATTTTCCCCATCTTGCTAAATCTTGATTATGTGAAACTAGTCAGTTTTTCTTATAAATATTTGTTTTGAACAGTAGAAGTTACCACTATTCATTCTTTTTTGTTTCCTCTTTTTTAATTTGGAGGATAATTGCTTTACAATATTATGTTGGCTTCTGCCATACATCAACATGAATCAGCCACAGGTATACATATGTCTTCTCACTCCTTCATTATCCCTTTGAAAATTGTTTCTAAACAAACTCATTTTTTTTTTTAATCTGAGTTGCTAAAGGAATCTTCTTACTGATAAACTAATTTCAAAGAAAAATATTAGTTTTTTTTTTTAGAAGTTAATGGCGTATAATGATTGTGCTCCTGACTGTTCTACTTCCTTTTTTATTATTTTTTAAGATCACTGTCTTCTACCACTGAGCATTATAGATGGATGGGGAAAACGGTATACTGATACTTAGGTTTGTTAGATAGGACTGGCTATTATCATCACCAGACATATTCCCATCCCCTTTTTGTTCAGAATTGTAGTAAGTGGTATTATTTCTCTTTATAAAATAATTTGTTCTAATAAGCTCTAAGATACTCCCTCTTAATCTTTTTTTTTTCCCCTGAACTTTGAAATAGAATTTTCTTCATACTGACCACTGTGCTAAAGTTGGATTTATAGGTTGTTGTTTGAGCCTGTTGTGGTTGGTGAATATTCTTCATTTTCTTATGCTGAGAAATGCCTGAAGATACCAATGTAACAGCCATTTTTAACAAAGTTGTGTTTTTTTTTTTCCTCCTGTGGTTAACTGTCATTTTGGTATTTCTGCTTGACCTCTTCTTTTTCGAGGTTTTAAAAGAAAATTTCTTTTCTTTGTAAATATTAGAAACCAAATTCAAACTAATTTACTTTGAAAAGGAAATTAGTGCTGATGGGAAGGATACTAGGGCTTTCACAGTACTTTCAAGGTAGAAGTATTAAGTATTAATATTACTGCCAGGCTTTTGTGAGGGGGAGGGGACTCAGAAATTGGAAACTCACCAGTAACTTAGAAAGCTATTTTCTTCCCACCCTGGGGCAGCATGATCTCTTCTGCTTCCCCCAGCTTGTCTGCTTCATTTTTCTGTCTCTGCATGTTGTCTTTTACCACTGCGCATGGCTGAGCGAGTCCTCTAACTCTTAAATTCATATATTCACTCATGGTTCTGTGATCCCATTCTAAACCCTGGGAAAAAGTCCAGTTTGAGGCAGATGTCTGTGTCTGGTCCAATCAGCTGTGGCTGATGAAACCAAGATTTCAGAGAACATTTCAGTCCTCATTTTTATAGTAGAGGAGTAAATGCAGGGCATACAACTCTCAGGGAAGAGGGATGTAGGTTCATGGATATCCCCAAACGTGGTGATTGCAAAGGAATAGTAAATAATGTGAAATAAAATTAAGGTTTTTTTGAAATAAAAAAGAGACAACTCATTAGCTTTATGTAGTAGAAAAGAACTTAAAAGTTATTTCATCCCAATCCATATTGTGAAAGCTATCAAAATATCTCCCCGTTTCAAAATAGGAACCAGTGGAACTGATGTTTTTAGTTTCTGCATACAGAATTTGAAGTTTGAATCATGCTATTTCCTGAACACAAATAGTCTTATATTAATATTTTTATTAACACAGTGTGTCATTTTCTATTCAACAAGCGTTTACTGACTGCCTGTCCTTTTTCAGGGACTGTGCTAAAACAGATGATTACAGAGATAGAGATGTAATGTTGCCTGCCTTCTCTCAATTTCTAATCTAGTTGAGAAGAGTAGATGTTCAAAGAAACAATGATAGTATTAATGTGATAATTATAATACAGATATGTACAGGATGGTCTTGAAGTGTAAGAGAATGATAGTCTCTCCTGGGGAGCAGGATTAGGAAAGGCTTGAAAGAGCAGGTCTCACATATTACACAGGAGCTGGCCGTCTGAACAGGAAAAACTGAATTTACAAAGGTGGTATGGAGTTTGGTATAGCTGAAGTGAATTTTACAGCATTCAGTTTAATGCAGCTGAAATGAAAACTTATTTTTTCATATCTATCCTTCAGTTCAGTTCAGTCACTCAGTCGTGTCCGACTCTTTGCAACCCCGTGAATCGCAGCACCCCAGGCCTCCCCGTCCATCACCAACTCCCGGAGTTCACTCAAGCTCATGTCCATCAAGTCAGTGATGCCGTCCAGCCATCTCATCCTCTGTCGTCCTCTTCTCCTCCTGCCCCCAATCCCTCCCAGCATCAGAGTCTTTTCCAATGAGTCAACTCTTTGCATGAGGTGGCCAAAGTACTGGAGTTTTAGCTTTAGCATCATTCCCTCCAAAGAACACCCAGGGCTGATCTCCTTTAGAATGGACTGGTTGGATCTCCTTGCAGTCCAAGGGACTCAAGAATCTTCTCCAACACCACAGTTCAAAAGCATCAGTTCTTCGGTGCTCAGCTTTCTTCACAGTCCAACTCTCACATCCATACATGAGCACTGGAAAAACCATAGCCTTGACTAGACGGACCTTTGTTGGCAAAGGAATGTCTCTGCTTTTGAATATGCTATCTAGGTTGATCATAACTTTCCTTCCAAGGAGTCAGCGTCTTTTAATCTCATGGCTACAGTCACCATCTGCAGTGATTTTGGAGCCCAAAAAAATAAAGTCTGACACTGTTTCCACTGTTTCCCCATCTATTTCCCATGAAGTGATGGGATGAGATGCCATGGTCTTAGTCTTCTGAATGTTGAACTTTAAGCCTTCACTTGATAGTAAATACTTCTTTTTTAAAAGGAGGATTGTAGATTTTTAGAATAATAAAATTCTGAATTTGTATTGTAATGTCACTTTTGGAAATGAGCTTTTACTGATCATTTGCTTTCAGCCTCTTTTATCAAATTTTTTTAAGAGTGGTTGGTTGATTAGTTGACTTACATAGTGATTTTTTTTTCCTCTTCAAGCATAGAACTTTATGCAGTGGATGACTGAAATGCGAGGGCTTATAAAACTTATGAAGATCACAGTTTTTATAAAAGTGAACAGTGAAAACAATGCATAGCCCAAGCCTAGTATAATTTTAAAAGACAAAGCTCTGAGAATGACCTATGTCAGCACTGAAACTTTGTAATTTTAAAGGAAAAAGCATACACACAATATTTTTATAAAATATTTTACATCAGTTGTTTTTCTCCTGTGGTGTTTGTACCTACCTTTAAGCAAAAGTAGTGTGAGCAGTTGGCAGGACACTTTTTGCTTCATTACACTGATCAGTTGGTTAACACGTTTACTTCTCTTTTCAATTCCTTTATCCACTCATTCATGACTCCTATACCACGCCTATCACAGACAACCAACCAACCAAAAAAAAAAAAAAGAACCAAATTCACAGGTCCATAGTTGACTGTTCTGAGAAGTGACTGATACAGGTGAAAAAGAGAGAAAAGATAGTTGTGGTGAAAGCAGAAATGGTGGGTGTGTGTGTTTTGAGTATAAAGTTTATTTTCCTGTAGCAAGCTCAAAAGTTTGTGACCTGTCACCCAGATCACAAATTGTAACTGTTTCTCATCGCCTTCCACAAATTCTTCAGTTCGCCTTTTGTCACTTGTATCCTTCGAAGGAAGTGATGAGCAAAGAAAAGGCAATACGACTCTTGTTGCTCCTTTTGTTTGGAATACTCTTCTCTCTCCTATTACCCTACTCATATTTCACAATTTAGATAACTCTTTTCTGACTCTTAAAGCCTAAACTATGTGTCCTTGTACTTTCTGTGATGACTTCTGTGAGAGACTTGTCACTTACAGTAATCGTCTGTTTGTTTGTCTGCCTTCTCAAGCTCCTGTAAGGCAGGGCCATAAATTATTTGTCTTTGTGTTCCCAGTGCCTGGTACAGAGCCTGGCATTTGGTAAGATTACCATTTGGGGGTTCTTGTTTGCCAACTACCGAAATCAACTTTGGTTAAAAAGAATTTATTGGAAGGATATTAGTTAGCTTACAGAAGTGACTGAAAGACTGGAGAACCAGACTCTGAGAACAAATAGGAAACCAACTAACCAACCTCAAGGCTGGACTGTGGCCAAAGTTATGCCACGGAAATGTTCTTTTCCTGTTTAAGACACCATTGACCCCTCCACAGGATATTGGGTGCCATTGTTGGAACACCACCACTGGATACTGTATGTCACTGCCCTAAGAATGACTTTTAAACTCTCCAATTTTAGCTCTATATTCACATTCTGCGTGAAAGCATCTAATCGTCCAGTCTATATACCTGGTCCCTGAATAGGGAAACAAGTTATCTGGTGGTCTTGGCTTTCATGGTTGACTCTAGGGCTTCTAAGACACACAGTGGCAGATTCTTTTAATATAGTAAAGGAGTTCTTATGCTGGATGGTCAAAAATAGAACTGACACATGTCCTTTTCAATAAACACTTGGTAGTATTTATTAGTTGAATGATGAAGAGCATCCATCATAATTTCCTGTCTCTAAACCTTTACATCATCAAGCCTTGAAGTGACTGTGATGCTACTTCTATAATTCAGAACAAAATCAATTCCAAAACATATAGATAAGCAATATCAGCAAAGTTTTGATTTCTTAAAATGATGATACCTCGTATTTAAGTAAAATTACTCAATTAAACTTTTTTTGCCATACCCTAAGCACATGTTCATTTGCTTGTATGATAAACTAACATTAGAGGTAGGATTTGAACTTCTCCAAACTAACTCCAGAGCACTTAGCTGCTCTTTTTATAGTGTTGGTATAGCAATGACTTAATTGAAACAAAACTACAATAAACTTATGTTGAGTAAGCCAAAAGTTCTTTTGGGTTTTTTTCTATAACATGTTATGGAAAACCCCAAGCAAACATTTTGACCAAGCCAGTATTGCTAAATTCAGACTAAAATTGAGGAAAATAGGGAAAACCACTAGACCATCTGGATATGACCTAAATCAAATCCTTTAGAATTATACATTGGAAGGAACAAAGAGATTCAAGAGATTAGATCTGATAGAGTGCCTGAAGAACTATGGACAGAGGTTTGTGACACTGTACAGGAGGCAGTGATCAAGACCATCCCCAAGAAAAAGAAATACAAAAAAGCAAAATGGCTGTCTGAGGAGACCTTACAAAAAACTGAGAAGAGAAGCTAAAAGCAAAGGAGAAAAGGAAAGATACCCATTTGAATGCAGAGTTCCAAAGACTAGCAAGGAGAGATAAAAATCCTTCCTCAGTAATCAATGCAAAGAAATAGAGGAAAACAACAGAATGGGAACGACTAGAGATCTCTTCAAGAAAATTAGAGATACCAAGGGAAAATTTCATGCAAAGATGGACACAATAAAGGACAGAAATGGTATGGACCTAACAGAAGCAGAAGATATTAAGAAAAGGTGGCAAGAATAAACAGAAGAACTATGCAAAAAAGATCTTAATGACCCAGATAATCACAATGGTGTGGTCACTCACCTAGAGCCAGACATCCTGGAATGCAAAGACAAGTGGGCTTTAGGAAGCATCACTACAAACAAAGCTAGTGGAGGTGCTGACATTCCAATTGAGCTATTTCAAATCCTAAAAGATGATGCTGTTAAAGTGCTGCAGTCAATATGCCAGCAAATTTGGGAAACTCAGCAGTGGCCACAGGACTGGAAAAGGTGAGTTTTCATTCCAGTCCCAAAGAAAGGCAATATGAAAGAACATTCAAACTTAGCACACAGTTGTACTCATCTCACATGCTAGCAAGTAATGTTAACTTCATGCATCACTTCATGGCGAATAAATGAGGAAACAATGAAAACAGTGAGAGACTTTAATTTTGGGGGCTCCACAATCACTGCAGATGGTGACTGCAGCCATGAAATTAAAAGACACTTGCTCCTTGGAAGAAAAGCTATGACCAACCTAGACAGCGTATTAAAAAGCAGAGATACTACTTTGCCAACAAAGTCCATCTAGTCAAAGTTATGGTTTTTCCAGTAGTCATGTATAGATTGAGAGCTGGGCTATAAAGAAGGCTGAGTGCTGAAGAATTGATGCTTTTGAACTGTGGTGTTGGAGAAGACTCTTGAGAGTCCCTTGGACTGCATGGAGATCCAACCAGTCAATCCTAAAGGAAATCAGTCCTGAATACTCATTGAAAGAACTGATGCTGAAACTGAAGTTGCAATACTTTGGCCACCTGCTACAAAGAACTGACTCATTTGAAAAGACCCTGATGCTGGGAAAGATTGAAGGCAGGAGGAGAAGGGGATGACAGAGGATGAGATGGTTGGATGGCATCACCCACTCGATGGACATGAGTTTGAGCAAGCTCCGGGAGTTGGTGATGGACAGGGAGGCCTGGCATGCTGCAGTCCATGAGGTTGCAAAGAGTCGGACACAACTGAGCAACTGAACTGACTATTTTAGAGAGATCAGAGAAATGTTTCTGCTTGCAGAAAAAGCAAGTTTTTATTTCTCAGCCATCTTACTCATCAAATATAAGGTGTTAGTACAGTCCCTTTGGAACACTGTCATTATGTACCAAAGGATACAGGATAAATGTATCCTACCACCTTTATTTGTAGGTATATTTGGAAAATAATTTGTACATGGCTTTGTAATTATTTGTAATAGCCTACCTTTGGAAATAATCCAGATGTCTGTTAACAGTGGAATGGATACATAAAATTATGATATTCTCAATGAAAAACTATACAGAAATGAAAGTGAACAAACTGTTACATATATGAGTATGACTGAATATCAGAAACAGTGTAGAGTGAAAAAAACTGGACCAAAAGAATACATCCTGTATGAATCCTTCCACCTTCCATTTATATAAAATTCAGAAACAGACAAAAATAATTCAGTGCTAGAAGTCAAAATAGTGGTTCTTTTTGGGAGGACTGAAGGGGGATTCAGGACTTCCAGTTACTGGTACTGTTCTGTTTCTTAAAGGTATATATAATGGTACTGTTGTGTTCACTTTCCTGCAGTTCTAGTTTTCTATATGTACATTATGCTTTAATTAAAAATTAAAAGTGAATAAAACCCACCTGAAACAGACTTGTGCATGGATTAGCTTGGGGAGCATGGCTCAGTGACCCCCTTAAAGTTGTATGTAAAGTTCTATCTGAATATCTATCTAAATAAGTATGTGTAGTTTAAGACAGAGAAGATTCATAGCACTAATCAGATTCTCAAAGAGGTACATTATCCAAAAAAAAGTTAAGAACCCACATTGCCAGAGCCCACATATTCAGAAGAATCATTGTTAAACATTTGTATGGGAAGCTTGTTTTTGTGGAGAAATCCTTGTCTCTGTGATTAGATCCTCTGTTTTGGACCCTATCCTCTCATACTTTCTCAAGGCTTTTACACTTATTTTTTTCTTCTTCATCTCCTTTTCCCGTCTCTGCTGGATATGCTCTTGGCATACCCCCTTAATTTTGTTCATTTCTTTAGAAAAGTCTGTGGTTGGTTCCATGTCTTCTGAAATTACCACTCCACTTTCCTGCTTCCCTCTATATCAAAACTCCTGCAAAGGTTTATATATACTTCCTCACTCTCCATTCTCTACTCAGCTCATTCTAGTTGGGCTTTCTTCTTACTAACACTTTACTGAAGTGGGTCTTCTCAGGGTCACAATGATTTGAGTTTTGCTAGGAAAAAAAGACTGAAAGTGTCAGTCGCTCAGTTGTGTCTGACTTTTTGTGACCCTGTGGACTATAGCCCATCAGGCTCCTCTCTCCATCGCATTCTTCAGGCACGAATACTGGAGTGGGTTGTCATTCCCTTCTCCAGGGGATCTTCCCAACCCAGGGTTGGAACCCAGGTTCCTGCATTGCAGGCAGGTTCTTTACCATCTGAG
Organism: Bos taurus; assembly: GCF_002263795.3. Classification (NCBI taxonomy): domain Eukaryota; kingdom Metazoa; phylum Chordata; class Mammalia; order Artiodactyla; family Bovidae; genus Bos; species Bos taurus. Next base: position 12,655,574 of record NC_037337.1, on the reverse strand, counting down.
CCACCAGAACCACCCAAGTTTTGCTGAAACCAGTGGCTAAATATCTCTTTGGGAGGAAGTGTGGCGAGGAAGCCTCAGTTATAGAGAATTGATTTAATCGTATTTCTGACTACATGGTACTCTTTCGTCCTTGACTGTGTGGGGTCCTGTTTTAATTTTATCTTCCTTTATCCTCCATCTTCGCTCCCATTCCCTTTCCCCCCAGATATCTACTTTAACATGTTTACTTAGCATGCCATCCTGGGCTTCTCTGTTGGCTCATTGGTAAAGAATCCACCTCCCAGTGCAGGAGACACAGATTCGACCAGCTGGCATCTGGGAAGACTATTCCAGGCAGAGAAAGCAGGAAGGATAAAAGGGTCCTGAGGCTGGAACACACCTGATTTATTCAAGGATCAGTAAGAAGATTGGCATGTTACCTCTAAGTGTGCTTTCTCAGAGATTTTTAGTATGCTAAACTCGTTCTATTACATCAGGAATTACTCCTACCATTTTACTCTGTGTTTTCTATTTACCCTAATTTCTTTTCTTTCTCTTTTCCAATTTTTGAGGATAAATAATTTTTTTGGTGCCAGTTTGAAAATTATGTTTTCTATTTTTATTCTAGTGGTTACCCTTTACTTATATTCTTATTTATATTTGGTGGTGTTGTTCAGTCACTAAATCCTGTTCTATATTTATATTTGTCAAATTTTTAAACATTGATTATATGTATCTTCACCCCTAAATAAGGCATGTATTTTAGTAGGCCCTCCTCTCTGTCCCCATCATGTTAACATTCTCAAGTCTTTTAATATTCAAGATTATTATGGTATATTTTTTTTCTCCTTTTCCTACCCACTTCCATTGTTTAACAAGAGTGAACCTTTTAAGTTTTGGGTTTTGTTTTTTTTCATACCATGAGGCACATGGAATCTTCCCAGACCGGGGATCAAACCAGCACTCTCTGCGTTGGGAGCACTGAGTCTTAAACACTAGATTGCCAGGGAAGTCCCCTTTAAGTTATTTACTCACTCTTTCTTGCCATATCTTATGGAGCCGCCTAGATTTATAACATTTGGACCAATATTTTGATTTTTTTTTGTTTAGCAGTTTTCATGGTAAACCATCTGAGTACTTACTTATATTCCTAAGAATGTCTTTATTTCATCCTTGTGTTTAATAGTTTAGTTATACGGAGTCACAAAGTTAGACAAGACTGAGTGACAGACACACTTTCACTTAGTTATATATTCAATTTCATTTTTTAAATGAAAATTTAACAAATATTAAGAGTAAAATCTTAATTTTAATTAAAAATATTACATTAAAATATTCCATTTACATACATTATTACTATCAATAATTAGAAACCTATAATTTTTTTTTTCTTGTAGGTGAGCTACTTTTAGGGGGGGAATTTTTAGAATTTTCTCTTTGAGATGTTCTAAGATTTCTTTAAAAAAGGGTCTAGGTATTTTTTATTATATATCAAGCTGACATATCTTTAATTTTTGGAAATTATTGGTCATTATTTCTCATTATTCTTCATTTCTGTTTCTTTCTCACCTTCTGAAAGTCCTATTATTTAGATATCAACTCTGTTTTTCCTAGCCTCCATATATGTTCACAACTAACTCTTCACAACTAATTCTTTTATTTTTTCCCTTTAGTTATACTTTATTTTTTAAAATAGTTAAAAAAAATAGTTTTAGACACAGCAAAATTGAGAAGAAATTGTAGAGAGTGTCTATGTACACCTTCCACCAACAAATACAGCTTTTCCCACTATCAGCATACCACACCAGAGCAATGCATTTGTTATAACCCATGAACCTAAGCTGACACATCATTATCAGTAGGGTTCACTCTTTGTGTTGTACATTCCGTGCATTTTAACAAATGTATAATGACATGTATGTGCCGTTATATATCATACAGGATAGTTTCACTGCCTTAAAATCCTCTGTGCTCAGGCTGTTTATCCTTTCTTCCTAACTTGCTGGCAGCTGGTGATCTTTTTACTGTTCTGTAAAAAGTTTTACTGTCATAGTTTTGTCTTTTCCAGGATGTCATATAGTTGAAATTAACACAGCACATAGCCTTTTTAGACTGGCTTTTTTCACTTAGTGATATGAAGATAAGGTTCTTCCATGTCTTTTCATGGTTTGATAGCTCATTTCATTTTAGCACTGAAAAATATTCCATTGTCTGGATGTACTAGTTAATTAATCCATTCACCTGCTGAAAGACATTTTAGTTCCTTTCAACTGTGGCAGTTACGAATAAAGCTGCTGTACACATCACAGACAGGTTTTTGAGTTTACACGTTTTCAACTCATTTGGGTAAGTACCAAGTGTGGTTGCTAGATCATATGGGAAGAGTATGCTTAGTTTGGTAAGAAATTGCCAAACTGTTCCCCAGAGTGACTATATGATTTATCTTCGATTTTCACCAGTGGTGAGTGAGTTTCTGCTGCCCCACATTCTTGCCATCATTTGGTGTTGTCAGTGTCCTAGATTTTGGCCATTTTAATAGGAGTGTGGTGATTTTTTATTGTTATTTTACTTTGCATTTTCCTAGTGATATATGATGTTGAATATCTTTTCAGATGCTTACTTGCCACGTGTATGTTGTCTTTAGTGAAGTGTCTGTTCAGGTCTTTTGCCCATTTTTTAATTGGTTGATTCATTTTCTTATTGTTTAGTTTCTCTTATTCTTTAAAACTTCCATATTTTTAAACTTTTATAATATATATTTTTAATTGCTTTATGCCTTCTTAATATCTTATTCTCATCATCTGTTCACTGATTTCACTTTCAAGTATATTGATTTTTTCTATTGTATCAAATATAATATTCAACTGTATTTATATTTATTTAATTATTAAACCTGATTTAAAATTTATTATTTTTAATACCCAGTGTTTGTAGTTGGTTCTTCATTATTCCTTATTATTTTCCTAATATCCTACTTTAGTTTCCTGAGATGGTCGTCAAGCTTGTTTAAGAAATACGTTTGGGACTCCCCTAGTGGTTCAGTGGATAAGAATCCACCTGTCAGTGCAGAGGACGTAGGTTGGATCCCTGGTTGGGGAACTAAGATCCCACATGCTGTGTGGCAGCTAAGCCCACAAGCTGCAACTACAGAACCCTGCACATCACAAGAGAGAAGCCCACATGAAGATCCTGTGTGCCAACAGCTAAGACCTGATGCAGCCAAAAATAAATATTTTTAAAAATTCTTGAACATATAAATAGTATTAAAAATTCCCCAGATACCATCTCTTCATACCTCTTTAACCATTTCTCACTTTTCTCCTTCCCATTTCTGCACTTTTTTTTTTACTCATCTTTTTTGTTACTTTTCTTGCCATATCTCTTTATCTTCTTTCATTTTCTATTTTACACTTTTCCCTGATTCTTGGTCATTCATTCTATTTCTTACCCCACCCATCTAGTTTAACTTCTCTCACTTACCTATTAACTTTTTTGGTTCATCAAAGCTCACATTCATGAATTAATATACAGGGCTCCCCCAGGAATTACTTTCTTCTCTGTCATTCTTTAATTGAAATATGGAATAGAAGAACTCCAAATTTAAAGCCATGGGAGTTGATTTATAAACTGATGTATATGGTCTTTAGGCAAGCTGTTTAACGTTTATGCCTCCATTTCTTCATTTATAAAAAGGATTGAAAGTACCCTCCTTGCTCTAAAATCCTATGATTCTGTGGTGTCTTATTCTTCACATTTTTCCTCTACTGTGCTTACCTCATTCATTTAATAAATATTTATATACCTACCATGTATTTATAACTCCTATAATTTATGTGAGGAATCAAAAGAAATAAAAGAGTTTCTGCCTTTGAATTGTTTATAGTCTGTCTGGAGAGACAAGAGGTATCTGCATATTAACCCTCAGTTATTTCCAGTCTGTTCTTCTTTCCACACCAGATTTATACTCTCAAGGGAATACCAACTACTTTATTTTTAAACATTAGTTTTACAGTCGTGTGTGTGTGTGTGTGTGTGTGTGGCTATGCCACATGAAATGTGAGATCTTAAGTTTCCCAACCAGGAATCAAACCTGTGCCGCCTGCATTGGGAGCAGAAAGTCTTCACCACTGGATCACTGAGGAAGTCCCTGCTACTTTAGTTCAAATCTAATTTCTGGGCAGGTGTTGGGGGGGTGGCAGGTTTACCCCTGAACACAGTAAAAACTCTTTTTTAAAACATTTTCTTATACATCTAGGAATCCCCGTTGCAGTCGTTCTGTGCATTCTCATGCTCAGGTGCTCAGTTGATCAATGGTGTCTGACTTTTTGTGACCCTATGGACTGTAGCCCACCAGCGTCCTCTGTCTATGGGATCCTCCAGGCTAGGATACTGCAGTGGGTTGGCATGTCCTCCTCCAGAGTATCTTCCTGACTCAGGAATCGAACCCATGTCTCCTGTATTAGCAGGCAGATTCTTTACCACTGAGCCACCTGGGAGGCCCCAGTCATTCTGTAGCATTATTTGTGCACTTGATTCTAGTCTGGATTTTATTCATGATAGGAAAATTTACCTCAGTATCAAGGAGATTGACTGTCACTGTGACTTAGTAGATGATCACTCTCTGTTTCTATCTTTGCATGTATGTATATGCCTGTGCATTTATGCTTGCATAATTATATTCAAATGTAATGTTCCAGATGGCTGAGTAAATGTGACCAGTAAGTCTTTGCACATGTATATGCTTTTTTCTCTGGTTTGTTTCTCCACCTATTTTGTAAGGGGTTATTGCTTTAGAGACTTTCTTTTCCTTTCATTGGCCCTGTATGCTCTCTGGTAAAAATATACCACTCCACAGATATATGGACAGTGTGGGGAGGGCAGGAGGGAAGTGGGCATACTTATAAAAGGGCAACACTAAGGATCCTTGGGATGGAACTGTTCTGTATCTTGAGTTGGGTGATAAGTACATGAAGCTGCACATTTAATAAAATTGTATAGAACTAAATACACACATACACACACAAATACAAGTAAAATTGGGAATATCAGAATAAGATAGAATTGCATCATTCAGTATCCCCACTATGATTATACTATGATTTTTCAAGATTTTGCCATTGGGAGAAACTGGGTAAAAATTATACCAGATCTCCATTGTTTTTTTTCAACTGAATGTAAATGTAAAATTATTTCAGAATGAAAAGTTCAATTAAAAATAACAGCAATTTAAAGAAGTATGTGCTGAAAGATAATTGAACATATGTAGCTGCTGGAAGCACTTTGAGGAGCATGACTTTCCATTTACTTCAAAGGATGTTTTACTAAATAAATTTTATGCGTTTTTTGTTGCAAGTTTTCTTATGCATGTACAGAAAGTGAAGCAATAGTGGTGATGTGTTGTCTCCATTAACAGAAGAACTTTGTAAACACTTAAATGATGCCAGTTTCACATCAGTCTCACTTTCTGTGTAATGGGAAACCAGGTAATTCTAATAATGGGTCCGTTTTTTCATACAGTTCATGGAATCAAAGTAACAGTTTTAGAAATTTCTTCTGTCAAAGAGGAAACATTTCATATTGTGAATGCTGCTGTAAATTAATCTGAAAATTTCAACATTAAAGAAAATGCTTTGTTTTTTTACTAACAAATATTTAGTGGAGCATAGGTACTTGGAAGTCATTGTCATAAAATGTTCTTACTATATAAGGAAACTCAGTGTGCAGAAAATTTGTTTGGAATTGATTATATACTACATTCATAATTTATAATTGCGTCAAACAAGCCTGATATTCTACCAATAAAATAGGTGCAGTTTTCAGATTTTTCCAGTATTTTTCATATACATTGAGTATTTCAGCTAGAACATTTTTGTGATAATCTGATGCTGAATTTAAAAATTGTTTCAGCAGATCTGTATTTACATTGTTTCTTTGCTGCCTGTCCACGATAAGATTTTATTTATTTATTTTTTATCATTACTGGATTTTTCTTTTTTTAATTTATTTCAATTAGAGGCTAATTACTTTACAAAATTGTATTGGTTTTGATTTTAGAATTATTTGAAAAATAGATGTGTACTTAGCCTCTCAGTCGTGTCTGACTCTTTGCAACCCCTTGGATGTAGCCCGCCAGGCTCCTCTGTCCATGGGGATTCTCCAGGCAGGAATACTGGAGTGGGTTGCCATGCCCTCCTCCAGGGGATCTTTCCAATCCAGGGATCAAACCCAGGTCTCCTGCATTGCAGGCGGATTCTTTACCATCTGAGCCACCACTCTATATTTACTGACTGAAGATACTCAGTGAATCTGAGGTGGAGTGGCGTCCTACTTTTTCAAACATAAATATCTATCTGGATCATTTTTAGCAGTCCAAAATGTAGCAAGATTGTACTTAATGTTATTTTGCATTCATTCTTTTTATCCACTTTTCCATCCTAAGACACTTTAATCACTTTAATTGATTTTAGCCCTTTCCCCACATCTCTCCCATTTCCCAGACAGGCACCAAAGATCCACCAAGTTAGGTCAGTCTGGTGTCTGCTGCTGCTGCTATTTCCCTGTTATTATTAGATATTCAGTATTAGTTAAAACTATGGTTTTTTCCTCTTGTACTTGTGCCTATATTTTTCTTCTAGGAATGAGATACTATACATAATGTCTCAGAAATTGACATGTTTTTCTTTCTTCTTGTTTCTGTACACATTTACTCTTTTGTGCCCTTATTTTTTTGTTTTGTTTTCTCTTTGTCCCCTTTAACTATTTTTTAAGTGTTGTTCTTGACTGAAATGTGTTTTCTGAAAGAGCTGGTATATGAAAATTGCTTAACCATATGAAAACAATACATGCAATCTTTTTGTTTGCAAATTATTATTATTAACAGAACTTTTAAATATACACAGGCATCTTAGGGGAAAATACTTGATTGGAATTAATTTGAGCTCAATTCTTACTCTTTTTAATACAGTATTTCTCAAACTCTGAGGCTTGCAGAATTCACAAATTGAGATCTGGCGTCATTTTCAGAGAGACTTTCAGTAATGTGTAAGTAGTTTGGTTTTGGTTTTTTTACATTTATATTTATTTTTATTAACTGTTTGCTATATAAACACAGTGAAATGTTAATTTATCAGATCTCTTAACAAGAATTTGGCCTATATTCACCAGGTAATGATTTTAAGTAACAAGTGACATGAAATAACTTGTTAAAAAAAGATGTTTCAGGTGTGCCCTGGGTCAGTATTAATTCAACACTGTTTATTAGAAACATCTTAGAAATAGCATCTCCAAGTGTAAAGAATTCTAGATGAAGGGACCTGAGTGCTTGCCCAGGCTCTACCGCTAACTAGGTATCCTTAAGTAAGCTACCTTTTGTGCTTCAGTTTCTTTGGCTCTAAAGTAAGGATTAAGACTATCACTAATGAAAAGATCTCTTCCCCTTTAAATGTCTATTATCCTTATCCTAACTTTTTTTTTTAATATAAATTAAGTATTGGTAATCTTTCAAAAGGGAGCTGCCAAATTACATATTGTGTTTTTTTTTTTTTTTTACTATTGGTGTTTTCTTGGGAATAGGTATTGAGAGGGGAAGTGGTTTCAAAGTAGTCTAGAAGACAAATAAGCTCCCCCCTTGTAAACTCCCCCCTTGCTTAAGAACTTTGCCCCACATACTCCGACACTTTTTGTTACTAAAATTTACTTTTAAAAGTCAGTTGGCTTGGGTGGGTTAAACCTTTTTTTTTAAAAAGTAAACCTGTTAATTATGGTATACAAATAAGATTTTTTTTTCCTTTCAAAATCTCCCTAGAATGCCTAAGCATTCTAAGCAGCTTGTGCCAGTTTTCAGGGAGCTGGGGGAAAGGGAAAACAAAGTAGCAGTCACTTCTCTCCTTGGGGCCTTAGGGAGAAACTGGTAGAAAAACTTCCGGCAGGGTGAAGGCAGGCCCCTGAAATCTGGAAATGTGGTAGGAGAAAAGATGACTAGAAGTGGAATAAAAGAATAGAGAGATAAGGAAAGATAAAGCTAAGCAAGAAGGCATACGCTAGCTTTCATCAACACTGTCATCAACATTTAGAATAGTGTTAGATTTTAAAAACTATTTATAAAAAATTCATTGGATGAATGAATCAATTCAATAAATTTTTACTTTTGCCCAAGTCCCTGATAAGTTAGACTCAAATCTAGTTTATCTGTGTTTATCCTACATTCAATAGCTATAGTATTTAAGGTAATCGAGGTTCAGAAAATTGATTGTGGATAATAGAAAAAAGACATTACATTTAGGAAGTTTATATACTTGAGGAAGTTTGTAAGTGAACTATTTATTCACTTAAATTTTTTTAAGCACCTGCCTACCATACTTTGGGCACTAACAGGGAGAGGAAGTATTGGGTACTGATTATAGTGTCTATTTCTATTTAATGGAGTATTATGTGGTCATTTAATATAATTATGAAGATTATAGCCAACTAATACTTATTAAATAAGTAAAATAAAAATACTTCTGTATTATAACTGTGCATGAGGGCTTCCGGATGGCTCAGCAGGTAAAGAATCCACCTGCAATGCAGGAGACATGGGTTCAGTCTCTGATTGGGGAAGATTCCATGAAGAAGGACATGGCAACCCACTCCAGTATTCTTGCCTGGGAAATCCCATGGACAGAGAAGCCTGCTGGGCTATAGTCCATAAGGTTGCAAAGAGTCAGATGCGATTTAGTGACCAAGAGGGAGATAAAGATTAGAAAGATGTTTCCATGCTCAAAAGAAAACTAGGAAACTTAGTTAAATATAAACCAGATTTATTATTGTGAATGGAATTATTGAATTTCTTTTTTGTCTGTTTTGTACAATTCATAAAGTTTAAATGAAAATCCACATATGTTTAAATTGTTTTGAAAAATAAGATGAACGTATATTAACTAGAAAAAGGTAATAGAGTATCATCAAAGGAAAAGAGCAAAGGTGTACTTGCAGGACAGTAGATAGATTACCTTGGCTGGAAGAACAATGAGAGATGAAGTTTAGAAAAAGATGGGAATGAGAGTCTCCAGTTTTGATAATGTAAGAAAAGATGAGCTTGGTTAGGCTTTTAACTGTGAAATTACAGTGTTTTTTCTTAATTTTTAAAAAAAATTTTTAATTTGAAAAATACGAAAAATTTAAACATTTTTTAAAAAAATTTATCTTTTTTAAAAATAAAATTTCTTCCAGCTTATTTAAGTGAACTGGAGTGAGAGGCCGTTGAGCTGGTCCATTGTGTTATCAGCCATTTTCATGTATAATCTTGAGTTTATGTCTATATGAGGCCCTATCTGAAAGACTTTGCTCCTTTTACCAACTCAGTAAGTCTGTAATTTTGCAAAATTTATGTTCTCATATTTTTGTTTTTCATATATCTTTAAAATGTTGCCTCTGATTTCCACTCTTGCCTTTTCTTGTCCTTAGAGTTAGCCTAGATAGCAAATGCTTTACTACTTGACATAATGGAGTGACAGTAGAAATAAAAAAGAATCTGAATTGATTGGGCAGAGATTGAAAGGGAGAAAAGCAAGTCAGTCTCCATTAGTTGCTAAATGGGCAAGAGCTTTCTTGTAATGATTTCTCAATTTTGTTCTCATGAACCTTTTAGGAATAGAGAGCACATCCTTCTTGTTTTCTAATCTCAAAGAAAATAGATGTAATTTGAAATTAAACACACCAAGTAGGGATGTGAAATTTAAAAAAGATGTCTGTAAACATATTATGAACTAATTCTTTAAGTTATCTGTATCATGTTGAACAAAGAAGAATTAAAACAATAACTTTAATTATGTGATATTGTTACTCGAGTTTTAGTAAAGTTGTTTCATGGGTTTACATTACTGTGATTATGTAGAGAACTATTGGATCAAATACTTATTTTGCGTGGCCCCCAGTTTCCAAAATAAAAAGTTTACCTCCAAAAACAATAAAAAAGAAAAATTTACCTCCTAATTGTTTAGGGGTTTTGCTCTGATGTTCTACACTGAGAGTCCAAGTTTTGAACATGACTACGAATGCTTTCCTTAAATGTTCTTTCCAAGTAACTTTTGTTGGCTCTTACCAACATAAGGCATTTTGTCTTAATGTATGTTTATTATTTTCTATGAGGATTGTAAATTTCACATTCCAATGGAAGTTTCATGATTTATTGAAACTGTTAGGAAATAACTACCCTGAGTTAAAGATTTTCATTATTTTCTTTGCCTTGTAATTTGTAACAGTATCTAAACCCTAGTTTCTAAACCTCAAACTTACTTTATAAACAGTTGATTTGAAATAAAAAGTAGAGGTGGATTTTCAGTATTATAAACTCTTCTTGAGCAAATTAAAGAACATTGAGATCTAGAAGTCATATGGGATGTTGCCAGCGATGCTCTTGACTTTATTATATACTTTGTCATTAGAGAATGCCTTCAAATATTTTGCCTACTTTCCTTACCACTCTCCACACCTAAATGAATAAATGGAATAAAAGGCAAGATAACTGAAGTGATATATAATTAACTATTCTGTTAATAAAAGAGGATTTTATCACTTTAAAATTGATTGCTCTATTAAAAAAAAAAAAAGTTATTGAGCTGCACCAGGTCCTAAATGTGACATCTGGATCTTTGCTGTTCGTTGTGGCGTGCAAATCCTTTAGCTGCAGTGTGTGGGATTCCGCTCTCCAAGCAGGGACTAAATAAACCGAGGCCCTCGCATTGGGAGCTCCAAGTCTTAGCCTCCAGACCACAAGGGAACTTACTGATGACTCTTATATGTGTTGATGAAGAACTTTTGACTTGTTCCCTTTTAGTAGTTATTTACCATATTCAGTTGTGAGTCAAATCAAATTATTAAAATTTGTGAGCCAGGAAGATGTAACAAAAACAAGATTTTCATACAATTTTTCCCAAATATCTGCTTAATAGTATAATAGCTGTTTATTTCCAATGGCTAAGGTAGTAGCTTGCAGAAGAACCTATTAAATATATATATATGTTTTCATCATAGTGCTGTTTCCGTTCTCTTTCCCTTCTTTCTGCATAGCAAGACATAAAACTTTATAGTATGTAATAGTAACTGTATACTTTAGTTTAAACAATGTGAAGTTAGAGTTTAGGAAAAAGAATATTTAATCTCTTCATTATGATGAAAGGAAAGTGCTCTACTAAGGTACTCTTTAAGACTCGTGCCTATCAAGAGCTTTTAATTTAAAATTCATGCCCACATAAAAGCAAATGAACACTTATAGAAGCTGTAAGTGTATATGTCTATTTGACCCCAAATTCTACTTTAATAAATTTATCCTGAAGAAATGATAAGAGTTGTAGCCAGAGGTTTATGTTCAAAGTTATTTATCTTAGCATTTTAAAATATTAGCAAAATAAGTAGATACAGTAAATGATCAACAGTAAGGAAACAGGTCAATAATGTTATGCTTATTAAAATATAGCCATTAAAGAATTATTTTCAAAGACTAATGAAAAAAGTTTAATACAAAAGTGCTTTAAAAAACTGTTTTTGTTTTCCTACCTTAAAAAAAATGGAGAGCTGTGTTTGTTGTTGGCTTTTTTTTTTTGTCAACACCTGTAATAGGCAGGTGAACACCTGTAGTAGTGTTTAACAGAGTTTTGTCAGGAGAACAGGTTATTACTTTCTCTTTACTGTCAGTCTGGGAGAGACTTCTGAAAGTTTAAGCTCTTTTGTATAGAAATCTTACATGTTAGGAAATTGCTACACAAGAGCCATATATACCTAAATAAAACAAGTAGGGGCATTTGATCCTTCTTTAGGCATGTTATCTAAGCAAATGGTGAGAATATTTACAGAGAACATTTGAGCAATGGATATAAATTCTAAAATATGTGACATGAATACTGAAAACCCTGACATTAGCCATATAAAAAATTAAATGAGTTTTGGGATTATGATGAAAGTGGTAATAACTTATACACAAATATGTGAAAATTTGTTGCCCTTAGGTATTTTATAGTATACAAAAAAGATTATTTACTTTCTTCCAGTGTTTAAGTTGGAAAATAGGGTTCATTGTTCAAATAGACTTGGGAAATTGTGGATAAAAGCAAAATAAATCAGGTACGTATATCAGAGAATTTCTGAGGATTTAATATTTTTCAGTTCAGTTCAGTCACTCAGTCATGTCTGACTCTTTGCGACCCCATGGACTGCAGCATGCCATGCCTCCCTGTCTATCACCAATTCCTGGTACATGCTCAAACTCATGTCCATCAGGTTGGTGATGCCATCCAACCGTCTGATCCTCTGTCATCCCCTTCTCCTCCTGCCTTCAATCTTTTCCAGCATCAGGATCTTTTCAAATGAGTCAGTTCTTTGCATCAGGTGGCCAAAGTATTGGAGTTTCAGCTTCAGCAATCAGTCCTTCCAATGAATATTCAGGACTGATTTCCTTTACAATGGACTGGTTGAATCTCATAGGAATCCAAGGGACTCTCAAGAGTCTTCTCCAACACCACAGTTCAAAAGCATCAGTTCTTCTGTGCTCAGCATTCTTTATAGTCCAGCTCTCACATCCATACATGACTCCTGGAAAAACCATAGCTTTGATTAGATGGACCTTTGGTGGCAAAGTAATATCTGCTTTTTAATACGCTGTCTAGGTTGGTCATAGCTTTTCTTCCAAGGAGCAAGTGTCTTTTAATTTCATGGCTGCAGTCACCATCTGCAGTGATTGTGGAGCCCCCAAAATTAAAGTCTGTCACTGTTTATTTGCCATGAAGTGATGGGACCAGATGCCATGATCTTAGTTTTCTGAATGTTGAGTTTTAAGCCAACTTTTTCACTCTCCTCTTTCACTTTCATCAAGAGGCTCTTTAGTTCTTTGCTTTCTCCAATAAGGGTGGTGTCATCTGCATATCTGAGGTTATTGATAATTCTCCCGGCAATCTTGACTCCAGGTTATGCTTCATCCAGCCTGGCATTTTGCATGATATACTCTGCATATAAGTTAAATAAGCAGAGTGACAAAGCAGCCTTGACGTACTCCTATCTCGATTTGGAACCAGTCTGTTGTCCCATGTCCAGTTCTAACTGTTGCTTCCTGACCTGCATACAGATTTCTTAGGAGGCAGGTCAGGTGGTCTGGTATTCCCATCTCTTTCAGAATTTTCCACAGTGTGTTGTGATCCACACAGTCAAAGGCTTTGGCATAGTCAGTAAAGCAGAGATAGATGTTTTTCTGGAACTCTCTTGCTTTTTCAATAATCCAGTGTATGCTGGCAATTCGATCTCTCGTTCCTCTGCCTTTTCTAAATCCAACTTGAACATCTGGACGTTCATGGTTCATGTACTTTTGAAGGCCTGGAGAATTTTGAGCATTACTTTGCTAGTGTGTGAGATCAGTGCAATTGTGTGGTAGTTTGAGCATTCTTTGGCATTGCCTTTCTTTGGGATTAGGATGAAAACTCACCTTTTTCAGTCCCGTGGCCACTGCTAAGTTTTCCAAATTTGCTGGCATATTGAGTGCAGCACTTTAACAGCATCATCTTTTAGGATTTGAAATAGCTCAACTGGAATGCCAGCACCTCTACTAGCTTTGTTCATAGTGGTTCTTCCTAAGGCTCACTTGACTTCGCATTCCAGGATGTCTGGCTCTAGGAGAGTGATCACACCATCATGGTTATCTGGGTCATTAAGATCTTTTTTGTACAGTTCTTCTGTGTATTCTTGCCACCTTTTCTTAATATCTTCTGCTTCTGTTAGGTCCATATCATTTCTATCCTTTATTGTGTCCATCTTTGCATGAAATGTCCCCTTGGTATCTCTGATTTTCTTGAAGAGATCTCTAGTTTCCCATTCTGTTGTTTTCCTCTATTTTTTTGCATTGATCGCTGAGGGAGGCTTTCTTATCTCTCCTTGCTATTCTTTGGAACTCTGCATTCAAATGGGTATATCTTTCCTTTTCTCCTCTGCCTTTAGCTTCTCTTCTTTTCTCAGCTATTTGTAAGGCCTCCTCAGACAACCATTTTGCCTTTTTGCATTTCTTTTTAGTGGGGATGGTCTTGATCACAGCCTCCTGTACAGTGTCACTAACCTCCATCCATAGTTCTTCAGGCACTCTGTCTATCAGATCTAATCCCTTGAATCTCTTTGTTCCTTCCAATGTATAATTCTAAGGGATTTGATTTAGATCATACCTGAATGGTCTAGTGGTTTTCCCTACTTTCTTCAATTTAAGTTTGAATTTTGCAAATAAGGAGTTCATGATCTGAGCCACAGTCAGCTTCTGGTCTTGTTTTTGCTGACTGTATAGAGCTTCTCCATCTTTGGCTGCAAAGAATATAATCAACCTGATTTTGGTATTGACATCTTTTAATATTTTTACATATATATTATAAATACACAAAAGAGGCATATAGTGTATATATCTAATTTATTTGCCCATAAAGTCCTTTCTTTGCATTTATTGAAACTAAGTCTAACATGAGACACATGTTGGGAAATTTCTGTTTTAGTTTAAACTGTTTTTCCTATAATTGTTATATTAGCAATGACAGTACTGACAGAGGGGGTATCTTCTCATTCAAAAAACAAATAAGATTTAAGGGATACTAAACAACTGATGGACAGGGAGGCCTGGCGTACTGCAATTCATGAGGTCGCAGAGTCGGACACAACTGAGCAACTGAACTGAAACAACTGAAGGAGATTTTGCTGTTAAATGTTTGTGAATATTGATACATGATGAATTTCACTTTGTGTAATTTTTTCTTTGAATTTGTTATAAACATGTCATAGTGTTATAATCACTGCCCTACTTTTATTATTTGAAGTTCTTTTATTTATTGTATCTGCTAAAACTCATTTAGGGTGGATTTTTCTTTTTTGTTTTGTAATTTTAGAATAGGAGGTCATCTTCAGTGGGGCTTTCTCTTTGGAAAGCCTGTGTTGAGGGTACCCTCTAGAACTTTTTTGCATTTGCTACCCCAGGATTATCACTAGCCTGGGAACACAGTTATTATTAATAACTTAGTTTGGACCTTCCTGGGGCCATGCAGATGGCTTAAGGTCAAACCTCAAATCCAAATGTGAGTAGGCCTTTTTTTTAATACATTCTCAGATTTTTTACTCCCCTCAAAGTAGGGCCCAGATTGAAGCTAACTTTATTATCTCCCTGTAGCAGTGAATGGATTTTTAAAATCCACTCTTTAACAGAGGATATAGTCCTTTGGCTTTATACAAATGTCTCAGTTCCAATTCCCTATTTTATGTGGTCCCAATGCATTGTCTCCTGTCCCTGCAATACCTTTTAAAAACACAGGCCCCTTGATTACTGAGGAGATCAGCAGAATTCTCCCACCCAATATCAGCTTGTACATTGCATTCTGGCCTTCAGTTTCCTTACTGTTTTGGGACCCTGGGAATTGCCCTGACATTTTTTTTTTCCTTTTTTTGTTCGTTTGTTTTCCCCTTACATTTTAAAAAATATTTTATTTTATTTTTTAAAATTTTTATTTATTTTCGGTTGCACTGAGTCTTCGTTGCTGCTCACAGGCTTTCTCTAATTGCAGTGAACAGGGGCTACTCTTGGTTGAGGTGCACCGGCTTCTCATTGTGGTGGCTTCTCGTGCAGAGCACAGGCTCTAGGGTGTGTGGGCTTCAGTAGTTGCAGCACACAGGCTCAGTAGTTGTGGTGCACAGGCTTAGTTTTTCTGTGACATGTGGAATTTTCCCAGACCAGGGTTGAACCCATGTCTCCTGCATTGGCAGGCAGATTCTTATCCACTGCATCACCAGGGAAGTCCTTCCTTACATTTTTACAAGCTAGTCTATGCATTTAGGGCTTCCCTGGTGGCTCCGATGGTAAAGAATCTGCCTACAATGCAGGGGACCTGGTTTGATCCCTGGGTTGGGAAGATCCCTTGGAGAAGGGAATGGCAACCCAGTTCAGTATTATTGCCTGAAGAATTCCATGGACAGAGGAGCCTGGCAGGCTACAATTCATGGGGTTGCAGAGTCGGACACAACTGAGTGACTAGCACTATGCATTTAGAAGGGTGTGTGTCTTTTTGTTGTTGGCTACTTAGGTAATCTAAGCTTTCATATTGCCAAAATGGAAATTCATGCATTCCTTTTATAATAAAATTGTTGTTGTTGTTCATTTGCTAAGTCGTGTCCAATTCTTTGTGACTCCAGGGACTGCAGCATGCCAGGCTCCTCCACTATCTCCGAGTTTGCTGAAATTCATGTCCATTGAGCCACTGATGCTGTCTAACCATCTCATCCTCTGCTGCCCTCTTCTTTGCCTTCAGTCTTTCCCAGCATCAGGGTCTTTTCCAAATGCTATATGTAGTCCAGTTTCTTTAAAAATACTTTTAACATATGACAATGAAATGTATAATACAATGGCACCCCACTCCAGTACTCTTGCCTGGAAAATCGCATGGACGGAGGAGCCTGGTAGGCTGCAGTCCATGGGGCCGCTAAGAGTCGGACACAACTGAGTAACTTCACTTTCATTTTTCACTTTCATGCACTGGAGGAGGAAATGGCAACCCACTCCAGTGTTCTTGCCTGGAGAATCCCAGGGACGGGGCAGCCTGGTGGGCTGCCATCTATGGGGTCACACAGAGTCGGACACAACTGAGGTGTCTTAGCAGCAGCAGCAGTGTGTTTTATCAGAGGTGTAGTACACTTTTTTTTTAGTTTTTATTCTTATTTGTACACAAACCACTTATATTTACTTGACTTACTATAGGAGAATACTGGTCTTTTACTTTCTTTTTAGATGTACCTTCTGTAATGGAAGATGATTGAAGATAAGGGGCCTCGTGTTGCTGACTACTTTGTTGTAGCAGGATTAACTGATGTTTCAAAGCCTCTTGAAGAAGAAATTCACTTCAATGATGCCTGTCATAAAGTAGCCAGACCAAAAGAGCCTATCACAGATGTTTCAGTTATTATTAAATCTCTCGGGGAGGAAGTGCCACGGGATTACACATGTATTGATATTACCCCAACGGGACTGTCAGCTGATCTCAATAATGGAAGTCTTGTGGGGCCGCAGATTTTCCTTTGCTATAGAAGAGGAAGAGATAAGCCTCCACTGACGGATCTGGGGTAAGTATTTTTTTAAAGAATTATTGTTATTGACTCAAATAATATGCCTTGTAGATTTTGAAGTTAACTGTTGAACTCGTTTGTTAATAAATACTTTAAAAAAATAGACACATTTATATCCAGAATCATGTTTTCTTTTCCTGTGCTCCTTTATCTTTTCAGTGTCTCTTTTTTTGTTGTTGTCTTAAAAAATACTGGCTTTATGTTTACGCAAAGCAGTACAAAATGAGACAGTTCCTCAAAGGGTGACTTGGAGCTAAAAAATCCATCCTGGGCATTAAAGTGTTAATGTTAGCTGGTAAGTCGTGTCTGACTTATTGTGACTCCATGTACTGCAGCCTGCCAGGCTCCTCTATCCATGGGATTTCCCAGGCAAGAATACTGGAGTGGCATGCCATTTCCTTCTCCATTGTTCAGTGTCTCTTTGTTCTAGCACTTTTGTCTGAGTTCTTTCTATTAAAAATAGGGGAGATAATTTGAAAAACATTTACAGAAAAATATCAAATCAATGTATTATTCTGATCATATACTTTATTATTTTTAAAATATGAGAAAAAGATGGCTTTTAAGGATCAGTTGTAATGATCCTTAGAGTTGGCAGTTTAAGTCAGTATGCATGAAACAAGGGTCTGGATAAATTAGTGCTTTATTTAGGCTGTTGTATTGAACTTGTAGTTTCATTTTTATATAATAGCTTTACTGATTTACAGTTTACACCATCCAATTTCACTCATTTAAATGGTACAATTCAGTAAATTTTAGTCTTATTTATAGAGTTGAATCACCACAATAAATTTTAGAACATTTTTATCATGTCCCCACAAATAAATACCACCTATATCCAGCTGTGCATGTAATTGGCGAGTTGACTTCTAGGAAGTAGATTTCATCTGTAAAAGATCTCAACTGACATCCTTTTGAAACTTACTACTACTCTTCTGTGTTTTTGATGGACTTCCCTGATAGTTCAGACAGTAAAGCGTCTGCCTACAATGCTGGAGACCCAGGTTCGATCCCTGGGTCAGGAAGATCCCCTGGAGAAGGAAACGGCAATCCACTCCAGTATTCATGCCTGGAAAATCCCATGGACCGCGGAGCCTGGTGGGCTACAGTCCATGGGGTCGCAGAGTCGGACACGACTGAGCGACTTGTGTGTGTGTGTATTCATTATAGTTTGTCTAATTCTCCCTGTAGACAATCCACTAGTCAGCTTTCTGTGTCTGTGGATTTGCCTATTGTGGAGATTTTTATGTCAGTAGAATCATACTATATATGATTATCTTGTGGCTGAGTCTTTCTCTTAGCATAAAGTTTTCAAGGTTTATCCATGTTGTAATATGTGTCTGTGCTTTATTCATTTATATGGCTGAATAATATTCCATCTTATGGGTCTACCACAATTTATTTATGCATTCAGCAGACAATGGATATGTGAGTGGTTTCCACTTTTTGGCTATTATGAATGATGCTTTTGGGAGTATTAATGTACAAGTTTCTGTATGGCTGTATGTTTTCATATCTCTTGTATTTATACTTAGAAGTGGAATTGCTAGGTCATACAATAATTCTGTGTTTAACCTTTTGAGTCACTGACAGTTTTAAGCCTTCTTTTTTCCATGGCTCTGTTGCCAAAGAGGATGCGGTTAACTTATAATATTTTGGTTAAAAATAAGGAAGATAGCAATGTCCCTACTAATATCAGCAAAGGGCTATAAAAGTTCCATCTCCTAATATATTAAGTCTGAAAGTGAATAGTCAAGTTTACTCATGCCTGAGTAGAGATTGGATGAACTGGAAGAGCTCCTGAAACTTTCTTCTGCTTTTAAAATTCTATTATCTAAAGATTGATATCAGTAAGTTATATTAAACTCATTCTTTATTGTGCTAATTCATGAATCAATTGCTGTAATTTTAAGTAGGCTTCAGAACAGCTACCATATTGCTTCATATGAAGCTTACATAATTAGTAAATGGCTTGGGAAAATAAGCCAACTGTTAGATTGTATTTTCAAAAGATTAGGTTAAGTAGCTCCTATGATCACTAATCACTGTCTGAATTCTGGCTTGCAGATAAAATGAAGGGAATTTTGCAGATTCTTGTTCGGGTGTTGGAGTTGCTTAAATTAAAGATGAGAAAATTTCCAAGCATAGAAAAGATTTTCCAACAGGGAAGGACGTGAACTGGAAAGAATAAATTAACCACTGTTACGGCTACCCGCATATGTTTGTCATTGTGGAGGATATGACATCACTGTTGCCTTTAAAAAGCTTACAGTTTAAATAGGAAAAGTTACCCAGCAATATAAAACAGCAAAACAAGCAATATATACAATAGCACAATACCTGATTAAAGAAAATAGGTAGCTTATATATCAAATATACTTATATTCCTGTATCTTTTAAGAGTTTGAGGTGATAAGTGGTGGTTTTTTAAAAATTGCTCTCTGTGTTGTATTTTTCTTCTCTTGATTTCAGTTGAGCATTTGTGTGCCTGGCATTATTTTGGAGACCCTACTTGTAATCTCATCTAATTCTGCCAAGATCCTATGAGTTAAATTTTTAAATTTTATAGCTGAGTATTATAAGGCTCAGAGAAGTTAAGTAACAACCTGAGATATATAGCTGGTACCAGGATGTAGGAATTCAAATCCAGATGTCTAACTTCTCTGTTACAAATAACCTTTTAAAAATTTTTTATTTTTTTTGTGAGTATAGTTGATTTATAATGTTAATTTCTGCTGTACAACAAAGTGATTAGTTATTCATATATATACACATTTATATTCTTTTCCATTATGGTCTCAGAATATTGTATATAGTTCCTTGTATTAGAATATCAGAATATTGTATATAGAACTATACAGTAGTTCTTTGTTTTTTTATCCATTCCATATGTAATAGGTTGACAATGCCATTTTTTAGGATTTAAAAAAAACAGCACAGTATTGTAAAGCAATTATCCTCTAATAAAACTTTCGTTTAAAAAAAGAAAAAAGCAAGATCAAACCAAGGAGTTAGCAGTTAGGCTAACGTTGGGATATACATAGCTGCTATAATTAAGCATCAAATTTTGTTCTAAATTTTCAAAATAGAATGTCAAAAAAAAGAAAAATATTAAGTTTGCTGACAGCTGAGACAAAAAGGAAATTAAAAATTACATTAGAAAGAATTTGACCAATTTTTGGCACTACATTTCAAAAATAGGTCAAAATTTTTTTTCCCTCATAGCTCAGTTGGTAAAGAAGCTGCCTGCAATGCAGTAGACCCTGGTTCGATTCCTGGGTCAGAAAGATCCCCTGGAGAAGGGAAAGGCTACCCACTCCAGTATTCTGGCCTGGAGAATTCCATGGACCATACAGTCCATGGGGTTGCAAAGAGTCGGACACGACTGAGTGACTTTCACTTCACTTTATTTGTATAATGGGATTTTATAAAAGGTAATACTGATTAATGTTGGAGACATTGCCTTCTATAATAATTTTTTACAGCAAATGCATTAAATTTTTACCCTGATAGCTCAGTTAGTAAAGAATTTGCCTGCAATGCAGGAGACGCTGGTTCAATTCCTGGGTCGGGAAGATCCATTGGAGAAGGGATAGGCTACCCACTCCATTATTCTTGGGCTTCCCTTGTGGCTCAGATGGTAAAGAATCCACCTGCAGTATAGAAGAGCTGGGTTTGATCCCTGGGTTGGGAATATCCCCTGGAGAAGGGAAAGGCCACCCACTCCAGTATTCTGGCCTGGAGAATTCCATGAACTGTCCATGGGGTCACAAAGAGTTGGACACAACTGAGTGACTTTCACTTTCACTTCACTTTTCATTTAATTTAAATTTTTTAATTTTTTGGCTAAGGTCAAAAACAGTGTTAAAGTCCAAATTAGTGAATTGTGTGAGGGAATAAACTAATATTATTCAAGCGTGATGTTTTCTTTGTGTTCCCAAGTACTTTATGTAACAATGTTTAGAAAATTTAAGGAATTGGATGCCTGGCCTATTATTAAAAACTTATGACTTTACCATAAAGGAGAATGGGGAAACTTTCACTTATACTTTGATGACAGATAGATTTGAGGTCATTTTCTGTTTTGAAAGCCTTAAAAAACTTTTTTAACTTTGGTCAAAATACAAGTTTGCTTTTTCTAAAGATGCTTGGTTTTAGAGACATACATACATACACCTATCTATGTTATCTGTCCATCTATCTATTAAAATACCTTGGCACATTCTGCAAAATGCCATTCTGTGGTTTATGTCAATAAACACAGAGGTTAATCTGTGTTTTCTTTACATTATTAATTTTTAGTGTGGAGAACAGTTGTTCTTTAACTTTATATGAGGCTGTACAATTCAAACTTGCAGTACAGTTGTAATATTTGCTACATTTAAGGATCAGTTTGATTCCTGACAATATTACCTTTAATATTTGAGGGTGTTTTGTAATTGTGTACTAATTTATTTTTTAGGGTTTTATATGACTGGAAAGAAAGATTGAAACAAGGGTGTGAAATTATCCAGAGTACTCCCTATGGACGCCCTGCAAATATTAGCGGCAGTACCTCATCACAAAGAATTTATATCACTTACCGAAGAGCCTCTGAAAACATGACTCAGAATACGTTGGCTGTTACAGACATATGTATTATTATACCCAGTAAAGGAGAAAGTCCACCACACACATTCTGCAAAGTTGACAAGAATCTCAATAACAGTATGGTAAGTGACTCTTCTGCATGGATAAAATTAGCCACCCATGAAAAGAGCATAATTTAAAATAAATCTTTGGAAAACAGCATGGCACAATTACTGAATTAAAAAAATAGATTTCTTAAAGATGTCATATATTTTATTTTTAGGAAAGTAATTTAGCTGTACTTTCAAAAAGAACTGTGCAAAAAGCTTTCTTTCTTTTTTTTTAATTAAAAAAATAATTTTTTCCCCTTACTGCAAAAGTAGCGCGCTAGCTGAGGGTAACCGCTCCACTTGTGCACTAGATCCCATAAACTCACCTATTTGAAATGAGGCCATGGCTTCAACAATCCTCCCTACTTTTTTGTGACTCATCAGTTTTTCACTCTACTGGATCATTTACTTCAGCCTGCAAAAGCATGCTACAATACCTCCCATCTTTACAGAGCTTCTTGATCTTTGTATCCCACTCCATGTATTCCCCCATTTGATTGTCTTTATAATAAAAGGTCTTAGAAGAGATGACTATATTCCATCTCCTTCCTCACTCTGACTCTTTGCAGTAAGGCTTTTGTCTCCATCATTCCACCAAGATTTCTCTTGTTGAATCCAGTGATTCAATGCTTAATCTTAATGTTTCAGTACATTTAGACATAGATGATCACTTCTTCCTTCTTGAAACAGTGGCAAGAAAAGAAGATGTAATCGTGTCCAACTCTTTGTGACCCTGTGAACTGTAGCCCACCTGGCTCCTCTGTCCATGGAATTCTCCAGGCAAGAATACTGGAGTGGGTTGCCATTCCTTTTTCCAGGGGATCTTCCCGACCAAGGGTTCTAACTTGGGTCTCCCGCATTGCAGGCGGATTCTTTACTGTCTGAGCCACCAGGAAAGCTTTTGCTGATTCCTTCCCAATTCCCTAACTTCTATGCAACAGTGTCACTGGGGTCAGTCCTCAGACCATTTATGTTTATAATCTAAACTCACTTCTTTGATGATCTTATCATTTAATTCTGAATTTCTGTGTCCCCACTGGATTTTTTGAATTCATTTTCTTTTCTTGGATATCTTATCAAATAGGTCATCTCAAATATAACATGTCCAAAACTGAACTCCTAGTGTTCCTCTCCAAATCTACTTATCCCCATAGTCTTATTCCTCTAGTAAAAGGGAATTCCACTCTTCTAGTTACTCAGACTAAGAATCCTCTGAGTAATCCTTAACCTTTATCTTCTACCTCTCATTCAATTCTTCTGTAAATTCTGTTGACTTTAATTTCAAAACATATTTTCAATTTGAATACTTTTCAACTTCTCCATTGCTACAACCCTGGTCCAAGCCATGATCATCTCTTAACAGGATTACTGCAATTCAGGAGTTAGATAAACTTTTGCAGAAAGGGCTAAATAATAAGTTAACTTTTGCAGGTTATATACAGTCTTTGTTGCAGATTCACGTTTTGTTTTAAAAACAATCTTTAAAAAACATAAAAATCAGTCTTAGCTCAGTTGTACAAAAACAGGGCTTGGGTGGAATGCAGCCCATAGTTTGCCAGACCCCTGGTTTAACTGATCACTGCTTCCTCTGCTTCTTACAACCTGTTCTTCACATCACAGCAAGAAGGATCCTTTTAAAGCATAATTTAGATCATGTCTCTCCTGGGCTTACAACCCTTATGGTTTCCCATCTCACTCTTATTAGTAGTAAAAGCCAAAGTTCTTCCAGTAGTCTAAGGCCATTATGTATGATCTGTAATATCTCAGTTGTATCCTAAGAGTTATTTGCAGCTATGTGATCCCTACTTGGATGACCATTTCTTGCCAACAGCCATTCATATACAAAATGCCCTATTCTTTCATGCCATCTTTGCATTTTTTTCTTTTTTATTTCTTAAAAAATAATCAGCCATAGGTATACAGATATCCCCTCCCTTTTGAACCTCCCTCCCATCTCCCTCCCCATCCCCTCCTCTAGGGTGATACAGAGCTCCTGTTTGAGTTTCTTGAACCATACAGCAAATTCCTGTTGGCTGTCTTTTACATATGGTTATGTAAGTTGCCAAGTTACTTTTTCCATACATCTCACCCTCTCCTCCCCTCTGCCCATGTCCATAAGTCTGTTCTCTATGTCTGTTTCTCCATTGCTGCCCTGTAAACAAATTCTTCAGAACCATTTCTCTATATTCCATATATGTGTATTAGAATATGATATTTATCTTTTTCTTTCTGACTCACTTCACTCTGTATAATAGATAGGTTCATCTACCATCTGGGTTCATCCACCTCATCAGAACTGACTCAAATGTGTTCCTTTTTATGGCTGGTTAATATTCCACTGTGTATTTGTACCACAGCTTCTTTATCCATTCATCTGTCAGTGGGCATCTAGGTTGATTCCATGTTCTAGCTATGGTAAATGGTGCTGCAATGAACAACGGGATACATGTATCTTTTTCAACGCTGGTTTCCTCAGGGTATATGCCTAGGAGTGGGATTGCTGGGTCATATGGTGGTTTTATTCCTAGTTTTTTAAGGAATCTCCATACCATCTTCCATAGTGGCTGTATCAATTTACACTCTCACCAATAGTGCAAGAACATTCCCTTTTCTCCACACCCTCTCCAGTATTTATTGTTTGTAGACTTTTTAATGGTCAGACCATTCTGACCGTGTGAGGTGATATCTCATTGTAGTTTTGATTTGCATTTCTTTAATAATGAGCGGTGTTGAGCATCTTTTCATGTGTTTGTTAGCCATCTGTATGTCCTCTTTGAAGAAATGTCTGTTTAGGTTTTTTCCCACTTTTTGATTGAGTTGTTTGTCTTCCTGGTATTGAGTTGTATGAGCTGCTTATATATTTTGGAAATTAATCCTTTGTCAGTTGTTTCATTTGCTATTATTTTCTCCCATTCCGAGGGTCATCTTTTCACCTTGCTCATAGTTTCCTTTGCTGTGCAAAAGCTTTCAGGTCCCACTTGTTTGCTGCTGGTAAGTCACTTCAGTCATGTCTGACTCTGTGCGACCCTATGGACAGCCGCCCACCAGGCTCCTCTGCCCACAGGATTCTCTAGGCAAGAATACTGGAGTGGGTTGCCATTTCCTTCTCCACCTATTTGTTTACTTTTATTTCAATTACTGTAGGAGGTGGGTCATAGAGGATCTTGCTTTGATTTATGTCATTGAGTGTTCTGCCTATGTTTTCCTCTAAGAGTTTTTTAGTTTCTAGTCTTATATTTAGGTCTTTAATCCATTTTGAGTTTATCTTTGAGTGTGGTGTTAGGAAGTGTTCTCATTTCATTATTTTACGTGTAGCTGTCCAGTTTTCCCAGCACCATTTATTGAAGAGCTGTCTTTGCCCCATTGTATATTCTTGCCTCCTTTGTAAAAAATATGGTACACACAGGTGCATGAGTTTATTTCTGGGCTTTCTATCTTGTTCCATTGGTCTATATTTCTGTTTTTGTGCCAATACCATACTGTCTTGATGACTGTAGCTTTGTATTACAATCTGAAGTCAGGAAGGTTGATTCCTCCAGCTCCATTCTTATTTCTCAAGACTGCTTTGGCTATTTGGGGTCTTCTGTGTTTCCATATGAATTGTGAAATTTTTTCTGCTAGTTTTGTGAAAAATGCCATTGGTTATTTGATAGGGATCTCACTGAATCTGTAGATTGTGTTTGGTAGTATAGTCATTTTCACAATATTGATTCTTCCTACCCAGGAACATAGAATATCTCTCCATATGTTTATGTCATCTTTGATTTCTTTCATCAGTGTCCTATAATTTTCTGTGTACAGTTCTTTTGTCTCCTTAGGTAAGTTTATTCCTAGATATTTAATTCTTTTTGTTGCAATGGTGAATGGGATTGATTCCTTAATTTCTCTTTGTGATTTTTCATTGTTAGTATATAGTAATGCAAGTGATTTCTGTGTATTGATTTTGTGTCCTGCAACTTTGCTAAATTCACTGATAAGCTCTAATAATTTTCTGATACTATCCTTAGGGTTTTCTATGTACAGTATCATGTTATCTGCAAACAGTGAGAGTTTTACTTCTTCTTTTCTGATCTGGATTCCTTTTATTTCATTTTCTTCTCTGATTGCTGTAGCTAGGACTTCCAGAACTATGTTGAATAATAGTGATGAAAGTGGACACCCTTGTCTTGTTCCTGATCTTAGGGGGAATGCTTTCAGTTTTTCACCATTGAGAATAATGTTTGCTGTAGGCTTATCATACATGGCCTTTACTATGTTGAGGTAGGTTCCTTCTATGCCCACTTTTTGAAGAGTTTTAATCATAAATGGGTGCTGAATTTTGTCAAAGGCTTTTTGTGCATCTATTGAGGTTATCATATGGTTTTTATCTTTCAATTTGTTAATATGGTGTATCACATTGATTCATTTGCAAATATTGAAGAATCCTTGCATTCCTGGAATAAACTCAACTAGATCATGGTATATGAGCTTTTTGATGTGTTGCTGAATTCTGTTTGCTAAAATTTTGTTGAGGATTTTTGCATCTATGTTCATCAGTGATATTGGCCTGTAGTTTTCTTTTTTTGTGTTGTCTTTGTCTGGTTTTGGTATCAGGGTGATGTTGCCACGTAGAATGAGTTTGAAAGTATTCCTTCCTCTGTAATTTTTGAAAGAGTTTTAGAAGGATAAGCATTAGCTCTTCTCTAAACGTTTGGTAGTATTCTCCTGTGAAGCCATCTGGTCCTGGGCTTTTGTTTTGGGGGAGATTTTTGATCACAGCTTCCATTTCAGTGCTTGTAATTGAGTTGTTCATAATTTCGATTTCTTCCTGGTTGAGTCTTGAAAGATTGAACTTTTCTAAGAATCTGTCCATTTCTTCCAGATTATCCATTTTATTGCCATATAATTGTTCATAATAGTCTCATAATCCTTTGTATTTCTGCATTGTCTGTTGTAACCTCTCCTTTTTCATTTCTAATTTTGTTGATTTGATTCTTCTCTCTTTTTTTCTTGATGAGTCTGGCTAAAGGTTTTTCAGTTTTGTTTATCTTCTCAAAGAACCAGCTTTTAATTTTATTAATTTTTACTATTATTTATTTCATTTCTTTTTCATTTATTTCTGCTCAGATCTTTATGATTTCATTCCTTCTAATTTGGGGGTTTTTTTGTTCTTCTTTTTCCAGTTGTTTTAGGTGTAAAGTTAGGCTGTCTATTCGATGTTTTTCTTGTTTCTTGAGGTAGTATTGTATTGCTATAAATTTCCCTCTTAGGACTGCTTTTTCTGCATCCCATAAGTTTTGAGTTGTTCTGTTTTCATTGTCATTTGTTTCTAGAAATTTTTTTATTTCCCTTTTGATTTCTTCAGTAACCGCTTGGTTATTTAAAAATGTGTTGTTTCATCTCCATGTGTTTGTGTTTCTTACAGTGTTTTTCTTGTAATTGATATGTAGTCTTATAGCGTTGTGGTCAGAAGAAGTTTCTTGATATGATTTCAATTTTCTTAAATTTACTGAGGTTTGATTTGTGACCCAAGATGTGGTCTATCCTGGAGAATGTTCCTTGTGCACTTGAGAAGAAGGTGTATTCTTCTGCCTTTGGATGGAATGTCCTGAAGATATCAGTGAGATCCATCTCATCTAATGTATCATTTAAGACTTGTGTTTCCTTAATAATTTTCTGTTTTGATGATCTGTCCATTGGTGTGAGTTGGGTGTTAGTCTCCTACTATTATTGTGTTACTGTCAACTTTTTCTTTTATGTTTGTTAGTGTTTGTCTTATGTATTGAGGTGCTCCTATGTTGGATGCATAGATATTTATAATTGTTATATCTTCCTCTTGGATTGATCTCTTGATCATTATGTAGCGTCCTTCCTTATCTCTTCTAATCTTCTTTATTTTAAGGTCTATTTTGTCTGATACAGGGATTGCTACTCCAGCTTTCTTTTGCTTCCCATTTTCATGGAATATATTTTTCCATCCTCTCACTTTCAGTCTATATGTGTCTTGAGGTCTGAAATGGGTTTCTTGTAGACAGCATATATATGGGTCTTGTTTTTTAATCCATTCAGCCAGTCTGTGTCTTTTGCTTGGAACATTTAATCCATTTACATTTAAAGTAATTATCCATATATGTGTTCCTGTTGCCATTTTCTTAATTGTTTGGGGTTGATTTTGTAGATCTTTTTTCTTGTATTTCTTGACTGTGTAAGTCCGTTTAACATTTGTTGTAAAGCTGATTTGCTGGTACTGAATTCTCTTAACTTTCACTTGTCTGAAAAGCTTTTGATTTCTCCATCAATTTTGAATGAGATCCTTGCTGGGTACAGTAGTCTTGGTTGTAGATTTTTCCCTTTCAGAACTTTAAATGTATCCTGCCATTCCCTTCTGGCCAGCAGTCTGCTGAAAGATCAGCTGTTAAGTGTATGAGGTTTCCCTTGTATGTTACTTGTTGGTTCTCCCTCGCTGCTTTTAATATTCTTTCTTTGTGTTTAGTCTTTATTAGTTTGATTAGTGTCTGTGTGTGTTTCTTCTTGGGTTTATCCTGTGTGAGATTCTTTGTGCCTCTTGGACTTGATTAACTATTTCCTTTTCCATGTTGGGGAAAATTTCAATTATAATCTCTTCAAAAATTTTCCCATAACCTTTCTTTTTCTCTTCTTCTGGGACCCCTATTATTTGAATGTTGGTGTGTTTGATATTGTCCCAGAGGTCTCTGAGAGGATCCTTGGTTCTTTTCATTCTTTTTACTTTATTCTGCTCTTCGGAAGTTATTTCTTCCATTTTATCTTCCTGCTCACTGATTCATTCTTCTGCTTCTGATATTCTGCTATTGATTCCTTCCAGAGTGTTTTTAATCTCAGTAATTGTGTTGTTTGTCTCTGCATGTTTTTTCTTTAATTTTTCTAGGTCTTTGTTAATTGATGCTTTCATTTTCTCCATTTTGCTTTCAAGGTTTTTGATCATCTTTACTATCATTATTCTGAATTCTGTTTCAGGTACTTTGCCTATTTCCTCTTCATTTATTTGGACTTCTGTGTTTCTAGTTTGTTCACTCATTTGTGTAGTATTTATCTGCCTTTTCATTATTATTTTTTTTAACTTATTGTATTTGAGGTCTCCTTTTCCCAGGCTTCAAGGTTGAATTCTTTCTTCCTTTTGGTTTCTGCCCGCTAGAGTTGGTCCAGTGGTTTGTGTAAGTTTCATATAGGATAAGCTTTGTGTTGAGTTTTTGTTTGTTTTTCTTTCCTCTGATGGGCAAGGCTGAGTGAGGCGGTAATCCTATCCGCTGATGATTGGGTTTGTATTTTTGTTTTATTTGTTGTTTAGATGAGAGGTCCTTCACAGGGTGCTATTGGTGGTTGGGTGATGCTGGGTCTGTATTACAGTGGTTTCCTTTTTGTGAGTTCTCACTTTTTGATACCCCCTTGGGTTAGTTCTCTGATAGTCTAGGGTCTTGGAGTCAGTACTCCCACTCCAAAGGCTCAGGGCTTGGTCTTGGAGCTCATGTAACTGAAGGAATACTTGAACAGGAAGCACACATGATCTCCAGTGATACTGGTGTCACCACACAACTCCACTCAGGAGTTTGAAAATTCCAAGCCATTTTTGCTTCTGGTCTTTGCCTGAGATGTTACTTCTGAAACCTCCTCCTCTATCCACTTTCTGTCCCGTCCTTGCATTTTGATTTGTTGATGAAGTGTGACAATGGAGAGATTATGGTGCAGGAAGAAGATCGCGGTAGCGAGTGAGTTTTAAAAGCCTTATATGGTACTGATAGTGATGGCAGAAAGGGTTTTTGAACTTTTTTGTAATATAATGTCTAGCTTAACCTCATTTCAAATTTGGTTTAGTATTTTAGCAAGGCTGTTCAGGCTCAAAGATACTTGCCATTTTCCCATTAGTGATTTTTCCCTTTATTTTATAGATTTGCTCGTTTTAGATTGAAAGTAAATTTTTTGAAACCATTACTAGGTCTTATTAACCAAAGTGTTCAAGGTAGACTTGTTACATTGAAACCAAAACCAGAGACATAAGTTTCTGTTTTTCCTTACCCTGATGTATTGGTCCCAGTGTTGTCAGAGTATTAATTCTCTCCTGGAAGAGTATAAAAGAAAAGAGAGAGAGAGTGTAACCTAGTGTGAACAGAATGGACTCCAGCTAACCTGCTGTATTTGCATTCCAGATACATGTCTTGGACAGGTTCTTTGACTTTCTGTGCTTCAGTTTCCTCATCATGAAACACAGATAAAGTAGTGTTTTATCACAGGCTTTTTGTGAAGATTAAATGTTTACTATTTGTAAAGAACGTAGGATAGTGCCTGGCACATAGTAAGTGCTATACAAAAGTTAGCTATTAATTACTCCTTAGTTAACTCTGCCTTTTCAGTCCCTTCTGTGTGTATTTAATGACTGAGAAGGAGCTTTTCTTTTGTTGCTGTTGTTGTTTAGTTTTGAGATATAATTAACATACAGTAAGGAAGAACTTGCCCAATGTTTAAGTTCCTCTTAGTTCCCTTAAGAAACATTATAGGAATAAAAACCTCTTAGATGTTTATTTCCTTACTCTTAAATCTAGTTATCAGTCCTAAATGTAGAGAAACTGTCCTGATCTTAGTGGTTGGTGTCTTTTTTAAGCAATGGGTTGTGGTTTATATCTATTAACAATCTCTGTTTCTATTGTCTATAAGGTAGTAAAAGTAAATTTAGATCTTCAGAGTAGACATACAATGACTTCTAACTCTTTCAGAAATACTAAAATAGACATGCAATGCAGGAAACTTCTTTTCATGTCTGTTGATTGTGTATATAATCAGGAAATGGTTAGGAATAAATTACTGATGTGTTGATAATGCTCAGGAGTATAGTTATATTATAGATTATTCTTGGTTTGGGGAGATTAGGTAGGTTGAATGAAAGCATCTTCTAGTTTTTGAAACCAGGAGAAAATAAACCTAAAAAACAAAAAACTGAAGAAAAAAAAAAAAGAATGAAACCAATCTAATGAACATGAGGAAATGGATATTGAGTCTTTCTTCAAATTCCTACATGATTTTTCTACCAGGCTTACAACTTTGGTCTCAAAATATATTTCCCCTACTTCTCCAACCTCCCATTAAAAGTTTATGGGAAAAGTTTTCAAGAATGACTAGTTTTTAAGCTTAGGATCATAAGCCCTAAGTGATTTGGACTTTGATTGTTTAGAATAGAATGATAATATTTTAGAGCTGGAAGAGAATTTAAGAATGTCATGTTGTCCAAAACTGCGAAAATGTGTGGTTAAGGATATTTAGACCTGGTGCTTTGATGCACACAGCAAACGTTTGGACTAATTTGGGACGTTTCCCTCAGTTTTTGACTCATTGAGAGTATTTTTTTTAATACTCTGTACAAATGGTTCTTGTTTTACAGCCTTACAAGAATGTCAGTACTTGATTTAGCAAGTTTACTTAGAAAAGCAGAGTTATTAACCAAGCAAATAGTTAAATCATGTACGTAATTCCAGAAGAAATGTTTTTGCCATGGCAAACCACAGTATGGATATTTTATGGGTTAAACATTTAAAGTATTTTAAGAACAACAGCCCTTCCTACTGTCTTTTTTGCTGAACCTTTTTATAAGGAAAAATTTAGAAAATGTTCTCATATTTAGTTTTTATATCCATGGCTCTTTTCTTCCAGGGCCTTATAACTTCTACTTTATCTCTAAGTCCTTGTGTTTTATTTTAGGATATTCCTTTTGGTTTCCACCACATCCACATGGTCATATATAGTTCTCTTTTTATCATCACAAAGGTTACTGAAGGCTTTTTGTTATCTTTACAAATTTGGCTTATTAGGAACTGGAGTTGGGACTTTGCTATACAGGACCTTTTATAAAATTTTTACCACCAAAAAAACTAAAGGCCCAATCTGCTGACACTCATAATATCCACTTGAATTTATACATCCCTTCTTTTGATGTGAAAATATTAAAATTTTTATTAGAATCAAAATCTAACAGAGTAACAAGCATAACTTAATGTCCAAATAAGTATGATTTAACATACTAATCTGCTTGGGGACATATTAAAAAAGTTTTAAAAAGTGGGAAATTTCTGGGTGAGGAGCTAACTTACTGCAACATTGTTCATAACCACACCCTGGAGAGGAAGCAACCTAAATGTCCCTCAGTAAGGGAATGGATAAAGTAAATTGTTTCATTAATGGAATACTATCTACCAGTTGAAGTGAAGAAAGTAGATCTGTATCAATTTTACTAATTCTCAAAAACATTTTGATGAGTGAGAAAGCAAGCCATAAAGGCATGTATTCAACACTTCACCATTTATGTAAAGTTATAAAGCATATAACATAATGATATATACTTAAAGATGTATATATTTACATAGTAGAAATTTTAAAAATGCATGTGAATGAAATGCACTAGCTTCAGGCCAATAGTTAACTCAGAGGACAGAAAGGAATGGAAGATGAGGCTTTAGTTAAATCTGTAATTTTTTTGTTTATACATTAAAATATTGGAAGCAAATATGGTCATTGTTAACATTTAAAGCTGGGTGATGAGTAAATGGGTGTTTTTATGGTAGTCTCTTAATATTTTTAAAATGTATTTCTTAAAGTAAGTGTATTTTCTTTATATATATTTGTTCTCAGTGCTAAGTATCTGTCCTCATGTACTAACTGGTCCATGCAAGCACTCTCCATCATGTATGCACAAACACATCAC
Organism: Bos taurus; assembly: GCF_002263795.3. Lineage (NCBI taxonomy): Eukaryota > Metazoa > Chordata > Mammalia > Artiodactyla > Bovidae > Bos > Bos taurus. The sequence continues at coordinate 12,623,108 of NC_037337.1, read as the reverse complement.
CTCACATTCATTCCTTTAACAAGTATTTATTAAGTATTTTTATATAATAGGTTTTTTATATAATAGGTACTGTTGTGGGTGCTCCAGATACAGCAGTGAGCAAAACAAAGCTTCTACCATCATGGAGCTTATTATATTCTAGTGGTGGGAGGCAGATAATAAATAACAAAGTATGCTATATGCCAAATGGTGGTAAGTGCTATGTATGGAGGAAAACAACAGCAACAACAAGAGAGGGGCAATAAGGAGGACCAAGGAAGGGAGAGGGAGACTTGGTATTGCATAAGAAGTGATGAAAGGAGGGCTGTCTAATAAAGTGACGTTTGAGTTGAAGCCTAAAGGAAGTATGTTTTGTGAGTGTATCTGTAATCACCTCTTGTCAATGGTGGCGTCTTCTAAGTTACACATCCATTTCTGGCTTCTCACCTTACCTCCATTTGACTCTACACTTGGATGTCTAATAGATGTTTCCAAACTTACTGTGTCTAAATCTCCTTTACTCTCAGATTTGCTTTACCCGCAGTCTTCTCCATCTCCTTTGGGGACTAGGATTTGAGATTCTTTTGGAAATAGCTATTATTTAAAAGTGTGGTACCAAACAGATGAGATCCTTTAGAGAAAGTAAAGAAGAGACCACATTTAATGATCAGGAAAAGAGAGGATTCTACAAGGGAGATTGAGGACTGGCCAGAGATGTGGTGGTGAGGGACCAGGAGAGTGTGATGCTTCAAAAGCCAAGAAAGAAAAATGTTTCAGGAAGGGGGTCATTAGTGATATCAAAATCTGTTGAGAGACTGAAAAAGATGAAGACTAAGAATTGACTATTAGAATTGGTATCATTAAAGTTTTTAAGGTGTTCTTTTAAAAAATGGTGGGATTAAAACCTTGTTTGGAATAGATTCATGACAGGATAGGAAATAGGGAAATGGATATGGCGAATTACAACTCTTGAGTTTGGTATAAAGAACTGTGAAAAATCTGGCAATATCTGAAAGGTGCTGTAGAATCAAAAGGAAGGTCTACATCCACATGAGTGGATATTTCTTGTTTTTCATTTCTGTCCAAAGTTTGAACTTGGAATAAAATCTAAAGTGTTGTGGCTCGGTTTTGTTTTAAATAGTTGTTTTCCTCATGTTATTTCTGTTGCAAGGAGAAAATACATTAAATTTTATTTCTGAAAGAAAATTGGGCAATAACTCCAATAAAACGCCAGCAAAATAACCAACTGAAAATAAAAAGAAATCCATCATTACATACTGCAGAAATTAAAGAGATTCTATTAAGTTACTGCCTTTTTAAAGTTTAATGATATTTCTTTTATTTTTTTTCAAATTCAGTGGGGATCAGCAGTATACTTATGTTATAAAAAATCAGTGGCAAAGACTAACACTATATCTTACAAAGCTGGTAAGTATAATTTTTCATGGAATACTTAATATATAATGTATTATGGGACCAATAAGATTAAAGAAAAAAACTGTCTTAAAATGCGTTGTCAGGACTGAGACTATAACACACGTCTTTTGATTGTTTTGTCTTTATCCATACGTTATTGGATGCTTAGTGGAATATTAATTTTAAAAGAAGGTAAGGTTTTTTTTAAAATAATAGGTTTAAGTAAATAATAAGTAGATATCATTCTCTTAAAGTCTTAACTCAGAAAATGTGAGGAAAATATTTATGTTCCTTTTGAATTAGTTTCCTTAATATTTATACAGCTACTGTACTGTGTGAACGTTAGTCATGTCTGACTCTTTTGTGACTCCGTGGACTGTAACCCATCAGGCTTCTCTGTTTGTGGGATTTTTCAGGAGAGAACACTGGAGTGGGTTGCCATTTCCCTCTCTAGGAAATCTTCCTGACCCAGGGATCTAACCTGAATCTCTTGTGTCTCCTACATTGGTAGGCAGATTCTTTACCCCTGGCGCCACCTGGGAAGCCTAATATTTATATTAAATTTAGTCAAGTCTGTAGTTTATATGTAATTATATTTCAAAATAATCAGAAATATTATAAATAATTTATAATTTTATAATGCATAGTTGAAATTTTCAGTTGCCAAAAGCCTCAAAATATCAAGTTATTTACAAGAAAGCAGATTCAGCTTTTCAAAAAATAAAATTTTAAAGTTAGTACTCTAGACTCCTACCTTCTTCTGCCTGTGATTTTCTAGGATCCACAGTTCATTGCTGTTTCTGTAGTTTCTTAAAGGCTATACCATTATTTCATGACTTGAGAAAGTAATGGACAGTTAAGTGTAAATCCTCATGAGATCAACTGGTTGGCTAGCATATAATTTGGAGAAGACCATGGCAACCCATTCTAGTATTCTTGCTTGGAGAATCCCATGGACAGAGGAGCCTGGCAGACTATGGTCAAGGGGTTGCAAAGAGTCAGACATGTTTGAGTGATTTAGCAGCAGCAGCACCAGCATATAACTAGAGAATTTTAGAATTGCCTTGGACCTCAGTATATCTAGTTCATCTCACTTTATAGATGAGAAAACTGGAGACCTCTAGGTACACAACTTGTCCGAAGTCAAACAGCTATTAGTGGCAGACCAACCACTCATATTCCCAGTTTGTCATTTTATTTTTAACATTGTCTCATGATGGTTTCCACTTTAAGGATTCAAGCTTAGGAAACCTATTACTGTTTCTAGTCCCACAAAATCCAGTAAAAGAGTCTGGTCTTGAGGGTTTGTTAAGTAGAAGATACTTAGACTGCTTTGTCAACTAGTCTGTTTAACATAAAACCATATACCACTTGAAACTCTGTTTTCCTATAATCTGAGATTATTCAGAAGCTGGGCTTAAGTTGATACTGTTTTAAAGACATTGTAAACATGTGACTTCTATTTTTATGTATAATTTTTCTTGTATTTGTGCTAGAAGTCATATATATATATATATATAGTCCTATGGAATATCTGTTTTAATGTGTCAAAAAAAAAAAAACAAACCCTGAGGTAAAACTATCAAAAACTAGTAAAGTGAATATGTGCATATTGAAAATTTCCTCCCAAAATAGTATGTTTATATGCTGTAAGGTTGTGTGAACACAAAATGAATTTTTAGGAAAGTGAAAGAAAGTGAAGTCGCTCAGTCGTGTCTGACTCTGCGACCCCATGGACTGTAGCCTACCAGGCTCCTCTGTCCATGGGATGTTCCAGGCAAGAGTACTGAAGTGGGTTGCCATTGCCTTCTCTAGAGAATCTTCCCAACCCAGGGATCGAACCTGGGTCTCCTGCATTGTAGTCAGATGCTTTACCATCTGAGCCACCAGGAAGTCTGGATTTTTTTTTTTAGGAGTGTGTGCATATTTGTGTATGTTTCTTTGTGTGTGCTTAGTTGCTGAGTCATGTCTGACTCTTGGCGACCCCATGGACTGTAGCCCACCAGGCTCCTCTGTCCATGAGATTTTCCAAGGCAAGAAGCTGTAGTCAGTTGCCATTCCCTTCTCCAGGGAATCTTCCCCACCCAGGTCTCCTGCATTGCAGGCAGATTCTTCACTGTCTGAGCTACCAGGGAATAGTCTTTTCCTGTTTGCCTTACTAGCCTTTGTGGATGAAGCTTGATAAATATTAAGTAGTTAATATGACTAGTTTAAGAATTAAAATCCACTTGAATCCTATTAAAGCATTCAGAGTTACTTGGTGAACATATATAGTGTTTTAGTCTTCCAGATGTGTTAAATAATAAAGCATTTTAGCATCATTCAAATTATGAGCTGCTAAATTCAAGAGCTGATGAGCTAATATTTATTATTGTTTTTATAGGTCTAATTTGTAGATACCCTCAAGAAGATTACGAGTCATTCTCACTCCCAGAATCTGTTCCCCTGTTTTGTTTACCAATGGGCGCAACTATTGAATGTTGGCCATCAAATAGCAAATACCCCCTCCCTGTATTTTCTACATTCGTGTTAACTGGAGCCTCAGCTGAAAAGGTACTCTGTGTTTAACAAATGATATCTGCAGTTTTCTTGTACATTTTCAAGTCTTAAGTTTTATATGCAGTAACAATAGAAACAATAACTGGTTAAATTGGATAGATTATATGCACCTCTTTCACATTAAAATAACTGCATCTGGAGACATAGGAAAAGAAAATTTTCAGTCTGTCTCACATATCCAAATGCTTTTCTTGTGGATACAGCCAAGGATTTTTTTCATTATCAAATGATGATCCTGCATTGCTTCATTTTCTGTGTTACAAAAGTTTTAAAGTAATACTAAAGACTTTATTAAATATGCAGTGCTGTTTAGAACCATAGCCTATTATCGTTGAAATGGACTTTGATAATCTTGTAGTGCAATATCTTCATTTTATATATTGGGAAATTGAGGTCTAGAGAAATTCAGTGAATTGTCTGAAGTTGAAATTTGTATTTCCTTATCTAAAATTCTGTCCTGCTCTCTACTAAATAATTATTAGGTGGGCCAAAAAGTTTGTTTGGATTTTTCAGTAGCATCTTACAGAAAAACCCAAATGAACTTTCTGGCCAACTCATTGTTTTCAGTCATTTTCTTATAGAGAATAGCAACACAATTGCTGTCACTCTTTATGAAAAAACTTAATTAAACATATTGTTTTCCAGTAATAAGGGGACCCAACAGTTGCACTGTGTAGTTTTGTTGTTGTCGTCATCGATGTTTTAATGTACTTCAAGAAAGCAAGAGCAATGTCTCTTCACCACTGTCTCTGGTACCTGGCACCTTGCCTGCCTCATAGGCATATAATGGCTCATAATAGCTCATCCATTAAATATTTAACCAATAATGTGATTTGAGTAAATGATATAAGGCATATTTATCAAATATATTATCTCTTTTCCAGGTCTATGGTGCTGCTATTCAGTTTTATGAACCATACTCCGAGGAGAATCTCACAGAAAAACAGAGATTTCTTTTGGGTTTAGCATCATCAGCAAATGAGAAGTCTGATAGTTCCAAGACAATTCACACTAATAAATGCATCTGTCTTCTCTCTCACTGGCCTTTTTTTGACGCATTCAGGAAGTTTTTGACTTTTCTATATCGTTATTCCATCTCTGGACCTCACGTCCTTCCAATTGAGAAGTAAGTTAGCAGCCTTCTCGGTTCAAAATTTGGCAGCTCTTTCCACTGTGTATGGTATATTTGGACTGGTAATTGAATGGATTTTATTTGGAAACTAAATTTTTCAAGAGAAAAAAAGATTTGGTTGATTCAGTTATGTAATATTTCTCTTACTATAACTGTGTGTGTGTTTGTATTCAGCTGCTCAGTATGTCTGACTCTTTGCGACCCCATGAAATGTGACCTGCCAGGCTCCTCTGTCATGGGATTCTCCAGGCAAGGATACTGGAGTGGGGCTGCCATTTCCTCCTCCAAGGGATCTTCCCGACCCACATCACTTGCATTGGCAGGCGGGTTCCTTACCACTGAGCCATCTGGAAAGCCCCAATTAGATCTACAGTTTTGTTATTTTAGATAATTTTATTTCTGACAAAATGGCAGAAATGTTTCATTTTTTAATATCTTGTGAAGTTTGGAGATCCTAATTGGAATTTTTTTTTAAAGGTTTTGTGATTCTTATTTTACATATAATCTGGGCTTATTTTATTCCTTACTGTTTTTAGATATCTTAGATATCATTTAGATATCATTTTAGATATGCAGAGGCCTGGCGTGCTGCAGTCCATGGGGTCTCAAAGAGTGGGACACGACAGAGCAACTGAACTGAACTTAGATATTTTGGGCTTCCCTGGTGGCTCGGGAAACCTGAGTTTGACCCCTGGGCTGGAAAGATCCCCTGGAGAAGGAAATGGCAACCCATTCCAGTATTCTTGCCTGGGAAATAGCATGGACAGGGGAGCCTGGAGGGCTACAGTGCATGGGGTCGCGAAGAGTTGAGCACTTTCACTTTCACTTTAGATATTTTAGATACCATGCTCTTCTGATGTTTTCTATCCAGATGAAATTATCTCAGTTCTGCGGCCAAGATGATTTGGAAATAGTTTACAAGTAATATAGAAATAAAATAACTCTTTCTTTAAAATGATTGTTTACTATTGTTTCCTTTTTCCTTTTCCATGGTGTTCAAAACAAAACCCATCAATCTATCTTTTTATCTGTCTTCATCTGGGGAAAAAGCCCAAAAAATCAGCAATAGAATTTTTAACCTATTGTTAATCGAAAGTATATTATTCTTATTTTAGAAATAGTTAAACTCCTTCATTTTTCTGAAATACTCAATGGTTGCTTCATTTTTAAAATATGAGCAATTGACTAAAAATAAGTGTACTGCAGTACAAGAATTAGCTCCTTTGGTAATGTCCACATAAGGTAGAACTTACAGTGGCTTTTGAGACATTAATGACACAATTATTACTGGATATGAGAGAGTATTAATATGAAAATTTGGGGGCTGGGTTTATTCAGAAGGGACTTAAATGGTACAAATGATTTTGGTTGTTTGTTCACTTGTTTTTGTGGTAGCAGGGATTTCGAAATTATCGGTACACAGAGCTTTTGACTCAACATGAACTTGTGGTGACATGTTGACCTTTATAGCATATGGCATTCTCTTTGGAATCAATTAGGTTTTTGTTTGTTTGTTTTTAAGGCATATTTCTCATTTTATGCATAAAGTTCCTTTTCCATCTCCTCAGAGACCACGGATTCTAGTTCAGGTAAGATTTTCTTGATGTAAGTGCTCTATTGAATGATTATGGACTCTGTCAAAATGTAACCTAAGTATAACAGTTTTATAAGAGGAAAGAAACATCAAATGGAATCAAAAGAGAACCAGATGCTGCTTCATGCTGGAGTTTGGACCCTTATGATTTTATTAACTGCCTCTCAGCCAACATCTAATGTTTCCTCTTAGATAAAGGGTTGTAGACTTGAAGAAATAGACAGCAGTAGACATTTTGAACACATAAAAAGGGACTGCTTTCCTAAGTTTATTCTTGGTATTTAAAACTTTTGCCTTTGGCACTTACTCCCTAAGTTAAATGTATTAGAATAGATGAAAGAAAAAGTTGTGTGTTTTCCTAATTGCAGGAAGAATTGCTCACATCCTTGTGACGGGAAGTTTAAAGTGAACACAAATTATTTTCCCCATCTCTTGTCCCAGTTGACTTTATCTTTCCTTTTTTGTTTATGTTTCTTTTTTGTTTATAATCTTGATATGTAAGTTGTTTTTCTAATCTATTTAAGCATTATTTTTGAAGTGATCTTGAGAGAATATTTCATGTATTATCTCTGTATGTGCCTTATGGTATTTATCATAACCCTTAGTGGACTATCATTCAAAATTAGAAATCATTTATAAATAGATATTTAAGATTTCTGTAAATATGCATAAAATTTAAAATGTAGATTAATTGTATTAATATATTGATACAGATAAAGTGTCTAGAAAAATATCATTTTGATAAGCATTGTAAATAGTCTGCATATCTACATATCATCCCAAGTTCCTTCTTGATATTTAGTGCCAGAATATATATATATATAGCACATTCAGGTTGCATACATAAAAGATTTATCTTATAGCTGAAGTTGGCAAGTTTTTTCTATTGAGGACCAAACAGTAGATATTTCAAACTTTACAGGCTGTGTTGTCTCTCTGAAAACTGCTCAGCTCCGCTTTCACTGCACAAAAGCAGCTCTATGTAACATGTAAACAAATGTGCATGGCTCTATTTTGGTAAGACTTTATTTGTAAAAGCAGGTGGTCTGTGGATTTGCCCTGAGGCCATAGATTAACTAACCCTGGTTTTATGATATTAAATGAACAGTGTATTCTTTCAGTGCAGGTTTGTTAAAATGGCATCAGGGAAATGTTGAGGAACAGAATAAAAGAATATGGTTTAAAGTAAGAAGAATTAGTAGTTAGGGCAGTCATCAGGACAAGTCATCAGGACATATTTTTTAGGATCTTAGTAAGTGATTTAGACGATTCCTATACCTGGTGCATGGGAATATTGAAACTTTATGGGCATCATCTATATATGTGTGTGTGAAATTTTTTTTTACTGGAAGGTGGTATTTTAAAGTTAATCTTTATATTTGAAATACTTTATTTCATATTTATTTTCAGTTATCACCACATGATAATCTGATCCTCAGTCAGCCTGTTTCTTCACCTCTTCCACTAAGGCAAGTAAAACTTCATTGTGTTTCTCTAAATGTTTAGTGTAAACTAAAATAGCGTTCAAGTATTTTCTCTCTTTCCTAGGGAAAATTGCAAATGTTGATGGAAATACTTCTCATCTAATTGTTTCTTATTAAATTTCTTTTACTTAAAATTTAGGTTAAAGTTCTTGAAGAACACAGAAAAACTTTTACAATAGTGTTTGGTATTTTGCATATCCACTTAACTGTGATCAAGTGTGTACAACTGTTAATGCATAAATGAGTACATATGTCTATAGTTTATGAAAACGATTGTTTTTTAGCTTTAAATATCCTCTGAAAAATACTCATTTTAAAATTAACCCCCAAATAAAAAGTTACTTATAAATACTAGCCCATGGAATAGAATAATGTATTTCATCACCTTAAAAGTTCAGAGATTATGAAATATGTTTTTTCTAAAGTATCATTTCTTGATATTTAATTAGCCATGTACTTTTTCTAGCAGGGAAGTAGTTACAATATAATTAAGTTATTTGGTGGCACATACCTAAGGGAGAACAGCTGCCATCTTTGACGTTAATTTTGTAAGAATTGCAGATTATTTCATCACCAGGTCTTGGCCCTGGGTGACCAGTGTTTTCTTAACCTTTGTTTGAACTGAGAATAAACTAGAAATACTGAGACTACCAAGAGACTTTTTTTTTGGTAATGACTTTATTGATATATAATTCACATCCCATACAGTTCACCTAGTTAAATTGTACAATTCAATGAATATATTCACAGTGTTCTGCAACTATGACTGTAATCAACTTCAGAACATTGTTGTAGCTCCAAAAAACACCTGTATCTTTTAGCAGTTACCCTCCCTTACCTCTACCATCCCTGCAAATACAAACACACAGACACCGTCCCCAGCCCTAGGCAACTGCTTATCTACTTCTTTCTCTACAGATGTGCCTGTAATGGACACTTTGTATAAATGGAATCATATAACAACATTTTGTGTACGCATTGAATTCTTTACTTGAACATTATCTACATGGCAGATCATTTTATAGAAAAAAACAGATAAATTTTCATTTTCCATATTTAATACAAGGCAGAAGACGCAGATGACTTCAAAACCTCATAAAACTTCATTGTTTTCATAGTGTGTTTCGGATGCAGCGTTTTCCCTACAAAAGAGCAACAGATCAGATCAGATCAGTTGCTCAGTCGTGTCCAACTCTTTGCGACCCCGTGAATCGCAGCACGCCAGGCCTCCCTGTCCATCACCAACTCCTGGAGTTCACTGGGACTCATGTCCATCGAGTCAGCGATGCCATCCAGCCATCTCATCCTCTGTCGTCCCCTTCTCCTCCTGCCCCCAATCCCTCCCAGCATCAGAGTCTTTTCCAGTGAGTCAACTCTTAGCATGAGGTAGCCAAAGAACTAGAGTTTCAGCTTTAGCATCATTCCTTCCAAAGAAATCCCAGGGCTGACCTCCTTCAGAATGGACTGGTTGGATCTCCTTGCAGTCCAAGGGACTCTCAAGAGTCTTCTCCACACCACAGTTCAAAAGCATCAATTCTACGGCACTCAGCCTTCTTCACAGCCCAACTCTCACATCCATACATGACCACAGGAAAAACCATAGCCTTGACTAGACGGACCTTTGTTGGCAAAGGAATGTCTCTGCTTTTGAATATGCTATCTAGGTTGGTCATAACTTTCCTTCCAAGGAGTAAGCGTCTTTTAATTTCATGGCTGCAGTCACCATCTGTAGTGATTTTGGAGCCCAGAAAAACAAAGTCTGACACTGTTTCCACTGTTTCCCCATCTATTTCCCATGAAGTGGTGGGACCGGATGCCATGATCTTCGTTTTCTGAATGTTGAGCTTTAAGCCAACTTTTTCACTCTCCACTTTCACTTTCATCAAGAGGCTTTTGAGTTCCTCTTCACTTTCTGCCATAAGGGTGGTATCATCTGCATATCTGAGGTTATTGATATTTCTCCCCGCAATCTTGATTCCAGTTTGTGTTTCTTCCAGTCCAGCGTTTCTCATGATGTACTCTGCATAGAAGTTAAATAAACAGGGTGACAATATACAGCCTTGACGAATTCCTTTTCCTATTTGGAACCAGTCTGTTGTTCCATGTCCAGTTCTAACTGTTGCTTCCTGACCTGCATTCAAATTTCTCAAGAGGCAGATCAGGTGTTCTGGTATTCCCATCTCTTTCAGAATTTTCCACAGTTTATTGTGATGCACACAGTCAAAGGCTTTGGCATAGTCAATAAAGCAGAAATAGATGTTTTTCTGGAACTCTATTGCTTTTTCCATGATCCAGCGGATGTTGGCAATTTGACCTCTGGTTCCTCTGCCTTTTCTAAAACCAGCTTGCACATCAGGAAGTTCACGGTTCACATATTGCTGAAGCCTGGCTTGGAGAATTTTGAGCATTACTTTACTAGCGTGTGAGATGAGTGCAATTGTGCAGTAGTTTGAGCATTCTTTGTCATTGCCTTTCTTTGGGATTGGAATGAAAACTGACCTTTTCCAGTCCTGTGGCCACTGCTGAGTTTTCCAAATTTGCTGGCATATTGAGTGCAGCACTTTCACAGCATCATCTTTCAGGATTTGGAATAGCTCAACTGGAATTCCATCACCTCCACTAACTTTGTGTGTAGTGATGCTTTCTAAGGCCCACTTGACTTCACATTCCAGGATGTCTGGCTCTAGGTCAGTGATCACACCATCGTGATTATCTGGGTTGTGAAGATGTTTTTTGTACAGTTCTTCTGTGTGTTCTTGCCACCTCTTCTTAATATCTTCTGCTTCTGTTAAGTCCATACAATTTCTGTCCTTTATCGAGCTCATCTTTGCATGAAATGTTCCTTTGGCATCTCTGATTTTCTTGAAGAGATCCCTAGTCTTTCCCATTCTGTTGTTTTCCTCTATTTCTTTGCATTGATGGCTGAAGAAGGCTTTCTTATCTCTTCTTGCTATTCTTTGGAACTCTGCATTCAGATGTTTATATCTTTCCTTTTCTCCTTTGCTTTTCGCTTCTCTTCTTTTCACAGCTATTTGTAAGGCCTCCCCAGACAGCCATTTTGCTTTTTTGCATTTCTTTTCCATGGGGATGGTCTTGATCCCTGTCTCCTGTACAATGTCACGAACCTCAGTCCGTAGTTCATCAGGCACTCTGTCTATCAGATCTAGGCCCTTAAATCTATTTCTCACTTCCACTGTATAACCATAAGGGATTTGATTTAGGTCATACCTGAATGGTCTAGTGGTTTTCCCGACTTTCTTCAATTTAAGTCTGAATTTGGCAATAAGGAGTTCATGGTCTGAGCCACAGTCAGCTCCTGGTCTTGTTTTTGCTGACTGTATAGAGCTTCTCCATCTTTGGCTGCAAAGAATATAATCAATCTGATTTCAGTGTTGACCATCTGGTGATGTCCATATATAGAGTCTTCTCTTGTGTTGTTGGAAGAGGGTGTTTGTTATGACCAGTGCATTTTCTTAGCAAAACTCTATTAGTCTTTGCCCTGCCTCATTCCGTATTCCAAGGCCAAATTTGCATGTTACTCCAGGTGTTTCTTGACTTCCTACTTTTGCATTCCAGTCCCCTATAATGAAAAGGACATCTTTTTTGGGTGTTAGTTCTATCTTTAAAGTTGAATATATAATGTGAACTGTAACCCTACCCTAATCATAAACTTTTAAAAATTATTTTGTATAATGAGATTTTGGATCTCTATTTTTTAAATTATATCTCTTTGTTTGGATTTACAGTGGTGGCAAGTTTTCAACACTGCTCCAGAATTTAGGCCCTGAAAATGCTGTGACACTCCTGGTGTTTGCAGTAACAGAACATAAAATTCTCATTCATTCCTTACGGCCTTCCGTGCTTACCAGTGTGACAGAAGCATTAGTGTCTGTGAGTATCACGGTTTCTTCTTGGCGATCAGTTTCATTTTAAACTTAATTATTCATAAAATTTAAAGCTATTTCAATGCTTAACTAAAATCCAGAGTGTAATGAATTTTAATTTTCTGACCATTATCACTAATTGTAATTATTTAACAAGTATTAAACTACTTTAGATATAAATATTTAAAAGACAGTTTTCTATGTTGCCAATGAATTATGCTTCAATGTTAAAACAGCTAAATATTCTTTTATCTTTTATCCAAGATGATTTTCCCTTTCCACTGGCCATGCCCCTATGTTCCTCTCTGCCCACTGGCTTTAGCAGATGTCTTGAGTGCACCATGTCCATTCATAGTAGGAATTGATTCAAGATACTTTGATCTCTATGACCCTCCACCAGATGTCAGTTGTGTTGACCTAGATACCAACACCATTTCTCAGTAAGTTTGTTTCAGTGATTCTACATTCTGTGATTTGCAACTTCGTAGGTTTTTTTGTTTTTTGTGTTTTTTTGGTATATTTTGTGATAATAACTAGAATTCTTTTGAGCTATATTTTTTTTTATATTTGGGGTTTTTGCCATCTTTGAATCAGTTCTTACTATACTTTGATGAGATGGATTTAGTGTACTAGAGAAGGTTTTAATCCTCAGATATTTAAATATTTAAGAAATATTATAATCTTATGCCTTAGAAATTTATGTAAGGAATGTAAGGATTTTATAATTTTCTCTCTCTTTTTTGAAATAATATTTAAGTTGTACCTACTGTAACTATATAGCTTTTCTTTAATTCAGTATTTTCTCTTGTGTCCTTTCAGTTTAATCATACTTAAGCTCTTCAGGAAAGAGGAAATTGATGCAATACCACATTGCATCCACAGGACGTACTTAAAATAACTGCGAGTTACCCTGTTAATAAAACCCCAAAGCTAGCTAGTACCTTTTACAGTTTAATTCTTCAAATGTTAAAGTAACATCTCTCTTTTTTGGCCAGTTGTTAAATGTTACATGATATAATGTTTTTAAAAATTGAAATGCAGTGTTGTAAATAAGTGTATACTGTATCTATTATTGTAATAAATTACATTTCCCTTCTTTTTATACTTAATTTGTTAAAATAATTTTTTTCTTATTTTAACTTTCTGTTTTGATCACTAATGAGTTAAAAAAGTCAAAAAAACATTGAGTTGTTTGCACTCATCAGTGGTCTTCCTTCTTGGTTTTATCGCCCTTTCAAACCTATGGGAGGACTAAAACCAGTGAACTAATCACTTTCTACTTTCCTTCATCCTGAATTTCTGAAACCTCAACCTGAAATTTGAAAGAAAACTCCTGAATATGAAATTTGTTGTTTCCTTTCCCCTTCTCTGACTCATAAATACATAAAGAACATGTTATGAATGTCAAGTTTCTGAAGGGAAATTAATATCTAATAATGTACTAGGCATAAAACTGTATGCATAGCCTAAGGTATCTTTTATTATTCTCTGTATTTTGTGAGGTAGTTTTTACTAAGCATTCTGCCAGACAAATAAGAAAACCAAAACTTAAATTTTTAAGTAATTTATCAAAAGGCACATAACTTATACTCACAGGACTGATTTTGAAAACATCATGGTATGACTCCATAACTAGTACTTCGTCCACTAATTATTGGCTAACTAATTCTGTAATAGTAATCTTATAAATGGAACTCACCATGAGTAAAAATGCAAAAGGTTGTCATAGATTCAAACTTAGGTACTAGATAAAGCGCTTCTCCTCAGCTAAGTTTTAGAGTGATGCTATCAAGGGCAAGAGGAGGAAAATTATGTGAGTAAATAGTAGTAGTTCTATGTAATGAAATGATACCAAAATATTGTTCATTGATTTATGCTACAGACATCTCAAGTGTCCTTCCCTCCCACCTTTTTTTTTTGGCTAGGCACCGGGAATAAAAAAACAAACCAAATACATTCCTTTCTCTTAAATTGCTAATAATCTAGCAAGGGACACACAGTGAATGCTAAGGCACAGTGGGAGTGCTGTGTTTGAAACTTTCAGCAAGAAAATAATGCCAAGTATTTTTACATTGTGTTCTCACTTTAATACAGGGTTCTGTAGTCCTGTTCACATTCTCAATGAAATAAAATCTCACAGCAGGACATCTGCAGTTTGACCCTGCCCTGTCTGTATTTTTTTTCTCATTGTGGAAAGATAGGGTAGATTCCAAGACAATTCTTTGTCAGCTTAAGCTTTCCCATCCACTCGTTTTTTCTTTGTTTAGTTTGTGGAGTTTTATTTGCGCTTTTTGTTCTGTGGGAAATTTAGGGAGCATTAAAAAAAACAACAGTTCAGCATGTTCCATTTAACACCTGCACTGTGTTGTTGAGTTTGGTGGTTAGAACATAAGTGATTTACTTTTGTTCTCCTTTTTCTCTACATTTTTTCAAGTTTCCTAAAATGAGTGTTTATTGCTTTTGAAATAGTAAAAAGTTTTAATAAATAGAGAATGGAATCAACAAAGTTATAGTTAAGTCCAGAAGCTTTACCACATTTTATCACCATGCTTTTTTCTTTTTATGTTCCATCTATAGTTTAGGGAGCAACTGTGTGGTGATAGTTGTGATAAAGCAGATGACTGGAGTTCATCATAGAAACAAAGATATCAGTCAGATATCTTCTTCTATAGTTATAAAAGTATTTGGGGATGTTATACTTCTTTCAAATAATCTAACATTATAGATTATTTCTTTTCTGAAAGAAACTAAATTTTACTTATTTTTTAGGGAACTAAGAAACTAAATATTGAATATATCAAAGTATTTTGATAAGGTTTATGGATCCTTCGGTGAACTCCAGGAGTTGGTGATGGACAGGGAGGCCTGGCGTGCTGCGATTCATGGGGTCGCAAAGAGTTGGACACAACTGAGCAACTGATCTGATGGATCCTAAGTTCACTGAATGTATTCTAGAGTGCTTTGTCTTAGAGTCTATAAGAAAAAAACAAAACAAAACAAAAGTCCCAATAGTAGGATTTCCCCAATATTTAAGTGTCTGAAGACTCTAAATGAGCTTAAGGGTAATGTGTGCAGGCGCGTATGTTCAGTCGTGTCCGACTCTTTGTGGCCGTATGGACTGTAGCCCACCAGCCTCCTCTGTTCATGGGATTTTCCAGGCAAGAATACTGGAGTAGGTTGCCGTTTCCTCCTTTGGGGGATCTGATGACCACCACATTAAATTTTGGAGTGATTTTGCACATGATTCCAGTGCAAGTGGAATTGACTCAGTATCAACATAAGTATACGTTTTTGAGCTATATTTAATACAAAGTTCTACCCTCAAAATAAAAATTAATTTTACAACGTTAAGCAGTCCATTTACACCTGAAGTATTTTTCTCCTGTTAACAAGAATATTCTGTATGCTTTATTTTCATTCAATGTGTTTTCTCTTTTCCCCTTTTTATGAATAACAGGTATATACCTGCCCCACCTCTCCCCATGTTAATCTGACAAATATATTATTGTTATCATTTAATCTCAGAACTGGTGACAAGAAAAATGTAGCCTGGAAGATACTTCCAAAGAAACCATGTAAAAATCTGATGAACACACTGAATAATTTGCATCAACAACTGGCAAAATGTAAGTGTATAATTTAATTAATGGAAGTAATTTAATCTGAAGAAAAGTCTCCAATTACTTTGCCTTACTTGTTAAAGGATAGTTTTATCTAAAAGAAAATTTTTTAGAATAAGCATTAAAGCAAGTTTTTAGAAACCGAATGGGAGATTTTATGAAGTTTATATCATAATAAAATTCAAAAAGAGGTTAAGGTGGTTATTTTCAAATACTATGGAAAAATACTAGTTTCTACTTATGTGTTTTCTTTGTACATAAAATAGAAAGTTAGTTTTGAAAGTCTGAGACAGATGGTTTAAATTACATTAGAAAATGCTGATGATTTCCATGGGGTGGGAGCATGGTCATATGCTTTTCACCTTTGGTAGATCTTAATGCTGTGGCCTACCTCAAATAATTTGAAAACAAAAGTTTGCCAAAAGCATTCAGAAATTAAAGTGAAAATCGATTGGCATATTTCAGTTCAAAGCTTACATAAGAGTATCTTGATAGTGATCCAGAATTACCGATAAAAGGAATTTAAGCCTTCAATTTATCTAAGCTTCTTACTGTTTTATAACAACAGTCCATTCAGGGTTCATAATTTGATGCTGTTGTATGAAAAGTGGTCAGTAATGATGTAGCAATATTTGAGGTTCTCATTTATGCATTAAGTGAAGTATAAACATGGGAGGAGGCCTGCATCCTCAAGAGTTCAGGGCACCTTAGTATTGCTGGAAGGAGACACAGGAAAAGACAGTGTTTACAAAGCAAACCTTACAACAAGTAGATAATTCAAAAGTGGCTCAAAGTACTGGGATATGAAAAAACATGACATCAAGCAGAAAAAAATTTATCCTATGGAACAAATAAATTACATATGGAATTCTATTTAATCTACTTAACTGCTTTCTAAAAGTTCATGAGCTTCTTTTGAATAGCTGAGAAGTCCAGCAGTTTTTATGGCAATATTCAAACATTATTAAAATAAGTGAAATAGCCCATCCAGCTCTACTGAAGGGCAGAATCCAAAGCTTAAAATTACAGGCTTAAAAAATACTGATATTATTTAGGATTATATATCACTTTACAGCTTCAGAGCACTTTCACATACATTCTTTTGTTTTTACAAATATGGAGATAATAAATTTGAGGGAGGTAGCTTGTCAGATATCATACAGTTAATAAGGATGAAGCTAAGATTAAAACCTAGGTCTTCCATTCCAGTGCCCATTTTCTTTTTTGCTTTCTTAGACAATAAGAATGTCACAAAAACTTCCTAAGATGACTTATTGTTCCTCGTATTTTAAAAAGTTTTTACATTTTGAAGCAGTCACAAACATTGTTCCTTTGACTTTTTGAGAATAGATGTCCGCATCATCTCCAAATGGAATGTATATTTCCTACCAGCCAGTACATTCTCCTACGTCACTGCTGTATGCAATAACCGTGACAATCAGGAGATTAACATTGAGCATTGCTACCGTCCTTAGACCAATTCCAAGTTTTAGTGTATGTTAAGGAGTTATGTAAACAATGGTTGAAGTAGCTTGAGCTCTTTTGAAAACTCAACACATTTATTATTTTTCTTTCAAATTTATTGAGATATAATTGAGATACAGGACTGTGTAAGGTGTATAGCATAATGACTTGAATCACATATGCAACAGATTTATAATTGATACCATTATGAACCTTAGTTTTGACAGTTCTGGAGAAAACATTAACACTGTATTTCTTCACAGTACAGCAGAGACCAAGAGATGATGGACTTATGGACTTAGCAATGAATGATTATGACTTTAATTCTGGAAAGAGGTTGCACATGATAGACTTGGAAATCCAAGAGGCATTTTTGTGTTTCATGGCCTCTATTTTAAAAGGTTATAGATCATACTTAAGACCAATAACTCAAGCCCCATCTGAGACAGCCACAGATGCAACTTCTCTTTTTGCTCTACAAGGTAAGTGATTATATAGTACTACAGCTTTCATGTTATTGAGCTTAACTTTGTGATGATTGCTTTCTGGGTTAGTAACTCATATTTCGGAGAAGGCAATGGCACCCCACTCCAGTACTCTTGCCTGGAAAATCCCATGGACGGAGGAGCCTGGTAGGCTGCAGTCCATGGGGTCACGAAGAGTCAGACATGACTGAGCGACTTCACTTTCACTTTTTACTTTCATGCATTGGAGAAGGAAATGGCAACCCACTCCACAGTGTTCTTGCCTGGAGAATCCCAGGGACAGGGGAGCCTGGTGGGCTGCCGTCTATGGGGTCGCACAGAGTCGGACACGACTGAAGCGACTTAGCAACAGTAGCAGCAGCAGCTCATATTTATTAACATGTACTTGTCTATTTCAGCAGTATGTGTCTGTCAACTCAGTTGGTAATCCATTTCCATAGAATTAGTTATTTCTCAGGCACATTAAATACAATCCCAGTAGCAAAATACACAGAAGAGACTGTTTGACAAGTACCACTGTACTCTGTTGTGTCACAGTGTGTTAAGATACTGATGCTTTCAGCTTTCAGGGCAGCCAAGCAGTGTCGGGCAAGCATAGGAGCCCCTGGATTGGAGGATTTAAAAGATTCCTTTCAAAGCAATAGGTTCAGGTTCCTTTCCTATTGCTATCTTTGTCAGGTCATGTCTCGTTCAGGAGTCTGTTTCTTTTTCTGCAAAACAGTAGAGTGTGGAGGGTATAGATGACATGTTTGATCTAGTTCCTGCTAGCTCAAAAGTTCTCTGAACCTATGAATGTATTATATATACTAACATTGCAAATTTATGTTGAACAGCTTTCTTAAGAAGTCGGGACCGGTCACATCAGAAATTCTATAACATGATGACCAAAACACAAATGTTTATTCGCTTCATTGAGGAATGTTCTTTCGTCAGTGATAAAGATGCAAGTCTGGCGTTTTTTGATGATTGTGTAGATAAAGTAAGTCATATAGTATGTCTACAGTGCCCTAACTTATTTTGTGTGACTATTATAAATGTTTTGAGTTACAGTTTCTATTTATAACTTAACCAGCTTTTAACAAAATTTTAATTAATTCCATTTAATCACTGACCCTTTATTATGAAGGTTTTGGTGGCCTCCTAGATGTTATGGAACTTATAACTTTGCAGGATTTTACTAAATTGTGAGTTTTATTTTAGCAACCATGTCTGTAACCCTTCCTGTCCATGTATAGACTAAGGAGATTTTATCCAAGTCTGTGGACCTCTAACTTGAGCATCCTTAATTTTCACCTCTCCTTTTGGTCTGAAGTGGATTGTCACACACTGAGAGTAGGAGTAGAACATAACATTTCACCTGAACATTTCTACAATTTGGGAGTGCATTTGTAGCATAAATTAAGTGAATGAATTCTATTACATTCATCTGTGAAGCCTTCCCTTCCCCTGTAGTCCACTGTCATTAGTGAGGTAGAGCAAAGTGAGTATTCGTGCTGGATAGAGAGGAGCTTGGGGAACAGTGCCCCAGAGAGGGGTGCCAGAATCTGAGTGGGTGAAGGAGGAGCAGCTGAGCATGGAGTGTTGGAGCCCAAGACGGTGAGGAGAGCATTCATCCATGCAAGGGTAGCATGGGGGAGTCAGAGGACGAGCAGGATGAAGAGAGTGTCCATGCTGGAGGACAGACTGTTCCAAGGGGTCAGAACCTAAACAGGTTAGGTTCATGTAGACATGAGGACAGCAGAGAGTATCAGGGTCTAAGCAAGGCAGAGTCTGAGTGTTCCCATTGGGTGGTGCCAGCAAATGAGGTATCAGAGTTTGATCTGGAAATTAGAACATGTGAGGCATAATTGATGTGGAAAAATACTGTTTCTGGTGCTGATAGAGAGTTGACAAACTTAAGAAGCCCAGAAATAACCACCCTAGTCCTTGAAATGCTTTGCTTTGCTTGCTTAGTTGCTCAGTCATGTGCGACTCTTGAGACACTATGGACTGTAGCCCACCAGGCTCCTCTGTCCGTGGGATTTTTCAGGTAAGAATACTGGAGCAGGATGCCATTTCCTCCTCCAGGGGATCTTCCCAACCCAGGGGTCAAACCCGAATCTCCCTGCATTGCAGGTGGATTCTTTACCTGCTGAGCCATCAGCAAAACCCTGAAATCCTTTGGAATAGGGAAAAGGTGGATATATGCCAATATTTTCTTAGAACTCAAAATTCATTTTCTCATAGAAACACTGATATACATGGTGACTGTCTGTAGTTCAGATGGTGCATGGCTAGAGTGTTGTGCCAGAAATATGTATTAAGTTTCTTTTTGGTGGATTGGTATTCTAACCACCATTTAGAACAAATTTTTAGAGTCTAGATTTATTGTAATAAATATATAAATGATAAATGCACTTTTGAAGTGTACAGTTTGATAAGTTTTGGCAAATATAGATTTCCATGTAACCATGACCCCAAAACATAGAACATTTCTATCACCCCAAAAAGGATATTGTTTTTTGGGGAAATTCATTTTTTGTAGTTTGAATAACCTATATAAATAAGACAGACTTTTAGAACCCTGCTTTTTTGTAAGCTGAGTTCTGCCTTGAAGTCCTGTTTATTTGGAGACGTAACATTATAGCTCCTTGATAGTTTTGTCTTCATTGTAGCATTATACTAAGAATGTGCTTTTCAATATTTTAATTAAATTTTTAAGTTTGCCTTTTTTTGGTGCTTTTAAAGTTAAATATTAGTAGAAAGAATAAATAAATAGAAAAGGTGTACAATGAATAAAAGTATGCTTTAAAGAATCTCTCTAAATCCTTTTTTATAGGAATAATTCTGTTGGTTTTTTAAATAAAAATGTTTCTGACTAACATGCTCTTTGAATGTTTTTCCTCTGTAGTGCTTGGCTTCCTCTATGGTGCTGAGCTTCCCTTGGGAACAATGGCATATATTAATAATTGGGTAACAATTGTTCCTTGTGCCAAGTCAACTGAATCATAAGGGACCAAATTAGTGACAGCGTTTGCTAATAGCCTGCTTTAGCCAATAAATTTATGAATCTACATAGGAACACTGAATTAGTTGGAAGGATCCAATTAGCAGTGCAGAAAAGAAAATCTTGTATTGTTCCCTTTGACTTCTTGCTCATTTTGTGTATCTTGCTTTCACAAGTTTGTATTTCGGCTAAAAACTCATATAATGGTATCACATGGTTTTAAAAAATTCTTACAATATTGTAAGACATACAGGATTTATAATTTTGCTAGATACTTAGGGTATCATGTTTGAAGAAGGATATTTTATTACTGAAAGTTTCTGTATTGTCTAGGATTTTCTTTTTTTTTTAACTTAAATGTATTTACTTTAATTAGAGGCTAATTACTTTACATAATTGTATTGGTTTTGCCATAGGATTTTCTGAAAATAGGTTACTTACTATTTAGTTGATAAAAGTTAGTGTGAAGCATGATTGACTTAAAGAATATAAATTCTGAGAAGTCTCAAAAAAGGAACAACCCAATTAAGTGTATAATTATTGTGTCTAGGCAGATTGTTTCCCTAAAATGCTCTTTACCTATTCAAAGTCTGGATCCAACAAAATATCACTTACATATAGTAGATTCATATGGTACTTAAGAATTTTGATGATTACTAAGAAAGTCAAAACTGGGAAATTTACTCACTAAAACATAGTTACTTGTATTTGCTTTATTATAATTCAAGGAACTCTTATTAGAGAAAATAATAAAATGTCAAAAATTCAAAGTGGATCTTTTTCTTAGTTAAAAGTGATTTTATTTGTGATATCATAAAATATATCTTAATAGAGGTTAATTGCATTCCTAGTATTAAGCAGAACTCTCTGAAATAGTAAATAATTGTACAGTGCTGTTACTGTTTTTCATATTTTAATGGCATAGTTTCAGTGCATTAAGCATAGAAAGTCAGTGATTGCTTTTAATGGTTTTTGAATATCAATAATACTTTTAAAATAGACATTCATATGGGATTATTCCTTAGCTAAGTGACTCTGAGCTTAATTTTTTTTAAGTGAACAGATCCCCTCTGGCAGTCTGGCTATGAAAACTAAATAATATCAGATATTCATTAAGTGCTTCAGCCAATCCTTCAGCCAGTCAATGACTAACATTGAACAAAAATTAGACATATTGCTCTTTTGATCTTAGCCTATCCAAACAGAAAACATTTGATCAACTTTAAAAAACCTTGAGTGGGTAAAGCTGACTAGGACTAAGAAAAACAATATATGAGAATTATTTGTGTTTCATTTATGACTAATTTGAAAGCCATGTGTTCTTTTTCTTCATATGATTGTATTTTAAATCCTTACAATCTGTTCCTATAGGATGGAGCTTAACTGAAAGCAGTTTGTGTAACAAATAGTCTGGTAAGGTTTTTCTTGGTCTCCCAAGCATCCCTCTGCAGTGTTTTCTGAGCATATTAATGTCTTGTGAAAAAATACGAAGAGAATATGAAAATTATTTTAATTTTATCCTGCCGTGGGTGTTGGATTTCTTTTTTCTCCCAATAGAGACAGATGTCACTATGTTTTCCAAAAGACAGAAATGCCCAACTGATAAATGAAGCATTTATTACATGGTAGTTTTTGTAATGTTGAAATGGGATTTTATTAGGAGACAAGCTAAGGGAAGTTATCCCAAGGTACGGAATTTACAGAGCACAATTTTAATATTTTAGTAGACTTTACAATACTTAGAGCAGTTGTCCATGTCCATAGGTTTTTTCCTATGCAAACAAAGGGACCGGTCTGACAGGGAGAAGCTGATAAATAAATAAAATAAAAATTTTAAAACACCTAATGCTCACAGACAGACAGTTCTCTTATAATATTCCATTATGAAGACTGGAGTGGTTGGTTTCCAGCTTCCTTTCCAGTGTCCTTTGGTATTGGTTGTAACCTTTTTATTGTGGTTCATCTCTTCTACTTCATTATCACTGTTACTGTTATAATTACATTAACCTCTTTTCATCTACATAAAAATGTTTGCGTATCATATAGAGCTTCCATCTTCATTCTGGGGTTGCCCATGGATGCTCTGGGGTTGCCCGTGGACAGGACTAGAAAAGGTCAGTTTTCACTCCAATCCCAAAGAAAGGCAATGCCAAAGAATGTTCAAACTACCACACAGTTGCACTCATCTCACACACTAGCAGAGTAATGCTCAAAATTCTCCAAGCCAGGCTTCAACAGTATGTGAACCACGAACTTCCAGATGTTCAAGCTGGTTTTAGAAAAGGCAGAGGAACCAGAGATCAAATTGCCAACGTCTGTTGGATCATCAAAAAAGCAAGAGAGTTCCAGAAAAACATCTACTTCTGCTTTGTTGACTACGCTGAAACCTTTGACTGTGTGGATCACAACAGACTGTGGAAAATTCTTCAAGAGATGGGAATGCCAGACCACCTGACCTGCCTCCTGAGAAATCTGTATGCAGGTCAAGAAGCCACAGTTAGAACTGGACATGGAACAACAGACTTGCTCCAAATCTGGAGAAGAGTACGTCAAGGCTGTATATTGTCACCCTGTTTATTTAACTTACATGCAGAGTACATCATGTGAAATGCTGGGCTGGATGAAGCACAAGCTGGAATCAAGATTGCCAGAAGAAATATCAATAACCTCAGATACACAGATGACACCACCCTTATGGCAGAAAGCGAAGAAAACTCAAGAGCCTCTTGATGAAAGTAAAAGAGGAGAGTAAAAAAGTTGGCTTAAAACTCAACATTCAGAAAACTAAGACCATATCATCCAGTCCCATCACTTCATGGCAAATAGATGGAGAAACAATGGAAACAGTGAGAGATTTTATTCTGGGGGGCTCCAAAATCACTGCAGGTGGTGACTGCAGCCATGGAATTAAAAGATGCTTGCTCCTTGGAACAAAAACTAGGACCAACATAGACAGCATGTTGAAAAGCAGAGACATTACTCTGCCAACAAAGGTCCATCTATTAAAGCTATGATTTTTTCCAGTAGTCATGTATAGATATGAGAGTTGGACTATAAAGAAAGCTGAGCGCCAAAGAATTGATGCTCTTGAACTGTGGTGTTGGAGAAGACTCTTGAGAGTCCCTTGGACTCCTAGAAGATCCAGCCAGTCCATCCTAAAGAAAATCAGTCCTGAATATTCATTGGAAGTAGTGATGCTTAACCTGAAACTCCAATACTTTGGCCATCTGATGCGAAGAACTGATCATTGGAAAAGACCCTGATGCTGGGAAAGATTGAAGGCAGGAGGAGAAGGGGATGACAGAGGATGAGATGGTTGGATGGCATCACCTACTCGATAGACATGAGTTTGAGCACGCATCAGGAGTTGGTGATGGACAGGGAGGCCTGGCATGCTGCAGTCCATGGGGTTGTAAAGAGTTGGACTCAATTGAGCAACTGAACTGATCTAAACTGGTGAACATTATATCCTTCTAGGGACACCAGTGATTTCCAGTTATTATTGACATGTTCCTAATGTTGTTTTATGAAGTAACAGAAATGTGGAAAATAAAAGGGTGGAAAAATTCTATAAGCTCAGTGCCCTAATATCCATTTTACATTTACTTTCAATGTTTTTTTTTTTAACATAATTGTGATTACTTCCTAATTTTTTACATAACCAGATCTTATAAACCTTTTTATATTGCTGCCAAATCTCTAAAAAGTAATTTTTTATTGTTTGCCACATTAAAACAGCATAGTGTAAAAAGTCAAATGATTTTACAAGGCTTAGGTCCCATTTTTTTCCCACCCCTAGTTTCTATTCTCAGAGGCAACCACTTTCTCTTTTAGCTATTTCATCAGTCATTTACTTTAAGATTTCCAAATAATGTCTTGTTATTGCTGCCTATTGTTTTATATATTCTCCATTAAGGTTGTATCTACTACCATCACCAAAATTCTCCCATAGTTGGTCAAATGGTTTGCAGTGTTGATATTTTAATTGATATTTTATCAATATACCTGTCTGAAAATTTCACTTTGTATGCAGTCACAGATAGGTCATATGTATATACTGTAATTAAATTTTCTTTTACGTATGGACTTTGTTTTCCCTAATGTTAATAATTGCTATATTTCTAATTTTGTGTGTACTATTAATTCATCTCTAAGCTCTTCTATGAAGGTAAAAAATCGAAAATCTCAGTTTTTCTAACATGTCATATAGTCTATCAGTTTGTTTTTTTTTTAATTCTTGCTGGAGCTTTCCATCTTTGTGTTTCAGTCTGAACTGCTTTCTAGACTGTCATCCTAGGATTTTCCTTCACCATCATCTTGGGAATTGTACTGACCTCTCTTCAGAGTTGGATCCCCAGCTTTCTGGCTTCAGTAACTTCCCTCTTCGTTTATTTCCTTGTTATGGTGAATCACAGATTTCAGTGGTTTAGTGAGAAAGACTCGATGGGAGTTACATGTTTTGATGCCCTGCCTGCCTGCAAATTTCATTATTCTCCCTTAATACTTGATTGCTAGTCTGGTCGGATGTAAAATCTGAAGTCATTACTACATTGTCTTCTGGCCTCAGATGTTATTGTTGAGAATAACACCTAGTCTAGTACTGTCTTTATTTCTGATCTTTTGTGCCTGATCTCTTTTTCTTTCTGGAACCATTTAAGATCCCTGATCTGAAATCACAAGGATATGCTTGGTGTCAGCCTTCATTTTCGTCTCTGAGTTGGACATATATAGGCCCTTTTAATCTATAACTTATGGCCTTCAAATTCTGGGGTATTTTCTTTCATATTTTTATTTTTTATAATTTTTTAAAGATTTATTTATTTTCTTGATCGCATCAGGTCTTGGTTGCTGCACGCGGGATCTTCTTCACCTCATGCCACATCTTTTGTCGTGGCACATGGACACTCTAGTTGTGGTGTACAGGCTTAGTTGCTCTGAGGCGTGTGGGATCTTAGTTCCCCAGCAGGGATCGAACCCATGTCCTGTGCACTGCAGAGCAGGTTCTTAACCACTGAACCACCAGGAAATTGCTGTGTGTTTTTTTTTTTTCCTTTTTTAGATTTACTTTCCTCCAATTTCTCTGTTCTCTTTTTCTGAAATATGTATTGTTTGTGTATTGGCCCTCCTGGCCTGATCTTCTTAATTTTCTTTTTTCTTTCTTTTTTGGTGGTTGTTTTCATCTTATTTTCTATCTCTTTGTCATATCTCCACTTTCCAGATGTCTTCAATTTTATCTTTCAGCCTTTATAGTATACTTTTAACCTCTGTTATCATATTTATAATTGCCATAAGCTCCTTCTCATTCTCTGAATGCTCCCTTCTTATGTGGGTATGTGTTATAGCATCTTCTTGTTTCGTGGATGTAGGCTTATTCATTTTAGTTATTTTGAAGGGTTTTTTCCCCTTTCATTGTCTCTCCTTCTGAGAACCTTTTAATATTTATTTTATTCTTTTTCAAGTTTTTGGCTTTTTGTGTGTGTGATCTTTAGTTGGTATTTGTTACCAAGTATGAGGCACAGAGAACTCAGTGGAGCTCTTTTTAGAAGATGAGACTTGGAGCTTCCTTAGGTATGAGATTGATGATC
The DNA here is from genome assembly GCF_002263795.3 of Bos taurus. Classification (NCBI taxonomy): domain Eukaryota; kingdom Metazoa; phylum Chordata; class Mammalia; order Artiodactyla; family Bovidae; genus Bos; species Bos taurus. The sequence continues at coordinate 12,596,920 of NC_037337.1, read as the reverse complement.
ATAAAGGAACTCAGCTATTTCATTAGAGTCCCTATTTGATCAGTGTCTGTAATTCTTTTAGGCTACATAGTTTCCCCAAGAGATATCTCCAGTCTTTAGCCTAGAATGCGTAAGCAGGTATTCTCAGAGCTGAGTGGGGAAGGTAGCTAAGATTTTCCACTTGTTGTAACATGTAAGCTTTTACTCATTTCGCCTGTTTTATGGTATTAATCTCCTTCATCTTCCCCAGCTCTGCCTGGCATCCTCAAATGTAAGGCTTCTCTGATTCACTCAGAAAGACCCAACCCAGTTTTCTGCTGCTGGGGAGAGGTCATGGCCTAACTGTGCTGGCTTGGGCAAGGGTCTGCTGCTACTGCTGCTGCTAAGTCACTTTAGTCGTGTCCGACTCTGTGTGACCCCATAGACGGCAGCCCACCAGGCTCCCCCGTCCCTGGGATTCTCCAGGCAAGAACACTGGAGTGAGTTGCCATTTCCTTCTCCAGTGCGTGAAAGTGAAAAGTGAAAGTGAAGTCGCTCGGTCGTGTCCAACTGGGCAAGGGTCTAGGAGTTCTCAAATGCAGGCATTTAACTAATTCTCCTGATTCAACCCCACTTGCCGTCCTGTCTTCAGGGGCATCATGCTCTTCATCCCTGACTTTTCTGGTGCTCTGTAGAGCCAAATGGCTGACTTTTTGGTTTTTCTTCTCTACCCGCTCCCCAGTGCCAGACATGTGGTTTTCAGCTTTCATAGGTCTCATCAAGCTACTATGCAGCTTCTAAAATGTTTTGAACTCAGCTCTGCTGTTGACTTCTCTCCAGTTCATTTTGCCTTCATTGTTTTTTAATCTCCTTACTCTTGTTTTGGTGAGATTTCAGGAAGGATTGAAGGTAAATAGTTGTGTTTAATTTGTCTTGTCCAACCAGAGGCCTGCATAACCTTTACTCTTTTCATTTTTTTTTCTTTTAATGATTTTTTTTTTTTAATTTAAGGCTGTGCAGGGTCTTCGTTGCTACATGGGCTTTTCTCTAGTTGCAGCGAGCAGTCTACTCTCCACTTGTGATGCATGGGCTTCTCGTGGTGGTGGCTCCCCTTGTTGCGGAGCACAGACTCTAAGGTGTGCGGGTTCAGGAGTTGCGGCTCCTGGACCCTAGAGCACAGGCTCAGTAGTTGTGGCATACGGGCTTAGCTGCTCCTAGGCATGTGGGATCTTCCCAAACCAGGGAGGGAACTCTTTACCACTGAGCCACCAGGGAAGCCCTCAGGCATATTTTCGATTCTAGTGTTCCACACTCGTATCTGGTGAGAGAGGCCAGGATCAAGAAGCCTGGGAACTGGGAGTCCTCAGCCACAGTTCTGGTTTTGCCATCAAAAGCTCTGGGGCCTCTGGCAAGCACCTCAGCTTTCTTGGGACTATTTCCTTCCCTCGGTCGTGTCTGACTCTTTGTGACCCCATGGACAGTAGCCCGCCAGGCTCCTCTGTCCATGGGATTTCCCAGGCAAAACTATTGGAGTGGGTTGCCATTTCCTTCTTCATACTCTTTCATTTTTAGTGACTGTATATATCATCTATGTATCATACTTTATTTATTTACTTATTTTTTGTCGTGTAGGTGACTTCCAGTTTGTTGTTATTGTATGTGTATGTATGTGTGCTCAGTCATGTCTCTTTGCAACCCCATGGACTATATATAGCCTTCCAGGCTCCTTTGTCCGTGGGATTCTCCAGGCAAGAATACTGGAGTGGGTTGTCATTTCCTCCTCCCAGGGATCTTCCCAACCCAGGGACCAAACCCACGTCTCTTACGTCTCCTGCATTGGCAGGCAGGTTCTTTACCACTAGCATCACCTGGGAAGCCCAAGAACTGAAAGTGTTAGTTGCTCAGTTGTATCCCACTCTTTGCAACCTCGTGGTCTGTCCATGGAATTCTCCATGGCAAGAAGACTGGAGTGGGTTGCTATTCCCTTTCCAGGGGATCTCTGACCCAGGGATCAAACCCACGTCTCCTGCATTGCAGGTGGATTACTTACCATCTGAGCTACCAGGGAAGCTTATTGCAGTCCTGCAAAAAAAAAAAAAAAAATTTCATACTGATAATTTTTTCTATTAGGTTTTTCCCTTAGAATAGGGAGGAAAGGAATTCCCTGGCAGTCCAGTGGTTAAGGGTCCATACTCCTACTACAGAGGATACAGGTTTGATCCATGGCACAATGCAGCACAGCCCAAGGGGAAAAAAGGATATGGTGGATGTGTTTAAACATAGCTTGCTTTCTAAAAAAGATTGTATCAATTTTGAGTACTAGCTGAGTTTGTGATTACCCAATTTACTATATTTATTATATCATTGCTTGTTTCACTGTATAAAAGTTTTGAAAGGCTAAAAACAAAGGTACCTTCTTTTATAATATACTGATTAATTTTAAATCCTTGGACAGAATTGAAATAAGTGCTTATCCTAAAAGTAGTATAGTCTTCCTTGTTTACATTTTTATTCTGAACATTTGTTGCTTTTGTAATTTTTATAAAGCAAGTAAAAATAATACATATTCATTATTTTAATTGGAAGACAAATAACAATATAAAGAAGAAAATTATTGCCAGTAATAACACCACCCAGAGGTACCATTTTGATAACTGTGTATGTGCATCTGTGTGTGTGTGGGAAAGTGTGCACACACAGAAATATATCTGTATAACAGATATAGGCACAGTCTTAAAAAAGTTAGAATCATACTCCCTGTGTGTGTGGTATGTATATATAGATACACATATATATTATTTAGTAGTTTTTTTTATTTTGTGAACATTTTCTCCTGTCATTAATTCTGAAACATGCCTTAATTATTGTCTAGTTCACTATATGGATATACCATTAAAAACATTCTTTAATACCAGAGATTACAGCAGGTAATGCTGTGAAATTATAATCAACAATTTATATAAGACGACTCTGAATGTATCACCTCTTTTTAAAGGTTAGGAAAATGGTAAAAGCTGTTTCTGTCCTGTTCTGGTCTACTCTTCTGTAAATCCTTACTTTAAGATTTAACTTGTTAATAAGACTTACTCTCCATTTATTCCTGTTATGTGACATTAATTCTGTCTAACCTGATAAAATTCTGTGCATTCTATTTTGTCATACGTATGACATCTGGTTTAAATTAATGTGAATATTGTGCTGTTTAGTTTATGAGTTCCTTTTGGGAAGTTTAGACTCTATGAAGTTTTTATTTTTATAATTATTACCATACCATAAAGTATCTTGAGGTAACAGACAACTAAAATGCTTTAAATATTGATGTGACTAGAACTTAACACAAATGTGCTTCTACATATACTGGAAGAACATAGGGAAGTTTATTTTACTTAGTCAAAATCAAAGACAGACCCAGTATTCTCAACATACACACACATGCATGCATGCATGCATGCACATTTAAATATTATTATTTGTTAATATAATAACATTTTAAGGTTCTATTTCTTGAGTAAATTTTCACTATTCAAAATGCAAAACAATATTAAAAGGTAATATATTGGGAAATCTGGGTCCTATTCCATTCTAGTACATTCCCTTCATTTCCTCTTAGCCATATAGATAATTACTTTCTTAAAAAAGTATTTTTGAGTATTTCTTTATGTGAGTACAAGCGAAAACTAAATATGTTGTTATTGTCACTTAATTATCTCAGAGAACTTTCTATAGTAATACACAGAGAACTTGCTCATTCTTTTTTTAAATAGCTTCTTAGTATCTAGTTGTGTAAATGGTTTATTTAACCATTCCCTTATAGATGAACACTTGTCTAGTCAATGTATCTTTTTAATATATATATTTTTAACTCCTTCAGGTGGATATGGACAAGAGTGGTGAAGTGCGACTTATAGAATTGGATGAATCTTTCAAAAGTGAACATACTGTTTTTGTAACACCTCCTGAGATCCCCCATCTACCCAATGGTGAAGAACCCCCTTTACAGTACAGGTATTCAAGAGGCAGAATGTTTGAGATTGAAAGAGAGAAGCAATCCATCATCTGTGACGTAGCTTTCTAAGGACTGTGGTATTTTCAAAAATCCAAACTTTACAGATCCCTAATTTTTAGGTGGTAAGCAAGCTTATCCCACATCCATTACTAAGTTTTGAGGTATAAAAAGAAAAAATATATAATTTTGCATGATATAGACTTAGGAACTCTCTATATCTCCATAAGTATATGTTCTCATAAATTTTAAGTTAGGACCCTCCAAAATGTAGCACATTTATTATAGAATTTTGATTTTTGTCTCTAAGATTGGTTTACTCACTTTCATCCCCTCCCCAACACATACTGATTAATGTAACCTTGGTTTACAAAAGGATTATCAGCTATACTTCAATTAAAAAAAAAATATTGATCTAATTTAGAGTTGATATTTGTGACTTTGAGTTTTATGATTTAATTTTTTTAGGCTTTTAATTTTTCCATGAGTTTTAAAGTCAAGGAAATTCAAAACTGTTGGAATTAGTCGTCGTTAATTTAAGAAGTTTGTTCAGACACTGCTAAGTGCTTGGTATATAGACTTGAATGATCATCTAGTGGGAAAGAGAAAAGCTCTGAGCACAGTGATAGGGTTATGATAGAGGTGGATTTATCATAGTCTATCTAGATATGTATTTTATATATATACACACACACAGATATATACATAACATTTATATATATATATGTTATATATATAACATATCTAATATACCATTAAAATGGCAATTCCATCCAGATTTTAAATGATTTTTAAAATTTTCCATAATAATTTCTTATTTTAAAGATTCTAAAACCATTTTATACCTATAATTAAATCATAGTGTGTTTTCATTGAAAAGAAATCTTTCAGGACATCCTCATTTATCACTGGGATTAAATTCTTCCTTTTACAAGTGGTGTAACTGATGTTTTGAATATTGATGAATTCATAAGCTACCTGATTCCTACCCTTCATTTTTATCTATTGCTGATGTTGCTCATATAATTTTTTAAAAGTCTGCCTTTTCTCAAAGACATTTAAAATATTTCTGATAGTTTCTCTTTCTTTTTCTTTCTAAATGAGATCTCATTTCTTTTTTCTGTTTTGTACGTTATACTTCTAAGAGACATCTTTTGGTATATTTCATTAATACAGTTTTGTTTTTCTTTTTCTTTTTGTAGTTTGGCTTTAATTATTTAATTTAAAATTTGCCTTTAGATTTAGTCCTTTAAAAGGAATACTACTTATTTTTAAAAGTTCTCATTTTTTAAAAGAGCCTGTCATTTTTTTTCCTTGAGACTACTAATATGATTTTGGTGTAATCATACCCATCATTGGAAATAAACTTAAATGTCTTTAATGGGCACAGTGGATCTTGTTAGTAAGAGGTAGTAATTCTTATATATCCTTACATAGTCTGTCTAAAATGATAAGACAGTAAGTTTCCATAAGATGTACTGTGTGTCTTATTATCACACCATCTACATACAGTGAACTTTTTTAAGGGACATGATTTTACTGAACTTTGCTATTTTATTCCTACTTAATATTCAGTCATTACTAATAGCTTCTTGTTCTGTTGGGTTTGCCTATAATAACATATAATAGATACAGTTTATCTTTTATTATAGTTAGTTTTTTTCTTAGGTAATTAAAACTCTTTATATGCCTTTTAAGAATAATCTAAAGTAGGATAGGTTTGCTCCTCAGAGGCTTCTTCTGTTGTTCTTAGCATTGCTTTTACCCAGCTGCTGCTACCTTTTTTTCCATTTGTTAGTATTTGTTTGTTTGTGCTGGGCCCCAGCTGTAGCACGTAGTATCTGTAGTTTCAGCGTGTGGGATCTTGTTCTCCAATCCAGGATCAAACCTGGGCCCACTGTATTGAGAACGTGGAGCCCCAGTCACTGGACCACCAGGGAGGTCCCTGCTGTTCCCTTTTAAATGCCCAAACACACTACGCCAGCACCCAGATTAGGTCCACCTCCTCACAGTCACCCAGTCTAATCTTTTCTTCCTATTCTCCAACTTCTTCAATTTTCTTTCTCATAAATGAGGCCCTGAATCTACTTCGCTAACCTGATAAATCCTTTCATAATAATGTGAGAGCTTGTCCTGGTTGACTTATATTATTTGCGTTTTTTAAGAGGAAAGTTCTATAGTAATATGTTAATCCAAGCAATGATATTAATAACTCTCCTGTCTGAAAAAGTATCAATTTGGTGGGCCTTTTACCCATTCTCATATTATCTCATATGTTTGCTGTTTATCTGCATGAATACTCGTAAAATTTGTTTGAGTTACTTTGGAGTTTGATGTCAAGTTTAGCAAAATTTAAATGTGTTTCACTTTTTTCTCTCCAAAATATATCCTTGAATATGTATTTGGCTATTACATTTTTAGCTATTATAGTAAGAAAAGCATCACTAGTATGAATATTTGTTGATTATATATCAAACCCTTATGGAGGAAGACTGTTAAAATAAGTTAAAATGAGTTAAGAGGTTATTGGTCATAATTTGTTTAGCTTGTAACCAGTATGATCATCTATATGTGCTTGAGTTTTTCTTTTCTTTTCAAAAACAGCTATAATGGATTTCCAGTTCTTAGGAACAATTTATTTGAGAGACCTGAAGGATTTCTGCAAACACGAAAGAGCAAATTGCCTTCAAAATCAAGTAGTCCTAGTAGCCCTTCTCCCATGTTCAGAAGAACGAAACAGGTGCTTTGATGATTTTGTATTCTTCACGTAATCACGCAGTAGAACAAAAATGAATATGACACTCTTCCTCCCGTATAGTACTACCCCACATTATGCTCCCTGAAGCATTGTGAAGAAAATGTAGAATAATCTGACTTCAAAAAATTAACCAGTTCTCTTGTCCTCGAACTTTATTTTACATATTGTATAATACAGATTAAAGCAGAGGCTTGAATATTTATTAATTATAGACAGATGTTAGGGAAACATTATAAAAGCATGTGAGTTACACTTGTTCAGCCTTCAGTTAAATAAGGATATTTTAAGTATGTAAGTTTATTAATAAGATCCTTGCATTTTTTTTTCCAGGAAATTAAATCAGCCCATAAAATTGCCAAGAGATATTCTTCCATTCCTCAGATGTGGTCTAGGTGTCTACTGCGTCACTGTTATGGACTCTGGTTTATTTGTCTCCCAGCTTATGTGAAAGTATGCCATTCAAAAGTCAGGGCTCTGAAAACAGCATATGATGTACTCAAAAAAATGCAGTCAAAGAAGATGGATCCACCTGATGAGGTAACAATTATCCTTATTATTTTGTTCAAGATTTATGTACATAGATATTTTGCTGCTGTACACTCAAAACGGCTGTGTTCCAGGTGTGCTACCGCATTCTCATGCAGCTCTGCGGACAGTATGATCAGCCAGTGCTTGCAGTTCGAGTGCTTTTTGAAATGCAGAAAGCTGGTATTGACCCAAATGCTATTACTTATGGCTATTATAATAAGGTAAGTACTTTGACTTAAATATAACTTTTGTCATTTTACAACCTTAGTTTAATGGCAGAAATAAATGATGCCGGGGTTTTGTGGTATTTATTTTAGAGTATCTAAAATATACTTTGCAAATTGAAAATAAGATTTTTTGTTCTATTTTGGGTTGTACAGTGTGTTTATTCTTCAGATTAACTCTAGAGCTAATGAATGTTCATTTATAAAAATTATTTCACTAATTATTTTATTTTGTTGACTGAATAGGCTGTTTTGGAAAGTACTTGGCCTTCAAGGAGTCGTAGTGGATATTTTCTTTGGACAAAAGTGAGAAATGTTGTTTTAGGAGTAGCACAGTTCAAAAGAGCTTTAAAGAAGCATGCGAATTTATCTCAAACAGCTCTCTCAGGTAATTACAGGTTTTTAAGGGATGTACATGTTGTACTTTTTCTTTAAAATTAATTGACTAGTTATAATGTATACTATTTGGAAATTTCAGTGTTTCAAAATAATGTTTTCTAGTTTTTATTGTCATTAAGCAAATGCTAATATTATTCTTACCATTTAAAAAGTACCAAATTTTACTGTTTTTTCTTGTAACTGTTACCAACCTTTGGTGGTCTTGTTTTAGTGTTCGTTAGTATTCATGATAGGCTTCTCTGCTGTAGTTGTATTTTGCTAATTATGAGACAGTCTTCATGATCAGCATTAGTAGATTGTTAGCTTGAACAACAAACTAATATGTATTTTTGGTTATCTCCCTGAGTAGTAAAGTGCTGTCAAATTGTGTTCTGAAGCAGATGGCAGTGACCTGGACGCTGTTAGCCATGGCAGCATGGATAGTGGCCATGGGACACACGCTGTGGAGCAGGCGCCGTGTAGTACAGGTTCAATCAAAGCGTATGCTTCCGATGATAGATCTAGTACAGGTTTGTGTGTGCTTATGTATACATTTATTGCAATCCATTTTAAGAACTAAGTTTGCTATCCTGTCTTTTTTAGATTTTAATTTTCAATGGTATATTTAATTGTCTTTTTAAAGTTTATATGGTAGGCATTTGACAGTATATTTAATAACTATGCAATTTTATGCATTCTCTACTTGAGTCAAAACGAAAGGTTAAGAGAGTTTATTTGAGTTTTTAGCCCATGATAATCCAATTAACTCTGAATAGCACAGAGGTCTCTTTATCATATCCTATTCTTAGGATAAGTTCTTTGTATTAGGAGCATGTTATGAGAGTTTTTTTTTATGTTATTAGGGTTTGAAAGAAAGAAACTTAGATCCCTAATCTGAGTTAATAGTACCATATCAGCTTCAGTTTCCAGGATTCAACAGTGTTCCGTGTTTCATGCAAGATATTATCATTGGGGGAAGCTGGGTAAAGGGTACAGAAGAACTCTTCCTACTGTATTATTTTTGCAACTTCTTGTGAGTTTTAATCTATATTAAAAATCACAATAAAAAATTTAAACATATTTAAAACTTACAGCATTCTAGCACTGAAGATAGCATTACTTTCATTAAAAGATTTGTATGTAAGCTTCCTGTAAGTGTTATGAAAACTAACACACATAAAAAATATATTATTTGAATAATTCTGCCCTTTTCATTTGTACATTATAAAAAATTAGACATGATTTTTGAATATAGTGTAAGAGCTTCATATTAATGAGCAGAAACTTTAAACTTAAAAATCCAAGCATTAATAATAAAACATGAAGACTTATGGCTCTGCAAATTTTAACATTATTTTGGTTTATCTCTTTTTACGTGTACTTTTGAGAGTAATAAATATAAGCTGTGTACATTGAAATGTCATTTTCGTAGTTCTTCCTTGGCTGGCTTTGTTTCTTGTTCATGCGATTGTGAATTTAATCAGACTTGTAGTAATCCTCAGGCATTAGCTCTTAAAAATGAAGAGCTCCGTCTTTTAACTAATGGCCTTTAAAAAGGATATCTGCAGTGAAGAACCTAATGAAACCTTGGATTTTATCAAGATTATATTTATATTTTTTAATTTGTTGTTTCTTTGGAAATAGAGCTGAAACTTTGATTAGAAAAAAATACAAACTCAAAATTATAAAAAAGATATTAAGGTAAACACCTAATGATAATACAGTTTCTTTAAGCAGTTCTTTGCAAGTTTATAAAATCATTTTATGTGTGGCCTCTCATATAACAGCCTTTTACATTATACCTCTGGGAACTTGAGAGTCAAAGAGAAAGGTTAAGTGGTTTACTTAAAATCATGTCTCCTAAGATCAAGAACTAGGATTCAAAACCTTATGTTTTGATGCCAGTCTAGTGAGAACAATTTGCTGAAAGTTATAGAGTGCCTCTTTAATAGAAGTGTATTAGAAGTTTTCTTATATTGTTGCAACATTTGCTTAATAAATGTAACACTAGATTTTTTCCTCATTCCCATGTATTTGCACTCATGTGCAGTTCAGTAATTATTCAGTTGAATTTTCAGAGAACTAATTATGTATCAACAAGTTTAAACAGGCCCATTTTTTGGTAAGCTCTTTTAGACATTTGGCTTCAGTGATCTGTGTGTGGGTGTTCTATTAAGAGTTCTCTACAGATTTTTCTTCTCCACTGCTTAGTTGGATCTCAGACCTTCACCTAGAAAGGTCATGGACTTGAATAAAGAATGTTTGGTTTGTCTGTGTCTTTTGGAGCCCAGATAGTAGTGTAAACACACATAGTTACTTTTGACTACAATGTGGAGACAAAAATAAATGTGATCATTTTGTGATCATTCCTTTCTTACATTAATAGAGATGAGGAAGAGCTAACAAAATAATGCTTGCAATTGGAAGTTATCCAGAAAACTTTCTATGAGTAAACCTAAATACCAATGTGTATTTTCTAATCCAGTTTCTCTTATTAAAGAATTTTATGATAAACAACATAGGGTTTTTTCCTTTTCCAGGTGGCCAGTCTGACCTTGGATATAATTCGTTATCTAAGGATGAAGTTAGAAGAGGGGATACATCCACTGAGGACATTCAAGAAGAAAAAGATAAGAAAGGGAGTGATTCTAGTTCCTGTAGGTTCTAAGTTGATATGGTATAAAATTGTGAGATTACATTAATAGAAAATTCAAGTCACTTTGTGTCAAAGTACTAATTTTGTTTTTTACTTTCCCATGGAAACTCCTCTTTCCTCACATTATAAGCCCTCTCCACCACCTAACATTCCAGCATGTAAATGCCTTATGTGTGAAGTGTGTGGTCTCAGTGGCAAAACACTCTCCAATCAAATACTATTCTTATAGTAGAAATACATATTTCTTCAAACAGTGGCTTTTTCCTGGGGCTTAATATTTTTACTTAATGCTTTTATTAATGGACTGTGATTTATATTTTTCTCACTTACGTCTCCCCATAAAAAGCAGTGTTTAGTAACTAAAGAATAAATAGAAAAGGCATGCATTGTATGTGTGGACCTCATGCATGACCAGTATTTAGCTGTTTGATACACACCTTGATGACTCAAATAACATCACTTATTTCTGATTGACAAATAGATACAGAGGTCTTCAATGTTTTCTTACCACTTTTTTTTGGGTGGAACTATTTAGAACTAAAAGCCACTTCTCCTTATGGCTCCATTGATGTGTATGCTATGCTATGCTAAGTTACTTCAGTCGTGTCCGACTCCGTGCGACCCCATAGACGGCAGCCCACCAGGCTCCCCTGTTCCTGGGATTCTCCAGGCAAGAACACTGGAGTGGGTTGCCATTTCCTTCTCCAATGCATGAAAGTGAAAAGTGAAAGTGAAGTCGCTCAGTCGTGTCCGACTCCTAGCGACCCCATGGATTGCAGCCTACCAGGCTCCTCCGTCCATGGGATTTTCCAAGCAAGAGTACTGGAGTGGGGTGCCATTGCCTTCTCCGATTGATGCGTATAGATTACATCTAAACAAATTGCATTTTAATCTTTACAGTGTCAGAGTGCGAGAGTGCAAAGGGAAGTGCCGACTGTCTTCCTAAGCTCGGTTATCAAAGTTCTTCCAGTATAGTTCGCCTCAATGGTACAAGTAACAGTGCTGATAAAATATCAGGAGAAAGCACAGGTAAGTTGAATAGTATCCTCCTGTTATGTGCAGAATAACTTGTGTCTGTATTTCTAGTGACTTTTTTTTAAATTCTATTTTATTTTTAAACTTTACAATATTGTATTAGTTTTGCCAAATATCGAAATGAATCCACCACAGGTATACCTGTGTTCCCCATCCTGAACCCTCCTCCCTCCTCCCTCCCCATACCCTTCCTCTGGGTCGTCCCAGTGCACCAGCCCCAAGCATCCAGTATCGTGCATCGAACCTGGACTGGCGACTCGTTTCATACATGATATTATACATGTTTCAATGCCATTCTCCCAAATCTCCCCACCTTCTCCCTCCCCCACAGAGTCCATAAGACTGATCTATACATCAGTGTCTCTTTTGCTGTCTCGTACACAGGGTTATTGTTACCATCTTTCTAAATTCCATATATATGCATTAGTATACTGTATTGGTGTTTTTCTTTCTGGCTTACTTCACTCTGTATACTATTATACAGAGCTCCAGTTTCATCCACCTCATTAGAACTAATTCAAATGTATTCTTTTTAATGGCTGAGTAATACTCCATTGTGTATATGTACCACAGCTTTCTTATCCATTCATCTGCTGATGGGCATCTAGGTTGCTTCCATGTCCTGGCTATTATAAACAGTGCTGCGATGAACATTGGGGTACACGTGTCTCTTTCCCTTCTGGTTTCCTCAGTGTGTATGCCCAGCAGTGGGATTGCTGGATCATAAGGCAGTTCTATTTCCAGTTTTTTAAGGAATCTCCACACTGTTCTCCATAGTGGCTGTACTAGTTTGCATTCCCACCAATAGTGTAAGAGGCTTCCCTTTTCTCCACACCCTCTCCAGCATTTATTGCTTATAGACTTTTGGATCACAGCCATTCTGACTGGTGTGAAATGGTACCTCATAGTGGTTTTGATTTGCATTTCTCTGATAATGAGTGATGTTGAGCATCTTTTCATGTGTTTGTTAGCCATCTGTATGTCTTCTTTGGAGAAATGTCTATTTAGTTCTTTGGCCCATTTTTTGATTGGGTCATTTATTTTTCTGGAGTTGAGCTGTAGGAGTTGCTTGTATATTTTTGAGATTAATGTTTGTCAGTTGCTTCATTTGCTATTATTTTCTCCCATTCTGAAGGCTGCCTTTTCACCTTGCTAATAGTTTTCCTTTGTTGTTCAGAAGCTTTTAAGTTTAATTAGGTCCCATTTGTTTATTTTTGCTTTTATTTCCAATATTCTGGGAGGTGGGTCATAGAGGATCCTGCTGTGATGTATGTCGGAGAGTGTTTTGCCTATGTTCTCCTCTAGGAGTTTTATAGTTTCTGGTCTTACATTGAGATCTTTAATCCATTTTGAATTTATTTTTGTGTATCGTGTTAGAAAGTGTTCTAGTTTCATTCTTTTGCAAGTAGTTGACCAGTTTTCCCAGCACCACTTGTTAAAGAGATTGTCTTTAATCCATTGTATATTCTTGCCTCCTTTGTCAAAGATAAGGTGTCCATATGTGCGTGGATTTATCTCTGGGCTTTCTATTTTGTTCCATTGATCAATATTTCTGTCTTTGTGCCAGTACCATACTGTCTTGATAACTGTGGCTTTGTAATAGAGCCTGAAGTCAGGTAGGTTGATTCCTCCAGTTCCATTCTTCTTTCTCAAGATAGCTTTGGCTATTCGAGGTTTTTTGTATTTCCATACAAATTGTGAAATTATTTGTTCTAGCTCTGTGAAGAATACCGTTGGTAGCTTGATAGGGATTGCATTGAATCTATAAATTGCTTTGGGTAGTATACTCATTTTCACTATATTGATTCTTCCAATCCATGAACATGGTATATTTCTCCATCTATTAGTGTCCTCTTTGATTTCTTTTACCAGTGTTTTATAGTTTTCTATATATAGGTCTTTAGTTTCTTTAGGTAGATATATTCCTAAGTATTTTATTCTTTCCGTTGCAATGGTGAATGGAATTGTTTCCTTAATTTCTCTTTCTGTTTTCTCATTATTAGTGTATAGGAATGCAAGGGATTTCTGTGTGTTGATTTTATATCCTGCAACTTTACTATAATCATTGATTAGTTCTAGTAATTTTCTGGTGGGTGACTATTTTTTTAAAGTCTGAATTCTCTAAGGTTTTTTTGTGTTTTTTTTTTTTTTATATTTGTGCCGCCTCTCAATGGTACAGTTTAGTAGTTTAAATTCTGTTTTATACTACAGTTTGTTCAAGCTTTATTATAACAAAGAAAGGGGACATACTTACAAGCCACAAACCATCTTTTGAGTTTAGAATGTGGGAAGTTTTGGAGAGGGGAAATGGGAAGCAAGTAATATGATCAGTTCTGAGGGTACTATACATCTCCGCAGTTTTTAAATGAGTTCCTTAGTCTTTGTATTATTCCTGGTTTTCAGAGGCAAAAGGACAGTTCTTCAGATAGTTTAGATAAGAATACGTAATATTTTTTCTTTCCAAAGCACTTCATATATAGTATTTTGTATTTATTATTATAGCAGTGCTTATATTAGTGAGAGAGGAAATATTAGCACTCTTTCAAAGATGAGAAAACTCAGGCATAGTCAAACTATTGGCATGTCACATAAGTTATCAATTAGTTAATGGAAAAATCATTTTAGGATCCTGGATATATTTGGTCTCACAAACTTAGGGAACAAAACAGACCTAAGATTCAGTGTTTCTAGTGTTTCAGTCTGATTTCATAATTATTTTATTTTTGTATTAGCTCAACTCTGCATCATTTTAACTTAAACCGTTATTGAAGGACCTGTGCTGTGAAGGCTGAGCTATCTCTGTAAGCGGCCCTGCTGCTGTGATGTTTGTTTTTCTGCAGCATAAGTAGATATGCCTCTCCTTCAGGGGTAAGCAAACTGTGGCCCATGGGCCAGAGTGGGCCTGCAGCCTGGTTTTTGTACAGGTCCACAAGCAAAGAATGGTTTATCACACTTTTAAATGGTAAAAAAATCAAGAAGATTACTGTTGATTTTGTGACACATGAAAGTTAAATGAATCACAGTTCAGTGTTCATAAACAAAGGCTGATTGGCGCACAGCCAGCTCATTTGCTTCTGTCTTGTCTATGGCTGCTTTGGTACTGTGTCAGCAGAGCTGAGGAGTCGCCACAGAGGCTGTATGGCCTGCAGAGGGTAAAATATTTACTGTCTGGCCCTTGACAGAAAAAGTGTGCAGACCCCTGCTGCAGCTATTAAAAAAAAAAAAAGTGTTAAATGATCTATAACTGTCTTTCTTCACATTTCTTTGTTAGATAATTGTTATAACTTAAAGATTAAAAATTGTTTCATTGGTATCGTATAATTGCTTCACAACCATTTAGTTCTTCCTAATCACTGTCTAATTTTGATTCTTAATAACTGGCCTTTGGTAATCTTTGCTTTCTTGTTCTTTTGTTCCTTTCTGTTCATGCTTGCGGTTTTCTTAGATCTATTTTTATGAACTTTCTGTTTTCACATGATTGTCAACAAACCTGTGTTTCTGACATTTTGTCAGAGTCATCAGCGTCTGACTCAGCATATGGCTTTTGATTTTGCCCTCTGTGCTGAACAAGTCACTTTTTTATAGCCTGTGATAGGTTTCCTAGGTATGAACTGGAGTTGTTAGTTTATCCTTAAGATTTTTGACTTGAAAACTTTTCTGTTAAGTACATGGGGCTTATCACTCCTACCAAAGACTCTATGTGGGACTTATAGGAATACTTAACTTTTCTGCATCTTTTTTCTTGTATACCAGTACTCCTAGGGTTCAAAACACCTTTCAAGTTTCTTCATGTTTTGCAGTGCAGTATGTGTATATTTTATTTATATCATTACATAAATAAATGACAGCTTCCAAAAGATGTGGGAATGGAATAACCAAAGACATGTTTTAATGTTTATCTTGGGTAACATTTTAAAAAATAACTTTCTTTGTCTTTGGCTATGCTAGGTCTTCGTTGCTGGGTGGGTTTTTCTCTAGTTGCGGTGTGCAGGCTTCTCATTGCAGTGGCTTCTCTTGTTGCAGAGCACAGGCTTAGTGCACGCGGACTTCAGCAGTTACGCTCCTGGTCTATAACACAGGCTTCGTAGTTGCGGCACCTAGGCTTAGTTGCTCCGCTGCGTGTGAAATCTTTCAGGATGGAGATCAAACCCAAGTCTCCTCCATTGGTAGGCAGTTTCTGTACCGCTGAGCCACCAGGGAAGCCCAGGAATTTTAACATTTTGATAAATGCATATTGAATTACTGAGAGTTCAAGCACAAAAAAATTTACTCTGAAGTGAAACATACTCTAAACTTGAAAACATACTTTGATATATGTTTTTAGGCCTCATTCTGCCTTAAGTGTGTTTTAGCTTTTTATCTTTAGCCACTACATTTAGCTATAACGTGTCATATTGTAATATATTATGCTGAGTTATATTCTGGGTTGGTCTGTTGGCTGCAGTTGTTTCCCAGAAGACAGTATTCATTCAGCGATTTTTTTTTTTTTGCACACCTATTACCTGCTACCATGTGCCAGGTGCTACCTAGGATATAGTAAAGAATAAAAAATAAACATGGTCCCAGACTTCATAGAGAAACACATGGAAGGGATGAGAAAACATTAATCAAATAATTAAGTAAATGTGAAAACACCCTGATGTTAAAGCCTGTCAAGAAGGGTGAGAGCATGGAATAGGCTAGCCTGGCTTTAGGGGACATGGGTCAAGAAGGCTTCCTTGGTAATATGGTTTTGAGCTTACGTCTGAAGAATGAAGAGAAAATCAATGAGGCTGTGGGCTTCCCAGGTGACTTACTGGTAAAGAGTCTGCTGACTGGTGCAGGGGACACAGTAGGCACTTCTGGGTTCGGAAGATGCCCTGGAGGAGGAAATGGCAACCCATTCCAGCATTCTTGCCTGGACGATCCCATAAACAGAGGAGTCTGGTGGGCTAGAGTCCATGGGGTCACAAAGAGTTGGACACGACTGAGCACCTGAGCACACAGGAGTTCTGAAGGAGAAATCGAAATGGAGCATTCCAAGCAATGGGAAGCAATGTGTCAAGACTGTATAGTAAGAAGGGATTACAGCTTGTTCACAGAGCTAAAGAAGGGCAACCCCTGGACTAGAGCAGCATCCAGCCTAGTCTGGTAGAATTTAGCGTGTATATCAACTTAGAATCAGATAAACTATTGTGTAAATGGCCAAACAGTAAATATTTTTGCTTTACAGGCCACATACAGTCTCTATTGCCTGTTCTATTTTTAAAATTTATTATTATTTTTGGCTGTGCTGGGTTTTGCTGAAGCGCACTGAGTCTTCCTTGCTGTGCACAAGCTTCCTGGATTGTGACAAGTGGGGTTTCGCTCTCGTTGCAGTGCGTAGGCTTCTTGTGGTGGTGGCTTCTCTCCTTGCAGAGCTCAGGCTGCAGGGCACATGAGCCTCAGTGGTGGCAGCTCCCGGGCTCCAGAGCACAGGCTCGGTAGTTGTAGCACACACGCTTACTTGCTCTGTGGCATATGGGATCTTTGCAGACCAGGAATCAAACCTGTGTCCCATGCATTGGCAGGTGGATTCTTAACCACCACACCACTGGGAAATCCAGTTGCCTGTTCTTTATGTGTGTGCTGTGTACAACTCTTAAAATGTTAATACCGTTTGAAACTGTATAAAAACAGTCCACAGACTGGTTGGCTCAGTGGTGCAGTTTGCCGATCCCTGGTATAACTGGATAACCAGCTTTATTTGTCTTTAGGCCATTTGCATAGTTCTTACTTTGTGAAGGAACCCTTGCTCTTCTATTTAAATGCAGTCCTTGAGTTTTATCTTTGGCTTATAAGATTCCTCCAGGTCTTTGATAATATATAAACTGTCCAGTATAAAGTTTCCCAGAATATTAGAAGAAAGTGTATTCTTGGTTTCTTATATTCTTAATCATAAGCTAATATAGGAAAAAAAGAATATACTTTACCTCTCTATTATACTGTTTTCCTTGTTAATGCTATTAATATATGTTTATTAAACAGTATTAGTTTGTAGGCTTTTAAGGTCTCTAGTAGTCCCTTTCATCTCCTATCCTGTTACCTGAATGCATCATATGACAGGAAAAAAGGCCCATTTTTTGTAATTGCCTGGTATAGAGAGCTAATTCTGTTGTATAAAACATGTAAAAAGAGTAGCTGACAATACTATACCTGACTAATGCTTTAGGAGACTCCCACATAATAAGGACAATTAAAGTGATCAAAAGTCTTGATTTCTGCTTCTGGTTAAAAGCAGCGAACAGTGTTTCTGAATAGAAAGTGGCTGTTCACATTCAAGTATTATAAACTTGAATCAATATTTAAAGAAAAAGTAAAATTATTTAGCCACATCTATGGTCATGAGGATTTAGAGTTTTAAAAATAAGTTTTATTTATAAAGCTCACATAGCTGTCTTTGGTTTGGCTTAGTGTTTTTGGTTTTATTTTTCTTTTTATAGGCAGAAGACTCAGCATCTTAAGGTTATCTAGCACAACCACAATTGTATAACCATTGTTATTTAATCAGTTCGGTGAAATGGACATAAATTCATTATTATTGTTGTTATAATAAATGTACCAAGGGTAAATATTAGTCTTATAAATTTTAAAAAGTAGTGCATCCTTATATCTCAGAGCGTACCCTTCATATTTGATTTGAATCCCAGTTAGGGCTTCCCTTGTAGGTCAGCTGGTAAAGAATCTGCCTGCAGTATAGGAGACCCAGGTTCGATTCCTGGGTTGGGAAGATCCCTTGGAGAAGGCAGTGGCAACCCACTCCAGTATCCTTGCCTGGAAAATCTCATGGACAGAGGAGTCTGATGGGCTGCAGTCCATGGGGTCGCAAAGAGTCAGGCACGACTGAGTGACTAACACTTACTTACTTACTTCTGTCACTTAAGGGCTAGGTAACTTTGGGCTAGGTAATTAATCTCTGAGTATAAGCTTTTCCTCCACCCATAAGGATGTTGGAATGATTATGGTGGATAATGTAAATAAAGTGCCTAGTATAGCATCTGTGAAATAGCAGGTACTTGATAAATTATTGCTGTTATCATTTTTATTACTGGTATCTTAAATATTTAAGACAACTTATATTTGCATATTACATTTTTCATGGCTAAAAGCACTTCTCTTGTTTTTTAGAAAGCACATCTGAGCCGCTCTTAATATCGTCTTTTGAGGATGCAAATGAAACAGGAAACATTCAAAGTAGATGCTTCAGGAAAAGACATAAAAGTGACAATGAGCCTGATTTGCAGCAGCAAATGTCCTGGGTAAATCGAAGCCGCAACCTTAGTGGAGGAGTGCTGATGGGACTTATGCTCAGTAGAATTAACCAGGAAGCAAACCCTGGAAACATGGTTGAGAAATTAGGAGCTGATGCAAAAATTCTTTCAAATGTAATCTCAAAAAGCACAAGACCAAATAGTCTTAATATTGGAAAACCGTCTTTAAGATCAAAGAGAGACAGTGTAGAAAAGGAATCGAGTGATGATGATACACCTTTTGATGGTTCTAATTGTCTGACAGATAAAGTGGATTCTCCTGTTATTTTTGACTTAGAAGACTTAGACAATGAAACAGATATTTCAAAAGCGAGGTACATTGTTCCACAAAATCCCAAGAGGAGTCAACGCTTGAACAGCAGCTTTTCAATAAAACCTTTTGAAAAAACTGATGTTGCCACAGGATTTGATCCCCTCTCACTTTTGGTTGCTGAGACTGAACAGCAGCAAAAAGAGGAGGAGGAAGAGGAGGAGGATGACAGCAAAAGTGTTTCAACACCATCTGCTAGGCGGGATTTAGCTGAAGAAATTGAGATGTATATGAATAACATGAGCAGTCCTTTGACAAGTCGAACACCAAGCATTGATTTACAACGGGCCTGTGATGATAAAGTCACCACTAAGAAAAGTCCAACGTTGGTCAAGGCATGCAGAAGATCTAGCCTGCCTCCTAATTCTCCCAGACCAGTGAGACTTACCAAATCCAAAAGTTACTCAAAAAATGAGGACAGGCCAAGGGATAGACTCTGGTCTTCTCCAGCCTTCTCACCTACCTGTCCATTTAGGGAAGAATCTCAAGATGCATTAACCCATTCATCACCTTCATTTAATTTAGACACACTACTAGTACCTAAACTAGATGTTCTGAGAAACAGTATGTTCACTGCTGGAAAAGGAGTTGCCGAGAAAGCAAGCAAATGGTATTCAAGATTCACCATGTACACCACATCATCAAAGGTAGGTTTATTAGTATTTTCTGCATTTCCTTTTACCCTCCTCTACCACCAGAAGTCCCTTGCTTGCAAAGATGTGTTTTACCATTCTCCTAAAATACAGCTTTACAGAAAGGACTCTTGGATGCATAAGGTTTGTAAGTATCAGAATTTGAACTTGAATAATAACTTCAAAAGGAAAGAATTCACCAACTAAGGTTATATTTGTAGTTCAATTTTGAAAGAAAGTGATTTGTAGCTGGAATAAAAGTGCTTACTGAGCTTCATTATTTATTGCCTTCAAAAATTACCAGCTAGGCGTATGCTTTTTCTTCCTGGTTAGAATGGAGTACCTTGTGATACACCCACATACCTCCCAAAGCAAAAAGCTAGATGAAATATAGAAGTGAAGTCAAAGTCACATCCAACTCTTTGCAACCCCATGGACTATGCAGTTTATGAAATTCTCCAGGCCAGAATACTGGAGTAGGTACCCTTAAGTACTTGCTTAACGTCATCAGAGAACTGCTAAAACAACAAAAAATAGATGGGCGAGATTCTAGAGAGGAGAATTGCAGAGATGAGCTGAAGTCCTATAGCTACTTCTTCCATGAGGGTATTTGCTTATTCTGAGCACAGAGTAAAAGGTTGCAAATTCAGGCTTTGTCTAATCAGAGGACTGTGGAGAGGTGAGGGGGCCAGCAGGACTTTGGGGATCTTGTGGAACTGGAGAGACAAAAATATTTGTCCCTTTGACAAATTTGAGAGTCCTCAGATACACAAGTTTTTTTTCTTTCAAGATATTTTCCAAATAATGCATGAAACAGGAGTATGAAAAGGTAAGCAATAAGTCTCTGATAAAACAAAGTTCTCGGCAATTTTATGGTGCTGGGAATACAATAATTTAACTGCTGTGAGCTGAGGGGAGTGGAGGCAGGGAATCTTTGGTACACACACCAGGCCCTTAGTTCAAATTCCTGCAGAGCTATGCCTTAGGAACACGAGCAAACCAAAGGTAGACTGTACTTGACCAAAACTGCAGCCTGTGCTGGACTCAGCTCAGTCTGTGATTAGATCAAACCAATCAGCCTTTGCTTTAACAGGAAAAAGTGTGTCCTTTCCAGAGGAACAGAACATTAACTGGAGTTACAGTTTTTTCTATGAAGTTTTTATATTCTAAAATTCAATTACAAATAGCTATACTGACAGACTTCCCTGGTGATCCAGTGGTTCTGCCTTCCAATGTTGGGGACATGGGTTCAATTCCTAGTTGAGAAACTAAGATCCCCCATGCCACAGAGCAACTTAGCCTGTGTGCTGTGAGTAGAATCTACATACTCTAGATCTGCGCTGCACAGCAAGAGAAGCCCACGCGCCATAATGAAGACCCAGTGCAGCAAAAGAAAAAACAGCCATACTGAGAGACAAGGCCCATAACTAAAAACAGGAGAAACAGATGGTGGAGGAAATAGACCTTCAGGTGATCTAAATATTTGAATTAGCAAGATACTTGGAAGTAATTGCAATATGTCCAAGAAAATAGAGGAAAGGGTTAAAAAAAAAAGCTAGAAAGATGGAAAATTTCCCCAGATAATCATCTATTGAAAAGAACCAGTGTAAATTCTAGAAGTGAAAAAGATGCGAAATTAAGAATACAGTTGTTGGATTTAACAGCAGACAAAACACAGGAGAAGAAAGATTAGTGAACTTGATGGGAGTTAGTAGAAAATATCCACATGGAAGTATAGACAGAAAAAAAAGGGGAAATATTGGAAAGAATGTGCAGTTTAGTGGAACTGCCTAACATTGATGTAATTGAGTTCCAGAAGAAGAAAGAACGGGGTAGAAAGAAAATTTTAAAAGCTAATTGCCGCAAATTTTCCAAAAGTGATTAAAGATGTCAACTCACATATTTAGAAGATACATGAATGTCAGGCAGAGTAAGTGCCAAAATAGGCATCTAATGTTAGACGAAAATGAAATACAAAGAAAATCTTAAAAGGAGCCAAAGAAAAGGTATATATTACCTTCAAAAGAGCAACAATACGTTTCCGGGGCGACTTGTACTGAAGGAGGATTCCAAATGGTTCGCAGCCACAGCCGCTCCCCACAGAGGGCGCTTAGGCGGTCCCGGGCCAAAACGCAGGGGCCGAGAGTCGCGGTCCTGGGAGCGAGATCGGAGAAGCCGCTCTTGGACCACACAGAAGGCGTTCCAGGTCCCCAAGACGACAGAGATCCACATCTCCTTCCCCTTCTCAACTGAAAGAAAGAAGAGCTGAGGAGGAGAAAGAAATAAAGAGCAAAGAACGTCAGATAACTGAGGAAGACAGAGGGCACAACAGAGAGAGGAATAGAAATGATGACGTTAATGGGATTTACCTCCACAAAAGGGAAAGGTGGATGGCTCCGTAAATGCCTATGCCATAAATGTGTCTCAGAAGAGAAAGTATAGGCAGTACATGAATCGAAAAGGTGGATTCAACAGACCTTTGGGTTTCATTGCATGAGAGCTGAAGTGTTGAAGAATGATCTTTTTTCCCTCATCTTGATCAGAACAGTGGATTTTGTATTTAATATGCATCAAAAACAGGATCATAGTCCCTCCTCCTTGTAAAGTAAGAAAATTTTATTTATTATGTATGTTGTTCACTTACCCTGCCTCAAGAAAAAAAAGTTAAATATTACATTTTTTTCCTTTAGGAAATATCATTTGGGGCAGTCTTCAACTCCATTTTTTGTCCTTATTCCTATGGAAACTGTATATGTTTTTTTCTTGGATGCTCTTTAGGACTTAAAAACACATAAAAGTAATTTGGAAGTAAGTTTCTCAAAGCATTAATTTCTTTAAAAAAAGCAACAATAAGAAGACTGACAGTTGTCTTCTGAATAGAAAGTGATGTCAAAAGATGCTGGAAAAACATCTTGATCAGAGTACTGAAAGAAAATGCTGCAGACGTGTTTTTCTGTACCCAGCAAAAATATTCTTTAAAATTTTGGGTGAAAATTTTAGTTCCACTGTGGTAACATAAGGCCACTAAAACTCATCCCTCAACTTACAACTAAAAACTCCGGACAAAATACAAAACAGCAACTATCTAAGGATTCTGAAAAATAAAAGCAACAGATTGTGGAGAAAATTTCCCATTTTCTTTTTCATGCATCTTTGCCCCAAGAGCAGGTCCCTGTCACAGCGTGGCCTGGCATCCTGGCAGCTAAAACTTCAGGAGAATCCCCATATTTCCTGGAGAGAGGAACCAGGGAAGGGGGTCTCTGGGCAGGAGAGTATGAGGGGAAGCTGTGAGAGAAGGATTCCTAGTTCTGTGTATGGCCCACACGAGTATCCGCCTCACTCGAGCTTACACGTGCATGGCATGCTTGCAGACCAGCATGGAGGACAAAGCTTAGAGAATTAAACTGAGTGCTAAATCCCCACCTACAAAAATCAAAACACAGATTACAAGCTGAATATAATTCAGTTGACTGCTAAAACAATAGCACGACATTCTCCAAGAGGTTATAACAGTACCCAGACTACACAGTAACTTTCATGGGATCCAGGAATAATAACCTGGATTGCTATGGAAAAGAACAAAATGTGAACAAATAAAAGAGAATAAAATGTAATTTTCTGGTGATATCATCCTGGACCAGGATTTGCAGGGAAGAAAATTAGCAATAAAGGCTTAAAGTTAACAGTTATCTAACAGGTATCTGCTTTGATCTAAGAAATGCTGCCGTAAAAATTGATCTCCAGCTCATGTTTGTCCAAATTAGGATGACCTTGTAAAACTGATTGGTTTTATTTTTCCCCTAGAAGTTACAATGTTGATTAATGATCATCTGAGTAATTAGGCATTTCCTCTGCCTTAGAAGTGACCTTTTAAATAACTTTAAATATGAAGGAAATTAAGCTTACAATTATGTCCTTAGGATCAAAGTTCTGACCGTACCAGTCTTTCTTCAGTGGGAGCCCAGGATTCTGAATCTACCTCTTTAACAGATGAAGATGTCTGCCATGAGTTGGAAGGAGCCACTTCTCAGGAGAGCAGCGCCACTTCAGGGACTAAGGGAGTTGATTTCAGCAGAACAAGCCTGGAAGGCTCTGCCTCCTTAGAAGGTTTGTGCAAACCCTTCTGTCGTCCTGCATTTGATATGTGGTACCTTTACTTTTCCTCCTTTATATTTTTAATTTTGTAAAAGATTTGCATGGCTCAACGCAACAGAGAACCAAGGCGCTTGGAGAGAGCTCTGGCTTCCATCCTCATCCCTTCGGCTTGTTTTCTACTTGTCCCTCAAGGCAGCCATTTTTGTTCATTTTTGATTTATCCTTTCGTTGTTGCTTTGTTAAAAAATATATACTTCTTTAAAAGCATGTGTGTTGTGTTTGTGTGTTCTTCATACCTCCTTGTCTTCTTACTCAAAAGGTAAAATAACTGTTAAACAATTAACTGTTACTTGCTTTTTTCACTTAACACCGTGTTCTGAAGAACATTTCATACCATCACATAGCACTGTCCCCCTCTCATGTTTAAGGTCGCAGTGTTCATCACGTGTGACGGTATCAGCTTATCTTAACCACTTCCCTGTTGATGGACTTTAAATGCTGTCTTTAACTGTTATGAATAATGCTGTGATGCACATATGCCATATTATTTTTTTGCCAAGGTAGCTTTAGAAGATGCTTCCAAGTTCTTCCTGGAAGTGATACTGCCAAGTTCCTTCCTCAGGGGTATATAATTTTGTATTCCCACAGGTAGTGTAGACGAATACCTATTTCCCAGCAGCCTTGTGAAGAAAATATGTTTAGCACACTTACGGATTTTTGCCATCTGATAGGTGAAGAGTGTATTTCAGTTAATATTCACTTATATTTATTTTATAAATTAAATTGCATATCTGTTTGTACATTCAGGAACTATGTCTGTGAACTGTCTTTTGCCTACATTTAACTTTCACTTGTTGGTCCCCCCACCATCTTTTTTTTAAGTTTTAATAGCTCTTTTTTGTTAGGGAATTAATCCTTTGCCTTTTGTATCAGTGGCAGATGCTTTTTCCAACTGTGTCAAATTTCGGGGTTTTCTTCCCCCACATAAACGTTTTCAGTTTTGTATCAGTTTTTGCCCTGTTACTTCTGGGTTTTGAGTCTTTGGAAAAGACTCTGCCTTCCCCTAGGTTCAGCACTACTTTCTTCAATGCTTCTCTCGTTCCCTCTCTAACATTTCCTGGGATCAGCAGACTTTTTCTATAAAGGGCCATATTGTAAATAGTTTAAGTTTTGTGGGATATATATATATATTTAACAGTGCTTTTAAAATGTAAAAATCATTCTTGTGATCATACAAAGGTGGATTTGACTCCTGATTTAGATATTTAATCCATTTGAAATTTATCCTGGTATATGATGTGAGGAATGAACGCACTATAACGTTTTTTAAGTTTGCACCTTTACTATGTTAAAAAGCTTTTATTGTGGAAGTATTCAAGCAATCACAAAAGTAGAAGGAATAGCACAACAAATGCCCATGTACCCTTCATGCAACTTCAACACTTACCAACAAATAGCCAGTCTTCTTTTATCTTGTCCCCTCTGTCTTCTGCTGCCAACATTGCTTCCTGCCCCACTGAATTATGTTAAAGTAAGTCCCAAACAATATACAATTTTATTCATAAATACTCAGCGTGTGTTTTTAAAACATAAGGACTTTAATGTTATGTCTTTTTTAACTTTTTATTAAAGTTACTTTGTTTATTTAAGAAATTTATTATTTACTCTGTTATACATGTACTGTGTGCATTTTTATGTATGTAAATATTGTCCATGTCATAAATTGAGAACAACTGAATAACCAGTATCAGGTTAAGGTAACAGTTCAATAACAGCACCCAGAGCCCTGTCTCATGCCCACATCCACTCCCCACTCCCTGCACAGGTGAGCATTATCTTAACACTATAGCCAGCCATTTTTCAACATTTTTATGGAGTCATACAGTATGTAAGTGAAAGTCACTTAGTCCTGTCCAACTCTTTGCAACCCCATGGACTATATGCAGTCCATGGAATTCTCCAGGCCAGAATACTGGGGCGGGTAGCCTTACCCATCTCCAGGGGAACTTTCCAGCCCAGAGATTGAACCCAGGTCTCCCGCATTGCAGGCGGATTCTTTACCAGCTGAGCCACAAGGGAAGGAAGCCCTTTAGACCTTAGAGGATAGCTCAGTTAGTAAAGAATCTGCCTGCAGCGTAGGAGACCTGGGTTCAATCCTGGGTTGGAAAAATCCCCTGGAGAAGGGAAAGGCTACCCACTCCAGTATCCTGGCCTGGAGAATTCCATGGACTGTATAGTCTATGAGGTCACAGAGTTGGACATGACTGAGCAACTTTCACTTTTCACAGTATGTATCTTTTGTGAAACATTTTTTTAAACAAAATTGTAATATCATCATATTTCTTAATGTGTCAAGGTTATTACATAATATATAAAATATATACATAGTTTAAACTTTCACAACTATCTCATAAAACTCTTTATAGATGGTTTGTTCAAGTTGAGACCCAGACAGGGTCTATTTGTTGCATTGTTTGATGTCTGTTAACTCCCTCTCTCCTTCATTCCCTGTATTTTCCCCCACTTGTCATATAATCAGGTGATTAGCTCCCCCTTATTTTTTTCTAACATCCAAGAAGAGTTTATTGAACTAAATAAGATAACCTCATATCCTGATTCACTTTGCTAAAAAGAATATTCTGTGCTGTAGATTGATTAGATACAAAAGGTAGACTGCCAGCATAAATGATTGAATTAGTCAAGGCTAATAGAGAGCAATTTTGAACTAGCTTTAGCAGAGGGAGGTGGAATTACAGAAGGTTGTTGGAAGACCATCAGGAAAGAACTGCAGATAACTTTCTAAGCATCTAGGATGATATGAGGCTTCAGCTCTCTCTGCATCTCTGTGAGGCAGGGGCTTCTGCTAACGAAGGTCTAGAGCTTTTTTTCCTCTTGTGATTTATTTGCTGAAGCAGTTGGATCATTAGTCTGGATTATGCTGATTGCATCCCCATGGGGGTATTTCATGTTCTCCTGTCCTCTCTGTTTCTTGGAACCACTAGTTTATACCTTTACTTTGTTTTAATACCTTTATATTTATAAAAATACCAATGTTCATTCATAAAGTGTAGTAACTACAGAGAAAAAAGTATAGATTACCTCCAGTTTTCCTAACTAGATATAGCCACTGTCAGCAATCGACTTGACCACAGAACTGTTCTCACTTTTTGTTGTTATTTTAATACCTCCTCACATCTCTTTGCTGTTGAGAATATACTTGGAAACTCTTGCCTAGTGCTTAAGAGCAAGATTACTCTTAGAGATTTTAAAGAGCCTTACAAGGCAGAAAGTTGCCAGTAATTCTTTTCATGATCTGAAATAAGATCAGCTGTTTTATACTTTTTAAACCTTAGAACTAAACACTTTCTTGTATCTTAAACATGTAAGAATAGAAACAGCAAAATAGTAATTACAAACAACCAGTATGCCTTCTAGCCTGTACATGCAACGTGCTTAATAAGTGAGTAATGAAAATAAGTGAGTAATGAATTAAAACACATTTCCTTAGGTGTATACGCAAAAGACAAATGCACACTTGAAAAACATTTTTCATTATTTATGTGTTTTTTCTTAAATTTTAAATAGGACAGTTTGATAATTTACCAGAGAATTTATGAGAGTGAGAGATTCTCACATCCTTTCTTATTAATTTTAATGGTTTTGCTCTTTGTTTTTTAATAATGAACAGGATCCTTATCCAAGTTTGCCTTACCTGGGAAATCAGAGGTGGCATCTTCCTGCAACACGAGTAATACAAATATCTTCCAGAACTATGCAATGGAGGTACAATTTTAATCAAAAGAATATCTTCATGTGTTACTTAATAAAATTTCTTAAATATTGATAGTCTCTGGTAGAGTGATAAATATATAGCATCTGAAAGTTTCAGAATGTGTATTACACCTGAATAAACTTAAAATGTCTGTGACTTTCTGTTTAGAAAAGTTCCATACTTTGATAGCACTTTTATTTTCAGCATTTATATCTGACCTTTGTTTGATGTATGTCCTCTTTCAATAGTTATTTCGCTGCTTAAACACTTTCAGGTAGTTTCACTATAGGCACACTTTTTGGATGAGGATACTGGGAGCGGTTTTGGCATTTGTGTCCACTTTTTCCATCATGTTTTTCATTCTTTGTATCAGTATAATATATATATCTGCTGGATATGCTGCTATATCCCATTTTCTTACAGTGAAAAGGTTTTACTTTTATACTTTAAAATTTTCCCCTAATTTTTGTGCAAAAATTGCTTCCAAATACATTTGTGAGTGTTGCTATTTCACACTAATTTGCATAAACTTGGAAAATAAATTTGCATGTAGTTGGAAATAAATGATGAACACCAATGTTGCAATTTACAGAGTTTCTGATGGCTTCAGGAATTCTATATTTTATTAATGTAATTACAACAGTATTTACATTTCTCTCTAGCAATGCTTCTTAAACTGTCTGTAATGAAAGACCAAGGGTTTTTTGGTTGTTGATGTTTTTAATTTCCAATCTGTCATGGCTGATACTCTTGTAAAATCTGTTGATCACCAACTTAGCTGTTTCAGGCATGACCAGTTTCTTTATAGGTCCCCAGATCCTCTTCTCAGTTTCTTTACTTAGCTCATCACAAACCAGTAAGAGTTTGTAGACCACCTCTTCTCTGGTGACCACACTTTGAGTAGCACAGATCTATAACATGGAATTACCAGTACCTATTTTGTGTATTAACAAATGAATGCTTGGGTTTAGTTTTCCATTAATAAAATCGTATGTTTGTTTGTGTGTGTGCTATGCTAAGTCTCTAGTCGTGTCCAACTGTTTGCAACCCTGTAGACTGTAGCCCTCCAGACTCCTCTGTCCATGGGGTTCTCTAGGCAAGAATACTGAAGTGGGTTGCCATACCCTCCTCCTCCAGGGGATCTTCCCAACCCAGGGACTGACATCTCTTATGTCTCCTGCATTGGTAGGCGGGTTCTTTACCACTAGTACAGCCTGGGAAGCCAAATAAAATCATGGCGCATTTTATAGTACATAATTATAATGGTATGGAGAAGGCAATGGCAACCCACTCCAGTACTCTTGCCTGGAAAATCCCATGGATGGAGGAGCCTGGTGGGCTGCCATCTCTGGGGTCTCACAGAGTCAGACACGACTGAAGTGACTTAGCAGCAGCAGCATAATGGTAAAGATGCTCACTTTAAATGCAAGTTTCCCTTTCAGGCAAAAATTTTGGAATAGACTTAGCTGAAATAGTTAGTGTATTATATAATGTACTGATGATAATCCATTTTTTTGTTTGCAACTTCTAAATCATTCTGAATTTTAGTTTTCCAATAGATTTGTTAATTGAAATAATTTTATGCACTCACTAGCTTACTTTGTAAAGTGCTAATTTCTCCCATAGGTCCTTATCTCAAGCTGCTCTCGGTGTAAAACCTGCGATTGTCTGGTCCACGATGAGGAAATCATGGCTGGCTGGACAGCAGATGACTCAAATCTCAATACTACCTGCCCGTTTTGTGGCAATCTTTTCTTGCCCTTTCTGAATATAGAGATAAGAGATTTAAGACGACCTGGAAGGTAATGATTTACGTTTTGTTTTTTTTTCCTTCTTGTTTAAGGATCATGTTTCCTAGATTGTCTCTTTTCTCAAAAAGCTCCTTTCTTTCACATTACAGATACTTTTTGAAGTCAAGCCCATCTACAGAAAATATACATTTTCCATCCTCCTTTTCAAGTCAGACAAGGCAGTCTTGCATCTCAACATCAACCTCTGGTCTTGACACATCTCTTCTCTCTGTTCACGGGAGTTTTGATCTGAATAGGTAATTATGTTTATGTGGAACTATATGTTAACAACATATATATTTCCATTTATGACAGAAAAATTAGCTGACCATTTTAAGATTTAAATCTCTCTATATAATAGATTTATTATCTTAAATTCTTATTCCTAATTAAAATAATATTGAAATTCTCTAATAATCTAAATGTTTCAACAGTTAATAGTTGATGCTTTATGGGCTTCCCTGGTGGTCCAGTGGTTAAGAATCTGCCTACCAATGCAGGGGACACGGGTTTGATCCCTGATGCGGAAAGATCCCACATGCCACAGGGCAGCTAAGCCCGTGCACTACTGCTGCTGAGCCCCGCAGTCAGAGCCCGTGCTCCACAACTACAGAAGCCACCGCAGAGAAGCCTGTGCCCACAACAAAGAGTAGCCCCACTCAGCACAGCCAGAGAGCCCACGCACAGCAACAAGACCCAGTGTAGCCATAAGTAAATAAATGATTTTTAAAAGTTTATACCTCAAGAATCCCCAGAGCTTAAGCTGTATAATTCACATATGATAATGTTTATTATTTTAAAGGTAAAAATTCTGTAGAAACTTGAAGTTTATAATGAACATCTTTCTCTTATCTCTCTCTTGAGGAATTAAGTCAGTACTAACATATTTCTACTTTGTAGTATTTAATTTTCTACTTAGGAATGTTTAATAAGCTAAGAAAACATTTGGAGCTGTTAGATGAACTGTCAAAATCAAACTAAGAATTATACAGTAAGCCTAATACAAGTAAATCTGTGCTTAGAACAAAGGCTAGTATCATCTCCATTTTGGAGAAGTGCCCAGTGCAGCAGATAGGGCGGGGCAGAAGAAGTCACACTGGAAACTGCATATGCAGAAGAAAACGCATATGTGGGACTGGCGGGCTGGCGTGGCCTGCCAGCCTGCTCTCATCCTGACTCTTAGACCACAGGACTGCGAGTCTGGGTGTGTGTGTTCTTTCATCACAGGTCTGCTGTGGCCCTTTCTTTGGCTGTCTCCCACTAGTTCTGACCCCTGGAGGAATAGGTGCCTGTTGTTTCTCCTTGTATCCCTGGACCTGCTGTGGTTTCTCAGTATAAGTTGTCCACTAAATGTTTTGAACAAATGAATGACTTATATTTAAAATTTACTGGATAAAAAGGAAATTTAACATGACTAAGCTACTTTAAACTGTGTCCTTTTTCCCAAGACAAAGCCAGACTACATCTTTCCTTTGTTTCACTTTGCTACCTGCAGCTCTGATTCTAAAGAGAAAGTGGTCAGATGAAATAAAATAAATCTAGAGAATGATATTTTTTTTTTCCTTTTTTAATGCCCAAGCAAATCTAAGCCGCTGGAAAATACATGTGCCCGAAGCATTCAGATCCCTGCTGATAGATCAAAAGCAGCTATGTCAAAATGTCCGTTATTTCCAATGGCCAGGAGTGTTAGTACTTATGGCACCTTGGATCAGGAAGACATTGGCGGGCAGAAGCTCGTTCCTACAGGCAGCCTGCCAACCACCTTACAAGGCGCTGCGGTACGTGTTTCGGTGTTTTTTACAGTTTGGATATTGATAATTTGCATTTGGTTTTGTTCCCCTTGTACTAAACAGCCTCATAAGCTTCAATTTTATTAAGAAGGGTATCTTGTTATATTATACAATTACATTTCTAATTATGTGGAAGTCACTGACAGGCATGTAAAAGAATGATTTAGTATCATCTTCTTGTATTTGCTGTTTACAGTTTTTATTTACTCAACAGGATTCTTTAGGATTAGAATGGCACCTCCCAAGTCCAGATCCTATCACTGTTCCGTACCTTAGCCCACTAGTGGTGTGGAAGGAACTTGAAAGCTTACTGGAAAACGAAGGTGATCGTGCAATAACAGTGGCAGACTTCGTGGACCATCATCCAATTGTTTTTTGGAACCTGGTGTGGTATTTTAGACGTCTTGACTTACCCAGTAATTTACCTGGACTGATTCTTTCTTCTGAGCATTGTAACAAGTATTCAAAGGTACGAGAGTAAGAATTAGCTAAAATTCAGTGCTGCTATCACCACTGTAATGTTTGCATGTTCCTAATGACAAAAAAGTAATTTTATGCTAAATATTTTTAATAACCATCCGATTCAATAAAATTTTTGTAAATAATTTCTCTTCTTGCAGTTCAGCAGTAAGACAGTCATGTTTTTTGGACTTCTTATAAAAGTTTACAAAAAATGGGCTTGGCTTTTTGTTACAGCCTCAAGAATAAACTGTAAATGACTCTTATAAGATGACTTTGTGAGTTGGCCCCACTCATGCCTCACATCTCCTCCAAGAACAAGCCTAACGCTTTAGGAGGACGGCTGTAATTCACATTGCAGTCATGTGCCAGCTACCGTCCTCTTCATTCCTCTAAATTTTCATTTAACATTTAGGTAGTTTGTTGTATGTTCACTTGGATTTTTTTTATGTTTTTTTCTTTTTCATTATGCCATCACTGCCACTAAAGGGCAAGGTGTCTCAGTTTAGGAACTTTGTGTTCTCTCTTCTTGTACTTCACGTCTATGATTGTGCATGTGTTTGGATGCACAATCCAAACAGTGAAGGAGTGACTGAGAGGTTAACTCAGTCCGAGTATCTGTGCTAGGGTCTTAAAATGTTGGAGAATGGGGCTTCTGGATTTATCTTTCTGTGGAGCCTCAGTCGAAAGCTGGTCAAGACTAACTTTTCATGATCTTAGTACTTTGTTAAATCTGTAACTTTAGGGACCACTGACTTCTCAACTCAGGTCATCTCCCTTCAGTAGGTTATAAAATGCATACAAACCAATGGTTTTTCTGTTCTTTTCTTTTTTGCACCCATACATCCTAAAAAATATTTTTAAGGATCTTTATAAAATATTTACAAAACATTATCATGTAAGGATCATTAATGAGTATTTTTTTATTCTTCAACCCAGATTCCTCGCCACTGTATGTCTGAAGACAGTAAATATGTTTTAATACAGATGTTGTGGGACAATATGAAATTACATCAGGATCCAGGACAGCCCTTGTACATCCTCTGGAATGCGCACAGTAAGTGCTGTCATAGAATGCCCGTTTCCTTCATGTAAGAGTACTCTCTACTTGCTTTAAATAGCCTAAACTAATGTGTAACTGACTTTTATTATACTACTTTTTGTCTTACAGGTCAAAATCGTACTCTTTTGTTTGAGAGTGAGTGTTAAGCTTGATGTTTTTAGTGTTATCTACTATGGAAGTCAAGGGGTTTTCGTTTTTTGAGTGATGCTCTGTATGTGGTGGAGGGGTTATATTTTGTAGAGTTCCATTTTTAGCACATCGCTTGTCCCTGTTCTTTTTACCTGTTTTTTTGTTTCCATCCCAGGCTGCTGATGTAAAATTCCTTCCAGGGGCTGTATTATGGAAAATAGTATTTTTAGTTACTGTGTATTTGAGACCACAAAAAGCTTATTTTTATCATTGTTTGTCTTATTTCTTCCTTTTTTTCTTTGCTTTCTTCATTCTTAGATTTCAGTTCTTTTATCTATTGCCCTTATTTTTACCGCTTCGTAGCTTTTTAAATAGCTATCAGTTGCTGCTTAATTACATTCTGCTTTATACACAGAACACTTTTGTTCATCTGCTCTTTTGTTCTTTTACAGCCCAAAAGTATCCAATGGTCCATTTATTGCAAAAAGGTGATAATTCATTTAACCAGGAACTGTTGAAAAATATGGTAAAAAGCATTAAAATGAATGATGTCTATGGACCAATGAGTCAGATTTTAGACACACTGAATAAATGTCCTCATTTTAAAAGACAGAGGTAAGTCATTCTCTTAAGTGAATATATTGTTCCTCTAAGCAGATTCATATTGTTTGGTGACTTGTTAAAATATCTCATGCTTATATTAACATAAAAATTTTTATAGATATATACAGATGTATGAATAGTAATATCTATCTTCTCCATTCCTTTTCTCCCCTAGGAGTTTATATAGAGAAATACTATTTCTCTCACTGGTGGCACTGGGAAGAGAAAACATTGATATAGGTAATTCAGCATAATATAAAACATATAATACTTCTATACCATGGTATAGTTTTCAAAATGTTTTTATACTGGTAGTATTAATTAGTTTAATATAAGATTATATTTAATATATTAGAATGCTTTCTCTTTTAATATAATGTAAAAGATAATTTGATATTTTGGTCATGTTGGTAGTAACAATGATAAATAATGAAAGCTAACATTTTTTGAGGGCTTATTATGTGCCTTACATTGTAGCAAGTACCTTCCACACTATATCTCATATAATTCTCAAAAGTCTTATGGGGTAGGTACTATTATCATTTCCATATTATTATTGAGGCAGCTGAGGATTCAGGAGGTTAAGTAACTTGAACTTGGGTTTCACAACAATAACAGAGCCATATTTGAACCAAGCAGTCTTAATTTCCAGTCCTATGCTTTTAACTATTGTGTCATATCACTAATGGCATTAAGCTTGTTTCAGAAAAGATATAAGATAGCTAAGTATGTATTTTAGGAGGTCTCAAACATTTTTGGTTGATCATCATCTCTCAATTGTGCTTGGCTTCTTTAGAGTCAGAGACACAAATAGAAAGTTTTTAAAAGGATCGAAAAAGATACTCCATGCAAGTAATATTAACAAGGAGGCTAGACAAAGTAGAATCAGACAAAGTAGAATTTAGAGTCAAAGAAGGACATTTTATAATGATGAAACAATCCACCAAGAATTATTAATTATTTATAAGAATTATATATGCTGCTAACAACAGAGCCCTCAAATACATGAAGTAAAAACCCGCAGAACTGGAAGGAGAAATAGACATTCAGCCAAAATATTAATAGTTGGATATTTCAGTAATGGGTAGAACAACCAGGCAGTAGATCAGAAGGAAACAGAAGACTCGAACTGCACTGTGAACCAGCTAGGCCTAGGAATACCTACAGAATGCGCCAGCCAACGCAAAACACACACTCTCCACTGCGCATGGAACATTGTCCAGTACTCTCTCCACTGCGCATGGAACATTGTCCAGTACTCTCTCCACTGCGCATGGAACACTGTCCAGTACTCTCTCCACTGCGCATGGAACACGGTCCAGTACTCTCTCCACTGCGCATGGAACATTGTCCAGTACTCTCTCCACTGCGCGTGGAACATTGTCCAGTACTCTCTCCACTGTGCATGGAACACGGTCCAGTACTCTCTCCACTGCACGTGGAACATTGTCCAGTACTCTCTCCACTGCGCATGGAACATTGTCCAGTACTCTCTCCACTGCGTGTGGAACATTGTCCAAGAGAAACCAAACGCTAAGCCAGAAAGTAAGTCTCCAATACATTTTAAAAACTTGGAAATCATACAAGGTATATTCTCTAACCACACTACAAGGAAAAGAGAAATCAATAATAGAAGGAAAACAGGAAATTCACAAGTATATGGAAATTAAACAACACACTCCTAAATAACAAATTGGTCCAAAAAGTCATGAGACAATACTTTCGAGATAAATGAAAATAAAATACAATATACCAAAACTTTGAGATTCATTAAAAGCAGTTTCTACCTTAAGAAACTAGAAAAAGAAGAGCAACCTAAACCCAAAGCAAGCAGAGAGAAGGAAATAAATATTTGTGGAAATAAATAAATTACAGAAAAAAGGGGGGGGATTTTTTTAATAGAAAAACTGATTGAAATCAAAAGTTTGTTCTGTAAAAAGACCAATAGGGACTTCCCAGACAGTCCAGTGGTTAAGACCCCACGCTGCCGAGGCGGTGGGCACAGGTCGAATCGCTGGTTGGGGAACTAGGATCCCACGTGCCGCACCTCCCAGTGCAGCCCCCCAAAAAACAAAAGATCAACAAAACTGAAAAATCTTTAAGCTAGACTAAGAAAAAGAAGATTCAAATTACTGAAATCAGGAATAAAGGGGGGATAATTCCTACTGACCTTACAGAAATAAAAAGAATTATAATAAATAATGATATACCAACAAATTAGATAACCTAAAAGAGACAAGCAAGTTCCTAGAAAGACATAAACTATAAAACTGACTGAAGATTAGAAAATCTTAATAGACCTGTTACAAGTAAATAGATTGGGTTAGTATACAAAAATCTTCTCCCACAGGACCAGATGGTGAATTCTACCAAATGTTTAAAGAAGAATTAACACTGTTTGTTATAGATGGCATATTTGTGTCCCCCTCCCAAAAATTCATATATATTGAAGCCCTGTGATGGTTTTTGGAAAGTAATTACATCAGGAGGTTGGAGCCTCCAGGATGGGATAGTATCCTTATAAGAAAAAGAAGAGAGAACTTCCTGGCAGTCCAGTGGTTAGGACTCAGCACTTTCACTGCTGCAGCCTGGATTCAACCCTTGGTCAGGGAACTAAGATCCCACAAGCCAGCCAGAAAAAAGAAGAGAACTATCCCTCTCTCTCTCAGCAACAGGAGGATATTAGAAGACACCCATCTGCAAACCAGGAAGAGTACTCTCACCAGACAGCGCATCTGCTGGCACCTTGAATAACTGTTCATCATTTAAGCCACCCAGTCTATGGTATTCTGTTATAGCAGCCCAAACTAAGACACTAATCCTTCATAAACTCTGACAAAAAAAGTAGAAGAAAAAGAAGTGCTTCCTAACTCATTCTATGCATTAGGCCAAAATCACTGCAGATGGTGATAGCAGCCATGAAATTAAAAGACACTTGCTCCTTGGAAGAAAAGCTATGACCAACATAAGACAGCATATTAAAAAGCAGAGACGTTACTTAGCCAACGCAGGTCCATCTAGTCAAAGCTATGGTTTTTCCACTAGTCATGGATGGATGTAAGAGTTGGACCATAAAGAAAGCTCAGCACCAAAGAATGATGCTTTTGAACCGTGGTGTTGGAGAAGACTCTTGAGAGTCCCTTGGACTGCAAGGAAGTCCAACCAGTCAATCCTTAAGGAAATCAGTCCTGAGTATTCATTGGAAGGGCTTATGCTGAAGCTCCAATACTTTACCCACCTGATGCAAAGAACTGACTCATTGGAAAAGACCCTGATGCTGAGAAAGATTGCAGGCAGGAGGAGAAGGGGACGACAGAAGATGAGATAGTTGGATAGCATCACTGACTTGATGGACACGAGTTTGAGCAAGCTCTGGGAGTTGGTGATGGACAGGGAAGCCTGGCATTGCTGCAGTCCATGGGGGTTGCAAAGAGTCGGACACGACTGAGTGACTGAACTGAACTGAACTGAACCAAGCCCAGACAAAGATGTCACAAGGGAAAAAAAAAAAAAAAACTGAAGAACAATATCCCTTATTAATATAGATACAGAAATTCTCAACAAAATACTAGTAAACCAAATCCAGCAATGTATAGAAAGGATCGTATGCCATGACAAAGAGAGATATATCCCAAGGATGCAGTGTTGGTTCAGAAAAAAAAAAAAAAAACTACATTAATGTAATACCATATTAATAGAATACAGACAGAACCACATGGTATCTCAGTAGACACAGAAAAAAACATTTGACAGAATTCAACAAACTAGAAAAGCTAGAAACAGAAGGGAATATCTTCAACCTGATAAAGGGCATTTATGAAAAACCCAGAGTTAACACCATATTCAATGATAAAAAACAGTCTTCCCTTTAAGATCTGGAACAAGAAAAGGATACCCGCTTCCACACTTCAACACTGTAGCTGGAACAGCCAGGCAAGAAAAAGAAATAAGAGGCATCCAGATTGGAACAAAGAAGTTAAACTACGTTTATAGGTGACATGATCTTGTATATAGAAAACCCTAGAGATTCCAAACCAGATTGAAACAGAACAAAACAAAACCCCCAAAGTATTAGAGTTAATAAAAAATAAATTCAGCAAGTTTATAGGATATAAGATCAAAATACAAAAATTAGCTTAATTTCTATAGCAATGAATAATACAAAAATAAAATTAAGAGAGCAGTCCATTTACAGTAGCATCAAAAAGAATAAAATGCTTAGGAAGTTGTGAGAGACTTGTACCATGAAAATTACAAACATTTCTCAAAAATCACATATATGAATGGAAACCCACCCCATGTTCATAAATTAGAAGACTAATATTCTTAATATATCAGTACTACTAAAGCAATCTACAGATTTAATACAGTCACCAGTAGTATTTTTTACAGAAATAGTAAAACCCATCCTAAAATTTATGGAATCTGAAGGCATCCCAAATAGCCAAAACAGTCTTGAAAAAGAACAGATCTGGAGGATTCACACTAACTGATTCCAAAACTTACAGCAAAGCTGCAGTAATCAAAACAGTGGTACCAGGATAAAGACAGATACATAGGCAAATGGGATAGGATAGAAAGCTCAGAAATAAACCCTCACATTTATGGTAAAGATGATTTTTGACAAGAATGCCAAGACACTTCTGTGGGAAAATGACTCTTTTCAATAAATTGTTCTGGAAAAACAGGATATCCACTTGCAAAAGAATCAGTTTGGACCCTTATACAAAAATTAACTCAAAAAGGATTGAATATCTAAATGTGAGTCCTAAAACAATCAGAAGAAAGCATACGACAAAAGCTTCATGACATAGATTTGTCAGATTTCTTGGATATGACACCCAAGGCACAGGCAACAAAAGGTCAGACAAATAGGGCATTGTGAAAACTAAAGATTTCTGTGCATCAAAAGTGGTATCAACTGTGTAAAAAGACATCCCAGAGGATGGGGGGAAAATACTTACAGATCATATATCTGAGAAGAGATTAATATCAAGAATATGTAAAGAATTCCTAAAACTCAACCACAAAAAAACAAGCCATTGCAAAATGGGCAAAGACCTTGAATAGACATTTATCCAAAGAAGATATATGGATGGCAAAGATGCTTAACATCACTAATAAGGAAATGCAAATCAAAACTACAATGAGATACCATCTCACACCATTAGATAGAATAGCTACTATCAAAAACCCCAGAAAAACAAGTGTTTGTAAGAATATGGAAAAATTGGAACACTTGTGCATTGTTAGTTGTGATATAAAACGGTACAGCTGCTGTCGAAAACAGTATGGCATTTTCCTTAAAAAATTAAATACAGAATTTCCACGTTATCCAACAGTTTCATTTCTGGGTATATACCCTGAAAAATTGAAGGCAGGGTCTCAAAGATATATTAGTACTCACGTGTTTATAGCAATATTATTCAAAATAGCTGAAATGTGGAAGCAACAACCCAAGTATCCATTGAAGGATGAGTAGGTAAGCAGAATGGGATATATACATAGTGAATTATTATTCAGCCTTAAGAATAATAAGGAAATTCTGACATGCTACAACATAAGTGAAACTTGAAGACATTAAGTGGAATATGCCAGTCATAAAAATACAAATGCTGTATGATTCAACTTAAGAAGTACTTAAGTACTTAAAGAAGTCAAAATCATACAGAAGTAGAATGGTAGTTGACAGGAGCTGGGGGGAGAGGAAAAGTGTATTATTGTTTAATGCAGGGGTCCCCAGCCTCCAAGATTGAATGTCTGATGATCTGAGGTGAGGCCGATGTAATAATAATAAAGTGCACAATACCTGTAATATGCTTGAGTCATCCCGAAACCATCCCTCACTCCAGTTCGTGGAGAAATTGTCTTCCACGAAACCGGTCCCTGGTGCCAAAAAGGTTGGGGACGGCTGGTTTAAAGGGCATAGATTTCAGTTTCACAAGATGAAGAGAGGTATGGAAATGGATGGCGATGATTGCACGTTATGAATGTATGTAATACCACAGACTGGGCACCCAGAAATGGTTAGGATGCTAAACTTTATATGTATTTCACCACATTTTTTTAAGTTGGGAAAGAAGAATTTTAAACAGTTGATGTCTTAGTACTTTACATTTCACTGGTCTGTGCAACCTAACTCCAAAACTGTCAACTTAAAAAAAAAAAAATGCTGTGGACTCTTAAGTTCCCCGTTCCAGCTCTGAAATTCTGTGGTCCCTTAGTTGGCAGATATGACCTAGACATTCCTTCTTGGCTCCTAATTTTGTGGTTCTGTAGTATTACCAAAACTTGATTGCTGATAATATCAAATATAAATTTCTGTGTGCCTTTCTTGGTGACTTTTTACAGATGCATTTGATAAAGAATATAAGATGGCATATGATCGTCTCACACCCAGTCAAGTCAAGAGCACCCACAACTGCGACAGGCCGCCAAGCACAGGGGTGATGGAATGTCGGAAGACCTTTGGAGAACCTTATCTTTAAGATATGTGTGTATACTTTCAATATGTATTGTATAGTCAGTGTATAAAACAACACTTTTAGACTCTAAACTTTTTTCTTCGATTTTTGAAAACACATTTGTAAGATGTTTCAGGAGGTTCAGATAGCTTATGTACAGAGTGTCTTAAGAAGAAAATAGTGACAAGTGGGAGAGAGCCACTTTATGTCTCATTTCTTTTCTTCTTCTTCTCCAGTAACAATTAAGTACTTTTGTGATAAAAAAAAAAAAAAATCCCTAAACAAAATTAGTCCCCATAAAATAAGACAGCTGTTTAATGGATTCTCTTGGAAGAGGCAGATTGAAAAATCATGTATGGAACATAAACAAATGTAAGATCAGAGTATCTCCTGTTTTCATAGACTGCTCAAATGTTTTGACCATGAAGTTGTATTATACGTATTTTAAATTGTTTATAGTAAGTTGTTATTTTTTTAATTTTTAAACTTAATATAGCAAACAAAATGAACTTAAACTTATGAAGCAAGGCAGTTAAATGCTTATTTTCCTTGTCTGCTGCTATGTGAAGTAATTAGTGCAGCTGCACATCTCTATATGTATATCTATATTTTTTTTATTACTTGGAAGAATGATTCCAAAATGTCAGTGCTAGCGTCAGTGTTGTCCCAGGATCGCACGTTAGAACTCCTGAGCCTGACTGCAGTGGGTGAGGCATGGCAGGGCGCACATCGCCCAGACGGACTCACTGAGCCTTGTGGGAGGAAAGCCAGAGAGGTTCTAAGTCTGCTTCTGCAAAATCAGGTTCAGTATACCATGGTTCCAGAATTTTCTCTACTGCTACTAGATGCATCCCATACACAGGGGAAATAGCTTACACAGCCAAATATCAATTTAAATTTTAATATTCTACATGAACATTTATGTTGGGGAATATGTCAGTTTATCCCAAATTTTACCTTTATTTTAATATCTAAAATATTGGGTATGGTGCAAATTATAGTATATTTATCTGGAATATGACCTACTGGAGTATTGTTTATATATATATTATATATAAATATTCAAAATATTTTTTCAAAGGTAGAAAAATAATAACTCACTAAAAGGACAGCCAGATAGAATTTCCCATATTGAGGAACTTGGCTTTTTTAATAAGCCTTCTGAATCTGGTTTATGAAATCTAAATCCAAAATATCCAGAAATAAGACAGTAAATTGAATGTTTAAGTACCATGGGTATTAAATAGAATCTTAAAAAATTCTTGTAGTCCCATCATTTCTAAGATCACTTTCTTTCAATAATTTCTGATTAAAAAAAGGTATCCTTTAGCTGTTAGAATTATATATTTTAATGTTCATGTAGTATGTGTTTGTACATTGTCATAATGAAGGAATTCTCTAGCCAATGTCAAAGAAGGAAAAAATGAATGGTCCTAAATTAGATGTGTCAAAGCCGGTAGGGTTCAGGACATTCAGACTTGGAGATATCTTACAATCCTGAGACTCAGAACCATTCAGCTGTAGAAAAAACACTTTTGTGTAAACCCCATTGGTGAATAACACCAAGCTGAAACATTTCACAGCTTTCTACTCTGGGAAATAATGGGGAAAACTTAAAAATGTAAAATTTACTTCAGTTAGTTTGGGGCTGAACTTGCTTACTTGAAAAATCTGGTGCTATGCACATGTATCTGCTTCTCCTTTGTAAATATCACTCTTGTCTTATCCTTCTTTACTATTTAGGTCCACACTCACAATCTAATTCAGTCTTACGGTCTCAGAATCATAATCATTTGAAAATTATTCAATGAGAGAAACATTTGATAGGTGAGGCTTTTGGCATTGGTGACAAGCATCCATCCAAACAGAATTCTAGGGTTCTAGTCTGTTTTGCTGTTACTGTTTTGTTTTGTATAAGAACAGCTTTCACTATTGATTACCTTGTCTTTAACACAAGCAATATATATATGAATAGCAGTTTATTGATTTCAAATATCTAACCAAAAAAAGTAAGGTAAAGCCCATTCTTGATGATTCAGACTCATCTGGAAAAGTGAATGTAATTCCCCCCCACCCCCACCCCCGACACCAAGTTCTGTTTCTACTTCTGGTTGGGTTCTATTCCCCCCGTTTTTAATCCCCAGGGAATATTATTTGTACAGATTTACTCTCTCAAAACCTAAAACATGAATAGAAAGTGGTAAATCCTGATCAAAAGAAAATATGTAGATTATCCTTTAAAATAACTCCATACAAACATTTCTTCAGTTTTCTCTCTGTTGACCATACATTGTAGAGAATTATGGTCAATCACGTTGGAAAGAAATACCCTTTTACTACATTATCTTTTATTTTCTCCTAGTTTTGTTTATATGTTTACTAGTTGAAAATAA
This sequence comes from Bos taurus, assembly GCF_002263795.3. NCBI lineage: Eukaryota > Metazoa > Chordata > Mammalia > Artiodactyla > Bovidae > Bos > Bos taurus. Next base: position 12,554,591 of record NC_037337.1, on the reverse strand, counting down.
ATCATGCCGTGTCCTGGTATAACTTGTTTACTACTAACTACTTCCTTCCATTGTGTTTTGAATGTCACACATTTGTATATCATATTTGAATATTCAGTTTTTTCCTCTTGAAAGGGAGTTATACAGTATTCTGATTTTTTTTCTAATTGCGGGGCGGGGGGGGAGATTTTTTTGCTTTAAAATCCTAAAGCCACTAGCTTATTTATTATAAGGTTTTCTAATAAAATCTTTCCATTTTTGTACGTGGAGAAACAGCCCCTGAAAATGCTGGTTCAGAATTTTAAGCGATAAGCTTTTTTTCTTTTATGTTGGTGATTAATGATACTTTAGTGCAACTAGCCAGTGCTACATATATAAGTTACATTGTACTTCTACATATTTTGTAAGTACATGGTAAGAAAGGAACCAGTTGTGTGATAATGTGCAGTAGCCCAGCTTTATTTTTCTCTCACTGGAACTTGGAAGCTGCTGTTAGGCGCTGTATCACTGAGCAGGAAGGGAAAGGCTGCCTCGTTGAGGTCCTCGGTCTGCCTTTGTGCTAGTCTTAGCATGCTCTGCCCTTCCTGTTAAGATATGTCTAAGTTTTATTTCAGAATTGAATTCTCTGGTGCCTGCAGGTCAGTTTACCTTAATACCCTCAGTGCTTGGTAACTTCTTACCCCTTCATACTACCTTCTTTCTCTGAAGAGTAAGTACATTTGCCGGCTTAATTATTATTTACAAAGTTAGTATTGCACAAATTAATATGGCAATTTCTGTCTGACTCAAAAAGTCCATGTGCATGTGTGAGATGGTAACAGACTTTTCAGATAAAGTTACTGTAGCCTTTCCACAGTTGCTATTCATTTGGATGGCTCTTTCCTTTTGCATTTAAAGATTTTCTCTTCAAACACAGTACTGTGATAAAACCACTGGAGCAACTGATGGAATTTTCTGTAAATGAAATTCTCCATATTGACCGGCTCATCCCAGAAGGCCCTGAGGACAGCCTTAGGCCAGGGTGTCCTGCTTGGCTCTAGTGACTCCACAGGGATGGGCAACCCTGATCATGGGCCCTCTCTTTGTACTTTTCATGGTCAGTTCAGTTCAGTCGCTCAGTCGTGTCTGACTCTTTGTGACCCCATAGACTGCAGCACGCCAGGCTCCCCTGTCCATCACCAACTCCCAGAGCTTGCTCAAACTTGTGTCCATGGAGTCTGTGATGCCATCCAACCATCTCATCCTCTCTCATCTCATCCTCATCTCATACTTTTCATGGTAACCAGGCCAAAAGTACACTGCAAGCTGCATCTGCAGCGGGACTTTCCTACAAAAAGGGGGCCAGAGCTAAGGATATTCTGTGAGCCATAAGGCCAACTTGTTTTACAAATGCATCTACCAAGCTATGTCTTAAATACTAAATTCCAATTCTTGCCTCTTTTGGTACTCAATCTTTAAACAGTAATTGGGATATAGAATTTTTATGATACTTTATAGTATCATAAAAGGCCATGCTTCTAATTTGATAGAAACATTTTCAGATCTATATGAGAATATAATGTTCAAAATGTATAGTAACTGTTTAAAAATATACTAATTTTAAAACATTTGGAATATATCCTTTTTTTTGTCACTATACAGAATCTTACCCATTAAATTAGGAGGAGTTTTACATTTTTATAAATATGGCCCAAACCTGTTACCAGGGCCATCAAGGAAATGCAACCTCAACAGGGATGAAGGAGAAATCATCTATTCAGCCACTTTCTCCCAATTTAGATACTCATGTATGACAGGTCTGACTTTCCAAGCTGAATATAACTAGCTACATAGGTCATTTTACCCATCAAATGAAAGGACCATCTAACCATTATCTTGACATTTTAAGATGGTACTTAACCTCTAAATGAGTACAATTTTAATAAATTATCGATTTGTAATGTATGACAATAATCTTAATTTCAAGTGTAACAAATTGATCTTTTAAAAGTTATACAAGTTTTCCATCTCCTTGCAATCTCCTCCTCCTCCCCACCAGGTGCTCATCCATCAAGACACAACTTTCACTTTATGTCTTAACCCTTTTCTTCAGAGTGTGAAGTCAGAACTTCCTTTCTCAGCAAAGATAAATGCCAGAAACTTAGCAAACTGATCAGGAAAAGGATATTCGATTATTAGTTGATTTTAATCATTAACTGGTGGTCCAGCACTTTCTCATTACAGAACGTTTCACTGTCCATCACTCCTCACTCAGTTGTACTGGGGAAGATCATCGGCTCCCAGGCTGTTTGTGAGGAGGAGCCATCCCTGAGGCTGGCTGAGACTGGGGGCAGAGACCAGGCTGCGGCCCAGGGTGCTGGCACCGGGAGCTCCCTTCCCTTCCGTGGCCACTGCCCTGTCTCGCTCCTAGGCCACAGCGTATGGAGACCAGGCAGTGCGGCAGCGTTAGGAGTGAGATGACCAATTTAAGAATGTGGAATTTGAATACGATCCTGTATTCATCAGTCTTCTCTGGAGCCATGAACACATCCATTTTTGTAAAATAAAAGATCATTGGGACTCACAATTTATTGAAATTTAGTAAATGTCATTTCCATTTCCAAACAACGTGGATCTTGGGAGTAGTGAGGCCATGAATTAAATTAACCAGCCCATCTTAGAAGATGGATTAGGGACTAAAGTACTTTGAAAACAGCCCTTCAACACCAAAATGTTCAGTTTTTTCCCATTTCGCATCTGTCCAGCTATCTTCTAGTCTTCGGTGAATCCTCTCGTGTTTGTAATTAAAGCCGTATTTACTGTCATAAACTGCGTTCACCTGAGCTCCTCCTGCTTCATAACCGGTGGCATAGCACTGTTTCATTTTTAATGTGCCCCTTGACTTGATGCCAGTAAAAGGCAGCAAGCAGCAATATTTAATATACAAGCATTTCAGCTTCCACGTGAAATGTTTAACCGCACAATTTTTTAAAAACACAGGTGTCCTTTGCACTAGCTACCTTGAAGATAGTAACACTTTTTTTCCTCTCCATCTTGGCACTGTGTTAAGCGTTTCTCCTTTGTAATCGCCTTAATATCCACTTGTAATCCACACAAGAAATCAATCTTCCTGCTTTATAATCCTGTCTCAGATGACATACAAAAATAGCATTGCCCCACTGGATCTCTTGCTTTGTAAACCAGATTTGGGTATACTGACTTTAGACTCTTTTTAAAAATTACTTTGTTCCTCCCTCACCGGTACAGCTCCCATGTTAGGTGAGAATATGAGAGGGTGGAGCCCAGCCAGGACAGCTTTGTTAGAATGTCTGATTGCTCAAGGTGCCCACCTGATGGAGACCACACAAACTTGGGTAAGTACGTATTTTTAAATGGCCCTCAGAATAGTTTTCCTCCCCTAATAGCCACACCTTCCAACTGAATGGCAAATTATAATTTCTTGGGCTGCTTACTTTTCAGAAATCCAACAATGAGAGCAAATGTCCTCCTTTGAAAAAGCTGTAAAACATTGATACACATTTTACTGGACTACGATGTGTAATGATAATTGATTCTTGTTATACTTTTTTTAATCTATAGATTTCGTCCCCTTAAACTCACCAGTAACTAAACTGTAAGGAGTACAACCCTGATAGAAGCACACACTTTGAACAGTACAAGAGGAGACAGCAAATTGCAGCCTGTGCTGGGGGCAAGGGCCAGGAGGGCGAGACCACACCTGCCTGTCTTGGATCAGCAGCCCTTCAGGAATAATCAGGGAACTGTCACGCGGGTGCTTGTCTTACTGCTGTGATGCCTGTCCCAACCCTCACTCCCAGTTATCTCATTTTAGAAAAGCCTCTGACTCAGGCCCTTCTTGGCCTCCGTGAAGGGGTGGTAGGAACACCACCCCTCCAGAGTCCTAATCCGCAATGAACTGCAGGTGCTTCCAAGGATAAACTTCAGCCCCCATCACACCCACATCAGAGGTTCTTGGCCACTCACTTCCCTCTCCCAGATCAGGTTCATTCTTTCTTTAATGTGACGAGAGGTGCAGTAACTTCTGGCATGGGTTTCTGATCCATGTCCATTTTGAGCAATAGTGACTCTGACTCAGACAGATACAGGGCAGGATATGATTCGATCTTCCAGCATCACACTGATTATCAGGAATACAAAGTACAGGAGGAACATGGTGAAGCCCAGGATCTTGTTCATTCTCCACTTGCATAATGCAATTGACGAGATCACAAACAGGAGCATGAGAAAAAGCAAAACAATTGCACAGAACAAGCCATTGCTACTGACAGCAACAGGCTGCAATCCATTGATGAGAGAGAAAAGCATCCAAGGAAGGGGCAGGCTGCAAGACAGACGAGACAGTGTGAGTGTTCTTTATGTTGATAACAGCCCCATGTACACAACAGTACTGCACAATTTACAAAGCACGCATTTTTACACAAACGTAAGAAACAAAATATTCATGTCAAAGGTTAGAAAACGAAAGTGAAGTCGCTCAGTCGTCTGACTCTGTGACCCCATGGACTGTAGCCTATCAGGCTCCTCCGTCCATGGGGTTTTCCAGGCAGGGGTACTGGAGTGGGGTGCCATAGAAAACTCAGGTCCAGGGAAATTAAAATTATGTACCCATTACTCACAGATAGTAACTGGAAAGCCTAGATTAAAACAGGTTTTCTGGGTCTGAGTTGTTTTCTTCATACTTTGTGGCTTCTGTATGACTAATCTAAACCTCTAAATCCTTACGATAAGGCCTAGCTCGGGACATTTCCTGACACTTGTTAGTGGTTCGGGCTCTCCTCAGCCCTTTAACCTGCTCCACCCTGCAAACACACACACAAACAAATTCAAATGAAAAAAATCACAGCCACACCCAAATCCTGAAGGTGACCAGGGAAGTGAAAACAGGCGTGGTGCTGCTACGGAGCTGAGAGGAGCCGGTAGGCAAATCCCTACAGGAAGACGCAACATTTACTTGTTTATACAAAATGCTTTTTAGAACCTCTGAGCAGGCAGGAGTCCAAATGCAAAGGAGCAGGAGTACCAGGAAGTAAGACAGGAAGTCATTGCTCCTTCCAACCCCACCTCCACCACCTTGGGGGTCAGTGAGCCAAGCATTTGACTGTATGTGGTAATGGAATTTAATGGACTTCAGTTTTCAATTTATCCATAAATTCCAGTCAGATTTCAGGCAGCATTTTAGTTCTATTATCCTTCTGGCTGTGATGAATGAAAGGAGGATACTTTGTTACCTTGTGGAAACTAATAACATAAACACCATTTTATTCCATGTATAATGAATGGACAGAGCCAACACAGTGTTTTCCAGCCATGATATGCCTTAGAAAAGCCAGTCTGCCACTCACCCCACGGTGATATCAAATATGTTACTGCCCACGGAGCTTGACACAGCCATGTCACCCAGGCCTTTCCGAGCGACAATCACACTGGTGATGAGGTCAGGAATTGATGTGCCTGCTGCTAGGATCGTCAAACCCATGATCTCTTCAGAAATCCCTATTGTTTCGCCAACCTGGTAAATAGAGAAACCATGGCAACAGCAGGTGAAAAATCTGAGGCTCTTTGAAGTGCCAACCATATACTACTTTGTGCAAAACCATCACCTTCCTCAGAGTTAATGTTCCCTTGGCCTGAGTGAGGTAGGGTCATGCAAAACTAACAGCTGGGGAGATGGGCCATGGAGAGAAAGAACAGGGCCTCTGCTCAAGGCTTCAGAGGATGATGATGCTCTTTTCTAACCTGACTGAAGTCCATCTATGATTACCACTTACTGTTATTCCAACCATAACAACTCTACCTTCCCAGAAGAACTGCTCCTCCAAAGGCCTGTTCATGTATGTTTCCATTTCCAGACCCACAGACACCTGCCATGTGCCAGGAACTTTTTAGAGGCTGGAGGCAGAAGTATGGACAGTGCAACACTGACCCTACTCTTTGAAGCACCAACCATATACTATTTTGTGCAAAACCATCACCTTGCTCAGAGTTAATGTTCCCTTGGCCTGAGTGAGGTAGGGGTCATGCAAAACTAACAGCTGGGAAGAAAAGAGAAAAGCATGTAAACAGTGATAAAACTGCGCTGAGTGCAGTATTCCAGGTAGAGGAGAAAAGCCATGCACACTCAAGAACACTAATTAATGCCAGGAAGGAGGCAAAACTGAGCTTGCTCTTAAGTGTGTACGGTCTTACCAGGTGGAGAGAAGTGGCCAAGGCAGGACAGAAAGCAGGGAATAAGGCTAATAAGGAATGGTCAGCTGGATCAGGTTGAGAAGGGCCTTCTGTCAGATGGCAGTGTGAACAGAGGACAGAAGAGCCCTGCTTGAAAAGTACTGCATCCCTTGGACTATAAAGTCTACTTTTAAGCCTTTACAAACAATACATGAACTACAAATTCACTTGGTGCTCGCCATTCCCTGGGCGCCAGAAATTCACCCAGAAGGAAAAAAGTCCTTTTGGCCCACGGATGCAGGGTTTGGTTCCTGCCCCACACTCACCTGGTGAGCCCACCAAACCATGAGGTATGAGAACATGGCTATCCACAGGATGGATCCCAGGAAGGTGATAACAAAAAACTTCTTAGCCTCCTGTTTGAAAGTTTGAAAAGGAAGAGAAATAAGTTGCAGAGGCTAAAGGGCTCTGGCGCTTCTGAGAGAGCCCCAGGAGATCTGCAGGAGGAATGATGGAGATGATGTGGAGATGTCTGACCTCTGTCTCCAGTGAGGACCTAGAAAAGGATGGGCTTAGTGGCCCACTCTAGATGAGACGAGACGGGGGGTTCAGCACTGACAAAATGAAGAGAGCTATTTGCTTGCACTAGGACCAGCCAATCTAGTTATTTGGTTTGACTTCAACTTTTCCCCACTCTGCCCCTCTCTGGACCCAGAGACAGAATATGGTTCCCCTTTGGGTGGAGTACGTTAGTCAGACCTTTCCCTATAAACAGGAATACAGGGTAGAAATAGCATTTATAACCCTAGGTCTTCACAGTGTTGCTATGAAATACAGAGGGTGTGCAGTGGCATCATTCCCATACTCAAATCAAGAAACTGAGAATTTAAGGAGAGATTATTTCACGCTGCTTATGGTGGTGGAAACAAACACATTCCAGGGCCTCCCAAGTCCATCAGAATGTCCCTTAGGTGCATGGTCCCCTCTAGAGCTGCAGGTTCCATCCCAGACCCTCTGTGGTTGAGCCCCGACAAGCTGGTTTGCCCTATCACCTCCCTCCTCTGAGTGGGCATGCAGAGAGGCCCCAGAGCTTCCCTAAGGATAGGCGACTTGGGGACAGCTGGGCAAACCCACCAGCCTCCGGACGTCGGGAACCGTCAGCCACAGCGGGAACACAATGGGCAGGAGAAAGAGGTAAATGGCTTGCTTCCGCCTGGTCTCAGGCCATTCCAGGGACAAAGGCTGTTCATTTTCCTCTTCCTCCTCCTCTTCCTCCTCTTCCTCTTCTTCGTCTTCCTCTTCTTCATCTTCCTCTTCTTCATCTTCACTGTCACCTCCATCACCTCCCCCTTCACCATCCACACCTTCCTCGTCATCTTTGGCTTCACCTTGAATTTCAGCATTCAATTCCTGCTCTCCAGTTTCACCTTCACCACCTTCTCCTGCCTGGATTTCACCTTCATCTTCACCACCTTCCACTTCACCATCCTCTCCTTCCACTTCCCCAGCTTCTCCTGCCTGGATTTCACCTTCATCACCTTTCACTTCACCACCTTCTCCTGCCTGGATTTCACCTTCGTCTTCATCACCTTCCACTTCCCCAGCTTCTCCTGCCTGGATTTCACCTTCGTCTTCATCACCTTCCACTTCCCCACCTTCTCCTGCCTGGATTTCACCTTCGTCTTCATCACCTTCCACTTCCCCACCTTCTCCTGCCTGGATTTCACCTTCGTCTTCATCACCTTCCACTTCCCCACCTTCTCCTGCCTGGATTTCACCTTCGTCTTCATCACCTTCCACTTCCCCACCTTCTCCTGCCTGGATTTCACCTTCGTCTTCATCACCTTTCACTTCACCACCTTCTGCCTGGATTTCACCTTCGTCTTCATCATCTCCTCTCCTTTCTGCCGGGATGTCACCTTCACTTTCATTCTCTGCTTTTCCTTCACTTTCACCTCCTAATGCAGCGTCGCCTCCACTTCGCTCTCCGTTTTCACCTTCAGCAGGAGCTTCCGCCTCTCCACCTGTCCTTTCACCTGTGTTCTCAGCTTCGGCCCCGACTCCCTGCAATCCAAAACCAACAGATTAATGGGAGATGATGGTCTGTCTGTTCCCTTTCCCGTTTCTCCCCACCATTTTTTTGTTGTTGTTCTCAGAATGTATCTAAAAGCTTTAGTATGAGAAAGAAACAAGTGCAATCATTCAGCAAAATTCCCTTTACAACACTCCTGCCCAGTCCTGTCTTTGATCATTTGTAGGGATGGAGAACACACCACGTAAAGCAGTTCCTGACAACTCTGACTGGTTTGAAGTCCAAAATTTATACCAAAGTTCCACCCTCTGTGTATAGGTTTGCTTTTTGGAGCCACAAAGAACACTCTCCGCACAGAGACAGCCTCTCTTCCCTGGGCTGAAGATTCCCAGGTCCTTCTGTGGTTCCCCATGCTACAGCCTCCTCCCCTTCTTGATGAACTCATTCTAGTTAGCTTATATCCCATGAGGAGGTTTCTAAAATAACACCTCACAGAATCCAACAGGATTATCATGCCCCTTATTTTAGATACGATGCTTCCATTAATGTTGCCTAAAATGGCATGATATGTTTTGGTGGTTACATCACATTCTGAATCCATCTAAAACTCAACTGCTATATTATATGTGTAAAATGATGATGATACCAATTCATGGACGGTTTTTATGTACCAGGCATCATGCTAAGTAGTATAATAATAACAACAACTCACACTTAGTAGGTTTCCTGAGTCAATTAATTTATCATACAGATAGAACTAAACCCATCTGACAGATGAAGAAGGGTACAGAGTAGTTAAAAGCTTGCTTGTGGTCCACACAGTTTGTCAGTAATGAAGCTGGGATTTGAATGTGAACCATCCAACGCTTGGCCTCTTCACCATCAAGCTACCCTACTCCCCAAATGCCAGGACTGAATGAGATATTTGGTTCCCAAACCCGGTAGCTTATTAGAAACACAGATTTCCTTGCCCCACTGAACCAACTGAAGTAGAATCTCTAGGACTGAAAACCAGGAATCTATTTTTATATGCTGCCAGGTACATCTAATAACTGCATCTGTAGATGTGTTTGGGTACCATGGACTGACTCCACATGCTCTAAAAGCCATTGATTCTTAGGGTCTTCAGATTAGGCTCCCAATAACCTATAACAATGTGCTGATCCAATCCCTTGAGTAAATGACCCGGGCTGTGTGCTCATGAAGTACATCATCCATAACAAATTTCATGAGGCTGCCAATCCCCAGGGGGTGCTCAGTGATTCTAAACTCTGCTGCATATTAAAATCACTTCGAGGATTTAAAGACTCAAGGACCCACCCCAGATATCCTGACTTCACTGGTTGAGAATGGGCCCTAGTTTGCCCCAATTATTGTAACATGCAGCCAGGGTTCAGACCACCCAAAGAAGAAGCCAAATATTAATATCCATGAGGCCTGTGCTTTCAGATGAGAATGAATAATTCCTGCCCTCCCATCCCCAAGCTAATCTGGAGAAAATGACAAGTCATTTAAATTAACAGCACCCTCTTTTCTGAGAACTGTCAACCCCAAAAGCCCCTGACAGGTGGCTCCTTCACCCACGTTGCAGTCAAAGCACCCCACTCTCCCTGCCACAGTTGACTAGACGTAGGTTTGACCCCTGACCTGTGCCCCGGTTTGAATGGATTCGCTGTCTTCTGAAACAGGGAGCCAGTCACTGGTTGATCACATTGTGGACTGGAGGACTGGGGTAGTAACTTAGGTCTCCGTGTGCTAATAAGGAAGCAATGGAGTCAGCTGCCAGGAGTTCTAAAGCCTGCACACGGAGGACAGAGGGAGAGCGGGACATGCAGGGAGGCCAGCAGGGCCACGGGCGCCTTCCCAGGCCTAGGTCCAACTCACTGTGGGACCAAGTTTCACTTCCTGACCTGGGGTCCTGGGAGACACCTCTGTATCCTCTCAATCCCTTTGACTTAAGCCAGCTGTAACTGGCCTACTCAGGACACTCATGCTGCCACTGAAGATGTCTTAGACACTGAACCCAAAGTTGCTGACTTAGGATGAGATGTAATTGAGTGCTTCTGGGTATCCAGTAGAAGAGAATGTCAGGGCTGGAATCTGTAAACTAAACGCACACTTCCTGTCAGTCACTGAGCCCCCACTGAGCACATGCAGCACTGTGTTTCTGGGGCGGGAGGGGAGGGGAGCAGTGGGGGACAGAGACCACTCAGACTCGGATCCTGCCCTCCGGAAGCTCACCACCTCGCAGGGGCACTCAGAGACTCACAAACAGAGTACAGGGAAGGCAGTGCTAAGGGCCCTAAGAGAGGAAGAGAGCACCATGGGCATTCACACTGCGGGGTCAAGGAAGCTTTGTGGCAAAAGAGGCATTTACACTAGCTTGGAGGAATGGGTGAGATTAGGATATATGAAGATGTAGGGGAAAGGGGCATTCTGGAGGGAGAAGGCCATGTGAACCAAGGCCTGGAGGTAAAAAGCATGGAGACAAGAAGTTCAGTTTGGTTGCAGCAAGGTGGAAGAGAGGCTGTGAGACTGTAAAGGCAGCAGTGTCAGAACTCAGGAAGCCTGCGAGCCAGGCCGAGGCACCTTGGAAGGTCCCAAGGCCTTTGCCCAGCAATCCTTCCACTGTGCTTCACGATGCCTGGTTTCACTGTACCCTAACGGCCAACAGAAACCCCCCCCACCCCAACAGTTATTCTCACGTTTTTACAGCATGCGACAGCTGGCAACATATTCTCATACATATTATCTCACTCATACTAAGGTATTACAGTGAATTAACTGGCCGCATAAGGTATTCGATCTTCAAAGAAAGGGCAATGCTTACCCCAAAGGAAGGAACCTCTAACAGCCATTTCTGACCTTCAAGGAAGGACTGACTTTTGGGTGGCAAGTGCTTGCCTGGGCCTCTCAAATTCCGCCACCTGGGAAGAGGCTTGTGCCTACCTGACTGCCAGGATCCTCCTCCTGATCTCCCTTGACGTCTGGAGCAGGGGCTGGTGTGACCGTGACCTCAGGGAGCTTGGCCGGCTCCTCCTCTTTAAAGGATAAACATGGGATAGGTCAGAAGAGTGTGCTGGGTGCTGAGGGCAGTTGGCAGAGATGGTTGGCTACAGGGCTATTGGAGTTGTCCACTTCAGGGTCTCAGAAGGTCTGTTTGGGGCACTCCCCATCAACCGGAGAAGGAAAATGATGTGACGTGAGTTGTTCCCGTCCTGTCCACAGAGATATCTGCACGTGAGGACAGCTGGCAGCAGCTCTCCTCACTCTCCCGGATTTCCAGGCATTCACATCCTGGCACTGTGGCCCAGGATACTATGAACAGCTTGGGAGAGAGGGCAAAGCCCCAGCCCTCAGTGCCTGGCCCTTCCCCCTAACCAGCTGCGTGGAGAGGAGCCCGATGCTTTCCAAGGCAGCAGCCAGGGAGCCTTGGAATAGGATGGCGGGAAAGAGAATCGCAAAGTCTGGAGATCTGGGTTTGGAACACGCCCTCTCACTTCTTGGCTACCTGGCTCTGGGCAAGCCACTTGATCTCTCTGAGCTTCAGTTTCCTTGTCTACAGAGTGGGAACAATGCTGCTGTACCTGCCTGCTGGGTGGATGAGGCAGGCCTGGGGTGCTGTGCAGAGCTGTCTCAGTCCCTTGTCCCGGCTGCCACATGGATGCTGGACTTCTGTGTCAGCAGACCCCTGATGGCCCTCCATTACTAGGGTTGCTGGTCTCAGACCAATTCCCTAGAAGCAGAGTCCTTGTGTAGAAGCAACAGGAAGAATAAACAGAGTCCAGCAGACTCTCATCTGGGACAAGATTTAGCAAAGAAGTTCAACCCCCTCTCCAGGCCTTGCCTACCCTATGTGAGGAGAGTACAGAGGGAGCTGTACAGGCCCTTGGGCCTGCAGCCACGTCAGGAAGGGAGCGCAGTGGAAGGAGTAGGCCGGACGACAGTGGGCACAGGGCAGCGCTAGCTCATCACTCCAGCTGACTGGCCCAGAGGGGGCGGAAGGCACGCCCAGACCCTGGGTGACAGGAGGCAGGAAGGTGGCAGGAGAAAACCAGCTGGTCTCACCTGGTTTGCTCTCTGCTTTGGCCTGAGGCGTGGCTTTTGCCTCCGGAATCAAGGTCTCCTCCTCCTTGTCCTTGGAGGGCCGGGCTGTGAATGAGAAAAGAAACACGTCTCATCCAGGACTGCAGGGTCCCTGCTACACCCTTCAGCTAGCCTGGTCAGCTGACAGCCAGAGCAGCTGAAGTGGGTGGAAAGAGTCTGGCCTGGAAGTTGCAACATGCAGACTCTGGTCCTCCTCGGCCTATTCACAGTGCCCAATTCCCAAACTTCTGCCTTAAATTCCCTACACTGTCACTAACTAGCTATGACCTTCAGCTAGTCACTTTCCACTCTAGGCCTATTTCCTTTCTGATAAAATGACATGGTTAGACTTGGGGGCAACAAATAGTATTTATGTCCTTTATGAACTCAAGTGATGGCTGCCTGAGTGCTGAATTGAGAATTCTGCTCCAAGCTTGGCTGCAGAGCACCATGATTCACTGGTGATGTCTGAAATGGGCAGGGAATGGGGAAATAATGACAGGGAGGTGTTAGGGAGGTGTTCCTGCAACCCTTGGACTAGACTGTAAGGTCTGCAGTTTACCGTCTATGAATTTACTAGAAGCTTTGCTCTGGCTCCAGAGGCACTACTGGTGGCCATGTTCATAAGCCTCCCCTCTCCAGTGGGAAAGGGAAATGACGGATCATCAAGCTCCTGTCACACTCCTTTCGACCTCAGACACCTGGAACCCAAGCAGAGCCTCCTTCCAGACCCCTGTGCACGCCTCCTGCTCTGCTGGTGGTCCTCAGAGCATCATGCACAGAATAGCACTGTCCTGATTGCCAGAAAAGAAAAATGGGGACGGCAGCTCTCTTTCGATATGACTATGTTCCAGGCAACATGCAAAGTGCTATAGTTTCAGCTGAGAGGCACAAGACTGAGCTGCAGGGGCTCAGGAGGGCCCTCCTCACAGCTGTGCAGGCCGTGGGGTGAGGACGAGGGCACGGGCGGCAGAACAAAGCCGTGGGTCTATCTGGGGTCCAGGCTGGCTCCGCCCGTGAGTGCCGGGTGGCCTGGGGAAGCCTGTGCACCCTCGCTACACCTCAGCGTCCCCCCTCTAAAGAAGCAACAATATGATACACTTGGAACACTGATATGGGGGTCTAAGGGACAAAATAAACAAAAGTACTTTAACTGCTGCATTAAATATTGCTATGTTAGCTTCGATTTTGGAGCCAGATGCCTGGGTTTGAATCCTAGTTCTGCCAAGTGCTAGCTGTGGATCCAGCAGGGTGATCCTCTGTACCTCAGATTCCTCACCTATAAAATCTTAACAGAGTTGTTGAAGGAATCCATGAATTTATATACGAACATGCTTAAATCAGCGCCTGGCAGCTACAAGATACTACGTAAGTGTTAGCTATGACAACCATGATGAGCTGACAACACTCGCTGAGAGCAGCTGTTCCACCCAGGAAGCAATTCTGCACCTTTGAGGCCCAGCATTCCAGAGGGTCTGAGTTAGAATGGACCCCAAAGATCCTCTAGTCCAGAACACCGGCACACTGTGAAGATTTGGGAATCAAACTCTGCCTGGGTCCAGAATGGGTCCAGAAGCAGAAACAGGTCCAGAGTTTCCTTCTCTCAACCTGTCTCCTGAACAATCAGGGTGGTTCAGCTGCAGCTGCCTCTGGCAACTGGCTCCACCCCACACAGCCATCACTCTGGCACGTGTGATCCCTTGAAGCATCCTGTCCTGGTGGGCCTGCTCAGCAGGTCCCATCAGAACTGAGATGTCAGAAAGTGAGTACTCCACTGCCTCCCTCATGCAGACAGCTCCAGTGCCCCACGGACACTGATCAAGCACTGCAGTCTTCTGCTGAACAACACATAACTTTTCCAAGGGCTCCCCTGGCCCCAGTCCTGGTGCCAAGAATACCTGTAGACTGTTGCCTGGAGGGGCTGGCAAGAAAATCAAGTTTCCCTCTTTATTCTTCTTCTTCATTACACGCCCTAACCTCTCATTTCCCATGCCCTAAGGAACGCAGGTCAGCTTCAGGGCCTTTCTCTGTTTCTTCATCTCTTTCATATACATACGCACACATCCATGTGAAATCACCAGAAGAAGCATGAGGTACTAGAGAGGTAGAGCCCCTGCCCAGGGTAAGAGTTCAGACCACGGATCAGCTCTGTGGAAAGAGCTGGAATACTTGGAAAGGGTAGAAACATCTGGACAGTCATCTGAATATAGCATACGGAAACACAAACATGTGTCTGGAAAGTGCTGGGAACAAAGGTCTTCATCCCAGCCCTTCCTGGGTGGAATCTCGGGGTGCAGGATAAGGGCTGGCTTCTCTGAGCAGGACTGCACGCCAGCAACATCAGCAAGCCTCCCCCGGGAGGGCCACTGCACGCCTGCCACACGCCCACACAAGACGTGCTTGTCTTCCTGGGGATGACGGTCACTGGCTCCCCCAGCGCTTGTTTCCTCACGTGGCTCCTCAGCTCTCAGCATGGCCGGATCATCTCCTTAGTATCAATCTCCTCTGACCTCGGCCTGGCCTGGACACGGCCTGGACTTCACATAATCCTGTTAGGACAAGTAGGCCAGCGGGCAGCTACTGGTCATGGAAGAGGATCAGGCAGGGGGCCCTGGAGGCCCATTCAGGAAAAGGTCTTTATCTTTAGGACTTTACTAGAGACGGCAGTTCCACAAGGAGAGCCAGGCCTAACCCAGGGATACAGCTTCCTTCACGGTGCCCTGGCCAGATACACGCCCAGCACTGACCACCCACAGGCTGCCGATGCTGCAGACTGCACCCTGAAACCCCAGGGGTGCTGTTTTTTTGGAGCTGACATGGGGGTGGCCTCTCCCAATGTCTGTGGAGACTCACCTTCAAGATTTTGTACATAAAGTTTGATCACCTTATCTTTGACTCTACTTTTCACAGTACAATATGCTTGTCTTAAACACCCAGTATATTATGTGAAGAAGACGCTTCAGGGTCTGAGAAATTCTGAAGCCCCTAAAATCTGTCCCTGGGCCTCACGGGTCAGTCTCTGGTGTCACATTCAGCTCAGGCCTCAGCCTCCTGCCCAACTGCACTCCAACTCCTTGGCTTCTGCCCCAAAGTCAGCTTTCTCTGATGGGCCTCCTGCCTGGCTCCAGTTCTGCACCAGCATCCCAGAGACAGAGGCGACCCAAGAGAATAGGAGTGTACCTGAGAGCGCCCCTCGGGGCCTGCAAAGCCTGTCCGAGACGGCGCTCTGAGGAAGCGGGGCAATAGGCAAGATGTGGAAGGAGGATGGTGAGACTCTCAGCTGTTTCTATCATTTGTCAAGTTGGACTTTAGCCTCCACTGCACTTTGGACCCTCAGACTCCCAGAAGTGGTCCTGCTGGCTCTCGAGGTGTCCTTTGGGATTCCTGGCTGGGGGAGGGGTCAGCCAGGTTCCTGGGACTCCAGAGCTGAATACAGAGCAAAGGAAGGTACCAGCCAGAACTTCCAGCCATGGGGCCCCACAGGAGGTGCCCCCAGAAGCAACCTTGGCCACACTATCCGGCTGGAGACTCTGTGGGACATCGGGGCTGACTCATGGGAGTGGGCTTTGCAGAAAGTCACTGAGGGCAGCCCCCACAAAAACCAGCGCAGGGCACGCGACCCTCAGGGCCCCACTCACTGCAGATAACCCCTTTCGTTTCACAGGAGGGACAAAGAGACAGGGAGGGAGGGGTGTGCATAAGTAAGGGCAGCTCCACAGGGTCCTCTGGGTGAGGCTTCCCCGACTGGCTGCCCTTGCCATCCTCCGACTCCCGCCCTCGCTCCACTGCCTCTGCGCTTCACAAGCCCCGGTTCTGCCCAGCTCAGAAGGGAAGGAGTGGACAGGGAGACCACGCAGGTCTGGGCAGGCCTTGCTTACCTTCCCCCAGAGGGTCCAGGCTGTGGAGCATGAGCTGGTAGATGGTGCTGCGGATGGTGCTGTTGTGCAGAGAGGCCGAGCTGCTCCCTCGGGTCAGCATGGATGAAAGCTGAGCAGGAAAGAGCCGCACAGGCCTCAGTGGGCCCCCGTCCAAGCCAGGGGAGGCGCCACACGGGGGGGCCTCATGAAAAGTAAAGATCAGAGCCTTATCTTGGTGTCCCCTCTCCCTTCACCTCAACAGGAGAGTTACAGTGCTTCCCTTCTCAGCCTCCCCTCAACTCTTCTACGACTGGTTAATTCTACATTCCCAGTCATTCCCCAAGCTCTTGACAGGAAGCAGACGATGTATATTAAGGACACCACATTCCTGAGGGTGTCCATCCCCGCAAGTCCACCCTCTAAGAAACAGTTTCACCCACACACCTCACAGACAGCCCCACTGTGCATGCGCACAGCCCCTGACAGTCCACAGAGAACATCCTGGTGCTCTGTCACTGCCCACCCCCGGAGACAAGCAAGGCTATGATATCCACCTACAGGAAAAAACCGAAAAGTCAACAAGGCCGCGTGCTTATCCGTCTTTGGGGTGTCAATGAAAGAGTTAAGACAACGACCCAGGTCTTCGGAATCCAGCCCTTTCTTTTCTATCCATGTGCTCAAGAGACCATCACAGGTACACACATACACACATCTGTATATGCAGACACACAGATGTGACACATACTCATTCGTAGCGTTAAGAGAGACCAAAGGCCCAAAATGGAGTCACTTGTGCTCTGCTCACATCACCAAACTGAAACATAAGATACCTAACCTAACTGCAGTTTCAGCCCCTCCCAGGAACGTACTCTTAACCAGTTAGCCTGGAATGAGCTGGTTAGCACACTAGTGAGGTGATCTACTGATAGACCCTTGCTATCCCCCAAAGGAAGGTGACCTTGCCTGAAGCAACCAGGAACTCCTTTCTATTTGCTAAATGGGATGCTGCCCAAGTCAGGAATGATTGAATAAAGCCAATCCGATCTTTACATTGACTCAGTTGGATTTTTTGTTCATTTTTTACACTAGTGACACACGTAGAAACACCGTCTGATTTACAAGGAAACACCCAAAGACAGACTTGCTCAGTCGTCTTCCTTTCCCAGCCAACCCTCTGGATCTGAACTCTTCTGCCATCTAGTGGCTGTGGTCACACAATACTTCACAACAGTCCTAGGAATTTTCGTAGGATGGGGGAAGTTTCATTCAGGACCCAGCCTCTTCTAAGGTCCTCATTCTTCTTCCCAAATGCCCCACAGACCAAAGGCAGCTAAGACATAGATTTTCAGAAACCTCAGATCCCCTTGGCCCGCCCTTTGTATGTTTCTCTTAGTTCTAGGGCATTCCAAAGCCACAAGTAAGTCTGCTTTTAGACCAATCAGAGTGTTGGGGCTACAAAGTGGGACTTGAGTTTGTCTAGTCCAGACATTTTACTGATGCAGAATCTGAGGCCCATGCTCACACAGGCAGTGAGCAGTGACATTCTGGGCTTAGCTCCCAAGCTAGTGCCCCTCCAAGGCCACCTGGAGGTGACAGTCCCTCTGGCTCCCTCCCTGCTCACCCTGACAGAGTTCCCAGGAGCTTCCCAGGCTTGAGCCCAGCCCAGGATCCCCAGCTTCTGGGCCACAGTGCCCCGGGTCTGTGGTCATCCTCTGAAACCCTGCAGTGGCCCCCTGGGCAGACTCCACATGACACCCACCTTCAGCTTCTTGTTATCCTGCTGCTCATCCACCACAACTGTCCCATCGCCCGGCTGCAAACAGGGACAGGAATCACAAGATGTTTAGAGAGACCCTCCCCCCTCCTCCCTACTTCCCTCTCTCTCCAGGGAGCCCTCTTGTGGGAACACAGAAACACACCCAGACATAACGCGGCCCCAGAAAATGTTTCTAACACGTCCCAGCCTGCCTTCCACAGTCTGGCTTCAGTCTGCATGCAGCAGTCCCAGTCAAGTGTGTCCACTCACTGAGGCGCAGTAACCCAGCGACACTGTCCTTCAGTCCCTCAGCACCACCCTCTTCACCCACCTCAAAACCCGCATCACACGGTCCCTCCTCCTCTGTTTGGAACCCTCTTCCCCCACCCCGCATGGTTCAGGTCTGCATTTGTATGTCACCTTCCTCTGGGAAGCTAAGGTGTGCATCTAATTCTCTTTTATGGACACCTGTTCTTTTCCTTCATAGCACTTTCCCCAATTTATTTATATGCTATTTGTATGGGATACCCTGGTGGCTCAGACAGTAAACAATCTGTCTGCAATGCAGGAGACCTGGGTTCAATCCCTGGATCAGGAAGATCCCCTGGAGAAGGAAATGGCAACCCACTCCAGTATTCTTGCCTAGAGAATTCTATGGACAGAGGAGCCTGGCAGGCTACAGTCCATGGGGTCCCAAAGAGTCAGGCATGACTGAGCAACTAACACTTCACTTTCATTTGTATGCTGGCAAACACAAATAAATTGACTGTCCCACTAGAACCTTAAAGATAGACTATCTATTTCATTTATGATACCTGCTTATATGCCAAGCATAAGAACGCTGCCTGGCATTTAGCAAGGGTTCAGTGGAGAAGGCAATGGCACCCCACTCCAGTACTCTTGCCTGGAAAATCCCATGGACGGAGGAGCCTGGTAGGCTGCAGTCCATGGGGTCGCGAAGAGTTGGACACGACTGAGCAACTTCACTTTACTTTTCACTTTCATGCATTTGAAAAGGAAATGGCAGCCCACTCCAGTGTTCTTGCCTGGAGAATCCCAGGGACAGGGGAGCCTGGTGGGCTGCCGTCTATGGGGTTGCACAGAGTCGGACACCACTGAAGCGACTTAGCAGCAGTGAATACTGGCTGAATGAGTGAACAGTCAGCAATGGCCTCCTCCGGTAATCGTCTTTACCTTAGCATTGCCTCCACCATCCCATCAACCTCCATGGCAAGAAGCAGAACTGGACTTACTACACTCCCATCTCTGCCTGATCAGAAAATGTAGAAAATGCTGCTCAATTAGGGGCTACCCAACATTCATCCACCCAATTTGCTCATTCATTCAGTTCTTATTTTCTGAGCACCTGCTGTCTACCTGGAACTGTGCTAGTGTTGTGGGGATACAAAGGTGTCCAGGGCATGGATTCTTTTCTACAGAAAAGAATCAAGACCAACGATAACATCACCACATGACAAGGCAGAATGTGCCTGAAGAAATGAGAGACACAGATAAAGGTACTGTGCTAGGATGGACATGGAGGCCTCTGAAAAGTAGGTGAAATCTAGGTCATCTTTGAAGGGGGTAGAGGTGTGACTGCTTGGACACACACTGTCGAATGGATGAATGAACATACAAGGAATGAAACAAAACAGAAACAACCAGTATGACTATGAAGGGGGCACTGTGCATTTTTTGGACAAATCCGCTCTTTCACTGGGATACAGGAGGTTACAGCACCAAACCCCACAACCCAGCCACCTCACTATTTATTATGTCCGATTCTCACCAGTGAGTTCGGAGAAATATGAGCAGCCAAGCTACCCTTTGGGATGAGTGGTTCTGTTCACAAAAGCAAAGGAGAGACTGACTTTTGCCCCATGAAGCACATGCTTCGTGATTTCTCTTCCATTCAGACTTATTTAAATCAAAGTACTTCTCTATGGTTTCCTCTTCATTGTACATATCAACGTCTTCTACCCTCAGTAGGCACTTCTAACTTTCTGAAGCCCTTCACATGCATTTTCTCACTTGATACTAACTCTATGAAACAGACAAGACTAGTATTGTTGCTATCTTGGCAGATAACAAGACGGAGATGCAGAAGGGGTCTGTGACTTGCCCACACTCACAACAATAGTTGCAGAATTCCCCATCTCCTAATCTCTTTTCAGAGGTTTGTTTTTGTTGTTACTTTTACTAACTCACATGAAGTCAAATTTATATTTCCTAGTGGCTCTGTTTCAAACTATTGACATTTCAGGTAAATGGATGTAAACGTCTGCCTACATTTCAGTGTGACAGATGGGTCCATATGTGGGTACTGGTACCGGCAATGAGGTGCTTTCAGAGTATCCCCTTATTACACACACATTCCCCCATGAAACTCTCACAACACACCAATCATCCCCCTCTTTCTTCAGCGCCCCCCACCCCACCATCTCCTCATGAAAATTAACCAAGAGGCTGAGGAAACTAAAGACTTCTCTCATACCAGCCAAGCCCCCAACACCTGTGAGGCATCTTGATGAGGATGAGCGACAGGGTCCCTTGCAGCCGCTCACTGACCAGTGGTGAACAGGGCAACCCCTCAGGGGGCCTGTCCTCCTGACCTCCAGTTCCTATCTCCCACCGACACAGTGGGTGATCACACCTCTCCCTTTCTAGATCATCAGAGACACAGTTCCTAAACTGTGCATGTGATATTCTTTTAGACATTCATTCAATAAAGATTTTCTAAATCCCTGGTCTGAGCCATAACGTCACTGAATACAGTCTAGCACCCTGATCCACTCATTTTTCTAGGCTGGAAACCTGAAAGTCTACCCAAATTCCTCCCCTCACAACTCGTGTACAACTGTCAGGCGTAGCTCCTCAAAGTCCTCCAATGTGGCCTCATTCCTGCCTACAATCCCATAACAGCCTCCTGACTCCTGGTCTGTTCTTCTGGTTCATTGTTCACCCCTCAGCCAGAGTGATTTTCTGAGAGAAGGACATCATGTCCCTTCCCTGCACCTTGGGGGCTCAGTGTCCTCAGGGGGGACTCTCCTTAGCTAAGCATATTCTAGCCTCCTGCTTACCTACAGTCCAGTCCTTGCTGATAGCAACAGAATGCAAGCCACATTTGTAATTTTAATTTTTTTAGTGGTCACATTTTTAAACAGTAAAATAAACAGGTGAAATTAATTTTAATAATGTACTTTAACTCAATATATCAAAATTATAGTTCAACTTGTAATTAATTTTTAAATGTTAACAAAAAATTTTACCTTTTTTCTCATACATGCGTGCTCAGTTGCTCAATCATGTCCAACTCTTTGAGACTACATGGACTACAGCCTGCCAGGCTCCTCTGCCCAGGGGATTTCCCAGGCAAGAATTACTGGAGTGGGTTGCCATTTCCTCCTCCAGGGGATCATCCCAACCCAGAGACTGAACCCACATCTCCTGCACTGGCAGGCAGATTCTTTACCACTGAACCAACTGGGAAGCCCCTTTTTTTCAAAGTAACCCTCTGAAACCCTTTCATACTTATAGCAAATCTCAATTCAGACTAGCCTCACTTTAAGAACTCAGTAGCTAGAAGTGCATTATTAAAATTAGTTTCACCTGCTTTTTTTTTTTTAACTGTTTAAAAACATGCCTTGACATGCATAAAGGCCAGGGGAAGGAGAGAGGGTGAAGCTGCACTGGCCTTTACACACGCCTAGGAGATGCCTATCGGAGAAGGCACCCCACTCCAGTACCCTTGCCTGGCAAATCCCATGGACGGAGGAGCCTGGTGGGCTGCCATCTATGGGGTCGCACAGAGTCGGCCACGACTGAAGCGACTTAATAGCAGCAGCAGCAAGAGACTCCTATCCCTTCTTCCGTCAGCCAACCCCTGCTTGTCCTTCAAGATTCAGCTAAGCATCACCTCACCTACGAAGCCTTCCTTGACTTTCTGTTGAGATGTCCACTCTCAGCAGTGCTAAATCCCTCAGCACTTAACTATATCATTACACAAGATACAGTAAAGTTTAGTCTTACTTTTCTGTCTTCCCCACTAAGGGGAATTTACCACAGAACTGATAAACCTTAAACCTCAGGGTCCCTCTGCCCCCTACACAAACCGTTCCAAGGCCTCATGTTTAATTTTGTAGCAATGGTTTTATATTCCTTTTCTTAAAGAGTGTCAGACCCCACAAAACCTGGATCAACTCCTGTTCCTCTGACAGGCTGAGCCGCTTGTGGGCTGGGACTGTGCCTTATTTCTGACTGTATCCCCAGTTCCTACACAGGTCTCTGACAAAGAGAGTTCATAAATGTTTGCCAAATAAACAAACATTGGAGTTCTTTAGGGCTTAATCCTAAACTCTCTCTCCCCCTCTCCCTCTCTTTCAGAGTAGCATCAGCTGGTCCTTGATTTTAATAACCATACATTTGTTGGTAATTGACAAATTTCTACTTCCAGCCCTGACCTTGTTCATAAGCTTTAAGTCCATTTGTGCAACTGCCTCTCAGAGGCATCCACTCGGAGGTGACATAAACCCTCAAACTCATTCCAGGGTGGGAACTTGTCTCCCCGGAACCCGCTCTTCCCATACTCGTCCTTTTCTCACCAGATGGCGCCACCATCCACCCGGCTGCTCAAGCCAAACTCCTTGCCTCCCTCTCACTGGCCCTCCACATCCACAGTACCACCAAGTCCAGGTGATTCTGTCTTCAAAATACCTCTCAAAGATACACACACAAATATATGCTGGGTACCTACAATAACCTCCTAACTGGACTCCCTGCTTCCACCCTCACATACCCACCATTCACTTTGTACACAGCAGTTAGGTAGTGACCTTTTAACTACGATTCCTCATTACATCATTTCCCACTGAACTTCAGATAAAACCCAAACTCCATATGTGAACCACAGGGCCCTGATGAAGCAACTCTCCCCTTACTCACTAAGTATCTGTTGTTGCTATCTAGTTGCTAAACTGTATCCCAGCTCTTTGCAACTCAATGGACTGTGGCCTGCAGGCTCCTCCTTCCATGGGAATCCCCAGGCAAGAATCCTGACCTCTAATTCTTTCCTCTAATGCATCAACGTCTGTCCCTGCTCTGAGTCTTTGCAAATGTTCCCTCGTCTTCCCCTATGGAGCATGGGGAAGAAATCCAGAAGAATCCTCATTCTGCTCATGTCTACTTGGACTTCTCCTCCAGGAGGCCTCCCTTGCTCTCCCTGGCTGACGGGGGCCCACTACCTTCACTCTCCATCACATGCACTGCTTATTGTCTTCACAGCACTTTTCATACTCGGAAATATGTTAACTTATTTTACTTGTCTATCATCCATATGCCCACTCCCCCACATTAAAGTATTTTCTGTCAGTTTTATATTTCCAGTTTATTCAGGTGGCAAAGCATCTAGAAGTCATGCTGTTTTTTGTAGAACACCATGATTACCTAAATTCATATTTAATCCCATCACATACGCTAGGGAAAAAAAGATTACCCTGTTGTATGAGTAGACACACATCTATAGAAAAAAATAAGTCATTCTAAATGTGTGATCAGATGTTTGAGTTTTTCTGTTAATATCTGCTTGTTTCTTATGATTCATTTTGTCCTCTGCCAGCACCCAGCAGCAGATGAATGCTGAAAGCTTAAGAGAATTTTATGAGGAAAAGAAGCCTTAACACTGAGGACTTGATTCTTGCCATATTTTCCTGATAACTAGGGGGAAGTCGACTATTATTTAAGAGTTTAGGGAACTCTTGGTGGTCCAGTGGTTAGGACTCCATGCTCTCACTGCCAAGGGCCTGGGTTTGATCCCTGGTTGGGGAACTAAGATCCCACAAGCCGCATGCTGCAGCCAAAAAATGAGAGAGAGAGAGAGAGAGAGAAACAGAGGAGGGAACCCCTCAGACTACCTAGGGTGAGCGCTTCGGGGGCACAGTGAACTACCTGCAAGCTAGCAAAGGCAGGCCCACAAGGGCAGGAAGGGCGCTGGTGGCTGCTGCTTGTTCACAGCAGACAGCTGGCTGGCTGGCAGCGCAGGCACCAGAATAAATGCCAAACCTGACAAGAAAGGGAAGACTGGTTCCTAAAGAGACACCAGGTTTGTCTGCTTGGGGCTCCTGTTGGTTTCTTCCTGCCAGGAAGAAAATAGCCTGTAGCACACTGAAGAAAGACTGACAGACTTCTTCCTGGGGGTTATGCTCGGGGCAGAATGTGGCTACGGGTTCCAAAGGAGCTGTCTCATTCCCCACCTTGCAGATCTTTTCACCACTGGTGCTCTGTGGCAAAGGGCTGTCTCGCCAACCAGCATCTCATGCAGACAGCCCGTTCTTTCTACCTAAGCCTGCAGCTCTCTCTACAAAGAAGAGCCCAACATCCTTCAAGTACAATAAGGCATTTTAGCCAGGTTAGAGCCTCAACTCCAGCTTTCTGCAACTATGCATGGTCAAGGAAGGTCAGATATTTATCATTTGGGACCAGAACAAATAACACTGATAGCTTCAAACCCAGGTACAAAAGTTTCAGAGCAAGCTAAGTTAGACTGTGTTGATAACTATACAAACATTTACCATTTCTTTACCGGGTTCATAAAAGGCACTCTCAAACCAAGACAATGTTGTCTGAAATATTCTTAGCTTTGATTTTTTTTTTTTTTTGCAGCCAGTGTTAAAAGAAAGACTCTAGTTACTATGTGTCTGTGTTTGATACTACATCATTTTTTTTTTTCCTGGAAATATTTTCAAGTGTGAACTCTGACTAGAATCATTCACACACACACACAAAAAAACCCACTTTATTCTAATTCTAGATTATCAGAGCAGAATAAAAAGTGAAAGCTCCTCTAGCTGAGAAACTCCACAGATAGCAGCTGGGTGAATATTTTATTAAAAAAATGAATTGTTCTATGCTGATATTACATCTTCAAATTGTTCAGGTAGGAGAACTCTCAGGAAAACACCACAGGGCATTCCTATTTGTTTACTTATCGTCTGTGGCTGCTGTCAGGCTACCAGGACAGAGTTGAGTAGTTGTGATAGAGACTATAAGGCCTGCAAAAGCCTAAAATATTTACTGTCTGGCCCTTCTCAGTAAAAGTCTGCCAAACCCTGCCCTAGTTCATCCTATTCACTTTACAGATGAACAGCGTGAGATCTGGAAGAAAAGCAAAATGCCTTTGTAGCACTTTGCACAATGTCCCCTTTATAGTCACTTTGGTCTATGCCAGTCCCTTTTACTGCTTTTCATTTAAGTGCTCAGTAATATAGGTTTATGAAGTTGCACTGACTTGCCCAGGGTAACAGGGAAAGTCATCAGAGGAGACTGGGTTAAAACCCAAATAATGGGCTCATGAACTGGTGACAAGGACCACCAGCTAGTTATGCAACTCTGGCTGAGTTACTTATCTTCTCCAAGCCTCTGAGCTGCAAAATGGCAATCACAATCTATTCTCGCAGAGGTTTTTTTTCTTTTCTTTTTTGGCCATGCCAAGCAACATGCAGGATCTCAGTTCCCCAACCAGAGTCTGAACCTGGGCCATGGCAGTGAAAGCCCAGAATCCTATCCACTAGGCCACCAGAGAACTCCCGTGTTGCAGGGTTCTACTGAAAAGTTGTTGAGGTGATGTACGTATGTCACAGGCCCTCCACAAGTGTGGATGCCTTTCCCTACTCCCTTTTCTCTGTAAACCGGAGACCCTGACCTGTTAGAGGAACAGGCTGTTTCCGTGAGGAAACAACCAAATACTTGCAGAGCTTCTGCTAGGGATGAGGCATTGAGCTTAGCCCTTAGGGAGATACAAAGATTATTTCCCCTATTTAATAGCAATGATGAGCCTAATCCCATGGCCACACCTCACCCCTGGCTGCCAAGAGAGGAAGGGAGAGGCCCAAGTGTCTTTCCTGTTCCTGGCAGCTGGCTCCCACTGCCCTCTACTTCTCTTTCCCCTGCTTAAACTTCCTGAGCAGTTGTGGCTCTGACTTCTCCCCAACCCTCCTCCTCCTTGACTCCTGACCACTCTGTCTGCCCTTTCCCTATTTCTGACTTCCTTACCTTTGGGGCGTGGCTGACTTGTTAAGCCTAGTTTCCCTGCCTTCTCCAAGTGATGCTCAAAGGGACCCATTAGTCAGGGAAGAGGTGTGAACTGATAGGTCTGTGTGAGTGACATACAAGGCATGCTCATTTTATGAGTTAAAGTTTCGTAGGTAAAGTAAGGCAATTTGCAGGGGTGAGTACACACTCGCATAAATCACAAAAATGAGTACCAACACAGAAAAGGGAGTAGGGAAAGGAATCCACACTGGTGGAGGGCCTGTGACATACGTACATCATCTCAACAACTTTTCAGTAAAACCCTGCAAGACAGGAGTTCTCTGGTAGCCTAGTGGTTAGGATTCTGGGCTTTCACTGCCATGACTCAGGTTCAGACCCTGGTTGGGGAACTGAGATCCTAATGTTGCTCGGCATGGCCAAAAAAGAACAGAAAAGAAAAACACAGATCAAAGATTGGATTTTCAGAGAATCCTTGAAGAATTCAAACAGAATGGCTTGCCTCAGTCTGTTAGTGAAGGGCAGATTAATTTATCTCCCTCTAACATGATCACAGGTCTTGGGCAGCCAAATACATACATAATGATATAAGCAAAGGCAGTTACCCCTCTCTCTGGCTATAAGAAACCTGGGGTGAAACTGAAAATTCACATGTTTTCAAAAACCATTTCTAAATAGTTATAGCTTTTTAGTTATTTGAACTAATTTTTAGAAGGCAGCTGTTCGTGCCAGAAAGTCCTGAGTATAGGTTTTCAATTTTAAATAAATACAAATTTACTGTCAAGGACAGCCAGTATTTCAACCTGTTTTTTTAAAAATAATGCTGTTAATTAAAATTCATACTGGATCCGTTTTAATAAATAGATAAGAACAGTTGTAATTAGCACTGCTCTCACTGCTTGGCAAAGAGCTGCTACTAAAGACCTTGAACAGTCTTTTAAGTAAGTTACAAATTCTCTTTTGAAATCACAAGTATACTTTACTTGCTTGGCAAGCTTTCTCTAGTTCTGATAAAATGGAAAATTGAGAATTTGCAGAGTTTAAATGAAAACAGAATTACTGTGAAGGACTGGGAGGAAAGTCAGAGGCATTTTGAAAACTGCTGGTCTAACATACACCAAACCACAGATGCTTTCCCAGAAAAGAGTATCAGGTTTCACAGCCACCTTCAGCAAAGCCTGCCCTGACAGCTTTGTTAGGAGAGAGGCCCCTGTTTGTTTAAACGAGGTAATGCTCTGAGTCTCCCTTTCTTTTTGAAGCCTCTGGCTTCTTACAGCAGTCATCTGGGAAGATAGCACTGAATGGGAAGTTAGGATACCACGTTCCCATTCCAGTTTGGAAACTTTCCAGCTATCCAACCTTGGGCAGGATATTTCTCCTTTTGGGGCCACCACACAAATACGCTAATTGAAGGTCAGTTGATCAGACAGATAACCGCTGTGTTGGGCCTGCCAGAACTGAACTCACTTAGACACAGGACATTAACAATGAATGTTAGAGCTAAACAGAACATTTTCATGATTAGTTGGACTCTGTCATTTCCCCCAGAGACGGGAAGGGGTCTGTCCAAGGTCACATAGTTAGAGGCCTTGGATTAGAACCCACATTTCCCAACTCAGTTCCATGCTCTGAACACTGCATGTTATCTCAGAAGTCCTAAAGGAATTACATTTCATTTCTTTTGTACCACGTAGCTCTGAGATGTATTGCTGAGTTTGGTCTCCATCCTGCCCACTCATCAAAATTGTGCTGGATTAAGCAGCTAAGTCCTTCTACTCTTTGCACGCAAAATTCTGCTCACAATACTGGCTTCTCTGAGATCTGAAACAGGCAGGCTATGAGCCAACCTTTGCCCAAACTCACCTTTAGGAGCATGAGAGAAATGAGGTCTGTGTTCCCTAGGGTCCTCTCACTTTTGAGTCTCAAGGAACAAAAAACTTTGGGATGGATGTTTAGAGATCACTTCCCCAGTTAAATCGCACTGTCCAGATTATTGACTCAAGCAATGAATTTAGCAAGAAGGTCCCTCACGGAGGCAGAGAAATTCTTGGAACAGAACTGTGGAGTCAGAAGAAAGCCCCAGAGTTGGAGCTCTCAATATCTGATCTCCAGTCAGCACTGAAACAGAGCTCTACACTCAAGGCTGGCCTGTCAGTGGATGAGAGGAGCTCCCACCTCCAATATTTTAAAAACCAAACAAAGCTCAAATAACCTCCTCCTTCTCAGATCCTAACCAAGCTACCAGCCCCGCCCCACCCAGGTCTGGAATGTGAACAAACAAGATTAATTGAAAGTAAGGGTGCTAGATAAACCCTAAACACCACGCACATGGAAAAGATTATCATTTTTCCCTGCCTGATATCTCCCTGGACATTCCCCAAAGCCCAGCTCAAATGTCATTTCTGAAGACCCAATCCAACCAACCTGGGTTCATCCTGGCTCCACCACCTATTTTCTCTGTGACACTGAACAAGTGCTATAACTTCATTAGGCCTCAGTTTCTTCCCCTGCCAATGGGGGATCATAATAATAACCATTTTATGGGATGACTAGGTGTTGACCCAAGGTCATTCTTGCAAAAGGCCCAGCATGGCAACTGGCAGAGAATAGGACTCTATAAATATTGAATGAATTGCAAGGGAACCAGAACACTCACTCATCTCTTGAGGTCTGATCCAGCTTTGTTCATTCTTCAGTCCCTGTCTTCCCCCCGACCCTGTTCTTTTGCCCAAAAGGAGCTAAACAAGCCTGAACCAACCTGCTCTTACCTTGCTGAGGTCCCCTAGGGCCATGACCTTGGCCACTGGCCTCTTGTTGAGCTGCTCTTTCACCCAGAGCTCGAGCTGTTGGTTCCACTTCATGGTGAACACATAGAAGGCATAAGCCAGCAGCAGGAGCACGCTCTCCCACCATGCAATGAGGCTATCCAGGAAGAAGAGGATGAGCATCATTAGGTCAAAGATGTAGAAGGTGATGTCTCGGAACAAGGGCCACCAGGTGAGGTTGAGGATCTCCCGGGAGAAGAGGGCACAAGTGCCAATGACAAAGAGGATGTTGAACACCGCAGAGCCCACTATGGTGCCAATGCCCACGTTGCTATGGGAGATGAAGACGCCGATGAGGGAGGTGAAGAGCTCGGGGGCAGAGCCTCCAGCAGCCATGAATGTAGCGCCTGCCACATCCTCAGAGATCTGCAGCTTGTCTGTGATGACGCCCAGGGCAGGGACAAAGTACTCGTCACAAACGATGGCCAAGGCTACAAACACATACATCATGCCAAAGATGTGCAGGACCACCCAGCCCTGCCTCCGCTCCTCCACACTGAACAGGTCTCGGGGGTACTCTGCCTTGGGGTACAGGTCTGGCTGTCCTGAGGGACTAGGAATCCCTGGGATCACAGCTGTTGTCCAACTAGGGGAGGGGGCAGTGGGTGCAACTGGGGCTGGCTCCACCACCAGGCAGTGGCGGACCTGAATGGTCGGATTTGCCCTAACCCTGGGAGCTGCTGGGGTGCTGGGTGCTTTGGAAGGGTTTTTCAAAAGCCCCCTGAAGGTGGCTGAGGATATTCTGATGATCGGTGCACTGGTTCTGGGCAAGGGATTCCTGACTTTCCAAGCATCAGTAGAAGCTTTGGTTTCTGTTGGGCTGCTGCGTGTCATGGTGCTTATTGTCACTTGCCCCTCAGAGACGGCCGCAGTGTGCTCCAGGACCATTCCTTGGGGTGTTGTCAGATTGTTTTTCCCCACCAACCCCTGGTGGTTGGTTGAGCTATTACTGTCCACTCTTCTGGGGGTAGTTAGGGTCTTCTTTTCTACCACATTTCTTGGAGAAGTCAAGGTGTCTGTTTCTAAGTCACTTAACAGGAAGGTTGGGGTGTTATCAGTTATTCCCTTGAGAGGAGTTGGGGTGGTTTTCTCCACTAGTCTCTTGGATGGGTTGGTCGCCAACATTTTCTTGGTCGCCATAATTTCTCTGTCTTTCACTGTTGTTCTGGGGGTGATGCCATGGCTCCTTGGCATTGTCATGAGTGTGGATGGGGCATAACTGTTTACCATTCTACCAAGTGGGGATGGGGAGTATTTCTCCTCCTTTCCCCTGGATTGAGTTGGGCGGGAGCTCTTTACTTCTCCCCTGGCTGTCAAGCGGGTATAACTATTTACCATTGGTCTGCTTTGAGTGTAGTGATTCAGTACTCCACTGGGTGTGGCTGAGGTGTCTTCCTTAACTTTTCCTGTGCCTGTTGGTGTTGGGCTGTAGTTATTGGGTATTGCTGGAGTGATGCTGGCTGTTCCTCTAGGTGTACTGGGGGTGTTCTTCCTGGCTATGCCAGGTGGTGTTCCATCTCTGCCTGCTGTGGCTTCCGGTGCCCATGCCTCAACCTCCATTTCAGAGCTAGATTTTGAAGTCTCACTGCTCACCATCATCATCTCCTTGTTGGAAAGGTCCCGGCTGGCTACTTTTACAGGGTGTTGGGAAGAGACTGCTGCCCACAGTGTGGGGAGGCCCTGAGGGCTCGTCAGGTACTGGTAGGTGGAACCTATGATCAACATTCCCAATAGGAAGAGGGGGCGACTCCAATGAAGTCGCTTTGGCCAGAGTGACCGCCTCTCCTGTGCCCCCATCCTGATCAGTTTCCCCATGATGGCCAGTTATCCCTGGCTATAGAAGGCCTCTCATTTTGTCCACAGAAAAATGGGGGATGCTCTGGGATTCAGATTAGATATCAGAGAAGATTCCTCCATGAAGTCCAGCCAGAGGGTAACCACAAACCTAGAAAGAAAAAAAAAAAGACAAGGTTATTTGCTCCTAAAAGGACAGCTGGGATCCACCAAACCCTCATCTGGAAGAGAGACTATTCACACAGGAGCCTTTGTTGTGAAAGTAATTGTTTCTGCTGGGAAGAAAAAAAAAAAACTATCCTCTGTTCCAGGAGACAATGCTTCCTCATGGGAAAAAGAGCATCTCGAGGTCCTCATGCTGTGTAGGCACGCCAGCAGCCCAGGTTCCTAAGCTGGGTCTACCCAGCCCTCCTTGGGATCCTTGCAAAAGGTCTGCCCACACTTTTCAGGTCCAGCCAGAGTTGCTGAGAGCTCAGTCATCTGTAGCTGGTGCCCCAGGCCACAGATCTTAATTTATCAAAGGCAAAAAGGAAGTAAGGAGATATAATTTTAAGCTTTAGACAGAAAGAGACAGTAATGGAAAGCAGTTCCAGAGACATCGAGGCTCTATGTGTTTTTATTGGACTGACTTAAAATGATTCCACCATCATTCAGAGGGGACAAAGCCTAAAAGTCAATGTCATAAAGCTTCCCAGACAGCGTGGTGTCATGGGAGGAATACGGGGAATAGAGTCAAAGATTGGGTTCCCAGACCTGCTGCTTACTAGCTGCGTCACCCTGGACAGGCTGAACCTCAGCACCTCATCTGTAAAATGGGCATGCTAACATATACTTTGATTATGCAAATATTATCTCTGAAAGGACATCTGGAAAAGAGAAACTAAGGATCCGGGATGAGAGGGAGACTTACTTTTCAGTAAATTCTATTGTTTAGTCTGTTTAACCTTTTTATCATGTGTGTATTACAACTTTTTAAATTTAATTTCATAGAAATAATAATAGTAATAACAATACCTATAAAGGTAAATAGCAATAACAATACCTATGTCACGGGAATGTTGAGATAGCAAAAACACATAAGGTCTATGAAAAGCATTGTACAGAATCGATGCCCCATATGGGTTAATTTTATATAAGGACTCAGAAGGGAAGCATATTTAAGGCCCAAAGTAAATATTAAATCTCTAATCAATGTCCACAGATTATTACAAAACAATAACTAGAAATGATCAGTTTTGTATATGAAGTAATATATTCAAAATTAAATGAATAACACATAGAATCTTAGGTCATTAAAGGTGGAATGAATTACATTGTTTAATACAACTCCCCATTTGAGACATGAAGAAACTGAGATCCAGAGAGATGTGACTTGCTCAACATCACACAGCTAGTGAGCAACAGTGCAGATGAGCTTTCTAAGGAACCAGTCTTTCCGGACATACCACACTAATTAGCAATGCAAATACAGCTGTCTTAAAAAGCAAAAGGAGAATTATGGAATAAATGAATTTCCTTCTTTGTCCTTGATTCCTATAATTGTCTTTCCACCATCTCCCTGTCCACCCTATCCTTTGCCATATATTCAACACTCTGAACCTGCTAAAGAAACTTTGGAGAGTATCTCTTTCTGATGTTATGTAACAGAGATGAGCTGGCACCCCAGCTGGTCCCTCCTACCTAATCACATCATTTACCTTCAAACCTGGACATCTGGGTGTCTTCTCAGTTCTGGAAACTTGTCAGAATCAAGGTCTCAAAGAGTGGGTCTGAAGCTGTACAGCAGAAAACACCCCATTCTCCTGTCCCCTGACCCTATGGAATCCTAATTCAAGGCAGGGTCAGGTGTGAAGGGCGTCTCAGGGGAAGGATATCCAATCCCAGCTAATACCCGCTTCTAAGAAGCTTATCAGGGCATTGTACAAGTTCTCAGTCCCACTGCCTCTACCAGAGCCTGCGAGAGTAGACCTTCCACCAGAGACATAGGTGGGTTCTCTGTGGGCCCCTGCATTCAAGTGGGAAATGGTGGGAACGTCTCAAACTTATTTCTAAGCTCTGAGAATGAGCAGGTATCCACGGTTCCCATGCTTAGGGGAGAGACAGATTTGAAAAGACTTAGAAGGCACTCTGGGAACCAAGCGAAAATGTCTAAGGCTTAAAAGATCAGACGACCTCAGTTAGCACCAGGCTCTGTTTGCTACCGTGTGATTCTAAATGTAATTTAAATGTAAATACAGAGATAATAACACCTGTCCTACCTATCTGTAGGGTGGATGTGAGAATCAAAGTTAAAAATAAGGGGGTACCCACTCAATTTTGCTGTGAATCTAAAACTGCTTTAAGAAATAAAATCTATTTTTAAAAGTCAGGGAATGTGGAGGAAATACTTTATAAACTTTAAAGCATTTCACACATAAAAATATTTTATCAGGTCTAAGGGAAATTCTTGGAGGAGAGGGCACTGACACATCACCCCAGTGCAGGCTGGCACATGTTGTCGACTGAAAAAAAATGCACAACCTAAAGGTGGAAAATTGGTACTTCCCTGGAGGTCTGGTGGTTAAGAATCTGCCTGCCAATGCACGGAACATAGGTTCGATCCCTGGTCCTGGAAGATCCCACATGCCAAGGGGCAACTAAGCCTAAGCACCACAAACCACTGAGCCCATGTGCCTACAGCTTGCACTTCTCAACAAGAGAAGCCACCGCAGTGAGAAGCCTGCGAGGTCTACCAGAGAGTAGACTCTGCTTGCTGCAACAAGAGAAAGCCTGCACACAGCAATGAACACCCAATACAGCCATAAAAAATAAATAAATAATTTTTAAGTGGAGAATTAGGTTTTATTTGGGGCATTACTGAGGACTTAAGCCCAGAATACAACCTCTGAGATAGCTCTGAGGGACTGTTCCAAAGAGCTATGGGAAATGCCAGAATAATACAGGAGCTTTTGCAAAACAAACAAACAAACAAACAAAAAAAAACCAGGTAGTCAAAATCAAAAGATTACTGCCAGTTAAAGAAAAACAGACATCTCAAGTTGAGTTTACCAGTTTTCTATGTATGGAATAGTGCAAGAATCTGGGCTTAATGAAATTATTCCTATGATATGCACCTTACCTATGGTGGTGAGGGCAGCGGCAGAGGCCGATGGCTCGATGGCTATAACATACTTTGTTTACTGATATGGCAAGTGTTATTTTTTGCCCTTAGCACCTCCTCTAGGTCATAAATCTGACCAACATTTAGGAGGCATTTTATGACCAAGTTTGTCCCATGGCACTAGGCCTATAAGGTCAGTTCAGTCACTCAGTCATATCCAACTCTTTGCAACCCCATGGACTGCACCAAGCCAGGCTTCCCTGTCCATCACCAACTCCCAGAGCATGCTGAAACTCATGTTCATCAAGTTGGTG
The DNA here is from genome assembly GCF_002263795.3 of Bos taurus. NCBI lineage: Eukaryota > Metazoa > Chordata > Mammalia > Artiodactyla > Bovidae > Bos > Bos taurus. Next base: position 12,520,619 of record NC_037337.1, on the reverse strand, counting down.
ATGCCATCCAACCATCTCATCCTCTGTCATCCCCTTCTCCTCCTGCTTTCAATCCTTCCCAGCATCAGGGTCTTTTCCAGTGAGTTGGCTCTTCACATCAAATGGCCAAAGTATTGGAGCTTCAGCTTCAGCATCAGCCCTTCCAGTGAATATTCAGGACTGATTTCCTTTAGGATTGACTGGTTTGATTTCCTTGCAGTCCAAGAGACTTTCCAGCATCTTCTCCAACACCACAGTTCAAAAGCATCAATTCTTCGGATCAGGCAAAGATTCTGTTGATAGGTTAATGTGCTAATTTTGGATCAAGCCCTATTGATAATCTAAAATTCTCTGGATTACCCTTGCAGCCCAGTGGTTAGGACTTGGTGCTTTCACTGCCCAGGGCCTGGGTTCAATCCCTGATCAGGGAACTAAGATCCCATAAGCCACATGGCATGGCCAAAGTAAATAAATAAATAATTGTTTTTAAACATTCTCTGGATCATCTATCTTACTAGTCTATTATGATCCAGGAAATATTTTCCCTTGCTGCTTCTTCTCATACCTCGAGTTGCACTATTACAATTATTCTATGCAGAGTTATATATATGATCAGCTGCCTCATGACATTTCATAGTAGTCATAGTGATAATCGCTCAGTCATGTCCAACTTTTTACAACCCCATGGACTGTAGCCCGTCAGACTCCTCTGTTCATGGGATTTTCCAGGCAAGAATACTGCAGTGGCTTACCATTTCCTTCTCCAGAGGATCTTTCCAACCCAGGGATCAAACCCAGATCTCCTGCATTGCAGGCAGATTTGTAGTCTAAGCTACAGGGAAGTTCTTTAGTCACCACTAATTTTATTGGAGGCCTAGTTACATATTGGTTTATGTAAGAGACAACAATCTCAAAAAATAGATAGGATATAAAAATACAGCTAGGATGTTAATAAAATCATAATATAGCAGAGAGAAGCACAAGGAATAAATAATTTGAAAACAACAGGAGATAAAAAATTAAAATAATGAGTGGTAGAACTAGTTGTAATCTGGTTGTAATAAGCAATTAAGTCCATGGAAAGCCAGCTAGAGAAGCCAAATTCTGGAGGGATAAGGTAAAACGAAAAAGATAATGTTTTATCTTTGTTTACAAAGGGATACTTTATCAACTCGTTATAGGTCACAGTGTAAGAAGAAAGGTTCTCTGGAAAAAAAGATTTAAAAGCCAGTATACTTCATGAAAAAGTTATAAAATTATAAATCATACTTATCAGTTGATTCAATCCCATGCAATTAATTCTTGTTCATCTGGATGAAGTCCCCAGGTTTTCCATTGGAGTTTTGTAATTTCTTACCCAGTTCAGTAATATAATCCAAAAGTCATCAGAAATTTATATTTGTCAAAAAGTCTTTTTTATGAATTTTCTTGGAAACCTTCCTTTTACAGCTGCATCAGAGTAAAACAATTGTCTACAAATGACAAAAGACTTAAAATGGCATGTTTAAAGATTGGATTACAACACAAGAAGAAACTTGGATATTTCTGCAGCATACAACATGTTAAGATAATAACTAGATATGACTGATACTACCAGGATATGTCAAACTTTTAGGAATTCCATATAAACTGAAATATCTATATTAATGACATTTACCCACACAATATAATCCAAGAACATTTATTTCCAATCACTTAACAATACTTCTCAAATAATTTAACACACCAAATAAGCCCAATTAGTTTAATATTCCTCTCTTTGGGATGTTTCAGAGGCCCTCTGAAGCATCTCAAAGTTAGCTGGAAGTCAAAGGAACTTTATTTAGAATTTGACTACAGGAAGTTTGTCAAAATATCAAAAGGTCTTAAAAGCACTTGATCAAACAGGATCATAGGTCACTGTGAAACAATACTTACTTTCCACCCAAAGTGACAAGAAAAGATTTTTAAAACAAATACAGATTATTATGAAAACAAAAAACTTCATAATCTGTTGTCAAAAATAGCTCAACATTCCAGGAAACCTTTGCTCTCTTAACAGAGAGAAAACGAAACACTAATCCTGCACTAGCCCACTCTCAATAGCAAAATTTCTTACCTAATTAATTTAATCCAATCCCAGCCTAGCATGTACAAAACTTTTTTCTCAGGGCTTCCTTTTCAAAAACCTTCCACAACTTTTATATTAGTTTATCTTTTATTTTTCTTTTCCATTTAGAAATAATCAGCTTTAGCACAAAACCACTTTCCCCTTAACAAAATGCACTTCCATTCTCCATACCTTTTGCTAAAAATACACACCCTATTTTCCTTGAAGGAAATACTGAAACATTTCCATTATTATTTCTAGTAACTTTAATTACATATTACAATTTTAACCCTTAAGAACCTTGATCTTTAGGGAAAACAATCCCAAAGAAAGGCAATGCCAAAGAATGCTCAAAAAACAAAGATCATGGCATTCAGTCCCATCACTTCATGACAAATAGATGGGGAAACAATGGAAACAGTGAGAGACTATTTTGGAGGGCTCCAAAAACTGCAGATGGTGACTGCAGCCATGAAATTAAAAGACACTTGCTCCTTGGAAGAAAAGCTATGACCAACATAGACAGCATATTAAAAAGCAGAGACATTACTTTGCTGACAAAGGTCCATCTAGTCAAACCTATGGTTTTTACAGTAGTCATGTATGGATGTAAGAGTTGGACCATAAAGAAAGCTGAGTACCACAGAATTGGTGCTTTTGAACTGTGATATTGGGATAAGACTCTTGAGAGTCCCTTGGACTGCAAGATCAAACGAGTCAATCCTAAAGGAGATCAGTCCTGAATGTTCACTGGAAGGACTGATGCTGAAGCTAAAGCTCTAATACTTTGTTTGGCCACCTGATGTGAAGAACTGACTCAATGGAAAAGATCCTGAAGCTGGGAAAGACAGAAAGCAGGAGGAGAAGGGGAAGACAGAAGATGATATCATTGTATGACATCACTGACTCAATGGACGTGAGTTTGAGCAAGCTCTGGGAATTGCGGATGGACAGGGAAGCCAGACATGCTGCAGTCCACGGATCACAAACAGTCAGACACCACTGAGCGACTGAACTGACTGAATTTAATATTGACTATTTCCTAAATTATGTGAACCTGAAATTTATTCTGGCCAGATTCCTTTTTATTTAGAAATATTTAATTTGTAAGTGCTTACTTTAAAGTCAATTAAATAGAACGCTCATAATTTTATTTTTATAATATTCTCCAGAGGTAGAGACATCTCTCATGTATAATGTACACACAGACATATAAACAGACAAAACCAGAGATCTCATAGCTTCACTTTTTCTTTTTTTCTTTTTTTTGGCTGTGTCACACGACTTGCAGGATCTTAGTTCCCAGACGTGGGATTGAACCCAGGCCCCCTGCAGAGGAAGCTCAGAGTCCTAACCATTTGACCTCCAGGAAATTCACCTCATAGCTTCACTTTAACAAATACAAATCAGGCACTACAATATAAACTTTCTAGTTTATAAATAACAGTTGGAATGAGTTAAATTTGCTCGCTTAAATGACTAAGGCTTTGCTATTTGTGGAACAGATTTTTAAGATTTGTATTTGTGCTCAACAAACTCTTAGAGAAGCTATAAATTAGATTTTGGGTAATGGAGTCTTTCCAGTGGTTTGAGTTTTAAAAAATCTTTTTCCTTTTGGTTTCAGATCCTACCTGATTGAGCTAATTAGGCTCCTCAGTCTTTGAGGCTGTATTTACATTTGTGCTTTGTAGAGATCTGCAAGGGAAAGACAGTTGCTTCTAATTCCCCCAAAGAAGTGGTCTGCCACCTAAGTGATATTAAAATATTAATTTGCCCAACTATATTCTCTTTAATTTCTTTCTATATATATATGTATATACTGTATATCAAAGATTTCCAACTAAACTGAAAATCAAAAGTGCTATGTTCTAGAACTTAGCTCAATTTATCATGCCTTCAAAAGTTTGTACAAGGCATTTAACAAAGGTCTTCTATCTGAGTGTACAGGTTAAACCCAGAGCAAAAAAACAAATCTCTATTATTATTTTTAATAGCCCCTGAATATCAACTCCCAGCTTCTACTTTATATAGTGCAAACTCAGGTAACCCTATTGGTTTCCTTTAGCATAATTAGTTAATATTGTCTGACAAGCAGATTTATATGCCCTATCTTATAATACCAGGCAGGGGAAGCATTCCCCAGTAAGATACAATGTCTACCCCACAACATAATTAGGCAAAAGAGATATAAGCATCTTCAGTTCAGTTCTGTTCAGTCACGTCTGACTCTTTGCGACCCCATGAATCGCACCATGCCAGGCCTCCCTGTCCATCACCAACTCCCAGAGTTCACTCAGACTCACGTCCATCGAGTCAGCGATGCCATCCAGCCATCTCATCCTCTGTCGTCCCCTTCTCCTCCTGCCCCCAATCCCTCCCAGCATCAGAGTCTTTTCCAATGAGTCAACTCTTCACATGAGGTGGCCAAAGTATTGGAGTTTCAGCTTTAGCATCATTCCTTCCAAAGAAATCCCAGAGCTGATCTCCTTCAGAATGGACTGGTTGGATCTCCTTGCAGTCCAAGGGACTCTCAAGAGTCTTCTCCAACACCACAGTTCAAAAGCATCAATTCTTCGGCACTCAGCCTTCTTCACAGTCCAACTCTCACATCCATACATGACCACAGGAAAAACCATAGCCTTGACTAGACGAACCTTTGTTGGCAAAGTAATGTCTCTGCTTTTGAATATGCTATCTAGGTTGGTCATAACTTTCCTTCCAAGGAGTAAGCGCCTTTAATTTCATGGCTGCAGTCAGCATCTGTAGTGATTTTGGAGCCCCCCAAAATAAAGTCTGACACTGTTTCCACTGTTTCCCCATCTATTTCCCATGAAGTGATGGGACCAGATGCCATGATCTTAGTTTTCTGAATGTTGAGCTTTAAGCCAACTTTTTCACTCTCCACTTTTACTTTCATCAAGAGGCTTTTTAGTTCCTCTTCACTTTCTGCCATAAGGGTGGTGTCATCTGCATATCTGAGGTTATTGATATTTCTCCCGGCAATCTTGATTCCAGCTTGTGCTTCTTCCAGCCCAGCATTTCTCATGATGTACTCTGCATAGAAGTTAAATAAGCAGGGTGACAATGTACAGCCTTGACGTACTCCTTTTCCTATTTGGAACCAGTCTGTTGTTCCCTGTCCAGTTCTAACTGTTGCTTCCTGACCTGCATACAAATTTCTCAAGAGGCAGGTCAAGTGGTCTGGTATTCCCATCTCTTTCAGAATTTTCCACAGTTTATTGTGATCCACACAGTCAAAGGCTTTGGCATAGTCTAAGGAAAGTTATGACCAACCTAGATAGCATATTCAAAAGCAGAGACATTACTTTGCCAACAAAGGTCCATCTAGTCAAGGCTATGGCTTTTCCTGTGGTCATGTATGGATGTGAGAGTTGGACTCTGAAGAAAGCTGAGCGCTGAAGAATTGATGCTTTTGAACTGTGGTGTTGGAGAAGACTCTTGAGAGTCTCTTGGACTACAAAGAGGTCCAACCAGTCCATTCTGAAGGAGATCAGCTCTGGGATTTCTTTGGAAGGAATGATGCTAAAGCTGAAACTCCAATACTTTGGCCACCTCATGTGAAGAGTTGACTCATTGGAAAAGACTCTGATGCTGGGAGGGATTGGGGGCAGGAGGAGAAGGGGACGACAGAGGATGAGATGGCTGGATGGCATCACTGACTCGATGGATGTGAGTCTGAGTGAACTCCGGGAGTTGGTGATGGACAGGGAGGCCTGGCGTGGTGCAATTCATGGGGTCGAAAAGAGTTGGACATGACTGAGTGACTGAACTGAACTGAATTGAACTGAAAGCTTATTTAAATATACCAATTTTTATAAGCTTTATTTCAAATCAACTTTAGTTCCCATTAGGACCCCATCAATAAGCCTTGGCGTTACAAGGAGTCCTAGGAACTTTCCTGTCTTTTTATCCCCTAATCATTTTATATATTTTTGTATAAAAGACTCTGGGGTCCCCATGGAGGGACTGAGGGACCAGGCCCTTTCACCAATCTTTTAACTTTATTAATTGGCCTATTGCCCCAAGTAATTGTTGGCCAGGTAGCTCAGTATAATCTTCTTCCAGACTTTTAAATAAATATATATTGAAAATCAAGAGCCAGCAAATATATACATATTCAGTACATATATCTCCCAGTATTTAAACTGGGATGGGGCCTTCTAACATTAGGGACCAATATGAGGTTGCTCTGGCCCATCCAACCCTAGGTAGTATTGTATCAAAACCTTCTGTTTTAATCCTATTAATGTCCATTTTATTTACCCCATTTCTTAATAACCATCTAAAGATTTCTTTATCCTTTTGGGATGAGTTCATTTAAAAATTCCACCTTGTTGGAAAGAAGTCTCTAGACTTTCCCTTCAGTTTTTCCTTATTTCCCTATTAATCAACCTAATTAGCATTAATTATCATAATGTTTATTATTAGGACCTGTAAGACCCATTATGGAGAAGTCAATGGCACCCCACTCCAGTACCCTTGCCTGGAGAATCCCATGGACAGAGGACCTGGTGGGCTGTAGTCCATGGGGTCGCAAAGAGTCGGACACAACTGAGCGACTTCCCTTTCACTTTTCACTTTCATGCACTGGAAAAGGAAATGGCAACCCACTCCAGTGTTCTTGCCTGGAGAATCCCAGGGACGGGGGAGCCTGGTGGGCTGCCGTCTATGGGGTCGCACAGAGTCGGACACGACTGAAATGACTTAGCAGCAGCAGCAGCAGCAGCAGCAAAACCCATTGAGGGGAAGCAGAAACCACAAATAAGGCTTCCCAAACTGGTTTATTTGTTTTAAATAAGGGAGCATTAGATTAACCATTATATATATGTTTTTTTTCCCACCTTATAATCTGTTTTTTTCATAGGTACCAATAAAACAGCTGGTTATAATGAGAGTTCTCTAAAAATTTTGCCAATTGAGAAGCTTTTTCAGTTGAGAAGATCCACTGTCTGGCTACTGATGAGTAGTGTCTTGACAGTGACTCAAACCAGTAAGACGCCAAGAGGCATCCCCATAACAGAGTGCAAAAGATGTAGACTCCACAAAATCTAGAAAGTTTAGTCCCCAAAACAGTCTAAGAAGTAAAGGGCCTGTACAGCCACTGCACAGGTGGATGCCATGAAGGTTGAGGTGACAAAGGCCCCTTCTGGGCTGGGCCCCTTATGACATATTTCCCTGAGAGTTGGCACAGTCAGACTAAAAAGACCAAACAACAAGCAAACTGCTCAGAATTCCAGTCTATTCAACCAGCTGTCAAATGAAAACCATATGTGTACCTTCCAGATGACAGAGACCAAGCTCTCAACATACACACCCTCCACTAAGAATATCAGGCAGCACATTCACATCTCAAAGACACAAAGAGAGAACTGCAAATTCTCCCTAGAAGGGTTTTTGTTTCTTTAAGGTCAGAATTCTGAAAAAAGAAAAAAATTTATCAAGCTGGATGTCTCTAACTTAATTGCGTATACAATAAAGAGCCCCATAGTGGCCATTTTCAGAGAGATTTCTTTTAATTCCCAATTATGTGAGTACTTGTTTGCATATTCATAAGTTTATATATACATAAACCTGGCTTGAGTATTATTGGAAGCTGGCTTTCTGACTCCCCTCGTTTAGGAAACATGTTAGGCCACCAAGCAAGAACACTGAAGTGAGTTGCCATGCCCTCCTCCAGGGGATCTTCCTGACCCAGGGACCAAACCCATGTCTCTTATGTCTCCTGTGTTGACAGGTGGGTTCTTAACCACCTGGAAAGCCCATCTAGATAAATCAGTGTCTCTCAACTAAGCAACTCCTAGTATCTTTCAACAAGGCTCCCCTTGTATTTTTTCAAATGGGTAGCTAGGTTGTACCTGTTGCACACTGCCAATTAAAGCTCAGGAGTATCAACCAACAATCAGGAGATCCAAGAACCAAAAAGAGACTCTCCCAAATTCATACGGACCCTCCAAGGAGGTGAATGGGCCCAAGAGGCCTCTGTTGGTGCCAAGGCTCTGGTTCCTCACAAAGTTCAGGCAAAGGAGGGAAGTCTGGGTCCCTTTATGGTCACCCAAAGTGTTGACTGAAGGAAAAAAAAAAAAGCACAACCTAAAAGTTGAGAATTATATTTTATTTGGGGAATTACTAAGCACTGAAGCCCAGGATACAATCTCTCAGATAGTTTTGAGGGACTGTTCTGAAGAGGTAAGGGAGGAGTCAGGATATATAGAAGTGTTTGTAAAAAACCCAGAGAATTGAACATCAAACAATTACTGCTAGTTAAAAGAAAACCAGACATCTCAAGCTAATGAGTTCAGTGCTTTTCTAGGTATGGAAAGATGCAAGCGTTTGAGCTTAATGAAAGTATTCCTTGATACGCACCTTAACTGTCTAGGGGCAGTAGCCTGTTTATCTCCATTCTGAGTTCCCCTTGGGACGCATCATTGGGTGGGAGTTGGGGAGGGCAGCTGTGGCGGCTAATGGTTTGATGACCACAACATCTTTTGCTTATTGATACAGCAGGCAACATTCTTTGTCCACGGTCCCAAAAATACTTAAGTTGTGCATCCAGCTCATGGTTGGAGCTGGCTGAAGTGGGAGTGGAGCAAAGAAATGGGAGGGAGGGGGTGTTTTATGATCCTAACCACTCACCTGGAGACCATTTCAATCATTCCAGTAACTGCCTGATACTGACTGACTATTCCTCTCTCCCATCCCTTTCCCCACAAGACACAGGAGGAAATGATACTTTGATTACTTCCATCTGAAATAGCAGGTAATCCCTCACAGCCTCATCCCTGTCCTACTTCACCCTGAGCGAAGGTACCCAGCTCCCTCTGCTGCAACACACAGCTCACTTCATCTCTGGGTGTCCAGGGGTCATTCTGGATGTTGGAAGCATGAGTAGAGAGGCTGACCTCTGCTTGTTACCACACTGTTGCCTCTTAGATGCTACAAGCAAAACCAGGTCTAGTTACTTCCCTTCTCATACTAACAAATACAGTCACAGTTTGATTCAAAAAGATGGGAAAAAAGGAACCCAATTCATGAGGTGGAATTGTGAGTGATCTTTTTTCTTCTAGAATAATGCCTCTATTTTTACAGTGTTATTTGTGCAGTATAGAAAATTCAGGACAAGACTTCATTGGCAGTCCAGTGGTTAAGACTCTGTGCTTCCACTGCAGGGGGCACGGGTTGATCCCTGGTCAGGCAACTAAGATCCTGGTGGCCACCACAAGGCGTGGGAATAAAAGAAGGAAAATTAAGGAGAGAAACAAATACTCAAAAATAATTCCTTTCTCTTACACACTCTTAACTGTTACCAAGGAGTTCTTTCTAGTATCTCCAGCCCAACTATTGGGGGTAAACCTGGTTCTTCTGTCTTGTTCCTATGGGATTGTGGCACACTTGAACATCAACAGGCTGTAGAAAAGTGTGCTGCTCAACCAAGAGTGGAAGCCTTGTCTGTACTAGTGTGATTTAGGCAAGAATTTAACTTCTCAATGACTGTAAACTTATGCTGTAAAAGGGGAGTGATAATGATACCACTTGCTTGGTAAATTTGTAAGAATTAAGTAATAGTAACATAAATGTTAGGCTTCCCAGGTGGCACTAGTGGTAAAGAACCCACCGCCATTGCAGGGCAAGTAAGAGACAAGGGTTTGATCCCTGGATTGAGAAGACCCCCAGGATGAGGGCATAGCAACCCACTCCAGTATACTTGCCTGGAGAATCCCATGGACAGAGGAGCCTGGCAGGCTATAGGCCATAGTGTCACAAAGAATCAGACACAACTGAAGCAACTTAGCACATACACACAACATAAATATTAATATGTAAAACATATTAAAAGTGCCTGATACTGTTGTTATTCTGCTTTTGGAGATCATAGACTGTTAGGGTACAGCAGATCTCCACGCATTCCATTGTGACAATGCTTTCAGTTCAGTCGCTTAGTCGTGTCTGACTCTCTGTGACCCCAAGGACTGCAACAAGCCAGGCTTCCCTGTCCATCACCAACTCCTGGAGCTTGCTCAAAGTCATGTCCATCAGGTTGGTGATGCCATCCAAACATCTCATCCTCTGTTGTCCCCTTCTCCTCCTGCCTTCAATCTTTCCCAGCATCAGGCTCTTTTTCAGTGAGTCAGTTCTTTGTGATGCTTTACTGTGTGTTTATTAGTGTAATAAACACTAATTAATGCTTGCATTAATAAACACTAATTAATGTTTGCATTAATCTCTTACTAGCAGGTGAGCTCCAAGAGGACGGGGACCGTATCTGTCTTAATCACAGCTGAATCCCAGAGTCTAGAACAGTGTCTGGCACTTAATAAATACATTTGTTGATGGACTGGAGATGTACATCCCAGTGAGGAGATGCTCAGAGGTGGGGCACCTGAACTACATATGTGTAGGGTGGGGAGATCCCACTCATAGAAGCTCATGGCCTTTCAGAGATCAAACTGCTAGAGAAAGACCAGCACCACTAAAGAGGGGAAGCTAATGTACTTTTTCTACAGACTTACCTTATTTTGGGGCTTCCAGCTGGCTCAATGTTAAAGAATCCGCCTGCACTGCAGGAGACACCAGAGGTGAGGGTTCAACTGAGCATACACACACACTTTATTTTATCCTCTGCCTGGAACAAGGTGGCAGGACAGGTGAGGTTAATCTAGCTCTGACCTTCACTAATAACATCAGAGGCTGCGCAGGATGGCAGGTAGGTCTTTCCTCTCCCTCCTCTACAGCTCAAGGCCTTTTTTATGCATGGTTCTGTTAGAACAGGAGGGAGAAGGAATTAGGCTTTGCACCTGACATAGAGGGTTTGTGGCTGAGGCTTGTTTATTTCTGGGCCTACCTTAGGAGTTAATATTGACCCCACAGTTACACAGTGGAGAGCAGACAAGATTTGGCAGGGGTTGCAAAAATCAAATGCCTTCAGGGCCTGGACAGATAAAATTAAGCTAAATCAGCTCTATTCAGAATCAGTGGAGAGTAACAAGGGCTGTGTCTGGTCAGAGAATGAATGATCCATTAATAAGCATTCCAATGTAAAATAATTTTAAAATATTAAAGACAAACAAAATGAGGCAAAGGGCTGATTTGACCTACTACTACTTCACAACCTCTAATAAAGTAACAAGCCTGATCAGGAGCAAGTCTCTGAAGGTCTCTTATACTCAGGTTCCTCATTTATAAAACCAAGAAAGACAAACTTCCTCCTGGGGCTGCTGTAAGAGGTACAGTGAGAACTTGTGGGGAAGTACTTGGATTCATCAGATATTGAACTGTGTTACTGTCCAAGACCTTTTGTTTATATTGTTTTAATTCTTTATGTTATATCATTTATAGAATTTGTTTTGACTATGCAATTGTCAGTGGTGGAAATGAGCGAAATAAGCCCCCAAACATCCCATGACACTTCATCTCTCCAAGCCAGTGACTGGAGCCATACCTGCAACAGGAGGTGACATTTCAGGGTGGTATCACTTCAGAGACAGGATTTTAGCTTCACAGTCTGGTACCTATCCAGAAGGGCCTGGGGTCTAGAGGAGAGGTCAAACAGGCCTTATTAGAGGGCTTCAGTGTGGCCACTCAGAAATCCACACAGTATCAGTACAATTAACAACTGCTCTCTAAATAAGTGTGAAACAGCCCACTGAGTAAAACTCACCATCAAATCTGATTTTACAAAGGAATGTCAACTGAAGCAATAGAGAGGGTTTGTTTTTTTTTTTTCTGCTTATCAATTGAAAAAGACTAAAAAGTGTAATATCCAATGCTGGTGAAGACACTGGTGATAGCGGGTAAATGTGATATAGCAGCACAAATGACCCTGCTAAACTGTAAGTCAGATCAAGTCTCTCCACACTCCACACATTCCAGTGGCTTCCCACCTCAGTCAGAGGAAAAGCCAATGACAGTCTGCCAGCATTGCTCGAAGAGCAAAAACTGAAATCTACCTAAACAGATGAACTACTGGTTACATAAAGGATTTCTCATCTTTCCAGTAGTCAATCATATAGCAGTTAAAGGAAATCAGTTCAGTTCAGTCGCTCAGTCATGTCTGAATCTTTGTGACCCCATGGACTGCAACATGCCAGGCTTCCCTGTCCATCACCAACTCCTGGAGCTTGCTCAAACTCATGTCCATCAAGTCAGTGATGCCATCCAACCATCTCATCCTCTGTCATCCCCTTCTCCTCCTGCCTTCAATCGTTCCCAGCATCAGGGTCTTTTCCAATGAGTCCATTCTTCGCATCAGGTGGCCAAAGTATTACAGTTCAGCTTCAGCATCAGTCCTTCCAATGAATATTCAGAACTGATTTCCTTTAGGATGGAATGCTTTGATCTCCTTGCAGTCCAAGGGACTCTCCAGAGTCTTCTCCAACACCACAGTTCAAAAGCATCAATTCTTCTGCACTTAAGCCTTCTTTATGGTCCAATTCTCACATCCACATATGACTTCTGTAAAAACCATAGCTTTGACTAGATGGACCTTTGTTGGCAAAGTGACGTCTCTGCTTTTTAATACACTGTCTAGGTTGGTCATAGCTTTTCTTCCAAGGAGCATGTGTTTTTTAATTTCATGGGTGCAGTCACCATCTGCAGTAATTTGCAGCCCAAGAAAATAAAGTCTCTCACTGTTTCCACTGTTTCCCCATCTATTTGCCATGAAGTGATGGGACTGGATGCCATGATCTTCGTTTTTTGAATGTTGAGTTTTAAGACAGCCTTTTCACTCTCCTCTTTCACTTTCATCAAGAGGCTCTTTAGTTCTTCTTCGCTTTCTGCTGTAAGGATGGTGTCATCTGCATATCTGAGGTTATTGATATTTCTCCCAGCAGTCTGGATTCCAGCTTGTGCTTCATCCACCCCAACATTTTGCACAATGTACTCTGCATATAAGTTAAATAAGTAGGGTGACAATACACAGCCTTGACATACTCCTTTCCCTATTTGAAACCAGTCTGTTGTTCCATGTTTGGTTCTAACTGTTGCTTCCTGACCTGCATACAGATTTCTTAGGAGGTGGTCTGGTATACCCATCTCTTTAAGAAGCAGAAAATATTAAGTAGAGGTGGCAAGAATACACATGAGAACTATACAAAAAAGATCTTAATGACCCAGACAACCACAGTGGTATGATCACTCACCTTGAGCCAGACATCCTGGAATGTAAACTCAAGTGGGCCTTAGGAAGCATCACTACAAACAAAGCTAGTCAAAGTGATGGAATTCCAGTTGAACTATTTCAAATCCTAAAAGATGACGCTGTTAAAGTGCTGCACTCAACATGTCAGCAAATTTGGAAAACTCAGCAGGGGCCACAGGACTGGAAAAGGTCAGTTTTCATTCTAATCCCAAAGAAAGGCAATGCTAAATAACGTTCAAACTACCGCACAATTGCACTCATCTCACACGCTAGCAAATGCTCAAAATTCTCCAAGCCAGGCTTCAACAGTACATGAACTGAACAGAGAACTTCCAGATGTTCAAGCTGGATTTAGAAAAGGGAGAGGAACTAGAGATCAAATTGCCAACATCTGCTGGGTCATAGAAAATGCAAGAGAATTCCAGAAAAACATCTACTTCTGTTTTATTTACTACTCCATAGCCTTTGACTATGTGGATAACGACAAACTGTGGAAAATTCGTAAAAAAGATGGAAATATGAGACCACCTTACCTGCCTCCTGAGAAATCTGTTTGCAGGTCAAGAAGCAACAGTTAGAACTGGACATGGAGCAACAGACTGGTTCCAAATTGGGAAAGGAGTATGTCAAGGCTGTATATCGTCACCCTGCTTATTTAACCTATATGCAGAGTACATCATGTGAAATGTAGATGAAGCACAAGCTGGAATCCAGACTGCTGGGAGAAATATCAATAACCTCAGATATGCAGATGACACCATCCTTACAGCAGAAAGCGAAGAAGAACTAAAGAGCCTCTTGATGAAAGTGAAAGAGGAGAGTGAAAAGGCTGTCTTAAAACTCAACATTCAAAAAACGAAGATCATGGCATCCAGTCCCATAACTTCATGGCAAACAGATGGGGAAACAGTGGAAACAGTGAGAGACTTTATTTTCTTGGGCTGCACAATCACTGCAGATGGTGACTGCACCCATGAAATTAAAAGACACATTCTCCTTGGAAAAAAAGCTATGACCAACATAGAAAGCATATTGAAAAACAGAGACATTTCTTTGCCAACAAAGGTCCGTCTAATCAAAGCTATGGCTTTTCCAACAGTCATGTATGGATGTGACTGTTGGACCATAAAGAAAGCTGAGTGCAGAAGAACTGATGCTTTTGAACTGTGGTGTTGGAGAAGACGCTGGACTCCCCTTGGACTGCAAGGAGATCAAAGCATTCCATCCTAAAGGAAATCAGTTCTGAATATTCATTGGAAGGACTGATGCTGAAGCTAACTGCAATACTTTGGCCACCTGATGCGAAGAACGGACTCATTGGAAAAGATCCTGATATTGGGAAAGATTGAAAGCAGGAAGAGAAGGGGATGACAGAGGATGAGATGGTTGGATGGCATCACTGACTTGATGGACATGAGTTTGAGCAAGCTCCAGGAGTTGGTGATGGACAGGGAAGCCTGGCATGTTGCAGTCCATGGGGTCACACAGAGTCAGACATGACTGAGCGACTGAACTGAACTGACTGAAAAAATAGCTTTGTTTTGCTTTATCTGCTTTTTCAGTGAAAGATATTACCAAAGTTTTAAGCGGGTAAGGGGAGAGCCTGGAAAGAGAGATGTAGGCCTATATTATGAGAAGCCTTTAAAAATTTAGACTTTATATCATTTTTCAAAGGAGAGGGTGTTCTAAATTAAAACATTCAGTTCTATTTTCTCAGCAAATGTAGTATCCACCAAATTTTCTGTTTTCTCTCTTTGAACTTTTTCCTAACATCCTCTCTTCCTTCTTCCTATCTTCTTTCCACAAATATATATTGAGTGTCACATTCCAGACCCTGGGGATCCAATTGTGGATAAGATTCACCCCTATTTACAGAGCAGAGATGAAGTTAATTGAAACTGCAATTGTATAAAATTGTTTGTTTTTTCAATGAGTCCATTATTTTAGACTGAGAAAGCTTTGTGGTTTTCTCAAATGCTGTAGAAAAGACTGAAGGAGGACTGAGAGGGAGATCAGAGTTTCTTTATGAAATATACTGCAAAGGAAGAAAGATATGTAGGAATAAACCTACAGATTAAGAAACTTTAGACATATATGAAGAAATTGCAATGTCTGGATGTTACTTGGATCCTAATTCAAACAACCAAAGTGTAAAAAAGTAAAACTTATGATATTTATGAGTCAACTGGATATTTGAAAGTTGACTAGGTATTTGATGAAAGTAGGGGTTTACTGCTACTTATTTTAAATGTGATAATGGTACTGTAATTGTTATGGACTTAAGTCTCTCCCTTTCAAGAGAATGAGAAGACAAGTCAGATTGGGAGAAAATATCTGCAAAATACATATCTGATAAGGGACCATTATCCAAAATAAGGGCTTCCCTGGTGGCTCAGATGGTAAAGAATCTGCCTGCAATGCGGGAGACTTGGGTTCGATCCCTGGGTTGGAAAGATCCCCTGGGGGAGGGCACAGCAACCCACTCCAGTATTCTTCTTGAGAATCCTACAGTCCACTGGGTCACAAAGAGTTGGACACAACTGAGCGACTAAGCACACACACAAACACATACACATGTATCCAAAATATACAAACAACACTTAAAACTTAACAAGAAGAAAGCAAATGATCTTATTAAAAAATGGGCAAAACCCCTGAACACTTTACCAAATTAGATATACAGATGGCAAGTAAGCACATGACAAGATGTTCAACATCATATGTCACTAGGGAACTACAAATTAAAACAACAATGATATACTACTATTTACCTATTACTATAGTCAAAATCCAGAACACTGACAACATCAAATGCTGGTGAGAAGCTAGAGCATCAGGAATATATAACAGAACCACCTCCAATGCTGCTAAGCTAAGCTAAGTCACTTCAGTCTTGTCTGACTCTGTGCGACCCCATAGACGGCAGCCCACCAGGCTCCCCCATCCCTGGGATTCTCCAGGCAAAAACACTAGAGTGGGTTGCCATTTCCTTCTTCAATGCATGGAAGTGAAAGTGAAGTCGCTCAGTCGTGTCCGACCCTCAGTGACCCCATGGACTGCAGCCCACCAGGCTCCTCCGTCCATGGGATTTTCCAGGCAAGAGTTCTGGAGTGGGCTGCCATCGCCTTCTCCACACCAATGCTGCTAGGAATATATAATAGTACAATCACTTCAAAGGACAGTTTGGCAGTTTCTTACAAAACTAAACATATGTTTACCATACAAGCCAGCAATCTCTCTCCATGATATTTATCTAGTTGAGTTGAAAAAACCTCTACCCACAGAAAAACACGCACAAGGATGTTTATAGTAGTTTTACTGATCATTGCCAAAACTTGGAAATAACCAAGATATTCTTCAGTAAACTGTGGTTTACCAAAACAATGGAATATTATTAACATATAGCACAAAAAAGAAATGAGCTATCAAGCCATGAACAGACATGAAAGAACTTTAAATGTGTATCATCAAGCAAAAGAAGCCAAACTGAAAGGACTACTTACTGTATGATTCCAACTAAATGACATTCTGGAAAAGCAAAACCATGAAGACAGTAAAAGGATAAGTGGTTCCTGGAAGTCATGGGAGAGGGAGGGATAAAAAGAGCAGAGAGGATTTTTAGAGCAGTGAAACTATTCTGTATGATGCTACAATGCTGGATACATGTCACCATACATTTGTCAAAACCCACAGAAAGTACAGCACCAAGAGTGAACCCTGTAATAAACTACGGACTTTGGGTGATAATGCTGTGTCAGTGTAGGTTCATAGAGTATAACAAATGTATCACTCTGGTGCCGGGACGTTGACAGTGGTGGAGGCTGTGTGTGCTAGACAGAGGATATGAGAACTCTCTGTTCTTTCACTCCATTTTGCTGTGAACCTAAAAGTGCTCTAAAAATAAAGTTTATTCATCAAAAAAGCCTTCTCTTTTAGGGATACATAATAAAGTATTTATGGATAAGATGTTATGCAATCTGTGATTTGTATCAAAACAAAATGTTGGAGAGAAGTGGGTAGGGTATAAATGAAAGAAGACGGAGAATTGAGCTGATAGTAGAAACGGGGTGAAGGGTATGTGGGGGTTTATTATGCTGCTCCCCATCTTTGTCTATGTTTGAACATCTTCAGTATTATTAAGACAAATGGGACATATCTAGAATTTCTTCGGACTTCTACTTTGGTGAAAATAGAGGAATAGGGTGGGATGATGAGGGAAAGCAGATAGCCTGGAGCTTAGAAGTATGATTTGTCACTGGACAAGGTCTAGACTAGAGAAGGCAGGGAGGAAGACATAGGGCAAAGGACAGTATAGGAGATGGAAAGGGAGGGAAGAGCAGAAAAGGAATGTGGACTCACTGCCTTCCCTTCACTTTCTCTCTTCCCCTTTTCCTCACTCACTCCTCACCTTTCCTCTCTGTAGATGAAAAAATCATATTGGGAACTTAACAGTGAACATTTCAGGCACCAATCCATGAAATTTCAATTCAGTCAGCATGCCCTTAGAATCTACATTTCAACATGTGTTGTAGGAGATTGGATGTCTGAACCTCCCTTGAGTCCCAATATCTGGCTTCTGTGAGCAGCATGTTATTTCTGTCACTAACCTTTACTCTGCCAGACTGGGGACCAAATCACTCTGCCTTTCAAAGCCTCTGTGACAGTGGTCCACTGTTTCAAAGCAGGAAAAAATAAAGGGGATGACAGATTATGCAAAAAGAAGTTGTTTATTGATTTCCTTTAACGTATGTGTGGAAACATGCAAATGCTAAAGGTCTCCTGAGTGGGAAAAACAAATTCATTAGCCTGCTCTGACTTGAAAGACATATCCTTTACGACCTTCTAACTCTTTGTGCTAACGTTCTCTGATTTTATATTCACTGAACAACCTTTTGATGTTTAATGGAATTCTACTAAGAATTAAAAAACAAAAACAAAAGCCCTTACCAGTTGCCTCAAGTGATATGGTTCTCTTGATAGTTCTACCTTTCATCATCAATTTTAATCAACTGTCCTTTTGCTTCCCAGGTTTTCTGAAAGCCTGTATTCAGAAGATGTGATTACCCAACAGCAAACTAATAAATTCAATCTTTAGTACCGGGTAAGGTAAGGAATCAGTCCATGGAACTGAGCTGGAACTGAGCACAGGGCTGTCGTCACACATTAGGGGTAACTCAGCAACTCCCTTACCCACACGTTCTTGGCCACATGCCTCCAACTAGGGAAAGAATTTTAAATTATAACAAAGTAATCAGGATGCAGCCTTACTTACCTAGAGTCCAGTGCCTGCTCAAGCACTGAGTCTTGAGATAGTGGGACCAGCCAAGCTGGTAGAGGAGTTCTGAAGCAAATAAGGCAGTCTGTCCCTGGCCCCTGATGCTGCCAGGGACATGCCCATGGACTGATATGCCGTCCTCTGCCTCCTCTGATATAAGGAGGAGACAGGAAAGAACTACAGCAACTGGAGCCCACACTCTCCCACAGAACAAACTGTGACTAGTCAGACTCAGTTGTTTGGTTCAAAACATCCTCCCTCCGTGACCCACCCCCTACCACACCCCATCAGGGAAGAGCGGAAGAAAAGGAGGCAAAGGCCTAAAGCCTTCTAGATGCCTTTCTGTTCCCACTTGCAACCTATGTGGTACAGAATTGTTCTTTGAACCATAACTAGCCAGGGGCTTGCTGGCATTCATTCAGGCATATCTCTAGCTGACATTTCCTGGCTCCCAAGAGGTTAGAAAGAAAGTCTCTTCTTGTCCCCTCAAAGACCTCGCTGAGGCAAAGGCTGCTATAGGGACACCAGGTTGCCAGAGGTGAGGTAGGCAAGGACCCATGATGCCTCACAGAAAAGCCTAAGTGCAAATCCTCAGCAGTGACCTTGGCCAGGGCAAGGGAACTGACTGAACCCTCTCCCTGCTTCCCTCAAAAGCTGCTGCTGCTAAGTCGCTTCAGTCGTGTCCGACTCTGTGCGAGGGACAAAGTGAGCATCTAGGCTGAGGAGACCAAGAGGGAAAGTCTTGATATGGAAATTGGCTCACGTCAACTACGAAAAATACACAGTATGCTTAGTATGGGCACTCCTCAAGCAGGGATTACTTTAAAAAGAGTAGGAAGAGGGGTCTGTCACCTGGTACAGAGGATATGAGTGAGGGGTCTGAAGAGGGACGGGGAAGAGGGGCAAATACCAGTGAGGGTCATGCTGGTGCACCAACGGGCCCACATGAGTGAGGAGACAGACTGTGAACAGGTCATGGGGTTACCCAGATAACTGAGGCCCACGCGTCAACGAGAGGCAGGTGGGCAGAAGGCCAGAAACAAAAAAGGAACAGCCCGAGAACGGGGAAAGAGAGAAGAGGCGGTCACAGCCCAGGGCCCGGCGAAGTCGAGGTCCTGTGGGGAGAGGGGTCGGTGGCGGTCGTCGCAAAATCTTTGTGATGAGAGACGCTGGGTAGCTTCTGGCTGAATCAGCGCCCCGCCCACAAAGTCCTTAAAGCCCCGCCCCAAGCGCCTCGCGCATCCCGGGCGCTGAGTTCCGTTTCGTCGCGCGGCCCTGTAGTTCCGGGTGCTGCGAGCGGGCGGAAAGTTTTTGTGGACGGACTGTGTCGGTGATGGGCACCGGGTCAGTGGAGGAGGCCGGAGTCCCTAGGCTGCTTTTGATTGCTTGTTAGAGCTGCAGGAGAAGGGGTCCGCGGCGGGGAACAGCGCGGGGCCAACGCCCGGCTTTTCTACTGCCTGGGTGCCAGTTCTGCGCCTCTCTTCGTTGTGCGGCGCTGGAGCTCCGCACAAGCACACCATTTCGGCCCCCTGCCCAGGCCCCCTTCGCCTCCTCTTCTCATAAGAGAGACTTCTAGATCTCAAAATTTTTTGAGTGATTTTTAAGGTAAAAACACAATCAGAAGCAGACGCGATCCAAATGCAGGAGTTCTGTATTTCCAGGTTGGCACTTGAGAGGTGAAGTTGTAACTGAGAAAGGTGGAGGGGACTCAACCGGGCAAGGGATGCCAGGCCAGCAGAGAAACTTAAGAGTAGGTTAGTGGATCCCTAGAAATTCGAGTGGAATCACGCCTTAAGAGCGGTAAGAATCAGTTCTTTATGAATAAACTAATTGCCTCCTTCTGGTAAGAATTAAAAATATGTAGCTGATGGAGATGGCCACATCAAGGGGCTAAGAGCTTTTCTCAAGAGTAGACTGTTCTGGAGAAAAGAAGGCTACCAGTTGTCTTAAGCATTGTTTGTAAACAGTACTTATGACAAGTGTGGGGGTGGGGTGAAAGGTAAGAATCAACCCGAGAGAGAGAACGTGTTTTCACAGAATTGCTGGACTGTGTGGGGAGGGATTTTTTTCCTTTTAATCAGGATTAGGCTGCTTGAGTGAACCATTCTTCAAGAATATTCACTTCCATCTTTTACTTCTGTGCTTACAACCTGAGTTCTGAATGGATTTCCTATGACTCTGCTGTTGTTAAGGAGGTGTGTTTGGGGGTGGACACATGCGCATCAGTCAGAAGAAAGAGCCAGCTCCAGAGGTGCCTTCTAGAAGGCAAGACTGCAGGCTGTGGTCACCCATTACAGCAGATTTACAGCAGATTTCATGAGCTGGATGGAAATGCTTTCTTATATATGATCTAAATCTGTGTCCCCTGATTCTCATTCTCATTCTAAGAGATGAGGTCAGTACTGCTCATCCCCAACTTTCAGTAACTTTCATGAAGGCCTCTATGCTTGAGTGGGAATACCATAGGAGGTGGATAAACTCTGTGTAGGCAGAGGCATAGAAGTTCCTGATACCTCTGCATGAAGGAGGAGAGGAGGAAGTGTGTTTCTGGTGTGCAGAGTTAAAATTTGTAATGTGTTTTGCCAAAAATTAATGTTATAGCTGGTGCTGAGAGGTAGTTCTCTAGTAATTATCAAGTTTTGTCCAGTACATACAATGTGGCAATTGTGGGAAAGTCTTTTGTTCCTTTTTTTTTTTTTTTTTTTTGCCACATTGCCTGTGGAATCTTAATTCCCTGACCAGAGATTGAACCCAGGTCCCCTGCAGTGGAAGCTGGGAATCTTAACCACTGGACCACGAGGGAGGTTCTGATGTGATAGGTTCTTCAGAGACACTGATGGGCAAAAATTCACACTGCCCCTGCTCCTGTTGAGCTTGTGGTCTAATGTAGTGTAGTTGAACCAGGATTGCACAGAACCTCACTTCTTGAATAACACAGCTGAGATCCAAAAAGGGTCTGGAAAGATGAGTAGATGAAATAGTACTCAGTTGATAAACCTCAGTGCATGCATTTGACTCTCAAAGAAACTCTGAGCCTGTTAACTTTGGACACAGTTTTAACAAGCTGGATTACCTGGCTTTCTAGCTCATAGTCGCCAAAAGCCCAAAATTGAAAAGAAGGATGATTACAGAGACAAGTAGAATGCAAATTGATGGTCCAAAAATTAGTTATAAAGAGGAGGCATCAAAACACAACAGCCTGGATGGATCCCTTGAGTAAAAGGCAATGTTTCGGGGTCTGTTCTACATAATACTTGTTCCATGGGACCTTAACTGATGATCAGAGAAGGATTAAATGGGAAATATAGAGTTAGCAACTTAAACTGGATTCTTTGCTGTAGAGTTTCTGTGTCTTATTTATTTTTGGCTGTGCTAGGTCTTTGTTACTGTGGGGGCTTTTTTCTAGTTGCAGCAAGTGGGGGCCCCCTTTGTTGCAGTGCCGGGGCTTCTCATTGCGGTGGCTTCTCTTGTTGCAGAGCAAGACTCTGGGGCACATGGGCTTCAGTAGTTGCGGTTCCTGGCTTTAGGGCACAGGCTCAATAGTTGTAGCACACGAACTTAGTTGCTCCGTGTTGTGTGGGATCTGCCCAGACCAGAGCTTGCACCCATGTCTCTCACTTTGGCAGGTGGATTCTTTACCACTGAGCCACCAGGGAAGCCCTCAGTATCTTTAATAAGCCCTGAACTCATTTGTCTTGGAGCATCCGTCCAGGACAGTGTTTTGCAGCACACACTTGGAAGAATGGTAGTGTAGATTAAAACATCAGGGCAGCAATGCGCTGGGCAGTATTCATGTTTATAGTTGTGATGCTAAATCAGAATGAATTATGTTTAGCACACTATTTAATGAGGCACAGATTATGGATGCACATTTTAATTTTTTCTACCAAAATGGTTACACATTTTGGAATTCTGAGTCTGAAGGAGTAATCTCTTTTAGTCTTTATTGATATTGAATGCATGAGGCGTCACTGTATTTGAAATGTATCTAGGCCATTATGTGGTAAAAAGGCTTTCCCTACTTAACCTGAGCCCCTGATCCCCCTTTATAACATTGTTTTTGTGAGCCCTAATTTTGTGAGCCCTGAATTCCCAACAGCCTTTTTACAAATAGAATTTGAGAATATCACATATTTGCATTTGGACACTGTACTAAAACACGCAGTGTTTTGAAGTAAGTTCCAAAAAAAGAAATTAGTGAACATTAAATTTCTAACTTATTTATGTCCATCTTGAGACTTTTCTAATTGAATATATGCAGTATGATTTTTATGAAGTTGTAATCAGTGTATACATATAGTCCTATGACCTGCTTTTCTCAGTTGCTGATACTTTATATAAATATGTCTGATTTTGACATGTGTCATTTATTTATAACTATATGATATTTCACTGTGTGACTGGACTGTAGTTTTCTTAATAATAGAGTAGCAGCATCAAGAGCAGGTCTATATATCTGTAAACTTTTCTACTTCTGAGTACAGAAATGTTTTCTTCATACTGATTCTCAATTCATAACTTTAAAGAGCTTTTTGTTTTCCCTTTTTCCATTTTGGCTTTCATACAGTTTCCTGAGATAATGCCAGCTGTCTCACATATCCTTTTTTATTATTATTATTTTATTTCTTTATTGTTGGCTGTCCCGGGTCTTTGTTGCAGTACACAGGCTTTCTCTAGTTGCGATGGGCTCAGCAGTTGCAGCTCAGTAGCTGCAGTGCATGGGCTTAGTCGCCCCTGGGCATGTGGCATCTTCCCAGACCAGGGATCAAACCCATGTCCCCCTGCATTGGCAGGAGGATTCTTTAACACTAGAACCACCAGGGAAGCCCCCTGTCATACGTATTCTTTCATTTTGTTCTTTTCTTTCATATTTAAAACACCGTTGCTGGTGTGTCTATAATGAGTACTGCTGAGGCAATTGGTTGCTTCTGCCATGCTTAATGATTTCCTGCTTTGTCTAGTTTGGACTATAACTTTTCTAGCCCTTTCACTGTATATTTTGCATTCAGTTTTTTTAATGAGGACATCAAGCAACGAGATAATTCAGAAAACATTTGCCCAAATACTGCTGTATTGAGTAGGATAGTGATGGTGCCCCCAAAAATGGTTGATTGTCAAAAAACACCACAACTAGAAATGTTCTAGAAACGTCTAGAAATGTCTAGAACGACTAGAAAGGTTCTTTAGTAAATTAAGTGTTGGAGAGGTCATGTAGAAATGTTTGTTATTTTAAGTTGTATGACATTTGAAAATCTTCAACTCAGGGGCTACTTGAATTTAATATTTTGTTTATTTTATTTTTACTAGAGGAAACTTAAGATGTTCCTTGATTTATGGCCATTTAGTGGGTGATTCTGGGAGTGGTCCTCATACAGAGGACCTAGAGCAGGGAAGCTGCTTGCTTCCCTTACTCTGACATCCCTGCAGATTTGCCCTTACCTCAACTTAATGGGGTTTGCCTTCAATTATTTCTAGCAAGTTTGGTTAAAATTATGATGAAAAGTAAAGAATCTGCCTGCAACACAGGAGACCCAGGTTCGATCCCTGTATTGGGAAGATCCCCTGGAGAAGAAAATGGCAACCCACTCCAGATTATTGCCTGGAGAATTCCATGGACAGAGGAGCCTGACAGGTCCACAAAGTTGCAAATAGTCAGACATGACTGAGCGACTAACACACACACACACACGTGATGAAAAAAACACTTTTTTTTCCATGACATGAAAGACCTAATCATGTTTGTTTTCTGAAGCATTTCTCTATAGCTTCTCTATTCGGATTGGGAATACCGGGATCGCTTTCATCATGCCTACAGTGGTGGTAATGGACGTATCTCTTTCCATGACCCGACCTGTGTCTGTCGAGGGGTCTGAGGAATATCAGCGCAAGCACCTGGCAGCCCATGGTTTGACAATGCTGTTTGAGCACATGGCCACAAATTACAAGCTTGAGTTTACAGCTCTGGTGGTTTTTTCATCCCTCTGGGAGTTGATGGTTCCCTTCACAAGAGATTATAACACCCTACAGGTACTAAAAGAAATGAGTTATTATATGTACAGGGCCCAAATTTATAGGAAGGAAAGCAGTGTTATCATACTGCACTGAATATTTATAACTGGAATTGCTTAATGATAAGTCTCTGAGTATACTATTTTGAATATAACTATAAAACAAGGATTATAACCAGTAGGCCCTCAGCCTTTGTTAGAGCTCTGAGTTAGAGCTGTGAGTTGTTGCCATAGTCACCTCTCTTGGTTTTCTGAAATTCTCTGTGGGAGGGGAGCATCTCAGAATGTAGTGCCTTGTTCCCTGAGGTTCAAGATCTTTAGGTTCAACACTACTATTTTCTACTTTTCTATAAACTTGAGATGAAAAATAGCCCTTACAAAAGCCTTCATTCTAGAGTAATTCAGGAGTATATTTCCTCCCCAACAAATAGCCTTTGATTTACAGATGCCAAGAAATCCTCATTTTAAAACTTTGATTGATCGGTGTTATCTTCCAAAGGTTTGTCTGTGATATGCCAAAGAATTTACTTTCTGGCAGCATCTCTAAATTATTAATATTTCCAACAATGCCTCGCACAGTTCCTTGCGGATAGGGAGCAGCAGTCAGTGTTTGTGGAATTAAAATGAACAATTTAATAATTGCTAGGCAGTTTAGAAAATCAGGATCAGTGTAGTTTGCTTTTTAAATATAAGGAATAAAATTTTGTTAAATCACTTATTATCTCACTTTTTTTAAAAGTGACTCTAAGTTTGTTTGTTTTTTTTTCATTGCACCGAATTTCTTATAAGTAAGTAAACTGAGGACCTTGGATGTTTAGTAGTGTGAAATGTCAAGAGTTGCTATATCGATAGTGCAGAGTGATGATTAAGACCAGGAGTCTTAGAGTCTGACTGACTGGGTTCAGATCTAGATTCTGCCACGTGGGCATAAGACCTGGGAAAATTACTACTCATTTTGTACCTTAGTTTCCTTACTTTAAAAATAGGTTAATCATCTACACCTTATAGGATGTTATCATGATTAAATGCATGTAAAATGCCTAAGGTGGTGATAGTATTCAGTAAGTTTTGCATTATTTTTGTTGATGTGCTTAAACATTTTTCATTTTAACTATTCTGTCAAGATCATTTACAAAAATATGAACTTGATGGGCTATTCAGTCTCACCTGATGAGAGAACAAAATAAAGGGAAGCTCTTTTTTACCATCCTTTACAGTTGAGGAAGTCTGTTTTACCAATTTTCTTTAAGAAAGTGTACTTTGGGCTCTCGGAAATGCAATGTCCCCCTGTGTGACATTCATGCTTTGAACAGTTTATGTTTTTTTCTAGTAACAAATGAAAACAATAAAGAATAATGAACAATTTTATCTTTCATTCAATCAGGAAGCACTAAGTAATATGGATGATTATGATAAAACCTGCTTGGAGTCTGCATTAGTTGGTGTTTGCAATATCGTTCAGCAAGAATGGGGTGGTGCAATTCCTTGTCAGGTAAAAGCTTAATTCTTTTCTTTGCCTTAAGTTAAAAGCATTAACCACTGAGGTGCTTCAGTTTTCTTCAGGCTGTAACACAGCATGCATTGTAATTCCCACAAACTATCTTATATGCTATTGGTATCTTTTAAAAGAAGACACCAAATCGACACCAGTATACTCAGAAAGCAGCACAATTATGCGTTAAGGAAAGCATCTTCCTAGTAAATTGACTTATTGAAAGCTGGTATTTGTATAAAATATAGAGGGCTCGCAGTGGAATTTTAGAACACTCTCTGGAAGGGATGATTATAATTCTGAGTGATAGAATTGTAAACATCTGTACAATATAGTCTGTCTGCATTATTCCAGTGTAGCATTTATTCAGCACACTTTTAACCTTCTCAACTATTGACTCGTCTAAAAAGTGAGGTGTATCAATGTTATAAAATCGGTTGCCCTTTCCCGTGAGTCCACATTAGGTCTACGTTAGCATCAAATCAGAGCAGAGTTGTAGCAATTGAACATTTGCCATAAAGAGGTACTTTGAGAAGTGGTGTATTTTAAAGGAGAAAACAGTAAAGTTGCCACAAGGAAAATCATAATAGTCTACAACAGGAGTCAGGAAACTTTCTGTATTTTAGCCTTTGCAGGTCTGTGGCAGCTCCTCAGCTCTGTTGTAGCATAGAAACAGCCATATATATTAAGTAAATAAATGAATGTGTTTCTGTTCCAGTAAACTTTGCTTATAGAAATAGTCAGTGGCCCATAGTATATGATTTTTTCTATAGGGTCAAATACAGAATTCCTCAGTAGTGTCAGCAGCATCAGTGATATTTGTTTTTTAAATAAATATAAGATTGTAGCTGCCTATAGTGTAAAATCTACCCCAATCTACAATTGGAAAGATTAGGGGTTGACCTAAGTAAAGCATGAAGGAATATGAGAAGTGATGGAACCGGTCTGTATCTTGATCGTAAAAGTGGTTACATCGCTGAATGCACTTGTTGGAACTCGTAGAACTATATACAAATAAGGGTGAATTTTACTGCATGTAAATTGTATCTCAGTAAACCCAGCTTTTTTTTTTTTAAGCTTTTTTCTCTTTTCTTGCTGTAAAACCATCCTGTTGATAGAGTATGATGTCATGAGTTGGTGAAGACCCTGACCTACTACAATAAGGTTAAAATCAGAGCACTTTAGTGGACACTTGCTAAAAAAGCCAATAAATACGTTTTATTTCTTTTCAGAAATAAAAATCTTTGGCACCTTACTTCATAATTATTTGGTACATTACAGACTATCTAACTTCCTAACTATAATGAAAAGTAACGTTTTGTTGTTAATACCCTCTGAACTGAAAGCTAGCGGATAACACAGTTTCATTTGCTACTTCTTCAGTGTTTGAAGAAACTCAGAAAGTATGTAAGAGCCAGACCTTATGCACCATGCAGACTTCTGCCTTTTAATGTTTTCTTCTTCCTTTGCAAAAAGGAGGAATCTGAATTTGAGATATACTGTACCCTGAGGGCAAGGAGCTGGGCCTGGATCCACTTAGACTTGCTTGGTGAGTTTTGGGGTGAACCAGGTCCAAACCACAGTGGAAGTTATTAGTGATTGTTTTTTATAATCAGTTACTATCAAATGGATTTGTTTTAATATGGAATATTTTTAGCCAAATTTTTAGAAAGCTGGACTATGTCTTCGTTAGACATAGTCCATTAGAGTAAAGTCTGTTTCATTTGGACATTACAAAAAATATTTCATTATCACACAGCATCTGAAAAAGCTAGTGGCGGAAGTAAATAATTAGGTAGCAGCTGTTGGTACTTGAAAGAGGGATATGCGTTGCCTGCCTTCCCAAGAGATGACATCTCTCCAGGGAACCTCTATTAAGCATTTTTGGGCTTTAGAAGTAAGTGCCAGTCTTGAGGGGCTTCCCAGGTGCCTCAGTGGTAAAGAATCCTGCCAATGCAGAAGACCTGGGTTCGATCCCTGGGTAGGGAAGATCCCCTGGAGGAGGAAATGGCAACTCACTTCAGTATTCTTGCCTGGAGAATCCCATGGACAGGGGAGCTTGGCAGGCTACAGTCCTTGGTGTCGTAAAGAGTCAGACATAAGTGAATGTGCATGCATGCACATGTGAATCTTGGTGCTTCACATGGTACAACCACCTAATACTGCCTTACTGGCCTATTATTGTCAAGTTACTAGACTAGGTTAGAGAACAAAAACAATCCTCCTCTGGATTGCTTGCAAAGTCCACCCTGCACAAGATCACTTGGAAGCAATGAGAAAAATGAAAATGATCTGTAACTAACCTTCATTGTTAGTATGTTTTGAAGTCTTTTAAACATTATAGGTTGATTAAGAATGCATTTCAGGACTTCCCAGGTGGTGCAGTTGGTGAAGAATCCACCTGCCAATGTAGGAGACATAAGAGATGTGGGTTCAATCCCTAGGTTTGAAAGATCCCCTGGAAGAGGGAATGGCAACCCACTCCAGTGTTCTTGCCTGGAAAACTGCATGGACAGAGGAGCCTGGCAGGTTACAGTCCATGGGGTCACAGAGTCTAACACGACTGAGCGCACATACACACTGGTAGTACAGTGGATAAGAATTCCCCTGCCAGTGCAGGGGACACCGGTTCAATCCCTGGTCTGGGAACATCCCACATGCCATTGAGCAAAATGGTAAATAAATACATGTTTAAAGGAGTTGTCATTTTAGTTGACCAGGGGTAGATAAAGTTTGTCATCTTTGAAAATAAAGTGTCATGAATCAGTCTTCAGACTTCTGTGCTGATACCTCCTAAGGACACATGTAAATCCTTATTCCATTTTTGACAGCAGCGCCTTAGGTGCCAACTCCTCGTCTGAGAAGTAGGATTCTAGTTTTAATACAGTTAAGTAAGAATTGGTTATGAGTGGTTTTGTCCTTTTTTTAAGTGTTCACAGGTAGGTGCTTTTCTTTAAAGGTTTAATTAGGTAAAATATAGTAAAATCCATAGATCTTAAGTGTACAGTTTATTGAGTTTTAACAAATGTATACACCTATGTAACTGCTCTTCCAGTCAAGCTATAGAACATTTCCATTACCCTGCAGTTTCCTCATGCCCCTTCCTACCCAGTATCTCCCTACATTCCCTATTTGATTTATCTTAGTTTTGTTTCACCTGTTCTAGAACTTCACATATATATATATGTATAGAATCATAAAATGTGTGTAATCTTTCACTCGACAAAATGTTACTGAGATTTATTCACATCTTTGCTTGTATCCCTGCAAAGGTACATTTTTCAGTGCAAATGTAATTCGGGAGAAATGCAAACATTGCCAAATGAGACTGCCTTAAATAAATATGTTATTTCATGGACAAAGCTGCTCTCACTCTTTGAAAACAGGTGGTTCTGGTGACAGATGGCTGTCTTGGCATCGGTAGAGGGTCTCTGCGGCACTCCTTGGCTACTCACAACCAACGCGGTGAGAGCAACAGGTTTCCACTACCTTTTCCTTTTCCATCTAAGTTGTACATCATGTGCATGGCGAATCTGGAGGAGGTAATGCTTTGTACTAAGTTCTTTTTAGTTTGATTAGATATGTTTTGGGACTCAGTTTAATTTTTAATATATTCCAGTAATATTGCATTATGTATACAGGCATGCCTCAGAGATATTGCAGGATGTTCCAGACCACCACCACAAAGTGGGAATTGCAGTGAAGCGGGAATCACAATAAAGCGATTTGCATTAATTTCTTTCTTTCCAGGTGCATATAAAAGTTTTGTTTATACTTTACTGTAGTCTGTTAAGTGTACAATAGCATTAAGTCTAAAAAAAATCTACATACCTTATTTTTAAAATATTTTATTGCCAAAGAATGGTAACCATCATCTGAGCCTTCAGCGAGTTGTAATCTTTCTGCTTGTGGAGGGTTTGAAATATTGGGAGAATTACCAGAATGTGACACAGAGACAAAGTGAGTAAATGCTGTTGGAAAGATGGGGCCAATAAAATTGCTTGACACTGGTTTGTCACAAACCTTCAATTTGTTTTAAAAAAAAGCAGTATCTGCGAAGCTCAATAAATGAGGTATGCCTGTACTATCACACCGACCTGCATTGTTTCAGCTGAGACTGATTACTAATTATATTTGAAAAGACTTTCTGTCTCAAATGCTCTTTGAAAGCACAGTGTTATCTCAAGAGACATAGCAGGAGTTGTTATCCATCCTACTTCCCACAAAGATCCTTCACATGCTGAAGAGTCAAAATGTTCTTTTTGGTGGTCAGTGTTTTCCTCAGTTAGGAATTCTTAACATCCATTAAGCTAGGAATGTTGACAGAAGTATATGCTTTTTTTTTTTTGTAAAGTAACATTACTCTGATGAATGTTTTATTAAACTCCACTTCCTGATTTTCCATTTAGTTTGGAAAGTTATTTAATTTTTCTTCATCTCAGTTTTTCTATCTGTAAAATATAGATAATGATGGTTTTTACCAAAAGATGTTAGAAACATTTGGAATGGAAGATGGTCTGTGAATACTAGCTGCAGTCACCTCTGAATCATTGCAAAGCTACTTGAAATGAAATAGCTCTACTGGTATAATTTTCTATAACATTCCTCTTTGGCAACTTTGAGTCAAAATTGTTTTCCTTCTCACATTGATTAAAGAAAAAAAATCATCTCCCTTATGTGACCTTGGTGTGTTGATAATAATGTCTCATTTTATGCCACTTTAGTCTGAGTGAACTCCGGGAGTTTGTGATGGACAGGGAGGGCTGGCGTGCTGCAATTCATGGGGTCGCAAAGAGTCGGACACGACTGAGCGACTGAACTGAAAAGGGTCGTTTTGCTTTCTAGCTTCAGAGCACTGATTCCTTGGATTGCCTTGAACGTCTTATAGATTTAAACAATGGTGAAGGGCAGATTTTTACTATTGATGGTCCCCTGTGCTTGAAAAATGTACAGTCTATGTTTGGGTGAGTATACACATTGAACTTTATTGCCTTCTTACAATCTATTATTATAATTTGATAGCAAACAATAATATCTAGTTTACTATTTCTAATTGTGTCATTTCATTTTCCCCAAGTTGCACATTTTTCAGATATTATGACTGATAGTAGTGACTTTTAAAAGTTTACTCCCTTTTAAATTAAGCATATCTAAATCTATAATGCCTGTAGTTACCAACTTCCTTACATTGACAAAGATGAACTTGCTTTTGGGCTTTTCAGAATTGAAATTTCCTCACCAAAAATATCAGATTTTGTTGTTTCACAAATGGTCAGATAGATCATAGCTTTGGAATAAACTTGAAGGGAAAACAAACTTGACATCTTAAAAAAAATTTCCTTGGAAAAAAGTACATGTGTCATACTACTGTTCCTATAACAAATAACCATCATATTCTAGAAAGCTGATAGATCTGGCATATACACCCTTCCATGCTGTCCTCAAGTGTGGCCACCTCACCGCTGACGTGCAAGTCTTCCCCAGGCCAGAACCTTTTGTAATAGATGAGGAAATTGATCCTATCCCTAAAGTCATTAATACAGGTAACTTTTTTTTTTTAAACTTCCTCCTTAGTACTTCTGTTATCCTTACTTTCTTCTAACTTCTGATTTTCTTCTCCTCTCTCCAGGAGGGCTGAAGAGAAATACATACTCAGTATACTTTGGATGGGAGGGTGCATTGCCTAAGGGTTGGCAGATGAGTGGTCTTCCATGGTGACGTCATGAATTAATCTCCAATCCTAGAGGGTTATAAACACAAATTACTAGAGATTGAAAACCAGAGCCAAATTCACTAGCATTGAAATCCTTGAGGTAGTCCTTTAATAGAGATAGTAAGACTGACTTGACACACACGGAGAGAAGCATGGAAAGCTTTGTAGAAGCTTGAAATTGAAGTCGCTCAGTCGTGTCTGACTCTTTGCAACCCCATGGACTATAGCCTACCAGGCTCCTCCGTCGATGGGATTCTCCAGGCAAGAATACTGGAGTGGGTTGCCATTTCCTTCTCCAGGGGATTTTCCCGACCCAGGGATCGAACCTGGGAGGCAGACACTTTAACCTCTGAGCCACCAGAGGCTGACTAGCATCATTATTAAGGTCATGTATGAAGAGCTAGCTTCTAGACTTGTCTGTGTGAGTCTTCCTCTGTGACCCTGGACAAGTCACTTCCTCTAGTTCTTATTGGCTAGGTGAGTGGAATCTCTCAGGTCTCAGCTCTGATATACCGTACCGCTCTAATCCTGCTGCTTATGACTAAAAGAAAGCAAAGTATATGACTTCTACCTGGCTCGTGTTGCCAGTGCTATACTTAGGTTAGATTGGCAAAGCCAAGAATCTAAAGTAACTAGGGTAGTAGAGAAGAGAATTGTCTGATATTGGCAGATGGACTCCTTGAGTGGTGGGTACATGTTGAACCATCAACTATTTTAGTCACCAGATCGCCCTCTGTGCCTGGCATACTGTCTCATGCTCAGTAGACATTCACTAGGTAGCTGTTCAGTCACCAAATGATTAAAATTAAATACAACTGGAGATTCATTGCATTCTTAAATGTATAGATTTTAAGGAGTTTTTGAAGGAAAAGCTGTGCACAAGCTCTTTTCTTTTCTGGGCCTTTATTTTCTGTTCCCAGCTCTCTGAAAGTAGGGCATCCGTCTCTTTCATTGCAACTAGACTGCAATGTGCCAAATGTTTTGTTGCCTTCAAACCCGTTAGACTCCCATCTTTTTTTGGATGAGTAACTTTCAATAGATCTTTTCTTTCAAGAAGCACTTTACTTTCTATGTATCAGATTTCATAAGCAGTGTTTACATGGGGAAATCAAATACGATGACTGAGAATGTTACTGGAAATTTCTCTGAGTGGCTCTAATACTTTGCATTTTAAGTCACTAAGATAATAAGGATAATTGTCTTTTATTTAATGGACTAAGTTATATAAACTTTTAGTCCAGGATTTTTGTTAAAGCTTATATTTAAACCACTTTAAAACATAGGCCTTTTTCTACTCAAATGAAAAAATATATATAACTGCTTATGCTAATTCATTTGTTAATCAGCTAAAGAAAGTAATGACACCAAAAGTCCAGAGAATCAGATTTCCTGATTATTCAATATAAGAAGTACGGTATACTCACCATGATCCTGACTTTTTTAAAAAATTGTTTTGAGAATGAGTGAAATATGAAGGCTTCTTCCAATTAAAAATAATGGGTGACTTTGTTTTTCTCTTTACAGTTTTTAGTGTTTTCTAAGTTTTTATACTAATATCTATATAATCAGAAAGAAACTTTTAGAATGTACTTTGGGTTTCAACTATTTTTTTTTTTTACTAATTTTAAATTTTCAAAAAATACTTTTGATCTTTAATACAGTTTCTATAAAGCAAGGAAATCATTGTCATATATAGACTGCAATCCTGGTTTTGTAGAACATGTATTTCTTTCTCTCAGGGAAAGCATTTTTAATGCAATAGCCTTGCTCTCCAAATACAGGCTGCTTTCAGTTGTCGTGGAAATATTTGTGTATATCGCCCCCTGGTGACCAGAACATCCTTTACAAAGACAGCCATTAAGCTTTTGCCTTGGCTGAGGACCTAGCCTCATAAAAAGTTTAGCTGATTTGTCATAAAACTTAAGTCCATTAAATAGACAGATATCCTTATTTTCTTAGTTACTTGAAATGCAAAGTGCTAGAGTCATTCAGAAAAACTTCTAATAACCTTCCTAGTCATTATATTTGAATTCCCCAACTAAACACACAGTGTTTATGAAATCCAGTACATAGAAAATAATGTACCTTCCCATAAGATGAATTAATTTTTATTGGAGTATAATTGCTTTACAATGTTGTGTTAGTTTCTGCTGTTCAGCAAAGTGAATCAGATATACACACACACACACACATATATATATATAATATATATAAACACTCCTCTATTTTAGATTTCCTTTCCATTTAGGTCACCACAGAGCATTGAGTAGAGTTCCCTGTGCTGTACAGTAGCTTCTCATTAGTTACCTATTTTGTGTACAGTCTCAATGTGTGTATATATCAATCCCAGTCTCCCAGTTCATCCCACCACCAATTCCCCCTTTGGTAACCATAAGTTTGTTTTGTACATCTGTGATTCTATTTCTGCTTGCAAGTAAGTTCATCTATGACATTTTTCTAGATTCCACATATGAGCAACATTATATTTGTCTTTCTCTTTCTGACTTACTTCACTCTGTGCAACAATCTCTAGGTCCATCCATATTGCTATGGATGGCATTATTCCATTCCTTTTTATGGCTGAGTGATATTCCATTGCATTTATGTACCACATCTTCTTTATCCATTCCTCTGTCAATGGACATTTCCATGTCCTGGCTAAGTAGTGCTGCAGTAAACATCAGGGTGCATGCAGCCTTTCAAATTGTGGTTTCCTCCGGATATATGCCCAGGATTGGGGTTGCTGGGTCATGTGGTAGCTCTATTTTCAGGTTTTAAGGAACTTCCGTACTGTTGTCCATAGAGAACAGTATTGGCTGTACCAATTTACGTTCCCACCAACAATGTAGGAGGGTTTCCTTCTTTTTTTTTTCCCACATTTGATAAGGAGGTTACTTGATATCGTGTAGGCAAAAATAAGTTATTTATCTGCAAATCCCACATGGAATCAATGCTTAAGGAAGTGCTCAAACATAGATAGTACTAACAGAATAAATACAACTAGCTTTTGTGTCCAGGACTGCCATTAAAGTTTTATTTTTAACTGAACATATCAGAATTTCATTGTACCTTGATCAGAACTCACCTTTGGTTGTAGTTAATGAAGTTTCCACTCCTTTTCAGTGGGTAAATCTCAAATTCAGTTCAGGATTTAGATGCTCCACTGCTGGTGGCAGAAACTTTGAAAAGTCTTCACAGCTCAGCCAACTCCACACACCACAGCTCTGGGCTCCAGAGAAGCAAGGGTTTCCTTCTTTCCACATCATCTCCAACAGTTATTGTTTGTCATGAATTAATTCTATGTTGATTCCTTCTTTTCAGATTTGGAAATAGTGGGATTTATTGATATAGCAGATATTTCAAGTCCCCCAGTTCTGTCCAGACATCTGGTCCTACCTATAGCACTTAACAAAGGTGAGTTCTCTTCTTATTCCAGTGATACATATGAAGTATCTTATTATCTAAAGTTATTCTTAAATGTTGGGTAGTAGAATAGCCCATTTTGAAGTTTTGGGGAAAGGAGTATTTACTGGGTTGGATTTTTTTTAAAATGGAGTGTTGCCTAATATATTAAAAACTAATTCTGCTGCTTTATAACTGTGGAAAGCATGTGACACGATTTACTGTGTGCTGCTTTGTTAATTTACAGTGGAAGTCCTCTTTAGAGATGAGAATGCTTGCTTAGTTCCTCATCTAGGGCTCTGTCTTTCCCTGTGGGATCATGCTGGGGAAACCAAAGTAGTTCTTAGAAAGTTGCCTGATGAACGTGGAATGTAGCTTTATAACAGGAGAAACTGCACCTGTTCTCTACTGGTGCTTAGCACATAGCACATACTCAGTAAATACTGTTGAATGAATGAATGAATCCAGGCCCTTGTGAGGCCACATTATCTCAGAATATACTTCTCCAGCAACTATAGTTACAGCTCCTGAATTCAGCATCTCTCTGGAGAATGTTAGTCTCTAGCACTTTAAACTTCTCTTTTCTCTGTTTTAGGCTGACCATCTCCTTTATGTTCACCAACTTTCTCCAAGAAATGTATACAGTCAATCAGGTTTCCCCCTACTGAGTTATGATCACGTTTCATTTACTCACGGTTATTTCATTTGGAGTTTTGGGTATTCCATAATCATCCATCACATAGACCAAATCTTTGATATGTTCTCACAGATGACTGTTTGTGATCATTGTGTTTACACTTTACCTTATTGTTCTTGATATTGATAACAACCAGGTTTCCCTTATTTTTAAGGTCCTGGGGGGATTCTGCACACCCATATAAATTGCCAAGAAAGAAAGTGGGCAAAATAAAGAGTTCATGTAGGAGAACAGTGGAAAGGAAAGTATGGGAAGGCAAAATGGAGCCGTGTTGTAAGGGCTATTGAATATCAAGCCAGGCAGAGTCTTCCTATTGAATTAGAAAGTCTTTGAATCAGCTTGAGTAAACGGATAGTTCCAGAAGGAGGTTACCTGAAGGAAGATGCATTCATCTGTTGGAGAGAACCTGGAGTTGGAGAAGCGAGTTAAGAGGCTTGTGGAGAAGTCACTGTTCTTTGGGGTATCCCATCCACTTGCTGCCTAAGGGCTGTCAGTTGAGAACACTCTTGACATCTTTGAACCTCTGTTTCTGTTTCAGTGGTGCCTAAAATTCCGAGAGAGCATCTAGCTTAGTGTTCTAGTAAAAACTAAGGAAAGCTGATTTTTTATGTAACAGTTTTGCTGAAATATAAATCATATACCAAATACTTCACTCATTTAAAGTGTACAATTCAGTAGTCGTATTTAGTGTATTTACAGTTATGCAACCATAACCATAGTTTTTGAATCAGAATTTTAGAATTTTCACGGCCTCAAAAAGAAACCTTTTAGCTGTCAATCCCTAACCTTCCATCTCTCTTAGCTTCAGGTAACCACTGATATCCTTTCTATCTGTATAGATTTGCTTATTCTAGATGTTTCCTATAAATGGAATTCCTATAATATGTAGAAACTGATTTTTAAATGGACATAGGAAAGCCAGAATATGAGTTTTTCTTCCTCGTTATAATATTCCTTTATAATTCCATGTACTCTCCTTCCAAGGTTAGAAGCAACCAAGAGTGCAATTGGAGCTTGGGGCTTTTCTAGCTAATATCAGTCTGATTGGTTTTCTCTCTTTTCACAGAAGGTGATGAGGTGGGTACTGGTATAACTGATGACAATGAAGATGAAAATTCAGCCAATCAGATTGCAGGCAAGATACCCAACTTCTGTGTCCTGCTTCATGGCAGCCTAAAAGTGGAAGGAATGGTGGCGATAGTTCAGCTAGGGTAAGAAACTTTTTTACCATTTGTTGAGTGAAAGGGAGAATCAATTTACAAAGTGAAGTATTTCCCAGATTTTTCTGAAAGAATAGAAAGAATCTCATCAGTCTTTTTCTCTTCCTGCCATATCTTCCCCACCTACTGTCACCGTGTCTACTTCTCTTTAAAGCATCCACTAGAGTAAGTACAGAGTGAGTCTTTTCATTATACTGCCTTTATATTTTTTAGATGATGAGCATTTTTTATTTCTTTTTTTAAATTTATTTATTTTTAATTGGAGGATAATTCATCACCATGAATCACTCATAGGTGTATACATATGTTGCCTCCTTAATAAAGTATTTTTTACATTGTTTTTTTTTTTTCCTTTTTATTTTGTATTGGAGTAAGCTGATTAACAGTGTTGTGATAGTTTCAGGTGAACAACAGAGGAACGCAACCACACATTACATGTATCCACTCTCCCCTGAGCTCCGCTGCCGCCCAGGCTGCCATGTAGCGTTGAGCAGTAGATCTTTATATTGCCTTTATATTATATCTCTTCTCAGTTTTCCTCTTTTCTGTCCTATCTAGGAAACCCGGAGTCAGTTAAAGCAATGCTGCCAACTTGTTATAGGATCTTAGACAGACTTCTCAGCTATAAAATGAAAAAAAGATGCTGATAATATTGAACATTTAACCATGTGCCAGATACTGCTCTAGGCACTTTACATATGTTAACTCATTTAATCCCTCATAACACTATCCAAGAGGTATCAGTATTACCCCCTGTTGCCTTAGACAAGGAAACTGAGACTTAGAGAGCAAAGTCATGGTACTTGCTCAAGATATTGAATGAAAGAGTCAGGATTTTTATCCATGCGTGTGACTCTGTAGCCCATGCTCATAACCACTGTGCTATATTCCTTCTCTATAAGGAATGCCCTTCTAGCTTTGACTTTGGATATAGTCTCAAAATCTGCAGAACTGCCTGCTTCCTTTTCGAAAATACCTGTTTGTTAGAGAAGAAGAGGTGACTGGTCATCCTCTGGCCATCAACTGGGATTGATTGGTAGAGAAGATCAAGAGTTGTTAAGGATACCTAGAGGAAGCATGGCTCCATTTCTGCTGGAGTTAAAATTAGCTAATCCAAAAAGACAAATGCAATTCTTATTAGATATTGGTGTGCTAGATTCTTGGTACTCAAGTTACTTGTACTAATTCTGAATACAAGAATCACCTGAGGCCCTTTGAGAAGTGTGAACAGAGCTGGGTGATGACTTTGCGCACTGTGTTAGAAGGGCTTCTCTGTGTGGTATTTCTGTGAATGATTTGGAGGTGGCTGAAGAGACCTATAGGTCACAGCTCTTACTCCTCACCACACCTGCAGCTATCTGCTGCCCTTGTGATTCTCTTTTTCTCTTATAAGACTGTTTTTTATTTCTGTATCTACATAACTAGTAATACATATCTCCAAAGAATGCTAATATTAGGGGGCAATAGTATGCATTTGTAGGTTTAGGATTTGGCTTTAATTTCAAAGCTGAAAGCCATATCTCTCGAGAGAAAAACACAGGGTAGAGTTATTTAGCTTGACAGTCCCAGGCGTAAAGCTGTTCTCACCGTCCGTCTTCTCTCCATCTAGTCCTGAATGGCATGGGATGCTCTACTCTCAAGCTGACAGCAAGAAGAAATCAAACCTCATGATGTCTCTCTTTGAGCCTGGCCCAGAACCTCTCCCATGGCTAGGGAAAATGGTGCAGTTGGGTCCAATTTCAGGTATACCCCAGATCAGACTTTATTTATCCTGACTTTGTTTTCTCTCTACTGTTCTGAATGGCTCTCTCTGTGAGTCAGAGAGCGCGTGATTTCCCTTATGAGTGCCCTGTGGTTTCTGATGCTGGATATGTAGGTGGACAGCCCCAAGAGAATTTAACCTTTGGACTTTTAACATTACAGCTCAGGGGAAACAAACTTTCTTTAGTGTACTATTTTTAACCCAGCTACCCCTAGACATTCTTAGTTAATTTAATCCCATTCCTTCTTGAGACTGTTTTCCCTTAGTTTTCCTCACATTGCATTCACCTGGCGCTTATCTTTTTCCTTGGCAACTTTTTTCACTTGTAATCCTGTCTTTTCTTCCCCTTGCCTCATGATTTCCCAGGGTATTGTTCTTTGCCTTCTACTCTTGGGTTATTACTCTCTCTTGTTTATTTCATCAGCTGTTTTGGCTTCAGACTCTCAACATGCCTCTAACTCTCATCCTGCTTGATCTCTCCCTAAATCTTGCACCTGTATTTCCCGGTTGCCACTTGGACCTCTCCACCTGGATATTCTGTCACAGTCCTCAGATCAGCGTGTTTGTGGCAGAAACCATCATCTCTCCCTCTCTCCCATAAGCCATTTCTTCAGATTTTTCTACTCCTTCTGATTGAGGCCTTTGTACTCCTAGGTACTCAGGCTCCAACTGTAGTGTCTCCCTGAGCTCATTTGGGCCCATTTCAATTTTAGGAACATCTGCCAAGCAGCCTATTCTGTGCCAGGTCTGCAGGCTAAAAGAGTCAGCAGAAGTTACTCAAAGACTAGTGGAAAGTGGAATAATAAACCTAAACTGGCATGAGATCACAGTTGGCCTGAAGTAGGGGATGGTCAGCTCTTCCTTGAGGACTTGGGCATATCTCCAGAGAGGAGAGAGACCATTACTGAGTTTGAAGAAAAAGAGAAATTTGTTCTAAATAGAGCACCTCTAAAAAAGAAAGAAGCTAGACCACAAAGTGGGAGGGTGAGGGTGGGAAGGCCAGATGGTAGGTTAGAGTTTGGCAGTGGGACAGCAGGGCAGGCCTCATCTGAGACTTTATTCTACAGATACAGGGGAGCCGCTGAAGGAGAGTAATATGATCAGATCCTTCTGGCTATGATGAGAACAGTGGAGATACCAGTTAGGTGATTATGTATTCTAAGTACTGGTAACTTCTGCAGTTGTGCAGTGTGGCTGATATCCAAGTGAGAGATAATAAATTTTGCATTTAGAAAGAAAACTCTGTGGAGTATGGATTTGAAAAGGTATGGGCATCTTGCTGTTAGAAGTCCCCGGTGACAGTCCTGGAGATGTCAAGATGAGACGCAGAACAAGGCCATTGGCTGGGAACAGAGAGGATGTGATCCATGCAAAGGTATTTTGAAGGTGGAAAGAGCAGTTTTTAGATAAAAGAATAAAGGAAACAGAAGAGTTGAGAATGATCCCAGGTTTCTGACGGGCTGCAGGGTCAAAGGTGGTACTAATAATTGAAACAGAATAGTAGATTTGGGAAGAACTTCTCTTGTGCACGCTTATGCCTGTGAGATTTAGGTGAAGGTACCTATAGACAATTCCTGTAAGAATCTGGAGTTCAGGAGAGAGGACAGAGTTGAAAGTACAATTTTTAGTTACAAACATTGCCGGGGTCCAGCCCTGGTGGATCCAGGGAAATTCGAAGGGGAGACGGCTTCAGCGAACTGGATACAATAGCTTTAATTAAATATTAATTAGAAATATAAAGAGTAATAGAATGGGGATAGCTCAGTAGGAAAATTCAGTGGAGAAAAGAGGCTGAATAACTTGGTTTACATGGAAAGCTAATAGAATTCCAGGGCAAGGAATTTATGTCACCTACGTAGGCCGCAGGCATCCTCCCGTTCTCCCGAAGGAGAGGAGACACTAAGGCCTCCCCGGTCAGATCTTAGAAGCCCAGGCATGATTAGTAGGCTTGACGAGCCTCCACGTTCCAGATGGGGATTCAGCCAGAAGGTGAGAGAAAGAACGACATGAGGAGACCAGTCTTTCAAGGAACTGATCCCATTTTTTATTTTTCCAGGGTCTGTTTTTATACACTGAGATGTTATACAAAAGTCATGCGGGGTCAGCAGTCCTGACTTTTATTGAAGTCAGGTGCTTCATACAAATGTATACAGAGGTCTTAGGGGCGTTACATCATCTTCTGACCAGGGGGCCTGCTGACAATTTATGACCCTCTCCTTGTGACAGTGGTCAGTCAACCAGAACACTTATTTCTCCAGAGGTGATTATTCTTAAAACAGACGCTACCTTCCAAAGGTACCAGATAAAGTTACATTCCTATAGGGTGAGGGTGTAGTGGGTTTTAATTAAGGAAAGAATTTACTTAGCCTAAGGTCTAACGTGATTAATATCAAAGGTTAATACTTATTTCTTCTATATATTCATTAATGTGTATAAGGGCAGGGGATGTGGAGACTTAGCAGCAAACATTGGCTCAACAAATGAAAAACCCTTCACCAATACAATTTCTAATCAGCCCACTATACTATACTAATAGTTTTCTAACTTCTCTAAAGAACCTGTTTTTAGAAGGTTTAAAGCATCTCGTGCTTCTCACGGTTGGGAGGCTGTGAACAATCACATGTGGCCGGACAAGCCTGTCAGGCAGGCTAGAGAACCTTCAGAGGAGTTTGTAAGTTGGAATACTCCTATCACGCCCAGGAATTATTATTAACTGGAGCTCTAAGTTAACTCCTTCTCCGAAAGAGGTGGTGGGGGACAGCCCCCCGTAAAGTCAGAGGTGTAGGTGAGAGCACAAAGTAGTAAAGTAGGCAGACTCTGGTTTTGGGGGTAGATGCTCAAGAATTTCCAGGGGGACTCCTGAGGCTCGATCCCGCCTTTGCGTATGTTGAGCTTCCTTCCTCACGACCTTTGCCACGGGCGGAGTTCCTCACTCTGGCTCCCAGCAAAACATATTGGTGATCTTTAAAATGGAGAGATGAGGGAGATTGCTAGGGCAATAGTTTACAAATTTGAGTTTTGGTATACAAAAGTAAACCTGGAGAACTTGTTTTAAAATTCTGTTTCCTGGTCCCCACTTACAGAGATTCTGATTCAGTAGGTCTGGATTCAAAATCAAGAATTTGCAGTTTTAATATTACCTAATTGATTACAATCTAGGTCAATAACCACACTTTAAGAAGCCCTAGCCTCAGGAAAGTATATACCTCAGGGGAAAAGGACCAGACCCCTAGAAAGGACCGACTACTAGAGGCAGTGGAAATGGCACCAGTAAAGGAAAATGAGAAGGAAGAGGCAGAGAAGAGAAAAAGTACAAGAAAAAGGAAGTCACAGA
This sequence comes from Bos taurus, assembly GCF_002263795.3. Taxonomy (NCBI): domain Eukaryota; kingdom Metazoa; phylum Chordata; class Mammalia; order Artiodactyla; family Bovidae; genus Bos; species Bos taurus. The sequence continues at coordinate 12,478,490 of NC_037337.1, read as the reverse complement.
AGCCAAGAGAATAAAGAGATTCAAGAAGGAAGTAGAGTGTCTCATGAGCACATGTAAGTCAGGCCTGCAGTGTCTTACACACATGTGCATGCATGTCCATTCAGGTTCAAAGGATACCTTTTGCCATCGAAGCCTAGAGATTTTGATGGAATATCGGCCCTAGAAGCTAGGCCAAGGGTCAGCAAACTTTTCCAGCAAAGGGCCATATATAATAAATATCTTACATTTTATAGGTAATTATGGTTTTTGTCCGGGGAAGGCGATGGCACCCCACTCCAGTACTCCTGCCTGGCAAATCCCATGGACGGAGGAGCCTGGTAGGCTGCAGTCCATGGGGTCGCTAAGAGTTGGACACGACTGAGCGACTTCCCTTTCACTTTTCACTTTCATGCATTAGAGAAGGAAATGGCAACCCACTCCAGTGTTCTTGCCTGGAGAATCCCAGGGACGGGGGAGCCTGGTGGGCTGCCATCTATGGGGTCACACAGTCGGACACAACTGAAGTGACTTAGCAGCAGCAGCAGCAGCATGGTTTTTGTCACAGCTACTAAACTCTGACATCATAGCACAATACATAAACCATTTAAAATATAAAAAACCATTCTTAACTCAGAAACACACAGCCAACCATAGTGTGCCAACTCTTGAGCTAGATTCCAGGGGCTGGGATTTTAAAGGTCACACAGGAACAGGAGACAAGACTGAACTGAAATCTCCCGAGTAAAGCATGGAGTGTGGAAGTTCTACCCTCTCAGTGAGAGGACGACAAAAAAAATTCTATTCATTGTTTCTACCTACTTTTTACATATAAAGAAACCTAAACGTCTCCTGTGAGACGTGGAAGCCCAAGTCCTGCACCATGTGGCTCAACCCTGCCCGTTCCCTAACCAACAGTGTAAACCCTGGAGCTGAAGCAGCGAAACCCGTGGTGCGTCCTCCAGAAGCTAATGTAATGGCTCTGTGGAAACTCCTCTACAACCCAGGGGGAAAGTGAAAGTGAAAGTCACTCAATTGTGTCCAACTCTTTGTGACCCCATGAACTATACAGTCCATGGAATTCTCCAGGCCAGGATACTGAAGTGGGTAGCCTTTCTCTTCTCCAGGGGATCTTCCCACCCCAGGGATCAAACCCAGGTCTCCTGCATTGCAGGTGGATTCTTTACCAGCTGAGCCACAAGGGAAGCCCTACTGCAGAAAAAACAGTCCTCCCTGGAGATGTGTTTGATTTGAAAAAAAAAAGTTGTAAAATCATATGAAGGTCTTTGATTTGAAGGAAGAACGATAGGAGGATTAGCGCCTTGAGGAGTTAATCTAAAAGATGTAGAATGAGTATTTTAAATGATTAAATAGTTTTAGGGAAGAATAGAAACCAAGAAGAAAGAAGAGGACACTGTGAATCAAGAGTCATTTGATCTTGACAGATAAGAGATTCTTGGTGGCTTTGTAAGAATCAGTTTTGGCAAATGATTAGCCAGGAGACAGGCTGAGGAATGAATTAGGAGTTTGACCACAAGAGGACAGAAAGAGGACAGTAATTGGAAGAGAACCTGGGTGTGTGTGTGTGTGTGTGTGTAAAGGGATTCCTCACCCCCTTTATTCACTCTGCAGCATTCCTACATTCATTCTGACCTTTGATTCTCAGGGCTTTTGCATTGTACTGGGATTCTTTACCTTTCACTTAGATCAGTTCAGTTCAGTTCAGTTGCTCAGTCATGTCCAACTCTTTGCGACCCCAAGCCTGGCAGCACACCAGGCTTCCCTGTCCATCACCAACTCCCGGAGTTCACCCAAACCCATGTCCATTGAGTCAGTGATGCCATCCAACCATCTCATCCTCTGTCGTCCCCTTCTCCTCCCACCTGCAATCTTTCCCAGCATCAGGGTCTTTTCCAATAAGTCAGTTCTTCACATCAGGTGGCCAAAATACTGGAGCTTTAGCTTCAGCATCAGTCCTTCCAATGAATATTCAGGACTGATTTTCTTTAGGATGGACTGGTTGGATCTCCTTGCAGTCCAAGGGACTCTCAAGAGTCTTCTCCAACACCACAGTTCAAAGGCATCAATTCTTCTGCACTCAGCTTTCTTTATAGTCCAACTCTCACATCCGTACATGAACAACTATAGCTTTGACTAGATGGACCTTTGTTGGCAAAGTAATGTCTCTGCTTTTTAATATGCTGTCCTTATGTTGGTCATAGCTTTTCTTCCAAGGAGCAAGCGTCTTTTAATTTCATGGCTGCAAGTCACCATCTGCAGTGATTTTGGAGCCCAAAAAAGTAACATCTGTCACTGTTTCCATTGTTTCCCCATCTGTTTGCCACGAAGTGATGGGACTGAATGCCATGATCTTCGTTTTTTGAATGTTGAGTTTTAAGCCAACTTTTTCTCTCTTCTCTTTCACATTCATCAAGAGGCTCTGTAGTTCCTCTTCGCTTTCTTGGATAAGGGTGGTATCATCTGCATATCTGAGGTTATTGATATTTCTCCCAGTGATCTTGATTCCAGCTTGTGCTTCATCCAGCCTGGCATCTCACATGATGTACTCTGCATATAAGTTAAATAAGCAGGGTGACAATATACAGCCTTGACATACTCCTTTCGGAATTTGGAACCAGTTTGTTGTTCTACCTCTGGTTCTAACTGTTGCTTCTTGACCTGCATACAGATTTCTCAGAAAGCAGATCACTTAGATCAGAGGTCAGCTAACAATGGCCTGCAGGCAAATTAACCCACTGCTTGTTTTGTAAATATAGTTTTATTGTTAAGTTTTATTACAGAATCTCTCCCATTCGTTTACATACCTATGGCTGTCCTGCTTCAGTGGCAAAATTGAGCAGTTACAACAGAGACCATATAATCCCCAAAGCCTAAAATACTTACATCTGATACTTAACCTAAACTATTGTGATCGTTTTTACCACAGCGCCTGTCCATAATCTAAGGTAGTAGTGTTCATATTCCTTTCTGATCCGGCTGCCAGCCTAGCAATGCGTGGCTCATTGTGCATATTCTTAAATCAGATGGAACTGCTTTTTTCTCAGCCCTATATTCATGGTTTGTTTTTTTTTTCTCTCCCTCTGTTCTTTTCAATGAGGGTAGTAAGAACTAACATCTATTGAATTTAACTTTGTGCCAGGCACTGTGCTAGACAAAATGAAATGGGTCATCTCATTTAACTCTCACAACAGTCCTAGGAGATTGGGATTGTCATGGTAACAAGTAGTAAAAGTGAAAGTGAAGTTGCTCAGTCGTGTCTGACTCTTTGCGACCCTGGACTGTAGCCTACCAGGCTCTTCCCTCCATGGGATTTTCCAGGCAAGAGTACTGGAGTGGGTTGCCATTTCTTTCTCCAGGGGATCTTCCCAACCCAGGGATTGAACCCAGGTCTCCCGCATTGCAGGCATACGCTTTAACCTCTGAGCCACCAGTAACAATAAAACCTGTCTTAGCTAGTTGGTGAGAGAAGTTTCTAAGGAAATGAGTACCTGACACACAGTAGGCGCATTTGAATGGTAGAGCTTGCTATTTTAATTATGATTTTTTAATTAAAGGGAAGCTTGCAAAATACTACTATTTATACCTACCCCCTTCTACTCCTAATTCTGTTCTTACAGATAACCATTCTCAAATTTTAATTTTTTCTTCTGATATTTTACTTACATTTCTAAATAATTTACATATATAGCTATTTCTTGACTGTTATTTTAATGCCATTTTTTTACTTTTCAAGGAAAACTGCTTAGCTCTTCTCTTACTACTGCCATCCTTGCCCACCTGTTCACCCAAGAAGCACATTTTTCCCTTGCTCAACCGTTGCAGTGTGGTTATGGTGTTCTTGACCGTTCAGCCAGTTTTTGGTCCTTGCTGAGCAAAGTCAGTGCTACTCGCTGCTAAGCCACGTGCTGCACAGTGCGATGTTTCCTTTGTTTTGCAACTCTTTGTGTCCTACCCCAGATACTACTGTTGTTTTTAATTAGATATTTCTTTTTTCTAGCAGGTAAGCTAAATGTATTCTGACTGACTGTAATTAACAGGAGAGCTCTGTAGGGAAGACACCGACATTCCTCTTAGAATCCAGGAAAGAGCCTGGCAGCCAGGCTGGGGGGAAGCCAGCAACAGATGAGTGCAGCCATCACTCTGGGCCCTCATGGCCTTCCCCTGCCTTTTCTTCCCCCTTGTTTTTCTTTGCTCTTTTCCACGTACCTATCACCAATTCCTGCCTAAGCAAAAGACATCCTTTACGTATTTTGTTGTCACTTTCTTTTTTTCCTGAGAGTCATCTTCCTTCCTTTTGTTTCATGAATGGACTGGTTATTCTCTAGGCACATTGCATAGCTGTCATCCCACGTCTTCCCTTCACATCTCTCCCGTGACTCTCCTGGTTGATGAATCCTCCTGAGAAAAGGGCACATGGGAAGTAAGCATTTGAAGTCTCATATTTGTGGAAATGTCCGTATTTCATCCCTTACACTCTACGGATGGTATGGTTGAATATTGAGTTCTAGGTCAGGAATCATTTTCCCTTAGAGTATTGAAGCATCATTCTGTTGTCTCTTCTGGCTTCCAGTGTTGCTCCTGAGAGTCTAGTGCCATGCTGACCGTCCGAGCTTTGACCCTGGTCTCTGTTTCTCTGTGCACCTTGAGGCTCTTCTAGTGTCCCTAGCGTTCTAGATGTTCCGAATCACATTCCTTGGTTTCGGTCTCTTCATCATTGTGCTGGACTCAATGCTTCCCTCTCGCAATTCAAGTCCTGGAAGCACGAATATGTCTTTGGTTTCCTCCGTGTATTCTTTGTTCTCCTTTTCTAGATGTGTTTATAGTATTTGTGTGCATGTGTGTAATTTTCTTATCCTACCCATATTTTTCAGTTTTGAAATTTTTTGTTCTACCTTCTGTAAGATATCTTCAATTTTATCTTGCAACCAATATTTAAAAAAATTTTCCATTATCATATTTATTATTTCTAAGATTTCCTGTTCTTTTTTCATTAATGTCTACTAAGCCAGTTTCCACATAGAGGCTCCAAGCAATTAGAGACAATATAAGGTAGGCTGTAATAAGATGCCGAAATGTTGGGTACTAACACTGAGTGCTGTAGGATAAACGGGACTAGACAAATCGTCTACCAGAAAACACTGGGACAACTCCATGGAGAATGTAGGATAGGATCCGGACCTGGAATTTAAGTACATTTGGGTAGGTGAGGAATAGCAGTGTTGAATGGGGGAAGAAGTATTGCCTTTGAAACCAGGCCCAGCTGTCCCTGTGAAATCTGAGCCTCAATTTTCTCATGTTTAATGAGACTAATAATATCTACCCTCTTGAGTTGCTAAAAGGAGATAAGTTGTATATGTTAAGTATTTTGCACACAGTTGTAATTTAATAAATACCCTTCATAAATACTCATATTCTTCATTGAGGCCAGAAAAAAATATCTTCTCTAGCCATACTTCCTAGCATGGTGCTTCCTACATAGTGAGGTCTTAATATAGACGACGAATGAGTACGTGAGGGAGGGAATAAATAAATGAGGAAAAGAGAGCATTGCAGACAGGGGAAGAACGGAAACAGTGGCCAAAAAGTTGGAAATAAGCATGTTGCCTGGGAAATGACAGTTGGGATCTTGGCCTGACTTAGAAAGGCTTATGGAGTGACAAGTCTTCATGGAAACATCTGGAAAGCTGAACCAATAAATTTTTGGAGGGGGTAGGAGGAGAGGGCAGTGACAGAGGTAGAATGGGGCCAGTACAAGGCACCCAAATTAATGACCAGATTGGGGTTAGAGCACCTCTGGGTCAGTTAGAGAAGCTGAGCTAATTCCAGTTTTCAACAGAAACGTGGGCAAGGGATTTAAGCTCCCCAGTCTTGTTGGGAAAATGATTCCTGCTCTGTCTACCCTGAAAGATGACACGGATAAAATGAGCCAAGAGGTAATAAGTATGCTTTGTAAGTTTGTGACAAAATATCATTGACTCAGGAAGCAGGTGGAAAAATAGAAATCTTTGTTTATCCACGTGGCTATAAACTCAACATGGCTTTATGTCTGTGGAAGCAGTAAACCAGTAACCCGTAAGATGGGTATGTTTCACCAAGAAGGTATTTCTTCCCTGCTCTTTTCCTTAAATTGGCTATATGTAATTTCACTTTTAAATTTTCTCAATGTCTCTACCTATGCTGTCTGATCCAGTAGCCACTCACCACAGGAGGCTATTCAAATTTAATTAAATAAAATCCAGTTCCTCTGCTACACTAGCCAGGTGTCAAGGGTTCAGTGGTCTCATGGGGTGTGGCTACCTTTCCTTATCACAGAAAGTTCTGTTGGAGAGTGCTGGGCTAGACTATGTAGAATTGCAGTATGTAGGTATACATATATTTTTATATACACTTTAGTATTATTTTATGTATTTTTATCCTCTTATGACCTTAATTTATAAAGCAGATAAGTAAAACTTGTATATTTAAAGACAGTAAGCTGTTTTTCACTTGCCTGGGCCTCAGTTGATTGTTCAGTGTCCAACGTTAGTGCTGAGAACAGGTTCCCCAACCTGACGGAAGTTAATGGATTTTCTTAATTAGGGAGGTAATAGGATATAGGAGATCGAATGATTCAAAGAGCTTCTAACCTAATTGGAAATGTGCTTGACTGTGTTTTGCCAGATGTCATTTCAAGCTTGTTTTTTTCTTTTAAGATGCTAAAGAAAACCCTTATGGTGAGGATGATAATAAGAGCCCGTTCCCCCTGCAGCCCAAAAACAAGCGCAGTTATGCCCAGAATGTGACGGTGTGGATCAAACCCAGTGGCCTGCAGGTAACATTACCATCCACGCTGCTCTCCACTGGGGACAGGAGGAGGGGTTCCTGCAGGCAGGAGGACATTTGATTTGATTTTCTTTTCCTCTGATACTTCGTAATTCATTTACTTCTTATATTTGTCATTATTTCCAAAAAGGATTTGAGGTGGCCTACAGTAAAACACGTACGTAGCAGAATCATTTTTTACAAAATTTGGAGCAATATAAGACCTAGAGGAAGAAGAAAGACGGTGTTCCAGGAAGCCAAGGCAGAATGATAATTGTGTTTGAGCAATTTGGCTCTTGAGCTTCCTGCTACCAAGGTCAAAAAAAAACATGTTGGTTATATGGTTCTCCTTGTCTGATAAAAGGAAGCATGTCAGTTCTTCTAGAGAGACACATTTTTTCCAGCATTAAATTTTAATGTAAAAGTTTTGACATGGTGAGTCATTGAATAATATTATAGGTGTTATCTTTAGTACCAGTTTTGAGGAAGACATAAAAACCTTCATGTGATTATTTCTCCCATCGGCACAATGTAAGTCAAAGCATTACCATGTAATACCACAGAAACGCTTTATGGAAGACTCCTATGAAATTATCCTATTATCAAGGTGTGCTGCCTTTAGTCAAGGGGCTCAGTGACTTTCTCCTCCCATTGGCAAAGTCATTCATACCTATTTTAAAAAATCAGTTTTTGAACTTTTTTTCTCACTTGAATGCCTTTTCTTTTTTCCTTTGTTTCTCCCATGAGTCCAGTCCAAGCCAAATGAGAAGAGGCAGTCAGGCCACCTGACCACAGAAGTAACCTCTATTGACGCATAGTCTCTTCTAGCCCCCTTTTCAGGGAGACTAGACAGACACATCCTGCCCTGACTAAGGGGCCTCTTCCCTTTGTTGGAAATTAAAGTTCTCCCTCTTTCTTGCCATCGCTGACCCCAGCACTTCCCTGTCTGAAGGAGAGCTGAATTTTTCTAAAACTGTTTTTTAAATTTTGTTTTGGTCTGGATGTGTTGTTTTATTATGGTGAGGTGCACATAACAGAAGTTACCATTTCAGACATTTTAAAGCATTCAATTCAGTGACATTAATATAATCACAGTGTTACATGACCATCACCACTGTCTAGTTCAAAAACATGTTCATCACCCCAAAAGGAAATCCTTTACCCGCTAAACAAGTCACTCTTGCCCCAGCTCTAGGCAACCACTTACCTGCTTTCTATCGTCTGTAAGGATTTGTCTGTTCTGGATATTTCATGTAAACTGCATCATATATGTGCCTTTTTGTGTTTGACTTCTCTTAGCGTAATGTTTTCAACAGTCATTCATGTTGTAGCATGTATCAGTCCTTCATTCCTTTTGATGGCTGAGTAATACTAGTCCATTGAATAAATAAGGGTCCAATGTATAAAGTCCATATTTGTCCATTCATTCAGTTGATGAACTTTTGGATTATTTCTACCTTTTGGCTATTGTGAATAATGCTGCTATGATCATTTGCCAAGTTTTTTTCTTTTGTTGCTGTGTTGTTTTAAGAGTTTTATAAGTAAGTTTTATGGTAAGAGTTTTATAGTTTTAGCTCTTAACATTTAGGCCTCTGATCCATTTTGAGTCAATTTTGTGGGTATGGTATGAAGTAAGGGTCCAACCTCATTCTTTTGCAGGTGGCTATCCAGTTATCCAGGCACCATTTGTTAAAGAGACTTCTTCCCCCCATTGAATGGTCTTGGCATCCTTGTCTAAAAGCCTCTGGCCATAGATGTATGGGTTTACTGGGGGTGTTTTTGTGAGACAAGTTCATTTTTTTCGCCATGGGCTTTAGTATCATCAAGCCTTTTGAAGGAGAGAGATGATTTCCTAATGCTGAACAGTAACATTAACTTAGAAGGGAGCCTCATCTTTACACTATAACTCTTCTCATTTTCATTTTTTTCCATTTAAAGGTGTCCTTTTGTATTCTTTCCCTTTTTACCACAGAATTCTAACATTGAATTCGTTTTACCCTCTATAGACTGATGTACAGAAGATTTTAAGAAATGCAAGGAAACTACCTGAAAAAACACAGACATTCTATAAGGTGAGACTACGGAATTATGGTAGTTGAAGGTGGGCTCCATGTTGCGTGCCAGAAATAAACTGCTTCACAGTAGTGTAAACACTGAACATGGACAGGAATTAGAAATACTTGTTTGTGCCTCCAATTTTTCATCAGTAAAGTCAGTAGAAGCGATAGGTCTGTACCTGCCCTAAACTCCAGGAGTCAGGAGTGTCTAAGTGGCTGGTTCTGTGTGGTGGGCCCTCTGGCAGGTCTTCTCTGTCTTGGTGCTGCTGCGAATGGCTGAGGGAAGGAGCTGAAAGGACCTGGGAGTCATAGCCCTTAACGCTCCTCCCTGTTCCCAAATGGGTATCCGATCTAACTCCAGGCAACCAGTGGACGTTTTTCCAGGACGTGTCTGCTCAGAACATTCATACTTTGCCAGAGGAGCTGCTTCTGGTAATGACTTCTAAAATGGCCCACTTACGAGACTTCCCTGGCGGGCCAGTGGTTCAGACTCCATGCTTCCCATGCCGCGGGCACAGGCTCAATTTGTGGTTGGAGAAATAGGATTTCACCTGCCATGTGGTGCAGCCAAAAGATAGTGAGTGTTTTAAAAAATATATACATTTATAAATTGCAAAAGAATGGCCCTCCAGAATCATATCTCACTAATGCAGAACCATTGGTGGAGTCAAGCTTCAAGAGATGGGGTGGGGGTTGGGGGTGGCATTTAAGTTCACTCTTGCTTCTCCTGTCCTTCTGATATTTGGCTTAAATTAAATTAAGTGGCAGTGTGAGGTATGCAGTATTGTCAGTTGTGTCCTAGCTTGCTAATCTTAAAATATCGTGCACACAGTCAACCCCAGGGTAGCTAGCATCTCTTCCAGAGAACATAGGTGCTTTGGGTGTTATCTCATTACCTTTATGTCTTCAACCCTAATTATGTAGCGAGCTGGTGAAATCAGGCAAGAGTTCAACCAGAGAGTGGTTCAGCCCACCATGCCTCCCCCTAACCGAAGCCCTTAATCCATATTGGCCCTAGATGACCACCCCGTGATTGCAGCCCCTGCCTGCCTGCAGAGCTGTCTATTCGTCTATACTTTGGCCTTCTTCTGAACTTTTCATCTGTAAACAGATGATCGTAGAAAGGTGATCAGAAAGTCTGTTTCTTTCTTCTGGTTTTATATAACCTACATAACAGAGTGGGAAGGGGCCTCTACCAGATGGCTGTGTCTACCCCTCCAGTGGGCACAGCAGAGGTGAGCCTCGTTTTGTAAATGAGGCCACTGACACCCAGAGAGGCTGCACAACTTGCCCAGATCACACTGCTAAGTGATGGATGGGGCATTTCATGTTTCTCTGCTTCCATCCAGTATTTGACTTCTCTTTTTGAGGCAGTCTTTGGGGTCTGACTTCCTGACTCCTCCAGACATACTCATTGTCATTCAGTCTAAGGCTCCAGCCAGAGAGGCACCAAAGGGTTAAGAGCCCTCTGAGGTTTGGGCAAGCCTTTTCCATACCTGAGTAACAGAGATGAAGTATCCTCAGAGTTATGAGTTGTTGTTTAATCGCCAAGTCGTGTCCAACTCTTTGTGACCCCATGGACTATAGCCCGACAGGCTCCTCTGTCCATGGGATTATTCTCCAGGCAAGAGTACTGAGCAGGTTGCCATTGCCTTCTCCAGGGAATCTTCCTGACCCAGAGATCTAACCCACATCTCCTGCATTGGTAGGCAGATTCTTTACCACTGTGCCACCAGGAAGCCCAGAGTTACGAGTACTGTACATGAAATGATGTACGCAAAGCACCTCACCATGTTTGGCCTAAGTGGTCATGAACTGTGGTGAGGATAACCTCAGTTTCAGAAGCCTGTTGTCCTTTGCCTGCTGACCACCTGTAGAGGAACTACTTCCCAGGCATGTCTTCACACCCTCTTATTATGGGTGTCCCTGTACAAATATTTGTTCTGATACAAAAACACTCATTTAAGTTTGGGGGTCAAGGGGAATATATGTCACACTGAGCACTTAGGAAGTTTGTGATGAGGAGAATGCATTTTAGGAACACTGGTGTTTTGTTTGTTTCAGGAGCTGAACCGTTTACGAAAGGCTGCCTTGGCCTTTGGTTTCCTGGACCTGCTCAAAGGGGTGGCAGACATGCTAGAAAGGGAGTGCACGCTGCTGCCCGACACGGCTCACCCCGACGCTGCGTTCCAGCTGACCCACGCTGCCCAGCAGCTCAAGCTGGCCAGTACTGGCACTTCTGAGTACGCTGGGTATGACCACAACATCACACCTCTGCAGACAGACTTCTCTGGGAGCAGCGCAGAGAGAATATGACGCTGACTTTGGAAGCCTTCCTTCTTTTTTTCAAGTGAGAATGATTTCGGGTAAAACCTTTTCAGTCTGTTCACCTCTGCAGCGGCTGCCCGAAGACCTTCCGAGACTGCCTGAGACACACTCCTCACAGGTTTGACTCTGCTATTCCGAGAAGGTTCTGCAGGGTGGGCAGCTGCTTTCTGGAGCTCAGAGTCTTTTAAATCCCAAAGACAGCTGTTGCTCCCACAACGAGAACATCTCCTGAAACGCTTGAAGGACTGACAAGTGTAGAGCCCTCTCCACCATCCTCAGGAAACCCAACAGCTTGGGTTCTGTTTCTGAAAGACCTCTCCATTCTTTTCCTCTCCCAACCATAGGGACATTTTCAAGTACCTGTGGTTGGGAGAGGAGACTTGTTAAACACAATCCCGACATCCCTAAGTTTCAGAATTTCCTTAAAACTTGGGCAAAAAAGTCAGTGGCAACCCTTAGGGTGCTTTTGGTATATCTTGAGATACAAACTTAAACAGCAACCATAAATGTATGATACTCATTTATTCAAATTTTTTAATGAAAATAAAATATTTGGTTTTCTATAAAATGGTTTCACTGGGAAACCAGTAGGTCTTTGCCTTGGGTCTCTCCTACAACATAAATATAATTTCAGCTTCCTAAGTGGCATAGATTCTTGAAGGTTCCTTGGATTCCATATTGACTTCCTTATTTCTGACACTGGTTAGGCCTCACTGCCTAAGCCAGGTTCTGACATCACTGTAGTCAGTTATGGTTCTAGTCCATCAGCTAGCTTCATGACCTTGGGCAAGTCATTAAACTTCCCTGGGATTTATTTACATCAGTAGTGCTTTTCAGATTGCTCTGTAAACATCCTAAGGAATTATTCCCATAGGCTTCAGCCCAGGCAACCATATTGTTTTAAACTTTTCATTTTGTATTGAGGTATAGCCAATTAAAAATGTTGTGATAGTGTTAGGTGAACAGCACAAGGACTCAGCCATACATATTCGTGTATCCATTCTCCACCAAGCTCCCCTGCCATCCAGGCCAAGCAACCATGTTTTACTTATTAATAACATGCTGAACTGCTATAGAGGCATACCTCAGAGATTTCGGAGGTTCACCTCCAGGCCACCATGATAAAGCAGGTATTGTAATAAGGTGAACCACACAAATTTCTTGGTTTCCCAGTATATAAAAATGTTATAGTTTATACTATAGTCTGTTAAGTGTGCAATAGCATTATGTCTAAGATAAAATGTACATACCTTGAGTAAAAACTAGTTTATTGGTTAAAAAAGGAAAAGCCAAACATCCTCTGACAACACAGGGATCTTCAATTTCTGAAAAATGCAAGTATCTATGAAGTGTAATAAATCAAAGTATGCCTATATAATATTTTGTCTAAATGAAAGGATTTATCACTAATAATTTTGAAACCATTAGACTAAATGATCTTTAAACACAAGTTACTAGGATTTTGATTGTAAATGTTTTAATAGAAATACACAATCTTTAGCTTTTTTAGACAGCAGTGAGGTTTTTAACAATCACTAAGAATACAAGATTCTTTACAGCATAATCTACTGTAAAGCTGATCTGCCCAATTACACATAGAAAGTCAGTTGAGAAGACACCAGAAATTAATACAAACAAATGCTGACAGAAGTTGCAGACATGCAAAATATCCTTCAATGCAGTGAACTTGACGTCTGGTTAGTATAGGCCTATACTAACCAGATGTCTTTAGGTCAAACCAAGTTTCTATCTTGGGCTCAGAGAAATGGCATAATCCAAGTCCCCCTTCCCCCAGGAATAGTGGGAATGGCAGAACAGAAAGAGCTATCATACCTTAAATTCTTATAGACAAACATTACTTATTTTACTTGGTTTACTTGGAATGTACTAGGGAAAACTAATGTTTTTGATGGTGGCCATATCTTAAAAGATTTTTCTCAGTTCCTCTGTTGGTGAACTTCCTGTAAGGAATCTTCGTTAAGGCTCAGATGGTGGTTCTTCAGCCAGAGTTCTCACTCTGTTTTCACTGGCCTGCTGCAAACAGGTGAAACAGCAGCAAAATAAAAACCTGGTGTTTTTGAGGCATGTTCAAAAACACACAGTCTCACCAGCTGACTCTGACAGGTACACAAGCACATGAACTCGGTCAGTGCAGGGGAAGGAAGGCTGAGTGTCTTTATGTCTGTGCACAGCCTAAGACAGTTCTGTAGCTACTTTTAGTGTGGTCTACTCTGAGGTTTCCAGCGTGCCACAAGCCGCATTGCCAGACTACCTTTTTGATCCCTATAGTGCCGTCTGGGTTTGGAACTCGTTTACAGTCTGTTTCCTAACTAAGGTTTCCATCTTTCATGTTGAAAACAGCTGTGATTTAGCTGCAAACGAAGTAAGTGATCATGGTGTTCCAAGGTTCTGACTGGTTTCTCTCAAATCACCCTGTGGCTCTCCAGTGCCTATGCAGGTTAAGATGTCGCTAGAGAGACCAAAAGTTTCACAGGTAATATGTGTCCTCCAGCCCTACCTGGACTCAGAAATGTTTTTATCAGTAACTGAGTCAAACTTAATTTTCAAAAAAAAAAAAAATCAATGCCAACCCACTTAACAAGTAGCCCCTTGGGTACAGAATATATTAGGTCTTTTTCTGAGTCACTTTTGGAGCCTCCTATACAGCTACATAGTCTTTTTGTTTTTTTTCCCCACAAGCAATAGCTGCAAAGAACACATCTCAGCTATACACACGGCCAGTAGCTGGTAGCCTCAGGGCACTGAAGAAATATCTGGGGCCTGTGAAACAGACTGACTAGAGATGGAGTGGGTGGGGGTATGGCTGAGTCTTTTGCTGTCACTAACAGAATACACAAGAATGAACCTGTCATCGGGTATCAGGAACCCATGTCATGCGAGGACTACACTAAGGTAATACAGTAAATTCAGGAATGTTACTGGGAAAAAAAGAAGATAGCTCCACTGAGAATTGAATCATTTAACTTTAAAAAAACTTTTACATCAGTACAAGAAGGTAAAACTGTAAGAACTATAGATTAGGCTCAAACTGGCAAAAAGTCATCTAAATCTCTTCCGTTTAGTGGATCTTTTTCTTTTTTTGTCCAAAGCGCCGCCTGCGCTGTTTATAAAGATAACGGAAATTTACGTATAACCCTGGAAAAGAAAAGAGGCCAATTAGAATCTTTGTCTCTGTTTATAAGCAGAAGTTCTTGGGGTAGAACAGTCCCTAGCTGTCTGTTTTTCATATCCCACAGCCCTGTGCTTCCTGCAGTTCCTCAAGAAGCACAACCTAGAACACATATTAACAATGCACTAGAGACATTCAGTTTTCCCCCAGTGGGTTTTACAATTTAATTTTCTCTCATGCTTCATTATGAAAATTTTCAAATATACAAATTAAATCATTGTACAGTGAATACCTAAATTTAAACTTTAACTGTTTATTACACTTACTTTATCACATACCCATTCCCATCTCATTTTTTATGTATTTCAATGTAAGTTGAAGACATCAGTACACTTCACCCCTAAAAAATTCATTAATTAGAATTCAATACTCTTTTTCCTTTCTTTTAAGGTAGGATTTACACAAACTGAAATATACAAATTTGAAACAGAAAGAGAACCTAATTTTTAATTCAAGGCTAGGCAATAATATATATTAAGCAATAGCCTAAAAGGTATGAGACACTTTTCTAGGAAACAAAATTCAGTGAACTAGAAAACAAAGGATTTCAGAGCCAGAAAAAAATTTCAATCCCACGTGATCACTGAGGAGCTCTATAGCGAAACCTCACTTCCATTTTTTCCATTGTACAATAGAGTTAAAAACACTTATAGACTTACTGTGAGAGAAGGAACGTTTGATCTGTACACAAATATAATTGTTATACTGCTCCTAAATTATGCAGATTTAGGGTATCATTCTCAAGAACAACTACACACTCATTGTAGGCAAGCTAAATATGAGTATAGAACCTTGTAAGTTAGAATATGCAACACAAGGAAAAGCCACTAGGGTTGCTGCTGCTTCTGCTGCTAAGTTGCTTCAGTCGTGTCCGACTCTGTGCGAGCCCATAGATGGCAGCCCACCAGGCTCCGCCATCCCTGGGATTCTCCAGGCAAGAACACTGGAGTGGGTTGCCATTTCCTTCTCCAATGTATGAAAGTGAAAAGTGAAAGTGAAGTCTCTTAGTCGTGTCCGACTCTAGCAACCCCATGGACTGCAGCCTACCAGGCTCCTCCATCCATGGGATTTTCTAGGCAAGAGTACTGGAGTGGGGTGCCATTGCCTTCTCCGCCACTAGGGTTAGTGAACATTAATATTCATTTTTTAGTAAAATATTTTAAGGGTCTTTCCAGTACTTATTCCTACTCTCAGTAGGTCCATTGGTTGCAGCTTAATTACAGCAGTACTAGACTTATGCAGGAATAGAAGTAAAAAGCTCTTTTAATGAGTGCATTTTCCAAATTGATGCTTGCTCTCTTCAAGCACCAAAGACTGTAACATTTTTGGTTTGAAACCTTTCTGAAATGGGTAATATCCTTTATGAAATGGAAAAGAAGACATGGAACAAAAGGTAACCTTTGTTATGAGGGTACTCATAATGTGTCTCGTTTAACTGTGCTTCTGCCATGCGCTGATTCCCTGAAGGGCTCCAAAAGGATGTAGTTCTCTTCTCCCCCACTTCTAAATGGCCAAAATCAGGAATCCCCTCGTGGTCCAGTGGTTAGGACTCTGAGCTTTCGCTGCCAAGGGCCCAGGTTCAGTCTCTGGTCGGGGTACTAAGATCCCAAAAATGCATGGCACAACCAAATAAGTAAGATCACTGGGCTTTCCAACTTCTTGGGTTCACTTTTTGTGGTCTCCCTCTCGGTATGGGGAAGCCAGCCTCCGAGCTGGTCCCCAGTAATCCCTACTTCCTGGTATCCCATACCCTTGTGTAGTCCCCTCCCACACTGTACAAGGTTGATCTGTGTAACAGAGAACACAGTAAAAGTAACAGTAAATCTGAGTTTAGGTTATAAAAAGGGTGGACGTGACAGAAGTGCTAATTATCACTACAATGGCAATCTTATTACACCTGATGTATCAAATCAGTGTTATATACCTTAAAGTTACACAATGTTTTATGTCAAATATATTTCAATAATACATAAATTTTTTAAAGGGAAAAAAAAGGGAGTTTGACTTCTGGCTTTCTTCCAGATCACTTGCTTTGGCGAGAAGCCATGTTATGAGCATCCACATGGAGTACTGTGGCGGGACACCGAAGCCTTCCTGCCCACAGCTACACAAGCGAGCTTGCAGTAGATCCTCCAGCCCCGGTCAAGTCTGCAGAAACTATAGCCCCAACTGAGCCAACAGCTTGACTGAAACCTCGTGAGGGTCCCCGAGCCAGGCCCACTCAGCTTGCCTGCTTCCTGACCAGGAAAACATGCCCGATAATAACTGTATGTTGTCTTAAGCTGCTACATTTTGGGCTAATTTGTTACACAGAAAAAGATAACTAGTACACTATCTGTGTCACATCCTTCTGTTGCCAGGAGACCAAATAGCCATACTTAAGGCCACCTCATGACTTTTGTGAAATACAACAGGGAGAAATACATATAAATTATATTAAAATGTGTCAGAACTTTATCCAAAGTAAACAGTCCTCCTAATTAGGCTTTTATCTTTCAAACTTGCAATAATTTAGGTTTACTTCTCTATCCCTTCTTTTAGTTCTTAGGAGGTCCCTAGTTTTTATGAATTAAGACAAGAATTTATGATTTTATATAAAAGTTGATAAGCAAGCAAGGTTTTACATGAGGAATAGGGGGCTTTCCTATTGTCAGGTAGAAGGCTTTCTGACGTCTTGCGGGTCCTTGAACGGAGGCCTTTATTGCCTTCTTCCTTGCTGCCAGCTGTATTACCACCTCTGTAACAATTCCTCTGGATAAGGAATCTGCTACTAAAATCAGCAAAAGTAAAATGAGCTTTTTATTCAGTTTTAAAAGCGCTTCTTACATTATTTTAAACATGAAATATGGGAAAGTCTGAATGACCAAGAGCATTTCAAGAAAAGAACTCATCCAATCAAGATGTGAGAAGAAATATTTCTATGTGGCATATTCTCCAGTGGGTCTGTTCTGCAATGTAATTTGTTCTTAAACTTATTTCCACTCTTTTGAAAGCAAGAATATTAATAAGGATTTCTAAAACTTTGAATCATTTAACTACCTTCTAAGAAGCAACAGAAAGAATCTATTATGGAGCCAATACTTACCTAAAAATAGTAATATAAGATAAATCTGAAGAAAAAAGGAAAATCTAACTTTGATTTTCACTGGATATGGCAATGTGAAGCTGAATCTTCCTGTTTCATTAAATACTGGAATGGACTGAATCACTGAGACAGCTGAAAGCAGAAACAGTAGCTTTTTAGAAGCAAATGAAATACAATTAAATTTACTGATAGAACCTTCTAACTCCTCAAAGTTTCAGTTCTAGGTTTGTTGAAAATGCTTCCTCCTCCCTTTGTACAATAGGCTCACGCCTCTTCTTTTTTCCCCACTAGCTTTCCTAGGAAATAAGCCTTCAAGCTGACAGCAAAGGTAAATAAGGAACAGTCATTTGATAGCACTGAGCTTCCTATTCTATAAAATGGAGAGAAAAGTGCCTATCTGACTCACTCATTAGGTGTTTGTCATAATAAAATGAAGTCATCAATATGAACTTGCTTTGGAAGATTAAAACTACCATATAAATAGGAAGCATGCATGACCACCAGCTTCCAAACCTTAACAAAATGAACTAACTACTTCCTTGGAACAGTCTGGACAGCAGTAGTATTGTGGAAGGAAACCACTAGAAAGAAATTCTTGTAAAAGTTCAACACCCATGTATCAGACTAAAGCTAGCAGAGGGAGGAAGAGAGGTCTGGCTACTCAGTGGAGGTAAGATATAAGTCCTAGAGTTCTTTAAAGTACCTTCTGCCAAACATCCCATAGGATATAGGGGAATCCACACAGTGTAACGAAGCCATGTGAGCACCTTCCAATCCATGTCAATGCAGGAGAGCATGTAGAAGGGGTACCTATTGGAAATAAGGCATTCACATGTTAAAAACCACTGAATGCAACTCTAGAACATCATTGAAGAGTAATTTCACAATCAGTCACACATGGCTTCTTTTTAGCAGAATTAATGAACTCCCATCGTGCTCTTCGTCCAATCTTCAAAGGATATGAAAGTGAAAGTGAAGTCATTCAGTCGTGTCTGACTCTTTGCGACCCCATGGACGGTAGCCTACCAGGCAGGCTCCACCATCCATGGGATTTTCCAGGCAAGAATACTGGAGTGGGCTGCCATTTCCTTATCCAAAAGGATATGAATTCTCGATAATGGCAAAGTAAGTTTAGGTCTGAAAGGAATCCTCTATGAAAAAGTTCTGTACATGGAACAGATCCTCAGAAGCATTTTGGCTTTATTCCTGGTTCTGATCTATGTCCCATGTAGGTTAGGACAGATACTTTGACACTTTATCTCTGCCTAAATGAACATTTACCAAAATTAAAGTATAAAAAAAGACCTCTAATCTATAATCAGGCATACTCTACTTAAAAAGAGCTAACATAAATTTGTTTCTCCCAAACAGTAAAAGTTACTATTAAGAACCTATAATCTCTTTCACTTTTGTGTTAAGTAGACTAGAGGGTATACAGGATGCCATGGGGTACAGACTACAGTTAAGACATAATCTAGGGCTGCTAATGTCTTTTCTCCCTCTTAACTGTCAACTTTCCCAAAATATCACCAAACCTAGAACTGAAGAGTCAGTTTGCAAAACCAATGCTCCACTTGGCTGAAAAGGGAAGAAGTATGGAATATGTATGGTCTGGTACAGAACACATCTACTTTAATCAGATTTTTTTTTAAGAAAAGGATAATTTCTGGATTTCCCTGGTGGTCCAGTGATAAAGAATTCACCTGCCAATGCGGGGGACACGGGTTCAATCCCTGGTCTGGGAAGAGTCTACATGCCTCGGGGCAAGTAAAGCCTATGCGCCACATCGGCTGAGCCTGCGGTTTAGAGACAACACACAACTAGCGAGTAGCCCCCACTCGCCACAAATAGAGAAAGCTCGCACACAACAGTGAAGACCCGGCACAGCCAAACACAAAGTTATTTTTTTAAGAGATTTCTTCTACTGACAATCAAAAATTGAAGAATCAAATAAGAGATCAATTCAAACTTCAGTAATCTTATAGCCAAAGATTTATTCTATCATCCCTTCTCGAAGGCTGGTCTTCAGTACTTCATCCAGCCTGGGATGCTTCTTCAGTCACATGTTTCTTCATCCTTTTCAAGAATTTTTCCATGTGAATGAGTCCTTTCTTTCCAATAAGACAGCAAGATCCTAAAGGGTAAGATAGGCCTTTGGTTTCTCTGGATCTCTCCTTCTCCTCCCCAGTGTCCAGGCTGGTATTATGATCCACTGAGTGCTTTAAAAAAAAAAAGCCTCAGACTTCCTGGCAGTCCAACTCTGTGTTTCCACTGCAGGGGACATGGGTCTGATCCCTGGTCAGGGAACTAAGATCCCGCATGGCGTGAGGCCAAAACATAAAATTTTTTAAAAATAAATAGGCTTGTCTGAAAGTAGTGCATTATCTCAATTGATTGTTCACAGTTATAGATCGAACTCCTCATCCTACTCTTTCCCCCGTCTCACTACTGCACTTGACTAGTCTTTTATGAAAGCAGCCTAGATGTCCATCGGCAGATGAACGGATAAGGAAGTTGTGGTGCATATGCACAATGGACTATTACTCAGCTATAAAAAAGGAACACATTTGAGTCAGTTCTAATGAGGTGGATAAACCTGGAGCCTATTATACAGAGTGAAGTAAGTCAGAAAGAGAAAAACAAATATTGTATATTAACGTATATATATGGAATTTAGAAAGACAGTACTGATGATCCTACATGCAGGGTAGTAAAGGACACACAGGTGTAAAGAACTGACTTTTAGACTCGGGGGGAGCAGGTGAGGGTGGGGTGATTTGAGAGAACAGCATTGAGACATGTACATTACCATACGTAAAACAGGTGACCAGTGCAAGTTCAATATATGAAGGAGGGTATCCAAAGTCAGTGCTCTGGGACAACCCAGAGGGACAGGGTAGGGAGGGAAGAAGGCGCGGGGTTCAGGATAGGGGGATACATGTATACCTGTGGCCAATTCATGCTGAAGTATGGCAAAAACCATCACAATATTGTAAAGTAATGATCCTCCAATTACAATAAATTAATTAATTAAAAAAACTTTTAATTCAAAAAGTATCTTTAATGTTTTAATTTAAAAAAAAACACTGTCTCAACTTTGCAGAGCACATAGATGCAGGCAGAACTCCACACATGAAACTTTAATCTCAAATAAAATGAGACTCTGGATAAGACAGTCTTATCCATAGTAGAAGGAGCACTCAAACACCATCCTGGCATTTGTACCCACCTGAAAATTTCAACTGTGCTCCATATATAAAACACAAAGAAAACCACAGCTTTGTTTTGCATCTCTTCCATGGTACCAAAGATGATAAACAAAATGAAGTTTCTTCCAAGAAGCTATTAAAAAGACCCAAAAGAGAAAAACAAGTTTTAAAATACATTCTTAAAAGACAACACATAAATGTGTTATCTGAAACATAACCCCATTAAATTCAAGGTAAATAGAAAAAGACTGAGAACAACTTAGAACAAGTTTAAGTACCAAGTGAGTACCAGTATTACAGACTGTGTGTGTGTGTGTGTGTGTTCAGATAAAACACTGCTATTTCTCTGCAACAGGTAGAAAAGTTAAAAGTACCCAAGCCAGTACCAGTATTTCTGGACAGATTTTGTGTGTGTGTATTCAGAGAAAACAATGCTATTTCTCTGCCAACAGGTATTTTTACTCATTGAAACGTCTCAGCAAAGTGTGGATACCTAGTAAATAAACATCGAAACCCTGCATTCCCCACCCTTGAGCTTGACTGTTCAATACCTGGAAAAGAGAAGGTACCACTGGTGACTTAGTGACTCCAATTGCTGCATTGATAGATTCCACGGCTGCCAGCATCTGGCAAAAATACATCATGTCAGCCACAGTGTGGAACGTGTCATAGAAGGACTCTATGGGACAAATACATATTAAAGGTAAATCAATTGGTAAATGCCAACACAGAAGTATTTTGCAATCTAGACAAGCCTTTACATGAAATGAATTTTAGGAAAAGTATAATAAACATTCAGTCAGATTCAAGTTTACTACTCAACTAAGCTGGAGGGGAGCAGGCCTCCATGAGCCTAATTAGTAAATTTTATTAGTTACCAGTAAGTTAACATATAAACCTTGTATGCCCTTCTCAATTTTAAAAGGCAAGAAAAAAAGCATACCTAGATTTCACTCACTTATTATATGCTGAAAAATCTATGTATCAGGCACATTGGTAATTCTTTTCAGATCCATTATCTCATTTAATTTAAAGGTAAAACTGTATTACATATATAGAATGAAACCCAGCTTTTTAAAATATCAAAACTATATAATCATAAATACATGCAGAGGTACAAAAGTACTGAATAAAATTAACTTCCAAAAACCTTAATTGTATTTATATATTTAATCCTATTAATTCTCATTCTTAGAACATGTCCTAACTAAAAAATCTAAAATGAAAAAGAATAAAAGCTTCAGCAAGGAGATTGTTCTCTGAAATGTTACATATTTCTAAGTGCACTAAAACAGAAATGGTCTAAACTTACAATTATGGAAAGTTTGAGTAAACTACAGTATATCTATTTCATGGAATATTATATAATAAATTAAAATGAGTTATTACTTATATGAGGTCAACAACTGTGGTATCAATTTGGAGTGGTCCATAATTTAATATCCTTCATTTTTCATACTGATCCTCACTTGACATCCCGAATTCTTACATTCCTCTTTGCAGTGTTTCTCAAGCAGGGTACCACTGACGTTTTGAGCAAGATAGTTCTTAGTCCTGCATATTGTAAAGGTTTAGGATTCTTGTCTCCCTGCCTATTAAAGTAGAGTCTTTAAGAAATGGCAGAGTTGGGCAAGTTACCAGTAAAGATGACACTGCAGGCTCCTCAAAAGAATACAGTTTAAATATCAAATGAATAAAACAGGTCCTGGCAAGACTGAAAACACTCTCTAATCGCAAAAATGATCGACTATACAATCCTGCTACAAAGTCAAATGTGAATACACCAATGCTATACTATGCTAAGTCACTTCAGTCGTGTCCGACTCTGTGCGACCCCATAGACGGCAGCCCACCAGGCTCCCCCGTCCCTGGGATTCTCCAGGCAAGAACACTGGAGCAGGTTGCCATTTCCTTCTCCAATGCATGAACGTGAAAAGCGAAAGTGAAGTCGCTCAGTCGTGTCCGACTCTCCGCGGCCCCATGGACCGCAGCCTAGCAGGCTCCTCCGTCCATGGGATTTTCCAGGCAAGAGTACTGGAGTGGGGTGCCATTGCCTTCTCCGGAATACACCAATGAGTAAGTTCAAAATTTGATTATTTTCTTTGAAGAAGTAATGCAAAATTACAATTTAAATTTTGCTATAATATAAAAAATTTATTCATAATTTTAAATGCCCCTTGTGAAGACAAAAATCACAATTTTTTTTTCACCATTTACAGTGAAATTCTGGTATCTTTCTTCAAGAGATTCACTTCTTAATTTTTTGGACAAATTATCTTTGACAAATGAGGTTCTCCATTATTTTGAACTAGAAAATTGTGACTTAAGATTTGGAATATGGTAAATAAAAGTAGATCTTGTTGCTTTGTATCTGATTTTATGGGAAATTCATCCTTGTTTCAATTCAGGAATAAAAATCTGATTTCTAAAATGACTGTTATAAAGAATATTAATAACACTAACATGCTTATAATACTGTTTTAAAAACAAGATGCAAAACTGTATACACAGCATGATGATAGTTTTTAACTGCAGGAGAAAAAATAAAGACTAAAAGGAAATGTATGGAAATATTTAAAGTGATGGACAATGGCTTATTCACCTCCCCTTCCAGGCCCCCACACCTCCTCCCCAGTTTTCTCCCATTTTCCAAACTTTCTTAAATTGCTCCATTTACTTTTTAAAATTTTGTATTTATTTATTTATGGTTGTGCCGGGTCTTCATTGCTGCCCGCGAGCTTTCTCTAGCTGCAGTGAGTGGGGCGACTCTCCTTGTCGTGCGCAGGCTTCTCACTGCAGTGGCTTCTCTTGCTGAGGAGCACGGGCTCTAGGTGCACAGGCTCAGTAGCTGTGGCGCATGGGCTTAGTTGCCCTGTGGCATGTGGGATCTTCCCAGACGAGGGATTGAACCCACATCCCCTGCATTAGCAGGCAGATTCTTAACTACTGGACCACCAAGGGAAGCTCCAGCCCATTTACTTTTATGATCTGAAAAAAATTTTTTGAAAGTACTAACACAAGGCACTCGTGTTAATGGACAAGGATTTAAATAATGGTAGTATAAAACAGTACACTCTTTCTGGGCAGTATACATCAGAATCCTTAAAAGTAATCTGCCCTTTAGTCTCATAATTCTTCTTCAAGAACTTTTCCTAAGAAAGGTACATGGGTTTATTAGAAAGATATCTAACAAAGTGCCAAGAATCCATCACTCTGATAGATGGAATTACAGCAGAGTTTAAGTATTTAAGTAATTAACACATTTTTATAATTAGAAAAAAACTTTAATTAAAAAAAAAAGTATTAATAGAGAGACAGACATGAGTTTCTACAAGTTTGCTATTTCCTTAACATGAGTTCAGCTATACATGTTTATGTAAATAAAACAAGTACATGTGTAGAATTTGCCATTCACCAACACCTTTTATTCAAAAAGAGGTAACTGCAAAGGACAAACTATGACCCTTGGTACCAGGCCCAGGTCCTTACTATACTTCTGAGGACTGATAAGAGAAGAATTTCAACAGCAGCTCCATTCCAATAGGTGGAATTTCCAAAACAGAAATTACAGATCCAGGCAGCTAACTTTAAACACATGACCCAGATAATTTAGCAGCTTTTGGAGTGGATCACCTAATGGCTAGCAGGCTCGCACAGGAACATTCAGAACCAATACAACTATGCTAAGTTAAATAAATAATTTATGAATTGGAAAGTCCCTACTCATTCTATGAAACTTGTGTTAAATCCATACTAGTAAGAGCTACAGATCTAACAACTGTCCGAGACTTCCTTTGCTTCTTTAAATAACCAATCAGTGGACTTCTGGTTACATACGACTATAAGATGCTAGGCATTTGGGAAATTTTTCACTAGCCTACTACTGTGCTTTGCAGAAATCCAAGTAAAGACTGGAAAAACACTGTGCACTTCATTCTAAAGATTCTGGAGCTAACTACAATTCATCTTTACAAACCTCAGGTGGGAAAATTTAGGACTGAAGAATAAAATAGTCTACAGGACTTTTTCTCTTTTTAAATACTTTCTTTTTTTCCACTATGCTCATATTTTCCCTCATATTTACTTTACAAAATAAAGAAAAATTTTAAATGATCCATTCAAGCCATTTGAAAATGGTGCCTTTTCTTCCAATCATTCCACATTTATTGGTTGTTTTCTTTCTCCTTTTTATATTGGTGTGAACAAACTGGAAGAACAAGTTTGTATGTTACCTTTTTAGTCTATCGTATTTTTCCAGATTTTACCACCTCTCTAAATACTTAACATTTGCTTCACAACATTCCACTGAGTGAACAATCTATAGCAATCCTTCACTCATGGACATTTACATAGTGTCTAATTTGTCACTAATATAAATAATGCCATAATGTTTATTTTTTATAATTACTTTTTGGATATGAATAATTAAGGTTCTTGATGTTGCTATTGTTGTCGCTATTCAGTCATTCAGTTATGTCCAACTCTTTCCGACAGCATGGACTATACAGCACAACAGGCTTCCCTGTCCTTCACCGCCTCCCAGAGCTTGCTCAAACTCATGTCCATTGAGTCGGTGATGCCATCCAACCATTTCATCCTCTGTCATCCCCTTCTCCTCCTACCTTTAATCTTTCCCAGTATCAGGGTCTTTTCTAGTAAGTCAGCTCTTCCCATCAGGTGGCCAAAGTATTGGAGTGTCAGCTTCAGCATCAGTCCTTCCAATGAATATTCAGGATTGATTTCCTTAGGATTGACTGATTTGATCTCCTTGCAGTCCAAGGGACTCTCAAGAGTCCTCTCCAACACCACAGTTCAAAAGCATCAATTCTTTGGTGCTCAGACTTCTTTATGGTCCAATTCTCACACTCAAAAAACCATAGCTTTGATTATATGGACCTTTGCCAGCAAAGTAATGTCTCTGCTTTTTAATATGCTGTGGTGTTGGTCATAGCTTTTCTTCCAAGGAGCAAGCGTCTTTAAATTTCATGGCTGCAGTCACTATCTGCAGTGATTTCGGAGCCCAAGAAAGAAAAGTCTGTCACTGTTTCCGTTGTTTCCCCATCTGTTATCTACAGGAAGTGATGGGACTGGATGCCATGATCTTAATTTTTTGAATGTTGAGTTTTAAGCCAGACTTTTCACTCTCCTCTTTCCCTTTCATTAAGAGGCTCTTAGTTCCTCTGTGTTTTCTGCCATTAAGAGTGGTGTCATCTGTGTATCTGAGGTTATTGATATTTCTCCCAGCTTGAGCTTGAGCTTGAGCTTGAGCTTCATCCAGCTCAGCATTTCACTTGATGTCCTCTGCATATAAGTTGAACCAGCAGGGTGACAATATACAGCCCTGATGTACTCCTTTCCCAATTTGAAACCAGTCTGTTGTTCCATGTCTGGTTCTAACTGTTGCTTCTTGACCTGCATATAGATTTCTCAGGAGGCAGGTAAGGTGGTCTGGTCCTCCCATCTCTTGAAGAATTTTCCACAGTGTGTTGTGATCCACACAGTCAAAGGTTTTGGCAAAGTCAATGAAACAGAAGTAGATGCTTTTCCAGAACTCTCTTGCTTTTTCTATGAGCCAACAGATGTTGGCAATTTGATCTCTGGTTCCTCAGATTTTTCTAAAACCAGCTTGAACATCTGGAAGTTCTCGGTTCACGTTGAAGCCTGGCTTGGAGAATTTTGAGCATTACTTTGCTAGCGTGTGAGATAAGTGCAATTGTGCGGTAGTTTGAGCATTCTTTGGCATTGCCTTTTTTTGGGACTGGAATGAAAAACTGACCTTTTCCAGTCCTGTGACCACTGTTGAGTTTTCCAAATTTGGTGGCATACTGAGTGAAGCATTTTAACAGTATCATCTTTTACGGATTTGAAATAGCTCAGCTGGAATTCCATCACCTCCACTAGCTTTGTTTGTAGTGATGCTTCTTAAGGCCCATTTGACTGTGCACTCCAGGATGTCTGGATCTAGATGAGTGATCACACCATCGTGGTTATCTGGGTCATTGAGGTTCTTAAGTATCTTACAAAATGATTTTCCCAAAGAGCTGTACTTATGCACCCTCCCCAGTAGCCACTGTTGTGTTTATTTTAGCACATGTTGTTTTCAATTAGGCTCTTTCAGAACTTTGCAAAACTGATATATAAAAAATAGTATCTTTCATTTCCTTCACCATTACTGAGTTAAACATTTTGTTGTATGTTAAATTAGTTTTATTTCCTCTTATGAACTGCCTGTATGTGATCTTTATCTACTGGGTAGAGTTTTCACATTTTAAAATCAATTTTACAAGTTGTTTATATGTAAAAAAAAAGTTGCCAATATTTGTTACAATTTTTCACCAACCCTCCATCCCCATTTTGCTCATCTCAATATGCTTTTCATCTTTCATGTTGTTTTGCATGGATATTTTTAGATATATAGAAATTTAGGCATTTTATGTGGTCAAATACATTGACCTTTTTCTTTATGATTTCTTCTATTATTTTTAAAGTTAGAAAATCCTAACCCTCCACATGTGATTTTCATAAACATTTATTTATATCTTCTATTATGACTTAACTTTTTGATATATGACTCCTAAGTCTTTTGGGGGGGATTTTTTTTTTCCTTTATATACAGTGTAAGAAGAGTGAAAGAGATTATCTGCCTCACAAATCAAGCCAATTTTCCTTGGGAACATTATTAGATAGATTTCCCATCTAATAGAAAAAATGACTGGATAATATTTTCCTTTCCATTGATTCAAAATTCCTTTTTACCATATACATAATTTGGATATATATTATCTATTACATAATGTAATATTGTAATAATAATAATATATAATGTAAGCTACTTTTGAGCTACTTAATCTGCTCTATTAATTAGTCTATCCTTATACTAATACTATACTATTTTAATAATATTTTTTCATAGCAGATAGAGAAAATCCTCTCCCATTACTGTTTTTTCCCTCAAATTTTACTATTTATGGTTCACAATAAAATTTCAGAATACTTTAGATCACATTCTCAAAAATGTTCTATTGTCATTACTTTGGCCAGAATTCTGCTAAACATATAAATTAACTTAGCAAGAACTAATACCTTTATGATAGTCTTTTCATTCAGTTTCACAACAGTCCATTTAGTCTATTTAGGCTCCAAAGGAGTGGGATCCCTTTAGGACTTTGTGTAACTTTGACACTGGGAGTATCTCATCAATTTAGTTAGTTATAAACGAATTATCAAGCAGTGAATAAGAAAGGGATTTTAGTCCAAGATGTACCTCTGGCTAGCTGGGTGGATGTGGACCATTTCTTTGACCATCTCCAAATCTGTTTCCTCACCTATTAAATGAACAGAACATCCAGGCAGCCTGTTTCACAAGGTCATGGGAAGTGAGAGCTGCGAGCATCCAGTGAGAGGCCTGAAGCGCTACATAAACATGGTGGGGGTGGAAGGGGTTGGTGTGGCAGGCTGAAAGGCAGAAAGTGTCACTTCTGAACAGTGGGCCAAACCACTCAAAAAAGAAAGCAAGCTTTGAAACTGTGTACTTGCCTTTTCCCAAGATAAAGAATCTCACGGTCATGTTCACAAATATCCAGGAGAATCCCAAGAACTGCACTAGATTATACATGAACAGGTATCCTTTCTTCAAGCTTGTAAGAGCTGAAAAGCAAAGAAAGGCAGAAAGATGTTAAAAATAGTAGTCACAGCAGGAGACAGGTATGTGGGGTTTACCTGGATGACTGCATCCCTCTTTCGTACATGGGTGCCCTAAGCTTCTCAACAAATACCTGGCCCAGGCCTGCACCAACCAGGCTCTTGGTCCCATAGAAAACAGATAAGCAAAATTATAAGGAACACTGTAGTCCAAGGCATATCTTCGGTGGTCTTTTCCCTCACAGTCTTGAAGGGTTAAGTACACAGACTTAACAAATCCAAGAAGGAAAAGGAAAAGTTACATCTGGCAAAGAATAACTGACTAGCTAAGGAGGCATTATAAGGAAAGGAAATAAAGCTATATTCAGTCCTTGCTCCTGTCATCTTAATATAATATACAGTTTGTTCTTTTTTAGAATTTTTTTAGGGCATATAGGTCAAACTACCTCAAAGAAACAGAAACTGAATTAAAAACATCTAATATTTGACCATGTATCCATTCAACCAAACATTAAGTGAACACCTACAACATGCAAGATACTGTGAGTGGCATCACTGAGCTTCAAAGATGGTTAAGACATGATGCTCCCCTCAGAGAGTTTACAATCTACGATCCATATTTCAAGATTGAGAGTGACAGGTAATATCCTGTGAGAATTTCTAGGTGAGAAAATGACTTTAGGCTGGAGAAGCATGTATCAGGCCAAGTCTGCATGGATGAGATGGTTATCTAATCAGGGCTTTGGAAGATGGAAGAATGAGGATATAACCAAAGGCGGAAAACTGCAAACCAAGAAGAAGGAAGGAGAATAAAGGTCATTAACTTTGCAGCCTAAGGGTTTTCGAAGACATAGCCAATAATAGAATTAAGGGAAGAGTAAGGAGCTTAGACAGAGTCATGGTTGAGTCAAAGGAGTAGGGCACAGGAAAGGATAATTCTTAAGAAGAGCTTTGGAGTTCAGGTTTTGCTGCTACACATTTATTCCTACCTACATATTTTTATAGCCACATATCAGTGTTTCTATAGAGATATCCAGCATAGAAACTTGGTTGATGCTCAAATAATCATACTTGGTATGTCCAATCAAAAACAGCCTTATCTCAAGGGGTGAAAAAAGTCATACTTGTAGCAACATTTAACAAATTAAAATTTTTTTCTTCAAAACTACAAAAATGTATTACATTTCCCCATTTAAAGAACTTTATTAGGAGATTTTATGAATTTAGATAAAACTGCTAAAGCTTTTTCTAAGATCATAAAGTAATCCATACATAAGAATTTTTACATATTTCAGAAGTTTATCCCTCTGGACACCAAAGGTGGCCTTTTTATGTCATTATCCTTCATCTCCACTAGTCCTCTCCCTTCGGCTTTTCTAAAGCAGAAAATTCCTCTAAATTAGTGGTTATTCAAAAATTTTTTAAAGCAACAAATTGTCTTTTCCATAAGAAATGTTATGGACTTCCATAAACACTTCCATAAGAAGCGTTATTCGGGACGCTAATACATAAAACACAAAAGCCAAGCTGCTCTAATTGAAGTGGACCTGCCTGCTTGGCCTACCTCTCCAAAGCATCTCTGGGAATCCCTGGGGTACCATGGTACATAGCTTGAAAACAACTGCTCTAAAATTTCCCCTTCAGTCGTGCCTGACTCTTTGCAACCCCATGGACTATACAGTCCATGGAATTCTTTAGGCCAGAATACTGGAGTGGGTAGCCTTTCCCTTCTCCAGGGGATCTTCCCAACCCAAGGGTCGAACCCAGGTCTGCCGCATTGCAGGTGGATTCTTTACCAACTGAGCCATAAGGGAAGCCCAAGATACTGGAAAGGGTAGCCTAACCCTTCTCCAGAGGATCTTCCCAACCTAGGAATCAAACCAGCGTCTCCTGCATTGCAGGCAGTTTGTCTATATCAGGGAAGCTCTTTCCCTACTTGCTGCTGCTGCTGCTGCTAAGTCACTTCAGTTGTGTCCGACTCTGTGCGACCCCACAGATGGCAGCCCACCAGGCTCCCCCGTCCCTGGGATTCTCCAGGCAAGAACACTGGAGTGGGTTGCCATTTCCTTCTCCAATGCATGAAAGTAAAAAGTGAAAGTGAAGTCGCTCAGTCGTGTCCGACTCTTCACGACCCCATGGACTGCAGCCTACCAGGCTCCTCCATCTATGGGATTTTCCAGGCAAGAGTACTGGAGTGGGGTGCCATTGCCTTCTCTGTTTCCCTACTTATGGCATGCCAAATAAGTGCCACTAAAACTTGAAAAGTTTTTGATTTTGGACACATGAGGAACACTTATTCATTCTGCTTTTCAGCATTAGTTTTGTATAGACCTGCATGGTCCTCCAACTAGAATGGATAAGCTCTTCAAGCACAGTGCTCTGACGGATCACTGGCTCCAAAGCTCAAAGGCCTAGGACAATGCTTTCCATAAAGCATGAATTTAAGAGCTGCTGAATTTAATCTATGATACCCAGAAGGTAACACACTTAGAGACAGACACACTTGGACAGACATAGAAGTAGAACTGAATTTTTAAAAGGTTAATGAACAGCAGGACTGTACAGAATACTTTCCATCTTTAAGGCTGACATCAACAGCCCTTATGATCTCGGTTAGGAAAACACCACCAGACTGGAAGAACTGTAGTCATGGACCTATGCAGTACTTTCCAGGTCTCTGAAGGACTTGCTGCCACCTAGCACCCTACTAGGCCAGTCCAGGAGGCTGAGGTTCTTCCATTCTGCTACACCAACCTTGGTGTACTCAGATGATGTCAGGCCCCCAACAGCAGGGAAACATTAAAAGTAAGTAACACTTTAGATGCGGGTTTGCACAGCTTAAGCATTGGGCATTAAGGATTTCTCAGAAACTCATCCACCCAATACAAGCCCTCCTGCTGCTTCACACTCATCCACACTCCCATCTCTGTCACAAGTTAACTGGTAACCACCATAGCAGTAGGGGCAACTTACTTTCAGGGGAGCCTTGGCTTTCGAGTCTGAGTTTATTTAATTGTTCTTCTTCCTAGAATTTGGACAGAAGTTTTCCAAGAACACAAGTTAGACTACTGTATGGTACAGGGAACTATATTCAATATCCTGTGATAAACCATAAGGGAAAAGAATATGAAAAAGGATGTGTATATATGTGTATAAATTAGGCACTCTGCTGTACAACAATAATGTATTTAACATTGTATTTTAATTATACTTCAGTAAAAAAATAAATTGAAAAAACAAAAAAAACACAAGTTAAAATTCCCAGATGCTTGCAGAAGCCCACATGAGAGATAAATGATCTGAGTCCTTCAAAGCCACCTCCTCCTCCAATTGTGTTCTCACTTCCTTGGGAAAAATGTCTGAACTCACGGTACTAAGGAGCCTGACTCCTTACTGGGTAGCACTGGCACTACAGAATGACCCATCCAGGGCTCACAGAATTAAACCAATCAGCTGGCTTCCAAACTACAAAGTGGGCAGCCTTAAGATCTTAGAGCTGGAAAAGACATCTAGAAAATCTGTCATGGTTGTAGAAACAAAACAGAAATTTAA
This sequence comes from Bos taurus, assembly GCF_002263795.3. Lineage (NCBI taxonomy): Eukaryota > Metazoa > Chordata > Mammalia > Artiodactyla > Bovidae > Bos > Bos taurus. The sequence continues at coordinate 12,446,630 of NC_037337.1, read as the reverse complement.
GACAGGAAATAGATTGCTATTTCATTTTTTAAGACTTCGATAATTTTCTATAAGCTAAAATCAAATCTCCAACATTAGTGTGAACTTATATTAGGATAATATAGATATAGATGGATATATATGGAAATACTTAGAGGTACATGTATATACATGGGCTGGTATACACACATATATTTCCTTGTGCTGTCAGCTGAGAGAACCTAAAAGTAATATCTCAGTAGCAATGAGCACACTTAGCACGCAGATCACCCAGATCCTGGTTTCCACTATCATCCTGCAATAAAAACAACAGGCCTGGGAATATACAAGATAAACCTGGAGCAGCTTACAGTGCCAGAAATTAAGGATGCACTTTAAAAAAAAAAAGGCCCATGATGATGGAGCTGTGTCAAAGGGACACAAGAGCCAACCGCAAGAGCTTCCAGTGGCCAAAGATAGAACAATATGAGCAACAAGATATATTACCCAGTATTGAATTACAGCCCAACTATAAACCAAATCTGTTCTGATATAAATAAATGACAATATCCATACTGATATAAATAAATGACAATAAATAAAGGAGAAAAGAAAAATCTCCCATGCAGAATTCCAAATAAAGTATACAGATACTCCACCCTAAGAATGGGAAGCATAACTTCTGGCTTGTTAAGTGTGAACTGTGCATAGTGACTTCCTTCCAAAGAAAACAGTAAAGAAAGGAGAAGAGTAACATTATAGTAGAGAAACCATACAGTGGAGAAACCTACCAAAGATTAACCACATCCAGGTGAGCTAGATTAACATCAAGAGCTATAGGTCATGTTGAGAGTATTAAAAGCTTGATATGACATGATAAGAATGGCACTTTACCTCTGTGGCCTTCCTACCCAAAACCCATCACCCTAAGCTAATCATGAGAAAAACATCAAACAAAACCCAACTGAGGAACAGTCTACAAAATACATGCCCAATACTTCTATAAAACCACGTCTCCAGGTCATTCAGTGAATTTATATTTTTGTCCTTATTCTATCAGATCCTGATAGATATCTGAGGTGGCCCAAATAACTTGGGTTCCTCATGACTTCTGTCTAGATCCCAGATCCTTACTGACCTTGGCTCTGAGCTCCATTTCAGCATCAGACTCGTCCAGCCAACGATCAAAGTCAGGGGCCAAGAACAGTGGGCGCTTCTCCTGCTTGGTGAGTCTCTCCCACCATTGACTCTCCTTCTTCTGCACGGTGATGTTTACCTGCCTCTGGGTCAGCTTGTAAACCGGCTAGGAGAGAAAGCAAGAACATGAGAATGCCCTTTCCCATCAAAGAAGCTGCATGGTACTTACTGCTGTTCCTTCTCAGTTCCTAAAAGTCCTGGGGCAAAGAGAACATCTAGACCAAGGGCTGGCACAAGGAAGAACGCCAAGAACAGCAATATCTTGCTCCGGTTCCCTCCCCACCCGCTGCCCCACTGGGGACACAGGAGGAAAGCCAGACAAGAAAGGCAGATAGTCTTGATTATCTTGGTAATTAGCATGAACTCCCTACTAATTAGAAATTAGCATGAACTCCCTACTGGATCTACATCATGCCAGGCTCTACATCCAACCGCCTTCTCAAGGGCACTACTGCCTTCCAAATCTTCCCATGAAGATGATTCAATTCAAATGGTCAGTGGTTTCCAGCATTTAGAAAGGCCTGCATCAAGGCCAGAACTGTACTGTATCAGTTACAGCTTTTTTAAAAGCAGTCTTTCACTACAGAGCCTTCTCAACTAAACTCAAATTCTTAGGGGTGCTCCAGCTCATTATTTCTTTGTATGGCCTCTCTCTTTTCCTCCAAATGAAGTCCCAGACTGCTGACTATTAAGAAACCCTTAAACCACTGCTGACTATTAAGAAACTCACAGCTGGAAAGAACCTTAGAGATCCACTTAACCCAATCCTCCATGTAACATATGAGAAAACTGAAATGCAAAGAAGTGAGGAGACTTCTTCACACCACTAATAATGACAAAGCCCAGATTCAACTCAGGTTCTCCAATTTTCCTCTTACTCTGTGGCTAACACCTGGGCTCTGTTCCAAACAAAAGTATATTCTGCTTAGGTTTATCTTCTTCTTCCCCATAAGGCTTGCCCCCCATTTCACAAAACTATAAGTATTTATTTCTTAAAATAGAAAGGGAAGGAAGGAAAGAACATACCTCTGGCTTCACAAGGTCTAAGAACTCCAGGTGAAATTCATAAACATTGTCTCCTTTGGCACCATGCCCCTGAGCTATAAAGAAATGTGGGTTGCTGTGAATTTGAGCAGAACAATGCCATTCAAATGTTAGCTTGGTGCAGTTCTTTCAGAAGTATGAAAATATTAATGGGTCCTGCCAAGTGAGTGGGGGCTTGTGAGCAGAGCTACTCAACAGCTAGATGAAAGCTAAATCCTCGACAAAAGTTTATCTCCTTATGACTTTTTGGTGATCAGTTCCAGAATATTTAATCTTCTAATGAGGCCTCAATGATGGCTGGTATAAATAACAGATAAGCAAAAAGAATACGGAAAGCAAAGCCAAAGATAACATTATATAAACTCTATATAAATTTAACGTTCACATTTACTTTGGCTCTGAATCCACAGCAGAGAAAAGTCAAGTAGGCGTATTCTCTTGACTGCAGTTAAGCAAAGCTGCAGGGTACATGGACCCTCTAATGTACCGTCTCAAAGAAAATTCTAAATTTAACATCTTCCAACCAGAGATGGGAGACTTTCCAGGTGACACCAGTGATAAAGAACCTGCCGGCCAGTGCAGGAAACATAAGACATGGGTTTGATCTCTGGGTCAGGAAGATCCCTGGAGGAGGGCGTGGTAACCCACTCCAGTATTCTTGCCTGGGAAGTCCCATGGACAGAGGAGCCTAGGGAGCCAGAGTCCATGGAGTCACAAAGAGTTGGACACGACTGGAGCAACTTGCACACACAACCAGGGGTAGACAATGGAGCAGGTGACTGCTCCTTTAGCACATGCCAAATGGAATAAAAAAGAGAAATAACATTTTTTCACCTCATTCCCAAGAGGACAAATGGAACTAGGAAGAAAGACCTCAGGTTGACCATCATGCCATTCCTGTGCCCTGACATGGCATTTTCCCCCAAAGGCAGCAGTTGCCATGCCTAAAAGCCAGTGACTACAGGATGTCCCTGCCCTCTAACTCTTGGGATTATCTTTCCTCATCTGACCATGTGTGGAAGGACTTGCCTATTATGTGTTATAGGTAGCTATTCTCTAAGACCACAAATTCCTTAGGGTAGGACAGTCTAGAAAGCTCCACATGGCAACATACACGTTTATCATTTTAATTTCCTTCCAAATGCTGAGCTCCCTCCAAAGTCTGAGCCATTACCACCATGGCTCTCACTTGGCAAAGTAGATTCAAAAGCCAGGCTGTGCTTTCACATAAGTATATTAAGGTAGATGGAGTCTCATATAAGGCAGAAACTCTTCAATCTCCCATAACCCCAGTCACTTACTAATGACATTCCAAGGAACCAGAATAGAAAGACAGCAGGGAGAATCCCACTCCACTGGGTATCAGTGAATCCCGACCTACCCTCTCAGGCTCAGCAGAAAATCTGCTGATGAACTAAGAAGGAGATGGAGGTGAATTCACAGAATTAAAGACTCTCAGAGCTGGAAAGGCTTCAGATATCATCTAAAGTACAGTGCTTATTAAATTGGTCTGTAAGTATAACATCAGGGAGCCACAAAGTCTTGTTAAGAAAATTTCTATTGTTGGGTTTTGTTCTAATATTTTTAAAAAGAAGCATATTTTGAGTCATCTAGATAGCTACCTTATAATCAAGTAATACTTGTACGAGTTCAGCGGCTGTTTGCCACTGCGTTCACAAGTGTAATGGAGTCAAATATCACTTACAGTGACCATACTTAACTCTTAACATGCTTTTCAACCTAGGGTCTGTGGCCCTAGAGGATCCTGTAGATATACGTTCAGGTGTCCTTGGATCTTCAAGTTTAAGAAACACAGATTATAACCCAACACCCTATAGGCCCACAGAAATCAATAAGTTGTCCAAAGTAGTAGCAGAATTTTAAGCTAAATCTCCTGATTTCTAACCTAGGATACCATTTTGCTATATCTCCTGCCTTTCCCAGCGGAAAGTGGGATGTTAAATTACTGAGCTCTCTGATCATACCTCAAAATAATATAATTTACCCCACGAGTATGAGAAAGGTAAACATCAATAGAGAGTGAGTAAAATAAACAGATAAAGATAAAAAGCAACCATCACAATGTCTCTTTAACTGTGTAGAGGCCTAGGAACCTTTTGCCCAGATACTGACCTTTGAAATGTAGCACATTTTCAGTGATGCTGATGGCAGGATTCTGTGGAAAAAGACCAAGAAAGCAAGAAGGACATTTTAATGAAGAGAAAAATCAAATTAAAACCAGTGGCTTACTTCCCTCCCTACATTGTTCCACCCTGGGGACTCGACCTTCCTGCCCTGTGCTTCCTCCAGAGAATATATTTGGTCATTTACTCCCATCTCTGTGGAGGGTTTCTCTGTATCTATCTGTACACATGGCAGATTGCAGGCTCCCGCAAGAAGGACCCTAAACTGCTCTGCCGTGAAGAGCAATCATATACTGAATCAGTCCATTCTGCTCATGGTCAGTGGTAGATGGTGCCGTGTGAGGTGCCATGGGGGAATACACGGATCTCTAAGACTCAGTCCCTGAGCTGTGGAGGCAGGGAATCTGGTAGGACAGATGAGTCATATCCTGTGAGAAGAAACAATATAGTATCAAGTAACATATGCTCAAGACCAAAAGAGTAGAAAAAAACAGTTAAGTGTTACGGGAGTTTAAGAAGAGAGTGAGTACAACAAGAACAGAACGGTTAGGGACAGCCTTACCAGGAGGGACACCCATACCGCATCATGAAAAACAAATTAATTCCTGTATGTTAAGTGAAGGGCTGTAGATTACAGGCAGTTGGATGAAAATGAAAACGTGCAGTCCCTGAGTCTTAGGCTCCACGCTCTCTTAACCTCTATCCAAACCAAGACTAGAAGAGATGGAAATTCTCTAAATTGTTCATTTATTCCCAGAAGTTGCTATGTGCCTTTTAGCAACTTAACTCTTTTTTTTTTTTTCAGGGGATGAGAAACAGTTTGCATCCTAACTCCCAGATCAAAATTAACAAGCAAGCAGCAGCGTATTTCCAGTGCCATAACTAGTTCATTTACTCTTCTTCTGTAGGCTCTGCTCTGTTTTCCATCTTGCATCAAAGAAAACAAACAAGACAGAGAGAAGGTGAAGGGTATGTTTATTCTAACAATGGGAGCCTAAATGCTTCACTCATAGCCAAGTGTTAGGAAAAGGGGGAGCATGAAGGCTGGGTGAGGGAGCTTTTAAGCCAAGAACCTCCCCAGTGAGAGTATAGACTTGAGGCTGAGAAGCTCACCCACAGGGGCTAATAAGCCAGATGATCTCTGTGCCAGGGAGAGGGAATTAAGGAACTTCACCAAAAAAAGTTATACGTTCAGGGGCATGGTTCCTCTATAAGGGAAGCAGGGTTTTAGTGTGAGTATCATCATGAAAGCCTGCGTTCTGGGATGTCTCAGTGGTACATTTCCTATTTAGGTCACTTCTTTGCTTACTCTGTGTTCCCCATATCCTAATTCACCTGGAAGGAAAAAGGAGTCTGCGGGGGGCTCAGTTTATTCTCCTCAGACACAAGATGTGAGCAGCCAAGGTTTAAGCTCTAGACACAGCCCAAGGCCTGCAGTTTATTAAGCATTCTGAGTCAGATTTTAGATGCTAACTCTTTCCCTGGTAGCTCAGTCAGTAAAGAAACTGCCTGCAGAGCAGGAGACCAGGGTTCAATCCTTGGGTCAGGAAGATCCCCTGGAGAAAGAAGTGGCAACCTACTCCAGTATTCTTGCTTGGAGAACCCCATCGACAGAGGAACCTGGTGGGCTACAGTCCATGGGGTCGCAAGAGTCGGACACAACTTAGCAACTGAACCACCATCAACTCCTACCCAGCAGTACATGGGCACGTCAGATTCAGCTTCTCCAAAGGTGTTGGTAATTAAGGAAGATATTTCAATTAAAAAAAAAAAATGCCAGAAACAAGCTCAAAACTGGGAAGGAAGAGACACGGAAGTGATAAAAAAAAAATTAACATCTATGTCTATAAATGAGATTGGCCTATAATTTCCCTTTCTTATAACTGCATCACCAAATGAACTGGAGAATGTTCTCTCTTTCTCTTTTCTGGAAATGCAAGTATAAGTGCCGTGGTTGCCACCTGCAAGATGCCCCCCCATGATCTTCTGCCCCTGATATTTATACTCTTGTGTAATCGCCTTCCAAATGACATCAGGAATCTGTGTAACCGATAGAACACAGTGGAAATGAACCATGTGACTTCTCACGCTAGGTCATAAAGGGCACTGCAGCTTCCTTCTGAGCTCGCTCTGGGAAAACTCAGACACCGGGGCATGAGAACACTCAAGTAGCCCCACGTATCCTCTGTGAAGGATTAACTCATGGATAACTTGCCAATAAGGTGAGCGGCACATCCTTGAAGAGTCTACTTCAGACTCTTCAACCTGTCAACCACAAATGACATCCGAACAACCACATGAGAGATCCCAAGCCACAACACCCAGCTGAGTCTTTTCTGAAGGACTCAGAAATGGAGGCATTGACTTTTGTGTATGGCATAAGACAAGATCTTATTTTATCTTTTTGCCACTTGGATTACCAATTGTCCCAACACAATCTCCTGAATAGTTCACCCTTTCCTCCATTAATTTGTAAAGCCACCACTGCGGTTCAATAAGTTTTCACACATGGGTAAGTCTATTCTGTTCTATTGCTCTTTGTGTTTCTCATCTAAGGTTTAGTATCACAATAATAATGTTTTACACCTGAGTAGCACACCAGAATTCACAAAGCACTTTCAAATCTATTATCCAAGGCAAGCCTCAAAACAATCCCGTGAATTAGGTGTTATTCACATTTATTTGTATGAAGAGACTGAGGCTCATAAAGGTTAAGTTAATAATCCACGGACACCAGATATTAAGTGGAAGAGTAAGGAACCAACTCTTTCCACCAGACTCTATCAGGTAAGGTCAAGAACAGCATCTTTCCAACAGCTCCCAAACAAAGCTAAACGCACAGCCCTCATACAACTGAAATGAACAAAAACCTCGAAAAATGAACAAATGCTTTAACAACTATGGTTGTTGGCACAAATCTGTCCTTCATGCTTATCCTGTAAACCAACTTTATTCTGAAAGCAACCATGCCTTAGCCCCAATGGACTTTCACTGGTGTCTTTGCTACTGCTCACCTCAAACACAGAAAACAGCTGCTGACGAAGCCTTTTTCTTCTCACCTCAGTGGTGGTTTCTCATCAGGCTCTAGCTCTACAGCTCCAAAGACGGAGGAGAGATATGAAACCCTGACAGCTCTCTGTATCTCGGGAAGGGAGCATGTCTGATGCCCTCAAACTGGCAATACTGAAACTCACTTACACATAAGCTACAGAAAGCAGGGGGCGATAGAGAACTGTCCGAAAACCCAGAACCCAGCTTAATGCAGGTACTCCACAAATGGTCTTCATTAAGCAAATAAACGGAACGCTTCATCCCAAGCCAGAATCACCAGTTCCACAGGCCATGCGTGGAGCAATTAATTGGGAAGTTTTTAAAAAGGAGCAGCCCCTGACATTCAAAAGCTGGCCTGGCATTCACAGCTAGGACACGTTACTCTGCTATTACACAAGAACAGAATACCTTGATAAAATGAGATAAAGCCATTTCATAATTCTGTGCAAGCACAGACAAAAACATGGCCACACTGCCACTCACAAAACATGTTACCCTGCCCCTACGCCAAAATATGTGACTGCCACTCCTCTACCAATTAGTTTTATTCTTGTTCTAATCTCTCTTCCCTATATATGATTTATTCAGATGCTCAACCATAGCATTGGTCCTGTTTTCTCACAGCATCTAATCTAAAGTGAATCCTTGCTTCCTTAGTCTATCCCCCAGTCTCCAAAGTCCAAATTCTATAATCAGCTCTAACGTTCTAATGAGCTAGCCCCACAGGGTATGCTCTCCCTTGCTGTTATGAGCAATAAACACAACTTGTTTAACTAGAGGTGTGTTCCTGGCAGTCTCTGGTTATAGGGCATTGACTCCTACAACAAATCAGATGATCTGAAAGTCTATGCCGTCCTCTTTCCAGAAAGTTCTCCCAGTTTCAGTCTGACAAGAATACTTCATCTTATTTCTGTAAAGTGAAAGTGAAGTCACTCAGGTCCGACTCTTTGCAACCCCATGGACCGTAGCCTACCAGGCTCCTTCACCCATGGGGATTTTCCAGGCAAGAGTACTGGAGTGGGCTGCCATTTCCTTCTCCAGGGGATCTTCCCAACCCAGGGATCGAACCCGGATTTCCTGCATTGCAGACAGACGCTTTACTGTCTGAGCCACCAGCGAAGCAATAAAAGAATTAATAAACGCCACCAGGTAATTAATAAAAGAGAGGTAACAAATTCCTTTAACACCAGGGACCTGGTTTAATACTCAACCCCAAATCTATAAATAAACATACTCATGCACAGAATTTTTTGTTTGTATATAATATCCTTCCTCCTAGATAGAATACCCTTGGAAAGCTGAGTCTGTCTGACTCATCTTTGTAAATCTGTAGTATTTCACACATGGTAGGGGATTTCTTTTATGAATGATACTGACATGTTACTTTAAAACTAATGGTAGCACCAATGGATGCCTCAGAATTACAGACAAGAAATCTAGGTAAAAAAAACACTCAACTGGGGACAAAATATTTATTTTTTTCCCTAAAAATAAAAAAGGATTTCTCTTTCCAAAAGAAAATCCCATTTTTTTCCTCCACCTTTACATTTCTTTAACTATAAGATATTCCAAACGCATACGTTCATATTTGAAAATACACCAAATACAATTAACACATATGTTCATGTTTCTTAACTAAAAGGTTTATAACTTTCAGGAAAAATTTAAGTGTGATGCTTTCATTTGCCCAACAAATTTACATTTTTTTCCCCCACCACCACCACCCTACCTCCCCTAAAAACAGCTTTTCTGTTTGTGTTTCAGAAGTACGCCAGGATATCACATCCTTATTACAACTAGAGAGGGTCTCTGAGTTTAACTGGTCTACAAAATGTTTAACAATATCTAAGAGACATTGCCACGACACAAGGTCCATACTTTTCTTATTGATTACTGTTAGAATTCTCTCTAGAAAGAGACTTTGATGCCCATCTACAAAGATTTTGCTTTTTTCCTTTTTTATTAAAACACCCTGAAGCAGAGTAGAGGAACACTGTACAAAACATTTATTCATCCTCTGAGGTAAAAGTACAATTCAGCCGGGTTTAACATATTAAACGACACAGCGTGCAGTGTCACAGCCTAAAGCATTCTGGCCAGTACTATCTTTCAATAGGAAAACAGGTTTATATTCCAGAAGCAAAGACTGAATTCAACAAACTCAAGTCTACAATCAAAGATCACCTATACCTTGCAAGACAATATGCCAGATGGGCTGACAGACTGAATATAAACGCCTGACTCAGAGGCAGAGAGAGTTAAGCCGGAGTGAAGGAGGTTATAAAGTGCCATAGATGTCAAGGAGAGTAGGCAGTAAGAATGACTATAGAAAGAACATTCCAGACTACAAACTTCAGCTCCTCAACGATGGGAATCCTGGATGGTTTTCACAGAGACAGGGGGGTACATAGGTCCTGAGATGGCCACCAATTAAGAAGCCTCAGCTTGTTCACATGCAAGTCAATGAGATCAAGCATAAATGCTCAATGTGAGTTAAGATAATTTTGAAGTTCTGCATGCAACTCAGCAAACGTGAGCCCACAGTCTTCAGAAGAGGGGGGAAATCACTCCTTCGGGGTCTTCTGGATTTTAAAATGAACAAGAATGATTTCCATCACTGAATGGCTAGGAGGTGGGTGTGCCCCCCTCCCCCCGCCCGAGGCAGCGGCGGGCCTCTTGAAGGCCCGAGGGGACCGCGGGACCTCTAAGACCAGCGCTGGACGTCCAGCCACGGCCCGGCAAGCCACTGTCACACTGTATCTCCGACCCAAAGAGCTCATCCCACGCCTCGAGGGGCCTCGGCAAACCCGAATCCAGACAGCCAGGCCTCCAGGGCCAGGCTCGGGCTCCACCAGGCCGCAAACTGCGAACAAAGAGACTGCTGGGGCAGCCTCTGTTGCGCGGGGCTCACGCAGCACCCAAGGAACCTGAGCCTTCAGGGGGTCGCGCCCGGGGTCTGCCTTGATGAGGGGCAGCCCGTGCTCTGGCCTGGCAGCCCAGAGCGCACCGTGTCCTGGATCCCGTTGACGCGCTGCTGGCTCTCCGGAAAAAGGGGACGGGGGTCCCAGCGGGTCCCCAGAGCCGAGACCCGGCGCACGTCCCGCCGCCCGGCCTTTACCTGCACATCACTCAGCTCCACGCGCAGATACAGCTCGTGGTGCCGCTGAGCCCAATAGACGTGAGGCGTCAGCACCTGATTCTCCATAACCACACTGCCCAGAGCGGCTCGCTGCGCCTCGCTGTCTCAGGTAGTGCGCGGCTGGAACTGGTCAGACGAAGGCCGCAAACCCCCGAGCTCCGAAGTGCCGGCAGTCCGCAGCCTCCAGACGACCCACGCTCGCGGGCCGCGCCTGCGCAGTAGTGAGCGAGGGGCCGCGGCGCCGGCTCCCGCCTTGCCGCTAGCCGGGTGGGGGCGGGGGGGCGGGGAGGCGGGATGGGGTGGGCCACAGGAGCGAGTGGCGCCGCCGCTCGCTGCGAACGCCTCGGGAGTTGGCTGGTGTGTTGTCGTTCCTCTTACCTGCTGGAGGACGGTTAAAAAATAAGAGTAAAAACTGAAAAACGCTGGAGACTCATGAAGAACCGATTAGCATAGAGAAAGGACTTGGGATTGGTGTATCTGGAAGGTTCCTCCCATTTGTCACTCATTAATTCAACATTTGTTGAGCGTCTGCTATGTGCCTGAGCTGCAAAGATAAAACACCGAAGCTTCAGGAGTAAGTCACAGTACCTGACGTCTTGAAACCCTCAGTCTATTAAAAAAAAAAAAAAGCCGCAAGGAATTATAGACATAATAAGTATGATGATGGTTATAAGGGAAGCAGTGGGAAAGCGAAGAAGAGATCGGAAGAGTGTTCTAAGAGAGGAGAGTAGCCTTAAAGGCCAAAGATTTCCAACGCTATCCCATAGAACTTTACACGTAGATTATGGAAATATTCCATTCTGCGCTGTCCATAACGGTAGCCACTGCCCACATGGGGCTTTTTGACTACTCGAAATGTGGCTAAAGAGACTGATAAACTGAATTTTTTATTTCCTTTACTTCTAATTAATTTAAATTAATGGCTATTAATTAACGTCACAAATTAATGGCTATTCTATGGGACAGCGCAGGAGACTGTATCTCTAAATCGGAAACCCAAACTAGAGAGAATACCAATTTATATCTAATTTAAACTATCGCGTCTGTATCCACTTTCAGCCCCAAGTCGGCTTGGAGAGAAGAATTCGATAGGAAGCAACATGACAACGAAAACCAGAAATCTGGGACAAAATTGAACTTTTATAATTCAATCTGTTAGTACCCATTTATTTAGCAAAGTCCTGAGCACAGGGATCCAAAGATGAAATGATGCCAGTTCTCAGAAAACATTTAGCTCAGGGAGTAGGTCATATAAAATATAGAGGGTTTCAATATGAGAAATATGCTGAGCTCTAAAAAAGGCAGGAAGGTAGGAGCTGAGGGTTGTAGAAACCAGTAGCAGACATTTGAGAGTAAATCCTTGAGAGCTGGGCTGTGAAATGTGAGGAGGAATTTGATAGAGGAAGAAGCGGAGGTAGGGCAGTAGACCCACAGGGCGGGAGTCCAAAGTTGAAGAGAGATGGAAGGTTCTGCATATTGGGCGGTGGGGGCTTCCCAGGTGGCTCAGTGGTAGAGTTCGCCTGCTAGTGCAGGAGATGCAGGAGACTTGGGTTGCATCCCTGGGTGGAGAAGATCCCCTGGAGGGAGAAATGGTAACAGATCCCATCATTCTTGCCTGGAAAATCCTGTGGACAGAGCCTGGTGGGCTGCAGTCCGTGGGGTTGCAGAGTCAAAGGTGACTGGGGGACTGAGCACACGCACACATACTGGGGGTGAAGGGCATGGAGAAGAGAAGTTGCCCTGGGTCTCGAAAGACCCAGGTATTGCATCAGGGAAGTCTGTTTTAATAGCTGTTTGTACTTTATCCTACAGACACGGAGGAGTCAAGGAAGTTTGTTGCAGGAGATTAGCAAAATCATATATGCACTGGGCAAAAAAAAAAAAACAGTCAGTGAGGAGGAATTAGTAGGAGGCAAACCAATTGGAGGTGATATAATCTTCCTGTTATGACATAATGAAAACAGCAACCTTTGATAGCCTTGAATTTTAAAAATAAAATATTTTTTTAATTATGAAAGTACTTTTATTGCATTGCTTTTACTACAGTGTAGACACAATATAGGGCACATTTTAAAAACTGAGGTATAGGAACCAGGCAAATTTTAAATATTCGACTTCAGCTGAATTTTTGCATGTTTATACCTGTATAATTAATTACTATCCAGATCAAGGTCTGGAACATTTCTAACATACTACATGGTCTTTCATGTCAATAAACATTTGCCTACCCTTCCCTACACCCCAATAATTACTATCATGACTTGGATCACCGTAGCGTAGTTTTTGTCTGTTCTTGAATCTCGTGTAAATAGGATCGACAAATGTACACTTTGTGTCTGGTTTCTTTCATTCAACATAATGTATTTGAGATTTATCTGTGTTGTATGAATCAACAGTTCATACTTTTTTGGTTTTTGTATAGCATTTAACTGTATAAAGTTTTCACAAATTGCCCGTTCTTCTGATGATGGACATTGCATTGTTTTCCATTTTTAGCCATGAATATTTATGTACTTGTTTTTTGTGGATATACTACTCAGTTCTCTTGGGTAAATACCTGGGAATGGAATTGCTAGGTCATAGACTATGTATGTTGAGCTTTTGTAGATACTATTAGGCAGTTTTGCAAAGAGTTTTGATCAATTTACACTTGCACAAGCAAAGTTTGAAAGTTCTAGTTGCTCTCAGTCAGTCAGTTCATTCGCTCAGTCATGTCCAACTCTTTGTGACCCCATGGACCTCATCACACCAGGCTTCCCTGTCCACCACCAACTCCTGGAGCTTGCTCAAACTCATGTCCATCAAGTCGGTGATGCCATCCAACTATCTCATCTTCTGTTGTCCTCTTCTCTTCCTTCCTTCAGTCTTTCCCTGTGTTAGGGTCTTTTCCAATGAGTCACCTCTTCGCATGAGGTGGCCAAAGTATTGGAGCTTCAGCATCAGCATCAGTCCTTCCAATGAATACTCAGGACTGATTTCTTTTAGGATTGACTGGTTTGATCTGTTGCAGTCCAAGGAACTCTCAAGAGTCTTCTCCAACACCACAGTTCAAAAGCATTAATTTTTTGGCACTCAGCTTTCTTTACAGGCCAACTGTCACATCCATTCATGACTACTGGAAAAACCATAGCTTTGACTAGATGGGCCTTTGTCGGCAAAGTAATGTCTCTGCTTTTTAATATGCTGTCTATGTTGGTCATAGATTTTCTTCCAAGGAGCAAGTGTCTTAATTTCATGGCTGCAGTCACCACCATCTGCAGTGATTGTGCAGCCCAAGAAAATAAAGTCTCTCACTGTTTCCATTGTTTCCCCATCTATTTGCCATGAAGTGATGGGACTGGATGCCATGTTATTAATTTTTTGAATGTTGAGTTTTAAGCCAGCTTTTTCACTCTCCTCTTTCACTTTCGACAAGAGGCTCTTTAGTTCTTCTTCACTTTCTGCCATAAGGGTGGTGTCATCTGCATATCTGAGGTTATTGATATTTCTCCCGGCAATCTTGATTCCAGCTTGTGCTTCCTCCAGCCCAGCATTTCGCATGATGAACTCTGCATGTAAGTTAAATAGGCAGGGTGACAATATACAGCCTTGACATACTCCTTTCCCAATTTAGAACCAGTCTGTTGTTCCATGTCCAGTTCTAACTGTTGCTTTTTGACCTGCATACAGATTTCTCAGGAGGCAGGTAAGGTGGTCTGGTAATCCCATCTCCTGAAGAATTTTCTACAGTTTGTTGTGATCCACAGAGTCAAAGGCTTTGGCATAGTCAATAAAGCAGAAATAGATGTTGTTCTGGAACTCTCTTGCTTTTTCTAGTTGCTCTATTTCCTTGGTATTTTCAGTCTTTTAAATTTTAGTCATTCTGATAGTGATAGTAAAAGTCACTCAGTCGTGTCTGACTCTTTTCGAACCCATGGATTATACAGTCCATGGAATTCTCCAGGTCAGAGTACTGGAGTGAGTAACCATTCCCTTCTTCAGTGGATCTTCCCAACCCAGGAATCAAACCAAAGTCTCCTGCTTTGCAGGTGGGTTCTTTACCAGCTGAGCTATCAGGAAAGCCCTGGTCATCCTGGAGGCTGTATAATAAAAGTAATTTTAGTCCAGCATATCTGAACCCTGAGGTTTATCAACTGACCTCTGTCCAAGGTGAATTGAATTCAGGGCTCTTGGTAAGCAAGGAGACTGAATGTTGACATTCTGCCTCAGATGCTCCATAAGAAAAGTCCAGTGGAAGGGGACTTATCCAGATTGGTTCCACCACCACTAACCCATTGGATGACTTCTCTGGGCCTGAGCTTCCATATCCATCGAATGAGAGAGTTAGCGTCAGTGCCTGCCAATATTCTTCTCAGCTATTCCTAAAGTTTCCTGTGAGGACCACTATTGTGGGCCTCTCTCTCCATGGGAAATACAGTAAAAAAAAAAAATAGAAATGGGGAAGGGAAAGAGTAGCATCCAGGTAAATTATAAAAGATAGCAGAGGGGGTAAAAAGGCAGAGCAGAAGTAGCCCTGCCAAGCTGAATTAGGAAGGGCTGAGGGTTTTATGATACCAGTCAAATGAAAATGCAAACGAGCACTGTTTTTGTATTCGACTTTCCAGGTAAGCCTCCCCAGCCCTCTTTGGCCCAGGGTCACCCCTCCCTCCTCTGGCCACCAGAAGCATTTGCTGAGTGTTTCTGTGGCTGAAGCACATGGTGGTGGTGGCGTAAGTCATGTCCGACTCTTGTGACTCCATGGACTGTAGCCTGCCAGGGTCCTCTGTCCATGGGATTCCCAAGGCAGAATACTGGAGTGGGTTGCCTTTTCCTTCTCCTGGGGCTGAAGCACAGGCTCAGTACATAAATCTGTACTCCTGCCTTTGGCAAGTCATCATCCACATTCTCCTTGTCCAGCATTTTACAGAAGTTTTTTATATCTATAAGAAACTTTGGAAAATGAACTATTGAATTTGGCTGTGCTGTGTCTCACCCAGGATCACCCAACCAGATATCCTTAACTGAAATCAAGTTACTCTATCTAGATGGCACAAAGTTGAGAGTGGAGAGAGACTGAGAGATCAGCCCAGGCATCTACTGGGGAATCTGTGCCCAACCAGTTCATATCCCTGTAACCTCTTAACAATGCCAAGAGGGTGGTGAGCATTGCAGCCAATCATTGCTGTAAAAACCATCCCCTCAACCTGTCAATCCCCAGTTCGGATGACTGTGCAGAGATGCCCCTTTCCTTGAGTGTGGGGAGTGGCCTTTCCACCCTGTTCAATTTGACCTACCTGATAAGTCTTGGCTTTCTGGGCTGCCCATACGGTTGCCAGGAAGACAGTTGGTGTGCTACCATTTATGGAAAAAATAGTGGAGTGGAGAGAAGAATACTACATTTACATATAGGCATTTGTTTATGGGCAAACTTGGGCAAACTCCAAGAGATGGTGAGAGACAGGGAGGCCTGGCGTGCTGCAGTCTATGGGGGTTGCAGAGTCGGACCCAACTTGCGACTGAACGACAATAAATTTATGTATTGTGTTGGCCAAAAAGTTTGTTTGGGCTTTTCTGTAAGCTGTTACAAAAGAATTTTTGGCCAAGTCAATATCATAAAATGGGCTTCCCAGGTGACCCAGTGGTAAAGAATCTGCCTGCAATGCAAGAGACACGAGACCAATCCCTGGATCAGGAAGATACCCTGGAGAAGAAAATGGCAACTGGCCCCAGTATCCTTGCCTGAGAAATCTCATGGATGGGGGAGCCTGGTGGGCTACAGTCCATGGGGTCGCAAAAAAGAGTCGTGCCTGACTTAGTGACTAATACACACTCGTTAAAATATTACATAAAAAGTAAATGCAAGAATCTAATAACCTCAGTTTCTTGTGGGGAGGGAAACAGTGACTGAAAGACCAGCATAGGAGGATATTTCTACTATATATGCTTTTATTCAAAAAACTAAATATGAAAATTAACTGAAAAGGCTCCTTTTTGTTATGGCAGCTTGGTTTGTACTGTCTCCAAAAAGGTGCAAAATATAGAGGAAGTGGAAAAACAAACTCTAACCCATGGGATATGATGTAGTCAGCTGCTATTACCTGCTTATGATCTGTTTCCTCAACTAGATCAGAAGTCCCCAGCCTTTTTGGTACCAGGGATGGATTTCATGGAAGACAGTTTTTCCACAGACAGGGCAGATGGTTTGGGGATGATTCGATTGCATTACATTTATTGTGCCCTTTATTTCTAATCTGATGCTGCTGATTTGACAGGAGGTACCAGTCCATGGTCCAGAGGTTGGGGAACCCCTGAACTAGGTTGTAAGCCTCCCTGCAGCACAGATTGTCTCCTCTTGGTATCCTACAGCATCTAGTACAATGTTTTAAAAAGTAAATGCTTAAAATGTGCATGTTGATGATAATGCCCAGTGCTAGAAAAGTTTCAGTGAAATTGCCACACTCATGCTGAGTGTAGCTAAGGGCAGTGTGAATTCGTGGCATCATTTTGAAAAGCAATTTTGCAAGAAGTAGCAAGAAAAATGGAGATGTTTATGCTGGTTGGCTTTGTAATTCCCCTTTGGAGATTTTATTCTAAGACAATAATTTCAAGGAAGAAAGATGTATATATGAAGATGTTTACAATGTTACATAGAAAAACACTGGGACTTAAGAATGACCAAATGAATTGTGGTATGAGAATTCAGTAGAAAAACTATACAGCTGTGCAAAATAATAAGACACTAGCAGTATTGAAAATATTTATGATAAAAGATACAAAAATTTTGATTATAACTTTATATAGTGGTAAGATACTAGGGAGTAACTTGTATTTTTCTTTTCTTCCTTTTTAACCCTTGATCCTTCCCAATAGAGGGACACAGAGTCGGATACGACTGAAGCGACTTAGCAGCAGCAGCAGCAGCAGCAGCATGAGGCAACCATTGTTTTCTGGGAGTTGTGACTTTGGGGTTAGAAAACAAAGACAGATTCTTCTCTTTTAACCTCAGTTGAGTATTCAAGACAGAAAATATTTGGAGCAATATGCAGACTAAATAAAAATTGTCCAGGCACTCTTTCTGCCCCCTTCTAATGTCTATGTCAGAAGCTTTCTCTATCTCTTTTATACTTTATTTTAAAATTTCCAAGTATAAGAGGGAGGAGAATGTTTACAGATGAGAGAAATAAAAAGAGAGGCCTGATATTAATCTGTTAGTAAGGAAAGGATCCAGGATGGGAACCCAAGACTGCCTGACTCCAGAAATTCGGGCTCTGACCCATGAATACCTGAGCAAAAGTACCACTGCCTGAAGATCATGGACTGGTAGATGCAGAAGAACTGGGAGACAGGTTGGTCTCTGATGAGGCCCAGTGTGAAAAGGTGTCAGATTTTCTAAAAATGAGGTCAGAACTGCTGGTGTATCTGACTCTTTGTGACCCCCTTGACTGCAGCCTGCCCGGTTTCTCTGTCTATGGAATTTTCCAGGCAAGAATACTGGAGTGGGCTGCTATTTCAGGGGCTCTTCCTGACTCAGGGAAGAATCTACTTCAGGGGAAATAGTTTATTACCTACTTCAGGGTCCTTCCAGGAATTGAACCCTTGTCTCCTGCATTGCCAGCAGATTCTTCACCACTGAGCTGCCTGGGAAGCCCAGAACTGTATGAGGATCTGATTAGCTCAAACAGGCATGGATTTCAAGATGCAGTCCAGAGACTTCCCTAGTGGCCCAGTGGTTAAGAATCCACTTTCCAATGTAGGGGACATAGGTTCTATCCCTCTTCTGGGACTAAGATCCTATAAAAGAGGCAAGAGGGGCTACTGAACCCCTGTGCTCCTGAACCACAACTAGAAAGAAGGCTACAGGCCACAAGGGGAAAAAAAAAATCCTCCAGGCTGCAGCTAATACTTAACCAACTGATAGCTGATGCAGCCAAATTTAAATTAAAAAAAAATTTTTTTTTAAGTCGCAGCCAGGGTTCCCTGGAAAGGGTTCTCACTTGGCCTTACCACTCTGGCTTTCACTCACACTTACCTGCCTGCTGTCCATTATGTCAGAATATGATTGTTTTATGATGCTTTTTGTTTTGATTAGCAAGGGTGGATTTGTATCATCCCCACCATGCTATTTATTCAGACCATGTGTGCTAGATAACTTGCCTTTTCCTGAGGAGTTCCTAGAGTGTAGCCTAATATGATACAGTTAAGTAGGTTTTGTCAAGCACACATATACAAGTTTGGCAAGGCCCAGACCTGACTGATTCAGCCAGTAAATATACAAGGAGCCAGTTTAGGGACTTCCCTGGCAGTCCAATGGTTAAGAGTCCACCCTTCCAACTCAAGGGGGTGTGGGTTCAATTCCTGGCCGGGAAACTAATATCCCACATGCCACATGGCATGGTCAAAATAAAAAGAAAAGCAAGGAGCCAGTTTAGCCTCAGAAAGTGCATTACTTACATATACCACAAAGGGAAGAATGTATCAAGATGCCAGCTGCCAGTGATCCTTATCCCACTTATGAAAAAGGACACTCCTGAAGCAAAAGGGGCCAGGTGACTGCAATGTAAGTTCTGGGATAACTGCCTGCTGAGGAGCCAGTTCTAGGCTGCAGCTAAGAGGTTTTTATATTCTCAGCTCTATTCTGGGGGGGTAGGAGGGGATGGGGCAGAAAGTCTCCAGCTCATCAGACCTGCAAGGGGACAAGGTCTTCAGAGGCTTCTGGTCCTCTCCAGTTTCAGAAAAGTCACAACGCATTCTGCTACAACTCAGGTAAGTATCGGTTTGACCCTTTTACCTGGGAGGGAGGCCTTTGTGGTTACATACAAGGTGGCCAGGGTTCATGAAGATGTTCTCCCACAGCTTTCTCAGGGTTAGAGGCTTTTTAAGCCTGCCAGCCTGCTATGTGTGTGTGTGTGCTTAGTCGCTCAGTCATGTCCAACTCTTCTTTGCGACCCTTTGGACTGTATCCCACTAGGCTTCTCTGTCCATGGAATTTTCCAGGCAAGAATACTGGAATGGGTTGCTATTCCTTGCTCCAAGGGTATTCCTGACCCAGGGACTGAACCCTTGTCTCCTATGTCTCCTGCATTGCAGGATTCTTTACCCACTGAGCCATCAGGGGAGCCTTAACCCTGCCACAGAAAGAGAAAATAAGACTGAAAACAAGAAATATGAATTCAAATCTAGTTCAGTCCATCATTAGCCACATGACTTCAGAAAATCTTTTACCTCTCTGGAGTGTGTTCGTTTGTCTTGAGGGGGTTGGTGTTTTTCTTTTCCCCTGAGCTTTACTGTTAATTTCTTTTTTTTACTTTATATTGATATAGTTGATTAACAACATTGTGTTACTTTCAGGTCTACAGCAAAGTGATTCAGTTATACACATACATGTTTCTATTTGTTTTCAAGTCATTTTCCAATATAGATTATTAAACACTATTAAGCAGTATTTCCTGTGCTACACAGTAGGTCCTTGTTGGTTATCTATTGGAGCTTGTTTTTTTAATCAATAAAATTATATAGTTTTTGTTTGCTTTTGAGGAGGTCTCTTTCCTCTTATTTGAATGTAAACTGCACAAAGTCAGGGATTTTGCCTACTTTGTTTACTATTATAGCCCCAGTGCTTGGAACAGTGGCAGGCACATGGCAGAGATTCAGTAAACATTTTTGTTGTTGTTCAGTCGCTCAGTCATGTCTGACTCTTTGTGACCCCATGGACTACAGGCAGCTTCCCTGTCCTTCACGATCTTCTGGAGTTTGCTCAAACTCATGTCCATTGCGTTGATGATGCCATCCAACCATCTCATCCTCTGTCGCCCCCTTCTTCTCCTGACCTGTCTTCCCCAGCATCAAGGTGTTTTCCATTGAGTAGGCTCTTCGCAGCAGGTGGCCAAAGGACTGGAGCTTCAGCATCAGTCCTTCTAGTGAATATTCAGGGTTGATTTCCTTTAGGATTGACTGGTTTGATCTCTTTGCTGTCCAAGGAACTCTCTAGAGTCTTCCCCAGGACCACAGTTCAAAAGCATCAATTCTTTGGCACTCAGTCTTCTTTATGGTCCAATTCTCACATCCCACGACCACTGCAAAAACCATAGCTTTGACCAAATGGACCTTTGTGATGTCTCTGATTTTCAGTATGCTGTCTAGGTTCATCACAGCTTTTCTTCCAAGGAGCAAGCATCTTTTAATTTCATGGCTGCAGTCACTGTCCAAAGTGATTTTTGAGCCCCCAAAAATAAAGTCTGTCACTGTTTCCATTTCTCCCCCATCTATTTACCATGAAGTGATGGGACTGGATGCCATGATATCTTAGTTATTTGAATGTTTAGTTTAAAGCCAGCTTTTTCACTAATGAAATGAAGATGTTTTGCTTATTTTGTTAGCATGTGCATTCAAAGTCCTTTCAGGTGTTTTGTGTTTGTTTTAGTTTTTTGCACAAAATTCATAGAGGAGTCCCAATGAAAAAATGACTATTCTTTTAGGGGAACAACTGAAAAACAAAATTCTGAGTGAAGACACATTTAAGTTCAGGGTGAATAATTACATAAATAAACCCTCATGACACCTCTGCCAAATGGTTCCTTGCAATAATAGAAAATAGGGAAGGCCCAGCTTGTCCACTGTTTGATTCTACACCTAGCACCTTCCCAGTCATCTCCCAAGGCTCCTTTTTCCTCTTTCTCTCAGACAGTGTGTAGTGCAGAGTAGAAAATAAATTACCCGTCAAGAGACCTGCCTCTGGTTCTGCTAAAAGCAAGATCACTCCCTTCCTTGCCCTGAGCCCCAGTTTCTCCATCTTTCTGTATCTGTATGACACACATGGTTTTCCTTAATTGTAACTAAGTGATGTTAGTATAGCACTTTCACAGATCAAGAAACCATGTGAGCTCAGAGACTAACCCGCTGAAGGTCATTAATTAGTACCAAAGCCAAGCTTTCTGACTCCAAGTTCACATTTCTTTGTGTGTCAGTTGCTCAGTCGTGTCTGACTCTTTGCGATGCCATGGGCTGTAGCCCACGGGGCTCCTGTGTCCATGGAATTCTCCAGGCAAGAATACCAGAGTGGGTTGCCATTTCCTTCTCCAGGGGAATCTTTCTAACCCAGGGATCGAACCCAGGTCTCTCACATTGCAGGCAGATTCTTTACCATCTGAGCCACCTGGGACGTCCTTTCAGGGTTCTTTGCACCGTATCAGTGAGACACCTAGAAATCCCCAGGCGGAGGTCCCCTCCCTCTCCATGTCTCCTCTATGAAGGGACAGGGATTTTTGCCCGACTTGGCCCCTGTTCTAATCTCAGCGTTTACAATTCCTCCTCGCACATAAGAGGCAGTCAATATGTATTTGTCGAAGGAAAAAAAAAAAAAAAAGATGAGACGTGCCACAATTCTTCCTGTAATTTCCAGCAAGTTACTGCCGTTTTCTGGATTTGTTCTGTCCCCCACTCTCGCGGTTTCTTTCCCGCTCCTCGTTCGCCCCTCTGGCCACTAGACGGCACTGTCAAAAGTGAACCCCATCTAACAGAGAGCGGCGCCCTTCTTGGCCCCGTTGCGCCTTCTACGGTCGGAGGGCAGCGCGCAAGAAACCGGAAGTGCCGGAGCCGCCGCCGCCGCCGCCGTCTTTAAGTGCCGTGTTCGCCCCTTCGGTTACCGCCGGCGCCGTCGCCAAGGAAGCCGCTGCAGCCGGGTCTGGAGTGGAGGCGGCGCGGCATGAAGCGGCGCAGGCCCGCTCCTTAGCGCGCGTCAGGACGGTCCGGGCGGGGCCGGGGAGGGGGGAAGGTGCAGTATCCGCCCTCTCTCCTTCCCCTTCGCCCGCGAGGCCTGCGCCCCTGCCCACTCAGGCCTCTCCGCCTCTCGGAGGAGCTGCCCGGCGCATTCTCCCGGTTAGCTAGCTCTGCGATTTACCCGGCGCGCCGCTCTGCGCGGGCCACAGCCGGTGGTAGAGCCCCAGTTGCCGGAACAGGAAGCCGAGGCTCTCAGATTCCGAGTCAGCCACCGTTCACTGGGCGCCCCCTGAGCGCTGGGTGCTGGCCGCCGGACTTCCACGTCCGTTATCTTAATTGAGCCTTGCTGGGGTTGGGAGCCGGGTGTTGTCCAGGCTTACAGATGAGAAGCGGAAGTCCACAGAGGCAAAGGGATTTGCCTAAAGTCCGACTGTGGCAGACCGGATTCGGACTGAGATTTTCTGGTTTCCTAGCTGGTGTTCTTCCTACTGCCCCATTTCTAGGTCGATTCCTTCCCTCCTTGTTCACTGGCCCCTTCTCATTCTATTTCACCCACCAGGGCAGGATAGGTTCTTTACTTTCCTATTTCAAACCTGTCCTCACACATTTTTCTTAAGTCTCGGCATCTTCCCAAGTCCCCTTAATATTCTCTGCTACACTTCTGCTCTTCATTCTAGCTCTCAAGGTCTTTGCCCACTTTGTGATAATAAACCTCTCAACTAGCTGTGTGGATCCTGGCGAGTGAAATAACTAGGCTTCAGTGAGGCTTGGGATGTTTAAGTGGACAAACTGGCGCCTGGATTAAAAATTAAGGAATGATGTCTGAGTGGGTCCAGATTCAAGAGTCCTGTTTTCTAACCCGACATACTCTTCTCTGAATGAGAGTCTTAGTGCATGAGAAGGTGTCTTGACCTCTTAGTCCTGTTGTTGGCTGTGTTAGCACAACTTCACTTTTTCCCCTCCATTTGCCGGTGACCTGCATGTCTCTCCATCACCTGTCAGGGCTATGAAAGCCTCTGATTAAAACCGATAACCAAATAACGGGTGTAATCACAGACTCTGCTTTTTTCTTTTACTAAGCCAGAATTTCAACAAACTTAACACTTCCATTTTTCAGAGAAGTTACCTAATTCAGTTATCAATATTTTCGAAGTAACATGGAAAGGAAAGAAGCAAAAATGGAGTGCACTGAAAATGGATAGTACATTCTTTATCTTGTGAAAATCTTAATGTTAACAGCATATTCTCTTTCCACAGAAATGGCCTGTTTTGTATTAATAGTTCTTACTGGTTATTACACTGAATCTGTTCTGTCTTCAATCTGCTAAATATGAATTCTGTAAAATAATACAAATTGATTATTATGTAAAAGAAAAACAGGACCAGGCACAGAGAAATAAATTTTATTATCCATTATCTATCATTTTGAGAATTTGTAATAGCCACTGAGTAATCTCACATCTGTATGCCTTTTATACTTTTAAAAGAATTTCTATAACTTACCTTTTAATATGTATCCAAATGTCAGGACTAAACCACTGTGTAGATAGTCTTTGGAGTAAATTCAGCTGTACATTTCTGAAATAAAGTCATTTTATAATTTTCAGAAAATGCAGATACAAAATAATCCAGGCATTGTATATTATTTCAAAAAGAATATGTGTCAGTTCTAAGTACTAATTGAGACTTTAGGTTTGATATTTTGGGGGCACATATGATCCATTTTAATAATGATCAACAGGCTTATATCTTATTTCATTATCCTGGTGAGCAGGATTGGATGGTGAGAAAAGGAAAGACTCCTGTGAGAAGAGAGCAGGATGAGCAGAGGGATCTATGCTTGAAGTTGAGTCACTTGAAAAAAGATCTCTTTGAATGTGGAAGAGATCTGAACAGATGAAAATACAATCAGGTAGGCACCAGGGAAGGGCCTCAAGTGAAGAGGTAGGTGGGGCAGTGAAATAAATGCACGGTACTGAGAATGTGTACTGGCCTATTTTCTCATTGTTGAAATGAGAAAACTCTGGTCACGTGTTTTGAGGATGTATATATAAGGTGTTATGGAAATATGGAAATTAGTTACACATTTGTGTATATTACTAAAATTATGTAATATCAGGTCTGTGCAAGGAAATGCAGAATATACATTTACCATAAAATACAGAGGAGTAGTGTCATTTGAACTGTAGAATGTGTGTGTGAGAGAGAGAGAGTGGAGAAAGAGAAATGGTGAGTGTGGGCATCTAGTACAATTTAGGAATATCTGATACATGCTTAAGTGCAAGGCAATGCAAGGTTTACATACAAGAGACATCAGTAGCTCAAGAAGCTGGGCGGTGAGCTTGGGAAGTCTTGTCTGCTAAGCTTCCCTGTTCCATCCCCGTTCTCTGTTGTTTCAAGCAGTGATTTGGAGATGAAGTTCCAAATTAACACAAGGAGTGGACAAGAATGAGCCCGGTTTGTGTATCTCCTTGTTTAACCTGTCCCTCACTCTCTTAGGAATTAAACTAGATCCACTTATATATTTGATAGAAAACAGACCTCCACCAGCTTTTAGATGGGCAAACAACCACGACTGTCATATACTGCTACTTGACATCAGTGTGCTGAGTATCAGTTGAGCTGAATGACTTTTCTATTGAGCTGTGTGGATTTTAATCATGGGAGGTAAATGCCCAGTTGTAATAATGTTGCAAGTTGTATACCTGTAAAACTCTCCGACGCTCTTGCTACTGTTACATTGAAAATGGCAGTGTAATTCACGGTAACTTGAAAAAAGGCACAGTATCCTAGCCATTCAGTTTTGTTTATTTCATCACACAGCATACCTGATGGAGTAATTCACAGCCTACACTTGCTAGTCTTTTTCTCTGTGGGCCGTAGTTTTTTACCCTGAGCTCCTATTAACCTGTGAAATTAAACCTTAAAAAAGACATGTTAAATTTACAGCCGTGTATTGATTTTTGTTGTAGAAGTGGTTAATAATTATGTGAACTGGTTATACAAAGGCAGTGTAGTTTATCTCCCAGGTCCTCATGTTTTTGGCATTTATTAGTTCCAAAAGAGCAGGTTGCCCCAAATTTTTATGTTGTTCCTTTTTGGTAGTGTTATAAATAATGCATGTCAGAATATCTTACAGTGGCTTATAATAACACTTGTTGTTTTTTTCTGATACTTTGCACCTGTTAATATTTAAATATTGAACTGGATAGAGGAAAAAAAATCATCATCTTCCAGATTTGTAAAATGAAAGAAACATCGTTAGTAGATAAAATGTTAATATTGTTTTGGGGTTGAACTAGTAAATTGGGTTCAGACTTTTGTCAAAATATTGATAATACAAACATTAAATGTTTTCAGCATAAATTACAACTAAAGCCACTTTCTTCTCTTCTCATTTGATCATGAGAGTAAAAGTTGCGTAATCAGTAATAAAAGTATAAAGGCACACAAGGGATGGTCAAATAGTGCTATCTAGCAAGAGCAAAGACAAGAAAAACGTATCAACCAGTTAGGTCTTTTGGTGTTTGGAGGTCCTATTTAAAAGGAAATGGTATTTGTGTTATCTTGGGTAAATGCTCCAGGATGATTATTACATTTTTTTTTGGCAACAATTTTATTAGTGTTCTGATTGGTTGTGATTATTTCTGTTAGCTGAAGAAGTCCACAATTTATCAAATGTATTACTTTTTTAAAGTGCAAAAACACTCAACTCCCTTGGCACATTTAGCTTCACTATTGACATGCTCTTTGAAGGAACATAGCAGCCAACTGGCATATGGCCTGTTTCCTTCCAGTGTGGGAAAGAAGAAGGAATTTTGGCAAGAGATACCTAAGGAGAGCCTTTTATAAAAGTTGCCAAAGAGATTTATAGTCACTGTGAAATAGACATGACCTCAATTTTTTTTTAAATCTGTTTCACACTGAACACAGAGAAGGGGGAGCTATTGCTTTTCTTACTAAGTTTCATTGCAACTGTACTGAAAAGCACTTTTCCCCCTTTTTTTGGGGGGGAAGGGGGACCCTAATCAGGCTGTCATTCTGATTAATGTAAGAGAGGACAGATCTGTGAACTTCATGTGGCTTATTTATTTATTTTAGGAAAATGCAACATGGCAGCAGCGATGGAAACAGAACAGCTGGGTGTTGAGATCTTTGAAACTGCAGAGTGTGAGGAGAATATTGAATCACAGGATCGGCCTAAATTGGAGCCATTTTATGTCGAGCGATATTCCTGGAGTCAGCTTAAAAAGCTGCTTGCTGATACCAGAAAATACCATGGCTACATGATGGCTAAGGCACCACATGATTTTATGTTTGTGAAGAGGAATGACCCAGATGGGCCTCATTCGGACAGGATCTATTACCTTGGTGAGTGTGAAGTCATAGTTTCTGAAAGGAAATGCTTTCTTAATTCAGAATTAGAGGCTAGATGCAATGGGCACTCAAATTTTGTTGAATAAATAAGTGAATCAGTGATGGCTCCACTAAAGAGAAAAAAATAATTTGAAGAACTTCAGTTTTGGTACTGTTTTAACTTTTTGTCCCATTAATTTTGTTTTTATTTGCAGATAACAAATCAGTTGATCATGATCTTACTTTCAAAGTAAAGATGCCAGATATTACTTCTTCCTAAAGCTAATTGTAAATGATTTTCCTTCAGTATGGTCAGTTTCTTTAGGAATGGTGGATGAGGAACACACATAATAAAACCAGTAGTTTGTTGCCATTCTCAACAGCTGCTGCTTTCATTTTTTTAATCAAGGCTGGTCTTGGTCTCTTCTTCCTGAGCCCATTCAGTCCAGATTTAAGATATGTTGACCTTAAGTCTATTATATCACTGATTGACTTTTTTTGTTTCTTTTTTGTTTATAAACCTTAAATGTTTTGCTAAGATGTTGTGGTAAAAGGAATAGGTAGTAAAGACTGAGCACCAAGGATGCTTAGGCACAGCTGATAGCTCAGCTGGTAAAGAATCCGCCTGCAATGCAGGGGACCCTGGTTCGATTCCTGGGTTGGAAACATCCCCCTGGAGAAGGGATAGGCTGCCCACTCCAGTATTCTTGCCTGGAGAATCCTCAAGGACAGAGGAGCCTGGTGGGCTGTAGTCCATGGGGTTGCAAAGGATCGGATACAACTGAGCGACTAAGCACAGAACAGCATTGAAAGAAATGACTAATCTGTCACATACATAGACACAGGGCGGTAGATAAAGAGGTGGTCTTGGAGTCAGAAGCCTAGGCTCTGGCATCAACTCCATGGCTGACTTACTAACCCTGTGAGTCTCAGTTTCCTCATCTATCAAACAAGGATTAATATCTATCTCACAGGATTGTCTTAAGTGTTGAGTTGACCAAAAAGTTTGTTCGGGTTTTTGTATGCTCGTATGGAAAAACTTGAACAAACTTTTTGGCCAACCCAAATTTAAACAAATGTTAATAAACACAATACTGTTCTTGTACAACCAAAACAAATTTTACTACAGCTAGTCTGAAGAAGAAAACTAAAAAAGAAAAGAAAAAAAAATTTGGTTATGCGATCTCCCAAACAATTGTCTGCACTACAGTATTATTTTTTAGGATTAGAAATAATAGTTGTAAAAAATACCGGAAAAAAACACCAAATAATAGTTGTAAATTACAGTATGCTACCTAGTATTCACCAACTGGTAATTATTATTTGTACAGTTATTAGCTTAAGTCCCAAAGGCCCATTTATTCATTCATTGTCACTCATTGAATACATTTATTGAGAGATGGTGCTGAAATATTTAGGTAAGTTGTCTGAGTGAAAGTGAGTCTTTCAGTCATGCCTGCTGTTTGTGATCCCATGGGCTATAGCCCGCCAGACTCCTCTCCATAGAATTCTCCAGGCAAGAATACTGGTGTGGGTAGCCATTCCTTTCTCCAGGGAATTTTCCCAGCTTGGGGATCGAACCCAGGTCTCCTGCATTGCAGGCAGATTCTTTACCATCTGAGCCACCAGGGAAGCCCAAGTCATCTTGGAATACATATATATCTTTCTCAAGAAACTTATGCTGTGGCTTTGTTGGAAGCAGAAAGTCAGACTTTCCTTTGATTGGAGAAGCATTGTAAGAAAAGCTCATTCATAATTGCTAAATCAGGCAATTTGGTTGGAAGAGAGTTTGGGCAAAATTAGGGGGAAAGGCCTTATATTTTGTATAGTATTTTAAACTTATAGCCATACTGTCTGTAGTTCTTAACTGTAAACAAATGTCTCACAAAAATGTTTATTAATTACCATTAAAAGTGGTAATTTCAAAAGGGATTTCACCCCTAATACAGTAGTTGAAATGGGATCCCAAGCCCATAAATTTTGGAGTTCCTTCATGTAGTCATGCTATGCTATTTTATTTTCCTAACCCACAGCCTGAGGGAATGAATGTTTGGTTGGTGTTGGTTGGTAGAGTAAGAAAGAAAAGAATGTGAGAGATGAGAACACTGAAGGAGCTGAGGCCCGAGTAAACTCCCACAGCTGAGAGTTGGGTGGAAAAGGACGGGCTGAGATGAGTTTGAGGGCACTGACCTCCTGATGTGCCTTTGTTTACCAAGTTTTTAAAAATAGGTCTCCTGCCCTCCTCCAAAAGTGTTTTTTTTTTTTTTTTTGATAGTCTCTGCATGAGTCCACATTAGTAATTATAGATTTTTTTAAAGCAATTTCAGAGTATTCCATTATATAATTATGCCATATCCAGGCTTCTCTGGCCATGGGATTTTCCAGGCAAGTGTACTGGAGTAGGTTGCCATTTCTTTCTCCAGGGGATCTTCCTGACCCAGGGATCGAACCCAGGTCTCCTGCCTTGTAGGCAGACGCTTTACCCTCTGAGCCACCAGGGAAGCCCCATATTTTACTTTACCAGGCCCCTACTAATGGCCATTTAGGTCTTTCTATTTTGGTATTACAAAAAATGAGGGAGCAAATATCACTATATATCATTTTATGCATGTGTGAATTTACTTAATAGGACTAATTGCAAAGAGTGGAATTACTAGGACAAAAGGTGTACACTTTCTGAATTCTTATTGATATTGTCAAACTACCCCTCCATGGAGGTTACAGAGTTTACATCCCTGTCAGCATTGTCTCAGAGTATGTATTTCTCTGTACCTGTACCAATAGTGAGTGAGCAAACTTTTTATCCTTCCCAATCTAATTGGTGAACAGCAATCCCTCACTGTGATTTTTTTATTATTGTTTTTTTAATTGAAGTGTAATTGACATATTAGTTTCATGTGTACAACATAATGATTCAATATTTTTGTACATTGTGAAATGACCATTACAGTAAGTCGAATTAACATCTGTCACCATAGTTAATAAAAAAATTTTTTTCCTTGTGATGAGAACTATTAAGACTTATTCTCTTAGCTACTTTCAAATATGCACTATAGTATTATTAATTACAGGCATTGTGCTGTTCATTATATCGCCATGCTTCATTGTAGTTTTAATTTGTATTTCTCCTATGAGTGAAGTTGAGCATCCTTTCACATATTTACAAGGCATTTGTGTGTTTTTTTCTGTGACTGATCTGTTTGTAATCACTGTCTATTTTTTATTGGGTTGTGGGTACTTTTCTTGTCAACTTAAAGCATTTTTTTGTACAGTGAGGGAATTAATCCATTGTGATATTTTTTCCCTGAATGTTGAATTTTTTCCCTGAATGTTGAATGTTTTTTGCCTTTGGTCCTTTTGTAGAAATCTGTGGGTTGGTGTTTTTTTTTTGGTAGTTAAATTTTTACTTTTTATGTAGTTTTGTATCCCATCTAGACATCTAGAAAGGTTATCTCAACTCCAGATTGTATTTTTTTGAAATCCTTATGTACTTTGGACTTTGTTTTGCTCCATTGATCTGTCTGTCAAATCAAGGGCCAATACTGTGCTGCTCTTACTATTATTACTATAACTTTAGATGTTTTACTGTTTGATAGTAAACAAACAGTACTTTTCATTACTCTTTTTCATACTTTTCCTGATTATTTTTGTTTGCTTGTTTTTCTGTGAGAACTTTAATTAGCTTAAAGCTCCTTTCTCCCAATCCTACTTAAACTGTGTTATGTTAGGATTGCATTATATTTACAGATGAAGTTAGGAAAATTGACAGTCTTTAAAATATTTATTTATTTTTGGCTGTGCTGGGTCATCGTTTCTGCACAAGGGCTTTCTCTAGTTGCAGTGAGCAGGGGTTATTACTCTTTGTTGCTGTGCTCGGGCTTCTCACTGCAGTGACTGCTCTTGCTGTGGAGCACAGACGCTAGTGCTCGGGGCTTCAGGAGCTGCAGCGCGTGGGCTCCGCGGTGGCGATGCACGTGTGCAGTTGCCCTGTGAAATGTGGAATCTTCCTGGACCAAGGGTCGAAACCGTGTCCTCTGCATTGGCAGGCTGCTTCTTAACCACTGGACCACCAGAGAAGTCCTCTTTAAAATAACGAGCTTTTCAAGAAAGTTGTATGCCATTTTATTTGCTCAAGTGTTTTATATCTACCTGAATATTAATTTTTTCCATATAAGTTTGTTTCAAAAAAATTAATATACTTCAGGTCAGTTCAGTCGCTCAGTCGTGTCTGACTCTTTGCCACCCCATGAATCGCAGCACGCCAGGCCTTCCTGTCCATCACCATCTCCTGGAGTTCACTTAGACTCACGTCCATCGAGTCAGTGATGCCATCCAGCCATCTCATCCTCTGTCGTCCCCTTCTCCTCCTGCCCCCAATCCCTCCCAACATCAGAGTCTTTTCCAATGAGTCAACTCTTTGCATGAGGTGGCCAAAGTACTGGAGTTTCAGGTTTAGCATCATTCCTTCCAAAGAAATCCCAGGGCTGATCTCCTTTAGGATGGACTGGTTAGATCTCCTTGCAGTCCAAGGGACTCTCAAGAGTCTTCTCCAACACCACAGTTCAAGAGCATCAATTCTTCAGCGCTCAGCTTTCTTCAGAGTCCAACTCTCACATCCATACATGACCACAGGAAAAACCATAGCCTTGACTAAACAGACCTTTGTTGGCAAAGTAATGTCTCTGCTTTTGAGTATGCTATCTAGGTTGGTCATAACTTTTCTTCCAAGGAGTAGGTGTCTTTTAATTTCATGGCTGCAGTCACCATCTGCAGTAATATACTTCAGACACCAGTAAATACTGTTGTGTCAGCAAGAAAGAAACAATGGGAAAAGGTCATTCTGTGTTACACAGAGCTGGAGAGTGTGTATGATAGAAATTTTTATTGGTCACGGTTGAATCCTGGAAGACATGGAACAGTAGCAGTTTCAAGAGGGGAATGTGAAGGGATTGTGGGAAATGACTCACTGAGAATAGATGAGAACCAGCTTTATCCTAGTTGCATGCTGAAAGCTCTTAGAAGGGAAAGGCTTAAGGAGGATATGATCGTATTTTGTACGATTATGAATAGTATGGATAAGTGATAAGTGGCTACTGTCTTAAGAAATACGTAACAAAGTAACTCTGGAATGTGCAAAGTAGATCTAAGGCAAAACTAAGTGCTGGGTTGGGGAGATCCCCTGGAGAAGGAAATGGCAACCCACTCCAGTCTTCTTGCCTGAAGAGTCCCATGGTCAGAGGAGCCTGGCAGGTTACAGTCCATGGTGTCACAAAAGAGTCAAGACACAACTGAGCAACTAATACTCCCACAAATGCTGAAATAAGTATCAGCTGATAACTAACTTTTTACTCCAAAAGGCAAGACAGACTAAGAAAGGTTTAAGTAAAATTTAGGATAATAAAGGGATACAGGAAGCTGTGAATCTTTGGGGACTCATCCCCAATCTTTGCAAGGGTTAGCATGGAAGTTAGCATGTCCTTCCACAGACTACCTTCTCTGCCGTTATCAGAAACACAAGGCTGAAGATTTATTCTGCCAGGAGAGAGTTTTTGTTCTTCCTGTGTTATTTACTTTCTCTTTCTCTCCCCCCTAGTTTTTTTTGGAAGTGATAACCTTTCTGGTACCTTTATGGTAGAGTAAAAGGACTTTATTTTACTATGAGTTTTCTTTGGTTCACCTCTTCATAACCATGTTGTATTTCTGTTACTTCTCTCTGTTATGTAGTTTATTCTACACTGCTGTGATCTTCCCGTTCAGTTATCCTATGATTTCACAGAATAGACCCATCTTCTATTTAATGTGGACCTCTTTCTTTCACAGTTCCTGAGTAAAGGATAAAGAGACTTTTAGCAAATCAGATATCAGATTCTGTGTTGTTTTAATGTGAATGTCCTTTCATTTGAAGCTTATTAGTGATTATAGTGATAGAATATTTATATTGAAGAAAAACTCAAATTCAGTTAGACCTATGTATATTTCTAAATGAATACTGTAAATGATTCAGAAAAAGAAGCTTAATCATCTGAAGTTGTCACAAAGCACCCCCATTTGAAATCTGATAAGTCTGTTGCCAATTTGTAAGACACTAACAATTTTTTAAAAAACTAAAAATGACACATAACCCTTACAACATCTTATATACTTTTTATGTTTGCTTTGAGAAGGACTAAAATTTGAATATTTTCTGGGAGCCTGGGTTTTACTGAAGAAAATTAGCATGGCGTATGGCGTGCGCATCTCTGCTTTGTTAACATGCATTATAGGTCCCACAGAGTACAGCATCCTGCAGTATGTAAGAGGTGTTGTGTACTTACTGCTGTGATTGTTGTAAATAGATTGCCATTTTTTAAAGTAACAAAAAATGATTGTTTTCTTTTATAGCTATGTCTGGCGAGAACAGAGAAAATACACTGTTTTATTCTGAAATTCCCAAAACCATCAACAGAGCAGCAGTCTTAATGCTCTCTTGGAAGCCTCTTTTGGATCTTTTTCAGGTAGGATTAAATGTTGTTGTTATTATGATTTTCTGTATGGTTTTAATATTGCATTTATTTAGGGGCAGAAATTCAATTGGGATCTTATACTTGAAGTAGATATGAATCAAAAGGAATTAAGATATATGTTAATAAAGTAATAATAAAAACAATTTTAAAAGACCAATAAGTCATAATATAAAAAAAGAATTAAAACATTTTTATGTTTTTCTGTGTATGACCCTGAAATTTGATTTAATTCTCAATATCTGAGACTAGGGATATTAGATGTTATTAATACAATTCAGTTTTTTTTTGGCTACCCAGTGTGGTGTGGCATGTAGGATCTTAGTTCCCCTGCTGCTAAGTCACAGTGTCTGACTCTGTGCGACCCATAGACAGCAGACCACCAGGCTCCCCCGTCCCTGGGATTCTCCAGGCAAGACCACTGGAGTGGGTTGCCATTTCCTTCTCCAGTGCATGAAAGTGAAAAGTGAAAGTGAAGTCGCTCAGTCGTGTCCGACCCTCAACAACCCCATGGACTGCAGCCCACCAGGCTCCTCTGTCCATGGGGTTTTCCAGGCAAGAGTACTACCAGGGATCAAACTACACCTGCTGCAGAGGAAGCATGGACTCTTAACTTCTAGACCACCAGGGAAGTTCCCAGATTTTTTTTTTAACTACCTTCTCCCTGTTTAACCACCTTTCCCTCTGTAAACTTGCTAGTTACATGGTTCTCACATTTTGGGAGAGAATTGTTCACATAAAAGAAGTAATATATATTTCCAGAAAGCTTTTATTTAAATCTTTAAATTGTAGTTCTAATATTTAGTAACAGTACTAATATAGGGATTAAATAAAGGTACTAAGTTCAGTTTTTGTTTCTAAATAGCAAGATTCAATTTAGGGAAAATCAAAGGTTAAGTTTTTTCCTTCAATATTTTGTCTTTAGACAAAATGTAAATGGTCGAAAACATCAAAAGAACAAGATTATAGTTTGGGTACAGTTGTTTGCCTTTTAGGTTCTCACTTAATATTTTTACATTGAATATTATTGAATGGCATATTTGTGCTAAATGAACCAAAATGTGATATTTCTCTTAAGAAGTAAAAAAAAAAAAAATAGCTTCCATGACAGCTAACCATTTTGACTATAACTGTTTATCAAGGATGTTTTTCACATTGCTTTGTGACTTTTCTTTAAAGCAGAAACATTTCTTATTCTAAGAACAGTGTGTTGAACTAAAATAATGGTCGTTTTCACATAGAATAGGTTGTAAATTAGTGAGTCAGAGGTTTTTGTGTGGTTTTTTTTGAGGTCTATCATGGAAAATTTCAAACCGTGCAAAAGCAGAATCCCATGTGAACTGGTTTTAACAATGATCACATCTTGGCCATCAGTGTTTCATTACAGCCTTTCCAGTCCCCACCCCCCTTTTCAGAATATTTTGAAACAGCTCCCAAATATATCATTTCACTCCTAAATAGATCGTATCTCTAAAGAATATATATTCTTTTTAGACATTACCACAGTATCATCATATCTTAAAAAGT
Organism: Bos taurus; assembly: GCF_002263795.3. Lineage (NCBI taxonomy): Eukaryota > Metazoa > Chordata > Mammalia > Artiodactyla > Bovidae > Bos > Bos taurus. The sequence goes on along the minus strand of NC_037337.1, from coordinate 12,412,020 downwards.
CATTAATCATTTCTTCATATGAAATATTCAAATTTTCTTGATTTTTAGATAAATGTTCTCTTTTTTTTACACTTGATTTGTTAAATAGGATTGAAATAAGTTTGATATGTTACATTTTATTGATAGGTTTCTTAAGTTTCTTTTCCTTTTAATCCTCTGATTTTCTTTCTGTCCTTTTCTCCCCATTACGGTTTATCTATTGAAGAAAGAGGGTCTGTTCTGCTGATTGTATTCCTATGGTGTTATTTGATACGTTCTTCAGTTTCCTATATTTTCTATAAATAGAAATAGGTAGTCAGATCTAGAAGCTTGATTAGACACAGGTTTGCTTCCCCTCCCCACCCAAGACTACTTTACAGATCAAAAAAATTGAAAGCAAGGTCTTGAACAAATAACTCTACACCATGTCCATAGCAGCATAATTCATAATAGCCAAAGTGTCCATGGACAGAAGAACGAATAAACAAAGTCTGGCATATATATGTGACAGAATATCATTCAGCCTTAAAAAGGAAGGAAATTGTGACATGCTACAACATCAAGGAACCGTGAAGACATTATGATAAGTGAAATAAGCCAATCACGAAAGGACAAATGCTACATGACTCCACTTATATGGGATGCCTAAAGTAGTCAGATAGACTACCAGAATGGTAGTTGCCAGGGACTGAGGGAGAGAAAAGTGAGGAGATGCTGTTTAATAAGTTTAATGGATATAGAGTTTCAGTTTTGCAAAATGGCAAAGTTCTGGAGATGGGTTGCACAACAATGTGAGTATAATTAACAGTACTGAGTGGTATACTGAAAAAGTTGTTAAGGTGGCAAATTTTATGTTATATATATTATTTATATGTATATATGTTTTTTGTACAATTTAAAAGGTAAAGAATACTTCATCAATAATGTTATATGCCCCCATCAAAAGTCATATAGAACTTTAGTTGCTTGTGATGATAGCGTCGTTTGATCATTACCTAGATCTATTATAAAACAGTGAGTTTTTATTATTCCTTCTTCATTTATTAACTGAGAAACTTCTATAAAGAGAAAACTGCTATTCAACAATTATTCAGTTATCCTGAGGAGAAGTTCACGATAGAAAGGCAGGATGTTTCTTTCCTTTCTTTCCCATTTTTCAAACACAGTCTTCTATGTGTGATAAATTAGGAGTTTTGGAGAGTATTTGGTTTTCATTTTTATATCTTTATTAATTTACAGTGTAGCCTGTTTGGTATCTTTTGATCCATTGACAGTTGTTATTCTTATTGTACAAATTATCTTATTTTTGACTGTTAGAATCCCCGTCAACTTGACATATCAAATCGTTTTGACATGATCCTGGTAGTAATTGGTATTTGGTGGTATGGAGATGTTTCATGATCATCTTTCACACTGCTTTTTCCATGCTTGGAATCAGCCATATCTGTCTGCTTCCTTTAGAGGAAAGTGGTATTAAGAGACTTTGATCTGAGTACTAGTTACTGAGGGACAAGCCGTATACATAATCTTTATTTGTTTTTACATCTGTGTTGTGTTGTACAGACGAATCATATTCAACCAGTTCCCTCTTGATGGACATTTTAGTTATTTTCAATCTTTGTATTATAAATAGTACTGCATTAAAATAGCTTGGGCATACAACTTTTTACATTTTGCCAGTGTATCTTTAAACTAGATTCCTAGAGCTGAAATTATTGGACCAAACAGTACATGGTTTTGTAATTTTGCTAGGTATCAAATTTCCTTCCATAGGAGCTGTGCCATTATGAATTTCCATCAGCAAGGAATAATTGTACCTGTTTTCCCATAGATTCTCCAACACAGTTTGTAGTCAGACATTTGGATTTTTTGCAAATCTGATAGAAATGCTATCCCAATTGTAGTTTAATTTGCTATTCTTTTATAGGCAGAGTTGATCATCTTTTTATCTATAAACCATTTTTATGTAACATGGTCCTTTTTTCATTTTTAGAAGCCTTTTATTTCCTGGAGATATTAACCCTTTGTCTGTGATATAGTTTCAGATGTTTTCATGAAGTTGTAATTTGTATTTTTGTGTGTGTGTGTGTGTGTGTGCATGTGCTCACACACCACATGAAAGACTTTTGTATGATAAAATGTATCCTTCTGATATTGCTTCTAGAATTTGTCTTTTATCATAGGACAGTTTTTCTACACTCGGGTTATAAAAGAATTTACCCATGTTTTTATCTAGTGCTTTATATGGTTTCACTTTTTTTTTTTTTTATTCTTCCAATTTTATTTTATTTTTAAACTTTACATAATTGTATTAGTTTTTAAAGGTTTATTGAGGTATAATTAACATATAAAAATTGCAAGTATTCGGTTTAATAGATTTGGATATACATACCTACTTTTATTTATTTTTTTTTCATTAAAAATGATTTTTTAAAGCAATTTTAGGCTTACCATAAAGTTGAGAGGAAAATACAAAGATTTCAATCCATATGATTATTTTATTTATTAAATTTTTATTAGAGTATAGTTGGCTTACAGTGTTATCTTAGTTTCAGGTATACAACAGTGAATCAGTTATACATTTACATATACACGCTTTTTTAGCTTATTGTCTCATATAGGCCATTACAGAATACTGAGTGAGTTTCCTGTGGTATAGAGTAGGTCCTTATCAGTTATCTATTTTATACATAATAGTCTGTATATGTCAGTCCCAATCTCCCAATTTATCCCTCCTCCCACTTACTTGGTATCTATATTTATTTTTAGATCCACACATAAGCAGTATCACGTCTTTGACTTCACTCGATGTGGCAGTCTCTGGTCCATCCATATTGCTGCAGATGGCATTGTTTTGTCCTTTTTTGTGGCTGAGTGATATTCATTTGTACATACATATGTACCATACCTTTTTTGTTTATTCCTCTGCTGATGGACGTTTAGGTTGCTTCCATGTCCTGGCTATTGTAAATAGTGCTGCAGTGCATGTTGGGGTCCATGTATCTTTTTAAATTATGTGTTTTTCCAGATATATAAACTTGACTACTTTTAAAGTACTAGTCCTTGAGACGTCCCTGATGGTCCAGTGATTGGGACTCCATGCTTCCACTGTGGGAGACCAAAGTTTGATTGGGAAACTAAAATCCTGCAAGCTGCGGCTTGGCTAAATAAAATAAAATAAAATAATTAGTCCTTGATAGCAGAAACCATATCTGTTTCCCTTATTTATTCCTTTATTTATCATAAAGAGCTCTTAGGGAAGATGTGGATATAAATTCTTAAAACTAGCACTTACTAGATTTGTTTTCTTTATGTTTCTTCTTATACATGTGAAATTTTATATATATGTATCAGATAATACTTTTAGTTTGGGAAGGCCCCTCATCATCATCAATCATTAATTACAAATATTCTTTGACGGAGATTTTAGCTGTTGCTTTAAGTGGGAAAACAAAATGAGACAGATTCTGCTCTCACATTTTTTTTAATTCATTTACTGAAAGAAAGTGAAAAACAAAACTATAGCCAAATGAGTAAAAGAGATAGTAACTCTTATAGAAATATCGGGAAACTTTCCTGGCCAGCGTTGATTTAGGGCTAAGGTTTTGGGATAGCAGTAGAACTCAGATGGATAGAAAGAAAAATGGCCTCTCAGTGTGAAGGGAAATGGAACAAAGGCCAGGAGCCAGAACACCACAGTAATGTGATGGGCCTGACCTGGGGTTTTATTAGAGTAGTATTAGCGGATGTAGTGGAAAGGAACTAATGACAGCTGATGTTTGAGAACTTTACTCTGTGCCAATCATTGTGCTAATAAACATTTTACATATTTTTATCTAAGTTAATCTTCACAGTGCTGAAGTAAATGGTTTATTACTACTCTGAAAGTGAAGAAAACTACTTTTGAAGAAATTAAACTACTCTAGAGTCTCCTCCTAAATGCATGCAGAGCTGCTGTATTACATTTAAGTTGTAGGAGATCTTGAATGCCAAGTCAAAGTAATGGAGCTTAATGCTTGCTCTCTAATGAATGCAGTATTCATATAGGGACCTTTTACCAAATTTTTCAGCAGACTTCCCAAAATTAATCTGTTTAAAGTTGTAACAAATTTTGGGATCACGCAAAATGTAAACTCAGTAATACTGTAGATGCTAGAATTTCAGTGCTATTAATAAAAGCAAAAAGCTGGCTTTCAGACAACTGGAATAGGAGACCTCTCTCTTTCTGCATTAGGCGACACTGGACTATGGCATGTATTCTCGAGAAGAAGAACTATTGCGGGAAAGGAAACGCATTGGAACAGTTGGAATCGCTTCTTACGATTATCACCAGGGAAGTGGGACATTTCTATTTCAAGCTGGTAGTGGAATTTACCATGTAAAAGATGGAGGGCCACAAGGATTTACTGTAAGTTGATTTTACTGCTTGATAAACTGCTAGGTGTCCTAAAATTATTTGTGTCCAAATCAGAAAGATAGTTAAACTAAGAAATTCTGCTTACCAGTTATTTACCACTAACTTAGTAGTAAAGAAAATAGGAAATATGGGTATTAATTTCCCATATGGGTATTAATTTTTAGTTAATAATTTTTCAGTGACATTAGTTATATAATTTTAAAATACTGAAAACACTTGTTATGTAGGAAGAGTTAACAAAGGGAATCAGTGTGCCATTTTTTGTGTAATTGCTGAGTTGGATTTTCAAAGATAATGATATCACAAGACAATCCCTTTTTGGTTCTTCTAAAAGCTTAATTCATCTCAATAAATAGTTTAAAATTTTGATTTTATTCCAAGCAGTTTTTCATGTGATATTAGAACTATTCTTCTGATAGAATTGTGACGCTTCTAGCTTTCATTACAATGTTATGAACAAATTATTTTATACTGGTAAAATTAAATGGAAACATTTAATAAGTGAAATAGGCATATAAGTTTAATAAAAGTATGCAACAAACAATAATTACTCTATTTAACAGGTTTGGTCAACAGAATTTATGAGGTGCTGTTATATTGTCTTTATTTCCGTTCCTATTAGGCTTAGCTTATTAATTCATAGGAAAAAAATGATTCATTTCTTATAAGGCACATAAGTACATTTTTCTGGAGAGCAGTTATCACAGTTGATATTATACTTAGGATTATTATTCATTTTATAGGAAGGGTGCTGGTACAACACCCTGTATTGTATGTATGTAAATAGGTATGTATAAGCCTGATACTTGCCTTTAAATGTTGTTTACTTTTCTAGCAACAACCCTTACGGCCCAATTTAGTGGAGACTAGTTGTCCCAACATTCGGATGGATCCAAAACTATGCCCAGCTGATCCAGACTGGATTGCTTTTATACATAGCAATGATATTTGGATATCAAACATTGTAACGAGAGAAGAAAGGAGGCTCACTTATGTGCACAATGGTAATTCAGGTTCTTCAAATCAATTTTCCTAAAAAATATTTTTAAAATTTAATTTTGTTTTGCTTACATTTTGAAATCAAAGCATGCTGATCTTTATATTTTAAATTTAAATCTTTAAAATTAGAAAACAAATGCAACTTTTTTTTATAAACTTGTATGTATCACCTATAGAATGCTACTTGTTTTTTTTTGTAGTTGATGGCTATGTCTTGATTTTGCTGATATTATAGGTGTCTTCACATGTCCAAAATAATCAAGTATGTATTCAATGCATGCACTTTTAATGTCAGTTATACCTCAGTAAACCTTAGAAAAGATGATAGTGAAGCTTAAACAAAAAGAATACAAGTTTCTGAGAACACTAGATTACATAAAATTTCCTATGGGGTAAAAGAAAGAACTACCTCTACCACCACCAAAAATGAAATAACAAACAAAAAGAATCATTGTAATGCTACCTTGTTTTAATGGTTATTTTCAGACAGCACAACCGTAGCACTTATCTGATTGAAATAAAATTTAATTTAAAAAATCTTGTTTTTAGGAAAACAGAAAAACTCAATACACACTGTAAGAACTACTTAAAATTTTATTTTCCCTTTTTGGAGAGCCTGCTTAGTTATTTTGTCATAAAAGGAAAAATAAAACTTTCTGTGTTGTGGAAATATTTAATTTTTATTGAAATGACTTTAATAATACTAAGCACTACTAAAAGGGCTTCCCTTGTGTCTCAGCTGGTAAAGAATCCGCCTGCAATACAGGAGACCTGGGTTCGATCTCTGGTTAGGACGATCCCCTGGAGAAGGGAAAGGCCACCTATTCCAGTATTCTGGCCTAGGGAATTCCTTGGGCTATATATATAGTCCATGGGGTCTCAAAGAGTCAGACATGACTGAGCCACTTTCACTAAAAGCACAGAAATGATATGGATTTTTTCCTTTTTCCTCTAAAGCTTTTATGCAAATGAAAGAAGGGAAATAGTTTTTTTTTTTTTTTTTTAAACATGGAAGTACACCTTAAGGTTAAGCTCCATGATGAAGGACAGTCCTCTAAAAATTTATTGTCCAACTTTCCCGTAATTTGATGGTCATAAAACTGATTTATTGGGCATGGGCATCTTCCTTAATAAATTATTTTAGAATATGATAGTGTATTGGCAACAGTTTTTTCATCATTAAGATAGTCAGTGTTAGAGAAGAAGTCTTTTTCTGAACGACTTATATTGATTTAAAAAAGCACTGAATTAGAAGTCAAGAAATCTGTTCTAACCATTGTCAATCAAGATATATCAAGTTCCCGGCCCTAAAGGAAATAACAAATAAATAACAAATAAATAACAGAACAGAATGATAAACAGCAAACATTGGGTGTTATAAGAGTACAAGCCAGGGTAGTGGTCCCAGAAGGCTTACCTGAAGAGATGACACTTAAACTGCTCTCAAATAGTGACTGTACATTAGCCAGTACACTCCAGGCAAGAGGACAGCCTGGAAAGGCCTTGATGCGGAAGGCACCATAGTTTGTAAGAATTAGAAGCAGTCCTACGCTCCTAAAGCATGAGGTGTGAGTCAAGATATAGAGAAAGATGAGGCTGGCACATAAGGGCAAGGAGAAGGGTGGACAATTTCTTATGTAAATGAACATGGCCTTTATCATGATATGGGGGTTCATTGGAAAAAGCTTTTAGCAGTTGAGTAGTGTGGTCAGAGTCCTATTGTAGATAAATTGTTCTGAATACTTCGTGAAAGTTATATTTGAGAGGTGCAAGTCTAGAGAGAGGGCAAAGCTTAACTAGTGTAAATACTGTAAATACCCAGGTCTTAACAACCTAAAACTAGGGTGTAGAATAGAGAAAAGGGGACAGAGTAGGGAAACTTTAAGTAAAATGTCCATATTTTGGTGTTTAATGAGTCTTCATCTGGAGTCAGGAAATCAGGACAGCTACCACTGGCAAAACAAAGTTTAGGTTAGTAGTTAGTAAATCTGGGTTGGAAATCCTAGCCATTTGTTCATGGTTTCAGCAAACATTAGAGACTCACTATGTACTAGTTATTGTTGTTGAGGCTGGGACTGCTTTGACAGTGACTGTTAGAAATAAGGCATGTTTTTAGTCTGTACATTTTTTCCTTCGGTAGGATTGTTTTCCATACAGGATTATTGTGAAAATTGGCAGAATTTAAAGTAGAAACCACTGAAATCCTGCTGGATGTGTGTGTGTGTGTTGGAATTTATTTTATAAATCTGAGAAGTGATTCTCTTGTGTGACTTTTTTTAACAATTTTTTTTATATTTGGCTGTGCTGCGTCTTCGCTGACGCGTAGGCTTTTCTGTAGTTGCGGTGAGTGGGGGCTACTCTTCGTTGCCATGCTTATCATGGTAGCTTCTTTTGTTGCAGAGCAAGGGCTGCAGGCACGTGGGCTTCGGTAGTTGATGCATGTGGGCTGGGTATTTGCGGCTCACAGGCTCTAAAGCACAGACTCAGTAGTCATGGTGCACAGGCCTAGTTGCTCTGTGGCATATGGGATCTTCCCAGACCCGGGATTGAACCTGTGTCTCCTGCATTGGGAGGCAGATTCTTTGCCACTGAGCCACCAGGGAAGCCCACTATAATAGTGTTTTTATTAATTTCTTTTCTGTGCATGTAGGTATATGGTATATTTTTTATTTTCAGGGTTAGTGTAGTAGTTAAAAATACAATCTAGAACTGGAGTATCTAGATTTGAGTCTCATCTACTCTTTTTTACTTCTGTTCTTTTGAGTAAGTTGTTTAACCTATCTTTGTTTTCATATCTGTAAAAAGGTTAATGAAGAGCATGTCATCATGAGGTTGTTATTGAAGTTTTAATATTTGGGAAGTGTTTTAGACAGGGTCTGAAACACAGTAAGTACTGTTTAATTTGTTTATTTAGAAAAGTAGGTAGAGAGGAAGCATTATCACTTTTATTTCTCTTATCACAACAAATTTCCAAATGAAAGTCTTCTTTTACATGGGTTTATTAATCACTCAGCATCTGCATTTGCTTATTCTCTGCCTTGCATAATAGAGAAACTTAAAAGTAATGTCATACCAACCTCTATTCTCAAAGGACATATCTTATTGCGAGAACAAGGTGATACCATTTATTCATCTAATTAATCTTAGTAATTGAGGTCATCACCAGGGACGCCCGTAATAAATGATAGAGAGATATAAATGAGTGATACATATTATCACATCTACAGGAGAACAAAACATAAAACAGTATGGGAGGTATAACTTTGGAGTCGTTGAATGATCCAAGAAAGCGGAGCACTGATGGCTGCATCATTAATTACAAAATCCAGAAACCTGGAAAACAGAGCTTAGTGTTGATTAAGTTGGTGCGAAAACCTCTTTGGTGGCAAGATGTGACCTGAACTGACCTGAGGTTATTTATAGTCTTAATCCTACTTAGTTTGCTTATTCCTAAATTTGCTGCAGGAATATTAGTGTATTTGATTACAAGGTATTTGATTACCCTGCTGGAGATATGACATAATTATGTGTTGATATATAAACATGAAAAGAATTCCCCAGATTCTGTGTTCTGAACACTTCTGGACTCAAAATTTTGTTGTTGTTTTTTTACTTGATTTTTATTTTATATTACAGTATAGTTGGTCTACAGTGTTGTGTTAGTTTTAGGTGTATAGCATTCAGTTATATCTATTAGGTGTATAGATTCAGTTATATCTATTCTTTTTCAAATGATTTTCCCATTTAGAGTGTTGCAGAATATTGAGTAGAGTTCCCTGTGATTTACAGTAAGTCCTTTTGGGTTATCTAATTTTGTATATAGTAGTTTATTTATGGTAAGAGTGCCAGTTTCTTTTCTGGCGTGCTGCGATTCATGGGGTCGCAGAGTCGGACACGGCTGAGTGACTGATCTGATCTGATCTGATAGAAACCAATATTTGTTGTTTAGTCACTAGTGGTGTCCAACTCTTTTGCCATTTCCTTCTCAAAATTTTTTGGTAAGGAACAATTGGTTCATATTACACATTCTTACCCAGCCATTCCAGTCCTAGGTTTTTATTCAAAGAAATGAAAACACATGTTCACAGAGATTTTTATACAAGAATGATTTCTGTTGAGCTAGTACAGATTTTGGTCTGTTGGCTAAATGCACATGGCTTAGCTAACTGTTAGGATTGGATGAAACCTATGAATATAATAAATGTCAGAAGACCTATAAGTATTTAACCTGTCATTGTATATCAGAGTTTCCACGGGGATAATTCAAACTTCTGTCAGTATCCTGATTGATCAGAAAACTTGAATGAAAATGAGAAGTCTCAGGGAAAAACACAAAAATTTTTTTCTGAGCGAATGTGTGAGTTTCAGAATTGAAAATAAAGTTCTTAGCTGAAACTGATGTATCAGACTTCTGTTTTGTTGTAAGATCAAGTCTCATAGAAACTATACAAGAATATATTTACTTGTACACAAACTCACTGTGGAATGTGAAGTTTTTGAGATGGAGAGATAACTTGAATTCTGTGAACACCCCAATAAATGTGATTAGTTTCAGAAAAATAAAAGAATGATTTTAGCATCTTTATTCATAATAGCAACTAGAAGCTATTCAGATGTCCATTAACAGATGAATGGATAAAAAAATTGTGATATACAATGGATTATCACTCAGCAACAAACATAAAGTATGTACTGTATGATTTCTCTTACATGAAAGTCTGGAATATGTAAAACCAACCTTTGGTGATAGAAATCAGATCAGTGGTGCTTTCTGAGGCAGGAATGGACATTGACTGGGAAGGGACATGAGAATGGAAGTATTCAGTGTCTTGGTAGGGTTAGGAGAGTTACAAGGCACCATGACCCTTCTCATGTATTCTTTTCCCCATGGTCCTAGCTAAATGGGAAAATAAAACCTGACATTTATGGAGCACATACTATGATGGTTCAGGCTTTGTTGTAAGTACTTTATGTAAAATAGCTCATTTAATCCTCATAACAACCATATAAGGTAGGTTCTTATTCCCATTTACAAATGGGACTCTGCAACGGAATGTGATCAGGTGATTTGCCCAGGATCAGTCATTTGGTGGATAATGGAATCCAGATTTGAATTCAGTCCATTTGGCTTCACAGTTCACCATGATACTATAGCTGCCTTTCAAAATAAATGGATCGTTCTGCTTTGTACCTGTGAAAAGATGAGAACTTCTGTGAAAATTTTGCCTTTATGTTTATTTAGAGCTAGCCAACATGGAAGAGGATCCCAGATCAGCTGGAGTTGCTACCTTTGTTCTTCAAGAAGAATTTGATAGATACTCTGGTTATTGGTGGTGTCCAGAAGCTGAAACAAGTAAGAGGGTTCAAAATAATATACTATAAGTCAGTTAAAGCATTATGAGATTCAACTACCGGTTAGGTAACTGCACAGATTCTTAATTCTGAATAGTAAATTCTTAAGTGATGAAGATTGGATCTTACTAGTAGTTACTGCGAATATTCAGGCTGTATACCACCATAATGAATTCTCATAAAAAACAATTAGTTGTATTATGGTTCTGTGCCCCAGGTCCTTCAACTCTCCTTGCCAGTTTTTCTTTTTTTTTTTCTTTCTTTTTTTCATTTTTAATTTTTTGGCTGCACCGTGCAGCTTATGGGATCTTAGCTCCTCGATCAGGGATCGAACCTGTGCCCCCTGCCTTGGAAGCACAGAGTCTCAACCACTGGACCACCACGGAAGTCCCACCAGTTTTTCATCTAGAAGCTGATTGGTGGCAACATTGGTAGCAAAATAAAAAATGCCACCCTTTAGTGGGAGTTGCTATAAATATAGGATAGCCTAGAGAGTCTGCATGAACAGATGGCCAAATTAGTATATGAATGGATCAGGAAAAAAAGGCAAAAATTCCTTTTTTCTTTGTGAATTTACAAGTATTTCACTAGCTGAGAAACAGCTCTCTAAAGCAGAAGCTTTCAAACTTTTTGACTGTGATCTGGTTAGAAATTTGCTTTACATTCTAGCCTAATACATTGTACATATATTCCACATAAAACTGAAAACAAATTTCATGAAGCAATGCTTAATCTTACACATGATGCACTCATATATTTTTTTTGCTTGTCTTATTCTTAAAATGCTGATTATGACCAGCTAAAAGATTTCATGACCCACTAATGGATTGCACGTAGTATTCTGAACACATCTCTAAGGGACCATGAAAAATATTTATAATATTTAAGCCATATCTTAGATTTGGACATTTTAAGATGTAAAATGTTTTGCCATAACTATGCTGTTAGAACAAGATTATGACATGAATTAGAGAAGCCATTAAAAAAAACCTGGACTCTTTTAAAGTGGGGTTTATTTTGTTATAGAAAATATTGTAAGTGTAATAATTCCTGAAAGGAATGCATTTTAAGGTGTGCAGGAACTGAAATACTTCACAAATCTGTTTCTTCCATTGTGTGTGTGTGTGTGTGTGTGTGTGTGTGTGTATGATGATCTTCAGTTTTTATCTCCAAGAGTAGTAGCCTTTAACCAATAACAGTGGCTTAGCAGTAACTCACCTTGCTACTGCAAAGATTAATAGTATTTTCATACATGAAAGGCATATATTTTATACATAAACTATTTTTTACTATGGGAAATAGAATACTAGAGGGAATGGTCAATTGTGATGATTTTCTGGCATAATACTCCCAAATTTTCAATATTTAATTTCCTTTTAAGCACCCAGTGGCAGTAGAATTCTTAGAATTCTGTATGAAGAAAATGATGAATCTGAGGTGGAAATTATTCATGTTACATCCCCTATGTTGGAAACAAGGAGAGCAGATTCATTCCGTTATCCTAAAACAGGTACTGCTTTCCATTGATGTTTATATACACTCATTCCTACTTTTAAAACAAGATTCTTCTGCATTCATTCAAAAGTTTACAGACCGAAGGATAGATTGTTAAGTGTCTCTGAAGTAAATTATTTTAATTATAGGCTGATCCTTTTAAATTATTTCAAAGGTAGGGAAGTGCACAAAACTGATTATTTCAAGGAATGGATAAAGAAGTATCTTTGCTACAAAATAAAGATTTTTAAGGGATTATGTTCTTAATTAGCAATTTTTCCCCATATTGCTATTTACAGCATTTCAATTGTGAAATGATATAGGATTCCCCTTCATTACCTACTAATTCCTAATGTTCTTTGGCTCCTTCTTTTATAGTCATATTGAAAATTATGAATTTGAGATAGAATTTTGAGTTTTTTATATAATAAAGCCCTGACTAAATGCAATATTCCTGATTTGACTAAAAAGGATTCATCTGGTAAAATTAGTTTGAATAGCTTTGTATTACTATTTGTTTATATCTCTTCTTAAAGGCACAGCAAATCCAAAAGTCACTTTTAAGATGTCAGAAATACTGATTGACGCTGAAGGAAGGGTAAGTATAAAATGCTGAGTTAACTTTTTGTATCATTTCGTCTGTCAACAGAGATTGTAGATATGCTTTCTTATATTTTGGACTTGTGGAACTTGCTGAGACATCTGTAGATCATGATTTCAGGTTGACCTCATTTTCTACTTTGAAAACTTTCTTACTGGTTCCCAAGTTAGGAGTATGGGGAGATGCATATTTACCATTCCTTTCCAGTAGTTTTTCCTCTTTGCCTTTGTTAATTCTCCAGATCAATATTTCTTAGATAGTGGTTATTGACTGTTGAGTTACCCTCTGTGTTGAATAGTTGTCTGTCTTAGGTTAAATATCCCTCATGTCTTTTATACTGCTGCTTTCCACAGTCAGATGCCTATAAGCTTAATGTACACATAATTGATTAAAAAAACAATCTTCTCTGCTAGACTTTTTAAAAACAGCTTTATTGAAGTATATTTCACATACAATATAATTCACTCATTTAAAGTGTAAAATGGCTTTTAGTATATTCTCAAGATTTGTGCAGCTATCACCACAGTCAATTATAGAACATTTTCCTTACTCCTAAAGGAAATTCACATCCCTTAGTCATCACCCCAAAACCTCTCCATGCCCCCCAGCCCTAGGCGGCCACTAATCTGTCTATGGATCTGCCTGTTCTGGACATTTCATATAAATGGAATCGTACAGTATCTAGTCTGTTCTTTCACTTAACATCTTATTTTCAAGCACTAACCCTGTGGCACCAAGTAACAGCACTTCACTACTTTTTATCACCTAAAAATACTCTATTGTGTGGATATATACCACATTTTATTTATCCACTCAGCAGTTTTAGACAGTTGGGTTCTTCCAAATTTTGGTTACTAAACGTAATGCTACCAATAATGTGGGTGTACAGGTTTTTGTACAGTCATACATTTTCATTTCTCTTGGTTAGATACCTAGGAGTGGAGTTGTTGGGTCATATTATAATTCTGTGTTTTACCCTTTTGAGGAACTTCCAAACGGTGTCCGCAGTGGCTGCACTACTTTATATTCCTACCAGCAGTGTATGAGGTTTTCAGCTTCTCCACATCTTCATCAGCTCTTGTTATTATTTGTCTTATAGCCATCCTAGGGGATTTGAAATTGCATCTTATTGTGATTTTGATTTACATTTTTCTAATGACTAATGATGTTGAGCATCTTTTCGTGTGCTTATTGGCCATTTGTATATCTTCTTTGGAGAGCAGTCTATTCAGATCCTTTTGTTCATTTTTAAAAATTTATATTTTAAAGTGTGTTAGCCAGACTAGGGAAAAAAGTTTGCTTACTCAAGACCATTTCACTAATATATTATACATATAGTATTTTAAACTAAAATGTAAGGAACTAGAGACTATTTTTCTTAGATACTAAAGTCTATAAAGTGATTAAAATCTGATTTTACCAGTTACTATCAAGAGTTCTATTAGTATACACTCTTGGAAAAAAACTTTTAGACTATGCTAAGTCTTTTAGTTAGAACTTTTTTAGACATAAAGAATACCAATAAAGGTAACCCATGACTTACTGCTGGTTTTGCCATATCCTTTGTACCTAAGACTGAACAAGTGACTTGCTGTTAAAAATAGTGCTTTACGTAGACCAGTATCAGTCTTCTATAACTAGGTTCCTTTTTTCTTTTTCAATAGATTATAGATGTCATAGATAAGGAACTAATTCAGCCTTTTGAGATTCTGTTTGAAGGAGTTGAATATATTGCCAGAGCTGGATGGACTCCAGAGGGAAAATAGTGCGTATGTTAAATTGTCACTTCTTTACAAATAATTTAAGACCCAGAACTGTCTGTGCTATTAGGCTCTTCCTTTCCTTTGGAGCTGTTTTCACATGTAAATTTGCAAGGTAGTTAGTTCTACACAAAGAATTTTTCCTGAACTAAGTAGACTTGTAATCCTATAAGCATAGGTGCATTGCATTTTATTTCTGTCTCTTACTTAGCCAGTGACAGTTTCACAGTGGTATTTGTGGTTAAAGTAGGACTTTCAGGCTCATATGTAAGTATATGTATTTTTTTAATTGTATAACTTAAGCAGAAATATTTGTACAGCCTTATGTGAAGATGATTACATGTATTTCCTGTGTCTGATGTGGACAACAGGAGTTTTCATGGGGCTAGCATTTGTTGACATTAAAGGGAGAAAATAATTTCAAAGGCCATCTGTGATTTTGGAAATTTAAAGAAAACTACTTTTAAAACCTCTACTCAAGCTTAACTTTAAAAAAAATGAGTGGAATATGTGTACCTATGGCTGATCCATGTTGATGTAAGGCAGAAACCAACACTATATTTTAATTATCCTTCAATTAAAAATAAACTTAAAAAAATAAGTGTAGAATGAACTAATACTTTTCATTAGCTGTTAGTGATAATTTAACATATACTAAAGCAATACTGTCACTGTGATTACAGAAATAACTGATGAGTGCTAAAGGAAAGATTAGTGGAATATTCATTTTCCGAAAGAGAGCTTTATTTTGTGCTTTTCTTTTGTTTATGTGAATAGTGCGTGGGCCATCCTACTAGATCGCTCCCAGACTCGCCTACAGATAGTGTTGATCTCACCTGAATTATTTATCCCAGTAGAAGATGATGCCATGGAAAGACAGAGATTCATCGAGTCAGTGCCTGACTCTGTGACACCACTGATTATCTATGAAGAAACGACAGACATCTGGATAAATGTATACATGTTTTCTTGTAATACTTGGTTTAAATATTTTCTCAGAATGCTAAAGTAAATGAATCTTGATAGCAAACTATCAAAAGGAATTTTTTAAGTTCACAGTAATTTTGAATGTTATTTGCTTAGTTTGAACATTTCAAATGGGAATGTTGGTTCCAGAATGGGGAATGGTTTGTAGATGAAAGGTCGATGCCATTCCAGTGACATCTCCCTGGATGCAGAATTGCTGTTGTTTCTGGACACGTCAGATATTGAAAACACAACCTCACCAGTGCCTCTGGGAGGCCCACAAGAGTCCTGACTAGAAAAGACTTTCTCTTTTAAGTTGGTAAACTATCCCAAAATATACCAATTTGGGATTGAATTTTTCATTTTCCAGTTTAATGGAAAAAACTTACACAAGATACAAAATAAATAAAGCCAGTTCACTCTCCTCTGGCTGCATATAGGCTTCATGTGATTCACCTAACAGATGACATCTGTTTTCCCTTGAATTGTTAGAATATTTCTCTCTGGAAAAGAAAAGTAAAAAAAATTTTTTCTCATAATTCTTGTAATAAGATTTATATCATTAAATAAACTTCATGCCATTTTTCAAAGAATTCCAGAGATGGTGAGTAAGAAACAGCTTTTGGTTGTATTTTTCATTTTTCTCCATTTGGAAACATTTATTTCTCAGTAGATGACATCTTTGACTAAAGTAAGATAAATATGAAAGGCCCAGGCAAAATCTGTAATTGTACATATACCATACCCTGAAATCTGGCAATTACTTACATTTCAGAAAATGTTTATCAAGTAATTCTTTCTCTCTGGCTTAGTCAAATTGTTTGCATAGTATTCTCATTAATGTATATAGTAAATTAATCTATCTATTTTACAGATCCATGACATCTTTCATGTTTTTCCCCAAAGTCATGAAGATGAAATTGAATTTATTTTTGCCTCTGAATGCAAAACAGGTTTCCGTCATTTATATAAAATCACATCCATTTTAAAGGAGAGCAAGTATAAGCGATCCAGTGGTGGGCTGCCTGCCCCAAGTAAGAAGTTATTTTCTATTTAAAAAGAGGCAGAAGGTGGGAGGGTCAGGACAATGTAAAGTCTCTTTTGTGTACTTTATAAGCATAAGACAAAGTTTTTGAAGGATACATAATAAACTATTAATACTGGGTAATATTTGGGTGTTGAAATTACTTATTGTTACTTTCTGTTTTTGCCTTGACTATACTTTTTGTTTCAAGTGAGCTCATGTAATTTTTAGATTGAAAAAGCTACTTTTAAAATGTTACAAAGTTATTAGATATTTGTGTGTACTAGATTTTTTTATACTGTCTGCACGTATGCTGAAGTTGATTTATAGGTATAGCTCTTCATATTGATATAATTGTTTTCCAAAGTGAAATTAAATATTATGTCAGCTGAAATTAATTTCTTTTTTTAAAGTGTTGGGTTTCCTTCTGGGAAATGTAATACAGATAAATAGGTAAACAAAATGTGTTTACACATACAATGGAATATTATTCAACCTTAAACAGACAGGACATCTGACACATTCTACAATCCGAACGAACCTTGAAGACACTATACTAAATGAAATAAGCCTGTCATTAAAGGACACATACTGTGTGATTCTATGTATATGAGGTAGCTGCTGCTGCTGCTGCTAAGTCGCTTCAGTCGTGTCCGACCCTGTGCGACCCCATAGACGGCAGCCCACCAGGCTCCCCCGTCCCTGGGATTCTCCAGGCAAGCACACTGGAGTGGGTTGCCATTTCCTTCTCCAATGCATGAAAGTGAAAGGTAAAAGAGAAGTCGCTCAGTCGTGTCCGACTCTTAGCGACCCCATGGACTGCAGCCTACCAGGCTCCTCTGTCCATGGGATTCTCCAGGCAAGAGTACTGGAGTCGGTTGCCATTGCCTTCTCCGTATGAGGTAGCTAGAGCAGTCAAATTCATAAACATAGAAAGTGGCTGCCGGGGACTGAAAGGAGAATGTGTAAGCCTAGAAAAGATGAAATAGTGCATTCGATACTTCTGTGTTTTTAAAAAGACTGAGCTACGGTTTTCTACTTTAATAATACAGAGTTTGTTTTAAAATACTGGACATTTAATGATGTTATGTTGTATGCTTTACTGCCATTTATAACTTAACAGGCTCAACATAGCCATTTTTTTTAAATTGTGGTAAAATATGCATAACAAAATTTACCATTTTAAGTGTGTGGTTTCATGACATTAAGTATATTTCCTACTGTTCTGCAATCATCACCACCATCCATCTCCAGGATTCTTTTTCGTCTTCCAGAACTGATTCTGTCCAATAAGTAATATCCAATTTAGTGGTAAATAATTAATAGCTTCCCATTCCTTCCTCCTCTCAGTCCCTGGCAGCCACTTTCTATGTTTATGAATTTGACTGCTCTAGCTACCTCATATACATGGAATCACACAGTATGTGTCCTTTAATGACAGGCTTATTTCATTTAGTATAGTGTCTTCAAGGTTCGTCCGGATTGTAGAATGTGTCAGATGTCCTGCCTTTTTAAGGTTGAATAATATTCCATTGTACGTGTAAACACATTTTGTTTACCCATTCATCTGTCTATTAACAGTGAGGTTACTTCTTTTGACCATTTTAAGTAATGCTGTAATGAGCGTGGGTAGACAAATACCAGTTTGAAACCCTGCTTTCAGTTCTTTTGGGTATATATCCAGAAGTGAAATTGCTTAGTATTTTAATTCTTTAAAGTTTTTTGAGGAACCACCATATACTTTCAATAGCAGCTGCACCTTAATACACCTTAATACATTCCCATTAGAAAGTGCACAGAAGTCCCAATTTCTCTACATCCTTGCTAATAACACTTGTTGTTTTCTGGGTATAGTTCTTTTTTTTTGTTTGTTTTGTTTTGGTTTTTTGGCGGGGTTTTGGTAAGAGCCATGCTAATGGATATGCAATGGTATATCGTTGTGCTTTTGATTTGCATTTTCTTAGTGTTTAGTAACATCATATTATTTAGCCAGTTTGTATCTCTTTAGAGAAATGTCTATTTGAATCCTTTGTGGACTTTTTAATTGGATTATTTGTTTTTTCAACATGCCCTTTAACATCATTCTTATTTGGGAAACACTGACCTACAATTTAGGACAGTAGTAAATACTACCTATGACTTGCTCCTTCCCTTAGCATGAATTTTTTTAAAAATCAGACTAGATCTTATATATCCAAGATGGAGTTTTTTTCCCTAAGAGCCTTAGTTTAATTTGACCCTTGGTGTGGAATTGCCCTTACTTGTTCCTCTGTTGTTCAGAAATTAAATCTACTTACAGATTCCAGAAAGTTTAGTGATGAAGACTGGTCAAAGAGCTATGAATAGTAATTCACTAAAACAGCATTCTTGGGACAGGGATTAAAAGATAACTTAAAATTTTATACTCGTATTGAAGAATAAGAAGCACTGTCACCTCAGCTGACATTCTTTTCAGAACACTTAGCCCCTGTTCCCTCTCAGTGTCTGCTTCTGGGCCCTTGAGCTTGTCTACCTCTTTCCATTTCCCTCCTTTTTCCTTAGACTTTCTTGCTCCAAATCTTCATCCTTTTCCTTGATGTCCATTTTATTTTCCTCTTCCCTCCTCTTTTTTCTTCCATAAGTGGCTATAATGTGTAACAATTAGTATTGTTATATATTAAATAATACTTATTTTCTGGTGATAAAATTTAAAGTACTAAGTTGAATTTTTGTATCTAAGAAAAATAAAATGAGTCTATTTTTTTAACTTGAGTAGGACCCTACTTAAGATCCTATATCATCTCAGCCTCTTCTCAGCTATCACTTTGAGAGCCAGAGCTGGCAGCAGCTAGGCAGAAGCAGGGGTTTCTTTCTTTTTTTATTTTAACCTTCTCCTTAGGCCACTGAGAGAGCCTTATCTACCAAGACAGAATCTTACAAAGATAAATGGAACATGTTGTTATTTACTATGGTAATATTCAATTTGTTTTTTGCAAATAATAAACAGTTGTATTAAAATTTTCCTTCTCTGGCTTAAGTAGTTTGTTGCATTTCTAGAAGAAATGCCTCGTTGACACATTAGATTGTTTTTGTCTGTCTAACCAAAGGTCTAGGAATACAAGTGCTTTTGAGTTCTTTTCTGTCTTTACCATAAGAGTCTATTTTGCTGTTTTAACTTTAGTTACATGGATCATTCCATTACTATTGAGAAGACTCATAACTTGGAGTTTTTTTAACTGTAGACTTTATGTTGAGGTGGAATTCACATGACATTAACCGTTTTAAAGGGAACGTTTAGAATGAAGGGAGGCATTTGGTACATTCAGTGTTGTGCAGCTAGCTACCACCTCTCTTTAGTTCCAAAGGATTTTCATTATTCTAGACATAACTTTGAATTTTTCAGTGTTCCCTTTTTGAAAAAAAGAGTTTAGAATACTATTTTTCATTGTTTTGTTTGCTTATAGTCTGATGCAAAGTACTGAATTATAATTATATTTATCTTTAGGTGATTTCAAGTGTCCTATTAAAGAGGAAATAGCAATTACCAGTGGTGAATGGGAAGTTCTTGGCCGGCATGGATCTAATGTATGTTCTTTTATTCTACTGATATGTTTAGTCAACATCAGCTGTGTGTATGCTGTACTGAAAATCAGTAGTGCAACTTCATATGACCCCAGTATTTTGAAAATACTGCTAGGGCCTCAAAAAACCCAAGTTGTTGGAAAGGGAGAATCTTAGTTTGAATTCTAAATCTCACCCATTTAATAATGCTGATATTAGAAGTGTTCTGGTTACCAAAGGTCACCATTTGCAGATGCAGTGTTGCATCTTAGTAAGGAAAGGGCTGGTCCATTCTTTCCAAGTCTCTCAAAAGTGATTGAGGATATAGTTTGAAAATTATTTCTGAATCACTTATAGACTACTTGTGTCATTTCTGCATTGGTGCATTTACAGTTCCTGAGGTAGTGATGCTCTTTCATTCACCTGTTTATCTTATCTCACAAATGTAAAGTTTCATATACCACTTGCAAATTATAATGGACATTTATACAGAGCATAGATTGATAAGGAAAGGGAGGAAGTCCACCCTCTGTTTTCCTGTTGGCATATGGCTTGCTGTAGCAATTCAATGAATTCTAATTTTTTTCTTTTGCCTTTCATAGTACCTTGTGTTTGTTTCAACTTTCAGTTAGATGGTCAGTTTCATGAGATGTCCAGAACTCCATCCTTTATATGTGTGATACATAAAGTTAAGTTGAGGTGTGCTACCAGGATTTAGTGAAGGCCTATGATTTCGTCAAATTGATTCAGAAATTTATTGAAGAATTATGTATACTGGCCACTATAGAAGTCACTCACACTTCCTTAGGTGATTAAGGAGAAAGAATGAAGATACAGGCCCCAGGTTTGTTTTTGTTGGTAATGACTTTAGAATGTAATAGGTGACCTTTAAAGTCTCATTTCCACTGGTAGTGTCAATTGGCCTCTGGTTATATACTCAATATATTTTTTTCTGTTTAGGGACCTTTAAATGTTACTGTCAGATGTTAGTGGAATTCTTAAGTTCTGATAATAAAAATTTACACTGATATAAACTTCATGCTGTGTAATGGTTGGATAATACTGAGGGAAACCCCAAAATTATACAGAGCTGAACCTTATTTGGGTAACTAAATGTCTTTCTGTTACTTGCTATAACGTGCATCAGTTCTTTTCTATCATGCCTATTTATGTGATATATTTATCTCGCTTTCTTACTCTTCTATTTTCCCTCTATTCTTGCTTTATTTTTTTTTTAAGTTATCTTTCCATTTTCTACTTTTGCAGGTGACCTGTTCACCCAGAGATTTTTAATGCCAGTAATTGAATAAATCTTTGAGGCTTTTAAGTCTGTTAGCCACTTAGGGTTCTCAAAGTGTGGTCTCTAGACCACAAAGTATCAATACCACCTGGAAACTTTAGAACTACTAGGCCCACCCTAGACCTCTTGAATGGAGAAAGTTGTCTGGGGGTAGGATTCAGCGATCTGTTTTACAAACCCCTCAGGTGATTCTGATGTAAAGTTGTTACAGGAAACAAAGAAAAAAGGAATAAGGAATTAACTATTTATTTAGTTTTGAAAGGCCTGACTTCTAACTGCTAAATCAAGAGCAGAACCAGTCCTGACCTTTTACACAGATTAACACATAACCTGTGAAGCTTCATGAAAGTTTGTTCTGCCATCTCTTATCCTTTGTATCCTTTCTGTCTGTGTCATATAGGCCTTACTTAATGTCAGCTGTGTTTATTTCTGTATCCATGCATGCTAAAATATGTTTGCAATGATTAAGAAGCTTCTTGAAGAAAATGTGGCATCTAAAAATATTTGCTTTTAGAAATACACCTTTGTTTTCTGTATAAAAGTTTGGATTTTATTAAACGTTATTTGAGTAGGCTGCTGGAAGATTTTGAAAAGGAACAATAAAAGCCATTTATTTAGAATCTCACTGTAATTTGGGAGGAATATTAAATGAATTCATCTGTGAGTGTACTGGCAGTTTTTTTGTGTTCTGAATGAAGACTTAAAAGATCCTTCATACTTATTTGTAAACTATGCCAGTATTGAAACTGATGGAGTGATTGAGTAGAGTTACTCCCCAACCCAATAGATAAAACATTTTTGCAAATTTTTACAAAAGACCAAAAAAAAGAAAAAAAAAAACACTGTCTAACATACTGCTGCACTAACTGAGAAATAGGAGCTACTGCTGCACTGAGAAATAGACAGGATGCCAAAATTAGACTCTTTTAGGTGTGCATGATTGGTTGACCTGAGCTGTGATACAGATATTTTTTCTTTGTAAAGCGTAGTCGTTTTAATGAAATAATTTTTGTATTTTAAGAAAAGCACACATTTTATCATAGGAAATTATCAGCAGCATGCAGCTCGGGTGTCCTTTTAACTTTCTGAACAGGATCTATTAAGACATGAACAAAACCACTCAAGCTTATTAACATCAGTGACAAATTAAAGTCAGTGTGTGACTCAAATTATTCTGAGTGAAATTGACTGGTCTTGCCAAGGTCATACTAGCACTGATTTTTATGTTGTTATTTTGACAGATCCAGGTTGATGAAGTCAGAAAGCTGGTATATTTTGAAGGCACCAAAGACTCTCCTTTAGAACATCACCTGTATGTGGTCAGTTATGTAAATCCTGGAGAGGTGACGAGGCTGACTGACCGTGGTTATTCGCACTCTTGCTGCATCAGCCGGGTATTAAGTCCCTGTTTGCAAAGGGTTTCCTGTCATATAAAAAAACCTCTGCTCATATAATACTCCTTTTTAGTAACGTGAAAACTGAAACAGCCTATAAAAACCTTAGCCTTAACTTTAGCATTGTATATTCACATAAATGGTCAGAGTGTTACCATACTCCTGCTGTAGCATCAATGCAGATATAGCAACAGATAACCTTTTTTTAGTTTTCCCTGGGGGGAAAAAATAATTGTTTTTCCTTTCTCTAGCATTGTGACTTCTTTATAAGTAAGTATAGTAACCAGAAGAGCCCACACTGTGTGTCCCTTTACAAGCTGTCAAGTCCTGACGACGACCCAACCTGCAAGACAAAAGAATTCTGGGCCACGCTCTTGGATTCAGCAGGTACTCATTCTCCTGAACCCGATCTTAAGCGAGATTAGTACATTAGTGCTCTAAACCCGTGTCGTAGGTCCACGTTTCCTGACAGAGCCTTCCCGTCCCTCACCACTGCCTGTCCTTCGGCTGCTGGCTGATCCCATCCCGCCTAGTCTATCAGTTATCAAATAAGGCTGGTTACCTCCTGCTCCAGGCAGGAGCAAGACTGGACGGCCTTTTTGAAAATAAGATTAACATAATCAAGATAACAGCTAGGAAGTGATTTATTCACATGTTTGGATGAGTTCCCAGGTAAACAACGGAACTCGAACGTCATATGGACTGAACTCTTGAGCAGGGAAGCTGCAGCTTTAAGGAATACCCACCTGGTAGCTTTCTTTAACTTCTACCAGCACTTGCAATGGCCACCTTAATAAAAGATAAATCCTCATTTTGTATAGGAGTGAAGAGCACTGTGATTACCTGAATTTAAAATGCTTGATTTCTTAAATATAAATAATGGACTAATATGTTATATCTTTTAATTCATTTTATACCCAAATCCTTTTTTCTGTTAGGTATTTTCACTCATAAATATCTCCTAAGGGGTTAAGAAATTAGTGCAAAACCACAAGGTATAGGTATATTCTGATGTCCACAATTAGAATTTGTAATACGCCAATCTCTGCTTCAACTGGAACATCATCCGGTATACACAGACTTGGGGGAGGTCTGTGTAGCTTTGTAAAACCAAGCACTGATCATGAGTTTTTTTTCTGGGTTCTGATTAGGCTTATTCTCTAATGATCATAAAGAAATGTTTTTTGAGCACCTGCTGTGAGCAAGTTAAGTTAATTTGTGCTTTCAGTTTCTCATCAGGTATATGGCTTAACCATCAATAAGTTATACAAGCTGAGTGCAAAGTATTTGTGTTCTGCATGTAAATACCTCCTGGGCTCCAATGATTATTGATAATACTTTGTGTCTGCTTCTGAAATGGATAATTTGATGTGTTCATTAGATTTCCTTTTTTAAATATAACTATTTGTGCTTAATTTCTTGCTTGTCATCTAAAGGAGGGATAGTTAGTTATTAGGGTAGTGGGTTTATGGTATTTTTTCCTTGCTCTCAGATTGTCAAGCTCGCATAAGAACTTTACAGAATGTATTACCTCCTCCCAGGTCCTCTTCCTGACTATACCCCTCCAGAAATTTTTTCTTTTGAAAGCACTACTGGATTTACATTGTATGGGATGCTGTACAAACCTCATGATCTACAACCTGGAAAGAAATACCCCACTGTGCTGTTTATATATGGTGGTCCTCAGGTAGGCATATTTCTGTACATATGTGTATGTGTTTTCATTTTTTTTTTTTAGGTAATTTGTTATTTAAATGTCTGGTCAGTTGTTTAAGATTTGAGCATTGCTGAGCCTCTGCTGTTACTGACTCTGGCTTATGCTCTCATTACCCAGTTTAGGAGTTTAGGAAGCTGGGTTTTGTTAGGTAGCGAATTTGAAAATCAGTGTCACTTTCTTTTTTTTGGCCATGCTGCTTTGCTTGTGGGATCTTAGTTCCCCAACCAGGGATTGAACCAGGGCCCTTGGCAGTGAAAGTGCAGAGTCTTAACCACTGGACTGCCAGGGAATTTCCTCAATGTCAATTTCTTAATTCACAGTGAGGACTGTAACTGTCATGGGGAATGTACTAGTCATGTCAGTTAGTAAATATGTTGTATTCTAGGTAGTTATAGTTTCCACTTGTTTGGAAAATGATACTAAATAATTAAATGTCTTGGTTAATAAAGAGTCTTAACAGATATTTTTGAAACCTTTGGTATCCTAATGAATTCCCCCTCTTCATTCTAAGGCCAGATCTCTCAAGCAAGCTATAATACTTTTATCAGCTAGTTAAGGCAGCTGCTGGAGAAGGAAATGGCAACCCATTCCAGTATTCTTGCCTAGAGAATCCCGTGGACAGAGGAGCCTGGTGGGCTGCTGTCCATAGGGTCGCACAGAGTCGGACACGACTGAAGCAACTTGGCATACATGCACCCACTCCAGTATTCTTGCCTGGAGAATCCCTGGGACAGAGGAGCCTGGTGGGCTGCTGTCCATGGGGTCACACAGAGTCGGACACGACTGGAGGGACTTAGCGGCAACAGCAGCGGCAAGGCAGTTGCTAAATGGCACTAGTCCACACGTGTCACACAGCTTTTAAATAGAGACAGTAAAATTTAAACCTGGGGCTTCCGAAGTGGCGTTAGTGGTAAAGAATCTGCCTGCCAATGCAGGAAACCCAAGACATGCAGTTTTGATCCCTGGGTTGGGAAGATCCCCTGGAAGAGGACATGGCAACCCACTCCAGTATTCTTGCCTGGAGAACCCCGTGGACAGAGGAACCTGGTGGGCTACAGTCCACAGGGTCGCAGAGTCATGACTGAAGCAGCTTAGTACAGCACATACTATTCTTCAGCACTGCCAGAAGTTTGCACATTGATTTTCTTTTTTTTCTGCGTTAAATAGTAGCATGTGAGTATTAAGGAAATTTTACTATCAGAGTAAAGTGTTTTGGGTAGGTTAGTTGGTTAACTGGTAATTTTTTTTAAAGTTTAATCTTGTTTACATATCTTACACTGAGCCCCTAAAGAAGTTAGAATTATACATATATATATATGTTTTTTCCTAATATAACTCTCTCTCTTTTAAAATTAATGCATTTTGGATTGTGCTAGGTCTCTGTTACTGTCCTCAGGCGTTCTGTAGGTTTGGCCAGCAGGGGCTGCTCTGTTGCAGCTGCGCAGGTTTCTCACTGTGATGGCTTCTCTTGTTGCAAAGCACAAGCTCTAGGAGCATGGGCTTCCCAGCTCAGCAGTTGTGGCTCCTGGGCTCTAGAGCACAGGCTCAGGAGTTGTGCCACTTGGACTTAGTTGCACTGTGGAGTGTGGGATCTTCCCAGACCAGGGATTGAACCTGTGTCTCCTGCACTGGCAGATGGATTCTTATGTACTGTACCATCAGGGAGGTCCAATTACAACTCTCTAGAATTCAGTAAATATCCTATTTTATAGTTATATCCAGTTATTCAGATCTGGAAGTATATCTAGGTGTCAAGTTATCAAAAACATAAAAGGTAGCTACATAAGCCATAACATCTCAGTAGTGATGATCATACATCAACTTAAGTCACTTTGCCATTGTTTGATGTGTTTTACAAACAAAACATGATTTTCATTGTAGTTATCTACACATAAATTATGAAAGAGTTAAATGAGACTTCTCTTAAAAACTTGGAAGCCAGATCTTTGTGAACTTAAAGGTGTAATATAAGGAATTCAAGAGAGAAATTACAGGGCACTCTTAAAAGCTTTACATGTTCTATTATTTAAATAAGAAGGATGTTTCTTCTTCCCAATGAAGAAATGATATATGAGATATGTGAAAAACATACTATAAAAACTAGCTGGTTATCTAGATATTTAAGACTAAAGGACTCCTTATATTAATGAAGTGAAGTGAAGTCGCTCAGACATGCCCGACTCTTTGTGACCCCATGGACTGTAGCCAGGCTCCTCAGTCCATGGGATTTTCCAGGCAAGAGTACTGGAGTGGGTTGCCATTTCCTTCTCCAGGGGATCTTCCCGACTCAGGGATCGAACCTGGGTCTCCCAAATTGTAGGCAGATGCTTTACCGTCTGAGCTACCAGGGAAGCCTCCTTATATTAGTAATTAAGTTTAAAAAGTCTAAGCCATATGAAAAGATAGTGTCACTAATCCAATAGGGAAATGCAAATCAAAACCACAATGAGATAGCACTTCACACCCTTTAGAATAGCTCTTTTTTTAATAAAAAAGAAAATAATAAATGTTGGTAAGGGTGTAGAAAAATTGGAACTCTACTTTGCTGATGGGAATGTAAAATGATGCAGCCGCTGTGAAAAACAATATAGCAGTACTTCAAAAATTTATACATAGAATTATAATCTGACCCAGCAATTCCATTTCAGGCTATATACCCAAAAGAATTGAAAGCAGAGACTCAGATACTTGTTTGAGTTACAAGTATGCAGTGTCAATTGCAACATCATTCACAATAGCCAAAATGTGGAAGCAACCCCAGTGTCCATTGATAGACGAATGGGTAAACAAAATGTGATATATAAAGGAATATTATGCAGCCTTAAAAAAAGGAGGAAATTCTGACTTATGCTACGTGGATAAACCTTGAGGACATTGTGTAAGTGAAATAAGCCAGGCACAAAAGGATAAATATTGTATTATTCCACTTGTGTGAGATACCCAGAAGAAGCAAATTCATAGAGATAGAAAGTAGAATAGAGCTTGTCAGGGACTGGGGGAGGGATAGGGAATTATTGTTTAAAGAGTTGAAGTTTCTGTTTGAGATGATGAAAAGGCTCTGGAAATCAGTAGTGGTGGTGGTTGTACAGCAGTGTGAATGTACTTAATACCACTGAAATAGAGGTGTTTGTTTCTCAAAGTGTTCTTTGGATGCATTCAAATTTGGTGAGGCCACAGGAAAAGCTGGTGTTCAGTCTGCAGGGAGATTTCACCTTAAGACTTTGAGTGATAGAATCGGTTAGCACTTCAACCCATTGGGAGATCATTCATCCTTGTATTTGATAATCATTTTGATTAGTTATGAAGAGACTCCTTAAGGTAAGACCAGATCTTTCTACTAGCACACAGTAACCTTGCAAAATTTGATTAAATCCTAAAAGTGATCCAAGCCTTTTTTTTTTCCTTCCCTTGGTGGGTATTCAGGTCAAAGTGGAAGTCTTTTTGAATAAGGAACAGTGTCTCAATTCATAACATGAAAGGAATTACTTCCTGATTAAATGTAGCAGTGCCTGCCATAGGACATAAGTGAAACCAAGGAAAGCAACAAATAATTCTATTTGAAGTTGTTAAGGCTGATTGCTTTAAACCTTTTATTGATAACAGTAGTATTGTTTAAAAATGTTTAACAAATACTTATGATGCTTCCTATGTGTCGGACACTTCTGCAAACATAAATGCATAAGAGAGGTTAAAATAGCAGAGTACAGGTTTTGAAGAATTGATACTGAAGAAAACTTTTGAATTCTTGGTGCTCAAGGGCATTATGTTTGAGTACCTTCTTCTAAGAAGAAGCAGGCCTTGAGGCTACAAAGGCAAAAACACTGGCTCTGGGGGAAAATGTTCCTATCAGGCAACTGAGGCCGTCTTCAGTGATTTACAGCAGGCAAAGAAGTGAGTTAATTTTCTTATATGTTTGTATTTGTGTTCTTCTAGGCTTACTACTTCTTTTTGCAGCTCCTTTCCTTTAAAAACAAGCACCTTTGCCCACCAAACACCTCTTCCCAAGGTAGAAAGGAAAACCATCATTCTCTATTTTTCATTCATTCATTCAGCAAATAGTTACTGAGTGCCTGTTATGTACCAAGCAGTATTCTAGGCAGTGAGGATACCACAATGAACAAGTCAGACTAATGTCCCACCCTCATGAAGATTAATGAGGAAAATAAGATAAATTATATAACTTCATATAATGGCAGTGTTATGAATAATTGTTGAGAAGGAAGATAACAAAGTGACTAAAATGAGGGTTCTGATTGGAAGGGCAAAGAAGCTCTCTGAGGTTGCAGAGGATGAGAAGGGATGAGCCATGTTAAAGATCTGAGGGAAGAGCATTCCAGACTGAGGGGAAAATAAATGTCAAGGTCCTGGGGTTAGAACCAACTCAGTATAATTGATAGTAAGACTAGAATACAGTGCTCAAGGGGGAGAAATGGGATGAGATGAGGTGAGAGAAAATAGCCAAGGAACAAATATTGTAGGGTCTCGAAGGCAGTGGTAAGAAGTTTAGATCTTACTCTGATCTAAATGCCCTACCATTAGAAGGAGCCAAGCCATAAAGTCATACCTGGTTTGCATTTTTAAAACATCGTTCTGTTACTATGAGAATAGATTGTATGGAGGACAAGTATAGAAACAGAAAGACCTGTTTGGCAGTTGTTACAGTGGTAACTAAACATCCAGAAGTTCAAAAGGAAGATTTTTTTACATGCCCACCTCCAGTCTAGCTCAGTAAATGGTCAGTAGATGTTGACTGAGTGAAGATAGCAGCAATTCTTATTTTAATTCCTGACTAACTTGGTTTTCCCAATGGTTTACACCAGAGAACGCTTTCTCAATTTTGCCAGAATCCATTTTTTGTTTATTATCTGTCTTTGTTGTTGTTGTTCAGTCCCCCAGTTGTGTCTGACTCTTTGCAACCCCATGGATTGCAGCACGCCAGGCCTCCCTGGCCGTCACCGTCTCCTGGAGTTTGCCCAAGTTCATGTTCATTGCATCGGTGATGCCTTCCAGCCATCTCTTCCTCTGACGCCCTCTTCTCCTCCTGCCCTCAGTCTTTCCCAGCATCAGGGACTTTTCCAATGAGTTGTCTGTTCGTGTCAGATGCCCAGGATACTGGAGCTTCAGCTTCAGTCCTTCCAGTGAATATTCAGGGTTGATCTTTCTTAAGATTGACTGGTTTGTCCCAGGTTCTGGCACCAAGAAATGGAACAAAACAAAACAAAAGATTGGTTTGATCTCTTGCTGTCCAAGGGACTTTCAGGAGTCTTCTCCAGCACCACAGTTGAAGGCATCAGTTCTTTGGCGTTCTACCTTCTTTATGGTCCAGCTCTCACAATCATATGTGACCCCTGGGAAGACCATAGCCTTGACTATACGGACCTTTGTCGGCCGAATAATGTCCCTGCTTTTCAACATACTGTCTAGGTTTGTCATCGCTTTCCTGCCAAGAAGCAGTCGTCTTCTGATTTCATGGCTGCAGTCACTGTCTGCAGTGATTTTGGAGCCCAAGAAGAGGAAATCTGTCACTACTTCCACCTTTTCCCTTCTATTTGCCATGCAGCAATGGGGCTGGATGCCATTGTCTTAATTTTTAAAATATTTAGTCTTAAGCCAGCTCTTACCCTCTCCTCCTTCACCTCATCAAGAGGCTCTTTAGTTCCTCTTTGCTCTTAGTGTCCACCAAAACCTTGAACTTCTGTAGCTTTTTGCCCATTAGTTAAAGTCTTCTTTTCACTGGAGAGTTTACTTCTGGTGAAGCACTAAACTGCATTTAATTTCGCAGTCATTTTGAAGTATAGTTTCTAGGGTGCTAAAGTTTTTTAAGAATTATCTTACCTTTTGCACTGATCTGTGTAACAGGAAAAAGTAAGCTGACTGGTCACAGTATTTTATTAAAGTACTGAAGTTTTCCCTCTACTGGTCAGAGACAATCCCAGAAGATACCGGTAGGGAGAAAAAAAATGGTCCTGTTCCATCATTTGAAGGATGCATTTCTTTCTCAGGGTAGAAGTAATCATTTTAGTAACTTTTTTTATGGAATAGACTAAATCATATATCTTATAGTAGTTAATATCTTATAATTTTGAAGTCTGTAATTGTTCATTAATCCTCTGAACTTTGCATGTGAAGTTAAGAAAGAAAAGAAATAACATAAACATGAAAAGATTTAAGTTAATTTAAAAATATATCATGGAGAAGGCAGTAACACCCCATTCCAGTACTCTTGCCTGGAAAATCCCATGGATGGAGGAGCCTGGTAAACTGCAGTCCATGGGGTCACGAAGAGTCGGACACGGCTGAGCGACTTCACTTTCACTTTTCACTTTCATGCATTGGAGAAGGAAATGGCAACCCACTCCACTGTTATTGCCTGGAGAATCCCAGGGATGGGGTAGCCTGGTGGGCTGCCGTCTATGGGGTCACACAGAGTCGGACACAACTGAAGCGACTTAGCAGCAGCAGCAGCAGCAAAAATATATCAGGCAAGGGGAAAGAGAGAGTTACTAAACAGTGACCATAAAAAAAAAACCTGAATTATGCAAGATGAATAAGTTCTCGAGATCTGCTGTGCAAAACTGTCCTATGATTAACAATACGGTATTGTACGCTTAAATTTTTAAGAGGGTCCATTTTATGTGTTCTTGCCACAAGAAAATAATTTCATTTTATAGGCAAAATAATATTAAAAATGTAAGCTTTCTATTTTTTGCAGCATCCTTCCTCTCTAATTTGCTTTTGTATGTTACCATAGAATACATTTCACTGAAGCTGTCTTTCTTCCTCAGGTGCAGTTGGTGAATAATCGGTTTAAAGGAGTGAAGTACTTCCGACTGAACACCCTGGCCTCTCTGGGCTATGTGGTTGTGGTGATAGACAACAGGGGGTCCTGCCACCGGGGGCTTAAATTTGAAGGCGCCTTTAAGTATAAAATGGTGTGTGAGCATACCAGCATTTCTCTTTTAAAGACATTTTATAGTTTTTGGTGCTTTGTTTGGTGTGAAATCCCAGAGACAGAAATGGGGCAGGGACCGTGAGTGAGTGTGTGTGTGCACATGTGTGAGCATGTGCTTGGGGCGGGAGGGAAGGTGCCAGCCGATCCTCACTAGGCTATTCCAGTCTACCTGTAAGTAGCTTTGTGGAGCTGAGATAGAACCACTTTTACATAGAAACCCCCTCTCTTTCTATTTTTTATGTCCAGTGTAGCCAGAAGGCATCACATTTAGTTTTCAGCATCCTGTACACTAGTAAGAGGAATAACTGAGATTTGTTCTGTCCTCTGTGAAGAGAGAAACCAACTGGTTAGTGCCTTCCTTGTGACAAGCCTCTTTCTCTCTACAGGAAGCTTTAAATGCTACCTTTTAGAGATGCCCCATGTCCTTTCTGCTGCTTTGGGAAATGATGAGAATCCGATGTTCCTTTTGCACAGTAAGGCAGTTACTGTGTTTGCCAGTGTATTGGACATGCTGAGTAAGACATGGGGATTTTCTCCCACAGCCAGTTCTTTGACCTTATGTTGTATTCTCATGTAAGTTTTTGTTTTTATTTTTGTTTTTGGCTCAGTGAAGTGAGATTGTGTGCACTGGCAGGCCTAGTAATACAGATAGGGTGGTGGTGATAGGAATCAGGACTATATAGGACTTTAAAGAAATTGTATGTTCAATTCCTAGAGGTAGATAATGGGCAAAGAGGAGAACAAGACCTCAAGAGTGATTCCTTCCACTTTATTGCATGAAGTTTTAAAGAGAAGTAAAATTAGTCATCCACTTAAGGGGGCTAATTTTTCATCTTTGGGTATAGGAAGGCTTGTTACAAGGAAGATGCTGACCTCTTAGCAGACAACAGAACAAATGGAAATGGGAAATACCCATATGACAAAGGACATTTGGGCTTGCAGTAGGAAAGAACTTTGTGACTAAGGGGTAACTAAACTCTAGGACAGGCTAGCAACAGAAGCTATAGGCTCCTATCTCTAAATAGAGTTAAAAAATTTTTTTCCAAGCCACAGAATCTCAATCAATAATAAGTTCTTTTCTAAAAAAAAAAAAAAAAAAACACAGGTGTTTTTAGTAAGAACATCTGCCAGCTTTCAAAACACTCTATAATGAGATTTTTATTTATCAGAATCAGTGAAATGTTCTCCCTTTTTTGACAGGGTCAAATAGAAATTGACGATCAAGTGGAAGGACTCCAGTATCTAGCCTCTCAATATGATTTCATTGACTTAGATCGTGTGGGCATCCATGGCTGGTCCTATGGAGGATACCTGTCCCTAATGGCGTTAATGCAGAGGTCAGATATCTTCAGGGTATGTGATTTCCTATGGTATTTCTTTTGCAATAAGGGTAGAATTTTCTATAAATTGAGATACAAGAAAAGAACCAATTTTCTGAAGTTGACAGTATTATGAAATATTAGGGTTTGTGTGTTTAACAGCCATGAGAAATAATAGATTTATCTTGTCAACTTGTGGGATATATATTTATATTTCTTTATCTGTATATATCTGTATGAAATACTTGTCAGCTTGATCAGGTATTAGCTATTAACAGACATATGCCAAATATTATGGGAGATAGTCTTGATTAGTAAAACCCACATTCGTATTGGATTGTTCTTATTTTTTTAATTATTGGGCTACAGCGTCTGAGGGCAGGGATCTATCTGCCTTATGCTGTATCCTCAGCAGCCAAGCACAAGGCTTGGCACATAGTAGGTCCTAAGTAAGTCTGTACCAAATGAATAAACTACTAAATATATAAGCAGTGATTACAACTTTATAAACAACCTCTTATGTTAGAGGTTGTAGAAAAATATGTTAGAAAAAAGATGCTAAAAACTGTTAAGCACATGGAAATAATGAGTAGCATTTTTCTTTTTTTAATATTTCATTAACATTTTATTTTACAGTGGAAATTATTTATTTTTAGGAATAAAAGTGACAAGGTTTTTGTATATTCAGATAATCTTTATTTATAATAACAACAAAATGAAGTCTGAATACTGCCATAATTTTCCCAGGCTTGCAGCTGTCAAGAAAGTAATTACGATATTTAAATATAAAACTGTGGGAGCCTTAAAATGAGACAAGTGTTTAGTACGTAAATATATTTCATTCATTGTTTTAAATTCTGTACTGCCAACAGAAGCTAAAAAAACAAAAAAGAAGAAAATGACTGCTCTTCCTATGTAAAGCTGACACGTGTCCCATATTTTTTTCCTCAGCTTACACTGAGGCATTCATATGTTCTAGTTCAGCCTCCTCTTCTAATGGAGACTCATGTTTATGTTTCATCCAGCCCAGGTTAAGGATTTAGCGTGTGCCACCTCTGTGGAACATGAAGCTATCTGACTCATTAAGTATCAAGTTCTTGACCTTGGCATTCCCCTTTGATTTTCTCAGTTGCCTGAGACCACAGTTGTGAGGCTAAAGCCTAAAGATAATTTTAGCCTATAAATTTGCAGTTACAGACTGTCAGTGTTAACCATTCTTTTCTGAACCACACTTGACTGTCACTGTTATCTTCTGTAGGTTGCTATTGCCGGGGCCCCAGTCACTCTGTGGATCTTCTATGATACAGGCTACACGGAACGTTATATGGGTCACCCTGACCAGAATGAACAGGGCTATTACTTAGGATCTGTAGCCATGCAAGCAGAAAAATTCCCCTCTGAGTAAGTTCAAGCTTTAAAACTAAAATTTTAAATTGTATTTTTTAAGATTGTCTTTAATAGTAAGGAAAGCTACAAATAAAAAAAATAAAACTAATATTATATGGATTACTAGAAAGCATGGCTGTTTTCTTAAAGCTGAATTATAGGCCAGTTCATATAATTTTGGTTTTTTAGGAGAAGGCAATGGCAACCCATTCCAGTACTCTTGCCTGGAAAATCCCATGGACGGAGGAGCCTGGTAGGCTGCAGTCCATGGGGTCGCTAAGAGTCGGGCATGACTGAGCGACTTCACTTTCACTTTTCACTTTCATGCATTGGAGAAGGCAATGGCAACCCACTCCAGTGTTCTTACCTGGAGAATCCAAGGGACGGGGGAGCCTGGTGGGCTGCCGTCTCTGAGGTCGCACAGAGTCGGACACGACTGAAGTGACTTAGCAGCAGCAGTGAGTTATATTTGAAGCAATTGCTTAAGTGCTAAAAGAATCTTTATTAATTAAGTATACCACTGTTTCCCTGGAGGAGGGCATGGCAACCCACTCCAGTATTCTTGCCTAGAGGATGTCCATGGACAGAGGAGCCTGGCAGGCTACAGTCCATGGGGTCTCAAAGAGTTGGACACAACTGAGCAACTAAGCACAGCACAACACCACTGTTTCAGAGTGGAAAAAATCCCATTTCTGCTTACGTATATTTTACAAATAGCATATATGATTATTCCTTTTCTAGGGACATGCTGTAATTATTGATGTATGATAATATCTTAATAGGAAATTGAACACGTTTGATTTTTTTCATTACATGTAGCATCTGGTTAATATATTACTAATTTAATATTGAAATGTTGAATCCTTATTCTAACATTACAGTATAAGGAAGTTATTGTAGTAGGTTATGGTTAGTTTTAACAAGTTAAGTAGTTTTCGCAAATACTCTATTTTACCTCATCTTCTGATATTTCCATTTCTCCAGACCAAATCGTTTACTGCTCTTACATGGGTTCTTGGATGAGAATGTTCATTTTGCACACACCAGTATATTACTGAGTTTTTTAGTGAGGGCTGGAAAGCCATATGATTTACAGGTGAGTTATTTTAATTTTCTGATTAATATAGTCATGATTCATGATTGGTTACTTTGAAATATAATAAACTATGGAGTGAGGTTGAATTTTCAGCTGTGGCCACTGTCTGCTTAAGAGAACTGAAATACTAGGCATAGTTAGCAGTGCCTCTAGTTGGTAAAAGTTAAGATTCTGTTCTGTTGAAGTCAGGATGAAAATTGGCCTGTCCGATTACATGACTTGTGTGTCTGTATCTGCTTTCAGTTTGTAGTCGTGGACAAGATGACAGGAGTCCATTCACTATCCTCCTTTGCTTTTCTTCTTCCCCTTGGAAGGGTGAGGAAATGCTACATGATTTCATTGTAAAGGATTTTTAGGACCTGAATATATGGTCTTTTAATTTTCTTCTATTTTATATTGACACTGGGGCAGAAACCAAGTTACCCACCTCCATTGCTCCATTATTAAAAAAAAAAAACTTTTAAGAGAAACCGTTCTTCCTTTTCTTCCTTGTTTCTGCTCCTTGCATGGATTATATGCTCGTAAGAAATGAAAAATATTACTTTCCTTCTTTTATGTTTCAGTTGGCATTTCTTTGGGTAAACTCTGAGATATTTGCTGTAGCATCAGTTTCCAAGGGTCTCGGGGCCCTTCTATATACCAAACAGTTTTTCTTTACGTGAATTATGTCAGTGGGTATTGCTCTTACATTGACTAAGAAAATCTTAAAATATTTATTTATTTACCAATGATAAACTATTATTACATGTTAGCACAGATCACATTTTTTTAATGGGGGAAAAACAATTTAAAGTTTAGTGAGAAAGTTAGTACTGTTTTACATATTTATAAATCCCTTTAATATCTGACTTAAAGAAATAACACCTCAATGCTCATATCTACTTCTGTTGTGAAATGTTGTTTTGGCTAAAGTAAATGAAGAAATTTCAGCCTCACAAAATACCTAGCTAAGAAATGGGAGTAATATTTTAGCTTTTTCAGATAATAATAGCTGTTCTTTGTTGCTGCACTAAAACTGGACAAATGGTAGTTCTTAAAGGTTAGTTTTAGTGTAGAATCCGAAGCTATATCTGTAAACTTCTCATGCTCTGTTATAGTCTGTTGGGTGGATCTTGTACTTCAGATGCATCTTTTATCCATGCATTGGTCATCTGGAAAACACTGGTTCACTTCTAATTGTTGACTCATTTTATCATACAATATTTTTTAAATCACATACATTAATACTACCACTAATGCCAAGAGAAAAGTCTTCCAGGTATTGGAAACTCATGAAATAGTAGTTGATAGAATGCAAGTTTTCCAAAATTCTAATTTTCACTTAAAATCTCACAATTTATCACTAGCAGCAAATACTGTCAATGTTGTCTTTGAAGTAGCCAGCTATTATTTTTGAGAAAATGTTTGCCAAATAGCCAAGTCTAAATCACCGTAGATGTCTTTCTTTCAAGTGAGAAAATGGAGTTCCATTTATAAGCTCAGTTTGAGAGACCCTGGCAATCCAGTGGTTAAGATGCCACACTTCCAGTGCAGGGGGCATGGGTTCGATCCCTGGTTGGGGACTTAAGAGCTTGCATGCCTCGAGGCACAGATAAAAGAAAGAAAACTCAGTTGTACAAGTCTTTCCCTTCAGACATCCTGTAGCAGAAGTGCTTTATGCATTCTGCCCGTTTTATCACCACAGAATATAAAAAGACCTCTGCTCAAGGGTTGCAATTTAATAAAATTCTAACTTCTGCTTAAATGAAGCTGGCATTTTTTCTTATTTACTAAAGTGTACGTCACTGATTTGATTCATGCTAAGGCACCAGCAGTTTTACCCACCGTTGCCTTTCATTATCAGTGCAGATGCCAACACAGTGAATAAACGCTTATTCCTTAATGTCTTAGTTTTGTCTTAGTTTTGTCCTGAAAGTAGTTTTGACCCTGTGTATCCCTTGAAAGGGTTTCTGAAGACTCCAGAAGTCTGCAAACCACACTTGGAGAACCATTGATCCTTCTGTAAGCTTAGTGATACATAGGGAATTACAAAAGGAAGAGGGGCTTCCCCAGTGAGATGCCACACTTCCAGTGCAGGGGGCGTGGGTTCCTACCTTGGACAGGAACTAAGAGCCTACACATCGTGGGGCTTGGCCAAAAAAATTTTTTAATAATAATAAAAAAATAAAAGGAGGGGAGCCTTTACATTGGAGGTGTGTATGCAATATCTTGGAGAAGCTCTGCTCCATGTTATTATTCCTGTTGAGAATCTCTGGAAAGCTTTGGAAGGAGATACTAAGTTCTTATTTCTTGTATTTTGATTTGGTTGTTGTTTTTTAAGATCTATCCTCAGGAGAGACACAGCATAAGAGTTCCTGAATCTGGAGAACATTATGAACTGCATCTTTTGCACTACCTTCAAGAAAACCTTGGATCACGTATTGCTGCTCTGAAAGTGATATAATTTTGACCTGTGTAGAACTCTGGTGTACACTGGCTGTTTAACCAAATGAGGAAGTTTAAATTTAATCAATAGAGAATTGATCATCACATTTTGGTACTTGCCACATAACATCTACTTCTGAAAGTACATCTGGTGCCACGCAGGTGTTTACAGCTTGTGGATAGTAATCTCATACCTTAACCATACACACACAAAATTAAATGACACGTATTTCTAAGGGACCCAGCAATACCTTGAGAATCACTGAAAGAAATAAGACATTAGCACTATGTATTCATACTACCTTATTTTCATTTTTAATAGCATTATGAAACCTCATGGACTTAGTGTATTTTTACAGTATACTTCGGAATTTGTTAAAATATGATGATATTAGTGATTGGCTTGGTTCAATTCCAGAATCTCTGACTAGTTACAGATTTGATAGCACTTAAATGTAATTGAATAGCTTCTGCTTCGTTGCTTGGGGTGTATCCAGCATGTTATAAAGTAATCACTATTAAACCTATGACTTAACCAATCATTAACGATTGTTCAGGGTTAAGTTAGTGGCCTCCTAAAGACACTTACTTTGTTTCATTCAAACTCTGACCAGTTTTTAGCCAATTTAAATTGTATCTAGTATAAATGGTTCTCTTTAATGATATGACCGAGTGGGTTTTTCTTTTCACATAAAGGCAAGTAACTGTATATGTAGCATGATTATAATATTGATAATTACAGGCAGGAAAATTTTAATCAGATAATTAGAGCTTAAATATTTGCAGGCAGTTCCTTTCCCTTTGGGAAAAGAAAAAAGTACACATTCACTCGTATTCTTCAGAAAACTTAATGGTGCCATTTTCCATTGGGTATTTTCCTCACTGAAATGTTCCAGAGTTTTAGGGCAATGGAAGGGAATTTTGGTGGAGTCGGGGAGACCAGGGTGTGGAGAATGGCAAGGAGAGGAGAAGGCAAGGGTCTGCTTAAGAACTAAGCAGAAGTATAATCTGACCAAAAATACTCATGAAAAAGTTTCAGAATTGAAATTTAAACTCCTAGAATATTAGCTAAGGAAACCAGAATTAAGAAATCACTCTCTTGCCAACAGTTACAGACTAACATTATTCAGGGGAAGAAAAGCTCCTTACAGTTACTTTTACATTTCAATTCTAATTTTTTGTTATTTTCTTCTTAATTTTGGAAGCCTTGCAAATTGAAACTTTCTTGAACCTTTATAAATTATTTGAGCATCATTTAAATATTGTGATCTTAAAATACAGAGGTTTCCAGACAACCTCTTAACCATAAACTGATCCCCAGCCAGCCATGACTCTCTTTTTCAGTGTTCAAAGCTTATAAGCGATTTCTTGAGTGGTCATGACATGTTCCTGATTTAGCCCTAGAGCTTGACTATTAAGGGAGCTCATAGTGCTGATTGGGATCTGTCATCTTAGCATCTTAGGGTGCTAGCTGGGTCACATTGGAGCCAATGTCAGAGAAGGCACCCAAGAGTTTGACCCTTTTTATCACAAGCCTCAATGTTCGGAAAGTCGTTATCAGTACTTCTAAACAATATTCCAAAAGAAAAAAATTTTACTCTCTCTCACCATTACAGAGTGAATAGATTCCTAATCCTAGAGAGCACAGCCTCCGTTAGTAAAGATAACTGTGCTTGAGACGTGGACCTCATCTTTGAGGGCCACATGGGAGGTGGGAGACGTCCAGAGGTGGCAGGGTGACCTGGTGGTTCTGTCCACGGAGGGGGGTTGGGTTTTGCTGTTTTTGTATTTATACTGTATTATAGGTACCACACTTTTCCCTATGACTGTATATGTATGGATTTTCTTGTTTATGATATTTTCCCATGCTGAGATATGTTTATATTCTTTTCAATGTTAAATTAAATTGATTTGGGTAATATTCTTCCCCAAGAAAGTACTTTCCCCCATGACTTAAGTTTGTATCTGATTACTGAAGGCCATTTTTGTTTGTGGACCTCGTTGGCCTCCGAGGATATATCCTTATATAATATGCAAAGTAGAAATGGTATACAGTAGCTTTTAGACAGCCGTTCATTTGAAACCTCTTACCCAGTATGGCTGTGTTTTCAAAATGGCATCTCGTATTTTACCAAAACAAACCTTAAAGGAACCTCATGGACTCTCAAATTCACAGATATTTTCCTTTTGCATCTTGCCATCTGCTTTCCTCCCATCACAAGGAATGCTTCTGTTATCATTCCCTGTCAGTCAGTTAAAGGCCATTCTCCTTCTATAGAGAGGGAAAATACCTGACTGAATTTGCATGCAGAAAGACAACTTGACTGAATTTGATTTTTAAAATCAATGGGAAAAGCATAGTCAATTCAGGCAATCTGTAGAAACCTCACTAAAACTATTTGTACCCTA
The DNA here is from genome assembly GCF_002263795.3 of Bos taurus. Taxonomy (NCBI): domain Eukaryota; kingdom Metazoa; phylum Chordata; class Mammalia; order Artiodactyla; family Bovidae; genus Bos; species Bos taurus. The sequence continues at coordinate 12,371,891 of NC_037337.1, read as the reverse complement.
TGTATGGGCAACAAACTAAAAGGCAAGAGTATAGCAACATTTTTAGTGAGAACCAAAAAGCTCTAGGTTAAACATCAAGGGGGAGTTTTGCAGGTTTGATAATTGAGTGCACTTGAACAGCCATCAGGTAGGTATGGTTGCTTGTGTGTTGAGCAGGGAGACTCAAGATCTCATTCATCTGGATGCTTTTGAAAAGAAATGCACTCTTGAACCTCACTCTTAGAAATTTGGATTTGGTTGGTTAAGTGGAGACCAGGAATCTGCATTTCTAACAAGCTTTCCAGGTGTCTCTAAAGCAAGTCATTTGTGGAGCTACTTTAAGAAACTCTCCTACAGGACTGAGTTGGATTAAGAAAATAATAGGTGATTTTTACACTGGACTGATTTTCAAGAACGTAAAACAATAGTCAAGATAGCTCCTCATACAGTAATTATTGGCTGTTTTTTCACTGTGAAAAAAGCAGAAGGTATCATTAACTGTATCTCCCCTTGGTCTGGAGATTAATTTTGGAATGAAGGTTTTTCCCTCTTGCTGTTCCTGGCTTGTTTCCAATGCCTCACACATAAGAGGAAGAAGTCACAATGCATGCATGATTTTTCAAAAGAATGAGGTAATAGGTAACTGATGCTTACTTTTACTTGTTTTATTTCTTGAAGAAAAGTGTATCCCACCTCTCTATAACATTGTCTCTCTTTAGGTGGAATGATTCCTATGAGATCTCTCATTATTATAGAATTACAGAACTTTCAAGCTATTATATCTTTGATATAATCTGATGTTCTCATTTTTTAGAGGAGGAACCTCCATATAGAGAGGAGAAAATATACCCGTGGCCACACAGCCCCTTAGTGCTTTGTCAGTGCTAGACTCCATCCAGATATCCCAGCTCATGGTAGTTAAATGATATGTAGAAAAGGCAAATTTTTAAAGAAGTATTTATTAATATATTCCTATGAAACATTTTAAAGATAACATAAAATGGTTAATTTTTCCATTCTGAAGTAAATGCTAAGCATGCTTATTAATGAAGCAGTACTTCTAATTAGTATATGACATTCTGAAGTTAATTAAAATTGTTAAACTCAACGTGTCTTCCTTGGTGTAGTGGGAGGTTTGGGGCTTGGGATATAAAGTGCTTGTTTAAGCCTAGGAACCCAAATTAGAGCTATTTAAAGTAAGCAAAAAGACATAGCCATATCTAAACTAAGATATGGAAGCTGAGTGTCCATTCCCAGCAGACGTAGGAAACTTTCCTGACTCTCACCTTTCCACAGCCCAACCTCACCTATCCATCTTGCAGCCTAAAATATGAAGGCATGTTAGTGCAAGGTGCTGGCTGCAGTTTTTTCTTACTTTGTCAAAAAACAATTCTAGGTAATCATTTAAGAAGTCCCTCACAGAGAGAGAGAAGTAGTGTTTGTATGTTTGTTTTTAAATAACCCAAATACAAGTTTATGTTGTATTCAGCACAATTGGAGTTCAGGTCTTTAATTTTAGAACATAAAGTGCCTGCTGTTTTAAGCGTTGACTTGTATAAAAAGAACTGCATGTCTCACTCCAGTAAGTTTATGGGTTTTCTCATTTTCAGCTACATGGCTTTTAATCATGTAAAGTGAAACCTTAGTTTTGTTGCATTTTATTACAGGTTCTTTGTTGCAATAAAGATGCTGCTAAAATTAATTGATGTAAATGTCCCTTTTTCCCCCATTCCGCATTTGTACACTCTTGCTTTGACTAGTGGCAACCGTGACTGGTTAAAACACACAAACAAGGTCCTGTGCTTGCAGTGGAGAATGGAGACTGCAAGGTGATTGATTACATGTGGTTTCTAGTATAGGTACTAACCAAAGATACATCCAGGCTTCCTTGATAGTTCAGTTAGTAAAGAATCTGCCTGCAATGCAGGAGACCCTGGTTCGATTGCTGGGTCAGGAAGATCCCCTGGAGAAGGGATAGGCTACCCACTCCAGTATTCTTGGGCTTCCCCTGTGGCTCAACTGGTAAAGAATCCGCCTGCAATGCAGGAGACCTGGGTTCGATCCCTGGGTTGGGACGATCCCCTGGAGAAGGGAGAGGCTACCCGCTCCAGTATTCTGGCCTGGAGAATTCTATGGACTGAATATTCCATGGGGTTGCAAAGAGTCGGATACAGCTGAGCATCTTTCACTTTAAAAGATGCATCCAGACACAGAGGGTGATGTGTTTTGTATGTGTAAGTGGTTCCCAGCACCCAGAGCTGGTACTCCAAGGGTGGGCGATGCTTGGAGCCAGTGATTAGCATCTCCTCCCTGAGCAGCTGGCAGTTTCTCTGGAATACCTCTTGGAGTTGACAGTGGTTTCTGCATGCTCCCTAGGAAGTTACAAGGGAGTTCAGAGTAATACTTTCCTCAGAGATTTCTTTGGCAATTCTCTGGTCTTTAAGGGCAGAACTAGAGAAAAGGTGGAGGAAAGAAGCAGATGAACCCCTCTAAAAATAGTAAATTTATATTTGTCTCATAATTCTTCCAGAACAGACCTTCAGTTTGGATTCTATAGCCCTCTGAAGTTGTATGCAAAATACTCCATGAATGAGTGGGGGTGCATTCCGAGGAGCAGGGCTTTCACATCAGATACTCAAAGGGATAATGTTTAAAAAAAAAAATGCTGTGTTCTATATTATGGTCTTTAAACTTTATATATAAAAATTTAGAAATAAAAGATTAAACATCCTACTGCCATAGACCTATCCTTTTTCCCTCATGACATATTTAAAAAAAGGAAAAAAAGACATTTAAATGACTCTGGGATAAACTAAGGTGCACTAGGTTAACCTGTTGAGGTTACTTTTAGCCAGAAATGATCAGCCAGACCCACCCAAACTAAAGAAATTTAGTGCCTCAGCGCACATATAATTTATGGCACTCCAGGTGAGAAACTTTTATAGACTATGATCTCTTTAATTTACCCAGGATTATTGCTAATCAAAAATCAGCTTTCAAACTGGCCATAATCATCCCACAAAGCTGGATGGCAGTGCAGACTTGGCAGTGGCTCCTGGGCTCCAGGGTCCTGTCAGAGCAAGTGTATGACCTCAAGGCCTCCGACGGCCCTCTGGCCTGACCTCACCCACGCAGTGGTTATGAGAAATAAGGATTGATCCCTTGGTGCTTTGGAGGGAGCAGAATTAAAACAATTGCAGTATAAGGATCCATAACCATAATTTTATTTGGGGCTTGGAGCAATTTGGGGAATTAGCAGGATTTAAATAATCAGCCTAGTTCTGTCCACAGATCTGGTGCCCTGGCCATGCCACCCTGGATGGGGGTGAGCTCTCACTGAAATGGATTACATGGGATCAGCTCTGACACAGGGAATGAGATTTCTGAGTTTGTGTGCACCTTGCTGAAAGATACACCTAAATTGGCTCCCTACTTGAGTTCTTGAAATAGAAGTTTGGGAACAGGACAATGTCCTTAGCCAGTGTCAGGAACCCACTCCCTGCCACTGCCCACACCTGCACATCTTCACTGGAAAAGCGCTCTGCGGAAGGACATGGTTAAGCGTTCTTCTCAGACTTCCCTGGTGGCTCAGATGGTAAAGAGTCTGCCTACAATGCAGTTCGATCCCTGGGTCGGAAAGATCCCCTGGAAAAGGAAGTGGCAACCCACTCCAGTATTCTTGCCTGGAGAATCCCAGGGACAGAGGAGCCTGGCGGGCTACAGTCCCTGGGGTCACAGAGTTTGATGCGACTGAGTGACTAATACCTTCACTTCTAGCATTCTTCTCACAAGTGAGTTATTTGCAGGAAGGTCCTCCGGCCAGGTAGGTTCTGGAAACCACGGTGCTCTTCTGTGAAATGGATTTTCCATGTTGGCTCGGTTTCTGGGCACATGTATGGCCACAGTGCCATCCCTCAGCAGGCATGTGAATGCCACCCTCTGTACTTAACGTACTTGGGCACTTAATGGTGTGTTGCTGAGCCATGTCATTGTTTTTCGTTGTCTCAACTGTCCATCCTCATTCCTGTCTCTGCTCCTACCTCCTCAGTCCAGAACCTTCAATGTCATGCTGGGTTGGAGTAGAAAGTGAAGATAAAAAATTCCACCTGGAGCTGGAAATGGCAACCCACTCCAGTATTCTTGCCTGGGAAATCCCATGGACAGAGGAGCCTGGCGGTCTGTAGTCCATGGGGTCGCAGAGTCGGACATGACTTAGCAACGAAAACAACAAAATAACAAGTGGCATCTGAAGTTTCTACACCCAAGGTAATCTGTGAGATGAGATGTGATGTTTGGTCCCCTCATATGGAGTCCTGTGTTGATTAAAAAAAAAAAAAAAAAAAGCATTAAGGATGCTTTAGGAATGCCCATCACTCAGAGGGCAACGATTCGTATTCCAGGCTCTGAGCTCCTTTTGTAAAACCCTATAGACTATTAGCTATTTGAAGTGAGTGTGTAATTGTTCAGAACATGTGGATTTCATGTATTTGAGTTCCTGTCCAGTTGCTGTCAGTTTTTCTTCTGCTGCCAACTTGTGACTCATGAACAACTAGGATCTCTTGTTCTTTCATTTCAGGGGCTGTTCCAGGGCTCCAATTAGTAACTTGATTATTACAAGGTGCTGAATATGTTGGTAACCATATTGTTATATACCTCAAGGAAAGGATTCAGATTTTTATTTTTAAAATATTTTCGTTCCCTTCTCTTTTGAATTTTATATCCATGTATCAGCTCAGACATGCCTAGCCTATAGATGGGGATATTTATTATGAAATGGGCATTTTTTTTAAGAGAATATTTTGCTTGAAAGGCAAAGGACTGAAAGATTTGTAGGTTGTTGATTTTGTTACTTCATACTGGAGCTTTCAAGTTTTCATTAAAGTTTTGTTTTCTACTTAAAAAAGATTTCCAGGTGACTTTCTTCAGAGAAGGAGAAATATCGTATGACATCCCTTATATGTGGAGTCTAAAAAGAAATGATACAAAGAACCTACTTACAAGACAGAGACCCACAGACTTTGAAAATGATCTTATGGTTGCCAGGGGAAAGGAATAGTTAGGGAGTTTGGGATTGACATGTACCCACGGCTATATTTAAAATGGATAACCAGCAAGGACCTACAGTATAGCACACGAAACTCCACTCAGTGTTATGTGGCAGCCTGGATGGGAGGGGAGTTTGGAGGAGAGTGGATACATGTATATGTATGGCTGAATCCCTTCCATGTTCTGAAACTGAAACTGGCACAACATTGTTAATTGGTTATACCCCAATACAAAATAAAAGGTTAAAAAGAATTCCAAATGACTTCAAAGAAGCAGTTGCCAACTTCACTGACCAAATACAGTAGCAGTCATGTGCCAGGCCTGTGTAGACCATGAGGAAACGAAGATGGAGAGGACCTTGCCCTCAGCAGGTCCTCAGGACCGACTTCACCTCCCACCTCACTAGTGCACTCGGCAGAGCACTGCCACCTCCTTAACGGCATGATAAATTCACTGTCTCACTCCTGTCCCTAGTCAAATCCACTCGACACTCAAAGCCCTTGTCACCTCACGTTCCCTCACATGGTCTCTTCTCTCACCCACAAGCATCTGGAAAGTTTCCTCTCTTCTTTTAATTAGTAGAACACATGCTTTGAGGCCAGACCCAGGCTCCTCTTGGTACCCTACAGAGCTTATATGAGAGTCTCCCAGCCAACATAGGTGGTATTGCACAATGGTACCAGCGTCAGCTTTGGAGCCTGGCTTCAACCCTTGCCTCTGCTACTTGCTATCTTTATGGGCTTGTGTATGTTTACACAACACTCTGATCCTTGGTTTCCTTAAGTGAGAAGTAGGAATAGTAGCAGAACCTTCCTCAGTGGGTTATTGTGAGGATTAAATTCGTCTAATATACTAGAAGGCACTTGGTGCCTGGCATGCAATAAAAGTGCTCAATAAAAATTATCTTAGATTTAGCACTTAATTTTATACCATACTGTTTGCCTCTGATTTTGTTTCTGCACTTAGATTGGAGACTGTTAGACTAGGCACTGTATTATACTTGGTTAACTCTCCCCATCATACCTACTATAGCCAGGTAGGAATCACTTATTAGATATTTGAATATCAAAAAATTTTTAATGAAAAAATTATTTTGACCTCCCCTATATGGGATCATCTAATGGGAGAAAAGTTATGGCCAACCTAGATAGCATATTGAAAAGCAAAGACATTACTTTGCCAACAAAGGCCCATCTAGCCAAGGCTATGGTTTTTCCAGTGGTCATGTATGGATGTGAGAGTTGGACTGTGAAGAAAGCTGAACCGAGAATTGATGCTTTTAACTGTGGTGTTGGAGAAGACTCTTGAGAGTCCCTTGGACTGCAAGGAGATCCAACCAGTCCATTCTGAAGGAGATCAGCCCTGGGATTTCTTTGGACGGAATGATGCTAAAGCTGAAACTCCAGTACATTGGCCACCTCATGTGAAGAGTTGACTCATTGGAAAAGACTCTGATGCTGGGAGGGATTGGGGGCAGGAGGAGAAGGGGACGACAGAGGATGAGATGGCTGGATGGCATCACTGACTTGATGGACGTGAGTCTCAGTGAACTCTGGGTGTTGGTGATGGACAGGGAGGCCTGGCGTGCTGCGATTCATGGGGTTGCAAAGAGTCGGACACGACTGAGCGACTGAATTGAACTGAACTAAATTGATAGGTTATAGGTTCCTGAATACCCATCCACCAATCTATTTGTAAGACTGCAAAAGAAAATTCTGCCCAGATTTAAGCTTTTAAGGCTCCTCTGAAATGTCATTGGAATTTCTATCCTTTGTCCCCCACTGAGGCTTTAGGTCTGGAAGAGTGGTACTTCTGAGCCCTGCTTGCAGTCACAATTGCCAAGGGAGCTTATAAAAAGGTGGATGTCTGAGTCTTTCCTGGGGTCAGTGGGGGAGGATGTCAGCCGTATTTTAATAATTTTTGATAAGCTCCCTAGATGATACTAATGTACAGCCAGAGTAATGTAGGACCTTTGAGACAGAGCATTGGAAGACCGCATTCATGGAATGTCAGAGCCAGAACAGAAATCATCTTGGACTTCCCTGGTGGTCCAGTGGTTAAGAATTCGCCTGCCAATGCAGGGACATGGGTTTGATCCCTGGTCTGGGAAGATGCCACATGCCATGGAGCCACTAATCCTGTGTGCCACAACCACTGAGCCTGCGTGCCTTAGAGCCTGTGCTCCACAACGAGAGAAGCCATCACAGTGAAAAGACCGCCTACTGCAACTAGAGAAAGTCCATGCACAGCAGTGAAGACCCAGCACAGCCAAAAATTTAAATAAATAAATAAAATCAGTGACCCCTCCAATCATTTTAGAGATGAGGAAACTAAATCCCGGAGAGGACCACAGAGCCACATGGCTGTCAAGTGGCAGAGCCAGTGCCAAAAATCAGGCCAACTCCCTGAGGTACAGGCATGTAAAATGACAAAGGCACAGAACCAGTTGGTAACTGAAAGAGACACTTGACTGCGGTCCCAGGAGTCCTTCTAAATTTCCTAAAATCTCAACTGTTATCATTTTTATGATCTCCATATCAGAAACATAAAACTGAATAAGAATACATCTTAGAATCAAGGAAATATGGAATTTGCCTGAAATCTGAGTTCCTCTGGGGACTCATGCTGAGCTCAGAAAGCCTGTACTGGGTGGGTCTTGGATATGAATCTCCCTGAACTTGCCCAGAGAAAGAAGGGGGAGCATGAGAAAGACTAGCATATTTGAAATCTGATAGACTTGTGTTCAAGTCCAGCAGTTGTGCTCTTGAGCAAGCCCTTGGCTTCTGTAACCTTGGACTCTACAGTGGGGTTCTAATACCTTCTTCACGGAGTTGCGGTGAGGTCAACATGTTGGAAGTGATTTATGAAGTTGGCATTCCTGCCATTGATCTGACCTCATCTCCTCCAAGGAGTGAAGGGCTGCCAAGGGGAGCAGTCTGCTTTCCAAGACCTGAGCTGTCAGACTCAAGCCATGGGGAGAAGTTAGATGCTGGGTGGGGAGGGGAACATGAGCCAGCCCCAGAGACCTTGGGAGAAGACCAGGTTCCAGGACGAGTAAGGAGGGTGGGGACAGAAGCCTCCCATGGGGGTGACCAGGCTCTGCCTTGACCTCAGATACTTCTCATTGGCCTGACTGAAGGCTGATCTTCCAGAATTACACATTAACTTGGATGAAGGTATCATTAACTGTAAGACCCCTGTTAGCATAACATGTTTTACCTGTGAGCAGTTGACACATTTCCCTCTGAATATCAGCTGCGTGCTAAGTTGCTTCAGTCATGTCTGACTCTGTGATTGTACGGACTGTAGCCCGCCAGGCTCCTCTGTCCATGGAGGTTCTCCAGGCAAGAATACTGGAGGGGGTTGCCACGTCCTTCTCCAGGGGATCTTCCTGACTCAGGGATCAGACCCATATCCCTTATGTCTCCTGCATTGGCACCCTGGTTCTTTAGGGCCACCAAGGAAACCCTGAATATCAACTGCTAGCACCTATATGGTGAGTGCCCCACTGCTTACACTATATTTCCTCATGACAGCATCATGTTCAATTTGATCTTCATAGTAAGCTAAGATTAGTTATGCAGTATTAATACCCTCCGTCCACCAGGTTGCTTTTTTATTTTCTTCCTCCAGAGAAAGAAATGAGAGCTCAGGGAGGTTGTGTGCCTTGTCCAAGGTCACAGTGCAGAAGCAGAATGCTATTCCTGGCTTCACTCATCCTTGAGCAAGCAACATGAGTTGAGCAGCTGCCATGACCTGGCTCATGCTGAAGGATTCAGGGATCTGGGAATGCTCAGAGAAGTCAGTCTACTCTCCAAGGGTTCTCAGTCCAGAAGTGGACATAGATGTATAAATAAAAGAGGGTCAGTACAAAGAGAGATGTCGAGTGCTGAGTCTTGTGTGAGCCCCCCCACCCCCAGGAGGCAGGGAAGAATGGCAGTTAGAACAAGGGGCTTTGACCTAGAGAGTCTGTCTTCCTGTCTCCCACCGAATCACTTCCTACTGTGTGACCTTGGGCAAGTTACTTAACCTCTCTGTGCTTCAGCCACCTCTTCTATAACATAGAGTTATTAATGGTACTACTTCATGGAGTTGCTGTGAACTTCAGTATGAAAAAAATGCATGCAGAATTCCCAGTATCTGACACACAGCACTCAACAAATATGAGTGACTGTTTTCTCTGGGCAGTGGCAAAAAGGATGGTCAGGGCTTCCCAGCAGTTAAGAATCCACCTTGCCGTACAGGGGACACTGGTTCAATCCCTGATCTGGGAAGATCTCACATGCCTTGGAACAAATAAGCCTGTGCACCCTAGAGCCCAGGAGCTGCAACAAGAGAAGCCACAACAATGAGAAGTCCACGCTCCACAATGAAGAGGAGCCCCCGCTCACCACAACTAGAGAAAGCCCATGCACAGCAACGAAGGCCCAGAGCAGCCAAAAAGAAATACATAAATAAAAAAAATTTTTTACAAGAAAAGAGGATGGTCAATAGGGCTGCACAGAGGAGGTGGCATTTGGATTAGGTGTCAAGGAGTGAGTTTCTCCAGGTGAGAGTAAGTCATTCTAGGCAAAGAATCCTTTCCTCACAGGCATGAAGCGGGTTAAGTTTGGGAGCTGGCACTCTGGAAGGCGGGAAGCTGAGTGTGGCTGGGGAGGGCTACGATAGGGAAGGGGAGTGCTGGGATGGGCTGTAAGGGCCTTAAACAGTGAGAGCCCATGGGATTGTGCATCTTCCCCCTGCCCTCTCCTGCTGGCTGCACCTCCACAGATTCAGTTTGTCTGAGAGACCAGAAGAGAAGGTGGGTCATGAGCATATATACTTAAACTTTATTGACTGACTTTTGCCCTTGCTGGGTCTTTGTTAGGCTGTGCAAGCTTTTTTCTACTTGCGGAGAGTGAGGGCTACCCTTGTTTGCTGTGCATGGCTTCTCAGGTCACAGAGCACGAGCTCTAGAGTGCGCAAGCTTTGGTAATTACGGCACGAGTTCTAGGTTGCACAAGTTTTGGTAATTACGGCCCGTGGGCTCAGTAGCTGCCGTTTCTGGGCTCTAGAGAACAGGTTCGACAGTTGTGGTGCACAGGCTTATCTGCTCTGAGGCATATTGGATCTTCGCAGGTCAGGGATGGAACTTGTGTCTCCTGCATTGCAGGCGGACTCTGCAATGGCAGGCGAACTCTTTACCACTGAGCCACTGGGGAAGCCCCTAAGACATATATACTTTAATGGGGAAAGTGAAGAGGAAAAAGGCTATTAGGTAGGACAGGGCCTGGGGAGGACTCGGGCCCCCAGGGGCTGAGGGAGGTCACAGTCTCCAGCATGGAGGGTGCAGCTTCCAAAGATGGGTGGACAGTGTGACCAGCATCACCTACCTTCAGTTCCGCAGAAGGCAGGGCTAGCATCCTGCCACAGTCAGTATATCCAGCTACAGGCGGAGCTTCCAGAGACCTTGGGAGAGAGCTGGTCTCAGCCCACTGTGTTGGGTGTACAGAGGCCCCACACAAGGGGACAGAAAGAGCCACTCCAAACCCAGGCCTGCAGGGGCAAGCTGGCCTTAGGCACAAGTGGGTGTCCAAGAGCAGTGATTCCAGCAGGAATCAGCTGCTGGGCTCAGCAAGGTGGTGTAGAAAGCTGTGGAGGAAGGATGGCTCAGGGCAGGGGGGCCACCGTGTGAACAGTACTTGTATCATCTCTTTTTTTTTAAGTTTTAATTCTATCATAGTTACATAGCCACATAGCTTAAGGAGTCAAGTTCTAAAATCTCTAAATAACATGTTTGTAATGTTACTCTGTGATTCTTTTTTCCAGTTTTATTTCATTATCTAGTGGTATCCCACTACAAAAGATTAGAATTTAGCTGTTTTCCCTCCCATATCCACCAAGCACACACACCGCTTACCCCCCTCCTCATCTTTTCAATAGAGCAGTTCTACTGCAGTTTTACTTAGATCAATATTCAGTGTTTACATCATTATAACTACGTAAATATACTCAGCGATGAATCATGTATTGTAATAAACTTTGAATCATTTTCATTCATGCAGAACTTTGTTTTATCTATATAATTATCTTTTTTTTTTTTTAAAGTGTATGTATGGGCTTCCCTGGCGGCTCAGTGGTAAAGAATCTGCCTGTCAGTGCAGGAGACATGGATTCGATCCCTGATCTGGGAAGATCCTACATGGCATGGAGCAACTAAGCCTGTGAGCCACAACTACTGAGCCTGTGCTCTGGAGCCTGGGAGCCGCAACTACTGAAGCCCACTCAGCTTAGAGCCTGTGCTCTGCAAGAGAGGCCACTGCAATGAGAAGCCTGTTCACAGCAACCAGAGAGTAGCCTCTGCTCAACATAACTAAAGAAAAGTCTATGCAGCAATGAAGACCTGCTGCTGCTGCTAAGTCACTTCCGTCGTGTCCGACTCTGTGCGACCCCATAGACGGCAGCCCACCAGGCTTCCCCCATCCCTGGGATTCTCCAGGCAAGAACACTGGAGTGGGTTGCCATTTCTTTCTCCAATGCATGAAAGTGAAAAGTGAAAGTGAAGTAATTCAGTCGTGTCTGACTCTTAGTGACCCCATGGACTGCAGCCTACCAGGCTCCTCCATCCATGGGATTTTCTAGGCAAGAGTACTGGAGTGGGGTGCCATTGCCTTCGCCGAACGAAGATCTAGCACTGCCAAAAATAAGTAAATAAAATGATTTTTTTAAATAGTAATTTTTTAAAGTGTGTTTTTATTACAAATTCAATCCCAAACTAGACACCTTTCCACTGATATTTTTTGTTTTAATTGCTAACATTTCCAATGTTTTCTTTTTAAAGTACACTTTCATTGCCAATATACAGCATTTCAGATATTTAATGAGTTTAATAGGTTTGGATTGGTGAGATCTGGAAGGTAACCTTGAAGGAGCTGAGACTCAAGTCGAGTTTTACAGAATTGTATATATTTTTCCATTTTGGTAAACTATACATAACAAACTTCACCATTTCAGACATTTTGAGTGTACAGCTCAGCGGCCTTCCATACGTTCACACTGTTGTTCAACCATCACCACTATTTAACTTCAGAACTTTCTCATCTTCCTTAACTGATGTATTTTTTCCTTAGTTACATTTACTATTTCTGTTTACAAAAATAATATGTGTTCAATGTAGACAATTTGGCAAAAAACAAAAAAAAACAGAAAAGCACAAAGGAAAAATGAAAATATCCCATAATTTCACAAATCTATTAGCATCTGTTGATAAGAAAGAAATGAAAAGATATCTTAGGGTGAGAAGACCCACCCATCCCCCTGGCTCAGAGGACATGAGCAGAAGCATCCTGTGGGAGATGGTTTTAAATGTGAAGAGTGAAGATATTCTAAACATATTTATCTTTAGTATCTTCCTCAAAGGGGGATGAATGAAAGAAGCAGAGAGTGGTTCTAGTAGTGAACCCAACCCAGTAAAGACTCTAGCGTGTGTTCTGGCTATCTGGTAATACAAATCAAACCATCCCAAAATTAACGGTGCAGAACACCGACAACAACCACGTGTTACTATTACTATTTCTCACAGTGCTGGGGGTTAACTGGTCTCAGGATCTCCTATGTGGTACGGTCGGTCAGACAGGAGCTGGGGGTGGACATGGGAAGGTTTCCTCACACCTTTGGCTCCTGGGCTGGAACAACTGGGGCTCCTCCAGCATCTCCATCTCCATAAGGTCTCCCCACATGGACTCTCTAGCGTGGCAACTTCAGGGTGGCCAGACTTCCTACCTGATGGCTCAGGGATCCAAAGGCACATGTCGTCTGGAGAAAGCCAGGTGGGAGCTGCATCTTTTTTTGACACATCTCAGAAGCCATGTAGTACCACCTTCACCACATTCAGTGCTTTAGAAATGAGTCACTAAGGTCACTATATTCAAAGGCAGGGGAAGGAGATTACCTGAAGGGAGGGATGTCAAAGAACTGGTATAACTCTCCATACCTGTGGGTTCCATATCTGCAGATTCAAAAAACCACAGATGAAAATTAAAAAAAAAAAGTTCCAGAAAGATCCAAGAAACAAAACTTCAATTTTCCACCCAATGCCAACTATTCACATAGCATTTACATTGTATTTAAAACTATTTATATAGCATTTATATTGTACTAGACATTACAAGTTATCTAGAAATGATTTACAGTGTATGGGATGTTATATGTAGATTATATGCAAATCCTTCCCCACTGTATATAAAAGACTTGAGCATCCATGGACTTTGGTATCCATGGAGGGTTCTGGAACTAATCCCCCACAGATACTGAGAGACAAGGGACGACTGTACTTTAAAACTCACTACAGTCATCGATTCTGGCATTTATTCTAGAATGATGTGAAAGCCACAGACTCCCACTGCTGGTCCTACAGAGCAAGTGTTCCATAAATGATTAATTTAGGATCATAGAACCTACTGAGATCTTAGAGATTACTCAGGCAAATGCTTGCCAATGCTTTTTGATGCTCAAATCCCTTTCACAGTAATATGCTCTCTTGACAACTTCCTTAGTGATTTAAAACTCTGGTCATTTTTGCATGCTGCTAAGTCATGCAATGGCACCCCACTCCAGTACTGTTGCCTGGAAAATCCCATGGATGGAGGAGTCTGGTAGGCTGCAGTCCATGGGGTCGCTGAGGGTTGGACACGACTGAGTGACTTCACTTTCACTTTTCACTTTCATGCACTGGAGAAGGAAATGGCAACCCACTCCAGTGTTCTTGCCTGGAGAATCCCAGGGACGGGGAAGCCTGGTGGGCTGCCGTCTATGGGGTCGCACAGAGGCGAACACGACTGAAGCGACTTAGCAACAGCAAACTGATGATTAAAAAAACACTCTTCCCTATCAACGAAGTGATGGGCACTAGTTTTAAATTAATTGCAAAAACATATGATCTGTCAACAAACAAGATGATATATAAAATTTGGGGACCAAATGTACATTGAAATTTAATCATGTTATAGGATCGAAAATACATAAATAGATAAATATTGCCTTCATTTAGTGATTGCATTTTGTGCTAAAGTGAAAAAAACAAATTTTGAGTTTTATTCCTGAAATGTGAAAGAAAAGATGTTAGGATCTATTGGGAAGTACTTCTCCCCAAATAACATAGATAAAATCCACGTGCCTTCTCGTGCCCTCATGCAACAGGGCCTCTGCATTAGGGCATTTCCTCCCCCACCATGGCTGTTCCTCCCCCAACAAGGCTGTACCCTCCTTAGACTGTCAAGACCTAGGTCAAACATTTGTAACAATTAACAGTTCTGTGAAGGCTTTTTCCTCAACTACTCCCCAGCCCCTCACCACACACGGTTGGTCCCTCCTTCTCGTATTCCCATTCTCCCAGCCACCCCATGCCACTTAGGACACAGCTGTCTCCCTAGGCAGTGACTTGTATCTTATCCTGGCCCCCTGGCATCTACACAGTGTCCGATACCGGTTCACTGCTTAGAATTCAGCAGTGAACCCAGCCAGTGAAAATCCTTGTCCTCACAAAGCCCACATTCTGGTTAGGAGGACAGATTATAAATGAAATCAGTAAAACAGAGGATGTTAGAGGGGCTTCCCAAGTGGGTCAGGGATAAAGTATCTGCCTGCAATACAGGAGATGCAGGGCATGGAGATAAGATCCCTGGAGGAGGGCATGGCAACCCACTCCAGTATTCTTGTCTGGAGAATCCCATGGACAGAGGAGCCTGGTGGGCTACAGTCCATAGGATCGCAAAGAGTCGGACACAACTGAAGCAACTTAGCATGTACAGAGCATGTTAGAAAAATGGGCACACAGGCAGAGTAGGGGGGCTTGTGAGGACATGAGATGTGGGGGACAGAGCTCCAGACCGGCACCAGCTGAGTAAAGGTCTAGAGGCTGGAAGTAGGGGACTGGCTGCCATCAAGTTACAGCAAGGAGGCTGATGTGACTGGAGAGGCAGTGAGCTGGGGAGAATGGCATTGGAGAAGAGGTCAGAGAGATAGAACGGCCTTCCAGATCAGATAGGCTTTCCTGTCATATGAAGGACTCCAGCTTTTGCTCTGAGCTAGGAGGCCCTGGTGGGTTTTGAGCAGAGAAGCGACATGATCTCATCCCTGTTTTAATAAGATCACTCTGGATGCTATAGTGAAAAAAGACTGAAGGGGGACAAGGACTGAAGGGGGACGAGTGAGAGGGCAATTGTGACAATTTAGTGAGAGATGATGGTGCTTGGTTGAAGGTAGTAGCAGGAAAGTGAAGTGTGAAAGATGGGATGGTGAAGAGTCAAGGATGGCTCCAAGGCTTTTGACCTGAGCATCAGGAATGATGAAGCTGCTAGGAACTGAGATGGGGAGACTGGGGGAGAAGCAGATTTAATAGGGAAGGTCAGAGCTCAGTTTTAGGCATGTTAAATTTGTTGCTGTTTTTGTTTTAATCCTTGCAGTTTACATGGATCTTAGTCCCCCTCACCAGGGATTTGATCTGTGCTCCTGGCAGTGAAAGCACAGAATCCTAACCACTAGACCACCAGGGAATTCCCTGGACACGTTAAAGGTGAGATGCACATTGGCCAACGGAAATGTTGAGCAGGTAGCTGGATACACAAGTCTGAAGTTCAAGGGAGATGGTGCAGGCTGAGATATAAATGTAGGCATCTTCAGCATAAAGATTTAATTTACAGCTTTGATGACCAGATGAGATCACTAAGAGAAACAAGTAGGAGTGATCGGCTAAGTCAAATGCTACTGATGCGCTTGGCAATGAATGAATAAATGCTAAATTCCACTGGACCTGCAAAGTGCTGGTCATTATTAAGGGTTAATTAGCAACAGATGGGTACGGTACACACTGGGTACAGAGACAAAATAGCTCTGTCATGGAGACAGAGGAGATAAAGAACCATGGCATCTTGGTCTTAGAAATGACCTTAAATAGGTCATTTCTAATGATGACCTTAAATTCTGTCTGTACTTCACTCCCTACCTTAGCCTGACCACTGAATCCCTGGCTTTAGAGAAAGAAGTGACTGGGATACTAAGACAACCAGTCTAGCTAGAACACAGAACGCACAGTTGAAATTGTGAGTGGGAAATGACCTCCTGGAGTCAGAAAACCAGAGTTCAGGTCTTGTATCGGCTACTCCCTGGCCTCGTTTCCTTAGGCAAGTCACTTTGCCTCCTCCAGCCTCAGTTTCCCTACATGTAAGATGAGAGCAATCAAACCTTCCTTGTCTCTCCCAGGGCTGCAGAGAGGTGCAAATATGGCAGTGCTTGCATGTTCATGGGTACTAAGTCTTGTCGAACTCTTAGTGATCCTATGGACTGTAGCCCACCAGGCTCCTTTGTCCATGGGATTCTCCAGGCAAGAAAACTGGAGTGGGTTGCCATGCCCTCCTCCAGGGGATCTTCCTGACCCAGGGATTGAACCGGCATCTCTTGCACTGCAGGAGGATTCTTTACCCCCTGAGCCGCCTGGGAAGCCTGTGGCAGCGCTTGGAGTAGAGTAAATGCCCTGCTGGGGCTGGTTATTCCAAGACCAAAAGGTCAACAGAAGTCATCAGTTTGTCATGGCAGTGGAAATGGAGATGAAGATGAGGAGGGAACCGTCGAGTCCCCAGAGGGTCTGTCGGTGGAGAAACTAAGGAGGATTCAGGCCAGGACCTGGGCTGGAATGGACTGGCTCAAATGGCAAGATGGGGTTATCAGGACAGAAACCAAGGCCTTGAATCTGCCTCCACTGAGCCTGGAACCCAGATGCTGGAGACCCTGAGGCAGCTGCAGAGAAAAGAAATAGAGACATCGAGGCAGAAAGAGATCCCGAGGCAGAGACGAAGAGACAAACAGACCCAGAAACCAACTGCCCAAATGGGGGGGGGGGGGGGGCCATGGCGACCCGGAGCCGGCGAGGCACACGCGCGCAGACCCCAGCAGGGCGGAGCACCCGCGAGGCGCAGGTCACAGCACGGGGCCAGGGTCGCCGGCGGGGCTCGACCTGCCGCGCTCGCCTGGCGCCCCCGCCTGGGCGGCTCGCCCAAGATGGCGATGGAGGGGCGGGCGAGGCGGCAGCAGCCCCGGCCCCCGCGCCGGCCCCCGCTCAGGCCCGGGCCCCCGAGGCCGCGCCCCCGCCCGCGGCGCCGCGCCTCCCCGGGCCACTGACGCCCGGCGCGCCCTCCCCCGGCGGCGGCGGCGGCGGCGGCCGAGGCGCGGGGAGGCGGCGGCGGCGGCAGCCCGGGCCCGGCCCCATGTCGCGGGGGGACGCTGGCCGCGGCAGCGGGCTCATCGCTCTGACCTTCTGCCTGCTGACCGCGCGCGGTAAGGGCGGGCGCCCAGGCAGCGGCGGGAGCGCCTGCGGGGTGACTGTGCGCCCCGGACTGCGTGAGGCTGTGGGGCCGCCGCGCCCCGAGTCCCGAGCGAATGGGGACCGTGGGGCGCCGGCTGCGCGCCCTTGTGCCGGTGATGCCTGCGCTCCGGGGTCCGCGAGCCGCGGCGGGCGGCGTTCGCGGCGCGTACTTGTCCGTAGGGGGTGTGTATGTCCTTGGTTTGTGGAGTCCGGAGTGAGTGTACGAGTGTGTGTGTGTGTGTGTGTGTGTGTGCGCGCGCGCGCGCGCGGAGGGTGGGGAGGGGGCTTCTGCCTGGCGCACAGGTCCGCAGTGCGTGGCCGATCGCTGCGTGGCATCGCGGGCAGTGGCAGCGGTGCCGGTGGTTTGTGCGGGGCGGGTACTGCCTTGTACTCGCGCGTCTCCGGGTTGGGAGTGTGAAAGAGGAGGGGTGTGTGTTGAGATTGTGTGTAATTGTGTTCATGGCACTGAGCTAATATTTGGCCTTGGCTTTTGGGGAGTGTCCTTGCCCTTGGTGGGGGGACAGGAGTAGGAGATTCCGGATTAACTGGGGATAGTTGTGATAAAATACTCAACTTTGTCCAGTGGGTGTGTCCCTGAGGCTGGTTGCGGGGGGGAGCGGGGGACTGTTGCCTCCCCCCAAAACCCGAGGCCCGGAGTGGGCTGGGGGAGGGGGCAGGAACCAGTTGCTTTCGTGGACGAGTCCAATACTCGCTGTCGGGCTGGGACGCGTGTCACTTCTGCCCCACCCCCGAGGGACACATCTGAAAAGGGTTGACGAGGTCAGCAAAGCCTGCTCCAGCCCCCCAACACAGTGCGCATTGGGGGTGGGTAACTCTCCAGAGTTGTTCTAGATGGAGAAAGGGCTGGGGATGGGGTGACGAAGTCCCAAGTGTCTATGCTTAAGGGAGCCTTTTTCTACCCCGGCCCGCTCCCTTTCGGCCCTGTGTGCGTTTGAGGGGCGGCCCAGGGGGAAGGTGGTTGGGAGCGCTGGGGAGGGGGATGGGCTGCCCGCTTTGTTCGCCTAGTCCTTGCCTTCTCTGCCTAGCGGGGAGTTGAGGATGTGTCCGGGGCTAGTCGGGGAGGGACTTGGAGGTGGGGGTGGGGAGGGGGATTTCTCTCCAGCTGCTGCGGCTTTCCAGAGAGACTCAGCCAGGCCACGTGGGAGGGAGGCAGGGACGGCGGAGGGGGGAAGGAGCCTCCGCCTGGCCCGCCCCGGCCCTTCTCCAGGAAACCCAAACAGCGGGTGGGAAAGTATCAGGAACTACTGGGACCCCCTAGCTGCCTACAAAGACACGCCCCTTTTCAGACCCGACTGCGGACCCGGCAGGAGGCCGCCTAGGGGCGGGGTCCCGGCCTCTGGGCCAGGGTAGTGGGGGGTCTGGGGTTGTCAGGTGGGGTGCGGGGAACCTAGGGATTAACGAAGAGTTGTACCCACCCTCTTCTCAGAGCTCCAGACCGGGGTCGGGATCATCCAGCCAAGCGGAGTCAGGGCTGGGAACTGCACTCAATCGAGCATTATGGAGTAGCGGTGGGGCCTCCCGCCAGGGGCTCAGTTTGCCTCGGAGACCTGGCCTCTCCGGACTCCGAGTGCACAAGGCCGAGCTGGGGCTCCCTTGGCAGCAGTGTGCTTGGCTGAAGCTACTGCGCTGCCGGTCCTCAGTGCTAAATCCTTTGAGTGTGCAAATCTTCTCAGTCCTGGGGACATTCCCCAGGCTAGAGTTTGACTAGCCAGCCCCATCTGGATGGAGGTCATTTATTCAACAAATATTTACTGAGTACTCGTTTTGGCTAGCATGTGACCGGTGCCTGGATATAGTAAATAAGGAGGAGACTGACAGGTAGTCAGCAAAGGCTTCCTTCAGGAAGTAGTGAAAACTAGAGCTCTGTGCAGAGGGTCAGTTAGCACGGAAGGAGAGCGATGGTAGGGAGTTTTGCACAGAGAACTGCACATGCAAACGCTCAGAAGTGACTTTCTTTAGACCACCGGATGAAACTAAATCTGGCTGGAGTTTAGAGTGCAAGGCATGAGGCAGGTTAAGGAAGAATGGGCCAGGGGCCACAGAGTGTCAAAAAGAGAAGGCTGAAAATGGAGCTGGATCCAACTCATGAAGGGGCTTATAAGCCCCACCAGGGTTTCTGGCCTGAGAACCCAAATGAGTCCTTGGGGGTTTTTTTGTTTGTTTTTTGTTTTTCTTTTAAAATATTTACTTGTTTTTGTATGCTCTGGGTCTTCGTTGCTGCTTGTGGGCTTTCCCTAGTTCCGGAGACTGGGGGCTCCTCTCTAGTTGTGTGTGGGCTTCTCACTGCCGGGGCCTCCCTTGTTATGGAGCACAAGCTCTAGGCACGTGGGCTCAGTAGTTGCAGCTCGCTGGCTCCAGAGCGCACACTCAGTAGTTGTGGCTCAGGGGCTTAGTTGCCCCCTCGGCATGTGGGATCTTTCTGGACCAGGGATCGAAATGGTGTCCCCTGCATTGCGGGGAGGATTGTTAACCACCGGAGCACCAGGGAAACCCTGGAGGGTTTTGAGATCTGTTTTGCATCAGCTCACTCCAACCGAGGTAGAGAATGATTGCATGGGATGGAGGCAGGAAGCTGCCTCTTCTTGGGAGGCTGTGGTAGTAATCCAGAGGAGAGGGTGGTGGTAACTAAAGTAGTGGCAATTGGAATGGCCAAGTAGCTGGATTCTAGAGTAGAATTAGCATGATAGTTTCAGGGAGTTTGTAGAGAGTGAGGGAGGGAGAAGTGAAAAATAATAGACACTTCAGCCACCTTGACATGTTGGAGTCAAGACTGACTGCCTGTCTCCCCAGCACACTTCTGGTCAGGGATTGGGAACTGGGGAAGTGTTGATGTGAATGGGATCCTACCTGGGAGTGGTGGTGGGATGCCCAGTGCTCTGTTTTCACCACAAGCAGAATTTAGGGGGTGGTGATGCAAGAGGTCAGCAGGAGGAGGGCTCTAAGAATAGGTGAGCTGCTTTCTTCTCACCAGGAAACTCCCACCTCCCATCCCTTTCTCATCCCAGAGGCTTGGAGGCCAACCTCCATCAGTTGGAGTGTTGGGGTGGCCATTTCTAACCTCATCTTGGGGGTTAGGAACTAGGTCAAACACAATCTCTATTTTTTTTCAAGATTTTTTTATTTTGATGTGGACCATTTTTGAAAAATGTCTTTATTGAGTTTGTTACAGTATTGTTTCTGTTCTATGTTTTGGCCTTTTGGCCAAGAGGCATGTGGAATCTTAGTTCCCATACCACTGACGTTGGAATGGGACATCTTAACCACTGGACTGCCAGCAAGTCCCGAACATAATCTCTATTAATAGTGAATCTAAACAATCCAGTTAAACCTTCACTGATCTTGTATGTTTTTTCATGGCTCAGTTAGTCATGGCTCAGGCTTCCCTGGTGGCTCAGACAGTAAAGCATCTGCCTGCAGTGTGGGAGACCTGGGTTCGATCCCTGGGTTGGGAAGATCCCCTGGAGAAGGAAATGGCAACCCACTCCAGTACTCTTGCCTGGAAAATTCCGTGGACTGAGGAGCCTGGTAGGCTACAGTCCATGGGGTCACAAAGAGTCGGACATGACTGAGCGACTTCACTTCACTTCAGTTAATCATGAGTTTCAAGTTGATTAATCTCACAATGAGTCTTCAAAGGTCGGCACTAAGGAGAACTTAGAAATACTTTTAGCATGAACTCATTTTGCAGATGAGAAAATTGAGTGACTTCCCAGAGTTACATGGATGGAGACTGAACTGGGACCGTAACCAATCTCCTGGCTATTGGAGTAGCCATGCCTTCCCGGGATTTGGTACACATTAAACCCGAGTTCAGTCTCTCTTCACCCCTCCCCATCACATGAGAAGTTACCAACAACTTGGGGCTTAGCCCCCTCACTTCGTGTGTCTGGGCCTGGGCCCTGGAATCCACTGTTCCCCACCCACCCCCACCCACTGCCTCCTGTTTTGCCTCCACTCTTTCTGAGATACAGGAACCAGACTTGACACAGAATTCCAGATGCAGAACAGATGTTATTGCCAAGCAGGCCTAGGGGCTCCCAGCTCCCTGGGTCACAGGGGAGGAAGAGAAAGAGTGGCTCTGATGGGGGAAGACCCCAGCCCCAGCCTGGTCAGGGATGGGGGATGGCAGCTGGGGGGAGAGAAGAAAACCAGAGAGGATGATCTGGGCCTG
The DNA here is from genome assembly GCF_002263795.3 of Bos taurus. NCBI lineage: Eukaryota > Metazoa > Chordata > Mammalia > Artiodactyla > Bovidae > Bos > Bos taurus. Next base: position 12,350,337 of record NC_037337.1, on the reverse strand, counting down.
ACATGCAAAGAAATGGAATCCTCGTGCTTGGGACTGGCTGGGCTGCCAGCTACTACTGCCTCACTGCTGAGGCATTGTCTGGATTTGAGGGGCTGTGGGGTCCCTGAGGTTGAGAAGCAGAGGCTCAGGAAGCCGTCTCTCAGGTGCAAACCTGAACACACAAGCTGGTGCAGAGTCAAGACTTCCAGATGGCTTCATAAGGGGCTCACTTACTTTGCACATAGCTTGGAGCTCTAGCAAATGAATGGAGCATAAGAGAGACAAAGGTGGGCACACAAGGAAGGTATTTTTAATCGGACCTTCCATATAGCAGCAGAGGTGAGGTAATGAGCTCCCCAGTCCTGGTAATGTTTAAGTACAGAATTTCTTTGAATGTGAGTTTGCTGTTTTGTCTCTGGGCTTTTTTTTTTTTTTTTTTTGGCTGCGCCGGACAGCTTGCACGATCTTAAGTCCTTATTTCCTTGATCAGGGGTGAAACTCGCCCACGGCAGTGAACGCACAGAGTCCTAACCAGGGAATTCCTAACAGGGAATTCCCTGCCTTGGTGCATTTTCAGCATTTTGCTGGATATCTCATAGGAGGCACATACTATGCTAGGCATTTTCCCACATGTATTATTCACATCATCCCCAGCCCTGAAGGGAGTTCCTATAATTTTTCCAGATAAGGAAATGGATGTTTGGAAAAGCACAAGGGGCTCTGTGTCTTGTCCTGTTGCGTGTCTCTCAGCCTGTCCTCTCATCTGTTCAAGGACTATTTACTGAGCACCTGCTGTGTGCCAGACAGTGTTTTAGGTCCTAGGGAACGCTGACCAGGACGATAATCTCAAACTTGTTGCCTTGCTGGGGAGATAGGCAAGTCAGAAATCTGCCGTGCTAACTGCAATGGCTCAGGTACCCAGGGTCCTATGGGGCAGAAAAAGGAGCGCCGTGGAAGTCAGACCCCAGGATGGCACAGCTACTGAGGAAGATGGAGCAGCAGTGCTTTCCGAGAACAGAAAGTGGTTTGGTCTGGTGGGGGCTCCGCGTGACAGGAAGCAGGAGGTAGGCCAGTCAAGCTGAGCGTGGCTTTGCTGTCAAGTCTGCTGGGGCCGAGCCTGACTCCACAGGATCACAGATGAAGGGAATGCTGTCTTCCTCGCATCCCAGGCAACAATCCCAAGCTCTCCTTCCAGCTGTTGTGGGAGGGGCTTAGCTGTTGTGGGAGGGGTTTAGCTGTTGTGGGAGGGGCTTAGCGTGTGGTATGGGAGGTGGCCAAGGTGGGGAGTGGGGAAGGAGGTTTCTGGAAGAAACTGACTTGTGTCTCCTGGGAAAGAGAGTGGTGTTGGTGTCATGGAGAATTGCCCTTGTAGACTGAAAACAAGTTATAAATCTGTTGGGCCCTGAAATTCAAAAATGACAAGGCATTGATGTTTGTGGCAAGTTCTTGCCTTAACAAAGGCAGCATCTCAGCTTTGTCCCCCTTCTTCCCCCCACTCCCCCATCCTCTTTTCTGAAAGTTCACTGAGGAACGGAACCCTGGCTTATGCCAGGCCCCCACAAATCCTGCAGAACAGCACTGAGCTGGCCCCAGGGCTCAGCAGCGAATCTCCTTTCTGTCTGGGTCCTAATTGGCCTCATAAAATCTAATTTATCCTGCAAGTGGGTAAAATAATGCCAGAAAAAGGAGACTGAGAGATGGTCCTGGGGCTCCTGAGCATAGAAGCTCTGTATCTCCAGCAGGGTCCCCCCCTCCCCACCCAGGAGAGTGAGGAGAAGGGCTTGTGGGGGAGGGAGAACCCCTTGAGCAGAAAGCTGGCCACAGCGTGTCCGCTTTGTCCGCCCTGGCCTGAGAGGGAGGGCTGAGAAGTGCTCATGGGAGGGGCTGGGGGTGGTGGGAAAGGGGGGGGGGCATGAAACCACTGGGCAAACACTGCCCACTCTCCGGAGCATCACTTTATGCAAAAAGATTTGGTGGTGTAGGAGCCACATGTACATGAAAGCCAACACTGCTGTGTAGCAGAATAGGATGCAAAATGGGCCAGAGGTTTCAAAATAAAAGCATTTCAGGTGGTCAGTAAGCCTCCTGAGTCTGATCCCCTCTACTGCTGGGAGAATTTTGGTGAAAACGAGAACCGTGGCAGCTCTTCATTTTAAAACTAGGGAAATGGAACCTGAAAGGAGGAAAACGGACCAAGGTCATACAACACACGATGCGCCTAGGACTCTGACTCTAGGCCAAGGCTGGTCCCACCACATCCCATGGTCTGTCTTAGGCAAGAGGAAGGATGGGTAGGGGACCTCTGAGTGGCTCCATTCTGTGAGACCCAGGAAAGACCTTCCTTGGAGGGGAACAGGGGCAACTTCATGGAAGGATGTGGCAGCTGAGCTGAGCGCCTAAGGATCCACATGTCCTGGGCACAGAAGTTGGGCTGGGCCCTGAGGCAGAGAGAACCTCCTCTTATTCGGGAGCAGCTCTCTCCTTGATGCTGGGTTCACCCCTGGGATATCCAAGGACAATTTCCCCAGACTATCTCCCAGAGAGGCGAGCCCCTCCCCTGTTGGGCCTCAGTTGGGCTCCTCCCCATCTATAAAATGAGCAGTCTCAGGCTCTGCACATATTTTCATTAACGTGAGCTGATCTGGACTCCTGGCACAGCCCTGTACCCCCCGGGACCCCGAGTTCTCCCCACATCTACATCCCTGTTGGTTTCCACTGCCGCCTGGTCTTGCTGGGTGCTGAGCTCCTCTGAGGTGGGGCAGCCAGACATCTGCTGATCCATGAATATTCAGAAAGGAATTGGAGCCTTCTCTGGGCTCCCCAGCCAGCCACGGCCCCTCTGGCCGCCATCCTGCCTGTCCGAGCCCAGGCTGCTGACAGACCCAGCAGCTGCTCGGGGCCCCAACTGTTCACATTGTTTGTTCACCTCGGCGGGGGATTTTCCAAGCCTCCGACATGCTTTGGGGGGCAGGGAGGCTGCCAGAGGGCTCAGGGATTCGAGTCATGTGGGGCTTTTCTTCCCTGAAACTCAAACCGACTGCTCAGTGGCGGCTGGAATGGGGCATTTGGAAGCCGCTGGGCTGACAGCCCAGGCTGGCCTTGCCCCGACCGCGTTTGCATCCGAATCTAGGGCCGCAGATAGACAAGGGACTGGATGTTGAGAATAGTGATTTGCATTTGTACATCCCTTTCCAGTTTATGAAGTCAAAGTATTAGTCGTTCAGCCGTGTCCAACTCTTTGCAACCCCATGGACTGTTGCCCACCAGGCTCCTCTGTCCCTGGGATTCTCCAGGCAAGAATACTGGAGTGGGCTGCCATTCCCTTCTCCAGGGGATCTTCCCAACCCAGGGATCGAACCCGGGTTTCCTGCACTGCAGGCAGATTCTTTATCATCTGAGCCACCAGTGAGATCTCCAGTTTATGAAGTGCCTCTAAAGAATGAGTTCCCATTCCTTGATTGATGCCTGTTAAGCTTTGAACTGGAGCCCTGCCCTCCATCATCTGGTGTAATCCTCACAGGCTCCATAGTATCACCTTCATTTTACAGATGTGGAAACTGAGGCCCAGAGAGGTGAAGTGGCTTGTCACATAGCTGGTAGATGGAACAGCATGATTGGAAGCTTGATCTTCTGCCCTGGGATCAGGTGCTCTTCGTGGCTTCCTTCCCCAGTTTGGCTGGAAGCCAGGTGAGGGCAAGTGCTGCCTTCTCCTGGCTGCACCCTCTAGTACTGCTGAAACCAGCTGTGTCGTTGAAGGTGCCTGCAGGGCCTTTAAGAAAGGCAGAGAGGCCCGTTCAGACCCCCTCTGTCTGTCTGTCTTCCCACAGCGGTGGCCTGGCTTCTGCACTGGCCTCTGTATCTCAGCTTGTCAGGACTTCTCCCCTCCGTCTTGATCCTAAAGTGTTGGCAAATATGTGTGTAGGTGTAGCAGAGATTCGGGTGCACATGTTTAGATGTGGAAGGTATCTATAGTTTTTTGTGTGTATCTAGATGATACAGGCTTCCCAGATGGCTCAATGGGTAAAGAACCCGCCTACAATGCAGGAGATGCAGAAGGCACAGGTTCGATCCCTGGGTTGAGAAGATGCCCTGGAGGACGTCTTGAAAACCCGCTCCAGTATTGTCTGAAAAATCCCATGGACAGAGGAGCCTGCTGGGCTACAGTCCATGGGGTTGCAAAGAGTCGGACATGACTGAAGTGACTGAGCACTGCACAGCTAGATGATACTCTAAATCAGTTTAGGAATAGGTGTGTCCAGTTCACTGGACAATCCTGCCATCATAGAATCTCAGACATCACCTGCTGTGTTTGAGTAAACGAGCAGGGCGGGGGTGGGGGCAAGAAAGTCCCAAGGCCACACAGCTAGACTGTGACAGGTCCAGGTCCAGAACTGAGGGTTGCCTGAGTCCCCCACCGCTGTGCTTTCTGCATGCCCCTGACGGGACGCTGTCAGCCCTGGCCTGCCTGGTAATGAGTATGGGCCATTGTCTTCACCTCTGTCCCTGACTCACTCTCAGACACACCATGGTGCCTTTAAGCAAGGTGTCAGGCCAGAGGATAGAAGGGGGCCTTCAGCCTTGGAGCGTCTATGGGACAAGGAGGCAGTAGGCCAACCTTGTGGGAGATACAATGGGAAGAACACACCATTTCCCTGTGAATAATGGCTACTGGCCTGGCTGAGATGTTGCTTAAAATGATAAACATTGTCATTTGGGTGTTTTGCCTTGACCCTGGGATGGCATTCCCTGCCTCTGTTGTCCTCCTGCTTCACCTCCTGCTCCCTTCCTCTGCTGTCCACCTTTGTGGCCAGGGTGGTGTTGAAGCTGTGGGCTCTTCTGGGGCATCTGCAGAGGGTTGGAGGCCTGGGTTCTGTGCTGGCTCATTGTGCGGCTCTGGAGGAATCAGCTGCAGGGAGGAGAGCTTAACTCTTGCAGTCGCTGCAGCAGAAGTGAGTTGGACAATCATGGTTGAGATGATCTGCAGGATTCCAGGAGAGGGAATGACATTACTGAGCCAGGTCAGCCACTGTGCCGCTCTCCCTTAGCACACAGCATCTCACTGACCACTCATGGCAGCCTTTTGAAGAACAAATGACTAAGTCTTTTTAAATTGAGAGGCAATTCACAAGCCACAAAATTCACCATTTAAAGGCTACAAATCAATGGGTTAAGTTTATTCACGAGGTTGTGCAACCATCACCACTATCTAATTCTAGAAACATTTTCAGCACCCAAAAAAGAAACCTTAGATCCCTTAGCCATCTCTCTTCATTCTTCCCTCTCCCCAGTCCCTGGCAACCATGAATTTATGGTCTTGTCTCTATGGATGTGCCTATTCTGGACATTTCATAGAAATGAGATCACATTATACAATATGTGGCGTTTCATAACTGGCTTCTTTCCCTTTGCATAAAGTTTTCAAGGTTTATTCCCTCTGAGGCAAATGTCAGTACTTCATTTCTTTTGATAGCTGAGTAATATATTTATCCATTCATCAAGTGATTGGGTTTCCCAGGTGGTGCTAGAGGTAAAGAATCTGCCTGCCAGTGCAGGAGGCATGAGACTCAGGTTTGATCCCTGGGTTGGGAAGATCCCCCTAGAGGAGGGCATGGCAACCCATCCCAGTTTTCTTGCCTGGAGAATCCCCATGGACAGAGGAGCCTGGTGCACCATAGGGTCGCACAGAGTTGAACACGACTGAAGCGACTTAGCACGCACGCACGCACAGGTGATTGGGCATTTGAGTTGCTTTCACATTTTGCTAAGAACTGTGTTATTTTGTGGATGAGGAAGTTGAGTGGGGCTGAGGGGTGGGCACGATGGGCACGAAGCGCAGCCGTTGACCCAAGATCACAGTTAGTCAGAGGTAGAGCTGGGATCCAGACACAGGTTTCCTCATGAGCCCTCTTTCTCCGAGGCTTGTCCCCAACCCTGGTGCAAGTGGCTCAGGAGCTGGAGGCTGTGGGATGTAGGAGGACACACTCTGATGGCCCTGGTGTCCCTCCTCTACGCAGGGGAGCAGCCATTGCCCCAGGAGACGACCGTGTCGCTGAGCTGTGGAGCAGGGCCGCTGCAAGTAATCCTGGGCCCAGAACAAGCCCTGGTGCTGGACTGCAGTCTGGGGGTGGCTGCCACCGGACCCCCCACCAGCGTCACGTGGAGCAAGGATGGAGGCGCCCTCCCTGAGCACAAGCACCTTCGCCTGCTACCCAATGGCTCCCTATGGCTGTCCCAGCTGCCAACAGTAGATGGCACTGACGAGGCAGACCCTGGGGCTTCAGAAGTCATTGAAGGCAGCTATTCCTGCCTGGCCCATGGCCCCCTTGGGGTGATGGCCAGCCAGGCTGCAGTGGTCAAGCTCGCCAGTAAGTGCTACATCTGGGGCTGAGCTGAGATCCGCACGACGTGGGGTGTGGGAACTGGGATCCGCCGTTAGTTACTTGCACAAAGGCTTGTCCCTGAGCCACCCCCCTTTCCCTGCCTCCTGTCCTGCCCAGTGGGTCCCTTCCTGCTACTATCTGTCTCACCGTTCAATAGTCTCACATCTTCCCCACTCTTCTGCTGCTCCTCTTTTTCCTTCCCTGTGACTTCGAGAGTCTAGACCTGTGCTTTCCTCCAGGAAGCCCACCAGAGAGACTTGAGTGTCAGGAGCACAGAGGTGCTCCCCACGCCCATAGTGTGTGGCGCTGAGCTGCATCGTCCAGCCACCCCTTGGGGGAGCTCTTAGGAGGCACAGATCACCATGACATAATTTTGAGGCCAGAGGAGACACTGTAGTCTGACATGAGTAAGGCAGGGGGACTCATCTGACCAGTCATCACCACTTACCCTCTGCCTGCCTGCCTGTCTGCGTCGGGTTGAATTTTCTCTACGCGTGTTTCTGTCGCCGGTGTCCCTCCGTGTCCGTGTGCACGTGTGTTTCACCATCTGTGCTCACTGTGGCCTCCTTTCTCGTGTCCCTCTCCTGTCGCTGTATTTTCTCACTGTCCTCATCCCCAGCCCTTGCAGGCTTCTCCCTGCACCCAGAATCTCAGACTGTGGAGGAGAACGGGACCGCTCGCTTTCAGTGCCAAATCGAAGGACTGCCAACACCCGTCATTACTTGGGAGAAGGACCAGGTGACAGTGCCTGAGGAGCCTCGGTGAGTGTCCTATAATGGAGTGGGGAGTGGTTCCCAGAGGGCAGATAGGTTGGGCTCTGGGACGTTCTTGGAAACTGGGATCCTTAGAGTCAAGGTGGCTCCATTTGCCCAAACTGACTTAGGAGCCAACCACTACCAGATGCTCAGCTCATTTCTGGTCCCAAAGAGAAATTGGGCCAGAGGTTTTTGCTCCCTAGGAGAAAAGCCACCTACCAAGCTATGGGGCTTGGGTTAAGAGCAGTGATCTAGTACTTCAGAGCATATGTAGCCCAACCACTTGTTTTATCGAGGAGGAGACCAAGGGCCAGAGAGGAGCTGTGTTTTATCCAAGGCCACACAGTGAGGCATTGGCTGGATGTTTGTAGTTTGCTCAGGGCCAGGAGGCTGCTGGGAGGCTTTCTCTTTGCAGGTTCCTCTGAAATTTCTACCCTAGATACATAACTTCTCTTCTTCCCTTAGTTCCATCCAGTGGGGTGCAGCATTTGATAACTGGGTTGTGGAGAGCTTTTCTGTTTCACCCTCCTTTCTCCCCATAAAGGCAATGGAGCAATCCCAGGGAAGGGTTTCTAGGGCAGAGGAGAAGCAGAGGCTAGACCCAGGACCTGATCACTCCTATGGCTTCCTGGGAGAGCCCAAACGTACACAGAGCGTGTCCAGAAGGCATGAGGCTCATTTGCATCCCTGGTCTTGGAATTGGTCTCGTGACTTGGCCGCCACCCCATAGATTCTTTTTTAATTGATGCGCTGGGTCTAGTTGCTGCACATGGGCTTTCTCTATTTGCGATGAGCCAGGGCTGCTGTCTGGTTGCCGCACGTGGGTTTCTTATTTCGGTGGCTTCTTTTGTGGCTGAGAGCACAGGCTCTTTAGCACTCTGGTTACAGCAGCTGCGGCTCCCAGGCTCAGGAGCTGCAGCACATGAGCTTAGTTGCTCTGAGGCACGTGGAATCTTCCTGGACCAGGGATCAAACCTGTATCCCCTGCATTGGCAGGCGGATTCTTAACCACTGTGCCACCAGGGAAGTCCCACCCCGCGGATTCTTACATTTTGAAAAGGTTTCTCCAAAAGCCTTTCCCAGCCACCCTGCCCTCCTTTCCGTGCATCTCTCTGGCTGTAGTTACCAGCCCACTCTCTCCTCTCCCAGTTGAGGTGAGATTCCTCAGGCTCAGAAATACTGGTTTCCAGATCTCTCTGCCCTGGAACTAACCTGTCTTTAGAGTATTGAGTTGGCCCAGCTCCTCTGACTTTTGTCCATGTCTTGGTAGGGGTGAAAGTGTGAGAGAAACTTCTAGATAGAAAAGCCACAGGCCACATCTCTGCAACAGTTGGAAGGGAGGAAGAAGGGTGAGAAGCCAAGATGTAAGTGATCCTGTGATTCTGGTGATCAGTGAGCCCCAGTGGTCCAATGGGTTGGACTAGATCGTGGTTTCCAAAGTGAGGTTTTTTTGAGAATATTAGTCCCTAAAGATGATTCTTGGAAAAAAAATTTTTTTTCCATGGTCAAATAAGACCAGGAAAGTGCCTATAAATCTCCCTCTTGGAGTTGACAAGTCCCCTGAGCAGCCCTGTGCTGAGAACCTGTTCAACTTGTTTAACCACCTCTTAGAGTCATTTGCTCCATAGTGTCAGTCGCTCAGCTGTGTCCGACTCTTTGCGAATCCATGGACTGTAGCCCGCCAGGTTCCTCTGTCCATGGGATTCTCTAGGCAAGAATACAGGAGTGGGTTGCCATGCCCTTCTACTATCCCCAGAATGAGCATTCTAGGGCGGGGCCTTGGGATTGCCAACCCAGTTTCCCAGCACCGGCATGTTAAGTTCTGTGCCTCCGAGTGTGGCGCCCCTCACTGCTGGGGGTGGACGCTTCCAGGGAGTTGCTGGGTGAGGGTCAAGTGCGAGGTGGGAGAGAGCAGAAAACTCTCCCCGCATTAAAAGTCACAAGAGGCCCTGCTTAGTGCGAGCGGTGTGTTCTCACTTAATCCCTCCCGTCATCCTGCAAGCTAAGGGTTTCCTATTTTTCACATTTTCCTCTATTTACTTTGTTTATATTCCTATTGGATCTATTTTTCAAATTCGTATAAACAGAGAAGAAGAAACAAAAATGACTCATCTTCTTGCCACATGGGAAGCCTCTGTTAGTTTTGATGTCTACCTTCAGGACTTTTCCCCTGTATGTTTATAAATATTAAACATTTTGGATGATATATGCTGGGTATTTCTATTCAGTCTTTTTTATAGAAAACAAAAATGGGATTATATTGCAATTCCTGCTTTTTTTTTTTTTTTCACTTCATGCATACAGAACCCCCTTCCAGGTCTGTCTGTGTGGCTGTGGCAGATGCTTTTCTCTGAACTGTGAAACGAGGGAACTGAGGATCAGAGACACTAGTCACTTGCCTCAAGTCACACAGCTGCTGCCGAGAGTATCTGGCGTTGGAGCCCTGGGGTGGATGATTTGGTGGTTGGGGTGGGGAAACCGCAGGGTCTGAAGAAGCTCCTGTTGTAGGTGGGCTTAGAGATGGATCCAGTTATGCTCAGAGGAGAGGTTACTTCCTCAGTGTTTCTCCACAAATAGAGGAGTTCCCGCACCTCCCAGCATCTAGTTAGGCCTCTCCCAGGAGGCTGGAGCTGTCAGTTCCTGGACTCTGGAAGTGTTTGCCCCCAAGTCCTCTGAAAATTGATCCTCATCTATAAATAAGCCAGGCTCATATGTCCCAGCACATTGTGTGTGGGGTGGGGGATAAAGAAATACCTAAAACAGCAACTTGATTATGCCCAAGGTATGTATTTTTACACATGCCCGGATAGAGTTCATGTACAAATATGCTATTCATAAACTCGACTCAGAGGTTTGAAGGAGACCATATGCCCAGGTGTAGGCTGTGCACATGTGCAGTTAATAAGCACACGCCGTCAGGGTCTGTATGCATATTTTGGGCACTGACGGCAAAGTCTAGACCCTAAGGCAATTGCCTGATACTTACACTAATTTCTAATGAGAGGGGATCATTTTTCTTCCACAGGAACCAATAATCACCAAGAGCAACGTTTCCCAAATCACAGGCATTCACAAACTCCTGTCATAATCTTGGCCACCCCTAAGACATTTATATAATCACTCACTTTATACATTTCTTCAAATCAACTCTCTCTTTTGTAACTTTTGTGTCTGCGTGCTAAGTCGCTTCAGTCGTGTCCGACTCTTTGCGACCCTATGGACTGTAGCCTGCCAGGCTCACCTGTCCATGGGATTCTCCAGGCAAGAATACTGGAGTGGGTTGCTATTTCCTTCTCTAGGGGATTTCCCGACCCAGGGATCGAACCCAGGTCTCTCACATTACAGGCGGATTCTTTACCGCTGAGCCACCGGGGAAGTCTGCTTTGTCACTTTGGTGGTGGTGGTGGTTTAGTCGCTAAGTTGTGTCTGACTCTTGCGACCCCATGGACCCCATGGAGCCTGCCAGGCTCCTCTGTCCATAGGATTCACCAGGTAAGAATACTGGAGTGGGTTGCCATTTCCTTCTCCAGAGGATCTTCCCGTACTCACACTTTAAAATGAATGGATTTAATTCCTGCAGGATCCCTGGTCCAGTCCTCTGCCCTGCCCATCTCCCAGGGTCCATCTTGTGTCAGCCTCATGTGACCCTCGGCTCGTGTCCCTTTTCCTGGGGTGGATCTCTGAATCTGCCCCAAGGTGGGGCGCGTTGGCCCTCAGGACATTCAGAGCAGCTCTGCCATTTCTTCTCTGCTTTTGAATCCCGGGGTTCAAGTGTCCTTTTGCAGGTACAGGAAGCAGGTTCAGGCTTGGGAAGAGAATGGTTCCTCCCTTTTAGATAGAGGTTGCTTTCATTCTATAAGTAGCTATTTTATTTGAAGTCATTTTAAAACGATAAAATATACTAACTTAAAGAAGAAAAAGTCACCTACAAACTGACCACAGATAGCTATTACCACGATCTTATGTGGGCTTATAACACATTAACAGGGTCAGGGGTGTGAAATACATAGGAATTTATGAAGCCCGTTTTTCAAAGGAGAAACCTGAGGCCTGGACATTGGATGTCACTTGCTAAAAATCACATTTATTGGAATCAATTCTCCTCACTATGCCACAGCTGCTTTTATTCCAGAGCCAGGAGTCACAAAACAAAGTGTACAAGGGCACGTGCATTTTTCCATTTAAGTTTTATATTCCCAAACTAATAAATGTTCACTGTAACCAAGAAATTTAAAAGCAGAACAAAGAAGAGCACCCCCACCAGTAATCCCCCTTGCTGAGAAAACCTCCACGACTGACGTGAGCTTTACCACCCTTGACTTTTCCTGGGCACATCCTAGCATATCGTTTATCTATTTTCCAAAAATAGCATTGCTTCGCAAACACTGTTTTGTGATTTTCCCCCCCACTAACCAATGTGTCTTGGACATCCTTCCAAGGACAGAGCTTTTGAAACCACATTTTTAACAAAGCAGCAAAGATATTAAATGAACATTAAAAGTGGTGCCATCTCACTTCTTTGGCTGTAGCAAACGCAGCAACAGCACCACACCCAAGGAAAGGCATCCATTCCTTTGTTCGTTCATTCAACACACACAATTTAGGCAATATTACTTGTCAAAGGAGGTATTAGCTCTTGGATTGTTGTTTTTGTTGTTTAGTTGCTAAGTCGTGTTTTTTGCAACCCCACGGACTGTAGCCCTCCAGGCTCCTCTGTCTATGGGGTTTCCCAGGCAAGAATCCTGGACTGGGTTGCCATTTCCTTCTCCTGGGGATATTCCCGACCCAGAGGCCAAATCCATGTCTTCTGCATTGGCGGGCGCATTCTTTATCACTGAGCCACCAGGGAAACTCTTGGATACCTGGAGCAACATTTCCCTGGAAAGACAGGGAACCTTTGGGGTCAGGAAGTGCAGCCAGCTCTTGAGACTGAGGAAGGAGGAAAGGTCTTAGAGAATATAAAGTGGAGGAGACGAGGATGGGGGTGGGGGCCTTGTTTCCGAGATGGGTCCTTGTCTTTCCCATCAAATTCGTGGCGACAGGCTGGGTCCTGGCCCAGGATTTAGCTCTAAACACCCTGCACCTCCTCATCACCTCTCCCCTGCTGGCCCCAGCACTGCTGCAGGCAGCTCTTGGAGCTGAGGATAAGACTCCGGGGGCAGAGTTGAGTTTGCCTGTGGGGTGAGGGAAGGAGTGATGAAGGTTTACGTGTTTGTTCTAAGTCTTTGGGCCACAGCAGATTTCTAGGCTTATGGCCAGAATTCTGTCCCAACACCCTTCTGCTAGTGCTTTTCTCCTGTGTTTAGATTTTCTCATACCTTGCTTTCCCCACGAGCCAAGGGATCTTCACTTCGTGTACACAGCCGCCCCATTCCCTCCTTGACCTTGGCCTAGCCTGCATCCACAGTGAGAAACTAGAAGTCTCACCCTCAAGCTGACCCTGCAGAGATCACAGCTAGAAAATTCAGGAAGACCCACTCCCTCCCTGCTGGGGCCAGAGCCCATTCTGCTTCCCACCACCCAGGCCCCCGTGGACACTTCTCTGCCTGGGATTGCACTGTCTCTAAGCAAGATCTCTGGGTTCTTCCAGCCCAAACTGCTTTCCAACCCTCACCAAAAGGGCAGACAACACCACCCTCATCCATCCTGCCCCTCCTCCGTAATGTACACGTTGACTGGCGGGCGGGGCACTTGCTGGGACTACATCCCTTCCCACTGGCATTGTTAGCCATCTAATCGCTGCTAAGACAGGCAGATGGGAAGAATGTGGGATTTGGCACCAGGAGATGTGGGTTCCAGTCATAACTCTGCTTTAACTGTGGGACCCTGGAAAAATACCCTCCTCCCTCCAAGATTTGGTTTTCTCACCAATAAAATGAAAGCTATGATCCCCTCTATCTCTTAGGCTTGTTTCAAGGTTCAAATTGAGATCATGTGACTAGAAGGGATTTTATCAGAGGAGAGAGAAGGTAATACAGGCAGGAGGTAAACAAATTCAAACTTTACAGAAGGTTATTTAATAAAAATAAAGTCTGCTCCTGAGAGCTCCCCAGATCACAGGTTCCCTAAGACAACCACTATGACCAGGAACATTCCGTGCAAAAGCATATAAGTACATGTCCTCCACGCACTGTTCTGTACCATACATATTTTGGAGATGGCCTTGTATCAGCACACAAGGAGCTGCATCCTTTTAACAGCTGCCTAGCATTCCATTCTATGAATGTACCCGAACAAATTTAGCTAGTTCCCACCCTACAGATGGACGCTTGGATTGTTGCCAGTCTTTTGCTATGGCAGACAGGGTTGGAGTGAATATTGTTAAACATACATTTTGTGTATGTGTATGAGAATATCTTGGGATGAAGTCCTTGAAGTGACGTTGCTGGGTCTAAAAGGTGCATGCAGGTTTGATAAAATGCTTATTTGGCTGTGTCGCGTCTTAGTTGAGGCATAGTTGTGGCTCACAGGCTTGAGAGTGTGGGCTCAGTAGTTGGAGAGCGCAGGCTTAGTTACCTGTGACACGTGGGATCTTAGTTCCCTGACCAGGCATAGAACCCAGGTCCCCTGCGTTGGAAGGCGGATTCTTAACCTCTGGACCAGAAGGGAAGTTCCAGTATCTTTTAGTTTTAATTTGCATTTATTACGAGTGAGCTTAGTAAGCCACAGTAGGTATTTCAGGAAGGAGGGGTGGTGGGTTCAGGACAGCTGGGGCACTGCCACCCTCCCTGTAGAGCTCCTGTCCACCTCACAGGTGCCCTCTGTCCCTTCCCAAGGCTCATCACCCTTCCCAACGGGGTCCTCCAGATCCTGGATGTACAGGAAGGCGATGCAGGCTCCTACCGCTGTGTGGCCACCAACTCAGCACAACAGCGCTTCAGCCAGGAGGCCCTACTCCGCGTGGCCCACAGAGGTAAGGGGGCTGGCCGGGTGGGGCAATCAGCCATCTTGGAGCTGGGAGGGACCTCAAGTCGTCCAAGACCTGCCTTCAAATAGGTGACAGATGAGGCCATGAAGCCCAAAGAAGGCAGTGCCACCCAAGTCAGAGATAGCACTCAGGGCAGGAACCCAAGACTTCTTTCTGGTCCAGGGTTCCCTTCCTGCTGAGACTGTTTCCATGGGTGGATGGAGTGTCCAGGGCTGGGGACAGGTGCAGGGAGATGAGGTGTCTATGGAGAGGGTAGGTGCCCGTCCCTGCCCTGGGGGAGCCGCCCCCTGCTGCTTGCTGTGGATCTGGCTCCTAATGGTCTGGGACTGTTCTTTCCATTTCTCTGAAAACCTCCCGTCCCAGAGTGACGCGGTAGAAAGGACACAGGCTTTGGGGTCAGAATGACCTGGTTTGAATCCTGGCTTCTCTACTAACCATCTGTGTGACCCTGGGCTCCTTATCAAATGTCCAGCCCAGGGAGGTGGTGAGAATCGCCGAGATAGGAATGGGAAGTGCCTGGTGCCTGGCAGGTGTTCAATAGATCTCACTTCAGGCCCCCTGCAAAGGCCTCTATCTTGCCTTCCTTTGCCAAGGCAGCTCCCCTCGACTCCAACCCCTCCGCTCATCTCTCCATCCCGCTCTCATCCCATCCACTTTCACTCCCACCCTACTTCCGGGGGCTTAGCTGATGAGCGGAGTTTGGTTTGCTGCCCATTCAGTGCCCGGGGTCTCTGCCTCCACCTGTTGGACAAACCAGGTATTTACCATGCTGACCCAGGGACCCAGGGTCATGCTGAGAACTTGGCAGGGAACGGGTGCTCCGGGCGCCACCAAGCTGGCAGAAACTCGAGCTCATCCCCTGCCTTCCCCACATGGGAGCTGAGGCACTCCAGGGAAGGGACTTGCCAGAACTAGAAACTCCAACTGTTGACTTCAAGTCCAGACTGCAAGTCTACTCTTGACTCTGCTGGTTCTCTGCCTTGAGGGGGGGTTCCATCCAGTAGGAAGAATGGGGGCGCTGTGTCGGAGGCCCGGTTTTTCCTCTCTGGCTCCCAGAGAAAGACCTCTGAGTTCCAGTCCCAGCTCTGTTGAAGTACGCAGCTGCTTTCCCATCTGTCCGATGGAACCCTGGCTGCCCCACCTGTCTCACCAAGTGACTGTGAGCATCAGGTAAAGGGCTGAATGTGAAGACGCCTGATGGTAAGGCTCCCTCTCTCCAGGGTCCCTGGCATCCGCTGGGGGGCAGGACGTGGTCATCGTGGCAGCCCCGGAGAACACCACCGTCGTGTCTGGCCAGAGTGTGGTGATGGAGTGTGTGGCCTCGGCTGACCCCACCCCTTTTGTGTCCTGGGTTCGACAGGGTAAGTGGAGGGAGAGGACTTGAGGGCATGGGAGAGGAGGGGGTGGCGTTGCACACACCCCCAAGTCAGGGATCTATAAGCGTGACCACAGTATGGTCACCAACCTTTGGTGTGGCAGGAACTAACTTCTGTCCCAGGGTGGAGTGTGGGTAGAGGAGCCTGGACCAAATGAATCAATCTGTCTAGCAAGTTTCTTTTATGAAGCCCACTCAGTCTGCCACTCACAAATCACTCTTGAGACCTTTCTTGGGGGTGGCCGCTGGGCTTTGTTCTCCACTTTCTATGTTTCCAGTCCTTAAAACAGTGAGTGTGGGGCCAGTGAGTCAGGTAGCACTTGGACGCTCTGCTGGTCTAACTACATAGCCCCTCCTGGTCCACCCAGTCTGCTTCTGCCTTTGTGTGCCCGGCTTCATGCTGGGCACAGTGAGTGAAAGACCCAGGTGAAAGAGATGGGGCCCTGCCCTCTGATCTCACAGTCTGTGTAAGGGAGACATATCCGTGAGGAGACTTGGTGGTATCAGGCAGCAAGTGATGAGTGCCAAGCGGGCTGCATTACAGAAGATGCTGTAGGGTAATGAGAGCGCCGGGCCAACGTGACCTTGTAGCCTACTAAGCGTGAAACCCAGTTTCCTGCCAGAGCCTCCTAGAGCTGTTCGAAGAGGTTAAGGGCCAGGGCTGTTATTCCTGGTGGGCAGATGAGGAAACTAAAGCTCAGAAAGGCAGGTGGAAAGCCAGGACCCAAACTTTAGAGCCTGTTCCTTTTCTGGTACACCACCCCCTACAGCTCTGTATGGAAGAAAAGCAAGGATTACTTGTTTCCATTTGTCAATAAGAAGTGTCTTGTCCCAAGTCGATGGCAGAAGTAAGTCTTAAATCCAGCTCTCTTTACACCTCTTCCCTGGTTCAGTCCATGACCCCACACTCCCTTTTGTAAGTTTGTATCTCACATTCAAGACTAGATAATGATGAATACATAGAATTTAAAGAAAAATAATAACCCAAGATGACTGCGTACCCCCACCGAGCTGATGAGAAAGAACAGTGCTGGTTATCTGTGCCTCCCTGACCTACCTGACCTCACTGGACTCGTGACACCTGCCTAGTTAGGGGAACCTTAGGCCAGCAGGACCCTCATAGTATTATTGGGGTAAGCCTGTGATGTCGCCTACTTCCATCATCAGTGCTTCTCAAATCCTGACCAGGCATCAGGATGACCCAGGGAGCTTCTTCAAATTGCAGACTCCTTCCCTTCACGCCTGAAAGATCATGACCCCGGATTCTTAATGTTTAACAAGTTCCTAAGGTCCTTCTACCGAAAGTGTGGTCTTTACCTACCTCCTGGGCGAAGTTAGAAATGCAGAATCTAGGGTGCCTGACGCCTCTGCATCTTAACCAGGTCTCTTGCGATTCTGTGATTTGTTTGCACAGTGGGGATTTGAGAATTGCTGTCCTAGAGGGTCCAGACACTGTGGTTCTGGGGTCTCACTTGAAACTCTGCTAATAGCAAACTTAGAAGACAGAGACTGGCTTCACTCCTGTCCCTGGGTGCTGTTCCTTTTCCAGGAATTTACTCCACTAAGTCTGGAGAAGGAAATAGCAACCCACTCCAGTATTGGTGCCTGGAGAATCCCATGGACAGAGGAGCCTGTTGGGTTACAGTCCATGGGATCGCAAAGAGTCGGACACGGCTAAGCGAGTAACACAACACAACAACAACTCCACTAAGTCAGGGGAAGGGCATGGCTTTTTTGTTTTGTGTTGTTTTCTTCTGATGGCAAAAGTTGTACATATTCATTGTAGAAAACTAAGGAAAACCAGAAACAGTAAACATCCCACCACTCAGAGACTAAATTGCTAACATATGAATGTGTTTTCTTCCAGAGTTTTTTCTATGCACATGTATATTTCCCCCCCTCAAATAAAAGCATGCTGTATTTACAGTTCCAAGTCTTGTTTTTATTCAACCGTATATCATAAGCATCTCCCCATCTTTATTTTTTATTTATTTTTGGCCACACCATGCTGATTGTGGGATCTTAGTTCCCTGACCAGGGATTGAACCCGTATCTCCTGCAGTGGAAGTTCAGAGTCCTAACTACTGGACTGCCAGGGGAATTCCCTCTCCATCTTTAAAGCTTTTTCAAAAAATAATTTTAATAACTGATAGTCCATCATTTGAGTATAGCCATGATTTAATTTTTGAAGTCCTTCCCAGTTGTCCACTGTTACAGTTAACGCTGAGGTGATCAGCATTGTTAACAGCTCCCCACCACAGGGTGCCCACAAGTGGAATCCTGGCTTCAAGGTCAAGCTGGAGCCCCTGTATAGCCCTATCCGCATTTACCCTTGCTCAGGCATTGCAACATACTGTCTTTAAAAACTTTCCCACTTTAATAGGTGAAAATGAACATCTGTGTTTTGACATGCATTTCTTTGGTTTTGTGAAGTAGAATAGTTTTTTTGTTTCCTGGCGGTTTGCATTTCAGCTCCTGACTGTAAGGCAAGGGCTTTCAAAATGATTGTCACTTCACATCAAAATAAGTCTCCCGTATTTAGGTCTCTGGTTATGGTGCAGACCTTTCCAGCCATTTCTTCATCGTAGCCCTGGGCTGAGGTCATATGGCAGGAGTGTGTCCTTGAGAGAAATGAATTTAACAGTAATGGTAATGGTTGTAACTGAGTCGTGTTCAGAGCACCTATTAATGTGCCTGCATTGTGTGGGCCAGCCTCACAGACCTTATTGGTTCCACCCTCAGAACAGCCCTTCCTGCGAGGGACTATCTCCCCATTTTACAGAGAGAGACCCTAGGGCTCAGAGGGGATCATTGGTCTAGCAAGTGGAGGAACTGAGATCCCAACCAGAGACTGTTAGGTTCTCTTAACCCTGGTGGAGATGGCGCGCCCACTCGAGGTCGGAGGTCCGGAGAGTGGATGGAGGGGCAGCGGTCAGCTACCCGCTCCAGCACTCTCCCTCCTCCCGCAGACGGGAAGCCCATCTCCACCGATGTCATCGTCCTGGGCCGCACCAACCTACTCATCACCAGCGCGCAGCCCCGCCACTCTGGCGTCTACGTCTGCAGAGCTAACAAGCCCCGCAGGCGGGACTTCGCCACCGCAGCCGCCGAGCTCCGCGTGCTGGGTGAGGAGGGGCGGAGGGTGAGATGGGTCAAAGGACCGGGGAGCAGGTGTAGGGGGAGACTGCTTGGGGCGGATTAGCGGGGGCTGAGCGCAGGAGGAATAGGAAGTGGGAAAACGGACAGGTGGGCGCGCCACGGTGGAGAATGAAAAGGGAAGATAAGGTTGAGGGGGGCGGGGCCCCAGCACCTGGGGAGGAGTCCTTCGTGAGGGGGTGGGGTGCCTTGGAGGGGACAGACTAGGTAATTAGAGGAAACAAGTGTGGGAGGAGATTGGAGGATGGAGTTGAGGAAGAGGAGAGGGGTGATAAAGGGCATTGCTTGGGTTATTGGAGAGGTGGTCTGGGTGGGACCCGGGTAATGTGGGGAAGGATGAGAGTGAGGTTACTGGGGGGTACATCTGATAGGTGTGGGGTCCTGGGAGGTAGGGGAGACGGAATAAGTGCGGGAGAAGGGTTAGATCCTGGAGAAGCCAGGGTATTTGGGGAGGCCGAGGAAGCCTGGAGAGAATGGTTAGTGTAGGGCCGGGATAGAAGGAGGAAGAGAACTAGAGCTGCGCTGCTGAGGGTATTTTGGGGGGACGGGTGAATCGGGGAGAGGTGAGAATGAGTGAGGGGCTGCGGGAGTCCCTTGGGTATTTGGAGGCCGGGGCAGGCCTCTAGCGGCGGGAGGCACAGTCAGCGTTCCCCTCCGGTCCCCCAGCCGCTCCAGTCATCTCGCAGGCGCCGGAGGCGCTGTCGCGGACGCGGGCCAGCACCGCGCGCTTCGTGTGCCGCGCGTCCGGCGAGCCGCGGCCGTGGCTGCGCTGGCTGCACGACGGGGCGCCGCTGAGGCCCAACGGGCGCGTCAAGGTGCAGGGCGGCGGCGGCAGCCTGGTCATCACCCAGATCCGCCTGCAGGACGCCGGCTACTACCAGTGCGTGGCCGAGAACGGCGCGGGAACGGCGTGCGCCGCTGCGCCGCTGGCGGTCGTGGTGCGCGAGGGGCTCCCCAGCGCCCCCACGCGGGTCACCGCCACGCCGCTGAGCAGCTCCGCCGTGCTGGTGGCCTGGGAGCGGCCCGAGCTCCACAGCGAGCAGATCATTGGCTTCTCCCTCCACTACCAGAAGGCACGGGGTGCGTCTGCCCGGCGCTAAGACACCCCAGCAAAGACCTACTGCAGGGGGTGCCTACGGGGGTGGGTGGGGGGAAGGGACGCGGCACAGGGTGGATGATTGAAGGGTTGCCTTTGGGGATAGGATGGGATGGGGTGAGAGACCTGTGTGTAGATATGGGTTAGCGCATTTCCCCTTCAGCCACAGTTTAAAAGGGCAGCGAGAGGATGCCGCTCCCAGGGAAAATGCCTTGGCATTCCTGGAGCCAGCTTGTTAATTGCAGCAGGAGTCACTTCAGTTACACGCTAGAAAAGACTTCTAACCAGTGGGAGGAACTAATACAGTGGGACTAGATGTCAGAGGAGTTTATAGTCTCAGATTATCTGGAATGATTTAGCTAGAAAGAGGCTATTCCAGGGACTGGACAACATGAAGGATTCCCTAGACAGCTTTGAGCAGGGAAGCCTCTGGCGGTGGCCCTGTGACAGACACTTTGTCCCTAACCCACTCAGGCGTGGACAATGTGGAATACCAGTTTGCGGTGAACAATGACACCACTGAGCTACAGGTTCGCGACCTGGAACCCAACACAGACTACGAGTTCTACGTGGTGGCCTACTCGCAGCTGGGGGCCAGCCGCACCTCCTCCCCGGCTCTGGTCCACACGCTGGATGATGGTAGGGCCTCTGCACCTGCCGTGGGCACCTTGGGCCCCAGGGAATTCCCTGGAGATGGTAGCTTAGTTTCTCTTAACTCCTGTACGCCAAGGTGCTTTTACTTGCCTTGTGCCATCTTTTGTGCCCTGTAAAGGAGTGGGCAAGGGTTCATCTCCCTAATTTGCAGTTGGAGAAACTGAGGCCCAGAAAGTGAGTGACTTGCCCAAGGTCAATAGTGTAGCTGGGACTTGAGCCCAGGTTTCATGACTGCCTGTAATCAGGTGGCTCCTTCTCCGCTGCACCCAGGTACCATCCAGTCAGACAGGAGCCAGTGACAGTCCGCTGGATGTAGAAGATTGTGCTGGGGGAATGTCCTGGGAAGGCTGTCCCATCCTCTCCAGCTTGGGGCTCCCCTGAGAGGCTCCCTTTCCTCCCTCAGATCCTGGTCCTGGGCCTACTTCTGACTTGCTGTGTGACCTGGGCAAGTCTCTGACCGCTCCTGGGCCTCACCTTCCACGTCGGTGGAGCCGAGCTCACGTTGATGTTCTTCTGTCTCAGTCCCCAGTGCAGCGCCCCAGCTCTCCCTGTCCAGCCCCAACCCCTCGGACATCAGGGTGGCGTGGCTGCCCCTGCCTCCCAGCCTGAGCAATGGGCAGGTGGTGAAGTACAAGATAGAGTACGGTTTGGGAAAGGAAGGTGAGTGGGGGCAGGAATCAGTGAGGTGAGGGTTCCATCAGAGCGGCTGGTGGAGTAGGGCAAGGTGAACCTAGAAAAGGGGAAGGTGGGCTGGGGGTTGGGAGGGCAGGAGTGGAAGGGAAGGCTCAACTAGAGGGCTCGCTTGAGACAGGGGTAGGGCTGGGGGCTAGCCCCACCTTCTGTACAGCTGCGGCGCGTAGTCCGACAGTCCCTACTTCAGGCTCCTTGTCTGTGAAGTGAGGCAGGTGACCTAGGTAATCCTGGGGTCCCTTCCAGCTCAGAAGGGGTAGGGAGGTGCAGGGTTTGCTTGTGGGATTGAGGGAAATGAGGCATGGATGGGATGTTAGGACAGATGTCAAGAATCTCGGGGAGGAGGAATGAAATTGATGAAGACATAGGAGAAGGCGACTGGCTGGGGGCCAGGGGGCCAGGGCGAGAAGGCAGGGAAGGGTGAGGAAGGGGGCGTGGGCGGTCGACAGGGCTCTGGAAGAGGCGGTGCTTGGTGGCTTCACAGTCAGCCCCTCGGGCCCATGCCCTGGTGTGTGTGGGCCGGCTCCTGGGGCAGTGGGGAGCGTGTGCCCTGATTCTCCCCACTGTGAGCCCAGGCTCATGGCTGGCATCAGCCAGGGTCAGAGGCCTGGGCATTCACTGAAGCGTGGAGTCCATCCAGGCACTGAGGGGTCACGGCCTGAGGTGGAAGAGTCAGT
Organism: Bos taurus; assembly: GCF_002263795.3. Lineage (NCBI taxonomy): Eukaryota > Metazoa > Chordata > Mammalia > Artiodactyla > Bovidae > Bos > Bos taurus. The sequence continues at coordinate 12,328,647 of NC_037337.1, read as the reverse complement.
GTAGGGGGGGTTTAGGAGTTCTTAAGGGGGCCACCAAGAGCCAGTGTCTTCTGTCCCAGCAGATCAGATTTTCTTCACCGAGGTGCCGGGGAATGAGACACAGTTTACGCTGAACTCACTTCAGCCCAGCAAGGTGTATCGAGTGCGGATTTCAGCTGGCACAGGGGCTGGCTACGGGGCCCCCTCCCAGTGGATGCAGCACAGGACGCCCAGTGTGCACAACCAGAGCCATGGTACGGGGCCAGAGGGGACAGGTGGGGTGATGTGAGTGACTGTGTGGGTGTTTGGGAGCCCTTGGAACCCAGACCGAACCACTCCCTCCATGAGAGATCTACCACGGCTGCCCCTGCTCAATGGGTGAAGAGACGAAGGGCTGGTGTTTGCAGACACCCCTGGGCTCATGTATCCCTTCCATCTGCTGTGTGACCTTGGACAGACCATTCACAACTCTAAGACTTCACTTACTACTGCCAGGTGTATCATGAAGATTAATTAATGTAAACAAAGGTTTGATAAAATCCCATGGGTGGAGGAGCCTGGTGGGCTGCAGTCCATGGGGGTGCTAAGAGTCGGACATGACTGAGCGACTTCACTTTCACTTTTCACTTTCATGCATTGGAGAAGGAAATGGCAATCCACTCCAATGTTCTTGCCTGGAGAATCCCAGGGACGGGAGCCTCGTAGGCTGCCATCTATGGGGTCACACAGAGTCAGACACGACTGAAGCGACTTAGCAGCAGCAGCAGCAAGTAGTAGCAAACAGGGGCCTTCCCTAGCAGTCCAGTGGTTAAGAAGCCATGCTTCCACAGCAGGAAGCACAGGTTTGATCCCTGGCTGGGGAACTAAGATTCCCATGTGCCGCACAGCACAGCTGGGAAAAAATAAATAAATAATAGCTGCTTCTGTGATTATGACTGTTGTGGGTTTTGTTGAGAGGCCCAATAGTAGAGTGGTTCAGTTCAGTTCAGTTGCTCAGTCGTGTCCGACTCTTTGCAACCCCATGAATCGCAGCACACCAAGCCTCCCATGAGGACAAAGCCTGGCACACATACAATCTGTGTCATCTTGGGCAAGTTACTGGACTTCTCTGAGCCTCAGTTTCCTTATCTGTAAAACAGGGACACTAGTAGGTTTGTTATTTTGTAGGGTTGTGAGAATAAAGTTAAAATACATGCTATGAAGTGCTTAGGACAGCATCAGACACACAGTGAGCCAACCCACTCTCAGGCTCCAAGGAGGTCTCCCCACTCCGGTGGCTCCATCCCTCCTTCCTGGCTTCAGCAACCCCTCTGATCCCCTTGCCTGCTGGTGCCCATGCCTTCATGCCTTCAGAAGATTTACAGAGCCCTCCTCTAAGTCAGGTATTGTCAGCCCTGCCCCAGAAATGCTCTTGGCCAACCTCTTTGCAAACCCCCGGGAAACGTCCCTGCGTTCCCAGCACTCTGGGCTTATGGAATAGTGAGTTCTCCTCTAGACCCAGCCTGGGCCTGACCCTTAGGCTGGTGGCTGAGTGGTGAGATATATGGGGAGAACTCTGGCAAGGGCCTCACTCAACGCTGTCTTCCTGCTTTCTGCTTCCTCATGCTCCTTCCTGCCTCCCTTCCCCGGCCTCCCCTTCTTCCTTCTCTTTGATTCTCTTACTCCTCCTCCCTTCCTGCTCCTCTGCCCCCAGTCCCTTTTGCGCCCACAGAGCTGAAGGTACGGGCAAGGATGGAGTCCCTGGTCGTGTCCTGGCAGCCACCCCCGCACCCCGCCCAGATCTCTGGCTACAAACTGTACTGGCGAGAGGTGGGAGCGGAGGAGGAGGAGACGGATGGTGAGAGCCCTCCAGGGGGCCGTGGGGACCAGGCTTGGGATGTGGGGCCTGTCCGGCTCAAGAAGAAAGTGAAGCAGTATGAACTGACCCAGCTAGGTGAGGAGGGCCGCCCGGGGGGTGGGGGGGATTGACACAGGTCCAGCGGGGGGCTGGGCAAGCTGGGCTGGTGGTTGGAGATGGAATCTCTCAGGGGACACAAGAGTGACCCCCCTCCATGGCCTTCCCCAGTCCCTGGCCGGCTGTACGAGGTGAAGCTCGTGGCGTTCAACAAACACGAGGATGGCTATGCGGCAGTGTGGAAGGGCAAAACAGAGAAGGCCCCCACCCCAGGTGAGGAGGCTGGGGAAGCGGAGCGCGAGGGCTCGGTCAGCAGGGCTGCGCCTTGCCTCCTTTCCCTCTCCTCCGGGCCGGCCCTCGTGGGCAGGCCATCTAGAAGTTTCAGCCACCTGCAAACCTATTCTACTGGCTCATTTAGATCACAGAGAGAAGCTCCCGCTTTTGCCTTATAGGCCCGTGTTTTCATTATCCTTGAGCAGTGCTAATTTGGAAGGTTTGGACATAGAGAAACCCAGTGGTTCATCAGTGACTTCTGGCCCAAGTTTGACCTTTAAACAATTTTTAAGATGACCCACCTTCATCACACTATCTCTGAGATTATTCCTCTGCTCTAGGCAGGGAGGGTATCCCTATGTGGCCCACCAGGAAACTGAGGCTCAGAGTTGGTTCAGGTTACTGTAACAAAACACCATAGACTGAGTAGCTTACACAGCCAACATTTACTTCTCACTGTTTTGGAGGCTGGGAAATCCAAGATCAAGGCTTTAGCTGAGTCAGTGTCTGGTGAAGACCCGATTCCCGATTCATAGACCATAGGCCATCTTCTCGCTGTGTCCTCACAGGGCAGAAAGAGGTCTAGAGAGTTCCCTAGGGTCTCTTTTATAAGGGCACTGTTATGGACAAAAAATCTGTGTCCCCCAGAATCCATATGTTGAAATCCTACCCTCCAGTGTGATGTATTAGGAGGTAATTAGGATTAGATTAGTTCATACTGCTTCACTTTCTTCTTGAGCCGGACGGGCCCCACATCCCAAGCCTGGGGGGGGTTGTACCCTTTTAAGAGTCACACAAGAGCTTGCTTCCCTTTTCTGCCCTGAAGATACAATGAAAAGTTGATAGTCTATAACCCAGTAGAGGGCCTTCACCAAAGCTTGATCTCAGACTCTGAAATTGTGAAAAATAAATTTCTGTTGTTTACCACCCAGTCTGTGGTTGATACAGTGGCCCAAACAGGCAGGACTCCACCATATGTTCAAGTTTCAACATAGGAACTTTGCGGGGGGACACAGACATTCATTCCATGACACTTCTATATACTTTACAAATATTAACTAATTTAATCCTCATAACAACCCTATGAAATGTAGGTACTATTATTAGCCTCACTGACGGAATAGAGAATGGAAACACAGAGAGGTTAATTAACTTCTCCATAGTCACACAGCCAGTACATGGCAGAGTTGGAATTTGAACCAGGACAGCCTGGCTCCAGAATCTATGCTCATAATTATCGTGACTTGCTGTCTCTCTCTCTTACATACTAGTGTTCCATAGTCTGCTCGCTGTATGCCCTTGGCCAAAATCACTTAAATCCTTGGCAGCCTCAGTTTCCTTATCTGTGAAGTGGAAATAAAGCATTATTCCCAACTCACAGGATCACAAGTGAAGGGTAAAAGAAAGTGCCTTGGGAACTGCAAACCACAGTACATATTACCAGATGAGTATCTTCCTCCCTTCCCACACTCTATAATTTTCACCCTCCAGACCTGCCCATCCAGAGGGGGCCACCCTTGCCCCCTGCCCACGTCCATGCGGAATCAAACAGCTCTACCTCCATTTGGCTTCGGTGGAAAAAGCCAGACTTCACCACAGTCAAGATTGTCAACTACACTGTGCGCTTCAGCCCATGGGGGCTCAGGAATGCCTCCCTGGTCACCTATTACACCAGGTGGGAAGAGGGACTGTGAAGGGGCGGAGTGGAAGGGAAGGAGGCAGCAGGTAGCGATGAAGAGAGGGGCCTGAAGGTTCAGGGACATTTCATGACTCATGTGTTAAACTGGGGGCACGTTGAGAGTCTGATGACCTGATGGTGACAGATGGGAAAGGAGAGCCCATCCAGTCCTGTCCCCTCACCGGAGGGCTCAACCCTGGGAGACGTCATGCAGGACAGACCTATTTCTTCAGTCTCAGGTGATGGGGAAGAGACAGCCCAGCTGCTGTCCTGAGAGGCCCCCCGTTGGATGGGGAGGCAGAGACCTCTTGGTCTCTGTTGGTTTGGCATACAAAACAAAGCATAAAAAGCAATAGATACATATTAATACAATTACAGCTGAAGGAAAAGTTATGCATCTTTTCCTTTAAGTCAAGGAGAAGATGCATCAGAGAGGATTCTTTGGGTGGAGAATGATGTGGATTAACCCAGGAATATTTCTTGAAAGAGGGGGCCCGGCTTGGGGATTGGACTTGGAATCATATACATCCATCCATCCATCCACATCTCTCTGCAGGTCTCTGGATGATGTTAGTGGCCCCGGTGTCAGGGAGCAGGTTCCCTGCCCGAGGCAGGGGTTGCAGCTGGGTTGGGGAGGAGACTTGAAGGGGCCTGAGAGTCCTAGTTGCATTTCTTACCTCGGCAGCTCTGGAGAAGACATCCTCATTGGCGGCCTGAAGCCGTTCACCAAATACGAGTTTGCGGTACAGTCTCATGGTGTGGACATGGACGGGCCTTTTGGCTCCGTGGTAGAGCGCTCCACCCTGCCTGACCGTGAGTGGCCCCTCAGCCCCTTGACCACAAGTCCATCTTTCACCGAACTCCTTGCCCCAGCAGCCCTCTTCTGAAATGCCCCTCAGAGCCCCAAAAGTTCCGGTCACTTGCTTTGCATTTATGGTGGCAGTCCAGTGCTGGTCTTAACCATTTACTCACGGACATGATCACATGAGATTTAGAGGAGTGGTTTCTTTTAAGAGGCTGTGCCGAGACCTCACTGAGCTGTGAGGAGGGCCAGCTCTGGAGGCAGGCATCCTGGACTCTGCATTTGGGTCCCCAGCCTGCCCCTGACACACAGGGAGACCTAGGCAGACCCCTTCCCCAGCAGGGCTTCTGTGTCCTCATCTGTAAAAAGGGAAGTTGGGACCATGAGCTCTGCAAGTCTGTGACTCTGGAACCCTCTGGAAACGCATCTGGAGACAAGTGGCTCTTTGTCCTCACAGCAGCCTCTTAGGTTCTGCTGACACAGTTCCCCTTTCTACCAGCAGACCTTTGTTCCTGATCTGAGATAAGAAGACGTATGTAGGGTAGGGTGGGGAGGCCATCCACCCTCATGAATGCACTTTTTAAAAAAATGCTTACAAATTGTTTCTCACACACCCATGACCTCAGCTCAAGTGGTGTTGTTAGTGGCTCAGCCATGTCCAACTCTTTGTTCCTCACGGACCGAGGAGCCTGGCCATGGAATTCTCCAGGCAAGAATATTGCAATGAGTTGCCATTCCTTCTCCAAGGGATCTTCCCGATCCAGAGATCGGGCCTGGATCTCCTGCACTGCAGGCAGTTTCTTTACTGCCTGAGCCACCAGGGAAGCCCAAGAGCTCCACTTACCATGGTCTTGCACGTGGAATTGAGGGAGGCTCAGTGTTTTCTCGGGGGAGACCATGACATGGAATCCCCAGCTCAATTGACCTGATTACAGAGAGGGGAATATTTTCTCCTTTCACAGATGGAGAGAGTAGAGCCTGAGAAGTGGGGAGTCACCCAGGGCCATTGAGGGTTCTGACAGCCCATGGTGCTGTGGCTTTTTTAAGCCTCACAGCCCTGGGTCCCCATCTCACCCTCTGTTGGGCCTTGAAAACCTGAGCCCCCAAATTTCTGTTGTTTCCCAACTCACTAGTCACCTTTTGTCCCTCTTTTCTCCCCTCCCTTCCTCATTTACTCCTGCCCCACTCCCGCGCCCCCATCAGCTTCTCTGAAAACAAAACACAAAGCCTTTCAAGGTGGTACTTCACACATGAGGATTCCTGTGACTCTAAGGTCCTGGGCCCAGGCAGGCGTACACGGAGGCTATACAGGACGTCAAACAATTTTACTTGAAGATTTGCGGTGGTGAGGGGAGTTAGGAACTTTAAATAATAAATCATTTAAAACATTACTTAGATATTAAATGTTACCACAGAAGAGATGAGTTTAAATGAAATGTGAGCCTTCCAAAAACTTTTGAGCTCTGCCCCCAGGTCCCCTGAGGACCAGACACCATCTTCAGCCCTTGAAAGTATTTGAGTGTGGACATTTGAAGAGCTCTGCTCCAAAGAGTGGAAAAGAGTTTCTAAGAGGGGCAGAATGGTGGCAAAGACCCCTCCCTAACTGTTTTCCAGAAATTCCCCAGTGAGAGACCCGACCTCATTTTGCTTCGTGGTTTGTGGTTTGTTCCAGTAAAGGCGGAAGCAAGGAGGCTATGCCTTCATGCCCTGGCTCCCAGCTGTGCCCATGGCTGGGGCTCTCAGTGACCCTGCCTCTCCCATCTCCTCCCCTGACACCCAGGGCCCTCGACACCCCCATCTGACCTGCGCCTGAGCCCCCTGACACCTTCCACCGTCCGGCTGCACTGGTGCCCCCCGACGGAGCCCAACGGGGAGATTGTGGAGTATCTGATTCTCTACAGCAACAACCACACCCAGCCCGAGCACCAGTGGACCCTGCTCACCACAGAGGGTGAGTGCCTGCACCCCAGGACCTCTGGGGTTTCCCCCCACCCCTTTCCAGCCTCCCCAGTGGCTGGGTTAGTACTGAGATGGCCACGGAGGTTTGTTCTAGGAGGAGCAGGCAGAAGCTGCTACCTGGGTGGGAGCAGCAGGTCCTCCCAGGGCCACTTCCCAGCCCAGCCCTGCAGGCCACCCCTACCCAGGTCACCAACCCTGCTCTCCCTGGCTCCCCCGCCCCCCAGGAAACATCTTCAGTGCTGAGGTCCACGGCCTCGAGAGCGACACTAGGTACTTCTTCAAGATGGGTGCACGCACAGAGGTGGGGCCTGGGCCCTTCTCTGGCCTGCAGGATGTGATTACTCTCCAGGAGAAGCTCTCAGGTAAGAGGTGGAAAGGGAGGAAGGGGTGGGCTCCATCCTGGGGCAGCCCAAGCTCTCCAAAGGTCCCCAGAGCTGACTTCTAATCTTGAAGTCATGTCCTCCAAGGGCTTGCGTTCAGGCACATGTTGTTGGACAGCTGCCCTCTCTATTTGGTGTGAAAGTGTTAGTTGCTCAGTCACGTCTGACTTTTTGTGACGTCATGGACTGTAGGCTCCTCTGTCCATGGAATCCTCCAGGCAAGAGTACTGGAGTGGCTAGCCATTCCCTTCTCCAGGGGATCTTCTCGACCCAGGGATCGAACCCAGTACTTCTGCATTGCAGGCAGATTCTTTACCATCTGAGCCACCAGGAAAGCCAGGTGTGGAGAGGACACATTTGAAGGGGAAATGGGTGCGGTTCAGTGGTAATTCAGTCGAAAGGTCAGATTTGTGGGAAACTGGCTTGGTTTCTTTGGGAGCTTACTTTCACTGGAGAACTGGCTTGAAGAGGTGATGAGCTTTATACAGTGGAGGTCTTAGGCCATGAGACTGTCTACACCGTAATTTGCAGGGCTCAGTGTGAAAGGAAAATGTGGGACCCCTTATTAAAAAATGAAGAAGACAGACTTCCCTGGCAGTCTAGTGGTTAAGATTCGACACTCCCGCTGGAGGGGGCATGGGTTCAATCCCTGGTCAGGGAACTAAGATCCCAAATGCTGCACAGCAGCCACAGAAGAAAAAAATACCCTGTGTGCCACAACTAAGACCTAGCATAGCCAAGGAAATACATTAAAAAGAAAAATGAGCAAGAATTTCAGGGTGGTGACAGCAGAGCATTAAGCCAAGCGCAGAGCCCTTCTAAGCATGGGCCACGTGCCACTGCACGTGTTACACACCTGCGAAACCAGCCCTGTTAGGCAGGCAAGAGGCATGTTTCACTGAAAGGCCGGGTTGATGGGGAGGAGCTCCAGCTTCCGGATGTCCATTGGGGCTGACAGTTGGAGAGAGAGGTAGTGGTGGTCCCTGTGAGTCTGTGGGGCCCTCTGATCCTTGCATCAGAGATTTCACACGTCCAAAGGAAGAGACTCAGGCCAGTGGCCTCCAGAGGAAGCCCCAGGATGTCCTGGTCTATGAACCTCGGGTTTTCTCCTGTCCTTGATCTGTTCTATCCCTCCCTCTCCCCTGCCAGACTCTTTGGATGTGCACTCAGTCACGGGCATCATCGTGGGCGTCTGCCTGGGCCTCCTCTGCCTCCTGGCCTGCATGTGTGCTGGCCTGCGCCGCAGCCCCCACAGGTAGGTAGAAGGACCAGTCTGACCACAGAGAGGAGCAACTTCCTCTGCAGAGAAGAGAGAGCAGGGAAAGTGGCTGTGACTTGCTCTAGCCCCTCCTGGGGGCCCCATTAAAGTTGTCTGGGATGAATGGGTTGGGGTGAGGTCCTCGTGAGAATGGGAAGCGGAATGGGTTTAGGGAAGCCCCCAGCGTATCCCCTCAGTAAGGGCTGGCGTAGCATAGTTGCCTCTCTCCTGCTTCCTTGGTGGTGGTTGTTCAGTCACTCAGTCGTGTCTAACTCTTTTCGACCTCATGGACTTCCTTGGTAGCTGCTAGCGTCTTGCAAAGAGGGCCCCCAAATCTCCATATGCCTAGAGCCTAGGGAGGAAGGACCTCAGTACAGTGTCACAGCTGTTGTGAACAGTCACAGAATTTCTTATCCATTGCACAGACGGTGAAATTAAGTCTCAAAGATGGGTAGGAACCTGCCCAGGGACATAGGCTGGACTAATCCCAATCCCACCCCTGCCCCTCTCTTTGACCACACTGTCTGTTTCCCATCTTCCCTTCCAGAGAAGCCCTCCCTGGGCTGTCCTCCTCGGCCACTGCTGGGAACCCTGCACTGTACTCCAGAGCCCGCCTGGCACCCCCCAGCCCCCCAGCTGTCCATGAACTGGAGTCCCTTGTGCACCCTCGTCCCCAGGACTGGTCCCCACCGCCCACGGACATCGAGGACAGGGCTGAAGTGCACAGCCTTATGGGTGGTGGCGCTTCAGCCGGCCGGGGTCACTCCAAGAGAAAGGTGAGCCTGAAGCCGGGAAGGCCGAGCCCCACACTGCGGTTCATTCCCAAATAGGACACTAGGGGGCGTGAGAGCACGCTGTGTGACCCTGTGAGAGGCCCGCTCCCCCCTCCCCTCCCTGGACCAGCTGCAGAAGAAAAAGCTCTCCCTCCTCTTTGAAAGGTTTGGCAAGGCAGGGAAGCAGATGGGCCTCCGTCTCTGGCAGAATAGGTCAGCCTGGTTCTCAGGAAGGAGGGGAGAGCCCCCGAGGGGCTGTTGGCGGGTGACTCAAGGTGGCCAGAACACGCCTCATCCTGGGAGCTGGGGAGACCTCTAAGACCCAGTTCTCCCCAGCGTGGGGGAAGGAGGCTGGTCAGGTAGGCTGTGGCCAGGTAGGACCAGGATCCAGATGAGGTGCATCCACACAGGCCGGGTCCTGTCCATCCTGGCAGTGGCGGCTCATCCTGCATTCTCTGATCAGCCAGCGCGAACCCCTGAGTGCTTTCTCACCCTCTCCCTGCCTCTGTGTGGTGAAGGAGACCTTGCCTGGCTCAGAAACTCCTGGGCTGTTCTGCAGGAGCATCGTTCTATCCTCAAATTCACCCCCAGACTCTCAGCTCATTCTGTGCCTGTCCCCACTGCCTTGGGGAGGGAAGTAGAAAGGGGGCCAAGAGTCTGTGGAGGGGGCTCCAGCCGTTTCCTGCGTATATCCCCATCAAGCCTTCAGCTCCTGCTTCTTTCTCTGTGCAGATCTCCTGGGCTCAGCCCGGTGGGCCCAGCTGGGCAGGTTCCTGGGCAGGCTGTGAGCTGCCCCAGGCAGGCCCCATGCCCTCTCTGACCCGGGCCCTGCTGCCCCCTGCTGGAACTGGGCAGACACTGCTGCTGCAGGCTCTGGTGTACGAGGCCATAAAGGTCAGTGTCCTGGAAAGAAAGAGGGAGGGAAGGAGAGAAGCGTCCCATGCTTGGTAAGAGCAAGTAATGAATCTTCTGGAGACCCCTGGTGGTAACGTCCCTGGGGGTAAAAGTCGAGCCTGGAGACCCCTGGAGCCTCTAAAGGTGAGTGGGTGGAGGGCAGGCCAGTGTTTGGGAAGACAGTCCCTCCTCGAGCTAGGCATAAGTGGGCCACTGCAGAATTCCCATGAATCTGAGCGTGCACCAATCTGACTGCATTCAGCCCTTCTTCGTGTTCACAGAGCCCTGCCCATATCTGGTATTTCTGAAATTCTGTGACAAGGGCAAATCTTAGTGTTTCCCTGCCTTCCCATGGATCTGATCATCATCTGGAGGACAGTCACTGTTCTTCCCTTACCAACTCCCGCATGATATATAAAGGGCTCTAGGCTGGAGGTCAGCCTCTCTCCACCCCGAGAAGGACAGTCATTCTTCTGATGGTCACGCTCAGTGATGGTTTTTGTGTTCTCTGCTCTGACCAGGGCAACGGGAGGAAGAAGCCTCCCCCAGCCTGCAGGAACCAGGTGGAGGCTGAAGTCATCGTCCACTCGGACTTTAGTGCATCCATTGGGACCCCTGACCTCCACCTCCAAGACCTGGAACCTGAAGATTCCCTGCCTTCAGAGGCTCCTGACCTCACCTCGAGTGTTGTGGATCTTGGTCAAGGGGAAGACTGGCTGGACCAGGAGCCAGGCGGGTGTGAGCAAGCAGCCCCTGGGCCAGACAGACTTACTTGCCTGCCAGAGGCAGCCAGCGATGCTTGCCCCTACTCGGACCTCCAGTCCAATGAGGCTCTGGAGGAGGCCCCTGGGAACAACGGCCAGCCAAAGGCCCCCTGCCCTCCAGGAGCCAGCCCAAGCCTGCCCAAAGCCCCAGTCCCGTCCTCCTCTACTTAGCTCCCCTAGAGGGCACCGTTTGGGACAGGCTGGTTTGGATCACGCGACATGATGCATGTGGCTACACGTGTACGCGTCTCTGCCTGCAAGTCATCAAGCCACTTGGAGCCTCCTGGGGTGCTTTGGCTCGGGGAGAGGAAGGATTGGATTATTCGCTCCCCCTATACTCTGTGACACATGTGGTTTGTGAGACATGTGACGCACAGTTACATGTGATATGCACATGTGTGAAGCACATGTGTGTGTGCTGGTTGGTGAGCTGGGAAGCTCTGGGCCAGGCAGTGGTCACTGTGGCCTAATTGATCCTCCAGGTCAGGACACTGCCCCAGAGTGGTCTGTCCCCAGCCCTGCGGGCCCCTACTCTGTCACCCAGCCTTTTATTACACACTCTGAGAGTGTCTCCAATGCCTTGTCTGACAAAGACAGCCCCGGCCCACTTTCCGGTTGGGCTGGGCTGAGTGCAAGTAGGCTCTGAATGCCTGACACTTTAGTCGCGTCACCTCCCATCTGCCGTGTGTCCTGTGTCCAAACTGAGAGGGTGACTCCAGCTCCCCTCAGAGCGAGTCTGCACCTAATTTTGTAATTGGGGAAGTGCCTGGTTTTGAAAATCTGCTTTCTCTTGCTCTCCCTTTTCTCCTCCCCCTCGCTCCTCTAGGGTCTTGTTTCCCTGTGCCCCTGTTCTCCCAAGCTTAGGGCCCTTCCCTTCCGTCCCAGGACTCTCCTCTCTGTGGCTTCTGTCTGTCTCCGCTATCTCTCTCTCGCCTCTCCCACACTGTGTCACGTGGCTCTCCTGCCTGGGTTCAGTCTCAGCACCCTTCCCTCACAACGCGACTACCTCATGTCTGTCTGGGGCCGTGATGGGACTCCTGTGTCCGCCGTCCACTTCAGCCATCATCCTCCTGCCCCTGCTTCTCTGTGCCTCTGTAGACCCCATCCCCAGGCAGACTGCACACCCCCAGTGTGGGTTGGGAGAAGACCTTTCAGCTTCCCTTGCTTCTTTCTCCCTGGGATTGAGACTGGAGGGTTCTCCTTAGAGAGGATGAATGCAAGTCATCCTTGGGGGTTTTGAGACACAGAAGGGGGAACACGACCCAGAGGCTTGGGATACAATTATTCCCTCCCTTCCATGCAGTAAGTCTGGTTTGCTGGACAGAGGCATTTGAGGCACCTTGCTTCCCAGCTGGAGCTTGAAAGGGAGAAGGGGGTGGGAATTAGGGGCTGGGCAGCCCCTTCGCCTCCCACTCTCTGCACCTTGTCCAGGAACTGACAGGATGGGGCTGGGAGGAATCATCCTCTAGGGTGCTGGAAGTAGGGTCTTCACACAGGACAAGGGTGATGGGCTCATCTCATTTTGCTCTTTCTTTAAATTCAATCCTGAAGTCATTTTCTGTTGACGCCCCCCCACACAGGGACAAGCCTGACTTGTTTCATTTATTTGATTTTGCACCTCAGCCTCTCATAGGAGCATTTAGTACTTGGTCTCTTCTCCCTGAATTCATCTTTTTTCACTGAGCAGCAAGCACATCAAGGGTTAACTCTGGCTTCTGAGCCAAATTAGAAATAACCAGTCTATCTTTCCTTTTTTTTTAATGGTGAAATGTCTCTCAGTGGAGTTGCAGCTTCCTCAGACCCTTTCAGCATCTGTGTTTATTACACTCGGGTGTCACTCAGGTTTGACATCCGCACCTACATTTCCTCCTCCTCCCCCTTCAGGCAGCCTATGATAACACTAAAGATTATTAATGCTGGTTTTGTATCTCGTTAAGGACAGAACTGTCATTTGTACTATTTCTGTAGCATTCGGCATTGCTGTGGCTAACACTACTGTACATGTTTCATCACTGCTCTGAAGGTCAAAAGCCTCATTTTATTTGGCTGGTTTGATTTTTTTCTTTTTTTTTTCCTAAAGGGGAAAAAAAAAAAAAAAACCTGTCCTGAATTAAATAGCTGTTTTAACAGTAGGCTCTTAGCATTACACCACATAGTCATTTTTCATGTTCTTGTTTAACAGGCACTGAGGTTCTGGTTTAAATTAAATAGCTGCAAATGAGACAATTTATAACCCATTAGGTTGGGTGGAAAATTGTTTCTCAAAAGCAAATAAGTAATAAATCTGGTATCTGCCTATAACTCACAGTTGATAAGAACATGGCCATTACTCACTAGCATTATATATGATTTGGGCTCTGGGTAATTTGGAAGTGTTAGGTTTGTGTCTTTGTAGCAGTATTTTTATTAGAAAAGAGTCCATTGGCCTTTTACAGGGTATTAATCCTTTTGTCACCTACCATGGATGCCTTATGGTTTTTGAGTCTCATTTAAAAACCTTTTATTGATGCATGACAAGTATAATCGGTACCTGCTCATTTATTTGTCTGTAGTTTTGCTGTATTATTTAATTATTTTCCAGCATTTTTTTCTCCTTACAATTATGATATTCTTTAGTGTTAAGCCAATGCATTGATCATATATCTGTCCCTGTAATGAATTAATAAACTATTTTCCAAAAATGTTCTTGTTTTTGGAACCAAGTGACTAGAATTTCCTCAGCCTTTCTGCCCTAGAGAATGTATTTCTTACCAGGATAGGAAATGTTGAGTTTTGAGCAGAAGAGCAGGTAGTTATAAGAAAGAACTGGACTTTCTCTAAGGAAGAGGGAACCTTTGTACACTGTTGATGGGAATTTAAATTGGTGCAGTCACTGTGGCAAACAGTATGGAAGTTTCTCAAAAAACTAAAAATGGAACCACCATATGACCCAGCATTTCCACTCCTGGGTATGTAACAAAACAAAAACATTAATTTGAGAAGATATGTGCATGTCAATGTTCACAGCAGCATTATTTACAATTGCCAAGATATGGAAGCGTCCTAAATGTTCATCAGCAGATGAGTGGAGAAAGACAGTGTGGTTAAGCAATGGAATACTGCTGCTGCTGCTGCTAAGTCGCTCAGTCGTGTCCGACTCTTAGCGACCCCATGGACTGCAGCCCACCAGGCTCCCCCGTCCCTGGGATTCTCCAGGCAAGAACACTGGAGTGGGTGCCATCGCCTTCTCCGATGGAATACTACTCAGCCATAAAAGAGAATGAAGTTTTGCCACTTGCAACAACGTGGATGGACTTGGAGGGTATCAAAGTGAAATAAGTTAAAGACAAATACTCTATTACTTATATGTGGAATCTAAAAAATACAACAAACTAGTGAATATAACAAAAAAGAAACAGACTCAGAGAGAGAGAAAACAGACTAGTGGTTACCGTGGGGAGAGGGGAAGGAGCAAGATAGGGGTAGGTCCATACTATTATAAAATAAGCTCCACGGATATGTTGTGAAACACAGGGAACAGAGCCAGAATTTTATAACTATAAATGGAGTGTAACCTTTAAAATTATGAATCACTGTATTCTACACTTGTAACATATAATATTGTACATCAACTATATTTCAATAAAGTAAAAAAATAGGTTACTCAGACTCCTAGGATAGGAACCCCCCCCCACCTCAAAAAACGAACTGAACCATGTCCCTCCCCCAACAGGCACTTAGAAAAAACACCTGAACTTAGGAAAGATGCTTTCTTTGATGGCATTCTTTTAGGCTCTTCAAGGATCTCTTTTCATCTGGACACACTTTTTTTTTAACTTTGTTGGACCCAAGGGAGGAGTGAACCACCAAACTCCAGAGATTGGGTTCGACAAATCTTCTTTGTATAAATCTGGCTTCCAAAATTGCCTGTGACGCCCATTCACACATATGGGTGCAGTGCCTATGAACTCAGAGACCCATACATGCACTCTCACCTTCACAGTCATGCTGGTGTCCATTAACTCAAACCTAGGCACAATAGTCATACACCAGACTCCACGCTTACCCCACACACATCTCAGGATTACATTTGGCAACTGCTCTGCTAGGATCTTTATAGTGCCTGGACCATGGGTGTTTTTCTACCGCTGGGAACCAAGAACCAGAGGCCTTCCTGCCCAGGACCACCCCCAAAGTGGCTGGTGAGCCAGCCCTGAGTTAATTGACACATTGTAGGGGGAGATACTGCACATTTTGCATGCAGGAGAATAGCCATTATTTGCATATCATTCTCAGACCAAGTGTTGTGATAAAGAAGAATTAAACACTTGTCAAAATGAATTTAAAATGACAGCAACTCAGGACACCAATTTGACCTCTCCTGAGTGTAGGACAAGCCAAGAAGGGGTTGTTGAGAATTCAAACCCTGCAGGAGAGATTTCCAGGCCTTTCCGCCCAGGGAAGGCCCCCACCTCTCCCTTTCCTATGGCCAATAGAGGCTCATCCTTCCTGCCCTTCCTTGTAAGGAAATTGGCTTGGGACTTCGGTGTGTTCCCTGACCCTGAATTTCTCCATTGGCTCCTACTGCTTGCTCATATGTCTCAAGTCCTGTTCATCTTCCAATTGCTACTACAGAGTCCCTGGGCTGCACGAACCCAGGGACTAGTAAACTTACCTGATTTCTGGAGGCCCTTTACCTATCTGCGTCAGAGTTAGTTTTATATATGTTAACACTCCTGCTCTGCAATTCACAGTTGGTATCAAAAGAGAGATGTAATTACTCCTCTGCCTGACCAATTCAATGCCAATAGCTAAGTAAGGCAGAGACTACTCTCTTTAAACCTCTTGCTCCTCGAACTTGGAAGATGCTCAGTAATTTTGATGGACTAGCACATCATGCTGAACTCAACAGAAGATCATTTAATAGCGAGTGGCCAAGACTGATGATCTCTGCAGGCCAGTGTGGGGCTGTATCTCCTAAGAGGCATGCCTATCTACCATAACAATCCTTACCTGAGACTGATGTCTCCTTTTACGTTCTCTGACATGAAACACTGAGTCTTTGTGGCATAGAAGTGTTATTGGGAATTTTAACTTTCAGGGTGCTATTCCAGTTACAGGTCATTTGTCATGACCTGTATCCTTTCCGTTTCCTTGAGAGTGAGCAGGGGAGACGGGATATCTTTATCTTTCAGTTGAACTCTGAGAGTGCCCGCCTGGGTCTGCTGAACTACACCGCAGGGAGAAGTGGGGTCAGAATCCGGCCTACTTTAGCGTTCTCATTGTCCTGTTAGGTCCTCTCTCTCAGGGCCCTGGACCAAGCCGCCTTCCCACTCTTTATCCCTCCTGTCCACCCAAGCGCCAGAACTCTTCGGTCTAAAGAGGCCAACCTTGCAGCTAAACGTCCTAACCTTTGGGTGGAAGAACCAGAAACCCATGGAAAACCGAATCTTTGACAACTTTGTGCAGCTTTTAGGGAATTATCTCGACAATACAGACTTGGACACGGTGCAGAAGGGCGCAGCAGAAAGAGTGGGTAGGAGAGAATCCGGCAGCTTTGCGTGTTTCTCCGCAACCCGGTCCTACTCCGCAGACCACTGGGTTTCCACTCCCCTAGCCCCCCAAGTTCGGAGCTGGCCCGCGGGGAGGGGTCCGGGGCTTCAGCTCTGGATGGCGCCCGCCGCTCCGGCCCCAGTTCAAAGCGCAGGGGGCGCGTCCGCCGCGCAGCCGGGAATGTCCGGCCGCTTAAAGCGCTCGCCGGCTCTTTTGTTCCCCAGACCCGGCCTCCGGGGAGAAGGGGCTGGGGGAGGGGACCGGGAGGGGAAGGAAGAGGGGCGGCGGGAGGAGGGCGGGGCGGGTGGTGAGAGTGCGGAGCGCGCACCCCGAGCGAGGCTGACAGATCGCCCGGGTGGGTGCAAGATGGCGCAAGCGGCCGCGCTCGCCCTGCGCCCCCGGCGCTCCTAGGCAGGCATGTGGCCCCAGCCCCCAGCCGCCCGGGCTCGGCCGCGGCCGGAGCCCCGGCCCCGGCCCCGGCGCCGACCCCGCGGGACACTGTGAGCCGCGAGAGGCCCCAGAGCCGCGCGTCGCCGATCCGAGCGGACCGCGAGCCCCATGGCTGCCTCGCGCGCCGCGCCCCCGCGCCGCCGGCCCCGGCTCCTGCTGCCGCTGCTGCCGTTGCTACTGTTGCCTGCGCCAAGCGACGGTGAGCTAGGGCGCCCGCGGTGCGGCTGCTGGGGCCCGAGCCCCGGGAAGGGCGAGAAGGGAGTAAGCGGGCGCGAGGGGCGGACCTGGGGAGAGCGGCGCGGACCTGCCGGCGGACCGCGGGCTGGAGGGACTTGCCCAAGGGGAGACGAGCGGGACGGGGCGGAGGCGGGGAAGAGGGCACTGAGGCCCGGCTGCGGGGAACGCGGAGCCAGGCGATGCTGAGCATGGACCCCCCAGAAGAGAGACTCGCATTCAGTCCGCTGCGGCTCCAAGACTCAGTAGTGTCCGAGCCCGGACCAAGCGGCCAGGAGCGCGGCAAAGCAGGAGATCGGCGGGCAGGCTGGAGTTGGGGAGAGGGGGAGACGAGCCTTGGGAGACTGCAGGGCTGAGTCCGGTCCGAGGGGCGAGTTGGGGAGCGCGGAGCCCGAGGGTGGGCACAGAGTGGCCCGCGGTGGCCGAGGTTAGGAGACCGCCGACCCCGGGGGCGGAGTCCGGGACTGAGCGGGCTGCGACGGGTGAAGAGAACGCGTCTTGGATTTGGAGAGGGACTAGGACGCGGAGTGCGAGGGAGAGATCGAGGAAGAGGGAGGTCCCCGGCTGGCCGTGCGTGGGGAAGGGGAGACACCCTGCGAGCTGAGGAAAGGAAAGAGAAGCCGACCGAGGGCGAGAGCGCGGCGGGGATGCCCACGTGCCCGCCCTACCCCGGAGGGTGCACACGCAGAGCTCGGGGTCTGACGGCTTTGCTGCCCCGAGCTCCGTCACCACCACCCTGTTCCCTCAGGGACTGTAACGGGCTCATTTCACGCGAGAGCAGTGAAAATCTAGTCTCTTCCCCTCCCACCCCAAGTTCTCAGCAGACACTCCTCTGGGCAGTATTCTCTCCCCTCTTAGCTCCGGAGAAGCAGGATGTCGCAAGCGCATCTAGTAGAAAGTTTATCCATCCCCCAGTTGCTATTAAAATACTGGGGTTGGGGTGCGGAGCCGAGGCAGCTGAAACGCAAGTCTTGGGAAGGATGGGTAGGGATCTGGAGGGGCGTGACCCTCAAATATCTTAAAATACGAATTACACGTCCCTGGGGGTGGGGGAAACGCCCCTAGCTGCAGCGCTCCTCCTTCTGCTTTCTCCCCCTCACTGCCCCGTCTCCTCGCAGCCAGGGAGGGCGCTGGCCTGTGAAGGGAGGGGCCCGCTCCGGTGTTACTAGTTCCCCGGAAATGTGGAGGGGGTCTGTGGCTGCCTTCTCAGCCCAGGCGGGTTCATTTCTCCAGGACTGAAGTTGTAACTGGTCTGGTAAGTTGCTCGCTGGAGAAGTTGGAGACTTGGCATCATGCCTGGGCTTGGAGCTCTCGTCCCTCCTCTCCCACTTCTGGTTCCCTGATCACCCTCATCTTCTCCCTTCTTTTCTTCCCCCTCGTCTTCCCCTTTTCCAGTTCCTTTCTCTTCTGCAGGAGTGAAGAGGTTGCTGGGAGAAAGGTTCTAGGAGCCTCCTTCTTTCTGAATTTTGAGAAATCTGAGTAGATGTTTGGTATCTCTCATCCTCTTTATGAGAAAAGCAAAGCAAACGGAACTGCCAAACCCCAGAGCATCCTAGGGGTGGGGCAGTGGAGCTGGACCATCACCCAGCCTGTACCCAGTCCTGGACCCACACACCCTTCTCCCTGTTCAGATGGTGTTGTCAGCAAAAAGAAACAGCGGTTTATTACTATCTCACTTTATACTGTGTAGAAATTTTAACTTTTCATAGTGCCTTTACGTCTGTAGGTCATATTTAACATAGGGCTTCCCTGGTGGCTCAGTGGTAAAGAACCCACCTGCCAATGCAGGAGACATAATAGACGTGGGTTTGATCCCAGGTTGGGAAGGTCCCCTAAAGGAGGGCACGGCAACCCTCTCCAGTATTCTTGCTTGGAGAATTCCATGGACAGAGAAACCTGGTGGGCCACAGGTCATGGAGTTGCGAAGAGTCGGACTGAAGTGATTGAATGACCGAAGTGACTTAGCATGTACGAACAACACAAGCCATATTGTTGTTCCTTATTTAAACAGATGAGGATGGAGAAGCCAGGGCAGACTGAATACCTGAGGTCACACTCTGAAAGTCTGTGCGGCTTCAGTGTTTAACCAGGTGGGCACAGAGTGGCAGCAGCTATGTTAGAATCAGTCTTGCTTTTAGGTCCCAGACTTATAACTATTAACTCTGAGGTCTCGGACAAGTTGCTTAACATCTCTGGGCTTCAGTTTCCTTTTCTGTAAAAGATATGAATAAAGACCTTGAGCCACAATTACAGAGTCCATGCACCACAAGGAAGATCTTGCGTGCTGCAACGCAGCCAAGTAAATAAATATTTTTTAAAAACATACAAATAAAAGAAAGGTGGTAGAAATAATATCCATCTCTCTGAGACAGTCTGTTGATTAAGTAACTGTACTGCATGAGATGACACTTCATAATGCAGAAATTTCTATATATTAATAGAGATTCCAAGCATGAGATGACCCTTCATAAGGCATACATTTCTATATATTAATAGAGATTCCGATACAGCAGAATGATGGGGATGGGACACTCAGATCCAGAGAACTTGGAAGCCCTGTGTTTTCGAGTTCATTCCACACTAACTTCTCCTTTTACTCTCTCTCCCCCTCCTGATGCAGGTCTTGGCCACTCTGCTGAACTGGCATTTGCTGTGGAGCCAAGTGATGACATTGCAGTCCCTGGGCAGCCCGTAATGCTGGGCTGCAAGGTGGAGGGGATTCCTCCAGTGCGAATCACCTGGAGGAAGAATGGGGTGGAGCTGGCGGACAGTACCCACTCCACTGTGCTGGCCAATGGGTCCTTGATGATCCGCCACTTCCTGCTGGATGGAGGCGGCAGCCCTTCAGATGAGGGGGACTATGAGTGTGTGGCTCAGAACCGCTTTGGGCTGGTGGTCAGTCGGAAGGCTCGAATCCAGGCTGCAAGTAAGTGGGTGCCCTTACTTTTTTTTTTTTTCCAGGTCATGGAGGGATAAAGGGAGCCATTCCATCTTATGTAGCTTCTGGAGAACTGTCTCAGCATGGGTCAGCTGAGAGGAGCATAGCAGCAATTTGCAGTAGTGGAATTATATCATTTACTCATTTAACTGATTGGAATGCAATTTGACAAGAATGTAGTCAAGCACTGTTGTAGGAAGAGGGAGAGAGAAAGCCAGCTTTATTCAGCTCTTGGTTCAGTGTGTCTTAGCTTCCATATGCCTGTATATTATGAGCATCCCAGTCTTTTGAGTATGATTTTTGTGTTTAAAGATAAACTTTGGGGATGATTTAAGAGGATTTTGAAGGGTGATTTTGATTACATGCAGTTTTTAATTACATGCTGACTTTCAAACCTTTGGGGTAGAATAAACCCCCTGTACCAGTGATAACATTCAGAAGCTTCAGCGATTTGCTTTACAAAAAATATGATAGAATAATTTCAGGGTTAACACAGTGATGACATTCCCCTCA
Source organism: Bos taurus (assembly GCF_002263795.3). Classification (NCBI taxonomy): domain Eukaryota; kingdom Metazoa; phylum Chordata; class Mammalia; order Artiodactyla; family Bovidae; genus Bos; species Bos taurus. The sequence goes on along the minus strand of NC_037337.1, from coordinate 12,308,326 downwards.
CTCACCTTCCTGCTGGCATACTTAAAAAAAAATTTCAGCTTTATTGAGATGTAATTGATAATAAAATTATAAGATATTTAAAGCGTACATTATGATGACTTGATATTTGGTATGCTTTTTTGATTGGGAGAGAAGAGGTGTTTCATCTCTAGAGCTGTGCTTAGCTGATGGACCAGCAGTCACTGTGGTGATGAAATTATGGTCATGCTCTACTGCTCTGTCCTGCCAAAAGTCTGCTGTTGCTGTTTAATCTGTGTACACTCATAGGTATTATCACATAAACCAAAATTATTTACGTATCTTGGGAAGGTGGCAAGCTATGAGGGTGGGAAGTCTGCTCACAGACTTCTGGTTCTTTCTTTTTTTTTGGCTATGTCGCACAGCATGTGGAATCTTAGTTCCCCGACCAGGGATCAAACCTACATCTCCTGAATTAGAAGCAGGGAGTCTTAACCACTGGACTGCCAGGGAAGTCCCAAGAACCACTGCTTTTGAGAAAGGGTAAAAGTTTTGCCAAGTGGAAAATGTTCTGCATCCCATAATCTCTGTACTTCTGGGTGGCGTCTTGAGGTGGTATCCCTTTAAAAGGCTGCTTTAATTTGGGTTGGTAATCATTCAAACTAATGCTTATTAAACACTTGCTGCGTGCTGGGCACCCTGCCCAGGTGCTTTATGTGAATTATCTTATTTAGTCATTGTGATGACACTGGAATATAGGCAGTCGTCATCCTCATTTTACAGATGAGAACACTGAGACTTAAGGGGATCGGTGACCTTCTGGTGAGCAGAGAAGCCAGGACTGCAGTTTAGGTATTCTGAATCCTGCACCCTCCCAGTTAACCCTTGTGGCACGCTGCCTCTTCCCTGTCTGATCCCTGACCAATTTCTTCCTGGCTCCAAGGGCATTTGCATAGTTGTTCTGAACGGCTGGCGAATGATGAATTGTTCTGAGGCAGGAGGCCTCTCGTTGGGTTTAAGATGCCCCTTTGTTCTAAGGAAGGCTCCTCTAGGCCCCCATATGGAGCTCTCTGGGACGCAGCCCTGGACCTTGAGACGGAATCACTTCTGGCTCAGCAACCCCTCAGCCTCCAGCCCTCCTGGCAGTGTAGGGGAGGCTGGTGCGTCCTCCGAGCAGATGGCTGGGTGTGAGGAGGGAAAGTGGGGACAGAGAGTGGGGACCCAAAGAAGCTTGTCGGACAGAAGAGAAGAGACTTCTCAGGGAGCTCTCCCTGGCCTGTGTCAACTCCGCGGGCTCGATGGCTCCTGCATCACCAGCCTAGACTTCTGGGAGATAAATCCCCAGGTGTTTATATAGAGCTAATTGTAAATGTGCTTTTCTATAAATGGTAATACCTTCAAGATGTTCAGCCTCCTTAAACTCCTAACAATATAAGCAGTTGAGCTGTGGGCTCTGGCTGCGGGGAGGGCCAGCAGGTGAGGTCGGCTTGGTTAAGCCTCTGGGGTCCTGGGGACATCTGGGGGTTTGCCTCCAAATCCTAGCAGTCTGATACGGGCTCTCTCCCCAGCAAGGCTCGTGGCCCCTCGGGGAAGGCTTGGGCGGTTGGATCCCCTTTCCTCACGTCACAGGCTTATGTCCCTGTGAGGTTTTAGAAACCTCCAAAGCTGATTAGCTGCCTGGGTTCTCTCCTTTGGTAACAATGCCCTGCCCATGTGCCCACAGGCTGGGCAGATGTCGTATGACATGGGAGGAGGCCTTCTGAAAGGGTGTGAGGTGCCCTCCAGAGCCCCTGCTTCTCCTGCCTGCTCCACAGGGGCTGACAGGGCAGGAGGATGCTAAGCACCCCTCACAGACACACAATCTGTGTCTGTGCACACCCAGCGCACCTGGTGAGGCAGGTCGGTGTGGGGCACCAGCCAGAGGCCGACGGCTGGGAACGCCTCCTCTTCCATCCAGTGGGCCTGGATGCTGTCACTGAAAGATGGCCTGACCATGATGGACTGGACTCCAGGCCCATTCCTTGGCTTCAGTGCAAGTGTCTCCTGTCTGGGATGAAATGGCTGAGGGTCCTAGGAATACTCATGCTTCCAGAATGTCTGGTTTCTCTGCCTTGCTGTTCCATGTGTTTATAGTTTGGGGGCTGAAAATTGCGACCCTTGTGAAGGAAGAGATCCGAGACAAGTTACTCTCTCCATGGCCCAGTGTCCTCACCTGTGAAATGTACATATAATCCTACTTGGTGGGATGGCAGTAAGGACTAGCACACTCCACGCTTTGCCTCGCACAGAGTTGGTACTCAGTAATGGAGTCAATCCTCTTTGCTTCTTTTAAAGGTGATTCCAGTCTTGGAATCTGCCTGCAATGCAGGAGACCTGGGTTCGATCCCCTTGGGAAGATCCCCTGGAGAAGGGAAAGGCCATCCACTCCAGTATTCTGGTCTGGAGAATTCCATGGACTGTGCAGTCCATGGGGTCACAAAGAGTTGGACACGACCCAGCAACTTTCACTCCCAGTGACATTGCCAGCAAAAGCAGACTCCTGAATCCACTCCCAGCCCCCAACTTTCTCCCACACTGGGATTCAGTTAGGGAGTACTCCAGGAACATCTCTCAGGGAGTGAATCTCTCACTTCAGAGGCTGAGTGCAACCTGTTCTGTTTAACCCCTTCCTGGGAGGGTCTGGGGATTCTCCCAAGCCTCTGGGCATCCGCTGAAGCTTGGCTGCCCTGTGAGACCCTCTACCATCCCCCTGGAGAGGCTCCAGGAGGGGCATGTGGGACACCTGATCCAGTGGGAATAGGCAGTGACTCACACCTGTTGAGACCTGTGTCCCTGGATGACTCCAAAGAGGGATGGGCTGGCTACAAGGAGGGGAGATAAGTGGGGGTCCCACCCTCAGCTCCCCTCCACTCCCAACTCCCCTCCACACCCCTAGCCCCCCTCCACCCCCAGGTCCCCTCCACCCCTAACTCTCCTCCACACCCCCAGCCCTCCTCCACCCCCAGCTCCCTTCCACCCCCCTCCACCCCCAACTCCTCTCCACTCCCAGCTCCCCTCCACCCCCAGGTCTCCTCCACCCCCAACTCTCTTCCACCCCCAGCCCCACTCCACCCCTCTCCACTCCCAGGTCCCCTCCACCCTCAGCTTGCCTCCACCCCCCCAACTCATCTACACCCCCAGCCCCCCTCCACCTCCAAATCCCCTCCACCCCCCAGCTCCCCTCCACCCCCCCAGCTCCCCTCCACCCCCCAGTTCCCCTCCACCCCCAGCCCCCTCCACCCCCAGCCCCCTCCACCCTCCAGCTCCCCTCCACCCCCAGCCCCCTCCACCCCCAGCTCCCCTCCACCCCTAGCTCCCCTCCACCCCCAGCTCCCCTCCACCCCCAGCCCCCCTCCACCCCCAGGTTCCCTCCACACTGAGCTCGCCTCCACCCTCAGCTCCCCTCCACCCCCAGCCCACCTCAGGCAGATACTTAGTTCCTGCCACTCACTTTCTGGCCTCAGTTCCTGGTCTCGAGCCTTTTGGGAAACTGGAGTAAAGAGGTAGATGATCTGGAACGCAATTTGTCAGACTTTGCTGTGCCCGTGATCTTGATAAGATTCAGATTTTGAATCAGTGGGTCTAGGCCAGGGCCTGGGGGTCCTGCAGGTCTAACGGATCCCTTGTGATGCCCATAGTGCTGGCCCACAGGCGTGAGAGGAGAGCCCCTCCCACATCATAGTTGCTAGTGTAGGGGAGTCTGTGGGCAGGACAGTGAGTTTGGAGAACATGGGCTTCAGGGTCACATCTGGGTAGGTTTGAACCCCAGCTCTGCCACTCACAGATGCCATGTCCTTAGCACAGTTACTTTCAACTCTCAAGTCAAATGAGTCTCTGCCTTCATTTGAAAAGGAAAAAAAAAAAGCATAATCCCATCATCCTATCAGGGCTGTCGGGGAATTAAATGAAATGATGGATGGAAAGTATCTGGCCCAGGGCTTGGCCTCTAGAAATGCTCATTAAGTATTATTGTTAGTATTAGGTTTGCTGTTGCTGTTGTTTAGTCGCTAAGTTATGTCCGACTGTTTGCTACCCCATGGACTGTAGCCCTCCAGGCTCCTCTGTCCACGGGATTCTCCAGGCAAGAATACTGGAGTGGGTTGCCATTTCCCTCTCTAGGGGATCTTCCTGACCCAGGGATCAAACCCACATCTCCTGCATTGGCAGGCAGATTCTTTACCCTGAGTCACCTGGGAAACCCCTAGTGATAGGTATTGAGTGCTAATTTAGGATGAAGACAAGCCTGTTCCAATGCAGGTAGGATTCTTGAAGTGCCAGGATTGCCTCCCCCGTAGCCCAGAGCCATCCTGACTGGGTGTGCCCAACGATGGTTATGAGGGTAGGCTGTGGAGGGAAACACATCCCCAGCTGGATGGACTTGGGTAAGTCACTGGAATCCCTGAGTCTCAGTTTCCTCATCTTTAAACTTGAGGAAATAATACTTAGCAAGGAGGAATGCTGGGAGGAGCCCGCACGACAATACGTGTAAAGAACTTAGCACAGTGCAGGGCAGATAGAAAATGTTCCTTAGGCACTGTTACTATTCTGGAGTGATAACAAGGTGAGACGTGAAGTTCTAAGCTTCTTTAGGTATGGTGGTTCCAGGAGGGTCCCTGGTAGCCTGGACTCCACACACTGGAGTGTGGTGAGAGGGAAGGAAATCCAGGTCTAGGCCCCTACTAAATCACCTGCTGCTCACGCCCTCAGTCACCCGCTCCTGAAGTCTGCACCATTCTCAACCTGCCTGAGCGAGGGCAGTTTCACCAGCTACTCTGAAATCTCTTCCAGCAGCAAGATCTATGCCTGTGTGGATGTGGAGACAGGGTCTCAGCACAGATCTGTGGAGCCAGGTCTGGGTGGGCAGGTTGGGAAAGCTATGGGCTGGAGCTGCCTAGTGGCACAGCCTGTGTGGTGGGCTCGGTATATTTAGGGAACCCCAGCAGTGCCTCAGTGTAGGGCAGTGAGTTGTGCAAGGAAATGGTTCCTGGCACAGTGACTGGTGACCCTGGAGGCCTTTGTCACCTGGAGGCCTGGTGTGTGAAACCCAAGCTTTTCTCTCCTCTTTGAGGGGCAGCTCAGCCAAAGTAGATGTTGTTCAGTCGCTCGGTTGTGTACAACTTTCTGTGAACCCATGGACTGCAGCACTCCAGGCTTCCCTGTCCTTCACCATCTCCCAGAGCTTGCTCAAACTCATGTCCATCGAGTCAGTGATGCCATCCAACCATCTCATCCTCTGTCGTCCCCTTCTCCTCCCGCCTTCAATCTTTCCCAGCATCAGGGTCTTTTCTAATGAGTCAGATCTTCGCATCAGGTGGCCAGAGGATTGGAGTTTCAGCTTCAGCATCAGTCCTTCCAATAAATATTCAGGACTGATTTCCTTTAGGATTGACTGGTTTGATCTCCTTGCTGTCCAGGGGACTCGCTCCAAAGTAACCATGAGGAAATCTCCCTTTTGCCCTTCACATGCTTCCACCTACCTGTTAGAGCAGAACGCAGGTGCTGCTGCTGAGGTGTCACCTGTGTGACGAGTGATGGACATGCCAAGGCCTACTCTCACACCAGGCAGGTCATCTGTAAGTATGCCAGGGTGCAGAAGTAGGTGGAAATCAGTACTCCACAGCCTGACCTCTTCTGATGCTCTTGAGAAGCTGTGAGGCATGGTGCAAAGGCCCTTGCCTGGACACCGGTGTCCTGCATAACTGGGCAAGTCAGTCACCCTCTCTGGACTTCGTTTTTCTGATTGTAATATTGAGTCGTTGGACCAACGTTCATCTCTGCGCTGCGATATTAAGGCTTCCTTTCCATCCAGTTAGTCCTTGGGACTGCCTGCCTTTCTGAGCCTTTTCCCAGTCTATTCTTGCCCCTACTCGTCCCTTACCCAATCCCTCCCCAAAGACCACTTAATTCACAGTAATTTCTTCCTCGCCCTCCTAAGGCGGGGAGTACTTGTGGTCTGTGGCATTCAGGCTCAGCCTTCCTCTCAATGGAGGCTGCCTGCATTGTTAAGTAACTGTTTTGTGGCTGGATATTCCATCTGTTTCCTTAACTCGATTTTAAGCTCCTAAATGGCTTCTCTCTCTTTTGTATCTCTCACGTCCTCTGCCTGTGGAGCCCAATAAAAACTAAATGAATATGTGGCCTTGTAGGTGCAAAGCTCCATCGCTCTCTGCTTCTCTTTGACTTTCTCTGTTTCTCCCCACCTCGTAATTGAGAGCATAGCTCAAAGGGACAGAAGCTGGTGAATGGGGAATTTAACACACTAGAGGCAAAATCTTGGGGAGGCTGTGGCTGCGTGTTTTTCTCTAGAGGAGCTGAGACTCTCTTCTTCGGCAGATGGCGTGTGAATCAGAAACCGCATTGCTTGGTAGCCCTCATGCCTGGGTCTTGGGGTCTCCTGCCTTGGACTGTATTCCCTGGCTGGATAAAGGCTGTATCCCCAGGCCTGCTGGCCTCAACTGTAGTGGGAGGACCGCCCCTCACCCCAGCAGCAGGACTTGAGTGTGGAAGTTGCAAGCTTCTGGTTCCCACACCTTGGCTCCGCTGCCACAGGCAGCCAGCTGGCCCCTTGAACACAATGTGCAGATCTTCTCTGTTCCCGTTCCCGGCATTGTCCATGGCCGGGCGCCTTGGCTGGGAATGCGGGCCGGTGAATAGCGGAGGCATTTGCAGCCTGCAAATGAAACAGGCCCCCAGCCCCCGCTAGCCCCCCATTCCCTCCCCAACCCCCGGGAGAAAGGACTTTTTCACTTCTGGCCTTCTTGTATTGCCTTCCCCTCGCCTCTCCAAAGTCCCTGCAGGCATGTGTGTGTGTGCGTGTGTGTGTGTATGTAAGAGACTTTTCATAGCAGCTTGAAGGCTGTTCAACACAGCCCTCAAAAAAACAAGTAGAATGGAACAGAAGGGCACCCAGGATGGAAAACCAAACAGCTCACTGCTGTCTTTGTTTAAACTGGACCGAGTGGTTCCAAAAACGTCTGCCTGTGTAACTAACCTATGGCTCCCTAAGATCTCTGGCTCTAGCCTTGTTGCAACAAGAAACGCAGAGACCAGTGCTAGTGCTAAGCCGCTTCAGTCGTGTCTGACTCTTTGTGACCCCATGGACTGTAGCCTGCCAGGCTCCTTGTCCATGGGATTTTCAGGGCAAGAATACCAGAGTGGGTTGCCATTTCCTTCTCCAGGGAATGTTCCCAACCCAGGGATCAAACCTTCGTCTCCTACATTGGCAGGCAGGTTCTTTACCACTAGCGCCACCTGGGAAGCCCATGGAGACCAGCAATGTGTGTGTATATTGCCACGTGGGCCTCTGTGGGCACCTGAGCATACAGCTGCGTGCCGAAGAAGGGTGCAGGGGGTCAGGATGAGGGTCCAGCTTTCAAAGGACTCTTCTGTGGGAATCCCTCCTCCCTAAACAGTATGACCAGGCTAGAGATCTAGAATGGACAGAACTAGTACAGGGCAAGAGGGGGTGGTGGGTCATTTTATTAGATCCTGTAGCTGAAGTGAGGAAGGAGGGAAAGCTAGCCTTAGGTCGCTGGCAGAGGGTGGGGCTTACATGATGGGCTTGGGGGCCTGGCCATAGTATCTGGGAATCTAGACCGTGGTTTTCTTATTTATTAGGCGAGCGCCAGCAATCTGGCTGCAATCCGAGCCTGCTGGCCTGGGCTGTTCGTGTGCCAACCACCCCCCACCTCCACCCCCACCAAAGGACCATTCTTTGATGTCTGAGCTTGCTTCCCCTGCCCACCAGCTTTGTTCACCCTGTTTCAAGAAAGGCTGACCCTTTCTGACTGCCCTCGAAGGTAAGGGAGGAGCAGAGAGTGTTCTCTGTGAATCGGAGCAGCTCCAGGGGCACTTCCTGGACAGGTGATGATGTGACCTATGGAAGGGCAAAGACAGGGGTCCAGTAAGGGCCTGAAGAGGGGCAAGCGAGGAGGAATGCCAGGCCAGACCCTGGACTCCAGGCAGATGGAGGGGATGGAAGTGTGGGCTTAATCCAGGCCAGCTCACCACCTGATTCAGGCAGATGGAGGACAATTCAATGCAGAGGACTCCCAGCCCACCCTCTCCATCTCTTCCCTGGATCTTAGGCTCCTCAATCTTCGACACCCCCTACACACTCTGCCTCGCCCCCACCCCCTCCTGTGAGGTCACGTTCGGGGTCTTTGTCTTAGAATTCCTCCTGCCTCCTGGTTTCTCCTGCCCTCCCTTCTTCCTGTGTCCAGCTCTCTTTATTGTTCTGTTTCCTCCTGCCTCTGGCTCCAAATGTAGCAATTCCTGTGTCCACCCTCTGCTGCTGTGCTTGGAGGGAGACACCACTGCAAAAGTAGGTGAGCTCAGGCCTCGGCACAGAGCAAAGAGATGGGAAGAGGGGAGTCAGAGAGGATGAGGTGCAAAGAGGACCCCAAAGGAAGGCGTTCGTGGCCTCCCCAGCAAGTCAGAGTCTCACTGGGGCACACCTTCCCCGGGAGAGGAATCTGAGAATGCTGGCCCCTGCTTGGGCCCTGTCTCTGAGCCTGGACACTGACCACGGTGGGTGGTGGGGGCAGCCCCAGGCTACTCTCTGGAATGCTGGTGTTGGGTTGCAGTGCAGATGCAAGCAGTGATAATGGGCAGGAACTGGACTTTCTGGTCTGGCTGCTGCCCCCAAGGCCATTGGAATGTGAGGGGGGACTAGCAAGAGGCCCCAGGGACTTGGAGTGGGCAGATGGAGACCAGACCACCTAAATGGAGAGGAGGGGGCAGACCACCAAGAGAGAGGACCAAGTTCTAGCCTTTTCACTGAGTTGCAGGCTACAGTCAAAGAAGCCTAAAATTCCTGGTCCATCTAGGACCTTGGAAGTCTGCCCAGCCCCGCAGTGGGATCACAGGCATCCAGACTGCATCCATTTGGACCTTGCCTGGTCCCACCTCCTCGTTTTACAGAGGTGAAAACTGAGGCCCTGAGGAGGTATCCTGCCCAAGGATGTGATTGGTCCTCCAGCCTGGGCAGGTTGGAGAGCCCCTGGAGTCCCTCGTGCCGCTTGCCCCGCCCAATGCCTCACCGCTTTCTGGTTGGGGATGGGGGAGATCTTTTTATATCTCCTCCAGGGCATACTGGCACATACATTTCCATTTTTCTCCTGATCTACCCCCACCCCTGTCTGTGGGGGTGGTTCTGAATGTGAGTGTCAGCCAGTGGGTATAGGCTCCTGACATCCATGGCACATCTCAGAGAGTCCCTGAGTTTCCAGAGCACCCCGGATTCTGGGCTGAGTAGTGTGAGGGCTACCTACGTGCTGGCTCTGGTGGGGAACCTGTAGTAGTAGCAGGAGTCTTCCTAGTCTAAGGGGGCTGCACTGTCCTAAGCCCTGTGTATGTTAATTTACTTAATTCCCACAGATTTCCATTAGTAGGCGTTACTAGTCCTATTTCACAGATGAGTAAACAGAACTTTTCACTTTCATGCACTGGAGAAGGAAATGGCAACCCACTCCAGTATTCTTGCCTGGAGAATCTCAGGGACGGGGGAGCCTGGTGGGCTGCCATCTCTGGGGTCACACAGAGTCAGACATGACTGAAGTGACTTAGCAGCAGCAGCAAACAGAAGCCCAGACTGGTTATTAACTTGCCCAAGAGTACACAGTAAGTAGAGACGCTGGGTTTTAAACCTGGTCTGCCTGACTCAAAATTCAGTGGCCTGAGTGTCCTTAAAGGGGGCTAGAGTCCCTTGAGAACATAATCAGTATTTTTGCCTAAGAAATATTAATAGAGCCATGCTCCTGTGAGAGTATTGGGAGCAAACAACTTAGAACCCTGGCCAAAGTGGGAGCCACTTCTGGGTGTGCAAGATGGGGCTACATGGTCCCCACCCCCAGCTGCTGCTGGAGGTCTGGGGAGAATCAGGAGGGCAGTTAGGCTGGGTGCTCTGCTGGGATGCTCTGCAGAGAAAAGTTGTCCTACCTGAGAGGCTGGGCAGAGTGGCTGATACAGGTTCCCAGCAGCAGGAGAAGTCCGGAGGGTGTTGGGCTGTAGGTGTGAGAATTGCTTGTTTCAAGGAGGAAAGACAAGTTCCCCTCCCCCGGGGCCCCTCATCTCCCTTTCGCTTTCTTGTTGCCCCCGCATAATGATGCTGATTGCTCCACATCTGTCATAATTACTCTTTGTTTGAAAATTCAGAACAAATCACAGGAAAGGAACTGGTGTGGCTTGAGTAGGATCCTTCTCCCTAGGGGTTCCAGGGGTGGGGGCTGGGTGGTAGGGAAGAGACGTAATCAGCCTTGGAAGATGGAGAAGCCAGGCTGCTGATTGTCCTTTTGCTGTCCCCTTGCCTGGGCAAGGTGGCCTAAGGCCTCGTGCAGTTACGTGGCCCCCACCCCTGACCACAGTCCCTGCCCGCTGTGGTAGCTGGAAGATTCGGCTACTACCTGGGTGAGTGGTCGACGTGAGGCCCCTGCCCTCTCGGCTCCTCCCCTGCCCTCTTGGCCCCACTGAGCAGTGTGTTGGACGGCAGGCTCCATCGTCAACCCAGCAGCACTGCAGGGAGGGGCGGGCTGTGCCTGCTGGGAGGGCACAGGGCGGGGGCTTTACTGGCCATGGGGAGGGGCCAGTTGCGGCTGGGATCCTTAGAACAGGGTGAACTTTGGGTCTCTGAGTGAGAACCGGTAATGGGGGTGGGGAGGGAGCACCAACCAGACCTTCTTGGGATGCTGCGGCAGCCCTGCGTGCTCTGCATTTCTTCACCCTCACTCTGAGCAACCTGACTTCTGGGGAGGGTCCTGGATCCTGCCCCCATCCCTACCTGAAAGCCTTGGTTTGGGGGCTGATATTTCCTGGGGCATATGCCCTGACCTGGGGCCCTGCCTGCCGTGGAGCTGCCTGCATGTTTTCCTCCCAGTCTACCCGCTTCCCACCTGGGAAAGTGCCTGCCAAGACTGCGGACTGGGAGGAGCCTGGACCTGACATAGACGTCATCCTTACTTCTGTGTCCTCTTTGACTCCCACTTCAACCAGGAGCTGCTTGTAATATATGAATATTCAACTCATCCCCATGTGGTTTTTGGACCCACAAAACCCAAAGTTCACTTTCCTGGACCTCAGTTTCCCCATGGGTGGAAGGTAGTGTGGAGAGGACCAGATTACAAGGTTCTCAAAGTCCCCTCTCACTTCTGACTCGTTTTGCCTTGAAGGTAGTTTCCCTCCTCCCCAACTCTCCTCTCTACCTCTCCCCAGGCTGGCCCTAGCTCTCTCCTCCATCTCCCTCTCCCACTCCTCTGTCTCTCCCGTACTGGGCTTGGCTTCCTCCTTTTTGAACTGTCAAGATCACAGTTCTATAGCAAAGCTCTCTTGTCATCCTCACCTTCTGTCGCTGCCCCTACCTGGGCGGTTGCTACCCGGGGCAGCACGCACGTGTCGGAAGCGAGGCTACTGAGTCCCTGGGATTGGGGTGTGGCGGGGCGCTCAACCACCTGCGCAGGGACTGGCCCTCCGCCCCGCGGCAAGCGCGGTGTGAAATGAGTGGACCGCGCTCTGAAAACGACTCCTTTCCTTTGCATCGGGGAAGAGGGATACCCCCAACTGTCAGCACAAAGCGGGCTGCTTCTCGCCGAGGCGGGGCCCGGCCGGTTGGCCGACAAGGCAGAATCGATGTGCCTTCAATTAACCCGCGCCGCGCAGTTGCGGGGCTGTCAAGTCACCGCGTCCTGTGTGTCTGTGGATGTGAGAACCTGTGTGCGTGTGTGAGTGTATCTGCGGTCTGCGACTGCGCTTGTGTTGTCCTTGGAGCTCCTGTATGCTCCACTACTTCCCTGGCCTTTACCTCTCACCGACTGGAGGCCTCTTACTGGTCTTGGGGAGCAAAATAGAACAGGAGAGTGGAGGTCTAGGGCCCCCAGCCTCCTTCCTCCCGATTGGCTTGGAGTGCAGGCCAGGGACTGCTGACAAGGGGTGGGGGCTAGACAAAAGTCTATAGGCCAGCCTTTGAGCAGGAAGCAGAGTGGGGCCCAGAACCTTCACAGAAGGGTAGCTGGGACAGAGATGTGTGCTTGTCGCCCTGACAGTGCTGGGGAGTGTGCTCCCCCCAGGGGCAGGCAGGAGTGGGGAGAAGGGAGCTTTCCAGGTTTTCCTGATGCACCCTCACCCTGCTTTGCCCTGTCCTCCAGTCTCTTGCCCTTGTTTCTCACATCACTGCTGTGGAAGCTGAGACCAGAGAGCAGGCCTTGCCCCAAGTCCTGGTGTACAGAACTGGGACAGAAAGCATTCAGGCATTCTTTCCAATGAGCTGGTTGGCCAAATGGGATTTGGGATTCTAACTTGAGAGCCGGGATCTTAGAACACTGAAACCCAGTATTTGCTTGTGACAAGCAATTCCTGGATCTTTTCCTGCCATCTTCACATCTGGCTGTTTTTTTCCCTCACCTCCCCTGCTCTTCGTGGGTTATTTTTGTTTTGCCTCTTACATCCCAGCTTATATGGAATGTCACTCTCTTTCTGCAGTAGTTCCCTTTACCCTAATTTCTTAGAGGTCTCTTAAAATTGTATGCTGGGCTTCCCTAGTGGCTCAGTGGTAAAGAATCTGCTTGCCAGTGCAGGAGACATGGGTTCAATCCCTGGGTCGGGAAGATCCCCTGGAGAAGGAAATGGCAACCCACTCCAGTATTCTTGCTTGGAGAATCCCATGGACAGAGGACCCTGATGGGCTATAGTACATGGGGTCACAAAGAGTTGGATACGACTTAGCAACTGAACACCATCACCACCACGAAAATTGTATGCCAAACCTCTAATACCTTAGAGAAACCCTGTCTTAAGTTGGTCCCACTTGAAGAATGGGTTAGAATATCCTTGATTCCACTATATCAGAAGACCAGTAATGATATATCATAGAATGAGTCTTAGGATTGAGCCTGTTTGACATTCCTGCTCTCTTGTGTTTCTGATTTTGCTTTTCAAATCAGTCATTTTCCCACTGAAACATGACAAAATCAAGATCATTACAAGCAAGGCTGCTAAGTATAAGGTTGATGGGATCAAGGCTTTCCTGAAATAAAGCCATATAGCTTTTATTGCATCAATTCGGGAAGGAGTCATTGAACTGAATGCCCAGCTTGGCTTTTTGGGGGTGAGGAGAATCAGAAGACACCCCAGTCTGTTCTGGGACAGTGAGTATGAAGCTTGTTCCTCCCACTGGTTTGCAGACTCCTTGAGGGGTGGGGCTAGCTCCTCTGAGCATCCTCAGCGCTGAGCACAGAGTGACGCCTGGGAAGGGTGAGAATAGAGAGCTGCGGGCGTATGCAAGGGAGGGTGGAAACACGTCCTGCCTGCTGTGGTCAGCACACTCTTCCTCTGGAGCTCAACAGCCTGGACCTGGGGGAGGCAAGGAAGGCTGAGTCGGATATCACTCGAGAGCCTCCAGTGTACTTTCCCTGAAGCCATTCTCTGCAGGCTTCTGAGTCCCCTGCTGTCAGGAGCCAAGAGCAGCCATGTCTGCACCTAACTGTATCACCAGTCTCCTAAACCAGCTTCTTCTAGTCTTAAGAGGCACCCCTGTCTCCCTCTTCTGTTCCTTTGCTTGAAACAGCCTTCTTCCAAGGTCCCACTGCTGGCCACTTGGGGGAGGATGGAGACTGGACAAAGCTGCAGGTGAGGCGGTGGCCTGGTGAATTCAGACCTCGGTTTACCAGGTGAGGTGGCTACTGATACTCAGTCACCTCAGGGTGGGACACCCTTCCAGACAAGCTATAGAAAGTCCGAGGATGCCAGACCTTTGGCCTCATCCCCAGAATGGCTAACAGGCTAGTTCCGTGCTGGGAAGTGTCCCTCTTCCCTTGAGCTCCATGTGCATCCTCTTGGGAAGGACTGTCCTTGCATATGTATATGCCTATCTTCCTATTATCTTGAAAAATCATAACTATGATAACAAAGCCTCCTGTGAATGCATGTTGCTGTGGGAATGGATAAGAGGAGAAAAAACACATTCTCGTTATTATACTCATTATCTTCTTATCAAAATATTCACCCATGGAGCATTATTTTTAAAGTTATTTAATGGTCTTGGGTTTGGGGAAAGAAGAGATGTGAGGAGAAATAGGCTTCCTTTAGAAAGCACTTTTTTAGTTAAAAGTGTTGAATCTCCAGTTTGGGCCTGGAGGCGCCTCATGTTTTTTGAATAGTGGATCATTTCCCAAGTGTAATTTTCTGGGGATTAGATATTCAGGCACTCTTGTTGAAATCTGGACAAACTATAAAGACACGTGTATAGTACTATATAATAACAATTATACTTTCTGCTTGAATGGTCATTTTAGTCCTGTAAAATGAAGCTAGTGGCCTGTAGGCATTAGAATGATCTCTGATCTACTACAAACTAACTGTTGCTTCCTTGGGTAGGTCCTTTTTTTCTCTAGATGAAGGGACGTTCAGCATCATTCTTTACGGTCCTTGGGTCTGTGAAGGGGGCTCGGGGATGGCAGATGAGGGAAAGAGAAGTCAGATTGGTGGAGCTTCAGGCTTCTTACATTTACCACATCCACAGCAGTTCTGCGTTACCTTTTTGTTTTGTTTTGGAGTTCTTTAGACCACCTAACTAAGCAGATCAGCTAACTAGGTAGACTGGCCTAAGCAGGGGAGTAGTTCAGCAGGTGCTGGGATACCAAATAGGCTTAAGATTCTAGAGCCTTAGGCAGAAGAAACATGACTCTGAGATGAAGATTTAGGAGAATTATTAAGAAAAACGTTATGATCATATTGGCACTTATGACCAGGTTAAATTAAACCTTGATTGAGAATTGGGTTAGAAAAATAATAACCTGTACTTAGATTTTTCTCTCCTTTAAAAAGCATATGTTTTCACGTATCACTGTTAAAATTAGCGCTCAGTAGTGTTAGACGTGGTTGATCAGTCAAGACAAGGACCCATTTTGGCGGCTGTTTAGTCTCTCAACAAGTGTTGTCCAGTCTTTAATTTTATTCTCAAATAAACGGATGGATGAAATGGCAACCTGCTCCAGTACTCTTGCCTGGAAAATCCCGTGGATGGAGGAGCCTGGTAGGCTACAGTCCATGGGGTTGCAAAGAACAGGACACAACTGAGCGACTTCACTTTATGGGTGGTCCTGTTTCAGAGCCTAGTTATCGGCTGTACACAAAGGGTTCATAATCTCGTTGTGGTAACATGGACATTAGAACATTAGAAAAGATTGCTGCCTTAGAAAGAGCCCAGTAATATGCATCATAAGTGATGCTAACCAAGGGTGACTGGGTCAGCCCAACAGCCTACTGTTGATCTGAGCAATGGACCTTTTTATCAGTTGAGAAGCCTGAAAGGACACTGGATCTTATGTATGTTCTTCTTTAGGCAGACATAATCTAAGAGCCCATCAGAAGGGATTAGGAAGTATGTGCTTCCAGGAAAAGGATACTGGAACTGAAGGATATTAAAGCAGGTCAGTTATCAAATCAACCAATCTCTAAGAGCATGTCTCCTACACCTACCTGCCTCTAAGCTGAGGACTCTGAGGGACAGAAAGATAAGACACCTCCTGATCTTGAAGAATTCGAGCTCCTCTTCCTGCCTTGTCAAGAAGCAACCATAACTGTGGTGATAGTGAAGAGAGAAGGCAGCTTGATAAAGCACAGAATCTGTTGAATTGATTTACAGTGTGATTGTCAGCCTGTCCATCTGCATCATGATTTTCCTTTAGTGCTGATTTCTAAGCTAAGCCTCTCACATCCTTAAACAAGAAGAAAAGGGAAGTGCCTCAGGCTAGTCCAGTTCCTGATAAAGAGTCGGTTTTCACAGGCAAGTGGTTGAAACTCCAGTCCTTCCTTCCCACCCACCATTCTCATCAAGGGGACCTTTCTTGGATCAAAGCAGTGGCCTGGGCGCTTCCGTTGTCACATCCGAATCCTGAACCCTGGCTCAGACCTGACGGTTAGGACCTCCCCTTTCCAAGCTTTCTCTCTTCCTCCCGGAACATGCCAGTCCATTCCTCAGCCCCCACAGCTTCCCATCTTCCTGCCTCTTCTTTTCAGAGCCCTGTTCCTCTTCTCACATCTCTCCCAGCCATTCTCTGAACGTCTCCAGCCCTTTCAGCTGGTGGCACACAGTTGGGCACTGAAGAACATAAATCCTCGACTCTTCTCATTGTTTCATGTGTTCCCAGCGAAATCTAATTAGGCTGTAAAGGCAGGGCCTCGCTTGGTTTTTCTCCGAACCGGGCTATCACAGTAGGTGCCCCCAAGAACCCACTGGTGTAGAGGGGAGCCCCGGGGCAGACTCGTAGCCCCTGCCGGGCTTCCATGGGTAGTCGGGGCGCGGAGGGCTTCTTCCGTGGGGAGGCGGGACCTGCTTCCTCAGTTTCCCTGGGCCGGCCCGGTCCACCCGGGCGCAGCTGGGGCATTTGCCCCGCTGGGGGGAAAGGGTGGCGGGAAATGGTGCCTCGCTCGCCCCAGCGACATCAAACCCTCGTTTGGCGTGCGAGGACAATGGTTGTCTTATTTTCTCCATTCGCCGCGCACAATGCCGGATTCTCTCATTCACCCGCGGCGGTGCGAGCGAGGTAATTAGCCAGCGCCATTCAGCGCGGACACTATTGCTATGCGGGGGGGCGAGGACGCCCGCGTCGGCGGGGATTAGCCGCGGCTCGGGGTGTGCAGCTGCGGCCACTTCAAAGGGGCCCGACGGCCCGGCCGGCTGTGGGAACCGGCGCAGCCTCCCTCGGGAGCCGCCCCGCCGGCTCGGCCCGGGCCCGACGGACCGGACGCGGCTGCTCCTCCCCGGCCCGCAGCCGCCCGCCGCGCGCTCTCCACCGGCGCAGGCTCAGCACTGCCCGGGCCCCGAGCTCCGGTGTCGCTCCCCATCACACTCCCACTTTCATCAGGACCTCAAGGGCTTTTTTTTTCTTTTGAGTCCCGGGAGTCAAAGGGCAAAGAGGGGAAGGTGGAGGGAGGAGCGAGGGGGGATGGGAGCTTGACACAAAGCGCTGACCTCTGCCGAGCGGAGCAGATGGTCCCACTTACTCCTGCCGCCGAGCGAGCGGCTCTCAGGGCCCCAGGCTCGGGGGCCCTGACCCCGCTCGGCAGCCGAATGCCAGCACTGGGGGCTCCGGGGGGGCCGGGCTCCCACATGCTCCACCCGCCCGGCTGCCGGCTCCTGGCATTGGAGTCCGACTGCCTGGACTAACTACTGGCCTTGTTGCTGGAGGGGTTGGATGGGTGGATGGGGTTATGGGTGCTGGGCTGGGAATCTGCCCTTGTCGGATG
Source organism: Bos taurus (assembly GCF_002263795.3). Lineage (NCBI taxonomy): Eukaryota > Metazoa > Chordata > Mammalia > Artiodactyla > Bovidae > Bos > Bos taurus. The sequence continues at coordinate 12,291,091 of NC_037337.1, read as the reverse complement.
CTGGAGCTCGGGGGACGATAAGGATTCTCGAGAACCTGCCAGGCCAGGGGGTCCCAATGCTGGCCGTGCACATGTGACAGCCTCCTGCGCTTTCATAGATTCCTGAGCACCGCGCCAGACCAAGGAAGTGGAGTCTGGAAATCTGCAGTTACTCAGCGTCCTAGGTTATTCTGATACACAGTCAGGTTTGAGAAGAGGACTGGGGTGCTTAGTCCCAAGTCCTTCGTTTCATTGAATAAGCTGAGACTCAAGGAGAGAAAGTAACTTGCCCCAAATAAACAATGAGTTGTGGCAGGGTGGGGTCTTGGGTGGAAGAGAAGATAATGTGTAATGACCCCAAGATCATATGACCCTTAACGCTAGCATTCAGGACACAGTTAATGAAGACTTATTATTTACCTAGTATTTGTTCTAGGTGCTGGAGATAGAAAGGCAAGTTAGACCATTCTGGGCCCATAAGGGATTCATAGGCTAGTAGGTGATTGATGTGTAAGCAACGGATTCTGATATGTTTTGTTAAAGGCTAGGAGAGAGGCACAAAGGCAACACATTCAAGGCAGGAATTAATTCTGCCTGCCTCCTTTGGGGACTGTAGAAGATGAGATGCTAGTAGAGAAAATGGCAAAAGAGTTCCAGGCAAATGGGGACAGCAGAGGTAAAGAGAAGTATGAACATCTGATGTCTGGAAAAGACAAGCCTGTCTCACACAGTCGGAGTGCAAATTACATGAAGAGAGAACTAGCTGCCTTTGAAGCTGGAAAGATTAATCAGGATCTAATAATGAAGACCTTGAATGCCATCCCAAGGAGACTACCTTGATTCAAGGCAATGGAGAACCACCGAAGATGGTTAATTGGATATTCAGGAAGATGATTATGGCTTCAGGATGGACTAAGAAGAGGAGGTGTGTCCGACACTTTGTGACCCCATGGGCTGTAGCCCCCGAGATCCTCTGTCTATGGGTATTCTCCAGGCAAGAATACTGGAGTGGGTTGCTATGCCCTTCTCCAGGGGTCTTCCCAACCCAGGGATCGAACCCAGGTCTCCCGCATTGCAGGCGGATTCTTTGCCAGCTGAGCCACAAGGGAAGCCCAAGAAGCGGAGGAAGGGAGCACTAGAAATGGGGAGACTGGACAGGGGAAGCTATTACAGAAACAGTTGAGAGTGTTGAGAGCCTGAGCCAAGGCAGTGGGAGCGATAAGGGAGGATAGCCCGGGATTAGTGACCAGTTGACTGTGGGGGAGAGGTGACAGGTGTGGCAGTGCCCTTGTTTTGTTCTAGCTTGGGTAGTTGGCCCATGGTGAGGCTCTAACTAAGAATCACAAGAAAAGGAAGAGGTTAGGGGTGGATGTGGTGAAACCTTTGAATTTAAGGGAAGGCTTTTGAAACCTTCTATAGAAGATTCCCAGAGAAGGCAATGGCACCCCACTCCAGCACTCTTGCCTGGAAAATCCCATGGACGGAGGAGCCTGGAGGGCTGCAGTCCATGGGGTCGCTAAGAGTCGGAGACGACTGAGCGACTTCACTTTCACTTTTCACTTTCATGCATTGCAGAAGGAAATGGCACCCCACTCCAGTGTTCTTGCCTGGAGAATCCCAGGGACGGGGGAGCCTGGTGGGCTGCCGTCTCTGGGGTCGCACAGAGTCGGACACGACTGAAGCAACTTACCACCAGCAGCACTGTTGCTGAGGTGGATTGTCTGCAGGCCTTTAACGATCATGGTTCAGAGTTGAGCCGCCAGAGATTCTGTAGAATCATGAGAGGTAAATACAGCATCAGATCAAGGTTTGAGAAGAGGAGTCCTTTCATGGGAGGAGAGAGACCATTTCATGGTCTGAACCTTACAGATTATCTTGTCTATCCTCCTCCTCTCCCATTTTAAAGATGAGAAAACCAAGATTGAAATGGAAAGGTCACATAAGGAATCTGTGAGAGTCAGACATGATCAGGTCACCCTTCCATTACCTAATGCCTGCTAGATTAGTCCCCTACAAATCCTAATATATGGTTCTGGAAATTTGGGGGCAGTGTCTGTTTTTGTTGAGTTGTCCTCATGGTCACGTGAAAGCAATTTACTTAATAGCTCCAGCCTGCGCCCCCTAGCCAGACGTCCTTCCGGGAGGTGAGGGAGATCCGGTATCCCGACCAGAATGACGGAAGTTAGGATGTCGTGGGCCCCGGGCACGTTTACATAAGGAAGATTGGTGACCCTGACACAGGTGGAGACGTGCAGTCTGTGGAGAGGGGCCCTGCTGGGCCTGGACAGTTTCAAGTCTAAGGCAGAGAGGGATTCCCAAGCTGACTCCCAGCCCCCGACCCTGCACCCTCGGCTGCCGCCTGCAAGCACATGTGTCTCAGAGGCTGTAGCCGGATAGACTTTGTAATCAGCCCAGTTCAACTCATCCATTTTACAGAGGAGGAAATAAGAGGCCCAGAGAGGGGCTTTGGCTTTATCAAGACCCAGTTATTAAAAGGACTGAGACAGTCACGGCGGCCCTTCTCTTTAACACATTTACCTTCCCTCTCCCTGCCCCACCACCCCCACTCACCCCATGGAAGCCACTGGCCTCTCACAATGCTTTGTCCTCTTCCTGCAAAATCTGGAAAATAAGTTACTCCTCTGTTTTGTAAGGCCTGACAAGTGACAGGAATAACTCTGCAGGCTCCATTCTTGCAGCTTGGTTTCTTGGTTTGCCGATTTCCACGAGCACGAAAATGCCCGTGGAAGGGCTACCTGGGGACTGGCGTCTGGGTTGTTTATTTACCTGTGTTAATAGAATTTAGGAAACACGTGTGGGCTAGTGACCATTAGGAGGCTAATAACACTGTCATATCATGGTGCTTATCTGCATTAGTTATGCTCTGTGAAACCTACCTCAAACCCTGGGGGACTTCAGTTAAAGTGAAGCCTGCTATGTCATGGGTGTCTCTGACTGTACGTAGGCATGATACTTTTTTTTTTTGGCGTGATACTTTTAAGGGTCAAGGATGTCGTGTACTTCTGTGATTTTCTGTGCCATTGTTCAAAGGTATGGTCAGTCGTGTTTGAGAACCATTTGAATGTGTGTGTCTCACAGCTGTGATGCAAGGAAAGAGCATGGGTTAAAACATTTTAAGTTCAAATGCCTGCTGTGGCATCATTAAATGTTAATGTGTGAGCATCATTATTAAATGACTATGTGACCTTGGGCAAGTTACTTAACCTCTCTGTGCATCAGAAGGGCTAATAATCCCTGCCTTTCAGGGTTATACTGACATAATATCTTAGCTTTGCCCATCAGTGGCTTCTGCAGGTTTCTGGACTATGATCATACCTAAGACTCTGGCTCTGGTGTTTTAACCTTTCTAGAAGATTGGGTGGAAAGTCTAAAGACAGGGTCTGTGGGAGGAGGGAATTTGCCCCAGGGTGCCAGGACATCCTCTTGACACGTTAGCAATCAGTAAGTATCTGTTGAATGAATGCTTAGAGTTGATTTAGTGGGTGTGCTATGTAAATATAGGACAGATGACTGTATTTCCCAGCCCAAGACACACCCTCTGACTCATTGCCTGATATGTGGGATGAAAAATAGAGCAAAATATTTGAAGTTGGGACTGCTTTTGAGAACCTAGCATGGAGTGGGTAGGGTGGTCTCATGGGAGAGTGATTCTCTTCGCCTTTCCCTTCCCGTGTGTAGGGGCCACACTGAAAGCAGGGGAACGCACCGACCTAATGGCTCACCCAGGATGCCACGTCGGGCAGGGCCTCACCCGGGTCCCACAGCACACTCCACCGGACACCTTTACACCTCCGTGGTGGGCTGGAGGTAGGGAGGGATGGGGAGCCCACTGCTTGATGTGGAGGAAGAACCGGAGCCTCCGAATTATGGGCTGAATAATTGAAAGGAGGGCTTCGAGAGGTTTTATGCTCTTTGGCAGTAAAAGCCCAGCCCAGAGACTGCAGAGAGCCCGACTGCCTCCCCTGCAGCTGTGCCTTGGGTCTTCCTGTCCGTTGGAATCAAAGATCAGGCCATAAAGGTTCGATGCTCACCAGCCTACAGTGGGCCGACAACTGGATGCAGGGACTTTCCCAAGCTGAGTCTGGCCCCCCACTGTCCTCCACTCCTCCCATTTGTCAGAGGTGGCTGCCAGGAGGCAGGGGAGAGACGTGGATTTATGGCTGCTGACTTGAAAGACAAAGTTGCCTTTTGTGTTAGAATTGGGGCCAGGGGAGTGGTGAGCTGGTGGTGGTGTGGGAGGGTGGGAGGGAGGGTCTGGGGTTCAGGGGCCTAAGGCAGGGGGTAAGGGGCTTGAGGAGGGGGACAAAAGGATCCAGAGGCTTCTCAGAGCAGGGTCACCAGGCAAAGGCCCAGATGAATCAATCACCCCCAGCAAAGCTGAGCAGGGTCTCTGAACCATTGCAGTCTTCTGGAGCTGTTTGTAAGCCCCAGATACCATCCACCCACACCCATCCACCCAAACCCCACACAGAGCGCCCCCCCATACCCCCCCCCAAAAAAACACCATACTCCCTGGATTCAAAACCTAATTCAACTCTCAGACTTCCCTTTGGAGGCCCAGGGAAGTAAATACAGGTCTTCAAAGTTCATACTTTGCTCCATCCCAAATGTCAACAGCCAGTCAATGTGGGTGCTCTTCCCTAACAGAGCCAAAGTCATGGGCAAGGCGGGGACCCAGATATTGGGGAGACTGACAGAGGGTTAGGAAGGGTTAACCTGGGCCAGAGAAGCCTGATGACAAAACCAATATCCCATGGGGACTGTGGCAAGCTGCCAGCCTCCCCAGGACTCAGGACTCGCTGCCATCACCTCCCTCCTTCCCATTCACAGGTAGAGATAGGACATTTACAAGTGCTTTGTGGAGTTTAAAGGGCACATGAGGTGGGACTTGGCTGGCCTCCTCACCCTCCAGGGTCACTGCCTGGTGGGCCTGGGTGGAGCCCGGAGTAGCTGTAGGGTGCCGGAGTTCAGCAGGTGCTTTAACTGCACCTCAGAGAGCCACATCCATCCCCCGGAATGAGCCTGGCCAATAAAGGCATGAGTTTATGGGCTTCATAAACATTTTACTAGAGAAGTCAAGGCCTCAATTACCCAATGGCTTCTTCCAACTGACAGCTCGCCTATTAGAGCCTTTGTGAAGCTCCCAGGCAGAAGTGAAATAGAAGCCAAGTTTGGTTTATACCCCGCTGCCCCCTTCCCCCTGCACTGACCCTCTCACCATTCAAGCCTTGCAAATTCTATCTTTACTCACTTTTTCAGAGCCTCTACCGCTAACTCTCTGAGCCTTTGCCTGTCCGTGAGAATATGGCTACTCTCTTGGAGGAGATGGCTACCAACCCCCAATCCTACCGTGCTCTACCATAACCTCAATACCTGTTTTTTTTTCCTTAATTTTCTCGGCTGTGCTGTGCGGCATATGGAATCCTAGTTCCCTAGCCAGGGATTGAACCCAAGCCCCCTGCATTGTAAGCACAGAGTCTTAACCACTGGTTCACCAAGGAAGTCCCATAACGTCTCAGGATCTTTTAACTCAATTTCTCTATTTTCCCTCAACAATAGGTAGCAAGCTTTTGCTATTTTCTGAGGACTGTGCCAAGTACTTTACAAACAGGTCTCATTGATTCCCCCCCAGTGCAGCGGCTCTAATGACATGAACTATTATCAACCCTATTTTTATTAATATAAGTGAGAAAATAGACGTTCTGAGAGACTAAGTAACTCACTCAATGTCACAGAGCTGAGAGTGGTGGTGTTGAGTTTTGTACCCAGTTCTGTCTCATTCCAGAGCCTGTACCGTTAACCTCTTCACTGGACCATTGCCTCAAAATGCTCTTAGCAAGTATTCCCCCACCAGGAGCAGAAATCTTGCTGTGTGAGGCCTTCCTGCCATGCAGAGATGCAATCAAACGTGGGCCTTGTCAGCAGTCTCTGAATCCATGTGGCCCGGAGAGGGGGGATCTGGCAGGGGCAAAGCTGAGCTAATGATGACGATACAGAAAAAGGGAGGGGCTCTCCGGTGGGGTAGCAGGAGAGAGGAAACGATGCAGAAGGCAGCTGTGGGTCTGAGGCTTTGCCTTGGGTGTGGGGCAGTGCTGTTCAGCGGGGTTTTCTGTGACGACAGAAGTATTTTATTGGTGTTGTCCCATAAGGTAGCCTGGAGCCACTTGTGGCTGCTGAACACTTGAAAGGCAGTTAATGAGTCAGAGGAACCGAATTTGTAGTTTAATTTTAAGTGACCACTGTGACTAGTGGCTACCATATTGGATAGCACAGGGATGGCCACTACAGATGATGGCTGAAATCTGCTCCAAGTCCCCGGTGGTGTAAGGCTCTGTGGGTTCAGAGTGTTGCCCATGGTCTTCAGGCTCAAGACACCTGAACGTCACTCATCATCACAAGTGACTGAAGGAGTTAAGGGTATTTCCTCTCAGTGGGCTTCCCCAGTGGCTCAGAAGGTAAAGAATCTGCCTGCCATGTGGGAGACCCAGGTTCAATCCCTACATTGGGAAGATCCCCTGGAGAAGTGAACCAAAACCCACTCCAGTATTCTTGCCTGGAGAATCTCATGGACAAAGGAGCCTGGTGGGCTACAGTCCATGGGGTCACAAAGCATCGAACATAACTGAGCAACTTTCACTCGCTCCTCTCAGAAGGTATTTCTCAGGAAACACCCCAGACCTCAAGTATTTGAAGGTCTGTTACATGAAGAATAGAACTGTGTCTTCTAGAGCAGCAATGTCCAGTGGGAGTATAACAGAAACCACATAGATAATTTTAAATTTTCTAATAGTCACATATATTTTTTAAAAAGTAAAAAAGAAACAGGGAGGTTAATTTTAATAAAATACTTTATTTTACTTAATATATGCAAAGTATTATTATTCCAGCACAAAATCATTACTTTTAAATTTTTTATAACTTTTTGATATTTTTGGACTGTCTTTAAAAATCCAAACTATTATTGTTTCAACTTCATCAGTATTTAAAATTATTAGCTATTATTATCAATTAAAGTTATTATTTTTCCAACTTTTTAATTGTGGTAAAATACACTTAACATAAAATTTACTGTCTTGACCATTTAAAAAAAAATATTTATTTAGCTGTGCTGGGTCTTAGTCGTGGCATGTGGGATCTAGTTCCCTGACCAGAGATTGAACCCAGGCCCCTTGCATTGGGAGCCAGGAGTCTTAGCCACTGAACCACCAGGGAAGTCCCTACCTTAACCATTTTTAAGCGTGCAGTTCAGTGGCATTGCCGCTGCTGCTGCTGCTGCTAAGTCGCTTCAGTTTTGTCCGACTCTGTGCGACCCCATAGATGGCAGCCCACCAGGCTCCTCCGTCCCTGGGAGTCTCCAAGTACCTTCATATTATTATGCAAACCACCACCACCATCCATCTCTGGAATTCTTTTGCTCTCCCAAATGTGAATCTCTGTTCCCATTAAACAGTAATTCCTTCAACCTCTCTCCCCATCAGCCTGTGGCAACTTCCATGCTACTTTCTATCTCTATGAATTGACTGCTCTAGGTACCTCATATAAGTGGAATCATGCAGTACTTGTCTTTTTGTGACTGGCTTATTTCACTTAGCATAATGTCCTCAAAGTTCATCCACGCTGTGGCATGTGTCAGAATTTCCTTCTGTTTTAAGGCTGAGTAGCATTCCATTGTGGGCTTCCCTGGTGGCTCAGTGGTAAAGAATCTGCCTGTGTGCCAATGCAGGAGACGAAGGTTCTATCCCTGGGTCGGGACGATTCCGTGGAGGAGGAAATGGCAACCCACTCCAGTATTCTTGCCTGGGAAATCCCATGGACAGAGGATTCTGGCGGGCTACAGTCCACGGGGTTGCAAAAGAGTCAGGCACGACTTCGTGACTAAAAACAACGATATCCCATTGTATAAACATATTTCGTTTATCCATTCATCTGTTGATGATTACCTGAACGTCTCTCACATTTTAGCTATTGTAAATAAGGCTGCTTTGAATGTGGATGTAGAGATACTTCTTTGAGACCTGTAATTCTCTGGGGTAGATACCCAGAGGTGGAATTGCTGGGTCATATGGTGGTTCTGTTTTTAAGTTTCTATTTATGTATTTATTTTTGGCAGTGCTGGGTCTTTGTTGCCACACTTGGGCTTTCTCTAGCTGTGGTGGGCGGGCTTCTCATTGTGGCGGCTTCTCTCGTGGAGCATGGGCTCTAGTCAGGGGGGGTTCAGTATTTCCTGCAGACAGGCCCAGGAGTTGTGGCCCACGGGCTTAGTTGTCCCGTGGCATGTGGGATCTTCCCAGACCAGGGTCCCTGCGTTGGCAGACAGATTCTTAACCACTGGACCGCCAGGGAAGTCCTCTCTTTTTAAGTGTTTGAGGAACGCCCTCACTGTTCTCGCTAGCAGCTGCACCAGTTAGCATTCCTACCAACAGTCCACAACGATTCCATTTTTTTCCCAGGCTTGCCAACACTTGTTATTTTCTGTTATTTCTTGCTGTTGCTTTGATCATAGCCATCCCAATGGGTGTGAGGTGGCATCTCATTATGGTTTTGACTTGCGTTTCTCTAATGCTCCAGTGTCTTTTAGTTTGTACTAAATCTTTGAACTCCAGTGTGTATTTTAAAGGTACAGCCCAACTAAATTTGGACTGGTCACATTTCAAGTGCTTAATAGCTAGTTCCTCTATTGGAAAATGAAATTCTCAGGGGGAAAGTTAGGGCATTGGGTGGAAGCATATGGGGTTCAGGCATGTTTCTAGCACAAGGAAAAGTGTTAACATCTGAGCTGCTTGAGGGGCAGCAGGGCATTCAGGATATCCCTGGTCCTTGGCAGGGATGGATCCAAAGAGAGGGACTGGCCTTGATGGCCTTCGGAAGAGTTTGCAGATTGTGGTTGTTCTTCTTGAAGGGCGATATGAATGGGGGCAGTCGGTGCCTCAGACCCCCAGTGCCTCCGGCTTCCACAAAGGCTGTGTTTTGAACTCTCCATCCTGGCAAGCCCACTGATCTTTTTGTCATCACACACCAAACAGGAGTCTGGCTATAGCCGAGAGCTAGAGGCTGGGCCAGGGGGATGTGGCCGGCTTCCTTCCCAGCACTCTGCCCCGACCCTTCCTGCCCCGCAGCGTCCCCCTGGAGCCTGTCTAATCAGATCCAGGCCTGACCTCGTCAGAGGTCCTGGACCAGGAAGAAAGCCCCCTCCCCTCCCTGAGCCACTCTAGATCTGGCTCTCAGGAGAACTCCCCTCCCCTTGGGTGATTTATAGGGGTGTCCAGGAGCCATATCCTGCCTGTTTCTGCTCCCTTCTAGGCTGGTGGCTTGCTGGGCTCTCTCTCTGAACCCTCTTTCCTCATGGCTTGGGTGTACCCATAGCGGAAACAGGGAGTGGCTGGGAGATTCCTTTGCAGACTGTTTGGGGACAAAGGTACTTTCTTCTTTGCTTCTCCACCGTGACCAGCCCCCACAAGCAGACCTCTGTCCACCCTGTCACTCTCTCTGGTCCTCACCCCGGAGGGGCATCCCAACACAACCCCCTCCCATAACCCAACTTGAAACAAGGAACCCACAACGGCCCCTACCTGACCAACAGGTGTCAGCAGGAGAATAAAGCATCAGCAGCCACAAGCCACAACACCACTTTCACATCCACCAGCCACGGACGCACTGCCACCCACTCTGGCCTCTGTGCAGTGTTTCTAGCCACCACAGTGACCCGTGTCTGGCATTATCTACCACACAGTGGCCTGCAGGATAGCTTGCTCAGGGATTAGGGTTTCCGGAGGTCCAGTCCTCAACCCCTCGGTGCCATGGCTGCCCAGGGACCCTTTCCCAGAGCGAGATACGATCAAGGACCACTTCCCCTAGCTCCGTGGCCAGCTGTACAAGCCAATGCAGAACAGACTTGTCAACCCAACAGGTCCTACTCTGAGACATCGGAGATCTAAGTGGCCCCGAGAAACTTTCTCCCCTGACTTCCTAAAGAAGTCAGGAGTGAACTTGGAGTGAGTGGACAATTCCCAGAGACCCCAGCTCAGCTGAGAATGGACAAAAGAAAGTGAAAGTGTTAGTTGCTCAGTCGGGTCGGACTCATTGCAACACCATGGACTGTAGCCTGCCAGGCTCCTCTATCCATGGGATTTCCCAGGCAAGAATACTGAAGTGGGTTGCCTTTCCCTTCTCCAGGAGATATTCCCAACCCAGGGATCAAATCCAGGTCTCCTGCATTGCAGGCAGATTCTTTACTGTCCGAGCCACTAGGAAGCAAAGGCCTGTTTATGAAGGTGGCAGGAATCAGAGATGGTAGGCCCTGAGGAGCACCTGTTCACCCCTTCATCTGTGGAGGGGAGGGTGGGCGCTGTTTGAAGCAGCGGAAACAGGGTTTCCAGAGATAGGCCATTATGTATACTTTAAGCAACATCACTTTAGAGATGAACTTGTAGCAAAAGCAATAGAATAAAAGGTTAAAGTAAAAGAAAGGGATCCAGCATGGAGTCAGATTTGCTCTTCCTTATTACCCTCTGACACTGCCTGCCCAGGGCCTCACTGTAGTCCCCCAGGACACTGCAGGGATACACGGGGCTGACCCAAGGGTTGAATAGGGGTGGGAGGAAAGGGAGGGAAGAAGGAGCCTCAGATAAAGGGGGCCAGCCCTCCTATGGCACCACCTGGAGCACACCGTGTGGCCAACTGGGCTCGAGGGGTGGGATTTAGGAACCGTCTCTGGGGCTCACCGCAACTTGCAGCACAGTGGTAACTCCCAACCAGTGAGAAAAGGCTCGTCCCACCTGCAGTCCACTCTGGGGTCACCTGTCCTTGGAGAGTGGAAAAGTTGCTGGAGAACTAAGGGACACCCCAGCACAGGGCTTAGGGCATGGAACTTCTGATTTGGGGCTGGTAGAGCCACCAACTGGGCCTGGGCCTCAGTTTCCCCTTCCTAAAGTAAATGGGTTGGCTTGCAATGAGTGGTTTTCAAGCACTTTTCAAAACAAAGCTACCCTTCCAAGGAGATGTTTGGCAGAACGGCAGTTAGGTGAAGCTGATAGAGAGGTTCATCAAGGGGCTGCTCTGAGGGAGCAGAGCAGCCCTCCTGGGTGGGGAGGGGCCCTGGCTGCCTGCCAGGGGCCCTGGGGACCTTTCAGACTCTTGTACAGTGAAAAGATGAGCAGACCGACTCCTTAACTACTCCTTAACTACCGCGTTTCCTGCTCCAGCATTCCTCTCCAGCAGGGCATTCAAGCCGGCTTTGTCATTGTTTAGTTTTAGGGGGAGGAAGAAGCTTAGAAGCCAAACTTTGTCCATCCCCAGTGCCCTGAGGAGAAGGAGTCCCTTCCCTGGTATCTCTCCCCAGGCCAGCTCCTAGCTCTCTGTACCTCCAGGGAGCCCAGAATGGGGGCTGGAAACACAAAAGGATTCGGTTCCTTAATGAGGAGGCATCTGTAGTCTGCAGAGCCATTAGTCCCCGCCCCAATCCCCTGGGGGACTGCAGGCTCTCTCCAGCTGGAGTGGGGGGGGGGTGGGGGGAGAAGGGGGGTGGCAGCCAGCTCCCCAGCTCCTGAGTGGGTCGGGCCAGGTTGTGGGGGCACAGAAAGCTGACCCAGGAGACTGGGTGCCTTCTCCACTCCCTAGGCCTGCCTCCAACCCTGCCCTCCTGGAGGCTGAGGCCTGGAAGCAGTAGAGGGGTCCCACTGGTGTGTCTGCCCCCTCCCCTGAACCTCTGGGCTGACCTGCAGGCTCTTGGCCAAACACAGCCTTTGGCCTGAGACAGGGTAGGCTGACCTCACGGTGCTCCCTGGGGATCATTTCACCAAGCCTGATGGGGACACCAGCTGGGCACTTGCCCCCACCCCCCTCCCCTAGGGCCCAAGGTGCCCTTTGTAAGGACTATATCTACCTGGGGACATGTGTGATGGATTACCTACACAGAAGCCACAGAAGCGGAACCATACACCAGCCACAGGAGCTGAAGGATACAAACCTCCATTCACATCCAGCTTCAGACCCTCACACCACACCACACACACACACACACACACACAGCCCCGTCCTCCCGCACACACAGCCTTGCACACATGTGCAAGGAGGCGCTCACACCCATCAGCCGCACTCCCAGGAGGCCCTGAAAGAGGAGGAGGCAAGGCTGGGGATTTTTATGCATGTTTATATTTAATGAACCACATGCAAATGAGACAGAGAACGTGCCACAAAAGAGTCAGCCCCCAGAGACTCTGGCAAGAAGGGCACAAAGGCTTGGCCTTTCTGAGCTGCCCTGGAGTCCTGCACAGGCTGGAGGATTGAGGGGGTCTGACATGGGGTGTGCCCGCCTGCAACCAGGGAGCTGGGAGCCGGAGCTGGGACAAGCTCCAGGGTCCCTGCTGCTGTGGGGGAGGGCTCCTTCTGGGAGGGGACAACTGTCCCCATTGATGGAGTGTTGAAGGGGAGGGGCTGCCTGCCTGGACAGATGGTGAGCCGCCTTCCCGCACTTGAAGCAAAGTGGATTTTAATGAAATCACAGCCCTGGTGCTGAAACTGGGAAGCTGCGTGGGAGGGGCCCCTTCCCGGGGGTTTACAGGTTGGGGAGTGGGGATGGCTGGGAATGAGGGTGAGCAGGGACACTTAACCAGCTGAAAATGGAGTGGGGGGAGGCGGGTGGCCTACGGCCCCTCTCATGATCAGCGCTCAAGCAGTTAGTTCAGATCCCCGAAAGGTGGGGAGGCAGCCCCTGAATATTTATGACACATTGAAATGTAGATTGGTGGGTCTGACAGTCTTCTGAGAGGCTTGTCACCTTCGATGGATATACTACCCTCTTGGGGTACATTGAGAAGCTGCAGAAGAATTGGGGATAAAGGGATGATGATGAAGGGCAAAGAAAGCCACTGGGCTCTGGTCACCAGGGTCTAAGGACCTGCTAGGTGACACTGGCCTAGTCACTTCCCCTCTCTGGGCCTGTTTCCTATTCTGTAAAATGTGCAGCATAATATTTAGCACCTGCATACTTTAGCCGGGGGAGGGGGGCTTCCGGGGGCTCAGCGGTAAAGAATCCATCTGCCAATGCAGGAGACTTGGGTTCAATCCCTGGGTCGGGAATATCCCCTGGAGAAGGAAATGGCAACCCACTCCAATATTCTTGCCTGGGAAATCTGTAGCCCTCCAGGCTCCTCTGTCCATGAGGGTCACAAAAAGTTGGACATGACTTGCGACTGAACAACAACAACCTAAGGGGGAGTTTATAAAAAATAAATCTAAAAGCAGCTGTAAAAGTGGGGAGCAGGCCCTGGGAGCAAGGCTTTCTATGACTGGCCTCTGTGGGTCCACAGTCCACTGTTTCAGAATTCGCCCATACCTTTCTCAGAGTGTCCCAGCCAGGCCTATACTGTGCCTTTGGGGGAGATGTTCCCACAGGTAGGTGGCAGGGTAAGCGCTGCTGTGTGATCTGAGGCCCCCATGCCCCCTCCTGTCCCCTCTGCTCCTCAGCAGGGTGCCTCCCCCATGCACACCTCCTTTTCTTTCTCCAGCCATGTCAGACTTCCACGTGCATCCCCAGGCCACCGTGGGCGAGGAGGGCGGTGTGGCCCGCTTCCAGTGCCAAATCCACGGGCTCCCCAAACCCCTCATCACCTGGGAGAAGAACAGGGTCCCCATTGACACGGACAATGAGAGGTGAGCCCTGGGTGGGCATGACTGGGAGGCTCATGGTATGACCAGGAGGCAGGCCCAGTCCAGTGTCTGGGCCTTGAAGAAGGCCTGCCTGCAGCCTCCGGGCTGGTATTCCTGCAACTTTGTTGAGACTGAGTATCTGGTGTGGCTTGTGGGCCCAGATGCAATACTTGAGCCAGTGAGAAGATGAGTGTGTGGTTGTTTGTTGCTGAGGCTGGAATTTCAGGTGCGTCCACCAGTGAGAGTCCCAGAGTGTGTCTGCGATGACGAAAGTGAGACCGGCTGGGTGGTGGACTGTGTCCGTGATGCTGAGTGTCCTTGGGCCAGTGGTGCTGTGCTGGTGGTTGACCGTGCCCCCACCACAGGTACACGCTGCTGCCCAAGGGAGTCCTGCAAATCACAGGCCTTCGAGCTGAGGACAGCGGTGTCTTCCACTGTGTGGCCTCAAACATCGCCAGTGTCCGGGTCAGCCACGGGGCCAGGCTCACCGTGACAGGTGCGGGCCTCTGCCCTGTTGCATTCTTCCCCCACCACCACATCACCCTCCCTTCAGTGGAACCCCAGGGCCTGGACTGCCGAGTGTGTACCGAGCACCTTCTGAGCGCCTAGCTCTGTGCTCCTCCTCCCGAGGAGGGTGCAGGGACCCCGAGGAGGGCATAGGACCCTGAGGAGGGCACAGGGACCCTGAGGAGGGCGCAGGGACCTCGAGGAGGGCGCAGGGACTCCGAGGAGGGTTTAGGGACCCTGAGGTCCCTCGCTAGCTCAGTTCTCTCGGAGGAAGCCCACCCTCTGCTTCTAGGTGTTTGGGTGGGGGTGGCTGGCCCACCGGGAGAGGCCATGACCGGAGAGATGAGTGTGGTAACGTCCAGGGACGGCCAGCATCTCCTCTCTCCACCCACCGTACCTGGTTTGGGGCTGCAACTTGTCTCCCACCCCCCATGGCCTGAGCTGTGTATGCGGGTACGGGGGGAGTGTGGTGAGGAGGTGGGAAAGGTCCCAGCTACAGTGGAGCAATGTGGCATCTTCCTCCCAGGCTCGGGCTCTGGGGCCTACAAGGAGCCTACGATCCTCGTGGGGCCTGAGAACCTCACCCTGACTGTGCACCAGACCGCCGTGCTCGAGTGTGTCGCCACGGGCAACCCGCGCCCCATTGTGTCCTGGAGCCGCCTGGGTGAGCCCCATCCTGCAGCCCCCGCCTCTCCCAACCCTGGGAGGGCCAGTCTCTTCTCCCAGTGCTGGGGGGAACTTGGAATCCTGTTTATTCTCCGTGGGGGTCTGCTTTCTCCAGTCCTAGGGAGGGGGTGGTTTCCCTCTCCTTGGCAGGACCAGGGAGGTCCGCCTGCCCACTGCATTCTCCCTCCCCCAGTGTAGATGGCTTAGCTCCCCGGGTTACCTCGTCCAGTCCTCCTCCAGTCCTGTGCCAGCTCCCCTCCTCCATGCTCCACTCGCCCTTGGCCTCACCACTGGGGCCTCCAGAACCTCTCTGCAGCTCTCAGCACCCCTAGTCGCTTCCTCTCCGGTTCATCTGTGTCCTCTACACCCAGGCCATCTTCCCCAGCGATGCAATCCCAAACCTCTCATAATCTCAGCCGGTTGTCACACCCTCTCTGAGCGCCTGAGTCTCTAGCCTGGTCCCCTAAATCCCCAGCCTAAATCCCCAGGCAGCTGAAGGAGAGAAATGAAAGGGTGCAGATGGGCCCACATTGTCTGAGTGGAGAGGTCACTGGGGGAAGGAAAGTCTGGAAGGGACGGGTGGGGTCGCATTCACAAGAAGACCGCACTGCATTGTAGCAGCTGAGTGACGGGGAAGGAGGGGGCAGCAGGCGGGATAATGGAGTAGATTTCACCACTTCAGAGGCTGAATGGGGAGCTGTCTCCTCACATTCTGACTGTGCTAATCTGATCCTGGGTGGGGGGAGAGCCCAGGGCCTGGGAGAGGCTGAAAAGAGTGGCCTCACCATTAGGAGGAGCCCATAGGCCCGGTAAAGACCATCTGGGAGAGCATTTCCCAAAGCGTGATCTGCAAGGGGAAGGAATGGCTTGGTGGTCTAGCACGTTTGGGAAACAGAGTTAACCAGATGCCTTGGCTGCGGGACTTGTCAGAGCCTTGATATTAATGGGCATTGGGATAGTGAAGGAGCAGAATGGATATTTGATCAAGGAACTTTGCTCAGGAGAGACAAATCAGGCTGGGAAATGTCCATGTAAGATCTTACTTTCCTGTTTGAGAAACTAGGGGGAGGGGACTTGAAAGTCACCAGAGAGGCGGTGACAAGGCTAGGATTAGGACCCAGTTCCCTCCTGCCAGGGCAGGAGTTTGCTGTGCTGCCCCTGCCCCCTCCAGCATGCCGCGATGCTTGGAGAGAAGAGTCAGAGGCAAAGACAGGGGCTCCCTGGAGGACTGATGGCGGTCAAGTTGGGACGTTCCTGGACACCCCCCTCCCTGACCCTCCGTTCCTCTTTAGATGGCCGCCCCATTGGGGTGGAGGGCATCCAGGTGCTGGGCACGGGGAACCTCATCATCTCAGACGTGACTGTGCAGCACTCAGGCGTCTATGTCTGTGCAGCCAACAGGCCCGGCACCCGGGTGCGGAGAACAGCCCAGGGCCGGCTGGTGGTGCAAGGTACGGACCCCACCCCCGCCTCGCCCCCGACCCAACACCGCCCCGCGCTGCCCTTCCACCCGCCCCATCCTGCCCAAGCCCAGGGCCTGATACTTGCCCACGTGCCTATCCTCACCCTAACCTTCCCCTGCCCCTCTCCAGGGCCCCAGCTCTCCCCCCACCTGCCCCACCCCACCCCAGGAATGTATGTGTTGGGAAGGGAAGGGTATCTTTGGTCATTGGTCCTTCCAGGTGCCATCACCCCCTCAGTCTTTTCCACCGTGTAATCTCAGCGGGTCTCCCCGACTTGTGCCATCCCCCTCCCTGGGTCCCCTCCCGTCACATGCTGTTCTCATTCACACATGTGGCACTTCCACGCTCACACCTGCACGCACGCTCTCAGCATGCTTGTCATTTCACACTCTCACACCCCAGCTCCCTCCACACACGCAAACACACACACACACACACTCCCCTCCTGAAGCGTGCGGGCCCTCTGCAGTTGACCAGGTCATTCTGTCCATCCTCCTGTCCTGGGACTCAGCTGTCTCTGTGAACTGGGCTTGGCGGTCCGTTCTCGGGGCGGGGGCAGGGGCGGTTCTGTGGTTGTTCCCTCCTGGAGAGCTGGGGAGGAGATGGGAGAGAGCGGAATTAGGAACTTAAATGCCTGTTTGTTTAGCATTCCATGTGCCGTTAATCTGTCCAAATGAAAGTGATGGAGCATTTCATTTCTCGGGCGTTAATGGAAGCTCGAGGCTTGGGATTGGAGGAGAGCGGAACAGAATGTAGGGGTGAGGGGAGCCGGTACTGCGGGCTCATCCATCTCCCCGTCATTACTGCCTTCAAGGTGCAGCCAAACCTATTAGCACATTTATTTATTTAACAA
Organism: Bos taurus; assembly: GCF_002263795.3. NCBI lineage: Eukaryota > Metazoa > Chordata > Mammalia > Artiodactyla > Bovidae > Bos > Bos taurus. The sequence goes on along the minus strand of NC_037337.1, from coordinate 12,273,955 downwards.
TTTCCTGAACAGGGAGCTCAGCTTGATTGCTTTCGGATACAAATGTCAGTCTTTTAAATAGTCATTGAAATGGAGTCCTCTCTTGGGTCTGCCTCTCTGGGGCGAAGGGAGGTGAGGGCTGCCACATCCTGGAGGCTGGACCAGGCTGGAGGGTGGGCCCCACCTGAGGGAGCCTCCCTGACCCCCGGCTCTCCTGCAGGTCTCTGGCCCCTCCCTCTCCCCCTCCTCATCCCTTCATTCAGAGGTGTCCCCTGCGCCTCCCCCTGACCCCTCACGTTTCTCTGTGCCCCCACCCCGACCCCAGCCCCGGCAGAGTTTGTCCAGCACCCCCAGTCCATCTCCAGGCCGGTTGGGACCACAGCCATGTTCACCTGCCAAGCCCAGGGCGAGCCACCTCCTCACGTGACGTGGTTGAAGAATGGACGGGTCCTGGGGCCCGGAGGCCACGTTAGGCTCAAGAATAACAACAGGCACGTGCGTGGCGTGTGTGCGGGAGTGAGGCCTGGGGAGGAAACAGGGAAAGGGGGTCTTGGATGAGTGGGCCAGGCAGGTCTTTGCACCTCCTGCTGGGGAAGAACGCTAAATTGGGGATCTGGAGACTTGTGTTTGAGTCCCAGGTCTGCCCCTAACTAGCTGAGAGACCTCAGACTAGCCTGTGGTTGTGGGGAGATGTGACCCACCTCCAAGGAGACTCTGGGAGGAGGAGGGGGGTCTGAGGCTCTCCCTCTCCCTGCAGCACCCTGACCATTTCTGGAATCGGCCCGGAAGATGAGGCCATTTACCAGTGTGTGGCCGAGAACAGCGCCGGCTCCTCTCAAGCCAGCGCCAGGCTGACAGTGCTGTGGGCCGAGGGGCTGCCCGGGCCCCCCCTCAACGTGCAGGCGGTCTCCGTATCGTCCACCGAGGTCCGCGTGTCCTGGACCGAGCCCCTGGTGAACACCAGGGAGATCATCGGCTATGTCCTGCACATCAGGAAGGCTGCCGGTGGGTGGGGTCCCGGAGGGCAAGGCTGCCTCTGCAGCGCCTTCCTCTTACTCCCTGGCTCTCACCCACTCAGTCCCACGCGTCCTGACCCTCCTGACCCGACACCTTCCCTTCGTCCTCTGGACTGCCCCCTGGCGGCCGCCCTCGTTTCCCCAGTGTGGGCGGGATTCTCTCCTGCCCCTTCACTGCCTGCCCTGCCCTGGCCTCCCCAGACCCCCCGGAGCTGGAGTACCAGGAAGCAGTTAGCAAGAGCACCTTCCAGCATCTGGTGAGCGACCTGGAGCCTTCCACTGCCTATAGCTTCTACATCAAAGCCTACACGCCCCGGGGAGCCAGCTCAGCCTCTGCCCCGACCCTGGTCAGCACTCTAGGCGAAGGTGAGGTCTGGGTGTGGAGCACAAAGCCCCAGGGTAGTAGGTAGAACCCCCGTGCACCTTTGTTCAGGCTGTGAACGGCACATAGGGCTTTGCCCTGGGGCTGAGACGGGGCTGGGTCTGCTTGGAAGAAGGGGTGTCCTTTTCTGTTGATAATTCATGTAAAGGTGCTGTTTGAGCAAGCAGAGGCCCTGGGTAGAGTCAGGGAGCAGCTGGGCTCTTGGGGACAGTGGGGTCTGGGGCATAGGTGGCAGGTGGGAGGGAAGCGCTTCGATGGCCACCAGGCCCTCACATCTCAGCCTCCTTCTCTGCCCACAGCCCCCGCCCCGCCGCCACTGTCAGTGCGGGTCCTGGGCAGCTCCACCCTGCAGCTGCTGTGGGAGCCCTGGCCCCGGCTGGCCCAGCACGAGGGCGGCTTCAAGCTGTTCTACCGCCCAGCAAGCAAGGCCTCCTTCACTGGCCCCATCCTGCTTCCCGGAGCTGTCTCCTCCTACAACCTCAGCCAGCTCGGTGAGGCGGACATGGCCCGGGGCTTGGGGCGCTGGGCAGGCGTGCGGTGCGTGGGGCCTGGAGTGGTCTCTCAGCAATGTGCCCTTCCCCCCAGACCCCACTGCAGTGTACGAGGTGAAGCTGCTCGCCTACAACCAGCATGGGGATGGCAATGCTACAGTCCGCTTCGTGTCTCTGCGGGGAGCAGCTGAGAGGACAGGTGAGGGGTGGGCGTGGGGTCTGGCCAGAGACTGGCCCTCAGGAAGGGAGGCCAGAAGCTGAGTGGGGGGCGGGGGGAGCAGGCATCCAGGGAAAGCAGGAGGGAAGAGCTGGAGAACACAGGCTTAGACCTGAGCTTGACACTTGACTGCGTGACCTTGGGTAAGTTACTTAACCTCTCTGAGCCCTCATTTTCTCCTTCATAAAACAGAGATGGTAATACCTTTATAGAAGTGTATGGAGGATGAAGTGGTCCATGTAAACTGTTATTCCTAGTATTCGACACCAAGTTAGTGTTCAATCATTGGTAAAAAGAACCAAAAAGGTTGGGCTGGGACTCCATAGACAAGAGTAAACGCCATGTGGACTAGGGGGGTAGGAACAGCTGCGGGAGAAGCAACCCACGAAGGCTGGGTGTCTGGGAGCCACAGCCCCCAACCTGCCCCTGCTTCTACACCCCAGCCCTGAGCCCACCATGTGACTGTCGGAAGGAGGAGGCCACCAACCAGACGTCCACCACGGGCATCGTCATCGGCATCCACATTGGGGTCACCTGCATCATCTTCTGTGTCCTCTTCCTCTTATTTGGCCAAAGGGGCAGGTGGGGCCTGGGCCGGCGTGGGGTGGGCAGGCGTGGGGCAGGGGAGCCACACGGGAAGGGCAGCTTGGGGCCCACCGTCTCCATCCTTGTGTTCTTGCCGCTCCCACATCCCTCCTCCTAACTCTTGGCTCATCCCCTAGGGTCCTCTTGTGCAAGGATGTGGAAAACCAGCTCTCCCCTCCTCAGGGCCCCCGGAGCCAGAGGGACCCTGGCATCCTGGCACTGAATGGGGCGGGACGGGCAGAGCGGGCCCAGCTGGGCCGAGACGGGAAACGTGTGGACGTGAAGGAACTGGAGCAGCTATTCCCCCGAGCAGGGGCTGTGCAGCCTCACCCCAGACCCACCGTGAGTGCCCCTGCCTGAGCCAGCCCCCTGCTTTAGGCTGCGCCCTCCTTACCTTGGCCATAGGCCTTGGTCACCAGCCTCTGCCAAGCTTCAAGACACAGAGCATCTCTCTGTGCCCCCAAGTCAGGCAGGGAGGCCTGGAGACCTAAGCCATGAGTGGAATGGGCTCCAGCGCCTGACCCTCTGACTCGGGGCTCGTGGGCCTCTGGCCCCCCTTGCTGAGGCCTGTGTGACTCACCCTCTCCCCAGCAGGACCCCGAGGCCCCTGCCCTGTGTGAGGAGACCCAGCTCTCCATGCTGCCGCTTCAGGGTTTCAGCCTCCTGGAGGAGATGCCGTTGGAGGCCCTGCCACCCCAGGACGTGGGCCCTGGCCTCCTGAGTGAAGGACCGGCTGCCCAGCCTGCCCCCTCGGGACCGTAGCCGGTGTCCAGCAAGCTCTGCAGGGAGCAACCCCCATTCTCAGGTCAAAGGCAAGATTTCTCCTGTCATGTGGGATTCACATAGGCTTCCCAGGCGCTTCTGTCCTGACCGATCCTCTGATTCTCAAGACCTACAGTAGCCTCAGCAAGAGCCCTCCAAGGACCCAAAGGGGTTCCTGCGGGAGCCCCCGCCTTGGGCCAAGGCCCCTCTTCACCTCTGCTTGTACCCACATGACTTGGAACTGAACTAATGTTTTCCTTTAAAAAAAGAACAAACATAAAAAAAAAAAGAGCGAGAGAGAAAGAGAAAAGAGAAGGTGAATTAGACTCCAAAAATATGCCCCTGCTGTGGCTGGGCGCCTGACACTGTCAGCCTCCGCGACCTTGTTTTCTCAGGATGGAGTTTTGCTGTTTTGGCTTTCAGCACCTACCTCAGCCGGAATGAATGTCCTCGGGGGAGTGGGGCCGTGGCCTCAGCCCCTTGCCCCACAGAACCCCGAATGCACTCCTACCTCAAGCCCCTTTGGGGGCACCCCTTTCCCCACATTATTGCCCAGAGTTTAAAAAAAAAAAAAAAGGAAAAAAAAAAAAAGCACTTCCCCATTTCCAGGTGTGAAAGAAAACGTCTACCTCGAAGTTCGCTGGCTCTCAGGCCTGTGTTGTATCACTGGACCGTCCCTCCTGGCTCCTCACCAAGGGTGGGTCTCTTGGAGCCTGCAGAAATAAAGATGGAATTGGTCAAAGAAAATGTGAAAAAAAAGAAAAGCCAAAAATAAGAGGAAAATTTGTTCCTGGGAGTGTAAATCGTCGCTCCCTCCAGACTAGCCGCTTCTCAGCACCCTACCAGGGCTCCGTCTCTTCGGCCTGTCCACTCCCATTTTGACCCTCTCAGCCAACTCATCCTTGACTGGGACCCCAAGGACCCTCTCTGTACCTGGGCCTTGGGAGGGCGGGCCGTCACCCCGCAGCCTGCCTGCCCACAGAGCCGCTGGAGCAGACTGGCCCCTGGAATGTACTGTGTGTGCTCGGTTGTGTGCATGTTGGGGGGTCCCCAGCCCTCTGTCCCCTGGGACACTGCCAGCCTGACCCACCCCCCGGGCAGTGGACCGACCACTGTCAGCAGCTACGGCCGGAAACTATTTTTATACGAGGTGTGTTTAAGGATTTATGTTCTTGTGATTTCTTGTTTCTCTTTTCTGTTGTGTTCTTCGAAAGACTTAGTTAAAGATGAAGAAAAAAGGAAAAGGAAACAAATACGTATTTTTGGTTACACGCAAACATTTTTTTAAATATCAGAAAGAAAACTTTTGTTTTAAAGAAGAAAAAAAAAACAAACTGTATTCCTTAAGTATGAGATTAGACCTTAATGTCCCTGACTCCCAACCCTCTAGGGACTCCTCACCCCAGACTTTAGTGGATTAGCTGAAGGAGGTACACTTGACGGGGTTTTCCTGAAAGACTGAAGTCTCGTCCATGTGGATTTGGGGAAGGGCGTTGTCCCTTCTCCCCGGTGCTGGGCCTGAGCCCAGGTGCCTCAGGCCTCCCAGGCAGTGCCCCGTGGTCCCTGCAGCGTCGTCTCCACACCCCCTTCCTCCTGGAACCCCCTCTCCCTAGGGAAGGGTGGGCATGCGGGAGGGCGGAAGGGGCCACCTGGCCCGTCTTGGGTTTGTCACACTCATTTTGACTGAATAAAAGTCCTGTTGCCAAAGTGAAGCTTGCGTGTTTGGGTGCCTGTGGCACTCCCCTCCTAGGGGAGGGGTGGGAGTGCTGGGTGATGGGGCGATCCTGTGGACCCTGACAGGGTCGGAGCCCAGGGTGGTAACAGCGGAGCCCTGGGTGCTCCTTACAGGAGCTCTGCCTGCTGGGTCTCCTCCGCGGGTGGGGAGGCCAGGGAGGTTCTCACAGCCTCCCTGGGCGGCGGGGAGGGAGTTTGATGTTCTCGTTATCACCATCTCCTCTCACAGATGATGGAACCAAGAAAGAATGAGAAATGAAGGAAAACTTTTATATCCCACACGGCGCAGGGTCGGCCGAGATCAGTTTGCATCCGGGCCAGGTGGCCTGGTTCCAGAGTTTGCATTCTGATCATGACCCGTGCCTCCCTAGCTGGCAGGAAGGGATCCGAGACCAGTCCTTCCACCAGATGGTGACAGACCACCAGTACAGAGCCAGCGGCCGGGCGGGGCTATGTGCTTTTAAAAATAATCAGTTAATTACATTGGCTGCCCCAGGTCTTGGTTGCGGCATGCGAGATCTTCAGTCTTCGTGGTGGCGTGTGAGATCTTTAGATGTGGCATGTGGGATCTAGTTCCCTGACCGGGGCTTGAACCCAGGCCCCCTGCACTGGGAGCTCATGAGTCGTAGCCCCTGGACCACCAGAGAAGTCCCAGCTACGTGCTTTTTTCTGCCTTGTCTATAAGAAAGGACTAAAGTTGAGGAGACTGGGGCCCTGACTGGCTGAGTCTTTCAGGACACACAGCCAGACCCTTGGCCAGGCCTCTCCGTTCCTCCCTGTGGTCTCTTCAGTCCAGACTCCTGAAGCTGCTGAGTCTGAGAATAGGCCAAGAGAGACAGGCCTTGAAAGTATCTTGCTGACAAGGATCTGGAGGTCTCAGGGCTTCCTTGGAGGTCCAGTGGTTAAGACGTGGCCCTTCCAATGCAGGGGGTACAGGTTTGATCCCTGGTCCCTGGATCCCACGTGCCGCACAGCAAGGCCAAAAAATTAAAAAAGATCTGGAGGTCCAGTGGGCCTCAAGCTTAGTAAGAAGCAATGGTGTAACGCAACTGCTTAGACTGTCAATGTCCTCTCTGTTGCTGAAATGGAAAGCCAAGGCTCACCCCTGGGAGACTCTGCAAGTCTGGAGAGCTGGGTTCTATACCCAGAGGTATCTTTTGAGAAGAACAGACAAGGACAGTGGTTGGCAAGCTGAGTTCTCCAGGTGTGGCTAGAGGGTCTGGGGGAGCCTCCTTGCCCATCACACCTAGAGCAGCTTGACTTTTTTGTCTTCTAAGTTGAACTCTGCATGAGATTTTCACTAGAAAACAGAGTACCGCTTCTAAAAGAAACATCTGAAAGCCCTTGGCCTGGCACTTCTGGAAGAGGGCTGCAGGGGTGGCTGGGGCCAAGGTCAGGCCACAGACAGTGATGGTGCTGTGGATGCTGAGCTGAGAGAGAAGCCTGAGGCCACATGGTACCATCATGGGTCTTGGGGAGAAGTGGTTGACTTGTCTTGATTTTCCCAGAGGAAAGAACTAAGCCCACATATAGAAATAATACCTTGCCTTTCTTTACACAGAACTCCACAAACAGAAATTCTTGAACTTCAGCCATCCAAGGACCCCCTGGGGGGGTGATGAGGGGACATATGGAGGAGCAGACGTGAGGATAGGAGGGCAGACCACGCAGCCTCCAGTGCTCCTGTCCCTCCAAGGGTCCAAGAGGCTAGTACCTCCCCCAGGGAGGGTCCCGGAAACCTTTAAAAACCACCTAATATGACTCACATAGATGTATGCAAATTATACACAAATCACATGTAAATAAAGGAAGGGTCTGTTCTAACAAGACCTTGAACTGAGATAAAAGGAGAAGCAGGGTTCCAATTAGGAAGTTTAGCAGAAATTGCTCTCAGCTGAGTGGCCCAGCTGGAATCTAGGTCCTGAGATCTCAAATGATCCAGTGGCCTCTGGCTGAATACCTACACACACACACACACAGAGACACACACAGACACATAGAGACACACACACGTGCATGTTTGAGTAGAAATCAGCAGCAGCCAGGGCTTAAGTTTGCTTCAGTTACCTAATGCTCTGTAACAAACCACCCCACATGTTAGAGGTTTATCCTAACATTTCTTTTGCACACACATCTGCAGTTTGGGCCGGGCCCCAGCGTGGAGAGCTGTCTCTGCTCCATTGCGCATCAGCTGTGGCAGCCTGAAGCCCCAGGGCTGGAATCATTTGAAGGCTTGCTCGCGTCTGGTGGCTGATGCTGGCTGTCAGCCTCAGCGCCTACATGTGGCCTCTCCATGTGCCTGGGCTGCCTCACAGCCTGCTGGCTGGGACGCAGGGATCAGCATCCTGAGAGCCAGAGCCAGGCAGAAACTGCTACGAAATTTAGAACCTAGCCCTGGACGTCCTGCAGCATCACTGCCATGTACTATTCCTGAGAAGCAGGTCACTAAGGCCATTGTATTCTAGGGATACCTTTGGATGGGAGTGGAATCAGAAATGTTGTGGGTCTCTTTGACCACAGGTCCACACTGGAGGGGGGGGTGGAGACCAAGTGTGAGCTGGGAGGCTGGGCAGCAGGAAGGCTGCTCCCCGAGGCTCTGGTGTATGATGGGAGGGACTAGAGGAAGACAAGCAGTGCTCCCGACTCCTAGCCAAGCCATGTTTGTAGGTCTCATCCCCATGATTAGTGAAGATCGGTCTTGAAGGGCCATTCCTGAGGTCACAGGAAGGGAGTCCCAGGCCTCTATGAACACCTAGCAAGGGCCTTCTCTACGGCCAGCTCCCTCCGGGCAGTGAGGGCTGAGGGGCCAGGGAGAGCTGGTGCCGGCCTGAGATCACCACCCACCAGGGATGGTGGTCCCCAGAATGACCCCAGAATGACCGAGCAGGGAGGGACCACTGACGCCTTCATGAGACAGAGAAGACAACCGAGAGCCAGGAGGAGCAGGAAGCGCTCAAGTTCTCAGAGAAGTTAGAGGCAGGGCCAGGGCTGGAGGCCAGGAGCCTTTGCACTAAACCTAGTCAGGCTACAGTTGATGGGGAGACTGGGTCCTGGGGAGAACGGGGGTTGGAGATGTGCGAACATGGACCTGGGAGCAGGCAGGGAGGAGAGTAGTCCTTCTGCTCAGGACAGGTGTGGAGCAGCAGGGGTCCGGAGAAGCTGGGCTGGCAGCAGGAATGAGGGAGTGGGAGCAACCAACGATGAGGGACCTGTCCTGAACTGAGTTCAGGCTAGAGTCAGGGAGTGGGCCATCTAGATCCATGCCCTCCCACAAAGAAGTATTACGGGGATTGGTTTGTATTCTGATTGCACCCAATGAAATCATATTAGCCAAGAGTTCAGTTTAAGTGTTCAGATGACCTCATTGTTACAGGCAGAGAAAGTGGGCAGAACAAAGTGAGTAAGGGTGAGTGAGATAAAGAAGAGAGGACCTCTGCATCTGGCATTGCCTCCGTTGGAGCCTCTGGAGGAAGCATCCCGGCCTGCAGTCTCTCAGCTCCACGGAGAAAGGCTGTGACTGGAGAGGTTTGCTGCCCCCCTGTGGAGATAGCGAGGATTACAGCTACAGGAAAGAAAGCTGTCAACCCTCGCTTGACGGAAGCTAGCAGCTAAGCTCAGCCCCACACTGGAGAGACAGACCTAGCTCTCAGTGAGCAGACAATATGGGCTTGAATTAAAATGAACTTATCCAGGTACTGGCTTGGATGGGCACTGGCAAGCTGGTAAAGCAGAAGAAAACATGACTCACTGCAGGCCAGAATTAAGGAAGACTTCAAAGACAAGTGGAGAAGAGGGAAGGGATACCCAAGGCTGAAGGCAAAGGGTAAGCAACGAACACGGTAAGATCATGGAGAAGCCAGGAGGTTGTCATTTGCTGCGGGAGACCTAGCACTTAATAGCTGGTCAACAAACGTACTAATGAATGACTATTAAATCTCCAGAGCATATGTTTTTACACGGTTGATGTGTTTGAGGAAAACTTTACGTGGCTTTCCAGGTGGGAAGGGAACTAGTGAGAAAGCCAGAGAGCCCGGAGCTTCCTCAGGAAATGGAAAGGGGTGCTACGGAGTCCTTGGCGCCCCGCTGATAAGGACGAGTTCTCTGTTATTACTTGTGGTGACATTTCTAGAACACCTCCTTGGAGTCTTCTCACAGCCTTGCAGCAAGCAGAGCTGGACTTACTGTCATCCTCCCATTTACCAGATAAGGAAACCGAGGCCCAGAGAAGTGAGGTGGTGGAACTGGGGCCTGAACCTGGGCCTCCTTGTGCGAAGCCCGTGCTGGTGTTATCTGTAGATGGTGGGGGCAGGCTTGAAGGGAGACATGGTCTAAATTGATTGAAATGAAGATTTTCTTTTTCTTTTTTTTAATTTTATTTTGTTTTTAAACTTTATATAATTGTATTAGTTTTGCCAAACATCAAAATGAATCCATCACAGGTATACATGTGCTCCCCATCCTGAACCTTCCTCCCTCCTCCCTCCCCATACCATCCCTCTGGGTCGTCCCAGTGCACTAGCCCCAAGCATCCAGTATCGTGCATTGAACCTGGACTGGCATCTCGTTTCATACATGATATTTTACATGTTTCAATGCCATTCTCCCAAATCTTCCCACCCTCTCCCTCTCCCACAGAGTCCATAAGACAGATTTTCTTTTTGAATGTTGAGGAACCATGCAGGGATGGGAGGCCCTGAAGAGGAGGGTTGAGGTGGGCATGTTGGCTAATGCAGGTTGAGTGAGGAAACTTCCGAGCTCCCTGCTGACCCCAGAGCAGTCCAGGGCTTTTAGCCTGGCATTCAAGCCTCCCTCACAAGAGACAGTGTCACCCAGGGGTTAAGAACATCGGCTCAAGTGTATGATCCCCACTCAGCCACTATCTGGCTGTGGCCCAGTGGACATCCCTTAAGCTCTGGTGCCGTCGGTTCCTCTTCTATGAACCACGGAGAAGCACAGCACAGACTTCACAGGTTGTTGTGAGCGGGAAAGAAGTCAGTTATGGAAAGCAGTCAGGACTGTGCTGCTGCTGCTGCTAAGTCGCTTCAGTCGTGCCTGACTCTGTGCGACCCCATAGACGGCAGCCCACCAGGCTCCCCCGTCCCTGGGACTCTCCAGGCAAGAACACTGGAGTGGGTTGCCATCTGTGCTTACTATTACTATTATTATTCAGAACAGAGCCTACTTTTCTACCTGTCATCCACTTCAGTCCTCCAAGCTAGGCTCCTGGCTTCTTCTTTTTTCAATCACTGAAGAAATTTATTTATTTATTTTACTTTACAATATTGTATTGGTTTTGCCATACATTGATTTGAATCCGCCATGAGTGTACATGTGTCCCCCATCCTGAACCCCCCTCCCTCCTCCCTCCCCATCCCATCCCTCTGGGTCATCCCAGTGCACCAGCCCCAAGCATCTTGTATCATGCATCGAACCTGGACTGGTGATTCATTTCACATATGATAATATACATGTTTCAATGCCATTCTCCCAAACCATGCCACCCTCTCCCTCTCCCACAGAGTCCAAAAGACTGTTCTATACATCTGTGTCTCTTTTGCTGTCTCGCATATAGGGTCATTACCATCTTTCTAAATTCCATATATATGTGTTAGTATATTGTATTTGTGTTTTTCTTTCTAACTTACTTCACTCTATATAATCAGCTCTAGTTTCATCCACCTCATTAGAACTGATTCAAATGCATTCTTTTTAATGGCCAAGTAATACTCCATTGTGTATATGTACCACAGCTTTCTTATCCATTCTTCTGCTGATGGACATCTAGGTTGCTTCCATGTCCTTGCTATTATAAACAGTGCTGCGATGGACATTGGGGTACATGTGTCTCTTTCAATTCTGGTTTCCTCGGTGTGTATGCCCAGCAGTGGGATTGCTGGGTCATATGGCAGTTCTATTTACAGTTTTTTAAGGAATCTCCACACTGTTCTCCATAGTGGCTATACTAGTTTGCATTTCCACCAACAGTGTAAGAGGGTTCCCTTTTCTCCACACCCTCTCCAGCATTTATTGCTTGTAGACTTTTGGATAGCAGCCATTCTGATCGACGTGAAATGGTACCTCATTGTGGTTTTTATTTGCATTTCTCTGATAATGAGTGATGTTGAGCATCTTTTCATGTGTTTGTTAGCCATCTGTATGTCTTCTTTGGAGAAATGTCTGTAATAATGAGAAAACAGAAAGAGAAATTAAGGAAATAATTCCATTCACCATTGCAACAAAAAGAATAAAATACTTAGGAATATGTCTACCTAAAGAAACAAAAGACCTATATATAGAAAACTATAAAACACTGGTGAAAGAAATCAAAGAGGACACTAATAGATGGAGAAATATACTGTGTTCGTGGATCGGAAGAATCAATATAGTGAAAATGAGTATACTACCCAAAGCAATCTAGAGATTCAATGCAATCCCTATCAAGCTGTTAATGGTATTTTTTACAGAGCTAAAACAAATAATTTCACAATTTGTATCGAAGTACGAAAAACCTTGAATAGCCAAAGCAATCTTGAGAAAGAAGAATGGAAGTAGAGGAATCAACTTGCCTGACTTCAGGCTCTACTACAAAGCTACAGTCATCAAGACAGTATGGTACTGGCACAAAGACAGAAATACAGATCAATGGAACAAAATAGAAAGCCCAGAGATAAATCCACGCACCTATGGACACCTTATCTTTGACAAAGGAGGCAAGAATATACAATGGAGAAAAGACAATCTCTTTAACAAGTGATGCTGGGAAAACTGGTCAACCACTTGTAAAAGAATGAAACTAGAACACTTTCTAACACCATACACAAAAATAAACTCAAAATAGATTAAAGATCTAAATGTAAGACCAGAAACTATAAAACTCCTAGAGGAGAATATAGGCAAAACACTCTTCGACATACATCACAGCAGGATCCTCTATGACCCAACTCCCAGAATATTGGAAATAAAAGCAAAAATAAACAAATGGGGCCTAATTAAAATTAAAAGCTTCTACACAACAAAGGAAACTATAAGCAAGGTGAAAAGACAGCCTTCAGAATGTGAGAAAATAATAGCAAATGAAGCAACTGACAAAGAATTAATCTCAAAAATATACAAGCAACTCCTGCAGCTCAATTCCAGAAAAATAAACGACCCAATCAAAAAATGGGCCAAAGGCTCCTGGCTTCTTTGAAACACGCCGTGCCATGGTGCCTCCAGGCCCTTTCTGCACGCTGTTCCCTCAGCCTGCAATGAGGGAACAGCATGCAGCAGTGTTCAACCATCTCTTCTTTCCAGATCCTTCCAAACATGATCTCCCCCCAGTCCTCCCTGATCCTCTCCTTTCCTGCCTTTGCTCTTCCTCCACATCCTCTCACACAGAACTATTTCCTTCTGTAGCATAAAATGCAGATGATGTGTGCCGCTCATGACTGCTCGGAGAATTTAGGATGTGAGCGTCCTAAGAACAGGCGTGGTTTCTTATCTCTCTATGACCCACCGGTGCTGCTATGGAGCAGCACTAAATACTTAAAAAACACTTGTGGAGAGAAAGCAGGAAAGCAAAGAGGGAGGGTGTGTGTGTTCAGTTGCTCAGTCTGAACCCGTGGACTGTAGCCCATCAGCCTCCTCTGTCCACGGGATTTCCCAGGCAAGAAGAATACTGGAGTGGGTTGCCATTTCCTTCTCCAGGGGATCTTACCAACCCAGGGGTCAAACCCGCATCTCCTGTGTCTCCTGCTTGGGCAGGCAGATTCTTTACACTGTGCCGCCTGGGAAACAAAGAGGGACGGAGGAAGAAAGAAAAGACAAAGAGAAAGGGGAAAAGAGAGATGAAAGGCAAACTAGAGATGAAGCCAAGAGAGACTAGAAGAGAAACCAGCTCCATTCACCTTCCAACAACTTCAGGGAAAAAAAACAATGCCGGGACTGGAGACTTTGGGGTCATTTGCAACCCTTCCTTGGCTTTTCTTTCCATCCCTTGAGCCATATCATTGGAACAAATTTTGAAAACCTCACAGTGGCTTTGGACCTGCTCTTTAGCCCCTTGCAAGCTCAATGTCTTCATTTGTAATAGAGATAATAATGGTACTTATCTAATTGGGTTGTTATGAGACTCAAATGAGAAAACAACTGGAAAATCTCTGGCACCTGGCCCATAGTAAGCACTCAAAAATTGCTGTGTATTATAATGGTGATGGTTCAGTGATTCCAAGAATCCCAGACCTGTTGGAAGCCAAGGCTGAGCCCTGCTGGTGAAGAGATGGGCTTCCTAAGCTTGGAGAGGTGCCCATTGTCCTAGAGCTGGGCCCAGTGGTCACATAGAGGTCACACTATATTTTCTCCCAGGCCTTCCCACCCACCCCCCGCCCCCACCAAGAAACACAATAAAGACTCCTGATTGCTTGATTAAAGGAAGCGGATACACAATTCATTTCAATTTTAGACCTAACCACCCCACAACCTTTCAAAAAGAATTGCACACCCTACTCCAATTTACACACTGAACCAACATGGAATTTTCCAGCGGGTCCTGAAGCCTTTGAAGTGACCAGACCAGACTATTGATTTATTTCTAACTAACCTCTCTCTTTGAACCCAGAAGGGTCAAGGTTAATTATATAATAAAACACACTGTGCCCAGCTGCCCCCTCTGAGGGTGCAGGGAGCCCCCAGACCTTTCTGAGCCAGTGAGAGGTGGATCGTATTTCTGATCCCTTCCCCCACATTCATTTCCTTCATCAGGGCCCATTAAGGAGGAAGAAAAAAAAAAAAAAAAGTCCGACCCCCTCATTTCCTCCCTGAGAGATAAATTTTAATTTGCTGGGAACCAACAAAGGGGATCTAAAGCTGCACCCTGCAGTTGATACATCTTGATGGGAGCACATTTTCTGGGATCCGCTGGGAAAAGGGGTGGAGAGAAAAGGGTGGAGAGAAAAGGAAAAAGGGTGGGGAGAGGGGAAGCAAAGGGGTGCAGGCCCTCTCCCACACAGAGGGAAGGGAGCCCCATAGAGCCTGACACAGCAGAAGCCTCCTTTCCATTAAGCTTTCTTTGCTGGTTGAAGTGAGTTCCTCACCAGCCCCAGCTTCTCCTGTGTGTGCTTTTTGGCCCTCACCAGCCACCCATGGTGAGCACTACGGTAACCCCGCTTTCCCGGATGATGGGATAGGGTCCCAAGTGGTGTGATAAGTGGTGGTCCCACTTATCACAGGTAGGAAGTGGCAAGGCCAGCACTGGAATCCAAGCTTTTGTTCTCCTTGTAAAATAATGGATTCTTCCCACCTACCCCATTTTCCTAACCCAGGGGAATATTGTAAATGTTCTTTTCATTTCCATCATTTAAAGAAAAAAGATACAGCACTGTTATCTAATATATAAAATCATAAAGTGTTGGTCTCTTAATCATGTCAGACTCCTCGAGACCCTGTGGACTGTAGCCGGTCAGGCTCCTCTATCCATGGACTTTTCCAGGCAAGAATACTGGAGTGGGTTGCCATTTCCTTCTCCAGGGGATTGTCCTGACCCAGGGATTGAACCCTGGTCTCCTGCATTGCAGGTAGATTCTTTACCATCTGAGCCATCTAGTATATAGTCCATTATAAAATGTCCCCAATTGTACCAACAATGTTGCCCCCTCACCCGTGTTTCCCCCATCCAGGATCCAGCCAAGATTCATCCACTCCCTTGGTTATCCTGTCTCTTTCTTCTCTCCTCTTCTAGAACAGCACCAGCCTTTTGGTTTTTCCTGACACTGCCATTTCTTTTTTTACTATTAATTTGGTTGAGTCAAGTCTTAGCTGTGGCATGCAAATTCTCAGTTGTGGCATATAGGATCTAGTTCCCTGACCAGGGATTGAACTTGGGCGCCCTGCATTTGGAGTGGGGAGTCTTAGCCACTGGACCACCAGGGAAGTCCCTCCTGACACTGACATTTCCGAAGGAGCAAGGTCAGTTGTCTCTCAGATTAACCCCCATGTAGATTTATGTTTCCTCCTGACTATTTAGAGTGTTCTGTTGTTCTTGAACTCAGGTTCAGCCACTGGTTGCTCAAGAATCCGATACTGAGAGACACTTGTCAGACAAAAAGGAAAGACGGCTTCATTGAGTAAACTGGCAACACTGAGGAGAAGGTGGACTCTTGTCCCAGAGCACCAACTCCTAGGGTTTTGCTCGGAAATTACACAGGGAGAAGAGGAAGGGGCTACGTGCTGAGGAGAGGGTTGTGGGGTGTATGGTCAGCTCGTGGACATTCTTCTGATTGCTTGGTGGTGAGGTAACCCGGAATGAACATCATCAGCCTTCAGGTTTCAGTCAGTCTGGGGTCTACTATGCTGTGGTCAGCAGGTAGTTACCTTCTTCCACCTGGTGGGGGTTTCAGTCTGTGCAAAATAGCGCAAAGGACATGGCTCAGAGGATGACCTCTAGCCCTTGAAGAGGAACTAAAAAGGTCCTCGACTTTGTTCAAGGGCTAAACTATTACTGTTTTGACTGTTTTTCTTTGCTTCCGCATTTCCCTCACTTCTTGATTAAATATATTCTTTGAAACGGGGGGAAGGCCTGGAGGCTACAGTCTTTCCACAGACAAGGGGCAGGCAGAGGTCGGGGTGCCCCGTAGTGTCCAGCTGGGTTACAGTAAGTAGGGCCTCACATCTGGAGGCCCACGAAGCCAGCTGTTCTTGGCAAGGGATGCAGGATTTCCAGCTCCAAGGCCAAAGCTTGTTCTCGGCCTCTTGGGGGAATTCCTAGCGTGGAGAGAATGCCGAGTAAATGATTCCACCAGGGGGCGCTGTCGGCACTGGCCGCTGGAGAAGCTCGCTCTCTGGGACTCTTCCAGGACCACAGACGGCAACCTTGAACTTTGGGAAGAAGGCCACCCACCACAATCATCACAACCTGAGATGCACTTCTCTAATTCTTCTCTCTGGAATGTTCCTACATTTGTGTCGAGGCTTCATCCCTCCGTGAGGCTGTCATGACTCGAGCAGAACCAATGTTCCCTGCTTTCTGCTCCTGCAGCTTCATGTTTCTGCCTCATTGCATGGCTTGTCTCCACATAGTAGAGGTCCCCGTGGAGCTCTTCCTAATGCCGCTTTGTCTAGGGCCCAGCCCACGGTCCACCAGAGAAGGTTCCCATAAATATTTGCCAAGTAAATTGTAACCCAAATGAAATCAGTCTGTCTTGTGGTCAATCTCAATTTCACCTTTGAGAGAAAGACCCAACATCCAAAACCAAATTGAAAATCTATTTAAATCTTTGCTGAACAGCCTGGAAGAGATGTCAGAGGATCAGTTATATTACATACCATATGCTAAGGAGTCCAGAGTATTCTCTTTGCCCACCTTTCTCCCTATCATCTCATGGCTCCACAACCTCCCTTCTTTCTCTTATTCTTGTCCAAATCCCTCCTCCCTCTTAATCAATTTGCTCTATGTCTTTTAATTTTTTAAGTTAGTTTAAGTCAAATAAGCAATACACAAAAAAGTCCTCACTGTTAAAAAAAAAAGAAAATAAGGAGATTCCCTGGCAGTCCACTGGTTAGGACACGGCACTCTCACAGCTGAGGGTCCTGATTCCATCCCTGGTTGGGGAGCTGAGATCCCACAAGTCTCAAAAAAGAAAGTAAAATATTACAGAGATCCCACTTCAATCACCCCAAACCCAGTCCCCCTCCCAGGGATAATTAATCTTTTCAGTGTAATATAAGATCCTTCCAGGCCTTTCTCCATGTAATTATAGATTTCTATAAGTACCCAAGTCAAATATGTGTGTGTGTGCATGCTCAGTCACTTCAAAGAGCCATGTCTGACTCTCTGCAATGCTATGGACCCACCAGGCTCCTCTGCCCATGGGATTCTCCAGGCAAGAATACTGCAGTCGGTTGCCATGCCTTCCTCCAGGGGATCTTCCCGACCCAGGGATTGAACCTGAGTCTCCTGCATTGCAGGCAGATTCTTTATTGCTGAGCCCCAGGGAAGCCTTAAAGTCAAATATACGGTATACATGATAATGACATTTATATTTGCTGTTTCCAGTTTTCAGCACTGCATTTGGTGCCCTTGGCCATCTCCCTGTGGTCGCCAGTGTGTGTTTCTCTACAGCAGGAATGAGAGGGTTTGCTGGGTCCTGGGCCACAGGCCCGTGGAATGACCGTCTTTAGTGTCTGTGTGAGCTTACTGGCCACCAGCAGGCTGTGAGAGGACCCAGCCTCCTTCTGTCTTGCACAGGCAACTTCCTTCCCCTCCCAAGGCTGCTCTGAGGATCAGAGAGCATCCTGGGAACTTTGCCCATCAGTAAGTGCCCAGTTCAATCCCAACAAGCCTCATCCATCCACCTTAGCTGATTCAGAAGGGATTAACTCTCTAAATACTGTAGTTGTGTTCAGGTTGGCATGATCTGTTTTCTTACCTGGCCTCCTTCTCCAGTTTCTTGGTGTCCTGTCTTCTCTCTGTCCCCTGGCCCCTCTCCATCTCCTTGATGGAGCCCACCCACCCACTTGCCTCTCTGACCCTCCAATCCTCCTGGAACCAGTGCTAGGAATGAACCTGCAGCCCCTCGGCCAAGTCCTCACTCAAATCCCCTGCCCACTTTGGCTCCTGCCCAGGGCGCAGGATGCCAGCCCCACCAGGACTCCCGCCTGCTTCAGGCATCATGTGTCGCAGCAACCCTGCAAATGTTGTGGACTGAGCATTTTTTCAAGGACATTAAATGTTTTAAAACTAAATCACAAAGCAACAAGTAATGGCACCATAATCAAATGGTCATGTAATGCAACTAAAACATGCATAGGGACTTCCCTGGCAGTCCAGTGAGTGGTTAAGACTCCAAGCTTCCATTGCAGGGGGGCCAGGTTCAATCCCTCATCAGGGAACTGAGATCCCACACACTGTGTGGTACAGCCAAAAAACAACACTCCCAAAACAAAACCCGTATGGGTTAAAATACTTAGTGTGGTAAAATTTTAATTAAAAATAAAACGTGTCTTTTTTCACATTCTTACTGTTCTCTTAACTGAGATCCTCTCTTTTTTCCCTTTTAAAATTTTTTGAAAAAATTATTTATTAAAAAAGGCTATCATCTGTGTTTTAAAAAAGTAACATTTATTTATTTGGCTGCACCCAGACTTAGCTGTGGCATGAGGGATCTTCGATCTTTGTTGTGACTTGCAGCATCTTTAGTTTCGGTGTGCAAGCTCTTAGTTTCAGCAAGTGGGATCTAGTTTCCTGACCAGGGATCAAACTTGCACCCGCTGCATTGAGAGCCCGGAGTCTTAGCCACTGGACCACCAAGAAAGTCCCTTTTCGTTTTGCTTTGATTCAGATCAACAGAGAGGGTCAGTGCCTAATTTTAGTAATGGATGATGGACTCCCTTATGGAGCACAGACTAGAGGTCACGCACCCATGGTGACACACTTTAAACTTATGAGGTAGGTACTACCATCATCGTGCCTGCTCATGGATGAAGCATCTCAGGCGCGGAGACGTTAAATGACTTGCTTGAGGTCACACAGCTAGGAAGTTAGAAAAGCTGGGATCACAACCTAGGCAGGTGGCACCAGTGCTTGGGTGGTAGCCACTGTACCACACTGCCTCTCAGCCTTAATATGGGCAGCCCTCAGCCTGCAGCTAGGCACATATGCTTGTTTTCCAAAGCTCTATCAGAAAGCAATATTTGGAAAACTTATTCTGATGTTTCACTTGAATCTCTCAACAACACTAGGATGGAAGGGAAGACCCAGCTTAGGGCCAGCATGATGCCCGGTACCCAGTCTGAAGGAGGTGTGTCCCCAACTTGGAGGTGCCATGTAGCATGCAGCACTGGGCAGTGTGTGCACAAGGGTGCGCATGCATGCATGGATGCGAGCATGGGCACATGCATGGTGTGCGTGTGTGGGCATGGCCATCTTGGCGTGACCATGCAGCCCTGCGCTGGCTGAGAGGCATCTTCCATCCCCGGGGAGCAGGCATGGGCAGATCACCTGTGTCATTGCAGGCAGAGAGAGGCTGCTCAGACCAAGGGCAGTGGTGTTTGTTTCTGTCACACTCTTATCTCCACTTCCCTGAGCCCAGACCTTAGCATTATAAAATGCCAGGGCTGGGATGAAAACATGGAGATTATCTAACTCAGGCCCTCCCTTGAGAAATGGAGATACCAAGCCCCAGAGAGAATACTGTTAAAGTAAAATATAAAATGGAGACTGGACTTGAGAATTCCCTGAGCAGATAAAACCATCTAGGCTCTGAAAGCAAAACAAAAATCCAGCTTATTTCATGAAGCTAAGTAAAGTGCAATTTTAGGTTATTTCTTCTTAATGCCTCTGAAAATCATAAAAGAAAACTTCAGTCATTTTCCTAAAAACGGTATGAGATGATCACTTTAAACCACTGCCCTGCCATCTGAAAACCCAATGTAATAACCATAAGCCATCTTGTAACTTCATGCCCCTGCATTTCACATCGGTCTTTGAATTTCAAACCTTCCGGTTCGTGAACTGCTTTTATAGGCATAATAAACTCTTTCTGAACACTGTTTAGTAACAGTATTTAAGCTGAAACTCCAATACTTTGGCCACCTGATTTGAAGAACTGACTCATTGGAAAAGACCCTGATGCTGGGAAAGACTGAAGGCAGGAGGAGAAGGGGACCACAGAGGATGAAATGGTTGGATGGTATCACTGACTCGATAGATGTTTGAGCAAGCTCTGGGAGATGGTAAAGGACAAAGAAGCCTGGCGTGCTGCAGTCCATGGGGTTGCAAGGAGTCAGACACGACTGAGTGACTGAACTGAACTGAACTGAACTGAACTACTGTTTATTGATTTGGTGCTTTTAGTTCAGCTAGTCCTGGATTTTTGGAAGTACTCAGCTTCTTAGGGGCAGAGCTGGGATGAGAACCCACATCTCCCCGTCCAGTTTCGTGCTCTTGCCACAACCCCACTGCCCAGACTTTTGTCTGATCTACAGTAGTCATATAAGGATGTGAGAGTTGGACCATTAAGAAGGCTGAGCACTCAACTGTGGGGCTGGAGAAGACTCTTGAGAATCCATTGGACAGCAAGGAGATCAAACCAGTCAATTCTAAAGGAAATTAACCCTGATTATTCATTGGACTGATGCTGAAGCTGAAGCTCCAATATTTTGGCCACCGAATTTGAAGAGCTGACTTTTGGAAAAGACCCTGATGCAGTGGGCAAATTCTTTCACTATGTGGGGTTTCAAGAGAAGAAACAGGAAATTGTGTCTTTGAGGAAGGTCCTGGGAATGTTTGTGGAATGAATGAATGGAGCATAACGGGGTAACAGGAGCCCTGGGAGAGATTGAACAGGAGAGGTTGTTGGTCTCTTCATCAAAAGAAAGGGTCAGAAAGTCCCCTGTGTCACCTTGGGAGGTAAATTACCTTTGAGGAAATAAAGAGGCTTCTCTGTGGTGGAGAAAGGGTTAGACAACCCAATTGTCCTGGAAAGGGGGCGACATTGGAATTTCTATGTGTTCTGGACCATCCTGGGGCTGCCATTAGAAAGGCAGGATGGGAAGTGGATCTGGGGGTGGGCTTTGAAAGGAAGGGCAGCTAGCACTTGGGATTTGGGCCCAAGGAAATAGATGTGTATCTGGGGCTGCCCTCAGCAATGTGACAGACTGAAAACAAGGAAGGGATATTTTCATGCCCCGAAGACACCCAAATCAAGGTGCCACCATTGAATGGAAGTCCCCGTCTGTATGATCAGACCACCCAACATGGTTGTTCTCTTGCTCTCTATACCTCCCCGACCTGTCCCTGCCTCACCTATACCCTCCTCACCCGACTGACCTTCCCTCTTAACCATAGAGCCTAATCACGGGGGTAAGCCTACATACTGGCTCCCGGCCCCAGCTGGCGCTTGTTGTAATATTCCCATCAGAACTGCTCCACCAAGGTGATTTATTAAAGGGGCAGTGCAAGGCGTGGGCCTCTGCAGGTTTCTCTGGCGACCGACAAACTGATCTGATGTCAATTCTGTCTGTAACTGGTAACCTACTTCCTTTCCCAGAAGTAAGGACTGCTGGTGAGGTGTCTCTCCAGGGCCTTGCTTCAGTATGTAGGATCCCCTCATCCATTAAACCATGGAGGCCTCTGTTGCTGACTCCAGGCTCTTTCTTCCGACTTGAGGCTGGGCGAGTACAGCGCTTGCAGGCCTGAGGGGTGCAACCCAAGCTGTCCTTTGCGTCCTTGAGGTGCTGTTTGCTTGGTGATGAGGCGTGGCCAAGAGCAGTACTGGCTGCAGGGCTTTTGTGAGGAAGGAACCAGAGGCTCTCAGACCTTGAGAGTTTGGGGCAAATGGTGTGTGTGTGTGTGACCTGGTTTCTGGTTTTATTTGCCGCAGTGTGCCTGGAGCAAGATATGCCTGTTTCTGAAGACACAGGGAGGGTCTCTGCAGGAAGCCTCTGATTTACTGTCTAGTTTTGAAAGACAAGAGTAATGTTTTATTTGGCATATCACTTTTAAACATCTCCCTTTTGAATCCATTCTCTCTTCTGCTTCCCACCACACCCTGCGAGGCAGGCAGGGAGACACCTCTATTTTCTCACAGAGAGGACTGCCTCCTGTGGAGATCACTTAGCGGGAGACTGTCTTTCTCCTGCGGCTCCTTTCACGGTTCCACGGTCCTGGCCAGGGACGACAGGAAGGACGGGACTGAATCTGTCGAGGGGAGTGTCTTTCTAGCCTGGGAGGAAAGTCTAGCCCGCGGTGACATCCAGCAGAACGTGAAACCAGCTGTGCTGTCTTAAAATATCACTGCAAGAAGGGTTCAGAGAGGGAGAGTCGAGGTCTTTTCCTTTTCCAAGAGTATTAAAATCAGCTTGTTGAGTGCCATGACAAGGCCTCTTGAAGTAACAGAAACATTTCAGAGAAAGTAAACACAAAAATACATTGAAAATGTAAACAGAGATTAGTCAGAAAGCAAAAGGTACTTTGGAGAGAAATGTCCAAATTTCGTGCTTTGAGAAAGAAAACTAATAAAATTGACAGATTCTGATGAGATTTATCAGATCAAAAAGGAGCGAAAGGATAGTAAGTAAATAGTATTGGGAATAAAAAAAGGGGACATAACTGAAGGGACAGCAGAGACCTAAATAATAGAGATTATAAACACCTGTGTGCCGAGAAATCTTACAACTGCAGGAAATGTATTGTCTATGTATCTCTCTTAGAAAAACTGACTCAAGAAGACAGAAGAGTTAAATGTCTATAACTAATAAAAACAGGAATCAGTAGCAAAGTTTTAGGCCTCAAATGAAAATTTTCTATCTGCAGCAACACGGGTAGCCCTGGAGGGTATTACGCTAAGTGCAGTGAGTCAGACAGAGAGACAAGTACTGTATGTTACCACTTATATGTGGAGCCTAAAAAATAAGCAAACGAAACAACAAAACAGAAACAGACCCACAAGCATACAGAATACAGTCAGTCAGTCAGTTCGGTCACTCAGTCGTGTCCGACTCTTTGCGACCCCATAAATCGCAGCACACCAGGCCTCCCTGTCCATCACCAACTCCCTCCCGGAGCACTCAGACTCACGTCCATCGAGTCAGTGATGCCATCCAGCCATCTCATCCTCTGTCGTCCCCTTCTCCTCCGGCCTTCAATCTTTCCCAACATCAGGGTCTTTTTAAATGAGTCAGCTCTTCGCATGAGGTGGCCAAAATATTGGAGTTTCAGCTTCAGCATCAGTCCTTCCACTGAACACCCAGGGCTGAGAGAATAAAGAAGCGGTAACCAATGGGGAGAGGGAAAGGAGGCGGGCAAGGCAGGGGTAGAGGATTAAGAGGTACAAACTACTATGTATAAAGTGAACAAGTAAGTACCAAGGATATAGTGTACAGAACAGGGGATGTAGCCAATATTTTATTTTATTTATTTATTTATTTATTAACAGATTTCAATAAAGACTTTTTTATTTTTTTTTTCATGTGAGATGCACTTCTTTTTTTTTTTCTATTTTTTTTTCTTTAATAGAAAATTATTTAATTAGTATACATGTGTTCCCCATCCTGAACCCTCCTCCCTCCTCCCTCCCCACACCCTCCCTCTGGGTCGTCCCAGTGCACGAGCCCCAAGCATCCAGCATCGTGCATTGAACCTAGACTGGCATCTCGTTTCATACATGACGTTTCACATGTTTCAATGCCATTCTCCCAAATCTTCCCACCGTCTCCCTCTCCCACAGAGTCCATAAGACTGTTCCATACATCAGTGTCTCTTTTGCTGTCTCGTATACAGGGTTATCGTTACCATCTTTCTAAATTCCATATATATGCGTTAGTATACTGTATTGGTGTTTTTCCTTCTGGCTTACTTCACTCTGTATAATAGGCTCCAGTTTCATCCACCTCATTAGAACTGATTCAAATGTATTCTTTTTAATGGCTGAGTAATACTCCATTGTGTATATGTACCACAGCTTTCTTATCCATTCATCTGCTGATGGACATCTAGGTTGCTTCCATGTCCTGGCTATTATAAACAGTGCTGCGATGAACATTGGGGTACACGTGTCTCTTTCCCTTCTGGTTTCCTCAGTGTGTATGCCCAGCAGTGGGATTGCTGGGTCATAAGGCAGTTCTATTTCCAGTTTTTTAAGGAATCTCCACACTGTTCTCCATAGTGGCTATACTAGTTTGCATTCCCACCAACAGTGTAAGAGGGTTCCCTTTTCTCCACACCCTCTCCAGCATTTATTATTTGTAGACTTTTGGATTGCAGCCATTCTGACTGGTGTGAAATGGTACCTCATAGTGGTTTTGATTTGCATTTCTCTGATAATGAGTGATGTTGAGCATCTTTTCATGTGTTTGTTAGCCATCTGTATGTCTTCTTTGGAGAAATGTCTATTTAGATCTTTGGCCCATTTTTTGATTGGGTCATTTATTTTTCTGGAGTTGAGCTGTAGGAGTTGCTTGTATATTTTTGAGATTAGTTGTTTGTCGGTTGCTTCATTTGCTATTATTTTCTCCCATTCTGAAGGCTGTCTTTTCACCTTGCTAATAGTTTCCTTTGATGTGCAGAAGCTTTTAAGTTTAATTAGGTTCCATTTGTTTATTTTTACTTTTATTTCCAATATTCTGGGAGGTGGATCATAGAGGATCCTGCTGTGATGTATGTCAGAGAGTGTTTTGCCTATGTTCTCCTCTAGGAGTTTTATAGTTTCTGGTCTTACGTTGAGATCTTTAATCCATTTTGAGTTTATTTTTGTATATGGTGTTAGAAAGTGTTCTAGTTTCATTCTTTTACAAGTGGTTGACCAGATTTCCCAGCACCACTTGTTAAAGAGATTGTCTTTAATCCATTGTATATTCTTGCCTCCTTTGTCAAAGATAAGGTGTCCATATGTGCGTGGATTTATCTCTGGGCTTTCTATTTTGTTCCATTGATCTATATTTCTGTCTTTGTGCCAGTACCATACTGTCTTGATAACTGTGGCTTTGTAGTAGAGCCTGAAGTCAGGTAGGTTGATTCCTCCAGTTCCATTTTTCTTTCTCAAGATCGCTTTGGCTATTCGAGGTTTTTTGTATTTCCATACAAATTGTGAAATTATTTGTTCTAGCTCTGTGAAGAATACTGTTGGTAGCTTGATAGGGATTGCATTGAATCTCTAGATTGCTTTGGGTAGTATACTCATTTTCACTATATTGATTCTTCCAATCCATGAACATGGTATATTTCTCCATCTATTAGTGTCCTCTTTGACTTCTTTCACCAGTGTTTTATAGTTTTCTATATATAGGTCTTTAGTTTCTTTAGGTAGATATATTCCTAAGTATTTTATTCTTTTCGTTGCAATGGTGAATGGAATTGTTTCCTTAATTTCTCTTTCTGTTTTCTCATTATTAGTGTATAGGAATGCAAGGGATTTCTGTGTGTTGATTTTATATCCTGCAACTTTACTATAATCATTGATTAGTTCTAGTAATTTTCTGGTGGAGTCTTTAGGGTTTTCTATGTAGAGGATCATGTCATCTGCAAATAGTGAGAGTTTTACTTCTTCTTTTCCAATTTGGATTCCTTTTATTTCTTTTTCTGCTCTGATTGCTGTTAGCCAATATTTTATTGTAACTTTAAATACAGTATAATCTATAAAATGTGAATCACTATCTTATACTCCTGAAACTAATATAATTTTATAAATCAACTATATCTCAATTTAAAAAAATAAATAATAGATAACTAATGGGAACCTGACTGCATAGCACAGGGAACTCCAGTCTTGATGCTAAATGGTGTCCTAAACAAGAAGGAAATACAAACAAAAGAGTGGTGTTAGCAGTCCAGGGGATTCTCAAGCGTCTTCTCCAGCAACACAGTGTGATATATATATACACACATCACAGCTTTTGAACTGTGTTGCTAGAGAAGACTCTTTGAGAGGCCCCTGGACTGCAAGGCAATCAAACCAGTCAATCCTAAAGGAAATCAACCTTGAATATTCACTGGAAGGACTGACGCTGAAGCTGAAGCTCCAATACTTTGGCCCTGATGCAAAGAGCTGACCCTTTAGAAAAGACCTTGATGCTGGGAAAAATTGAAGGTGGGAGGAGAAGGGAACGATAGAGGATGAGATGGTTGGATAGCATCACCAATTTAATGGTCATGAGTTTGAGCAAGCTCCAGGAATTGGTGAAGGACAGGGAAGCCTTGCAGAGAAGGCAATGGCACCCCACTCCAGTAATCTTGCCTGGAAAATCCCACGGACGGAGGAGGCTGGTAGGCTGCAGTCCATGGGGTCGAGAAGAGTTGGACATGACTGAGCGACTTCTCTTTCACTTTCACGCATTGGAGAAGGAAATGGCAACCCACTCCAGTGTTCTTGCCTGGAGAATCCCAGGGACGGGGGAGCCTGGTGGGCTGCAGTCCATGGGGTCACAAAGAGTCAGACATGACTGAGCAACTGAACAACAAAAATATATATATACACACACGTATAGTGATTCCCTTTACTGTAGGGTAGAAACTAATACAACATTGTAAAGCAATAAAAATTAAAATAAATTAATAATATAACCAAGTTGGGTTTTCCAGTGGGCTGAAAGTCTGTGTCCCCTCCCACCAAATTCATATGTTGAAACCCTAAACCCAGTGTGATGAATTAGGAGACAGGGACTTTGAGAGTAATTAGGCCATGAGGGTAGAGCCCTCACGGATGGGATTAGTGCCCTTATAAATAAGAGGAGGCCAGAGTGCTAGCTGGCTCTCTTTTCTGCCCTGTGAGGATACAAGAAGTCAACAGTCTGCAACCTGGAGGACGGCCCTTACCAGAACCAGCCCCGTGCTGGCATCCTGACTCCAGACTCACAACCTCCGGAGCTGTGAGAAAGAAGTCTCCGCTGTTACCCGGTTTATAGTATTTTGTCATAGCAGCCTAAGACAAATTTATCCCAGAAATGCAAAATTGGCTTAACATTTGGAAATCAATGTCACTCACCACATTAATAATTTAAAAGAAAAAAAGCACATGATCATCCTAATAGATGCAGCAAAACTTAAGTAAACAGAGAGTATAAGCAAGTACTCGATAAAAGTTATCTAATACTTAAACATCATATTCAATGGAGAAATATTTAAAAGCATTTCTTTTAAGATCAGGCGTAAGAAAAAGAGGTCCACTATCATTTCTACTTCATATTACATAAGATCAACGTTGTATATGCTAACAGTTCAATAATAAAAGAGAAAAAAATATCAGAAAAGGAGTTTTAAAAATTGTGTAGTTAGATAGTAAATTCAAATTATGAAAACTCCTTGGTAGTCCAGTGGTTAGGACTCCATGCTTTCACTGCAAAGGGCTGGGGTTTGATCCCCGGTTGGGGAACTAAGATCTCACATGCCACGCAGTATGGCCAAAAGTAAATAACTTATTTAATTAAATAAATATTAAATAAATAAATTCAGATCCCATAGGATTTTCTTTTTTTTTTTTAATGTGGATCATTTTTTGTCTTTATTGAATTTGTTATAATACAGCTTCTGTTTTACACTTTTTTTTTTTTTTTTTTGCCACGAGGTATGTGGGATCTTATAGAAACCTGCATCCCTTCCTTGCATTGGCAGAAGTCTTAACCACAGGACCACCAGGGAAATCCCCAGTAGGAATTTTCATAGAAATCAGAAGGCTATTCTAAACATTTTTGGAAGAACAAAGGATAGCCAAGTTACTCCTGAAAAGAAAACCAAAGAGAGAGATTAAGCCTACCACTTTGAAGTCTTATTATAAATCCACAGGAATTAAGATGTGTGATATTAGCTCAGGGATAGATAAGTTGGACCCACAGAACAGAATGGAGAGCCCAGAGTGTTTATGACATTGATTGTGGTAACGATTTCATGGGTCTGTGCCGCTGCTGCTGCTGCTAAGTCGCTTCAGTCGTGTCCGACTCTGTGCGACCCCATAGACGGCAGCCCACCAGGCTCCCCCGTCCCTGGGATTCTCCAGGCAAGAGCACTGGGGTGGGTTGCCATTTCCTTCTCCAATGCATGAAAGTGAAAAGTGAAAGTGAAGTCACTCAGTCGTGTCCGATTCTGTGTGACTCCATGGCCTGCAGCCTACCAGGCTCCCCCGTCCCTGGGATTCTCCAGGCAAGAACACTGGAGTGGGTTACCATTTCCTTCTCCAATACGCTACTTCAAATACAACTAACGCTACAGCAAAAAAACTCAAATCTATTCTTATAATATATTAATATCACGGATCGTCACGGGTCTGTACTTAACTCCAAACTCATCACATTGTACACCTTAAACATGTGCAGCTTTTTGTAGGTCAATCACACCGCAGTAGAGTGGTTTGAAAAAAAAAACAGTGAGCACAGAAACATTCCCACTCTTGCAAGGAAAGCTGATGTCTGTCAGAGCTGTCACTGCAGATCAGTGGGGAGACAGCAATAAATAAACAGTGCTGGGTGATTGTCGGAAATAAAAGTGACCCGCACTTCACACCATATAAGTCCCTTACATACAAATGAGTTCCATTCTGAGAGCACAGTTGTTTAAGTCCAGTTTGTTCATAAGTCCAGCAAAGTTAGCCTAGGTACCCAATAACACAGTTGGCTATATAGTACTGTACAACTGAAGTGACTTAGCAGCAGCAGCACCATATAGATTTATAACATTTTTCACATGAATAATACATAACAAAACAAAAAATAAAGAAAACATTTTTAATCTCACAGTATAGTACCATGAAAAGTATGCTAGTTTCGGCTACATCACCACTGCTGTTACATTTGCTTCCGGACATCCTGGGCTTGAAATAAAGCTACTGTACTACTGTACTCTACATAGCACTACTCAGTAAGGTACACAAAAGCACAACCATTTGTAGAGGATGCACACACATGACAATGTACGCCAGACACGTGAGCTAACGTATGTGACTGGACATGTGAACACACATTTGCCTCTTTGAAAGTTCACAATGTGAAGGTTCATATGTAGAGGACTTACTGCACAAAAATTCAGTTCCAGAAGAATCAAGAACTTAAATATATGTTATGATATAACTTAATATACTTAATATATTTCATATTTATACTTATATATATTTTTCTATATATATAGTATATATATTATAGTATATATAATATACATAGTGTATTATATATACTATATATATAGTATATATATTATACTAATATACTTAATATATTTCATAACTTAATATAACATTATGAAAAGCATAACTTTAAAAGATACAGGACTTCCTTGGTGGTCCAGCGGTTGACTCCCCACCTCCACTGCAGGGGGCACAGGTTTAATTCCTGGTAGAGGAAGTTCTGTACTGCCCTGGTGGCTCAGATGGTAAAGAATCTGCCTGCACTGTGGTAGGCCTGGGTTCAGTCCCTGGGTTGGGATGATCCCCTGGAGGAGGGCACGGCAAACCACTCCAGTATTCTTGCCTGGAGAATCTCTATGGGCAGAGGAGTCTGGCGGGCTATAGTCCATGGGGTCACAAGGCTCCGGACATGACTGAGCAACTAAGCACAGCACACAGAGGAAGTTCTGCATACTGTGCAGTATGGCCAAAAAGAAAAGAGAAAAAAATTATATATATATATTATATATAATATATATATAATAATTATATATAAAAATATATATAATATATTATTATATATAATTATATATATAATAAAAATATAAAGATATATAGAATTTAATAACTTGAGGCAATGAATTATTAAACACACACACAAAGGAAAAATTCAGAATACAACTTTTTTTAATAAGATCAATCTGACAATATTAAAATTTAGACCAGTTCACCAGAAGAGACTAAAAAAATTGGACAGGGAAGCCTTAAACTGGGAGAAGGAAATTGCACCACATAACCAGCAAAGAGTATGTATTTAGACTCTGGAGGACGTCCCTGGTGACCCAGTGGTTAAGAATGCGCCTGCCAGTGCAGGGGCTCAGGTTCCATCCCTGGTCTGGGAAGATCCCACCTGCCATGGGGCAACTAAGTTTGTGTGCCACAACTACTGAGTCTGTGCTCTAGAGCCTGCAATTCACAACATCTGAAGCCAGCGTGCCTGAAGTCAGTGCTCCGCAACAAGAGAAGCCACCGCAATCAGAAGCTGCAACAGGAGAGTAGCCCCCTGCTCGCAGCAACTAGGGAAAGCCTGAGTGGCAATGAAGACCCAGTGCAGCCATAAATAAATAAAAACCAAAGTCTTACTTAAAAAATAAAGTCTCTAGAGTCTGTATCAAAAACTACAACCACTTAGAAAATGACATTGCAGCAAAAGACAAGTACATGCATTTCATGGAAGAGATACCATGAATGGCCAAAACGTCTTTAAAAAGATGTTCAACCTCATTAGTAATTAAAGAAATGTACATTAAAACTAAGATATAACTACTTTATGATTACCAGATGGGCGAAATTTAAAACCTGAATATACCAAGGGCCAGTAAGGCTGAGAAACGATGGGAAAATACATAGGCCATTGGCGGAAGTATAAATGGGTACACTCGCTTTGGAGACAAATTATTATACCTGTCTGCCCTAAGAAATCTGTGACTCCATTTCATTCTTAGGGAAAGAAAGCCTTACACAGTCTCAACAAGAAAAACATTATTCTAATAACCAAACCTGTAATAAGTAAAACAGACAATCCAGCCCTAAAGCCATGAAGGGAGAATAAGATCTACAGTCTATTATACTTTGAGCTGGTTTTTTTTTTAGTTACAATCTGGTTGAGCGTTTTAAAAACAAAAGTCCCAATTAAAACATTTCAATCATAAAATACACCCTGGACTTCAAACTTAATACAAAAGAAAAAACAATAACCACGTTTTTTCCCGAAATTATCTAACTAACCAGCCCCTAAAATAATCAAAACCCCCATCAACTTCACACATAACTGCTCATCAAGGAAGATTAAGCCATGTAAATAAAGAAAACAAACATACGCTATCACATTAATCACTTGTGATTAAAAAAGGCAGAAGAACCAGAGATCAAATTGCCAACATCCGTTGGATCATTGAAAAAGCAAGAGAGTTCCAGACAAACATCTACTTCTGCATTATTGACTATGTCAAAGCCTTTGACTGTGTGGATCACAACAAACTGTGGAAAAATTCTTCAAGAGACGGGACTACCAGACCACCTTACCTGCCTCCTGAGAAATCTGTATGCAGGTCAAGAAGCAACAGTTAGACAGGGAGCAACAGACTGGTTCCAATTCGGAAAGGAGTAGGTCAAGGCTGTATATTATCACCCTGCTTATTTAACTTATATGCAGAGTATATCATGAGAAATGCTGGACTGGATGAAGCACAAGCTGGAATCAAGATTGCTGGCAGAAATATCAATAACATCAGATATGCAGATGACACCACACTTATGGCAGAAAGTGAAGAACTAAAGAGCCTCTTGTTGAAAGTGAAAGAGGAGAGTGAAAAAGTTGGCTTAAAGCTCAACATTCAGAAAACTAAGATCATGGCATCTGGTCCCATCACTGCAAAGCAAATATACGGGGAAGCAGTCCAAGAAGTTTTGGCGGGGGCTCCATAATCACTGCAGATGGTAACTGCAGCTATGAAATTAAAAGGCTCGCTCCTTGAAAGAAAAGATATAACCAATCTAGACAACATAGTACAAAGCTGAGACACTAACCTTGCCAACAAAGGTCCATCTCGTCAAATATATGCTTTTCCTGGTAGTCAGGTACAGACGTGAAACTGAACTATACAAATAAGAAGACTTAGCACTGAAAAATTGATGCTTTATTAACTATAGTGTTGGAAAAAGACAATAAGAGAAACTAACCAATCCCATCTTAAAATCAGTCCTGAATTTTCATTGGAAACACCAGCGCTGAAACTGAATTGCCAACACTTAGAACCCCCTGAGAGCAAAAAACTGACTCACTCAGAAACTGAGTAAAAGTAAGGCGCATAGATCTTCAATTCAATCATTAAGGATTATACAATAATTTTTCAAAACCAACAGTTAACACACAGCTTAACAAACTTACTCCAACTTTTTAGCACTTAAACAAGCTTTCCCCAACTCTTCAGTTGTACTTGCTAGTTAAATGAATTAGATCTTATTTTTAACCAAGATAAGTAGCTTTGCCGAAGCAAAGCCTCAAAAAATTGGTTTTAGACTCAGAGTTGTTCCTCTCCACGGAAATCTTTAGTAAAAGGCGAAAGATTTATACGATCTGAAGAGAAACCAGAGTATAACCTACCCCCTAGTAATTCACAGCTCCAGTAACAGAAACTCCTAGAACAGTGAGAGTGACTAGCTAACACCGAGAGCCAGTGCCTGAACAAAAATTTCTAGATTACTCTGTAAACAAGGGTCTAATTTCAGAAAACATAGGTAAAAGAAAATTTGAAGTTTTATAATTTTAAACGTGTACGGTGTGTAGCGCTGGGAGGGTATGCAAATAAGGCAAGTGGGCGGCCTCTCCGCTCGGGAAAGCTGTCTCCACGCACCGCCCCTGTGTCAGCACTAGGGGGCGAAGCGGCGGGCGGGCTGGCTGGCATGGACACGCCGCACCCAGCGGAGACCCGGGTTTCAGATGTTTTGTGTATGTCTGAGTTTGATTTCTGTTACAGACTTTGCTGTTAAATTGAAAAAGAAAAAAAAAAATAGCAAGTGACTGGCACCAAATTCATGACCGTGGTTCCTCCCTTCGGTGGATTGACGGTTTTCAAAGTTTGGCAATTTCCTTTTTCTTGAACTGCGTGGTGGGCACACAGGTGTTTTGTCTGTTTGTACCATGCACGTCCAAGATGTACACTCTGGAATATTCTGCCGTTTGAGAAAAATTCATAGCCGTGTCCTGTTTAAAATTGGAGCTTTGGATATTCCCAGGGGGTCCAGTGGTTTGGGCTCTAGCTTTCACTCCCTGCTGGTTCCTTTCCTGGTATGGGAACTGAGTGAAGTCGCTCAGTCGTGTCTCTTTGCGACCCCATGGACTGTAGCCTACCAGGCTCCTCGGTCCATGGAATTCTCCAGGCAAGAATACTGAAGTGGGTTGCCATTTCCTTCTCCAGGGGATCTTCCCAACCCAGGGTAGGGGAACTAAGATCCCTCAAAATGCGCAGGCAAAAAAAAAAAAAAATGGCGCTTGCCGCGCTGGGTTTCAGATTTCCTGCCTCCTGATCTGATGCTACTTGTGGCGATGAAATCTTGTTATTTCAGCTTCAGACCTCGAGTCTCATCTTATTTAGAAAACAAACCAAAAAAACCCCCATGAGCTGTACTCTCCTCTGCAGTGCTCAGGAACGGGCTCCGACAGTCTACAGAGACTCCTTAACGATTGTGGTAACTGAAAGTCTTGGGAAAGGAAATTGCAGTTCTTTGATTCTTTTCTGGAGGCCGTGTCAATATTCCACTTCCCAACTTTGATACCTCTCAGTTGTCATGTTTGGTTTGCTAGTTTTTCTGCTCACAATATATTTGACATTATATTTGGTTTAAATTAGTCGAAAACAGCTTTTGGGGGATATAATCCACTTACCACACAGTTCACCCATCTAAAGTGTACAAGTAAATAAATGGCACCCCACTCCAGTACTCTTGCCTGGAAAATCCCATGGACGGAGGAGCCTGGAAGGCTGCAGTCCATGGGGTCGTTAAGAGTCGGGCACAACTGAGCGACTTCACTTTCACTTTTCCCTTTCATGCATTGGAGAAGGAAATGGCAACCCACTCCAGTGTTCTTGTCTGGAGAATCCCAGGGACGGGGGAGCCTGGTGGGCTGCCGTCTATGGGGTCGCACAGAGTCAGACACGACTGAAGTGACTTAGCAAGTGGCTTTTAGCATATTCAGAATGGTGCGATCATCTCCACAATCGGGTGGCGCTAGTGGTAAAGAACCTGCCTGCCAATGCCGGAGGCTTGAGAGACTCAGGTTCAATCCCTGGGTCGGGAAGATCCCCTGGAAAAGCAAATGGCAACCCACTCCAGTATTCTTGCCAGGGGAATCCCATGGACAGAGGAGCCTAGCAGGCTACGGTCTATAGGGTTAGAAAGAGTCGGATACCACTGAAGTGACTTGACACGCATGCACACAATAGTGTTTTTGTTTTGTTTTGGCAGGCCTGTGAACCATATGGGATCTTGGCTCCCTAACCAGGGGTGAAACCTGCACCTCCTATAGTGGAGGCAGGGAGTCCTAACCACTGAACTGCCAGCAAAGTCCCCACAATCTAGTTTTAGAACATTTTCATCAACCCCAGAAAGGAATAGTTCCCATTAGCAGTTATTCCCCAGCTCTCCCATCCCCCAGCCTCTGCCAAATACTGTCTCTAAAGTGCCTA
This sequence comes from Bos taurus, assembly GCF_002263795.3. Lineage (NCBI taxonomy): Eukaryota > Metazoa > Chordata > Mammalia > Artiodactyla > Bovidae > Bos > Bos taurus. Next base: position 12,239,982 of record NC_037337.1, on the reverse strand, counting down.
TTCTAGACATTTCACACCAGTGAAAACATAACAACTCCCTGGCTTTTCGTGACCGGCTTCCTTCACTTAGCCTGTTTCTGAGATTCGTTCACACCATTCATTCATTCATTTGTTTTGAGATTCCTTTGTGTTCTTCCATATTTCACAGTGTGATGGGGAGTTAAAGACCCACGGAGGTGCAGCGTTCTCACCCTATGACGATAGTTACACCTCACAGGGCCTGGCCAGGGGCTCAGTCACTGAGGGGACAGGAAAAGTGTTTCTCTGCTCCTAGATTGGGGGGGACCTCTGGTCTCTCCTTCATTCTGAAAGGGTCCTGGGCAGCTTTCACTTGCTAGAGAACTACAAGGAGGGTTAACTTGTTTTTTAGCCATTCCAAGCTCCATTGATGTTTCCAGGACTTCTGACTCCACAGCATGGACACACCTCTGATTATAAATATGGGGTTTGAAGGGCTGGAACAATTTGTTTATAGTGTGCCTGGAATTTCCATTTCTGGCAACAATTCATACTAGTATGCAATGTAAGGTGGCAATCCCCAACCTGTTTGGCACCGGGGACAGTCTCATAGAAGACACTTTTTCCATGGTTGGGAGTGGGGGGATGGTTTCATGATGATTCAAGTGCATTACACTTATTGTGCACTTTATTTCTATTATTATTACATCAGCTCCACGTCAGATCATCAGGCATTGATAAAAGGCATACTAAAAAATATAAAACATAAAAACCTTTATTGGAATTTTTTTTATTGAAATTGTGATTTGTTCTTGTCTTCTTCCTGACTCTAAAGGGAACATTAATAACACTTTCTGTTACATGTGGTGTTTGCTCCAGGTTTTTGGTTGCTAAAATTCTTCCTTAGGTTAGGCAGATGTTAAATTTTACCTATATTGTTGTTAAGTCGCTTAGGCAGATGTTAAATTTTATCTATATTGTTGTTCAGTTGCTCAGTCATGTTTGACTCTTTACAACCCCATGGACAGGCAGTATGCCAAGCTTCCCTGATCTTCACCATCTCCTGGAGCTTGCTCAAAGTTATGTCCATCAAGTTGGTGATGCCATGCAATCATTTCATCCTCTGTCAGCCCCTTCTACTTCCTCCTTCAATTTTTCCCAGCATCAGGGTCTTTTCTAATGAGTCAGCTCTTCGTATCAGGTGGCCAAAGTATTGGAGCTTCAGTTTCCAATGAATATTCAGGATTGATTTCCAATGAATATTCAGGATCGATTTCCTTTAGGATGGACTGGTTTGATCTCCTTGCAGTCCAAGGGACTCTAAGCGTCTTCTCTGCAACATCACACCTAAATGTATAATGAATGGGTATTTGAATTTATTCTTTTTCTGCATTTGTGGAATTATTATAGAATGCTTTTGCTCTAATCTCTTCCAGTGAGGGTCTACATTAAGAGATTAATGTTAAATCAGCCTTACCTGTTCTTATGGATTGTTCTCTAGTTCCTTTTTGTTGTGGCAGGATCCCAGAGGCTACCGCTACAAGTGGCAGGTATGAGACTTAGAGCAACACCTAATCCTTCCAGATTCTGCAGTGGAGAAGCACGCTCCTGTGCAAGGTAAATTGGGCCTCTAGGTCTCAGCTCTTGTCCCTTTCTCCTTTCTGCTGCAGCCTCTGTTGGCCACAAGGGGGCGCTTGCTTCCCCTTTTAGTGCTCGATTCTGCCACAAGTACCTGCGTGCTGTCCGGCGACCGCATGGACTGTAGCCCGCCAGTCTTTTCTGTTCATGGGATTATCCAGGCAAGAATACTGGAGTGGGTTGCCATTTCCTCCTCCAGGGGCTCTTCCTGACCTAGGGAGGCAACCCGCCTCTCTTGTCTCCCTCGTTGGCAGGCGGGTTCTTTACCACTAGCGCCACCTGGGAAGAAGCTTTGAAAACGTAAACGTGAAGTGGCTCAGTCGCGTCCGACTCTTCGCGACCCCATGGACTGTAGCCCGCCAGGCTTCTCTGTCCATGGGGATCCTCCAGGCAAGAATACTGGAGGGGGTTGTCATTTCCTTCTCTAGGGGATCTTCCCGACCCAGGGATGGGTCTCCCGCATTGCAGGCGGACTCTCTATTCTCTGCGCCAGCAGGGAAAGATACTTTAGGTGCAGAAAAATTACAAATTTACCCCAAAATAACTAACATCAAATGCTAAAGAATCACACTAAGCAAAGAAAATAATCGATAACAGGGCTGTAACTCCAAAATAGTGGCTCAAAGAAAAATAGTTTTATGAAAGTACTCTTAAATAAGATTAACTTTGGAAACTGCCTGGCAATCGAAAAGTTCGGACGCTGTGCTTTACTGCTGAGGCCCCAGGTTCAATTCCTGGCGGCTCACTCACTCATGTCTGACTCTGCGACCCCATAGGCTACAGCACACCAGGCTTCCTTGTATTTCACCATGTCTGGGAGCTTGCTCAAACACTTGTCCATTGAGTTGGTGATGTTCTCAACGTGTTCTCTAGAACCATTTTGTTCTCTACGTTGTCCCCTTCTCTCTACAGGATTTGATTTCCCTGGTGGCTCAGAGAGTAAAGCGTCTGTTTTCAATGCGGGAGAACCCTGGGGTTCGGGAAGATTCCCCTGGAGAAAGCAATGGCAACCCAACTCCAGTACTATTACCTGGAAAATCCTATGGACAAAGGAGTCTAGTAAACTACAGTCTACGGGGTCACAAAAAGTCGGACATGACGGTGTGGCTTCACTTTCACAGCATTTAAAGCACATGTGAATAACATTGTAGAAGCACCTCCAGAATTAATGTATTATGATAACATTTCGGAAACATATTGGAAAAACCTACTTGGTTCTAATAAGCTGTGTTAGTCAAAGTTGTTTCATCAATTTATTTTTACTGACTTAATCAGTTAACACCTCAAGAAACCTTTAAAAGCAAACGACAAAATCAGAAAGCCGTACTGTATATGCTTACCTACTGCTACCATATAACTAATGTGTTATTAACAGATATATGACAAGGCGGTAGTCTATTAACTCTACGAAAAATACTAGTTCTTTCTTTTAGACAACAACAAACAGCCTCGCATTAAGCAAGGCTTACAAAAAATTGGTTTAAAACTCAAAATTGTTTCTCTCCACGGAAATCTTTAGTAAAAGGCGAAAGATTTATACGTTTTGAAGAGAAACCAGAGTATACCTGTTGCTGCCCGTAATTCGTTTCCAGTAACTACAACTCCTAGTACACTGATGGTGACTATTTATTCCCAAGGTCACTACCTGAGGAAATTTACTCAAGGAATTCTGAAAATAATATTTTCACATTTAGAAAATTCAACTAAGTAAAATTTTTTTATTAAACTCGAAAACTATTAAACTTTGCAGTGCATTGTGGGTATGCAAATGAGCCTGAGTGATCGCCCTTCCCCCTTGGAAAGTACCATATTCAAACCCGGCTCTGGGGCCAACTTTAAGGGCCGACGCCATGGCTTGGCTGCCTATGATCTAAACTCCGGGTTGGTCTACTAGAGACATTCTGAGTTTATCTGTTCGCACACTGGGACTTTGATATCTTTTTTTTTGGTATCTTTTAAATAAAATAATTTTCTGATAGTTGAGGTGGGGGCGGTCCTTGAGGATAGATAGCAAAGTAATTGTTAATATGAAGTCCAGAATAGTGGTTACTTACAGTAGGGAGTGAGGAGTGTGACTGGGGAAAGGACCTCAGAGAGTTTCAAAGGTGTTGGCCCTATCTTTCTTCTTAAACTGGGAGGGAGGCAGCAAGGTACCTTTTTAAAAATTTTTCTTTATTTTGATGTGGATAATTTTTAAAGTCTTTATTGAATTTATTACAATATTTCTTCTGTTTTATATTTTTTGTTTTTTTGACCTCAAGACATGTGGGATTTTAGTTCCTTGATCAAGAATCAAACCTACAACCCCCTGCATTGGAATGCCAAAGTCTTAACCACTGGACCACCAGGGAAGTCCCCATTTTATTACCTTTTCAATTATATTCAGATATCATATAACACCGTGTATCATATTCATGAGCATTGTGAATCTTCCCCATCATTGACGTCTATTTTTATGTCTTTTCATCTAGCTTTTTAAATTAAATATTTTATTAAAAAAAACGCCTTTTTTGGGCTGCGTTGTTGCTTTTGCGCAGGCTTTCACTAGTTGTGGAAAGCAGGGGCTACTCTTCATTGTGGTGTCTGGCCTTCCCACTGCAGTGGGAGCACAGGCTGTGGTTTCGGAGCACAGGCTCTAGGTGCGCCGGCTTCATTAGCTGTGGCACATCTGCTCAATGGTTGCAGCTCACAGGCTCTGGAGCTCAAGCTTAGTTGCTCCAAGGCATGTGCAATCTTCCTGCAGCAGGGACTGAACCCAGGCCCCAGGCACTGGCAGGCAGATTTTTATCAACTAAGGCATCAGGGAAGTCCCTCCTACAGTTTTATAAATTTACAACAAAGATTTTTTTGGTTAGATTTACTTTACCCTAAATACTTTGTAGTTTGGGGGGCTAGTATAGATTTTTTAAATTAGAATTTGTTGTTGACATTATAGTATTAGTTGAATTTTATTTATTGCTCTTGCATGGGTTAAGCCCATGCACCACAGTTACTGAGCCAGTGTGTCTAGAGCACCTGATCTGCAACAAGAGAAGCCAATGCAATGAGCAGCCCACTGCAAGGAAGACCCAGGGCAGCCAAAAATAAATAAATAAATAAAATATATATTAAAAAGGGCTTCCGAGGTGGCGCCAGTGATAAAGAACCCGCCTGCCAATACAAGAGACATAAGAGATGCCAGCTTGATTCCAGGGTCCAGAAGATCCCCTGGAGGAGGGCATAGCAACCCACTCCAGTATTCTTGCCTGGAGAATCCCATTGACAGAGAAGCCTGGTGGGCTACAGTCCATAGGGTTGCAAAGAGTTGGACACGACTGAAGTGACTTAGTATGCACATATATAAAGAGAAAAATGATCCTGCATCTTCAGTTTTTACTGGAACTCAAAAATTATTTGGTGGAATTGTTTTAATTAAGCTAATAGCATTGTACTCCTAGTATATTGCATTTTTTTTCTTCTTGCAGTGTAGGTGGATATTGAGTTAATCGTAAGTTTCCCTTTTAATATATAAATATGGAAAATTATACTCATAGATTTTGTATCATAAATTAACTCTGCATGTATAACCTAAACTCAATTTAGCAACAATGGATTTTTAAGTAGACAATTTTGTAAGAATAGTTTCAAACATTTTAAAATTTTTAAGAAAAATTGTGAAGATAATGCAGAGTTTCTGAATACCCCACACCCAGTCATCCCAATCACTAACGTTATCAATATGGTACATTTATTATAATTGATGAATCAGTAGTCCATAGTTTATTCAGGTTTCCTTGGTTTTTATCTAATGCCCTTTTTGTGTTCAAGGATCCTACCCAGGATACTACATTTTATTTAGTAGTTGTGTCTCCTTAGGTTCCTCTGGCCTCTGAGTTTCGTAGACTTTCCTTGTTCTGATGCCTTTGAGTTTTGAGGTATACTGATATTGCATAGACTCTCCTTGTATTGGTGTTTTTCGTGTGTGGCTGTACTGGGTCTTTGTTGGGGTTGTGCAGGCTGTTCCTTGCAGTGCGTGGGGCTTCTCTAGTTGAAGCGCATGGTCTTAGTTGCCCCACAGCTGTTTTAGTTTCCTGACCAGGGATCAAACCGATGGCCTCTACATCGGAGTGTGGACCCTTAACCACTGGACCACCAACGAAGGCCCTCCTCCCCCATTGGGATTTGTCTGATGTTTTCTCATGATTGGTGGTGGTGGTGGTTTAGTTGCTAAGTCATGTTTGACTCTTGCAACCCCATGGACTATAGGCCACCAGGCTCCTATGTCCATGGGATTTCCCAGGCAAGGATACCAGAATGGGTTGTCATTTCCTTCTCCAGGGGATCTTCCTGACCCAGGGACTGAACTTGTGTCTCCTGCATTGCAGGTGGATTCTTGACTGACTGAGCTACCAGGGAAACCCTTTCTCATGATCAGACTAGGGTAATATGTTTCTGAGAGGACGTCTACATAGGTATATTTCCATTTTCATAATTTCATTTCAAAGGTACATACATCAACATAATGTATCACTGTTGATATGATGACATTAATCAGCTCTAGAGAGGGGATGGGGATAGGGGTTGAATCAATCACCAGTGGTCAATGATTGGATCAACCATGCCTAAGTAATGAGGCCTCCATAAAAGTCCAAAAAGGATGGGGTTCAGAGAGCTCTGGGGTTGCTGAACACGTAGTGATGCTGGGGGAATGGTAACCCCCCACCCGAAAGAGCATGGAGAAAGCCCCTTCCCACATATTTGCCCTGTCATCACTTTCATTTGGCTCCTCCTGTGATTCTATATTTTTATACTCTAGGAAGTTAACTTTTCTGAATTCTGTGAACCACTGCAGCAAATTAATCAAATCCAAGGACAGGGACATGGAAGCCTCCGATTTACAGCTAGTTGGTCAGAAGCACAGGTGATAACCTGGCCTTGAGATTGCAACAGAAAATTATGAGACATGCAAAGAAATAGGAAAGTGTGACTCATACACTGGGGGATAAACAGTCAACAAAAACTGCCTGTGAAAGCAACCAGATGTTGGGTTTAACAGGCAAAGCCTTCAAAGTAACCTTTATAAATATGTTCAAGGAGCTAAAGGAAGTGATTGAAGAAAGAAAGGAAGGAATGAGAATAATGTTACATCAAATAGAGACTACTTTATTGATAGAAATAAAAGAGAAATTATTCAAAAAGAAACAAATGGAAATGCTGGAGTTGAAAAGTATGATAATTGAAACGAAAATTTCACAAGAGGGCTCAGTGGTAGATGTAAATTGACAGAAGAAAGAACCAGCAAATTTGAAGATAGACTGAGAGAGATTACATATTCCAAGAACAGAGAGGAAAACACTGAAGACAAGTTACCAGAGCCTCAGAGAAATGCGGGACACCATAAACACATCAACACATGTGTAATGGCAGTACCAGAAGAAGAGACACGAGAAAGGAAGAGAAAAAACATTTGAAGAAATAACAGCTAAAAACGTCCCAGATTATAAAAATAACCATTTACACATCCAGGAATCGAATGGATTCCAAATAAAATACAATTCAGTGAGGTCCACAGACACAGCACAGTATTGAATAAAAATGCCCAAAGCCAAAGACAAGCAGGGAATCTTAAAAACAGCAAGAGAATAATGCCTCATCACTTAATCATAATAGCCAAACGGGAGAGGCAATCCAAACGACTGCTCAGTAATGAATGGATAGACAGAAGGTGGTATATGCAGATAATGGAATAATATTCAGCCCTAGAAAGGAATGAAGTATCGATGCATGCTACAACACGGACGGACTTTGAAACATCATACTCGAAGGGAAAGAACAAGTCACAAAACACCACATGGTATGTGACTCCATTATGTGAAATGGCCAGAATGGGCAAGCCTAAAGAGACAGAAAGCAGATCAATGGTTGCTTAGGGCTGGCGTACTTGAGAGCATAGGGTGGTGATAGCCTAAGTATATAGGATTTCTTTTTGATGTGGTGATAATGTTTTTAAATTCACGACAGTGATGGTTGCACATATCTGCAAATGTACTAAAAACTCTTGTTTTACACTTTAAATGTGAACTGTGTGGGCTGTGGATTATATTTCAATAAAGCTGCTTTAAAAAAAAAATAAAAAGAACCACAGTGATATGGAACTAGATAACCCAGCTTGCTCTTAAGAGCTCCCAGCCTCTAGAGTGGCATCCTCAGAGACCTTTCCACACCCCCTTGAACATGGGTATTAACAGTGTGACTCTCATTTCATGTGTGAGACAGCATACTCAACAAAAAGGAAATTTCAGGTATTCATCCAACAAACACTCCTTGAGGCCAGTAAGGTGGCCTTGTCTAAGGGTCCACAGTGGATAAGAGCAGTAGTTCCCAGATCCCCCACCTCCCTGCCATAGGCTCTGCCTTTCTGGGTCTGACCTTTGGCAGCCATGTTAGAGTTCCTGAGTCCCGTGTGGCTCTTAGGATTTTCAGGACACTAAGGGTCTTTTTGGAATGAAAACCACAATCACAGAAAACTAATCAAACTAATCACATGGCCCACAGCCTTGTCTAACTCAATGAAACTATGAGCCATGCCGTGTAGGGCCACCAAAGATGGATGGGTCATTGTGGAGAGTTCCGACAAAACATGGTCCACTGGAGAAGGGAATGGCAAACCACTTCAGTATTCTTGCCTTGAGAACCAATGAACAGTATGAAAAGGCAAAAAGATAGGACACTGAAAGACGAACTCCCCAGGTCAGTAGGTGCCCAGTGTGCTACTAGAGAACAATGGAGAAATAACTCCAGAAAGAATGAAGAGATGGAGCCAAAGCAAAAACAACACCCAGTTGTGGATGTGACTGGTGATGGAAGTAAAGTCCAATGCTGTAAAGAGCAATATTGCATAGAAACCTGGAATGTTAGGTCCATGAATCAAGGTAAATTGGAAGTGGTCAAACAATAGATGCCAAGGGTGAATATCGACATATTAGGAATCACTGAACTAAAATGGACTGGAATGGGCGAATTGAACTCAGATGACCATTATATCTACTACCGTGGGCAGGAATCCCTTAGAAGAAATGGAGTAGCCATCATGGTCAACAAAAGAGTCCAAAATGCAGTACTTGGGTGCAATCTCAAAAATGACAGAATGATCTGTGTTCATTTCAAGGCAAACCATTCAATATGACAGTAATTCAAGTCTATGCCCAAACCAGTAATGCTGAAGAAGCTGAAGTTGAATGATTCTATGAAGACCTATAAGACCTTCTAGAACTCACCCCCCCCCCCAAAAAAAAGATGTCCTTTTCATCATAGGAGACTGGCATGCAAAAGTAGGAAGTCAAGAGATACCTGGAGTAACAGGCAAATTTGGCCTTGGAGTACAAAATGAAGCAGGGCAAAGGCTAACAGAGTTTTGCCAAGAGAACGAACTGTTCATAGCAAACATCCTTTTCTAACAACACAAGATAATCAGTTTGATTAATATAATCAGTTTGATATAATATAATCAGTTTGATTATATTCTTTGCATAGGTGCATAGACAAAGGTGGAGAAGCTCTATACAGTTAGCAAAAACAAGACTGGGAGCTGACTGTGGCTCAGATCATAAACTCCTTATTGCAAAATTCAGACTCAAATTGAAGAAAGTAGGGAAAACCACTGGAGAAGGCAATGGCAACCCACTCCAGTACTCTTGCCTGGAAAATCCCATGGATGGAGGAGCCTGGTAGGCTGCAGTCCATGAGGTCGTGAAGAGTCAGACATGACTGAGGGACTTCACTTTCACTTTTCACTTTCATGCATTGGAGAAGGAAATGGCAACCCACTCCAGTGTTCTTGCCTGGAGAATCCCAGGGACGGGGGAGCCTGTGGGCTGCTGTCTACGGGGTCACACAGAGTTGGACACAACTGAAGTGACTTAGCAAAGAGCCTCTTGATGAAAGTGAAAGAGGAGAGTGAAAAAGTTGGCTTAAACTCAACATTCAGAAAAGTAAGATCACGGCATCCAGTCCCATCACTTCATGGCAAATAGATGGGGAAACAATGGAAACTGTGAAGGAATTTATTTTTGGGGGAGCTCCAAAATCACTGCAGATGGTGACTGCAGTCATGAAAATAAAAGACGCTTGTTTCTTGGAAGAAAAGCTAGGACCAACCTAGACAGCATATTAAAAAGCAGAGACATTACTTTGCCGACAAAGATCCATCTAGTCAAAGCTATGGTTTTTCCAGTGGTCATGTATGGATGTGAGAGTTGGACCATAAAGAAAGGAAGCACTGAAGAATTGATGCTCTTGAACTGTGGTATTGGAGAAGACTGTTGAGAGTCCCTTGGACTGCAAGGAGATCCAACCAGTCAATCCTAAAGGATATCAGTCCTGAATATTCATTTGAAGGACTGATGCTGAAGCTGAAACTCCAGTACTTTGGCCACCTGATTTGAAAAACTAACTCATTTGAAAAGACCCTGATGCTGGGAAAGATTGAAGGCAGGAGGAGAAGGGGATGACAGAGGATGAGATGGTTGGATGGCATCACCAACTGGATGGACATGAGTTTGAGCAAACTCCGGGAGTTGGTGATGGTCAGGGAAGCCTGGTGTGCTGTAGTCCATGGGGTCGTAAAGAGTCGGACATGACTGAGCAACTGAACTGACTGAAGAGTTTTTTCTGAGACCATAAGGCTCTCAGACACTTTTTGATGCTTCTGGAGCAGTACAGGTCTCACAGCATCCAGAGGTTTGATGTGGTTTGATGCGGACTCCTGGGAACAGCCAGCACTGATTGGAAGTGAGTGTGAGCCTGGGAAACCATGCGATGGCTGGTGGTCTAGTCTTGCTCTTTCTCCCAAAGTCATACATAAATGAGAGCAAGGACCTCTCCTCTGAGCTCAGGGTGCTACTCAGTCTGGATGGAGAAGGTTTGGGAAGTTCCTCCCTTGGAGGATGCTTGAGTGCGGAGGTGTGGGGAGGGTGTTGAGGGGCTTCTTGGTGTAGGAATTAGCCATCACGTGTGCTTAGATTTCCATGTGACCATGAGGCCAAAATGTGGGGGTTATCTTAATGGAGTTGTGAGTTGGCAGAGGGGATGAGGGTCTGTCCCTTCCCTCCTGCAGAACCGGGTCAATCTGCCCTCTGCCCGTCCCTATTACTTGTCTCCAGGGGGGCTCCCTTTCTTGGAGGCTCTCAAAGGTCTTGTCTGAGAAGCCAGAGACTTTTGCAGTGCAGTGAATTCTGAAAAGCAGAGGAAAGGTCTTTTGGTTTTTAGAATCTCGGATTCACGCAGCTGGCTGTGGAACCTTGGGCAATCATGGTAGCCCTCTGAAACCCAGTTGCTCTGGGTGTTAAATGACTTTTTCTGCGTCAGCCCGTTTTGGAGGGATTTGATTCCAGAGGGAGGCAGGAGGTAGTAGCAATTCTCCAGGTGAGACCAGCAGGCTGAGCCCGCGGTGGGTCAAAAGTGCGCCTGGGTCAGTTTCTACTCGGGGCTTCAGCGAGGATGGCCGCAGCAGCGTGGGCGACGCCGCCCGGGCCGCACACAGGTTAGCCGGGGACCACGCGAGCAAGGGCGCGCGGACGCTCCCAGCACTTGGGAGTGGGCGGAGGCGGACGCGGGAAGGGGCGGGCCCTCGCTGGGCGGGGCGGAGCGCCAGGCCGCGCCCGAGGCTCGGCTGGGAAGACAGATAGGCCCCTGCGTTCAGGGGGGCGCTGGAGTCCTTCTGAGGGGCGCCGCGCGGCAAACGGACACCTACAGCTGGCGGAACGCAGGCAACGCCGAGGGCAGCCAGGCGAACGCCGGGGCTTGCGGCGGCGCCGGTCGAAGGCGGGACAGGAAGGCCCGGGCCGCGCCGCAGCTTCTCCCGGCGTAGGGAGCGGGATCGGGCCGCGGTCCCCTCCGGGGGTGCCCCCACCCTAGGCCGCTTCAGAGGACACGTGTCGGGACGCTGTCGTCTCACCCATGTCATAGCCCCTCCCCCAGGTCCGGGATCCCCGTCCGGCCGGCCCCATTATCCCTCGGCCCACCCCTCGCGCTGGCCCGCGGTCCCGGCCGGGTCCCTCTCCTCACCCGTCCGTCTCCCTGGGCGGCGAGTGGCTCGGCCCCCCGCAGAAGACACTCGTCAGCACGTTCTCACCCTGTCATCTCCTCTCTCCGCCTAGCTCGTCCCCGGCCGAGAGACCCCGGCCCCCTCCAGCCCATTGTCCGCGGGCCCAGCCCCGCGCTGACCGCAGGCTTGGCCCTACCTATCCCCCAACCCCCCGCCCTCGCACCTCGGCGCGTCTCCCCGGACAACGCGCGGCGCCCCGGGATGCAGCCCGCGGGGTGGGCGGCCGTCAGGGAGGCGGCAGGCCGTGACGTGCTGGCCGCCGACCTGCGCTGCAGCTTCTTCGCCTCGGCCCTGCGGAGCTACAAGCGCGACTCAGTGCTGCGGCCCTTCCCCGCGTCCTATGCCCGCCACGACTGCAAGGACTTCGAGGCCCTGGTGAGTGTGCCCCGTCGTCCCCGACACTGCGTCCGGGCCGCGTTGTGTGTGGAATCCGTGTTTCGTGAAGGTGCCAGCCCCGCACTTAACACCCCCAGCCTGGTCTTGGGGAAGGTTTGTTTCCAGGAGCTCAGAACACTCCCAACACCCTAGATATTGACACTCCCAAGAGATGAAGTGAGGAATTCAAGTTTCATAGGCTTCCACAGCATTTCCTAGTGAATCAGCTGATTCTGCTAAATAGGAAGTTATCTATCCCTTTGCAAATAATGAGACATCATAAGTCATCAAAGCCACCGGGACCTCATCTTCAGATGACCTAATATATGGCCAGTACTTTTATAAATTGTAACATATGTCCAGTGCACATGTAAGCTGTTATTTCTCTGATGATTCAGGAGGCACTTAATTTCTTGCAGAGTTCACCTCAGGGTCAGCCTTCCAGATATTAGTTATCTTTGTAATCCAAATATTTGGAATTACCTAGAAAAATCGAACTTGCCAAACTTGCTTCTGTGAGAAATACAAAATCAAAAGCCTATAGGCTTTAAAGACATTGAGTTTGTGCTCGGAGGTTTTCTCTCAGAAAAAACTCCAGGCCTACCCCGGTTTCATTGGTGAGTTCTGCCAATCACTGAGGAACTAAGTAATTGCAGTCTTGCACAAATTCTTCCAGAGTAGAAAAATAGGATAGTGTAATCTTGATACTAAATCTAATAAGAATGATACAAGGAAATTATAGGCCAATGTCACTGAAGAGTATAAATATAGAAATCATCTATTAGGATCCTAAAATTAGCAATATTTAAAAAGAATAATTACTTATTAATAGGTTGGGTTTTTACCAGAAATGTGAAATTAGTTCAACATTAGAAAATCTCTTAATATTACAAGCCATTTTTACAGAATGTTGATCATGATTAGAATCAACAGATGTTTAAAATTATCTCTGATGAGGTGGTCAGTATTGGGTGACCCTTTTTGTTTTCACTCCCAGATGGTCAAGGGACAACGGCCCAGCTTCCTGGCCCCTGCCTTGTCCACTGCAGCTTAGGCTAGGGTTGTGTGGAGGGGGCTTCAGATCTAGACCACAGTGCATAGGGGTTTCAGGGTACAGGGAATGGGAGGTTGGAGAAAGAGGCAAGCAGACTGACGTCCCCCACTGTTTGTTCTGCAAATTCAAATATTTAATTGTGTGCATTTGTGCTATCAGAGTGTTGGGGAATGAACCTTTCTTCAGTTTTGTCAGTGGATATATACTGAGTTCCTGCTGTGGGCCAGGTGCTAAGGATACAAAATTAAAAGAATAAAGGAGAGGTTAACAGTCTGATCAGTTATCCTATGGGGTAAGCCCTGTATACAACGCAGAAGCCCAGAGCAGGACTCTACACCTTGGCAGTGGGCTGGAATCAGAGAGCACTAACAGTTACAACGCCATGCTGAGTCCCCAGGGACATGGAGGATTTGGAGTTGCTCAGAGAAGGAAAGAGGTATTCCAGGAGGAGTAGCAGGATGGGCAGAATACCAGGATCTCACCAAGAAGGACAAGTCTGTGCTTCCGTGTGACTTTTGTGGGGAACAGGAAAAGATCAGGGCAAGCAGGGCTGGGCATGATCTGCCCAGATGTGTAGATTTTATCCTTGGTCTGGGAGGGCAGTAGTGACATCCAGGATGTATAAGACCCTTGTGGTGGCAGGGTCACAGGGGGATCTGTTCAGGAGTAGAGAGAGAAAAAACTGGGGGTCAGAGGGACCAAACTCACCAGAGGTGATGCCCCACAATATGCTTTATTATTTTTTTCCAAGAAACATCCAAATGGACTAGAATGCTCAGCATGTTCTCTTTCTGCTAGAACAGAATCAGGTTACTTTGATGGATATGGGATAAACGCAGAGGGATCTTTGGAGTTGCTCACGCATTGATTTGTTCATGCTTTTTAAAAAATTCATTTTACTTATACAAGTAATGTTTGATTATATTCTTGTTATAAAAAATCCAAGTGATAAAGTATAAGCGCCCCTGATGGAGCTCACCCTGTCCCACATCCCTCTCCATAGCTACTAGTGCACTCAATTTGAGGCGTATGCTTCCTCCCATACTGGTAATTCCTTAGGAGAGCATTGACAATTTGGGTAGCCCCAAATAGCCGCCGCCTCTGTAGGGATAGACTGTCTTGTGCATGGGGCTCATTTGGGGGCCATTTTTAGACAGTACACTCTTTCTCTCAGGGGCCACTGAAAAAACGCAGATTCTTACCATCCCAACCTGTTACCATTCCTTATTGGGCCCCAGAGTGAGGGAAGTTAGCCCAGGCCATGCAGATTCTTGGTTTTCTTTTAGGCAGAAAGAGCTTTCAGAAGCTCTTTCAGAAGCTCTTTCTGAGGAGAAACCTCTCACCAGGCAGGGCCTGGCACGACCTCTGGGGGCATGCGCATGTTCTTAGATAAACACACTTTAGGTTTCGTTTTGCCACATGTTACATGAGTTAAAGAAAAGGTGCAGAGAACTTGGCATCTGGACCTGAATCTCTCTGACTCAAAGGTTAACCTTTAAAAGGGAGTCAGATCTGGACTCGGCCTTCTGGATCATTTTGTGGTTACTTGGAGAAGGAAGGTTTGTAGCTTTTAAAAGTCTCCCATTTTCCATCCCTGATCAGGGAAGATCCTATGTGCCTCAGAGCGACTGAGCTCCTGTGTCACAGCTGCTGGAAAAACATCTCCCATTTTAATTTGTTTGGCTAAAAGCACTTGGAAGTAGTGTGAAACAGTGTATCATTTTCAGCCATTTAATATTAATTTTCTCTACACTATGAGGTGTCCTAACACCTGTAACACACTTGTTGCAGTTTCCAAAAATTAGAGCTCTGGCTTAAATTACTTCCTTGACAGTTGTCTTCCTGAGACTGCCCCCTGCTGAGCCACACTCTGAGGCTTAGCATGGCTCTGGCCTGTTCTTTCATGGGCTTCCCTGATGGCTCAGATGGTAGAGAATCTGCCTGCAGTATAGGAGACCTGGGTTTGATTATTTCATAGCCCCCCAAATTCCAAATCATCTCTCAAGTGCCTTGTTTTGAGAACATTTCTGTCAGTGTCAGCTTTTTGATTTTGTACTAGATCTTTGTATTCCCAGTGCCTGGCCTGGGAGGTGCTTACCAGATGTTTGAGGAATCGCACTGGGTATGTGCCGATTGCCCAGGCTGAGGGTTTTCATTCTGTTTCTTGGGAAAAGAGTTGACTAAGCTCTTTTCAGGTCAGAGAATCTGTAGCATTCTTGGAATGTCCAATAGCCTTGACCATCAGCCCCCTCAGACTTCAGGTTGTACAGTTCACATTCCTGAATCACGGACACAGAATCTTGTCTCTGGCGTCACACCTGTAAGGTTTTTTGTTCTGTTTTTCCCCCTAGAAAACACCATGCCCTGGTTCTCCATTAGCCTGCAGACCCTTGCTGGGGGTGGGAGGTGGGCGGGGATGGCTCTTTTGTATTAATTTCAGCCCCTTACCACCCAAAGTGTGGTTGAAGGCCTGCAGAATCAGCATCACTTCGGAGCTTGTTAGAAATGCAGCTTGTTGGGCTGCACCCCAGACCTACCCAATCAAAATATGCATTTTAAGGAGATCCATGGGTGTTTCTGGGTGTTTGTGGGCTTCTCTTGTGGCTCAGCTGGTAAAGAATCCGCCTGCAATGTGGGAGACCTGGGTTCGATCCCTGGTCGAAGATTGGGAAGATTCCCTGGAGAAGGGAAAGGCTACCCACTTCAGTATTCTGGCCTGGAGAATTCCATGGACTGTATAGTCCATGGGGTCACAAACAGACACGACTGAGTGACTTTCACTGGGGGTTTGTGTGCCTAGTAAAGCCTGAGAAGCACTGCAGCTAGTCTACACTGTTCCCATCTCCTATTCGGGGGCCCAAACTTCTCCAGTGACTGTTGGTTCAGGTCTGGTTTATAATGTCTAGACAAACTGACTCCTCAATGTCTGGATTAAAATGTGAATAAGCTTCTTCCCTGCCCCAGGGCATGCCTGCCCTCTCCAGGCCACCCCCTCTCTGTCCATGCAAACTCTGCTTCATCCTTTCAGATACAGCTGGAACCTCCTGTTATTCTGTGCCTCCACTTCCTAGCAGGTAGGAGTCCTTCGTCTGGGTTCCTACACAATTTTAACAAATTTGCTCTTATAAATAATGCTGTGACGGGAATTCCCCTGGGGTCCAGTGGTTAGGACACCATGCTTTTGTTGCCAAGGGCACGGGTTTGATCCCTGGTCAGCAAACTAAGCTCCTTCTATTACATTAATCATTGCTTATATCTCTAGTTATTTTCTTGAAGTAAATTCCAAAAGCTGAAATTGTGGCTCATCAGCTAACAGACCTTTCTAAGGAAGATTTTTGTTGCTTATTTCCAGATTGGAAATTGAATATTAACATTTTCTGGGAAGATCATTCCCCCTTATAGGGCCTCAACCTTGGCTTGAATTGGAATTACCTGAGAAGCTTCAGAAACTACTGACATCTGGGTCTCACCGCGTAGATATTCTGATTTAATTGGTTTGAGGTGGAACCTAGGCATTATGTTTTTTGTTTATTTGTAGAGAATATGTAGTTTAAATTTTTTTCTAGCAATTGATTTGATCATTTCATGGGCACTCATATGCTGAGTAGTGGAGGAAATGGTAGCAAACAGATTCAGTGTGGTCAATAAGTGTCCTTTAGGTACATACTTGGTATCTCAATGTAAACCTCTCAATATCTCAGATTATTTTTTTATTTCTGTTTTCAGGAAGACTGTGTGTAATGCATTTAATCCTCCTAATAACTCAATGATGTAGATTCTGTTACCATCTCTGTCACCATCCGCTCATCAGTATATGAGGTGGAGGCAGACAACTCTCCAGCTTCCAGGTGATGCTGGTGTGGGGTTAGGGTAGAAAACCACCGTTTTAAAGGGTCCCTGTGATGACTCTTTTTATGAAGAGGACTCTTGTAGACTCTCAACCCTAATCTGTTTTAGTCAATCTGGATTTTCATAACTTCAGTTCAGTTCATTTCGTCACTCAGTCGTGTCTGACTCTTTTTGACCCCAGGCCTGCAGCATGCCAGGGTTCCCTGTCCATTATCAACTCCCGAAGCTTGCTAAAACTCTTGTCCATCCAGTCAGTGATGCCATCCAACCATCTCATCCTCTCTCATTCCCTTCTCCTGCCTTCAATCTTTCCCAGCATCAGGGTCTTTTCTAATGAGTGACTTCTTCGCATCAGGTGGCCAAAGTATTGGAGTTTCAGCTTCAGAATCAGTCCTTCCAGTGAATATTCAGGACTGATCTCCTTTAGGATGGACTGGTTGGATCTCCTTGCAGTCCAAGTGACTCTCAAGAGTCTTCTCCAACACCACAGTTCAAAAACATCAATTCTTCAGTGCTCAGCTTTCTTTATGGTCTAACTCTCACATCCATACATGACTACTAGAAAAAAACATAGCTTTGACTACATGGACCTTTGTTGGCGAAGTAATGTCTCTGCGTTTTAATATGCTATGTTGGTCATAGCTTTTCTTCCAAGGAGCAAGCATCTTTTAATTTCATGGCTGCAGTCACCATCTGCAGTGATTTTGGAGCCCCCCAAAATAAAGTCTGTAATGGTTTCCATTGTTTCCCCAACTATTTGCCATGAAATGATGGGACTGAATGCCATGATCTCTGTTTTTTGAATGTTGAGTTTTAAGCCAGCTTTTTCACTCTCCTCTTTCACTTTTATCAAGAGACTCTTTAGTTCTTCGCTTTCTGCCATAAGGGTGGTGTCAATCTGTATATCTGAGGTTATTGACATTTCTCCTGACAATTTTGATTCCAGCTCGAGCTTCATCCAGCCTGGCATTTCGCACGATGTACTCTACATATAAGTTAAATAAGCAGGGTAACAATGTACAACCTTGATGTACTCCTTTCCCAACTAGAGAAGGGAATGTCAAACCACTTCAGTATTCTTGCCTTGAGAACCCCATGAATGGTATGAAAAGGCAAAAAGATAGGACACTGAAAGACGAACTCCCCAGGTCAGTAGGTGCCCAATATGTTACTGGAGAAGAGTGGAGAAATAACTCCAGAAAGAATGAAGGGATGGAGCCAGAGCAAAAACAGTGCCCAGTTGTGGATGTGACTGGTGATAGAAGCAAGGTTCGATGCTGTAAAGAGCAATATTGCATAGAAACCTGGAATGTCAGGTCCATGAATCAAGGCAAATTGGAAGTGGTCAAACAGGAGATGGCAAGAGTGAACATCGACATTTTAGGAATCAGCGAACTAAAATGGACTGGAATGGGTGAATTTAACTCAGATGACCATTATATCTACTACTGTGGGCAAGAATCCCTTAGAAGAAATGGAGTAGCTCTCACAGTCAACTAAAGAGTCCGAAATGCAGTACTTGGGGGCAATCTCAGAAATGACAGAATGATCTGTGTTCGTTTCCAAGGCAAACCATTCAATATCACAGCAATCCAAGTCTATGCCCCAACCAGTAATGCTGAAGAAGGTGAAGTTGAATGTTTCGATGAAGACTGACAAGACCTTCTAGAACTCACGCCCCAAAAAGATGTCCTTTTCATTACAGGAGACCGGAATGCAAAAGTAGGAACTCAAGAGCTACCTGGAGTAACAGGCAAATTTGACCTTGGAGTACAAAATTAAGCAGGGCAAAGGCTAACAGTTTTGCCAAGAGAACAAACATCCTTTTCCAACAACACAAGAGAAGATTCTACACGTGGACATCACCAGATGGTCAATGCTGAAATCAGTTTGATTATATTCTTTGCAGTTAAAGGTGGAGAAGCTCTATACAGTCAGCAAAAGCAAGACCAGGAGCTGACTGTGACTCAGATCATGAACTCCTTATTGCAAAACTCAGACTTAAATTGAAGAAAGTAAGGAAAACCACTAGGCATGCCTAAACCATTTAGGCATGACCTGAATCAAATCCCTTATGATTATACAGTGGATATGACAAACAGATACCAGAGATTAGATCTGATAGTCTCTGCCTGGAGAACTATGGATGGAGGTTCATGACATTGTACAGGAGGCAGTGATCAAGACCATCCCCAAGAAAAAGAAATGCAAAAAAGGCAAAATGGTTGTCTTAGGCGGCCTTACAAATAGCTGAGAAAAGAAGAGAAGGTAAAGGCAAAGGAGAAAAGGAAAGATATACTCATTTGAATGCAGAGTCCCAAAGACTAGCAAGGAGAGATAAGAAAGCCTTCCTCAGCGATCAATGCAAAGAAATAGAGGAAAACAATAGGATGGGAAAGACCAGAGATCTCTTCAAGAAAATTAGAGATACCAAGGGACCATTTCATGCAAAGATGGACACAATTAAGGACAGAAATGGTATGGACCTAACAGAAACAGAAGATATTAAGAAGAGGTGGCGAGAATACTTAGAAGAACTGCACAAAAAAGATCTTCATGACCCAGATATTCATGATGGTGTGATCACTCACCTAGAGCCAGACATCCTGGAACGAGAAGTCAAGTGGGCCCTAGGAAGCATCACTATGAACAAAGCTAGTGGAGGTGATGGAATTCCACTTGAGCTGTTTCACATCCTGAAAGATGATGCTGTGAAAGTGCTGCACTCAATATGCCAGCAAGTTTGGAAAACTCAGCAGTGGCCATGGGACTGGAAAAGGCCAGTTTTCATTCTATTCCCAAAGAAAGGCAATGCCAAAGAATGTTCAAACTACTGCACAATTGCACTCATCTCACACGTGAGCAAAGTAATGCTCAAAATTCTCAAGCCTGGCTTCAACAGTACATGAACTGTGAACTTCCGGATGTTCAAGCTGCATTTAGAAAAAGCAGAGAAACCAGAGATCAGATTGCCAACATCTGTTGGATCATTGAAAAAGCAAGAGAGTTCCAGAAAAACTTCTGTTTTATTAACTACGCCAAAGCCTTTGACTGTGTGCATCACAACAAACTGGAAATTTCTTTAAGAGATGGGAATACCAGACCACCTTACCTGCCTCCTGAGAAATCTGTATGTAGGTCAAGAAGCAGGAGTTAGAACTGGACTTGGAACAAGAGACTGGTTCCAAATAAGAAAAGGAATACATCAAAGCTGTATGCTGTCACCCTGCTTATTTAACTTAAACATGCTGAGTACATCATGTGAAATGCCAGGCTGGATGAAGCACAAGCTGGAATCAAGATTGCCAGGAGAAATATCAATAACCTCAGATACACAGATGACACCACCCTTATGGCAGAAAGTGAAGAACTAAAGAGCCTCTTGATGAAAATGAAAGAGGAGAGTGAAAAAGTTGGCTTAAAATTCAGTGTTCAGAAAATTAAGGTCATGGCATTCGGTCCCATCATTTCATGGCAAATAGTTGGGGAAACAACGGAAACCATGACAGACTTTATTTTGGGGGGCTCCAAAATCACTGCAGATGGTGACTGCAGCCATGAAATTAAAAGATGCTTGCCCTTTGGAAGAAAGGCTATGACCAACCTAGAGAGCATATTAAAAAGCAAAGACATTACTTTGCCAGCAAAGGTCCATCTAGTCAAAGCTATGTTTTTTCCAGTAGTCATGTATGGATGTGAGAGTTAGACTATAAAGAAAGCTGAGTGCTGAAGAATTGATGCTTTTGAACTGTGATGTTGGAGAAGACTCTTGAGTCTCTTGGACTGCAAGGAGATCCAACCAGTCCATCCTAAAGGAGATCAGTGCTGAATACTCATTGGAAGGACTGATGCTACAGCTGAAACTCCAATACTTTGGCCACCTGATGCGAAGAAGTCACTCATTAGAAAAGACCCTGATGCTGGGAAAGATTGAAGGCAGGAGAAGGGGATGAGAGAGGATGAGATGGTTGGAGGCATCGATGGACATGAGTTGAAGCAAGCTCCGGGAGTTGGTAATGGACAAGGAAGCCTGGCATGCTGCAGTCCCTGGGGTCGCAAAGAGATGGAGATGACTGAGTGACTGAACTGAACTTTCCCGATTTGGAAACAGTCTCTAGTTCCATGTCCAGTTCTAACTGTTGCTTCTTACCTGCATACAGATTTCTCATGTGGCAGGTAAGGTTGTCTGTTACTCCTGTGTCTTTAAGAATTTTCCAGTTTGTTGTGATCCACACAGGCAAAGGCTTTGGTGTAGTCAATAAAGCATAAGTAGATGTTTTTCTGGAACTGTCTTTCTTTTTCTATGATCCAATGGACGTTGGCAATTTGATCTCTGGTTCCTTTGCCTTTTCTAAATCCAGCTTGAACATCTGGAGGTTTTTATACCTTAGGTTTTTGCAAGGTGAACCTGTATGCAGCTGTGCTGTCTTATCTTTCCTGCCTTCACGGCAGTGGGCCACCCCATTTTTCCAGGTGTCATTCTGTTGTCAGGTCCCTGAGGCTGGTGACCTTGGCTGTACCTTTGGTTCATTTCCTTCCAGCACCTCCACCCACAGCTAGTAATCATGGCCTCAGGCATCTTCTTAGACAAGGTTGTTTTTTTTTTTTTTTTTTCAGGTGTTCTTTCCTGCTGCCGGCCTTTCTAGGACAACATTGCTTAACATCTAAGCCTGAGTATCCCTGCTTTTCCTGGTGATAAGAATCAACTGTGGCAACTTCTGTAAACACAGTGTCTTGGGCCATGTCCCAGGAGAGTTTGATCTGGGGTGTTGCCAGGTGTCCGCCGAGCTGTCCTGTGCCCCTCCCAACTCCCTCCCTCCCTCCCCCGTCCCAACCCTGACCAAAGCAAGGAGACTGAGTTGTCTCCTCCTAAGGTCATTGGTCCACTCTCTTTTCTGTTTGTCCCCTGCTCTTGGCTTCTCAGTCACCCAGACCACCTCTTCCTTTCTCAGACCCCTTTGACCACTTAGCAGTGTCCAATGTTCAGGACTTGCCCAGGCTCTTTCAGCCACTTCTCCAACTGAATCCTTCCTTATTCCTTAGAGCAGAGGCTGCAAAAAGATGGCCTGTGGGATGACAGGTTTTGTTTTTCATCTGTTCTTTTACAAGCAAAAAAAAATGTCTGAGGCTCCACAGCCTGGGTAGAGGTGGCCCTTAGGCAGACAGCAGCTGGAGGTCAGTGGCTGGGCCCTTTGGTAGGCCTCCAGTGCAACACAGTCCTCACTGCTCTTTCCTAGACAACCTCTTTCTCTTTTTCATCACCTGCCTGGCCTTAGGGCGTTTGAGCCCTGGACCATCTTTTGGGAGAGGCACTGTTCCCTTCTCTGCCTCTTTGCCATGCTCTTTCCCACTGGGAATTCTCTTCCTCTCAGAATTTTACACCCTCACTCAAGGTTCCACTCCCACCCTACTTGCTTTGAAAACCCTTCCGTCTGCCTTCCCCTCAGCCCCCATAAATGCCTGCCCTCCTCCTGAACACTTTCCCTTCAATCCAGTTGTTGATAAATGCCTTCTAATGTCACCAACTGTGGTTCCTTACTCTTGTCTAGATGGAGAGTTTGTCTTCCTGACCCCACCCCCCCGACCCCACCCCCCCATACCACACATGACATGCATCTTTCTTCTTAAGCCCTTTGACAGGGCTTAGGCGTAGACAGTAGCTAGCTGTCTTGGCTGTGTTATTCAGGAAACATACCTAGGGCTTCCTAAGCAGCCTCTTAAAGTTCTAGAATTGCTCTCGGAGAAGGCAATGGCACCCCACTCCAGTACTCTTGCCTGGAGAATCCCATGGACGGAGGAGCCTGGTGGGCTGCAGTCCATGGGGTCGCTAGGAGTAAGACACGACTGAGCAACTTCACTTTCACTTTTCACTTTCATGCATTGGAGAAGGAAATGGCAACCCACTCCACTGTTCTTGCCTGGAGAATCCCAGGGACAGGGGAGCCTGGTGGGCTGCCGTCTATGGGGTCGCACAGAGTCGGACACGACTGAAGCGACTTAGCAGCAGCAGCAGCAGCAGAATTGCTCTTTTGGGCTAAAATAGTCCACTACTAAATTTCTCCATTGATTTGGTAGGAAAGCGTCATGGAGAATGAACTTCATGTCTCTGCTTTGCCACTGAACAGCTGTGTGACCCTAGGCAAGGTACTTGAACTCTCCAAGCCTCAGTTTCCTCATTTTTATGTGTGTTTGTATGTATGTACATATATATCTTTTAAAATTAAAAAATTTCTTTTATTGAAGTATTCTTGATTTACAGTATTAAGTTTCAGGTGCATAACACTGGGATTCATAATTGTTAAAGGTTATACTCCCTTTGTGGTTAATATAAAATATTAACTCTTTCCTTCACTGCAGAGTATGTCCTTGCAGCTTGTCTATTTTCACAGAGTAGTTTGTGCTTCGAAACCCCCTACCCCCTTCCTACCCGTCGTCCCTTTGCTCCTCCCACTGATAACCACTAGTTCTCTATATCTGTATTTGTCTGTTTTGTTATATTTACTAGTTTTATTTTTTGATTCCACATATAGGTGGTATCATACAGCATTTGTCTTTCTCTGTCAGACTTATTTCGCTTAGCACAATGCCCTCCAAGTCCGTCTGTGTTGTTGCAAATGGGAATAATGCGACAGCAGTGCTCCCCTGTGTGGGCAGGCAGCTGTGGGAAAAGCCTGGGCCTAGCTCAGAGTTGAGAGGGTCTCTCCCACGTCCACAGACTGAACCCCTGAAAGGGGCCTGGCCTAGCTGACAGTCTCTTGTGAGGCCTCCATGACTCGAGCTGGACTGTTGGCGAAGGCTGCGGCTCGCAGGTGGGATCTGAGAGCAGCGATGGGTATGGTCATTCCAATGGGAGGTAAGACTCTGGCATAACAGGTGTGGACCAGGAGTAGGAAAGCGTGCCGGTGGAGACCACGGTGTACCTGAGGGTGTATCATTTGGAATGCATCTTCAGGTACCCTCAGTGGCTCCATGTTGCCTACAGAGCAAAAGTCAAGAGTCCCCAAGGAGGGTACAGCGTCCTTCACAGGCTGATCTCAAGTCATCTTCTCACTCCTGTTCCTCCTGGTGACGCTTCCGCCACACTCTTAAGCTGTAGCCACACTGAACATCATTAATTGTCATCATTGCAGTTAATGATGACAACACTCTCGGCAGCCCCACTAACTTACTGCCTTCTTACTGCTCTAAGCACAGTACTAGTTTAACTTGGTTAACCTTCGGCAGAAGCTTCAGAAGTGGCTAATTTCATTCCAATTATATGTTTGAGGAAACTGAAACACAGGAAGTTAACTCCCCCAGGTCATACAACTAGTAAGGGGTGGGCCCAGATTTGGACCTGAGCCACCCGGGAAAAGAGCTTGCGGTTAACTTCCCTTATTGCCCTCGATGCCCCTGACTACAGGCGGCACTGCCGTGCTGCTTGCGCCTTTGCCTGTCAGGCCCGTCACACAGCACTCCCCTTCAAAGCCTTTTCTGACCGCTCCCTCTTCTCCCAGCACCTACCCAACAGGAGTCTCTCTTGTTCCCCTTTGTAGTTTGTACCCCTCTTTGTTATGACAGTGAATAGTTGTAAGTCATGATTATTTCTCTTTCTGCTTCCCTACTGTGTAGCATCAATTCTTGTGGAGCATCTACACATCCCTGTTTTTAAATTGGATCCGCACTGATGGCCCACAAAGCATACAGATTTAGTTTTATCAGAAACCTGAGTCTGTTGATTGCATCTTTAGAAACAGAGATGGGAATAAAACAACTCTGAAATGTTACAGGGTTAGGGAATAAACCCCCCAAGGTTTGCAACTGTGAACGAGCTAGAAACAGAGGAAAGAACTGCTGGTATTCATGAAGTACCAACTACATCCCTAGGAAAGGTATGTGTTGTCCAGGGAGAAATACAAATTAGAAGAAAAGAAATGGACATACACTGTATAGACCAGGCGCTGAGATTCTGTTACCTTCTTTGATCTTCCTGACAACCCACGTGGAGAGAGATAGTGGGGTTCGCATGTTAGAGAGGAGATCGAGGCTCAGCCAGGTCTAGTGGCGGAGCCAGGTCTAAGGAGTAGGGATTGAACCTGAGATCCATCTTTTCTTTCCTCTACATCCAGGGAAACAGAACTTGGAAAACACAGGACAGTCCTTGGTCTTGGGAGTCCTGGCTAATTTGGAGAGACAGTACTGGGGCTGAGTGCTTTAGGGGTTTGGAGGAGAGGGGTTGCCTGGGTTGGTAGAGTTGAGGGAAGGGGCATTTCAGGGGACTGAGTGAGCAAAGCTTGGAGGGAGTATGTTCACAGGTGGCACCAGTCTGCAGTGGTGTTTTAAATCCCATTCTGGAGAGATTTGGCTTCTAGTCAGTTCTAATTTCTGAGCAAAAGCTACAGATACCTCTCTGCTAGTCTAGGTTCCCCAGTCGCTTATCAGAAATCCTGGCACTGAATCTGTTGTGAAATTCAGATTCTGCCTGATTTTACAGAGGCAATATTGTCCACCTCACACACCAGGTACTAGCTTATATCAGAAGGCTCTGGGATGGATCACAACTCACAACAGGCATTCCATTTCTGCAGAAGTCCTTGTTGTGGTCCACACAGAGGTCCAGGAGCTGGTCTTTGCCCTCAAGTGTGACAACTCAGGTGTTAAGGAGATGAGATTCACATGGAGTGACTGCAGGAACTGCTCTGGTCTAATGAAGCCCCATGCTCCACGGAGGCTGGCCCCTCTAGTAACAATATCATAAACATAACTACCAGGGTCCTCACAAAACGTCACCACACTCAGGGAAACCCCAACCATGGATTTCCCACTCACAGTTTCTTCCAGTCCAGCTGCAGTTACCATTTGGGTTGTAGTTACCATAAGCAGTGTTGCTTAGTTATGTATGTAATTGCTATATTTCTTTTATCTGATCTCCAGGGGAACAGGTGGATAGGAAATTAACTCATGCTGAAGGGAAAAGGCGTTGTTAACCCTTTACCCACAGTATATACTGTGTATTTGGTAACATCTCCAGCAGGGTGCATCCCATAATCCGGTATTGAAAGTCCTGCAGAAAAAGACATTGTGTTAATAGTAACACAAAATGAGATAATTCGATGAAATGAACTTCACATCTGCTCAGGTTAAGTTTTTTAAAAATTTTATTTATCTCTTTATTCTTGGCTGTGCTGCATGGGCTTTTCTCTAGTTGCGGTGCTCGAGCTCCTCGTTACTGTGACTTTTCTTGTCGTGGAGCACGGGCTCCAGGCTGTGTGAGGCAGTATTTGCAGGTCCCCGCTCTAGAGCACAGGCTTGGTGGTTGTGGCTTAGTTGCTCAGTGGCATTGGTATCTTCCGGACCAAGGATCGAACCCAAATCTCCTACATTGGCAGGTGAATTCTTTATCACTGAGCCACTAGGGAAGCCCTTCAGGTTAGGTTTTGTACCAGTTGAGTTACATATAACCTTCCAGTGTTCAGAGTGTTAGGGGTTGGGCAGTATTTGGAAAGGCATTTTGCCCTCTTAAGAAATTTCTTGGACCATGAAAGAAGTGCAAGTTGCCTGCCTTACCACTAGAGGGCACCTGGTTACTATCATTTTTCCCCAGGATCCTTGCTAACAGAAGTTTTCCTCTTCAGCTTGCAGATGCCAGCAAGTTACCTAACCTGAAAGAACTTCTCCAGTCCTCAGGAGAAAAAGACCCATGGGCCTGGGACCTGATGAGCTGGATTTTATCGTCAAAGGTCCTGACAATCCACAGTGCAGGGAAGTCAGAGGTGAGACTTTGGTGTATAGGATCACAGATTCCTGGGCCTGGAGAGCTGTGGGACTTCTTTGTGCACCAGTGTGACCTGGGCAGCTTGTTGAAAATGTAGATTCCTGGACCCTATCCCCAGAGATTCTGATTCTGTGTCTAGAATGGGGCCCAGGAGTTTGCATATTGGCAGGGCAAAGCTGTGTTCTCCCTCCTTACTAGCTGTGCGACACTGAGCAGGTTACTGGGTGCATTTCGGTACCTGGGTTTTCATTCTGTAAAATGGGAATAATAATAGTATACTTCTATCAGTGAACTGGCTCTGGGAATTAAATGAATTTTCTCACTTAGAATAATGCCTAAGGACACATGCTAAGGGCTCAGAAAATGTTGGCTATCACAAGCACCCCAGACATTTCTAACAAGGGGGGGGGGATCCTTGACCACAGCTTAAAAGATTCCCGCTCTCAGGAAGCAACGAGGCAGACTGAAGTGGTGGATATCCTCAGGCTGGGTTCAGATCCCGTATTATTTAGTCTTCTGTGCCCTATTTGTAAAATGAGAATTTTACAATTCAGAAGGGAGGTATGGCAGAATGTGTCACCCCAAGTATAGTTTCTGGCACAGGGCAGACACTCTGTAATTTGGCTTCCCTTGCCTGGCTAGGATCTTACAGGGACAGGCTGGGATGACAAGGGTCAAAGTGTAGACTGACAGATCGCTGATCTGGTGTTCTTACCTCTAAGTGGTAACAGGGGTTTGTCTATACCATTCTTCACTTAATAATTTTTAATTTAAAAGCATTTGATTTTATAAGTTCCTGCTAAAGACAAAAATCCTCCTTACGTGGCCTAGAATTTGGTATCTGTTTCTGGTGTCTAGGGACATCCCCCACCCACGTTGGGTGGTAAGAAAACATCAACATCCTGGAGTGGAAGTCAGGATACCTGTGTTCAGGTCCAGGCTGGGCTGCTAACTCCTGGGTTATGTTCTTTGGGTTTCACTTTCGTCATCTGTTAAATTTAGATTTACTCCTTCCTCATCAGGCGTTTACTGGCTGTTGGGTATTATAGGCAAAGTAGATAAGCAATTGCTTCTTGATGTTTGATTATAGAGCAGTTAAATTCCATTAAAATATGAAGTGTTGGGATCCAGGATTATCAACTTTTTATTTATCATGCCCAAGTAAGGACATTAGTCTACCGCATATCATTTTACAAAAGGATATTTTAATATGAAAAAGGGAGGATGGCCCTGACCTCCGGCTAAAAGGATAGTTCTTTTAAAGAAGGGCTCATGGCAACCTTACATCAGTGTAAATATATCTGTGAAATTGCCCTTATTTTTGTCATTTAATCATAACCCAGAGAAAACTTTACTACAGACTGACTTTGGTCTGGGATGTACTGTTGGAAAATTACAGAAATGATGCGGTCTCTGCCCTGAAGAGCATTATTACTCCTTAGGAAGGAGTTCATCCTTGCATATCAGTTGACCTCTGCTGCATCACAAACCATCCCCAAAATCTACTGGCTTGCAACAACACAGACTGCTTCTCACGATTCTCTGGGTTGGTCGGGTGGTTCTCCTGAGCAGAGCTGGCTCACGCGGGGCTGTCCTAGGGTAACCTCACTTAAGCGTATGGGGCTTCAGCTATCCCAGCTGAAGGCTGCTGTGGCTGGTGCCTGCTTCTACAAAGCTGTCATCCTGTAGAGGGTTTGCAGGGCTTGTGAAGGGTTCCCAGCAGCAGACAAGGGAAAGGGAAGCTCTTTTCAAGTCTCTGCCGTATGCTTACCAAGGTCCCATTAGCCAAGAGAAGTGAAGATTTAAGGGGTGGAGAAATTGATTCCATCTCCCTATGAAATCTTGGTGGAATTCCACCTGCAAAGTCACGTTGCAGAAAGGTGAATGGACAGGGATGGGAGGAAAAATCTGTGGCCAGTTTTGTAATTTATCACACCTTTCTAGCTCCTGATAGTATTGTAAAGATGGAATGCAGGAAATAAATGTGAAAGTGTAATGAAAATTAGATGTGATCTTTAGTTAGAAGGTACAATTCATGCTTCTTAGTTAACTGACTGTAGGGGAAAACACCATTAGAGGAAAGCAGTCTTGAGCTGTAGGCTCTGAACTTGTTTATAAACTGATGTTTTTATTCCTGTGAAACCAGTTGTTCTCATGAGCAGAGCCCATAGGAGCTAAGCCCAAGGCTTTAGGAGGCCATTTTACCAGCTTCCCAAATAAAACTCCGACTTCCTGCATGTTTTCAAGTTTGAAAAGATCCAAAAGCTGACTGGTACCCCTCACTCGCCTGTCCCTGTGCCGGACTTCCTGTTTGAAATCGAGTACTCCGACCCAGCCAATGCCAAATTTTACGAGACCAAAGGAGAACGCGACCTCATCTACGCCTTCCATGGGAGCCGCCTAGAGAACTTCCATTCCATCATCCACAATGGCCTGCACTGCCACCTGAACAAGGTGGGGCCCGAGGCTGCTGACGTCAGGGGCACTGACGGGGGTGGCCAGAGCTGGTGAGCGTGGGGGTGGGTGGTTCACCAAGGTCTTGCCCCTCAAAGTGTGGTCTGTTGACCAGCAGCCTCACCTAGGAGCCTGTGAAATGCAGAATCCTTGGCCCACCAGACCTGAGTCAGAACCTGCATTTTAACAAGGTCTCCAGGGGATTCCTCTACTGATGAAAGTTTGAGAAGTGTCGCTTTAAAGATGGTTCTCAGTCTTGGCTGCGCATTTAAAATGAATCGCTTGGAGGAGCTATTAAGAGTCTGGATGCCTGGCTATGTCCCCAGCCAATTAAGTCAGAATCTCTGGGGGTGGGGCCTGGGCATCAGTGTGCTTCCAGAGCCCCCCAGGTGATGCTACTGTATGGCCAGCCTGGTCTTCCCAGCATGATCCCTGGACCACATCACTGGGAGCTTGTTGAACACATGGAATCTCAGGCCCATCCAGACCCCATCATATGAGAAATCACAATTTAGTAGACTCCCAGGTGATTCATATGCATGTTGAAGTTTGAGAAGTACTTGCCTCAGGGACCCTCCGAGAGTCAGTCATTGAGGAAATTGAGAGGAGCTCCCTCCTTGAGCTCC
Organism: Bos taurus; assembly: GCF_002263795.3. Taxonomy (NCBI): domain Eukaryota; kingdom Metazoa; phylum Chordata; class Mammalia; order Artiodactyla; family Bovidae; genus Bos; species Bos taurus. The sequence goes on along the minus strand of NC_037337.1, from coordinate 12,210,190 downwards.
CCCGCACCTCTTTTTTCGGGGGGGGGGGCCTGTGCTGGGTCATCGTTGCTGCACATGGGCTTTCTCTAGCTGGGGCAGGCGGGGCCCACTCTTCATTGGGGTGTGCAGGCTTGATTGCCCCACGCCATGTGGAATCTTCCCAGCCCAGGGATCAAACATGTGTCCCCTTCATTGGCAGGCAGACTCTAACCACTGTACCATGAGGGAAGTCCCTTTCTTCCCTTTTTTTAAATGGGCAAATTTACTTAACCTCTCAGAGCCTCGGGGTCCTCATCTGTAAAGTAGGATGCCGTTCCCCACCTTCTGGTGTCCTGACAGGACTGAAACACTTCACATATGCAAAGGGCTGTCCTGTACTTACCCACTAAGGAAGCAGTGGCTTCTTTTAGAGGCTGAAGGAGAGGGACTGGCGGGGGTGGTTGGAGGGCTGCAGCTTCTCCCTCAGTTGTGCCGGCATTGGCCTTGTCTGGGGGCTGGCTCCAGGAGCCGTGGGCTCATTTGTAGCTGACGCAGCTCCGAGGCAGGAGAGACTTTTCCAACACTGCTGCAGCTGGTTATCGCAGTTGAGTTTTGTTGAGGAGGACGGGCTTGTTTACTCTGGCTCTCAGCTTATTATTATGGCCAGGCTACTGGAATCCAGGGGCCCTACACTTCACACTAGAGCATGTCTGAAGAAGTTGCCTGCTGATTCCAGTCTTGTAACCAAGCCTTTGGTTGGTTGAGGGGTTTGCTGAGGGGTTTGCTGCTTAGAAGCATCTCATCAGAGCCCTTTCGTGAAGTGGATGTTCTTCTGGCCGCCTCTGTTTGGGTTTTCAGTGAGGGGCTTGCTTGAGGGAGCCTGCTTGCCAGCTGAAGCTCGAAGAGTGTCTCCTTGGTAGAGATACTCCCAAGTTTCCTGCTGTTGCGCTCCCCTGTGTGTGGTTCTTGAGTCTAGGGAATTGTGTATACACGGGAGGCATAAGCAGAAGTGGCTGCAGGGTCAGATCAGAGACACTGCCTCCTTGGAGGTCTGTGCTAGCTTTTGAGATAATGGGGACATTGTAAAATGGCCACGCGAAGGCTTGTTTTGTTTCCCCTAAGCTTCGCTTCATTGGTTGAGATTGTGGAAGCTTGGTGCCACTGAATGGGATGTTTCTCAGTTTTCAAGTAGAGGATGTTCACTGAGCTGCGTAAGGCCGTTCAGTCATCTTAAGACACTGACACTGAGGCCCAGAGATGGAATTTGAATGACAGCTTACGTCAAATTCCATGCACTGGTAGCAGTTACTTGGAATGTTGTGTTGAGGAGTCTGAATCAGTATGTATGAGTGCCATGATTGATATTTTTAAGTTGGCATCGTGATTGATTATTGATGTCTACATGAGCAAAGGATGTGTTTGCTAGGCCTGCTGTGGCCTCAGCGTGCAGGTATTTCACCTGAGAGCCTTCTCTTTTACGTGGCATGCTTCCTTGTGGAGGACAGCAAGTTAGCACCTACCACCAGCGATCTGCCTCCTAGAATTTTGGACCTTTTCTTGGTCTGCACCAACACAAAACTTAACCCTGCTTCTCATATAGTTCTGCCTTGTTTGCTTCCAGTGTCTGGTCTGAGAGATTCTTTTCCAAGTAATGACTCGGATCACTGCCCCTAGTCACTGATGTGTGACGGCCCTCTCCCTGCACACAGGGGCATGGCTTTGCTTCTGCAAGCCTGTCAGTGTCACCATGCTTAGTCCAGCCTTGTGGCAGGAATCACTGATTGCCTGAGACACAGGAGCCTGTGGTGGAATACCCGCCCCTCTCTCGTGCCAGGTATTCTGTGTGGCGCTTTACATGCATCGTCTCATTGAACCCTTGCCTATGACCTTGTGAAGAAGAGATTATCATCACCACTTGGTAGTGTAGAAACTGAGGCCCAGGGAATTTATATTACTTGCTATCTCGTTAGAGGGGTAGGCAGGGTTCAAACGTGGATCCGTTTGGGCTCTTAACCCCTGTGTTTTTCTTACTCAGCCTTAAGCACTAGAACTACTAGCTTGCCAGGTTAGTCAGCCACGTCCACCATCAGTTAAACTGTGGTCAGATAGGAATGTGTTTTGTAATATCCCTGTGATGGTGTCATGGGATTGTTTGATCTTATGTCTTTTGCTGGGGGAAGGAGAGGCTGGAAGGCTTTGTGTTAACAACTCTACTGAAGAAAGACCTGTTTTGTTTTGCTGCGCCCGCTCGGCACTCACCCAGCCCTGTTTGTTTTCTGCTGATCTCCACTTTTCCAGACATCCTTGTTTGGGGAAGGGACCTACCTCACCAGTGACCTGAGCCTGGCCCTCATTTACAGCCCCCATGGCCACGGGTGGCAGCACAGTCTCCTCGGCCCCATCCTTAGCTGCGTGGCTGTGTGTGAGGTCATTGACCATCCAGACGTCAAGTGCCAAACGAAGAAGAAGGGTGAGTAAGCACTTGGCCCTGCCCTGGGCTCCAGGCCTCTAGGTGTCAGGCTTTTGCCTTTGGCCCAGCTGTTGGGTGGAATACCCATTGCATGGCAAGGGATGGCCTGGGTGCAGAGCAGTGTAGGATAGAGCCTGCTATCAGGGAGTGAGCTGTTTTCTTAAGGACTGAACACAAGGTGAAAAGGATATCATCTGCTACAGGGCAGTAGGTCAGTAGTGCCAGCTGAGGGTGCTGATTACGTCCACGGGATAGCTCAGAGGAGGGGGCAGTCATGGTGGGTCCAAGTGCTCAGGGAAAGCTGGGGTAGAGAAGAGGAAAATGAACATGCAAGGCCAGAGCACAGGCTCCTTGAAGGCAGAAACTGGGTCTCATTCACTCTTGGGCACCTAGTGTCAGCAGGGAGCCTGGTACGTACTTGACATTCAGTAAACATTTGCTAAACTGAAGCTAATGATGCATCTCACCCTGTTCCTCCAGGCCGCTCTGGTGTGTGCTGGAGCCCCAGGAGGATGTGAGGGGCAGCTGAGGCCATGGGGGTAAATCCTGGGCTCCCCAGTGAGCTGATGACCAGTGGGCCCCTCAGTCCGCTTTCCTGATCTGTCCCTTAAAGCTCTGGCCCCTGCTGTTTCGTCCTGAAAGGCAGAGAAGTCACAGAACTGTCATTCTAGACTCCAGAGCTGGCCTGTTGGTTCCACTGAGAGAAGGTGAATTGAGAACACTGTTCCTGGCCCCTAATGTAAAACAACTGGAATCCTGAGGAACGGTCCCAGGTCTGACGCCACTCTCCCAAACCAGACAGCACGAATATTCGCTTGTATAATTCTTAGGAAGTCTGCACACCGTGACATTAAACATCAGGACAAGACCTTGTAATGTCTGCTGTCACGAAGCTTCGGCCTGTCGTGGGCTTTTTTGGTTGTTGTTTTTTTGGTTCTTTTTCATGTTACTAAAAGGAAAGGTTTTTTGTTTTTTTTAAACAAGTCATGGTACAAAGGGTGGAAGATGACTGTTCTAGGAAGCTCGAATCCAGAATGGTTAATTTAAAATGCCTGTTAAAAGGCTTGTTTCAGGTCAAGTCCTGTTGCTAGCCCCAGATGATTTTTTTTGTTGTGGCCAGCAATCTGCTGCTTCCCTCTGCTTTCCCCACTCAGTCTTCTTCTTTTTTACCCTCTTGTATCTTTTTTTGTTTTCCTATTCCCTTTTCTCTCTTCCTGGTGGTCTGTCTGTCAGACTCTCCTGTTTTTCAGTCCTGCTTCCTGTACATACACAGGCCATTCCTCTGTCTGCCGGGGCCTCTCCACCCTCAGGACCAGGAGGCTTGACTCGTCTCTACTCATAGTCTGCTTCTGTTATTGTATTTCCCCCTGTAAAGTTGTGCTTTTTCTCCTTATTCAGATTCCAAGGAGATAGATCGCAGGAGAGCGAGAATCAAGCACAGTGAAGGGGGCGACGTCCCTCCAAAGTACTTTGTGGTCACTAATAACCAGCTCTTGCGCGTGAAGTACCTGCTGGTGTACTCGCAGAAGCAGCCCAACAGGTGAGAAGGACGGTTGCTGCACGAAATCCAGGACAGCCAAGGGCTGCGTTCATAGGCGTGGGCTCCTGGTTGTCAGCGGCCCCTCTCCCTCAGCCTAAACCTCAGCTACGTGTAAAATACCTAAAGCATTCTGCTTCATGTAAGGGGTAAGGAGTGAGGAATATGTTGAATAAAATGTGGTCCTGGCCCTAGGGGACTGTATATTCTAGTGAGGAATGGCTTTGTTAACACAAATGACTTGAGGGACTGAATTAAGCCGAACCATGAAGCCCCTTAGCCACCTAGGCTCTGATCACAAGGCTGAAATCCACTGACTGGGCTGAACTGAGAGGTAGGGTGGGGCCAGGATTGAGCTGGAATTCTGATTCTGTGCTGTCCGGCTCAGTCACTTCCCACAGTGACTCTCAAACCACCACCTGCTCCTTTTTGGACCTGAGATGCTTCATGTTTATCTCTAAAATTAGAGTGTTGAATTCAATAGCAGATGAGGCCATCCTAGCCCATAAGAATCTGAGAGTGGTGATCCCTCACGCTGTTCCAGCAGTGTGTATTTGGGGGTTTGGCAGGGCTCTCTGGAGTTGAGGGTCACTTTGAGATTTTGTTGCATTGTTGGTAGAGTTTCTCATGGGGATGAGCAACAGGTAAGCAGGTTAGACAGGGAAAGGGTTATTGTTAATACTCCCAACTCCTGCTTGTCTATACCAGTGGCTTCAGGATTCAATAAACTAGTAAAATCATCTCCCCTTAAATCTGGGAAATATGTACAGGGTTCCTAAGTTTGGGGGATAGTATCCTGTGGTTTAAAATCATCTGGCTTTTTCTACTTGAAAATTCCATTCCTTTCCCACTCCTTCCTGCAGTGTCTCTGTACTGCACATTTGGATGGCTTAGATCATCTCCCAGTGGGTCAGAGAGGATTTCCCCTGCTCAGAGTGATATCTGTGCATGTCTGAAAGTGAAAAGCCTTGTGCTAAATACCCTGCCACCTGCCGCCATCTGGTCATCTGCCTTAGCGAGGTCATCTATCTAGATACCATAGTCTTGCTTAAGAAAAGACTGGTTATAAAAGGTACAAGAGGAGCTATAAAAGGAGATCAGGATGAGCTCATTGCATAGCTGTCTTTGTACATTTAGAAATTGTTCTGGTGAAAGGCATGTCAGTGCCAGGGCAAACAGCTCCAGATTTTTTGAGCAAAGGAGCACACATGAAGCTTCATTTCATGGCTCACTCAGAGGACGAAATTCATCATTTCATCTTCTCTGAGCCAGAAGTTGTTGCATACCCTTAAAAAAATATTTTTCTCTTTGTTCCAACATTCCCCCACCCCACCCTCGCTGCTGAAGCAGGGCTTCCAGCCAGCTCTCCTGGGTCTCCAGCCATTGGTTTATGGTCATGATCACCCTGTATCTGCTGCTGCTGCTCACAGTGAGTGTCATCAACTCCTCAGCTTTCCAACACTTTTGGAATCGTGCGAAGAGATAATCTTTCTGGGCCTGGTGTGGGGGCCGCCTCGATCACGTGCCTTATGATAACTCGTTCTGTAACTCCTGTGCCCCCCATCCAGCCAGGCCGAGCCTGGGGGCCACTTGGGGACCACAGGACAATTTTCATATGCCATAAATGTATCAATTGCCTTTGACGATGTTCTCCGCCACTCTGGTCAACAGAGGGCACTGGCCCCTCTTAGCTTTTGGGGGAGATTTCCTATCTGTTCCTTCCTAACAGTCTTAGGGAGTTGGCTTTTTTGCCAGGGCCAAAGGAGAAAGTCCTGCTGCATTTGAAAACAAAGTGTCCAGGCTGTCTGTGGGGTGTTTACAACTGCTTCTGGTGGACATCGGCCCTTCTCTAACGCCTTCTTGGAAGGCAGAAAGTGTGTAGTGGGGACTATAAATCACTAGGCAGTTGCCTTGTTTTGACTTGAGACACCCAAGAGGAACAGTCCTGTTTCTCATAAAACTCAGTGGGATCATTTTGAGTTCCATCAGCCTTTGTATGCGAGTGCAAAACACTTTTCACAGTTTTCTCACATCAACAAACAGTCCTCTGCTACAGCAGTAACCCCTCCACCCAACCTCGGATGAGAAAGGAAGGAGTCAGAGACCTGATAAAAACGATGAGCAACTCAAGTCGTCTTTTTCTAAAAATTACCAATTGCTGATTACAGCCTAAATGGAACCAAATGTTTGTTTTCTGATTTTTTTTAAAAATAACTATTTGACAATTTGTTTTTGTGAGTTAAGAGGGGAAATTTCTAAACCTAGAGCACCATTTGGCCAGTGCCCACGGCCTTTCCTGGCCGTGCTTTAGAGAAAAAAGATCTGAGCTGCAGGCTTGCCTCCTGCCCTCGTTCTCACGAAGCTGCCTTGACCGTGGCCCATCAGCCACAAGTGCCGCACTGCAGGCCCTCTGGGGGTGGCCGGCCTTTGAAGCAGTGGCTGGCCTCAGGGTGCCACAGGTGTGTGGTGCCACGCCTCCCTCCCTCCCGGGGCCCACAGGTCTCTGGGACTCAGCCTGAGCTTTAAATGCTCAGAAAAAGCCTCAGGCTGCTCTGAGAGCACTGGTTCTACCTGCTATATTCTCTGCCCCTCCTTCCTGCCCAGTGTCAGCCATCATGGAGCCCTGATTTTGGGGGGAGATTTCTGTACAGAAGATGGAAAGTCATTTTTCTATAATTTGTGAAGTTGTGAAAAAGCCACTATCATGGTTTCTACATTGAATATTGGAACATTTCAGAAATAATAAAGATATTTTCCTAATTTCCAAGTTGCCTTTGTGCCTGCTTTTCAGCCTTAATGCGAGGCTGCTGTGTATTCATTGTGAAAAATTCCATCCTCTCTTTGCTTCCATGTTCGGGGTGGCCATTTTCTGGAGAGTATGTATCTCTAGGATATCCATAGGCATTACATTTATAGTCATTGATTTAGCAAATGTGAGCACCTACTGTGTACCAGGCACTAGAAATAGGAGCAGCATCAGGTCCAACTGCCCCTGCCCTTACGGAACTGACAGTCTAGCGAGGTAGATGGACCAACAGACATTCTCAGGAGTGAAGTTGGCATTATAGGATATTATAAAGAAGTTCTGGAAAACAGTTGGCAAGGTATCTTAACATGGTCTGGGGTCACCCTGAGCCTACAAGGTACCTTTCGTGTACTGATTTCTTTAACCCTCACAACAGACAAGAACATAAAGTCCCAGAATGTTGAATAGCTTGCCCAAAGTTACATGGCTAGGAAGTGGCAGAGCTGAGGGTGGAACCTGGCTTCAGTGTCAGTCTCATAAACGCCATGCTATACACCCCCCCTGGGCTCCCAGGAAAGGGGATGGTCACTGAATCCTGAAAGAGCCATCAGTGTTAGGCTAAGAGGTGGAGGAAAAGTGTTTCAGGCAGTGTGAATAACACATACAGAGACATGGAGTTTTTTCTGGAGAAGCTAAAAGCAGGAGAGGGTCATAAAGGGAGAGGCTATGGTGAGAAGTGGGGCTGGAGAGATAGGCAGGGGCCAGATCATGAAAGACCTTAAAAGCTGTGGGCTGGGGAAAGCCATTAGATTTTAAGCAAGGAAATGACATGATCAGATTTGGTTTGCAGAAAAATTACTTTAGCTGGTAGTTGGAGAATAGATTTAGGATTATTTTGAGGATTAAAAGAATTTAACAGTTACAGTAGAGCAAGTAGCTGATATTATTACTGTTATTTGTTTTCAGTGGCCCAGCAGAGGAGATTATAAGGAGGAGCATGCAAAGTAGAGCACTAATGTCCAGGGACATTGGAACACTGAAGTGTCACAGAAGTGAAAAGGAAGTCTTGGTGAGCAGTGTCAAATGCTGCCAAACAATTGGGATTATACCTGAGAAGTATTTATTGGATTTACTGAGTTGGAGATCATTGGTGAACTTGGCCAGAGCAGTTTCAGTAGAGTGCAGCACAGGGGCGGAGAGGGCAATGGCACCCCACTCCAGTACTCTTGCCTGGAAAATCCCATGGACGGAGGAGCCTGGTAGGCTGCAGTCCATGGGGTTGCTGGGAGTTGGACACAACTGAGCGACTTCACTTTCACTTTTCACTTTCATGCACTGGAGAAGGAAATGGCAACCCACTCCAGTGTTCTTGCCTGGAGAATCCCAGGGACAGGGGAGCCTGGTGGGCTGCTGTCCATGGGGTCGCACAGAGTCGGACACGACTGAAGTGACTTAGCATAGCATAGCATAGCATAGCAGCACAGGGGATGTGAAAAGCCCGACTATACAGACCTGACATGAGCAGTTTCCAGGGGTCATCAGACAATATTTATTTAAAAACCAGCCCCCCTTTTTCTGAGGTTTCTGTTCTTTCCCACCTTCCAAAAAAAAAAAGAGGTTGTACAATACCTGATGTGACTGTGGGACAGGCACTGGGCTTATGATGGGGAGGATGGTTGAAGAATGGTCCTGACCTCCAGGAGCTTCCAAGCCAATGGGCTCCAGGGACAGAGATGTTTCTATATGAGGGAAGGAAACCGCTGGAGCCTGGAGGGTTGGAATGGACATGAGGGAAGACTAGGATAGGACAGGGCTGCTTTATGACTTTCATGAGCCCTGGGCACTTTTGCCTTCATGGGCCCCTGTACCTAAAAAAATCTAAAACTATACTTTAGGACTGTGTTGGTATAAAGATGAATATATTACTATTATGTACCAAAATGTTTCCTTCCATTTAAAAGCTCATTTTTCCCCCCTTCTACTTTTTCTTTAATTTGGCTGTACTGGGTCTTAGTTGCTGCATGTGGGATCTAGTTCCCTGACCAGGGATTGAACCCAGGACCCCTGCATTGGGAATGCAGAGTCTTAGCCACTGGACTATCAAGGAAGTCCCTCTTCTGCTTTTAAAGGAATTGAATCCTTTTTGTGATGTGGATTCTAGGCCTGGTGCCTACTGTGCCTAGTGGATGAGCCAACTCTGGACGAGGGTCACGGGATAGTGTGGGGCCCTGGGGGATAGTGTGAGATCCCTGGGTACCTGGGGATAAAGAGGCAGGAAGGAAACAAACCCTAGTCTCAATTCTGTTTAGCACCAACTCCACATCTAAGGCAGACCCTGTAGGCCAACAAGCTTAGGAAAGGGCAAAATTGGCTTCTGGGCGTTGAGAGTTCGGGTGCCCATGCTGCAGACACTTTCATAGAGGAGGAAGCACCAGTCTTCTTGCCAACAAAGCCCCTCGGCCAAGAGCTCCACTGGGCAGCTGATGGCAGATGAGACCAGATGGTGGTTCATTTGGAGCTGCCTCTTATCAGAGGCCCAGCTGCCTTGGTCTTGTCAAAGCAACCTCATCAGCCTTCTGTCACTAATGCCACTGCCAAGGGTGGGGTGAAGGGGGCAGTTAAGGGAGGTGGCAAGTAGACTTTTCACAGGTTAGGTCCCTGCTTCTGAGAAGTGCCAAGGATCCCATGAGCTGTCACTTTCCACCACAAAAGGAAGGATTTTACTCTGGGCTTTTGGATAAGTGTACATGTGTATGTATGAGAGATGTGGAGGAGGGATGTGGCCCATTCCTTTTTCTATTTCGTTAAACACTGATTGCCAGCAAAACCAGTAGTGGGTGGGAGGTTGTGATTTTAAAAGCCCAATTCAGATCTTTTTCTTTAGAACTTATCCGTCTGAGCCCATTCCTGCTGCTAAGCCCTGGAAGTTTGTCCTGACTTGGAATCAGCCCGACTCAACCTCCTCATTGCCATTTGCCATGGTGATTCTTGGTAGGGGGTGGGTGGGGTGGGGCTGGGTTCAGCTCCCTAGAAAAAACCAGGACCAAACTTCTTCCTAATCCCCTTCCACAGCCCTCCCCTCCCCTCCTCTCCACCCTGCCCCACCTCTAGAGTTTTCCATCTCTTGGCCTTTGTTTGTTTTTGATTTTGTCAGTCTCTCACCTCTGGATGGGTTTTTGTTTATTTTCAAACTGTCTGGGGCTGTGCACCATGGAGACAGTGTCCTGGGCTGCCTCTACCCCTGATCTGGTTAGAATAAGCCCCTCTCCTTCGCATGAATCTCCAACCTGACATTTGGAACATCCAAAATAAATCATAATATTCTGAAGTAAGATAGAAACCACCACTCCACCCACTCCTGTTGGCACTCTTATCCACTTGGAAAGAGTTTTTAGAAAATTTCCAGTATTCCACTGCAGTGCCCACATAGCACAGCCCTGAGAAGGGGAAGAAGCATTTATTGAATGCCTACTGTATACCAACCACTGGGCTAGGCTTTGCTTGTATTAAAAATCTGGTGGTGAAAGTGATGTTTCCTGCACTAAAATTTAACTGCAAGCTCTTTGAGGGCAGGGCCCAGGTCATCTGTGTAAATCCAAGTATCTAAGATATTGTGGAAGCTTAAGAAAAGCTTGTTGATTGAATAAATGGATGAAAGGATGTATGAAATTTCTTTGCCATAGTAGAGGGTAATGTCAGCAAAGATGACTGAGGTCAGACAAGAAAAAATTCATTGGTAAGCCAGTACAGATGGATGAGGGTTTCAGAAAATTTTATGGACATTTTTCAGTTGATTTCAGAGTCTCATTCTTTGTCACCAAGAATACCTTTTGGGAGTAGATTGGGGTGGGGAGGACAGAGTCTTTTAAAAGTTTCATTTTTAAAGGCTCAGACTCAAAATGCAAATGGTCCTAAGAGAGATTAAATTATTGATTTGATGTTTATTCATACACAAGTGTAAGTGACCGAAGAGGAAGCCTTTCCTAAGAACAGGTTTTAGTAAGAGTTTAGAAGGGGTGGGGAAGTGGTGAGAGAGAAATCCCTGGAAGTTCAAGGGTGAGTGGAGTTTTGACCATGTGAAGGGGTAGGAGGAGAGGGCTGAGGCCACTGGAGTCAGACGTACTTGATAACCTAAACCCCTTTGGCCCAGTGAAATCAGCCTGCGGTGGTGACAGGCCCTTCTGCCCTGGCAACACTGGTCACTTCAGTCAAACTGCCTGCTGGTGGGGCAGGAGGAGACAAGGCTGGTCCAAATTCTGGCAAGTATAGACTGCATACCGTTTAAAGGTGTAGTTCTTACTGTTCTCAAGCATGTCCAGGCTATCCCAAAGAGGTCCGTAACACATCGCCTATCAGAGGTCTGTAGGGATTTAAAACTATATCAATAATAATTTGAGGGTTTACGTATGCTTGAAAAGCATTTATCATCTTAGTTTCTGACCCACTTATTTCTTTGGTTTAATATTTGTTCTTGTCCCCTGAGGTCCATATCACTCTCCTGGTACCGAACCCAGCTTCCCCCTAGGGAATCAATTTCCACTCTCCCTGGATATTGGTAAAGCTGAAGGCCCCTCCCATCCACACACTCAAGGGGGTGGAGCAGTGGCTGAGGCCCAAGCCAGTCAGTGAGTTTCAGCCCCGCACCTCTGCGTCAGTGATTGGTTCAGACATGGGCATGTGACCCAATCAGACGCCCCAAGGAGATTGTTTTTCTCGAGCTGCTAGGAAAGAGGCTTGTAGTCCTTCTGCCGCCATCTTGCTGCCTTGGGAGGCTTCAGGCTGATGCCAACACAGCCGGAAAGCAAAGCCAAGAGGGGAAGAGGAACAGGGTCACAGTGTTGTTGTTTGAGTACTGAATGCAGTTATACCTGGAGCTGGATTTTTCACAAGTGACCAATGTGGTGGTTTAGTCCCTAAGTCGTGTCTGACTCTGTGACCCCGTGGACTGTAGCCTACCACGCTCCTCTCTCCATGGGATTCTCCAGGCAAGAATACTGGAGTGGGTGGCGATTTCCTTCTCCAGGGGATCTTCCCAACCCAGGAATCAAACCTGGGTCTCCTGCACTGCAGGCAGATTCTTTACCAACCGAGCTAGGAGGGAAGCCATGGTAGCTCAAGTGACCAATGAATTCCTCTTTATTTAACAGAGTTTCAGTTGGGCCTTGTGGGGAATACAAGGACGGAGTCCATAACTTATACCCATTGTCATCTCCAGTGCTCCGTTATTTTTGGTGTAAACCTTTTATTGAATATAGAAAGATGTGATTTTCAGATATATGAGTCTGAATTGTTGAATTTTGACGGTCCTCACCCCTGGACTATACCCACAAGGCACTCAAACCAGTGCAAAATGAGAATTGGGCAACACACACACACAAAACACCATATTCTGGGGTTTTCTGCAGCCTTAGCATCAGGATGTTTCCTTGGGTCACCTTGCACTCTTCCAGAAAGTCTTCTGGCCTAGGGAACCCCAGAGTACTCTGAGGTCTGCGAGCAGCGGAGGGGGGATGAGACCAGGGCTCGGGGTTATAAATTATACTGGCGCATCTTGGCCCTCCAGAAAACCAAAGGTTGACTCTGTAGCGATAGAAGGAATGAGGGAGAAAGGCACAACCATTTATTAAGTGCCTCCTGCATGATGGGCATATCAAAAGAATTATTTGATCTTCACAATGTCCTTTCAAGGCAGATACTATTGCCTTTACAGGAGAAGAAAGAGGCTTGGAGAGGTGACTGCCCAAGGTGAAAAAGCCCGAAAGAGGCAGAGCCAAAGCTGACTCTAGAGCTGAAATAATAAGACAGGTAAATGTGAGGCTGCAGCTAGAGGAGCTGCCTGAGCAAAAGGGATCTGGGCTGATGGGGTAGGAGGCTGGAGTGGGCAGCACCAGGCTCAAGGTGTGCCAAGGGAGCTCACTTCCCAGGCAAAGACTGTTAGCTCTGCCATGTCTCATAAGCACAGTGCACCTGGATACTGGAAACAGGCACAGGGGAAGTCTCCCCTGACACCCACACTATAATGAGAGCTTTGGGCTCAGCTTCATTCACCTTTCCAGCCCCGTCATTGCAGACCCAGTAGGTGAGCTCTGAGGGGCACATGGCACTGCATGTGGGGCACGGAGGGATGGCCTCTCCTTTCCACCCCAACTGCCTGCTCAGAGATTGGGCCATCAGCCTACTCTGATTCAATTGACTTCTTCTAAACCTTGCATCCAGGGGCTGCCAGCGGCCAAATCCCCCTGATTGTCTGAGATGTTCCCGACTTCAGAGAATAAACAGTCTCCCCTGTCCAGGCAGCTGTGCTGAACAGCATTCCTGTCTCCCAGCCTGTTTGGCCGGGTGGGGCTGCAGCCCGGTGTCCACCTCCAGCAGAGGCCTGGGGGGCCTGGTGAGTAGCTGGAAGGGAGAGGGGAGGTGACCATCTGTGTTCAGACTGCACAGCACATTCCTGTGCCTGAGTCCCCATTTCGCCCCCCTGCCAGGCACCTCAGCCACTCCTGGCACAAGCTTTTTATTTGTACTAATGACTCTTGTGACTTCAGACAAGGTCAAGACAAGGTCACTGTCCCTAGGTTTGGAGCCCCTTCACCCGTGCCCAGAAAGCTGCCTGGGGAATTTGAAGCTCCTACATCATTCTAGGTAGATCTGAAGGCATCACACCCCTAAGGCTTGTTTTACAGAGGTGCGGGCATCGTGAGTCAGTGCAGAAGCAAGGCAAGACCCCAGGGTTTTTTTATTTTTTTTGCTGTCCATTACCTTGGGATGTTGTGGCTAGAATGACGTGAGGGGCTCTGGGTGAGAGGGGCAGCCCATGTTTTTGGAGAGGAGCAGAGGTGTTTTCATCCTACGCCTGTTTTGGAGATCAGGCTTGCGGCCGAGCCATTTCCTGAGGAAGCAGTCTCTGGAAAAGCACTATTCACCCGCCCCTCCTAAATCATCCTGTTGGGAGTGGAGCTGGGGCAGCAGGACCTGAGTGGGGCTCTGCCACGTCCAGGATCCAGTGCCCAGTCGAGGCTTGGCCAGGGTATAGGAGGCAGCCAGGGCCAGAGGGCAGATTACTTGGGAAGGGGCTGCCCCAGCCAGGACACACCATCTGCTTTTCTGCCCTAGGGCTCTGGCCTGGGACTGCGGGGGAGGAGAGAGAATACCTCAGCCTGTCTGCAGAAAGAATTCCTCTAGGAGCCCCCTCTGGCCGCAGACAGTGTGGGAGCCCAGGGTAGCCCGGGGGTCTCTGTGGACGGCTGTCTAACTTTCAGTCTGTCTTGGGCTATTCTTTTGTCTTTGTCTGGCTGCCTGTATCAGTGTGGATCTATGTGACTGTTCCACGTTTGTGTGTGTAGGCAGCTGCATTTCCAGTTGGACTTGGATTCCTCGGGGAAATTGTGTGCTTCTGTGTCTGTGTGCATGTGTATACATCCACATCTCTGTGTAAGCGCGTGCGTAGGGGTATCTTCGAGGGAAAGTGTGGGCCTCTGTGTCTTTGCATAGATGAGTAGGTCTATACTGGTGGGAGTACACATGTTAGCATTTAGGTTAGTTTGGTAAAAACATGCGCTTGTCTTTGTTGACGTATTAAGTTGAGGCATATGTGTCTTTGAGAGCAAGGGCATATATTTGTCACTGATATGTTGGTGAGTCTCTGAAAGCGCAGATGCTTGTCTGTTTACATTTGTGCAGAAGCATTCATTCACTCAGTCTTCATTCATAAAGTGATTTGCTCATTTACTAACAGACATCTTCCAAGTGCTTGCATTGTGACTGGCCCTATGCTGGCACAGGGGATTTAGAGAGATGTCTAGCTCACGTCCTAACATTTGAAAGACCCCGGGGAAGTGTAAAAATGAAGCCTTACATTCATGTCTAAATATTTCAGTGTTCTAAGTCAAAACAGCAAGCAGCTAAATAAAAGGCTCCTAATAACTGGAGGGCTGGGTTTGATTTGGAATTCCCAACTCCTGAGTTTTGTGCTGAAACTCAGCAACACAGAGCGAGTGGCCCCAGCCTCTCCTTCCCCAGCCTGGCTTCATCCTGTAGCTCACATGCATGCGTAATTCTTCACATGTGTCCAGACTCCATGTGTCCAGACTCCATGTCCTTTGCACCTAGGGGTGCCCACACCACTGCCAAAGTCTGCCATATGGCTCTGAACCGGAACTAATGCAGTCTCACATACCTGGTTTGAGTCTAGGAGTGGGGCTTGGGTGCCTGGTGGGCCCATCCTCTTGACCCCAGGGACTTCTCACTGTGTGGGATGGTAGGGGTCAGAATAGAGCCAGAGTGTGGCCATCTAAAAGGTAGACCTGGAGTAAGGACCCTTCCTGCTTGTTTTCTCATAGAACAGTCCTGTGTGCTTGTGTGTGCATGGCCGTGGATGTGTTTTCCTGTTCATCTTTGTTGTGTCTTCTAGAGGGCAGAACCCACAGCTTTTCTCCCACTCTTCCCTCCCCTGACTTAGTGAGGACTTAGGACTGTCAGACAGGCTGGGGTGGCGGGAGGAACACTGGCCTGAGTCCGAGTCACTATCCTGTGCTCAGCTTGGACCTGCTCTGTGATCTGGCCTCAGTTTCCTCATCTGTTGGAGTGTCGACGTTGGATTACCACGTCTTTAATTTACAAGCCTTACTTGGTTTACGGAAGGAGTGAGATTGATTTCCGGAGTTAATTACTTTCTAGAAGTTCAAATTGGGAATGCTTAGTTGTAGACTGCCTGGGTTCATATAGAACCAGGTTTGAATGCCAGCTTTGCCATATGTGCTGTGCCTCCTGTATGGTTACTCTCCCGCAGGGTGGTGATGGTGATTGAATAAGATAAACATGCATAAAGGGTGGAGCGTCATACCAGGCTCACAGTAGATGTTCAATAAACATTAGCTTCTGTCCTCATATAGGGTCTTTCCAGCTTTCTTACCTTATAAATTCTGGGTTAGTAGACATGTCTAATTGAGATAATTGGAACCTCATGTTTGGGGAGCTCAGGCGCTATGTTGCTTGAGGGGGCACAGTTGGATGAGACAGTCTGGCCCTTAAATGCCTTCTGAGAAGCTGCCAACTCAAATGTGTGTGAGCCTGTCCCTCCACTCCATTCTCTGATTTGGACCTTTGACATTTTCTTTAGTTTTATGAAAAGCACTATGGAACACAGATCCAACGCCCTTTTCTGACCCAATCCTGCCCTGAGCCCATCTCTGGTGCTCCGGGACGCTGAGCTAAGTAGGGTCAGGCCACAGGGAGGAGCTGGGTCGGGTAAGGCCTCAGGCTGCCCGACATGCCTGGGCCTGTCTGACACCAGCTCCAGTAGTGGGCAGCCCCAGCTAGGCGGAGGGCACCTGTCTTCCATGATTGATACTCCTGGGAGGGCAGCACTCTGCTCCTGCGCACATGGCCTTAGGATCCTGGAGCACTGAGGAGGCTGAGGAGACCTCCATAGCGCCTGTTCCCCCAAGTCTTCCAGAATGGCTAAGTTCCAGCAGGAATGACACGGAGGGGGTTGGGAGAGGGCAGGTGACAGCGTCTCTCAGCCAGGGCTGGTGGGAGTGACCATCTTGGGAATCCCCTGGAGCTTGTGAAAACTGGCAGCTCTTGGACTCTCCGGAAATATCCCTGACCTGGAGGGAATGAGGGAGGGGTCTAGGGCTTAGCCAGGGATTCTGAATTGAGAAATGCGCTGAGTATGAGCTCAGGGTAGCTGACGTGCTGAGGGAGGCCCTCAAGGAGAGGGTCTGCCCTTGAGGCCATCCTGGGCACCCCTCTGACCCACCTCTCCACACACACACACACACGGGTGATGGAGAACTGGTTTGATGATCTCTTAGCTCCAGAGGTGACTGGACAGGTGGGAGCAGCTTAAACTGCAAAAGTCCCTCTGGGAGTTATTTTGATATCCCCCCATCATCACTGGGCTGCTGCTCTATTTGGAGCCAGAACTGGAAATTTTCCTCTTAAAAAAAAAAAAAAAAGAAAGAAAACAAGGGCGCAAGTGGGTTGAGCCCAAAATAATGTGTTTAAGGAAATTTCTGCTTCATGCTGGCTAGGACAGGGAATGTCTGGTCAAAGAGCTGCTGACGGCCAGGGTCTCTGTAAGTAAACAGACCGCCTCTGATGGCCACCCTGAGCTCATTTCCCTCACCGGTGTGCGAGGAGGGTGATGTCACCCGAGGAGGGACTCCTGGTCATGCAGTTTGTCAGTGAGTAGGTTGGAGGCCCAGTGAGCGCCAGCGGTCTCAGCGCGGCTGTCCAGTTATTGCGAACAGCTGCTTCTCATGCAGGCAGTTCTGATACCCTCCTACACATGCTAGTCTGTGACGGGACTCCAGCCACATCCATGATCTCACAGCTGGGGGTGTTCCTGGGAAACTTGGGATTCACTGTGCAGTCCCTTGCTTCCGTGCAAGGCCCCTTCTTCAACCAGAGAGCTGGGGAGAGAGGCACTTAGGTTGGGTTCAGTTGCAGGGAGTGGCCTCTGGAAGCACAGGCCCATGTCCTGCCCCTGTGGACAGCGGGCTTTGGCGGCACGCACCACTGCCTGTCTCTTGGGGCCAGACAGCCAGGTCCACTGGGGGAGTTTCCATGAGCAGAGGGCCCAATTCAGGGGAGGTGGAGTGGGGAAGAAGCCACAAAACTCTCTCTGTGTCTCCTGAACAGGCTCTTGCTAAGCACGGCGGTCGCCAGGTAAGGCTTTTATGGCGTTTGGAAGCCCTGCAGCAGTTGTTGAGGAGCAGCTGCCAGAGGTTGGGTCATGCTCTGTAGCCTTCTCCCTGGTCACCCTGTACCATCCTCACTTTCCCTCCCGGCTGGGTGGTGGGGAACTGTGAGCCTCCAAGTAGACAGGTGGCCAGAAGCTTCTTGGCAGTGAGCCTTAGCTTTTCATTTCTTTGTGTCCCCCAGAATGCTGACCTTACAGGGGACTCATCAGTCACACAGCCCTGCCCCACAGAGCAACCAGCCCACTCAAAGCCTGACTTACCTCAGGCTGACTGAGAAACTCAGACTGACTGGCCAGCTCACAGAAGACTCACTGCCTGCTTGATGTGCAGCCTTACTGACCAATAAATCTACTTATTCAACAAATAGTAATTGAGCACCTTTCTGGTGCCCACTGTTATGCTGGGTGCAGGGGATATAGTAGTGAACAAGACAGACAAGATTCCTGCTCTTAGGGAACTGACAGTAAATAAAACAATGACGGAGTGATATATGTGTGTGTGTGTTTAAAATTTTAAAAAGAAATCTTTGGCCACACCATGGAGCATGTGAGGTCTTAGTTCCCCAACCAGGGATTTAACCTGCGCCCCCTACATTGAAAGTGCAGAGTCTTAACCACTGGACTGCTAGGGAAGTCCCAAGGGTGTGATATATGTATATATTTTATGAAGAAAATACATAGGATTCTATAGGCGAGAGTAGCCATCAGGCCCTACCCTGGATATAATGGTCAGGGAAGACCTCCCAGATGCATAATCTGAGAACTGGGGAATGAGAATGAGAAAAAAAAAAAAAAAAAGGAAACATGCAGAGAGCCTGTGGAAGAACTTTCCAGATAGAGTGAAAAGCAATGCTGAGGCCTTGAGGCAGGGAAGAGCTTGGTGTTACCTTGGAATAATAAGAAGACTGATTTGATGGAACATGGTGAGTGAGTAGAGGGTGGCATGAAGCTAAGGTTGGAGAGGCGGCCAAAGCAGACCAGACATGGCCTTGTAAGCCACAGTAAGGATTTAGGTAGGTGTGAGGAAAGTGATGCTGGGAGGGATTGGGGCAGGAGGAGAAGGGGACGACAGCAGATGAGATGGCTGGATGGCATCACTGACTTGGTAGACCTGAGTCTGAGTGAACTCCGGGAGTTGGTGATGGACACGGAGGCCTGGCGTGCTGCGATTCATGGGGTCGCAAAGAGTCGGACACGACTGAGCGACTGAACTGAACTGAGTAGCCAAGGAGCACTTTTCATGTTCTTATTTGCTGCTTGTGTATCTTCTCTGGAGAAGTGTCTGTTTAAAACTCTTTCTCATTTAAAAATAAATTTTTTTTGTGTGCCTTCTTACTGAGCTGTATATTTTTTTTCTTTCTGTTTTTTTTTTAATTTATTTTTTTATTGAAGGATAATTGCATTACAGAATTTTGTTGTTTTCTGTCAAACTTCAACATGAATCAGCCATAGGTATACATATATCCTCTCCCTTTTGAACCTCCCTACCATTTCCCTCCCCATCCCACCCCTCTAGGTTGATACAGAGCCCCTGTTTGAGTTTCCTGAGACATACAGCAAATTCCCATTGGCTCTCTATTTTATATATGGTAATGTAAGTTTCCATGTTACTCTCTTCATACATCTCACCATCTCCTCCCCTCTCCCCATGTCCATAAGTCTATTCTCTATGTCTGTTTCTCCACTGATGTCCTGTAAATAAATTCTTCAGAATCATTTTTCTAGATTCCGTATGTGTGTGCTAGCATACGATATTTGTCTTTCTCTTTCTGACTCACTTCACTCTGTACAATAGGTTCTAGGTTCATCCACCTCATCAGAACTGACTCAAATGCGTTCCTTTTTACAGCTGAGTTAATATTCCATTGTGTATAGGTACCACAACTTCTTTATCCATTTGTATTTTTAAATATATTCTGATACAAATTCTTCATGTATTCTGGGTCTATTCTTTCTTAATGTATTCTAGATCTATTATAAATAGGTTTTTAAAAACTATATTCTAGATACAAGTCCTCTGTAGGATATATTTTACAAATATTTTCTCCCAATGGTGGCCATCTTTTCATTTTCCTAGTGGTTTCTTTTAGATAGCAAAAGTGTTAAATTTTAATCGTCTAGTTTGTTGTTTTGTCTTTTACTGTTAGCACTATTTGTAACATATCTGAGAACTCTGCCCAACTCAAGGTTATAAAAATTACTGATAATTTCACAGGTGTATGCAATATGTCAAAACTTATCAAATTGGATATTCCAATCATATCCAATTGTACATGTAATTGTATGTTAACTATACCTCAAAAAAGTTGCTCAAAAAACTGCAACCTGATCTAATTTTTAAAATTCATTCTGGCTGCTATGAGGAGAAGGGGCTGGGGTGGGACAGTGGGTAAGAGTAGGAACTGCGGGTGTTTAGGAGACTGTTACAGTCATACTGGTGAGAGATACTGATGACAGTGGAAATGAAGAGAAGGGGCTTCCCTGGTGGTTCAGACAGTGAAGAATCTGCCTGCGATGCAGGAGACCTGGGTTCAATCCTTGGGTCGAGAAGATCCCCTAGAGAAGGGAATGGCTACCCACTCCTGTATTCTTGCCCTAGGAAATCCCATGGACAGAGGAGCCTGTTGGGCTACAGTCCATGGGTTGCAAAGAGTCGGACACGACTGTGAAAGTATCACTTTTCAGACATATTTGAGAAATATTTTGAGACCTAATAACAAATGCACTAACAGACTTATAAGATGTGAGAGAAATGGAGAGATGTAGGATGGCTACCAAATTTCCAACTTGAGTGCTGAGTGGCTGGGGCTGCCTGGTCAGGAAGACTTGGGGGTAGAGATGGGAATGGAACCAGAGTCCTCTTTTCGTCTACCTGTGAAGAGAAGGGGCTGACTGGAGTATTAGTCCCCCTGAGAGAATAGACGAAGAAGCAGCTTTAAAATAGCCTTGGGCATTCCAACACTTGGAGATTCCCTGAAGGAGCCAGTAAAGCTCCTCAGGAAGGAACTAGAGAACTACCAATCATATTAATTCCCTATGGCTGCTGTGACAAATTACCGCAAACTGGTGGCTTTAAACAACTAAAAGTTTATTATCTCAGTTCTGGGGGGCCAGAAGTTCAAAATCAGATCCCTGGGCTGAAATCAAGGCATCAGCAGGGCCATATTCCTTCTGGAGGGTCCAGGGGACAATGTATTCTGTCACTCTTCCAGCTTCTGGTAGCTCTTGGTATTCCTTGACCTGAGCTTCATCACTCTAGTCTCTGTGTCCATGGTCACTTACTTCCTCCTCTCCTGTTGATGTCAAATCTGCCTCTGCCTCATTCTTCTAAGGACATTTGTCATAGGCTTTAGAGCCCACCCAGAAAATAGAGGATGATCTCCTTATCTAAAGATCTTTAGCTTAATTATATTCATAAAGATATTGTCTTCCCCCAAACAAGGAGATTAGCCAATGGACATATCTTTTGGGGGCCATTATTCAACCCACTGTACCAACTGATTGACAGACTAAAGGAGTGACTAATTAAATAATAAAAGATAGCAGAGCTCCCTATGCCTGGGAAGAGGGACCGAGGATGTCAAGTATAGGGTGCATAGGACCTAGGCTGCTGTTAGCGGAGCATGTGTGTGGGAGACTGTCATGGAGAGGGGATGTACTGTGGACAGGAATCTCCTAGCTCTTCCAGACCTGACTCAGCATCTGGCAGGGGTCATCCATGCTGTAGCCAAAGAGACCTTTATATTACAAATCTGTTCATGTCATGCTCCAGTGAGTGACCCTTCAACAGCTTCCAGCAGCTTTAGGCCAAAGACGAACATTCTCACCTACCTACAAGGTCCAGGGGCCGGGTCTCAGCCCACCTCTGCAGTCTCGTCTCACACCTTCGTCCTCTGCTGTCTGCCTCCAAAGACACTGGCTGCCTCTCAGGTCCTTGCTTACTGTTGCAGGGCCATGCCTATGGTTTCCTCTGCCTGGAAGTTTCTTCTTCAACTCACTTCATGGGGTTAGCAACAACTAATACTTTGGATCTCAACCCAAATGTCTCTTCTTCAGGAAATTCATCCTTGAGTCCTGGGTCCAGGTCATACTAATGTGTAATATAATTTCTCATGGCTCCTCATACTCATCTTCCATAGTACTGTCAAAGTATACAGTTGTGTACATATTTGTAATATTATTTTATTAGTGTTTGCCTCTACCACTAGACCATAAGGGAGGGTTTGTATAACTTACACTCTTATCACAAGTGCCTTGTACAGTGCTTGGCACACAGAAGGAGTATGTGGTAGTTTTGAAACATGTCTGCAAATTTTATGATACTCTTCCCATCAAGAGATAAGAGTCCAATTGCCCTCCCTTTAAATATGGGCTGGTCTAATGACTTGCCTCTAGTTAACAGAATGTGGCAGAAGAAATGCAGTATGACATCTAAGGCTAGGTCATGAAAGGTAGTATGGTTTCCTCCTGGCCTGATTTCTTTTTGGATGCTCCCTTTCAGAAACAGCTGCCATGCTGTGAGGATGCCCAGGCCACATAGAGAGGGCACAGGTAGGTGTTTCAACTAAAGGCCCCACTGAGAACTTAGCCAATAGCCAGTATCAACTGGCAGACATGTACTGAGGGAAGCTTAGTGGTGATTCCAGCCTCAGCTGCCTGTAACCACATGAGAAACCCTGAGTGAGACTTGCCTAGCTGAAGCCAGTTACTCCTGGAACCATGAGAGATGAAAAAATAACTGTTGTTATTAAATAACTGATCATTGTTGTTATCGTTATTATATATAAGTTTTGGGATGATTTGTTACTTAGAAGTGGATTGGAACAGGGTCCAAGAAATACTCAATAGATGCGTTGAATGAATAGATGTGGAGAGGTCTGGCTGAGGGAATATTGCCTTTGCTTTAGCTCTGTATAAATTTTGGTTGGTAACTCTCAGTTTTTCCTGCTCCAAGAGGCCTTGGAGATCCTGGAAGCCCCAGTCTAAGAGTCTGTACTCATACTTAGCCAAGAGAAGACTTGCAGAAACTCTGCCCAGAGCAGAGAGCATGGTGGGGTCATCAAAAATGAGCTCTGGCAAGAACCTCAAAGTGCATTCATGTCACTGTGGTTTATTAATCTTGGGCCATGCATGGTTTCAGGGGAGCAAAAACATACATTTCCCCTGTATGTGTATTTTCCTAGGGGGAGGGTCTCTAGGCTGTCATTTTTATCAAATTTTTTAAATGCCTATGTCCCCAAAGTGTTAAGAACTACTGATTTAGCACAGCAATCTCAATTTCTAGGTTAAAAAACTGAGAACACCTCATTTTCTAGTAAAAAGATGGACAAAGTACCCTAAATAAGCTTCCTTCTGCAAACAATTCTGAATAAAAGAGAAGAAAAACTTTTAATGCACTGATGAGCGGGCAAGAAAATGAGGAATACTCAGCCCCTAAAATTCAAGAATCCAGAAAGGTAAGTTGAGCTATTTTTAAATTAATTTGTTTGTTTATATTGTGGAGACCACTTCACCTCTCCCATATACATAATGAAATCTACGCTCTTAACACATTTTATTTATTTATTTGGCCGTGTTGGGTCTTAGTTGCAGCACGTGTGGAATCTTCGTTGCGTCACGAGGGATCTTTCATTGTGGCTCGCAGACTCTCTAGTTGTGGCCCACAGGGTCAGTGGTTGAGGTGCATGGGCTTAGTTACTCCAGGGCACATGGGATCTTAGTTCCCAAACCCATGTTTGTATTGCAAGGTGAGTTCTTAACCGCTGGACCACCAGAGAAGTCCCTCCTCTTAACCAAAATTTAAGTGTACAGTACAATATTGGTAACTATAAGCACAACCATGTACAGCAGATCCCTACAGCTTTTTCATTTTGCACAAGTGACACTTTATTATTATTTCTTAACTCAGTAAACTTGAACTTGGTCATATAGAATGGGGTGATATGAAAGAAATAAGTGTTGTAGTAGTAACTGGCTCTCCAACAAAACAAAGTACCCTATTTTTAGTATTTGCTGGTTTCCAAGGTGTAAATATTCCTACCATAGCCAGTTTCAAGCTCTCAATGGTACCAGGAACTGACACGCGAAATTCCTAAGTATTTGGTTCTTTTGAGTTGGTAGGAGCCAGTTCCAGCACACTACTGAGAGAAACTCAAGTTGTCTCTAAGGTGGGAAGTCTGATAAGACCTTTCTTGCATAAGATTGGGACTTCAGTGAATGAATGGACCAGATAAAAGCACCACTACCTCCCAAGAGACTGAAAAGAAAAATGCCTATCTTAACGTCCCTCTTCTCAGGAGAAATAAAATAGCCCCTGCAAATTCACAACTGTAAAGCATATCTATGTCTTTTGAAGCCCAAATTCACACTACTTGGGTGATCTGAAAAGTTTCAGTCCAGCATTTAATTTAAAGTGGGCCCAATCTGGTAACACTGTGAGAATTTGGCAAATCAAATGCAAATACTCTTGGAAAAACCCACCTTCACCCCAAGTCTCAAGAATTCCCACAGAGAAAGCTCCAAATAGTAGCTTCTAGCTGCAAATCACCAAACACCAAACAACAGATGGTGGAAACAAATCTGTGTTGTCTTTAGATACTGGAATTATCAGAAAAATAGTATAAAATGACATGTTTAAAATGCTGAAAGAGTAGGAGAGAAAGTTGAAAATTTGAGCAGTGAGCAAGATACCCTGAAAAAGCACCAAGTATATTTGAACAAGAACTAGAATGTCCCTCTAGAAATTTAGGATATCTTAACTAAATCTACAAATTCAATGGTTGTGTCAAATAGAAGATTAGACACAATTGAATATATCAGGCACAATAAAATTATAACTGGAAGATAGAACTGAAGAAATTCTCTAAAATGCAGCATAGAGAAATAAAAGGATGGAAAATATGAAACAGTAGTTAAAAGATATGGGGGATAGGTTGAGATGGTCCAAAATACATATAATCAGAGGTTTCAGAAGGAGAGCAGCGAGATTATGAGACAACAGTAGTATTCGAATAGTTAGCGGATGAGATTCATCCAGAAATCCATCCATTCATGCATTTAGGAATCTGGTAAATCCTCATAAGAATTAATCAAAAGAAACCCACAAGTAGACATATCATAGTGAAAATGCAGATTGCCAAAGATGAAGTCTTAAATAGGAGTTTATTTTCAAAGGAGTGACAATTAGACTAAAGCAGGTGATTTCTTAACAGCTGGAAGATAGTAGAACTGTATTTTTAATGTGCTGAGGGAAAATGATTGTCAGACAAGAATTCTACAACTAGTGAAAAGATATTTTAAGAATAAGAAAAAAACAATGATACGGTGAGATGAACAAAAACTATATTTGCCACTGGCAAGCAGAAAGAAAGTGATTCCAGATGGAAGGAATTAAAGACAAGAAGGATTGCAGAGCAAAGGAAGTGGTACCTGTATCAGTAAAAACAAATATTGTATAAATAATACTAACAATGTCTTGTGAGCTTAAAAAAAGATAAAATTCAAATATATAAAAGCAGTCATATATAAGCTAAAAGGGGAGTGATTAGAATTAATTCTAAGGTCCTTGTTTTATTTAAGAGAAAATAAAAGATATTGGTTAATGTCAACAGGCAAAATATGCACATTAAAGTTTCTAGTATAACCTCTAAGAATAGCAAAAACAAGTATAACTTGCAAACTAGTAAAGGAGAAAAATGGAATATGAAAAAATAATCAAACAATAGAAAATAAATCAAATAATCAAAGAACAATAGAAAAAGAAATCAAGAAAAGGCATGAAAAATACAAATTAATAAAGTACATATACATTTACATACATACACACATACATATATATATGTGTGTGTCTGTGTATGTATCAGTATTTTAATAAATGTACATGGACTAAATGCTTCTGTTAGATGAAAAATATTCCTGGGACTTCCCTGGTGGTTCAGTGGCTAAGACTCTGCGTTCCCATTGCAGGGGGCCCAGATATGATCCCTGGTCAGGGAACAAAAACCCCCATGGTGCAGCTAAGACATAGGGCAGCCAAGTAAATAAATATTTTTTAAAAAGAAGAAGAAAAAGATTGCCAAGTTAGACAAGGTGAATAAATCCAGCTATAAGCTATTATAGAGGTGTATCTAAAATATAATACAGAAAGATTAAAAGTAAAAGGATGAAAAAATCTGCCAAATACTAAGCAAAGAAAGATTTTTTAGTCAAAATAGACTTTGACCAAAAAAAGAGCATTGTGAGAGACAACAGAGTCACTTCATAATGATTAAAAAGTCCAATTCATCCGTGAAGTGAAGTGAAGTTGCTCAGTCGTGTCCGACTCTTTGTGACCCCGTGGACTGCAATCTACTAGGCTCCTCTGTCCGTGGGATTTCCCAGGCAATAGTACTGGAGTGGATTGCCATTTCCTTCTCCAGGGGATCCCGGGTCTCCCACATTGTAGACAGACGCTTTACCGTTTGAGCCACCAGGGAAGTCAGTAAGTCAATTCATCAGTAAGATGGAATAAATCTTACATTTATATGTATTTAATAACTTCAAAATAGATAAAGCAAAATGAGAAATCAAGGAAAACAAAAATAAAAACAAATTCATAATGCAGTGGGAGATGTTAACACACCTCCCTCAGTAACTGATAGATCAAGCAAACCATCAGTAAGGGTTAGGAAAGTGGGGTCCATAGAGGGGGAGTGACAGATGACCTTTCATCCTTCTACAAATATTGAGAGCCTGAATGTCCAAGATACCACAATTATATGCTTTACCAGAGAGAAAAAATGCTTTTAGTATTTTTATGAGTGGGAATTCTAGTCCCATTTTATAAATTGGAAGCTTAAGAGGCCTGGAGAAGTTAAATAACTTGGGTAAGATGCTCTTGCTCAGAAATCTTTAATGTCAAATCCTACTGCCTAACACAGCCCTTGACCTTCCTACTTGTGGACAATCTTAATCCCCCTACATCTCCTTCTTGACCTTTTTAAACTTCTTGGAGACCTTTGGTCCAGTCTTTTTGCCCCCTCTCATCATGCTTCCTTCTTTCCCAGTCTGAACCTCTGGAGGATCATTTGAATCTCTCTCTCCCCAGCACTCCTGATTCCCCTGCACTCCTATCCTCTTGGGCTCAGCCCATCCTTGTATTATACCTGGAGTCCACCTGTTCTGCTCCTGTGATTGGCCAAGCTGCTGGGTCATGCTGGAGAAAGATGCCCAGCTCTACAAATTTTCCCCCATAATTCTGGGATCTTGGCCATCACCTTTGTTCACTCCCAGGTCCATAAGACCTCATTCTCTTGGCTTTTTCTCCTTAACCCAACAACTTGCTCAAGTCTCTTCCATTCCTTTATTTATTTTTTTAAAAAAAAAAACAAAAAACAAACCCAGGGTCTTTTATTTACTTATTTAAATTTTATTTATTTATTTATGACTGCTCTGGGTCTTCGTTGCTGCATGCAGGCTTTCTCTAGTTACAGTGAGTGGGGGCTACTCTAATTTCAGTGCTCAGGCTTCTCATAGTGGTGGCTTCTCGTGGAGCGTGGGCTCTAGAGCTGGGGCTTCGGTATTTGCAGCACATGGGCTCAGTAGTTGCAACCAGGGATTGAACCTGTGTCCCCTGCATCGGCAGGTGGACTCCTAACCACTGGATGGTTAGGGAAGTCCTGAGGCTCTCCCTTTCTGCAAAGAGTCTTCTCCTCCCCTTTCTGGCCACCATGTAACCACTTCTCTTCTTTCCACATCCAAGGAGTAATTAACAATGTCTCTACTTCCTCACCTCCCGACTTTCCTTCTTTATCCTTTGTAGGCTGGCTTCAGCCCCTATCACCCCACTGAAACGTCTGTTTCTAAAACTACCAAGAATCTACTAACTACCAAGTGCAAGAGACATTTTTCATTCTTAGAACCTGGGCTCCACAGGCCTCAATAGCCTAGGATATAAAAGGACCTACATGAATAAAAACAAAACAATAAGCACCAAATTTCACCCATTCTTTGCATCTACCCACTGAGGTGGGTGAGGACCCTCTCTGCTCTCTGCAAAGCCCACTCATGTATTTCTGGGTCCACAGGCCAATGCTCCTATGGACTCACAAATAGCCTCAGGGCATCCAGTAGGGCATCTCCTGTGGCCTACCTTTTCCTGCCTTGATTGAGGCAAAGAGCTGTGGAGGAAGAAATGTTTCTCTTTGCTTTATGAGTCCCCAAAGCAGATTTATCTGCTCCTTGAAATCCTACATTTTTTTTAAAAAATCACACTATTTCCTTTGGTAGGACTCATACATGAGTTCAGTGGGCCAATTTAGGAGCTGAATCTGAATACAGACTCAAAAATGAGTTCAGCTTCTTCTTCCTCCCGCTCCCCTGCCTCCCCAAGCACTAAGGTGTTTCCTCTGGGTCAAGTTCACACACTTGACTTCTCAGAGTGAAGCGGGCCCTGCTTCCCAATGGCTACCCAATGGCTATTCCCCCTCCCTTTTGCCTAAGAGCCCCTGACTTTATTCAGGTACCTACTTTACTCTGAGAACTAGTTTAGGGAAAGTAGTTCCAGGCCTGGCCTCATAGGGAGAGTCAACATTAGTTTATTGCCATAAAAGTGGTCTTAGGCCCCCCAGCTAAGCATGGACTTCTAAATGTTGTCCCATTTCCACGAGGCTGAAAAACTGAGGCTCAACCTCGCTAAGTTCAAACAATGTCTTCAGACTGACAGCTAATTTCATTGGTTAGAATCCACTGCCCTCTCAATTCTAGCTTTTGTTTTTTCTGGCCTGAGTACAGTAAGTTCCCTACATACAAAAGAGGTCCATCCCAAGAGTACATTCAAAAGTCCAACAACGTACCCAACTAATTGGCTATACAGTGTTGTACTGTGATAGATTTATGATACTTTTTATGAAAATAATACATAAAAACAAAAAATATAGAAGATATGTTTACTCTTACAGCACCTTGGAAAATGCAGTGGTACAGTACAACAGCTGGCACAGGGGCACGTTCACATCTTTGAAAGTTCGCAATTTGAAAGTTTGTATGTAGGGGACTTACTATGTATTCCTGACTTCACTGCCAGTCAGGATGTGTTTTCACACAAAATTGCACTCTTTCCTGGATTCTTCCCCTTCCCCTACTATCCTGCTTCCCCTTCTCCCTAACTGGTTTCTCTTGGGAACATTTCTTTACTAAATCATCTTTATTGAATCTTCTCTGGGAATCTAATGAAAGTCATGGACCTTGTCTCCATAAAAATGCAGATACACACATTCAAAATGGTATATATACCTTTTTGCCCCCCTAAAGTCATCTATGGACCCAAGATTAAGAACACTGGAGGGACTTCTCTGGTTAAGACTCAGCTTCCAGTGCAAGGGACACAGTGGCAGGGGGTGGAGGTGTGATCCCTGGTGGGGAAACTAAGATCCCGCATGCTGCACGCACAACAACAAAAGGTCTTTGGGGCAGCTCCATAGCTAACTTTCTCTGCATTTCGCACCTTGGTTACCAGGGAGTCAGGGCAGGCTCGTTTGGGGCTGAGCTGCTTCCCAGTTCAGCTGTCCCCTGTCCCCTCTGGCCTTGCTGAGGCTGTCTATGCTTCCCTGGAGGCCACAGCCCTGGCTCTAGGCGCCCTAGAGCGCCCCCATGCCTACATGCAATGTGCCTTCAGGTGGAAAACAAACCTGGGCAGGACAGCGCTCCCTGAGGTGGTGGTCGTGGGCTCCGCTCTTCCTGGACTCCCTTCTGGTGGGGCCCAGTCTGCCCACTAAGCTGTCCTCTCCTCCTCCCTGACTTTTGTGTGGGCCCCCACACCACACTCCCTCCTTCCCTCCCTCTGACCAGAAGCCTGGGACCCCGACCTTGAGGAAACCCTACAACAGGGCCTCTGCCCTCTTCCTCCCATGACTGTAGTCTCTCATGGGGACTCTAGCCCCCCAGGCTCCGGCCTGTTTGCTGCCCCCTTGAAAACCTGGGGTCCGGGAAGGCTGAGGGCTCTGGGCTCCACTGAGGAAACTGGACTCGGGGTGAAGCTCCCAGTCAGGGGCTGTAGGGCCCTTAGAGACAACCTCCTCTCCTGCCTTTGTCCATGTCTGGGCTCTAGGGGGTGCAGGCAGCCTTGGGAGAAGCTGTTCTCCACTTGGCCACCCCCACCCCCAGGCGCCTGGCTCTCCTGCTGTTTTCTTTCTCTGGGCTCTGGAACCTTCTGCAGATCCTCTCTCTTCAGGATGAGGAAAGCAGATGTCGCTCTCCCCACCAGGTCCCCAAACATCCCCCGCCCCCCACCCAGGGTTTCCGGCTCTCTCCTCCTTCATTCTCCAGTGACCACGGCCCTTCCCTGGTGTGACAGGTGACAGAGCAGAGTGCCCTCCACCCCCGGCCCTCTATCTGGGCTCAGGGCCTGTGTCTGGGAGGGGTGGCTGGCTCGGGAGGACCCGGCTGCCCAGCAGAGGGGCCACCAGGGCAGGTTTGTCCGTCCCGGCCTGTGGCTGGGCCGGGCTGGAGGCTCAGAGGCCTCCGTCTGCGGGCAGGGCCAGCTGGGAAGGTCCTGCCTGCCCCTGCAGGACCCTCGCCTGCCTTTTCCAAGTGCTTCCCCTCCAACCTGACGGTGGGTCTCCGCCGTCCCTGGGGTCATATTTCCCGGGAACATGGGGGAGTGGCGCTCTTGCTCTTCAGAGCCACAGCTGAAGAGCTTTCCTGTCAGAGCAGTGGTTCTCAGATACGATGAGAATCACCTGAGAGCTTTACAAACCACTGCTGTCCGGGCCTCGGCCACACCAGTTACCAGTTTTAAAGCTCCCAGATGATCCAAACGTGCGGCCTTTGAGCCTCACAAGAACCCTGAAAGGCCGGGACTGTCGTCATCCCCACCGTGCAGGTGGGGACACTGGGCTCAGAGAAATGAAACCACTTGCCTGGGGTCAGAGGGCAAGTGAAAGGGACAAGGGTCCCCTTCAGACCTGCACCCTGCTGGAAGCACCCAGGCTTCCAGAGGGGCTTCCAGTGGGACCACGAGGCCTCAGGCTGGCTCATGAACTGGCCCTGTCTCCCCAGAAGTGGGGAGACATTTCTGCCCCCTCTATCTCTGCATGCTGGGCTGGGCCTCCTCCAAGCTTCAGACTGCGGTGGGTCACTTCCACTCACCCAGCCAGGTCCTTTCACTGGAGAGGCGCGCCCTTTGGTCGGGGGGGAGGATGCATTTTTGAGGTGAAATATTGTACAACAGCCAGGAACGGAAAATATTAAAAGCCCATGGGCGCCAGCAAGGTTCAGGCCAGGGCCAAAAAGTTCAGGAAAAAAAGGAATAAGGCTCCCTGCAGTGGAAACCCTGGGGTGGGGCGGGATCAGTCACGTCACCCACACCCTATATTCCAGGCTGCCTCCATCTTCAGGGTTAGAGCAAGCCTTGCCTGGGCCACAGGAAGGCCCTAGGGTGGAGACCCCAAGGGGAAAGCCCCACAGGTGTATTGGGTTTGGTCTGCTCTGCCCTGCGGAGATGGGCACAGAGAAGTGGGGCCCCTGAGTGTGGAATATCTTACTGGGATACACAGGTTCTGAAGGTTCCAGGTGCTGGGATGCTGGACATGGTCCTTGTCCTCTAGGGTTTTCACCATAGAGATGGGGCAGGCAAGGAAACAGACAATGTCAATAGAATGCGATTAACGCTTTGTGGGAGGAGTGTACAGGGCACAGGGCTCCTGAAGAGAGAAGAAGGGCAGTTATCTCAGTCCTTGGCTATGAGGAAGGGTTCCCAGAGGAGGAGGTGGTACCTAGCTGAGTTCGCTACAAATAGATATTTGAAGAATGTTCACAAAGCTGGAGTGTGGGTAAGTGCCCTAGAAGCCTATGTCTCTGTGTTGGGAAAACAGAGAGACATCAGCAAATGGATCCATTCTCCCTGGAGGAGGGGGCGCCCATCATCTCTCCCTTCCTCTCTGCCCATCGCATACACATTAAAGCGTAGATACACTCATAGTCACAAACAGTTACATATAAACACATACACATGTACAAGGTAGTGGAGAATGTACCAGCCTTCTTCTCAGTGAGATAGCTGTTTGTGTAAGAAAGGGTTTTTAAAAATATTTATTTTTATATGCTTCTCTGACTGCACTGAGTCTTAGTTGAGGGATGTGGGGTCTTTAGTTGAGGCACGTGGGATCTAGTTGCCTGACCAGGGATTGAACTTGGACTCCCTGATTTGGGAGAGTGGAGTCCTAGCCACTGGGACCGCCTGGGACATCCCAAGAGAAAGGTTTTAATAAGAACTGGAGGTAGAAGATGAGGCCCCCACAGTTGAAGACCTGTAGGGACAGGCTGCTGCTCTGCTGAAAACAGGAAGGAGGGTTCAGAGGGAGTGTAAGGAGCAGTGGTGGAAGAGGAAGAGGAGGGAGCTCTAGGGCCCCTCTAATCCTCTCATTTAACTGTGGAGAAAACTGAGGTCCAGAGAGGGAAAGTAAAATGCCTGAGGTCACATTGTACCTGGGGGTCAACGCTGAGTGTGGGTGCACAGGGGTCATGACACACCCAGGCAAGCTTGCAAACCCCCGCACAGCCAGTCGTGGTGCACACTCCCAGAGCAGGCACGCAACCGAGGCTGCCATTAATCACACCTGATGCTGCTCAGATCCCTCATTCAGCTGAGAGCTGGGTCAGCCTGCCAGTCTGCATCCTTTTCTCACTCCAGCCCTCACGGATCACAGGGCCCATAGCGGGAAGCAGAATATTTGGGAACCTCGGGTCAGGCTACCTGCAGGTCCCCTGGAGGTTCCCTGAAGCAGTGCAGGATGTTCACCCCTAGAATGGACTCAGCTGCTCAGGGGTCAGGCTGGGCCTCCATCCTCAAGGAAAGATGTGCCTCAGGGCAGAGCTAAAGCCTCACTTGACCCAGAACTGGGACTGCAGACCCTAGCGTCACATCTCAGTGAGATGTCAAGGAGTCTACTGGAGGCAGAGAGGAACCTAGACGCTTCTAGAGGAACCTAGAGGAACAGGAGACCTGGGCTCCATCGTGACTTGCCTCTCTCTCTATGAATGGCCTTGGGTAAATCCCTTTCCCTCTTGAGGATCTATGAATTTATTTTATTTAAAAGATTTTATGATATGGACCACTTTTAAAGTCTTTAATTGAACTTGTTACAATATTGTTTCTGTTTTATGTTTTGATTTTTTTTTTTTTTTTCTTTTTGGCCACAAGGCATTTGGGATCTTAGTTCCCTGACCAGGGATTGAATCTGCAGCTACTGCATTGGAAGGCAGAGTCTTAACCACTGGACTGCCAGGGAAGTCCCAAATCTATGAATTTATCACATTGAACTAGGGGCTGGAGACACAGAGATAAGGCACAGGCCTTCCTCTTGAGAAGTTTACAGTCAGGTGAAGGAAGGCAGCATTTCCAGGTGGAGCAAAGAGCTCAACTCAGAGTGGGGCTAAGTGGGGAATAGTGAGGTTGGGGCTGGAGAGGGGGGTAGGCTGGAATGCTCAGCAGGCACATCTGCCTGTTTCAGGTATGATGATAAACTCTCATATTGTGCTTGTAACCTTAATGATGCCACCACACCCTGGATCCCCATCTAGCTGTAACTGTGGGCCCACTGCTCCCTACTCAGGAAAGCACTTGTTACATGGTGTTTGGGAATGGCCACTGATTGGCTCAGGCGGAGCATCTGACCTAAACTCAGCCTATCCACCCACTGGCAGGTGACTGGTGAAGTGCACTTCTTGGGAAAAGCTCCACCCAATAGGGGTGGAGATAGTAACGAGCTGAGCCAATCAGAATGGCTCCTGGTAGAACTTGAACTAAGGAAATA
The DNA here is from genome assembly GCF_002263795.3 of Bos taurus. Classification (NCBI taxonomy): domain Eukaryota; kingdom Metazoa; phylum Chordata; class Mammalia; order Artiodactyla; family Bovidae; genus Bos; species Bos taurus. The sequence continues at coordinate 12,176,986 of NC_037337.1, read as the reverse complement.
CAGGAGATGGACCTGTGATGAGCAAGGTAGAGAGAGAAGCTGCCATACAGAGAGAAGCAGTTGCTCCACTGAAGAAGCATTCTGGAGAAACATTCAGGCAGCATGTGAGAGACTGGCCGGCCTCAGCTCAGTTTCTGACTTCAGCTGTCTTTACAAGCTTGCTTTTTATTCAGATGGGCCTGAGTGAGTCATCATTCTTGTTAAACTGTGTAACTAGCTAAGGAGCCCCCTCATCTCCCTGGCATGCCAAAGAGCAGCCAACTCTGTCCTGCATCCTGTAGAGAGGCCGCTGTGAGAAAACAGAAAGATCAGAGGATGGGAAATTAAAAGACCGGGCCTGGGTTCGAGGCTGACTCAAGTTCCCAAGCATCCAAGAGCCAGGCCTTGGCAGAAGTCTGGAATCCCTTGCACAGTGTGCTTTCTCCTTCACTGGTTATGATCTGGCTCCAAGGAAAATGACAGATGAAAGCAGCCAGAAAGGTAAAGGCAGCTGCTACCTCTTCAGGGTATTCTGCTGTTTGATGGAAGCTGATTAGTTGGGTGCAGAGGATTCAAAGGGCTTCCCTGGCGGCTCAGTGGTAAAGAACCCGTATGCAATGCAGGAGACGTGAAGCCGTGAGTTTGATCCCTGGGTTGGGAAGATCCCCTGGAGAAGGAAATGGCAACCCAATCCAGTATTCTTGCATGGGAAATCCCACGGACAGAGGAGCCTGGTGGGCTACAGTCCATGGGGTCGTAAAAGAGTTGGACACGACTGAACGACTAAACAACAAGAAGATTCAAACCCTCTCTGTTCAAAGGGCCCCCAGGGAGATCTGAAAGTCATTGGAGAGCAGGGATGATTCTGGACACAGCACGATGCTTGAAAGTCTTAGCCATCTCCTGGGCACTTCTCAGTAGACCCACGTCTGGGTCCTGGGGAGAACAGAAGGGCTGTATGTGAAAGCTAAAAGAACTGTTCCACTGAAAAGTTTGCTTATCTGGGCATAAACAGACCTATTTTGGAATCAGGCAAAAGAGGCATTTGTTCCTGCTTTGCTACTGACCTTTGTACATGGAGAAAGCTCTATGGTGCAGGCATCAATGACTTGAAGAGCTGCAGTATGGGGGAAGGCATTGGTCCATGGAGAAAAGAGTCTTTTCAACAAATAGGGCAAAAACAATTGGATATCCACATGCGACAAATGAAGCTTGACTCAGACTTTGCACCATGTGCATAAGCTGGTTAAAAGTGAAAATAGACCCTAAAGGCAAAACCTAAAAATTTTAAAAAACTCTTAGAGAAAACACAAAAGAAAATTTTTGTGACCATGGTTTTGGCAAACATATTTAGATCTAATACCAAAAGCACAAATCCATAAAATTAAAAATTGATAAATCAGACTTCAAAATTAAGAACTTCTGCTCTTCAAAAGGCATAGGAAGAAAATGAAAAGACAGAACTCCCCTGGCGATCTGGTGGTTAAGACTCTGCACTTCCACTGAAGGAGGCACGGGTTTGATCCTGGGTCAGGGAAGTTCTGCATGCTGTGGTTTGCAGCAAAAAAAAAAAAAGACAAGCTACAGAGCTACTGGGGGAAAATACTTTCAAAATACATCTGATAAAAACCTGTATCTATAATATATAAGGTACACTCCGAATTCAATAATGAGGAAACAAATAACTTAATTACAAAATGGGCAAAGTATATGAACAGACACTTCATCAAAGAAGACATAGAAATGGCAAATAAGAGTATGAAAAGCTGCTCACCGTCACTGGTTACCAGGGAAGTGTGAATTAAAACTAGACACACTACCCAACTATTGCTGCTGCTGCTAAGTCGCTTCAGTCGTGTCCGACTCTGTGCGACCCCATAGACGGCAGCCCACCAGGCTTCCCGTACCTAGGATTCTCCAGGCAAGAACACTGGAGTGGGTTGCCATTTCCTTCTCCAGTGCATGAAAGTGAAAAGGGAAAGTGAAGTCGCTCAGTCGTGTCCGACTCCCAGTGACCCCATGGACCGCAGCCTACCAGGCTCCTCCATCCATGGGATTTTCCCGGCAAGAGTACTGGAGTGGGGTGCCATTGCCTTCTCCGACCATCGGAAAGGCTTAAAAACAGCCAAAGGTGTGATTTTAACAGTATCAAGTGTTAATGAGAATGCTGAGCAGTTGGAACTCATGTTGCTTGTGGGAAAGTACATGGAATAATCACTCTGGGAAACAGTTTGGCAGTTTCTTCTAAAGTTAAGCATACACTTCACTTATAACCCAACAATCACACTCCTACTAGATATTTACTCAAAAGAAGTGAAAAACATGTTTATACAAAAATTGGTACACAAATATTCATAGCTAAAATATAATTGCTAAAAACTGGGAGACAACCCACATGTCCTTCAACTGGTAAACGAACAAAGAAACTGGCATATCCATACAATAGAATACTACTCAACAGTGAAAAGGAATGAGTTATTGACACGTGCAACAACCTGGATAATTATACTAAGTGAAAGAAGGTAGACTTAAAAGGCTCATACCAAAGAATTCCATTTACAGGACATTCTCGTAAAAGTAAAATGATAGGAAAAGAGACAGATCAGTGGTGGTCAGCAGCTGCGGATAGGGAAGGGGGCTGACTCCAAAGGGAGTTTCTGAGAAGACAGAAGTATTTTGTATCTTGATGGTGATATGGTTACAAGACTGTCTGCATTTGTAAACAATCATAGAATTTTCTATTCAAAAGGGTGCTTTTACAGAATGAAAATTATGCTTCCATTTTTAAAAATGGGAAGTGAGGGGACTTTCCTGGTGGCCCAGTGGCTAAACTCCGAGCTCCCAATGCAGGGTGCCTGGGGTTCGATCCCTGGTCAGGGAACTAGATCCCATAGGCTGCAACTAAAGATCCTGCGTGCCACAGCTAAGACCTATTGCAGCCAAATACATAAGTAATTTTTTTAAAAAAAGAAAGAAAAAGTAAAAAAAAAAAAAAAGTAAAAAGAAGAGGGATTCAATTTTCTTCTTCCCTTTCTTTGCCTTTTCTGTTACTGGCCAACATTCTGTCCTCAAAGCTATTGTTCTCCTGGGGGTGGGAGTAATTTCTCAATTCGGCCACACTGAACACTGCTTTATTTCTGGAAACAAAGAGTCAACCCACCGAGGATGATCTGTGCAGGCCCATGTCTGCTGTCTCCTGCCGTCCCTCCCTGTCTGGCTAAGCCTGCCCACCCAGGCCTTTCTAACTTCCATTCCCCTTGCTGCCTGTTTCCAAGGGCCATCTGGAGGCCCAAATCTTTACAACCCAGGTGTTGTGTGGGCGAAATATTCTGCTTAGAAAGAGGGAGGCTCCTCACACTCCACTTTCCGCAGTTCTAGCCCATTAAATGGCCATGGGTCCTGGGCATATATGGTCTGAGAGGACATCCACCCGACATCTGCCTCGTCTCAGCCCTGATACAGGCCATGCCCATCACTGCTGCAGGCGGGAAACAGGCAGCTGTCAGATGCTTCAGGGTGAGCTTGATGAACACCTGAGGCAAACGCATCACCCTGAGTGTGACAGGTCAGGAGGGGAGTGTGAACACTCTTGCCATGACTCCCTGGTAAGTGTGAACCCCCTAGTCCTACACAAAATTGTGAGTGGGGGTGTCCCTGAGACACACAGGGTGGGCAGGGACTGTGGGACACGCTGATGTCCACACGTAGAATGTGAACTCACTGATTTGTGCAGTGAACAGAACAATGTCTCAGTGTGGTAGACACTGGAAGTGTGGTGGAGACACTGTGGTGACTCTGAGCCCGCCATGACAGCTTGGGGAGCATCATGCTGACTCCCACAGTCAGTGGTGAAGACACTGGGGCTTCTGTGGGTGTGAGCACCTTGTGGTAAGTGTGGGGAGCACTAGAGATGCCATGTGTGAATTCAAGGTTGAGACCATGGTAAGTGCACCACAGGACAGTGAGGTGACCTTTTTTTAAAAAAATATTTACTTGTTTATTTGACTGCTCTCGGTCTTAGTTGTGGCGTGTTAGTTTTTCTTAGCTGTGGTCTTAGTTGGGATCTAGTTCCCTAACCAGGGATCGAACCCAGGCCCACTATATTGGGACCGTGGAGTCTTAGCCACTGGACCACCAGGGAAGTCCTAAGGTGACTTTATTTTTAAGTTTAAGGAGCATGAACACAGTGAGCATGTTACACAAGGTGGAGGGCTCTGCTGGGCATGTTTTGGGGCATCTGCAGACCGTGCCCATTCTCAGGGTATCTGGTCCCCACCCGCAACCCTTGAAGAGTCAGCACACCCTCATAAGACCAGGTGTTGACCAGCAGGCACCGTGTGTGCAGCTACCGCGTGATTTGCATAGTTCTGAAGGTTTCTTTTTCTTTCATTTTCTAAGCTGGAGTTGTTATAGTTGTTCAGTTTTGCCCAGCTCTTTTGGGAAGTGCTGATGTGGTTACAGGGTGAGAGGAAGTGATTCATGGGTAGGTTTGCCGAAGAACAAAGGGAGGGTAAATGCTGAGGTTGACAGCTATTAAAGTGGTTTTTGATATCAAGATTCAACTACTGGTATCAAGATTAGTTAGAATCCCTGGCGGTCTAGTGGTTAAGAATTTGCCTGCTAATGCAGGGGATATGGGTTCGATCCCTGGTCCAGGAAGATCCCACACATCACAGAACAATTAAGCCCATGCACCAGAACTACTGAAGCCCGTGTGTCTAGAGCCTGTGCTCTGCAACAAGAGAAGCCACCGCAGCAAGAAACCCGTGCATTGCAACGACTAGTAACCCCTGCTTGCCATAACCAGAGAAAGCCCACACACAGCAACAAAGACCTAGCGAAACCAAAAATAAATTAATTTTTTAAAAAAGAATCTGGATTAAAAAAAAGTTTAGTAGTTAGACATTTCAGGTTGACTCCTACTCAACCTGAAGTAGGAGTTGTACTTTTTGGTTTGTATTTGTGGTTGTATTTTTGGTGGGTATGTGTCATTTTTTGCTTCCTAACATCCATTCTTCCTACTTCTGGTGACAGCACCACAATTTTTCTTTGGGAAAAGTCAGTCCCTGTGATTCCAGTGAGATGATCTACCCCTGCCTCCAGAAGTGGACTAATCAGAGCTTTCTACCCCCATGGTTATGGGCACAGGGTCAGGAAGGGCTCAGAAAGAGCCTTTCCCAGGACTTCTGCTCAACACAGAAGTCATGCTTTTTCAATTGGAGATTTGAGACATGCTAGAAAGGAGCCTGGATCTTCTGGAAGATACAGCATCTGTTTCAGTTACTGTTGCATAACAAACTACCCCAAATCTTAGTGGCTTAAATGATGATCATTTTCTCATAGCCTCAGAATTCTATAGGTCAGGGTCTCATGTAGGGCTTGACTGGGCAATTCAAAAAACAATGACTTGTTTTTTATGACTTGGATTGAGGCCACTTTGTGGCACTCATCTAGTAGATGAGCTGGTCTGACCTGGAGGGTCCAAGACAGCTACACTCACATGATTGGTGCCTTCATGGTGAGGCCTGGAAGACTGGGCTCAGCTGGGACCTCCTACCGTAACACCGACACCAGGCCTCTCCAGTTTGGTGGTCTCTGGGAAGTTAGCTGGCTTTCCCCAGAGCAGACACCCCAAATGGAAGTTGTATGACCTTTTCTGACCTAGCCTTAAAAGTTCATCTCGTTCTTGGTTACAAGTCAGTCATAGGCCAGCTGAGATTCAAGGGGAGGGAAATTAGATTCTACTTCTTGATGGCAGAGGAAGGCAATCACCTTGTACATGAACATGTGCAATGGAAGCTATTGTTGGAACCAACTTGGGAAAATACAGACTCTGCTACAGCCTCCTTGGGAAAAAAACCATCTCAGAGAAAGCAGTTGAGACATGGATGGAGAACAATCCTGATGATGTTATTTGAGTCCCTGGATCCAATTTTCCCCAGGACTTCAGTTTTCACAACCATTAGATCCCTTTTCTGCATAATCCAATCTGAGTTGTGCTTTGTCTTTTGTAACTTGAAGCTCTTTTACTCTTAGCGTGTATGTGTACGTGTGTGCTGAGTTGCCTCAGTCATGTCTGATGCTTTGCAACCCCATGGACTGTAGCCCACCAGGCTCCTCTGTCCATGGGATTCTCCAGGCAAGAATACTGGAGTGCGTTGCCATACCCTCCTCCAGGGGTTTTTCCCAACCTGGGGATCAAACTTTCGTCTCTTATGTCTCCTGCATTGGCAGGCGGGTTCTTTAGCCGTGGTGCCACCTGGGAAGCCCCTGAGTGTGTATATCGGTTATCTGTTACAGTACAACAAATCAACCCAAAACTTAGTGCCTTACAACAATGATTATCATTCCCTGTGATTCTGTGGGTGGCTAGGCCATTCTTTTGCTGGACTTACCTGGCTCGCTCATGCAACTGCTGAGGTAGAAAGTTCAAGATGTCCTCATTCACATGTCTGGCTGTTGGCTGGGGGTCTCAGTTCTCCTTCATGTGGTCTGTCGTTCTCTAGGAGAACAGATTGACTTCTTTATATGGTTATCTCAGGAGAATGTTCCTAGGGAGTGAAGGTGGCAAGATCTCTTGAGTATCATTTCTCTCAATCCTTTGTTCAAAGCAAGTGACAAAGTCAGTCCAGGTCAAAAGGGTGAGTAAAGAGACTCTACCTCATAATGGGAGAGTTGCAAAGAATTTGTGGTCATATTTAATCCACCACAGTATGATAGATAGCTGGATCGTATTAGATAGGGACATTTTTGAAATTAATGTGTGTATGGGAAGAAGGATGTGTATACCAGGAGGGCAGAGCCAGAGTAGTCTAGCATGTTCTCACTGAGGAGCACATGGCTGGAGTGTATTTCACCTTTCTGAGCCTCGGTTTCCCATCTGTGAAATGGGTGTCATCATTCCTGTCTCGCAGATCAGCTGTGAGGCTGAAGATGGGATGATGATCAGGAATGTGCCTTGTAAATTACAGGATGCTGAACATTATCATCTGAGATCTGAGAAGCAATAGTCAAGGTGGGCCTGGGTGGTCAGAGAGGGCAGGAGCAGGGAGACTAAGATGGGGTATTGGCAGATGGGGGACATTCACATGGGTGGGGAGGAAGATGGGAAGCTGAGGAGTAGAACTGTAAAGGCACTGGGTGGGAAAAGTGACAGACAGTATCTAGCACAGGGAGGAGACCAACAGGGTCAGAGAGTGAGCTCTCCCACTCCTGTAGACTCTGGGTATCTCAACTCCCATACATACTGGGTCAGCAGCCCCTGAGGGTCGTCCAGAGCTGCAGTGAAGTCCTCCAGTCCCCAGGAATCAGCAGTGGCGCATCCCTACCCAGGCCTGCAAAGCCTCCTCAGGCCACAAGGGGGCGATGATGGGAGCATAGGAGAGGTGGTCAGAGAGTCGGAGACAGATCCCTTCCTCTGGAGCCGCCAGCATGACGTCAGACCCCTCCCAGTATTCCCAAGTTTCTTTCCCCTCCGCAGGGTGGAGACCCCTGGCCATAGGCTTGGGTCACAGATGGCCTGGCTAAACTGGATTCCAAGCCCCTCTATCCCCTGGACAAGGGTGGGGGTGATTGATGGGTTTCCCGTGTGTTCCAGGAGAGGGCTTGGAGCTGCAGCAGACTGGCCTGGCCTGAAGGAGCCCCAGGTGGCCACTCATGGTTGGCGCTGACCCAGCTAGGCCAGGCCCTGGACAGTCTGGATCTGTGGCCGCCTCCCAAGCCCTCACTATCCTGAGGTCCTGGCCAAGGAGAGGAGAAGCCTCTCCCTCAAAGGCGTCCTGGGAGCAGGGTGTGGGGATGGGCTCAGATTCCACCAGTCTAGCCCTGTGCAGTTAGCTGCTCAGTCCTTCTTGGGGACAGAAAAGGATTCTTCAATGGGAGAGATGGGAGGAGATGAGCTAGAAGGACACCAATGGCAGGGAGGTTAGCAGAGCCCAGGGATTCTAGCTCAGCCCTGTGCCAACCATGACAAGACCCTCTGGCCATTTACCCTACCACCCTACCCTTGGGGCAGGGTAAATGGGGCCTGAGATGTGAGTTCCTGGCCAAGCAAGGACACCTAGGCAGGGATCATGGCCTAAAGGGCTTCCCTTTGCTGAGTCCTAGGCTTCCTGCCTCCTGCTACCGAAGGAAAAGACAGGCTGGGGAGACCTCTTTCATGTACTCTGTGGTTCCATAGAGTAGAGGCCCTGGAAAGAAGTTGATTACCCTGACTCTGACCTCTTGTCCTCTGGTTTACCTCCCGCGCGCCTTCCTCTCCTGTCTACCTTGCTCTCCTTATCCAGTCTTGGTGGTCAAGTGACTTTTCTGGCTTCTGGCCTAACCTCTGGTGAGAATCTTTGGAGCTGTCATTTCTTCTGTTCTCTCCTTTCTGTTGTAGTCATTGTCAGCATCTTATCAAACCTTGCAAGAGCTGGTGGGGGCCTCAGAGCTCTCTTAGTCTGAACTCCTGCTGCATAGGAGGTCCAGAGTCATGTGGGTCATTACTTGTCCAAGATCACACATCAGAATTAGCAATAGAACCAGTACCATACTTTTGGCTCCCAAGTTCCTGTTTTTCTCCTGGCCTCTGATCAGGCTATTGGGGCTCGGCTTTTGTCCACGGACCAGCAGAGTTCTTAGGGTCTTCACTCAGTTCACACTTTGCCTTCACTTAGTTCAGACTAAAGCTGCTTCATGGATTGGCTCTGACTATAATTGGACCAGACTTGGTCTAGCTACAGAATCTCTGGGCCAAAATCTGGGGGCCAGGAGGGAAACCAGGAGGCTCCAGTAGAAAAAGCAAACCAGGTCTGTGCCTTGGATCTGCTTAAGGGCTGTCTTTACTCAATATCCTTCCTCCACCCATCCGCTTCTCCCCCAACAGCTCCTGTCCAGGATGATGCTCAGGGAAACAGAGCTTCTAAACCCTTGCTTACACCCACACACATTCACACAGAGAGAAAGACATATATATATATATATATATATATATATATATGAATGAATGTTAGTCACTCAGTCATGTCCAACTCTTTGCAACCCCATGGAGTCCACCAGGCTCCTCTGTCCATGGAATTCTCCAGGCAAGAATACTGGAGTGGCTGGCTATTCCCTTCTCCAGGGGACCTTCCTGACCCAGGGATCGAAACCCAGGTCTCCTCTACTGCAGGCAGATTCTGTACCATCTGAGCCACCAGGGAAGCCCATATATATATACATACATATCGCATTCACACAGGCACATACCTATAGAGAAAGGCACAAACACACAAGCACACACGCACAACTGAAGAAGTGTGCACTGCAGCACTGTGGGATCATTTCCATACAGGGCTTTTTCCTCTGAAATCATGGAGATGTCTTCTCCCTATGTGCTCCCAGTACTGATCCTAGAGCCTGCTCCAAACAGGTGCTCGTCGATAGTGTGTGGAAAGAGGGAGCTGACGCTGGTGTGGAGGGCCACATGGGCCAGGCCTCTATCTCCAGGCCCCGCATAAGGCAGAAAGCCCAGCCTAGGCCCAATGAGCCTGGGTTGTAAGGCAAACCTTGGCAACTCTTGCTGTCTCCCTGGTTCACCCCCTTCCCATCTGGTGCCTCCACCCGGGACTCTCTCTTTGGGTGGTCCATTAACCAGCCCATCAAAATCACCTGGGAGCTTGTCAGAAATGCAAAGTCTCAAAAAAAAAAAAAAAAGCAAAGTCTCCGGCCTCACTTCAGATCTACTGAACCAGAAAGCCTGGGTGTGGGGTCCGGCATCTGTGCTTTCACAAGCTCTTCAGGGGGTTCTAATGCATGCTACAATTATAGAACTGCTGCCTGTGAGGAGAGGCAAGCTCATGCCGCGGGGGAGGCGGCTAAAGTCTGGAAACACTAGCAGCTGCTTACGCCACCTGTGGGTAAGGTGGCTGCTCATTGCTGGTGGGTGCCCATACCCAAAGTACTCTCACATGCACACACACACACTTGCACATATATGAGCATCTGGCACGATCTCAGAGAATCCATATGCAGGGATTCCTCTCAGATCCATTCGGTATAGGCAGGCACCCAAATGAAGGCAGGAAGGGGTAGGAAAGAACTGTTCTCCTCCTGGCCCCACAATCGCTTTGCCCCTTGTCCCTTTGGAGGGTCCCTGAGTGCTCCCTCAGAGCCACAGAAGCCAAGTAGTTGCCCAATCAGACAAGGCAGCCCTAGATGAGAGGTCAGGTGATCTGTGTGCCTAAGAGAACTCGGGGTATGTGCTAAGGGCAGCAAAGTTCTTTCTCTGCATAGGTGGGCCGGGGCCAGGGGAATGTTGGGGATCAGCAGGCAAAGCTTAGGCAAGAGCATACCACCCCCTGAGCCATGAAGCGCTGCCCACACGTAGAATTCCCCTTGGCCCCTCCCCAGGGCTGCTCCCCAAGCCCCTGCCTCCCCACCCATCCCTCTGCCCTGGCCTATGGAGCCCCGGGCAGCTGCCCACCTGGCCCATCCCCAGGCCCTGCGGCATCTCCCCCTGAGGATCTGGAAGTGAAATCAGGCCTCTGGAAGCTGCTGGGGATGTGGGGAGGGGAGGAGAAGGCTGAGCTTCCTCAGGCTCAGATCTGGTTTCGCGGCTGCTTCCCCTGGCGCAGTGCCACAGGCTGAGCCTCCAGCTGTGCTATATAAGGCCTGGTGGCTGGCCTGCTGGAGAGAGGAAAACTCGGACCCCCCAGCTGAGGAGTCCCGCTCAAGACACGGTGAGCCCCTCTCTGTTCTCCTTGGCCCATCCCTGCACCGCTCAGCCTGGCTCAGCTACCCCGGGGCACCCCCCACCAGCCGCCTCACCTCCCGCAGACAAGACTTGCCTTTCTTCTTTGGAACTAGCCCCAGGTCTTCTCCCTCCCCGACATGAGGATAGGGGCCCTCAGAGGGCCCAGTCAGGGTCTCTTACCTCTGGGTACTCTCCCTTTTTCCTGCGGTCAGCCAGCCTTCTTTGTCTGAGCGCTCTGAGACCTGCGGACTGGGGAGCCTCACCAGCAGAGTCTATGCTGAGGAAACTTCCATGGGCTGCCAGATGGGAAATGGTTTTTCCACAAGGTGCCTCAAGCCACTTTGGCTCCAGACAGTCCCAGAGCAGTCCCAGGCTGAGGGCCGTGCAGGCCCTGGGGAGTGCTCAGCCCTTGGCTCAGAGCCTGGGAGCTGGGGGTGAGACCCACAAGAGCTGGGGACCCTGGAGACCCTGCACTCTGTTCAGGTGGCGGAGTTAGTGGCCTTAGAGCTGGATGGTCTGCAGTGTGGGCTTGGTCTGTTCTTCTTCTGGGACAACTAAGTGCTTTTGAATCTTTTTTTCCAGAAAGGAGGAATCTCCCTTTTCTCACCACACCCTGGACTTCGGAGGTTGAAGTCAATCCCTCTTGAATTTCCAGGCACTGGTCAGAATCGGGGTTGGCCAGAGGTCTGGGGAGAGAGAAAATTGAGCGGGAGCCTGGGTCCTGGCCCTATTACCAGGCCTCTTGGAGAACAGGGGAGCTTCTCTTCCTGTTCCTGCAGCCCCTAACCCCCACTCAGCAGTTACTGGGGGGCCCCAGCCTCTCCCTGTGGGTCTGCTCTGCTCTTCTTCAGCAGGCTTCTGGCTGTGTGACTCCCAAGCAGGCCAGAAATGTGTTCCCTCTGCAGCCTGTGCACATCTGGGAATGTGTTCATGGAGCTGGTGTGTCTGAAGCATCTGCACCCTCCAGCTTGCCTGTCCTGTGAGAGGTTGCTGTAGTCGGGGCAGGGGCTGCCCAGCCTTAATATGTAGCCCTGCTGTGCAGGAACGTGAGTCCCACCAAGGGCAGCAAGACAGGCCCCCAAGCCTGGGTCTTGGAAGTGATTTACGAGTCACCCAGAGGCTGCTCGGGGTGAGCACAGGCACCCCTCGCTGGCAAGGAAACATCTCACCCCAACTCTCCCTTATGTCCCATCTCAAGGTGGGGTCCTAGCACCTGGACCCGGGGTTTGAATCCAGGCCTGCCTCATGTGAACTGAGATTCTGACTCTCTGCCTCTCCCAAGCTGCCCACATTTGCAATGTGGGCAGGTATCATCCTCACAAGACTTCATTCTGTCCGCCTTTCACTTTTGATAGGTTAAGAAATAGAATAGTTCTGGGGACTTCCCTGGCAGTCCGAGTGGTGAAGACTCCACGCTTGCATTGCAGGGGGTGCGGGTTCAATCCTTGGTTGGGTTACTAACACCCCACGTGTGGTGAGGTGCAGCCAAAAAAATAAATTAATAAAAATTTTTTTTTAAAGAAAGAAAAGAAATAGTTCTGCTCAAAACCTGAGTCAACTCAGAGATATGGAACCTGATAAGCTTTGTTTCTTTGCAGGTCACTGATCTGAGAAACTTCTCAGGGATTGCATTCCAGGGACGCCAACTCTGTGAAGGAACCCTTACTCAGCTCCTGCCACGTTCCCCACAGGACCGGGGAAAAGATGGCAGGGGCGAAGGCCTGCACGTTCTTCTTCCTAGTTCTGCAGATCACCTCAGCGTTGGGTACAGGCTAAGTATCTCCTGTCTCTCTAAGCTGCTACTTGCCATAGGAAAGTCACATTTGGTCTGGGACCCAACTCTGCACCTGCCTTAAACTATAGCTGTGGCACTAAGACCCGAGGCTGGTTTATCTTTTTATTCATAGTTTATACCCTGCTTGTTTTCCTAAAGGGTTTGAGATAGGTCCCAATATAAAAACTCACAGGACAGAATCTTCTAAATGAGGAGAGGGATAAGATGTCACTCAGAAGGAGGAAGAGGGTTACCACTGCCCCCTCAGTGCTGAATTTAGCTCTGAGCTTCCTGACAGCCAAAGCAAAAGGAATCCCTGAGTTCTCACATCCGGATTTAGGGTGAGATCTGATTTTAGCTTCATGAAAATTCATTTTGACCCTGTAGCCGAATTTCACAGAGACACTAGAACCCCTTCTGGTCTCCTTGTCCTCAGACCCCATTCTCTGGTGACTCTGAGTTCACCAGGGAACAGGTGGAGAGAATTTGCCACGTGGGCTCCCCGAGGCATCTGAGCATCAGAGCTCACAGCACCAGGCTGCATACTCTCTCCCACCTCCCTTTCTTTTCCTGATTTCTAGCTGCATACTCAGGTAAAGCAAAAAATGCTCAGAATTCTCTCTCAGAGCTATGAGCACTGCGGGCTTTGTGACTGCAGATGCGGGAACAGAGGCTGTCCGAGCAGCTTGCCAAACCCTCTATGGGCCCATCTCCTGCCTTGCTCTTTCTGCCTGACAGCTCTTGTTGATGAAGATAATTAACATTCAGCAATCTGAAGGGAAATCATATTAGTTTGAATAAAAGAGCTACTATCACCCCCAGTTAAGCAGCAAAGAGAATACTAATTTGACTCTCTCATGTGAGAGTTAATTGCCTTTTGAAGCTTTTGCAGGCCTCTGCTCTCCTTTCACCTTTCTGTTTTGGAGCCTCCAACTCAGCCTCAGGTGGGTTGGGCCTCGAGGCTCACTGCCTGTGGCTCAAAGATCCCTATACCCTTCCTCAGGGAGACTTCGCCAGCTGTGGTCAGAAAACTAAAGGACTAAGACTTCCCTGGTGGCCAGTGGTTAAGACTTCATACTTCCAGTGCAGAGGGCACTGACTCAATCCCTGACTGGGGAACTAAGCTCCCACAGCTTGCATGATGTGGCCAAAAAAAAAAAAATTAAAGGACCACTCCTCCAGCCAGATCCTGAGGGTGAGGGTGGATTCTCAAAGTCAAACTTTGCCAGGATAAGGGAAATGGACATCTATTGTCCAGGTCTTGAGCTAAATGGAGTTGTTAATGCTTTACTCAGCAAACATTCTGTGCTAGGCATTATTCTAAGTGGATTTTATGAAGCTTATTTAATCCCTATAATCCTCTGAGATGGGGACTATTATTATCCTTACTTTATGATGAGGGGTCAGATGAGTTAAGTACCTGGCCCAAGGTCACACAGTCAGGAAGTGGCAGTGTCTGGGGCTCACAGTCTCAATCGCCGTGTACTTCAGAGACTTTGTGTTTCCTTATGGAATCCTCATGCCAGCTGGACCACCACATGTGCAGTGGGAACTAATATCTCCATTTTACAAGATGAGGAAAGTAAGGTTCCCTTCTGCCAAGGAGGATGGGCTCAGATCTTACAGGAGGAGCCCCAGCTGCCTTGCAGCATCCCATGGTCCATTTCTAGAACAAAAGGGAAAAGAGAACCACACTGGTTAGCATGTACTGCATGCCAGGTCCCTTTACCTTCACCATCACCCTGAAAAGGCACCATGACCCTGTGATGCGGTGATTGTTGGCACAGCTCTATTAAAAAAAAAATTATTTCTTTTCATTGGAGGCTAATTATTTTACAATATTGTGGTGCTTTTTGGCCATACATTGACATGAATCAGCCATGGATGTACACGTGTCCCCTCATCGTGAACCCCATTCCCTCTTCCTTCCCACCCCACCCCACCCCATCCCTCTGGGTTGTCCCAGAGCACTGGCTTTGAGTGCCCTGCTTCATTTATCGAAAACTTGCACTGTTCATTTATTTTACATATGGTAATATACATGTTTCAATGCTGTTCTCTCAAATCATCCCACCCTTGCTTTCTCTCACATACACTTGAAGTCTGTTCTTTATATCCGTGTCTCTTTTGCTGTCTTGCATATATGGTCGGTCATTACTGTTTTCTAAATTTCATATATATGTGTTAATATACTGTATTGGTGTTTCTCTTTCTGACTTAGTTCACTCTGTATAATAGTTTCCAGTTTCATACGTCTCATTAGAACTGGCTCAAATGTGTTCTTTTTTGTAGCTGAGTAATATTCCATTGTATATAGGTACCACAACTTCCTTATCCATTCATCTGCCGATGGACATGTAGGTTGCTTCCATTTCCTAGCTATTGTAAACAGGGTAAAGTTCTATTTTATGAGGAAACAAATTTAAAAGAATAAAGCTTTTGAGGTCATTCAGGCAGTCAATGGCAGAGTGAGACTCTGAACTCATGCCCAGCGCTCATGTTGCATTCCCCACATCACCCTGCTTCCCTACGTCCCGAGAGGCTAGTAGCAGGACCCTGCTGGGCCCCTGTAACTGTCTTGGCTTCTCATTTCTCCTCCTGGCCCTCAGGGAGGCAGATGATGCTCACTCAGTCAGTAAGGAGAGTCCAGCCTGGGAAGAGGACCTCAGGCGTCTTTGCCAAGCCTGCTAACCTCCTGGACAGTGAGTTGTGGCTGGAGCAGGGACTGATGGGGGTGAGGGGCTTTGTCTTTATTGAGCTTGTTAAGAGAATCTCTGCAGTCAGGGGACAATGTCAGGGTTCCATAGACAAAATGCTTTGCTCAGTTGTGTCCAATTCTTTGCGATCCTTTGGACTGTAGCCCACCAGGCTCCTCTATCCATGGGATTTTTCAGGCAAGAATAGTGGAGTGGGTTGCCATTCCCTTCTCCAGGGGATCTTCTTGACCCAGAGATTGAACCCCCATCTTCTGCATTGCAGGCAGATTCTTTTACCCACTGAGCCATTTGGGAACTTCCATAGAAATCCACTTTTAAAAGGCATTTGAGGACTTCCCTGGCAGTCTAGTGGTTAAGACTTGGTGCTTCCCTTGCAGGGAGTCTGGGTTCAATTCCTGGTCAGGGAACTTAAAAAAAAAAAGAATATTTGGCTGATGTCTCTGTCCAAGCAGAGGGACCAAGTATATAGGACAGCTCAGAAGCATGAGGCTGCCTGATAGATCCCAGGAATGCTGTAGGGCTTGCTGGGGCCAGAGCACAGACTGGCAGGGAGAGAGAAGAGAGAGGAGAGTGGACATACTATCTCATCAGCACCTAAATAGCTGGCTAAGGGAGTTAAAGCTGGGAGTGGTGTGGCCCAGGCTGCATGGAGAAAGCTCACCCTGACTGTAGTATTGAAGAGGGGTGGGGATGGTTTGGGGAAGCTGGAGGTAGAGACACCAGGCAGGAAGTTATTGACATGGTATAGTCAGGCTGCTGAGAATCTTTGGCAGTAGGGTGTGCAGAAGGGTAAGAGATTCTAGAAATGCTGCAGAGGGATGCGATGGGGCCTGAGACCAGTGAGGGGTGGGTGAGGGGTAGCGGGGATGACTCCCAGGGGTTGAGCTCACCGGGGGCTCTGGGGCCCGGTTGGCTCCCACCTGGCTCTCTCTGGCTCTCTCTCAGGTCCTGGGGAGTGGACGATCTGGTTCAACATTGACCACCCGGGTGGGCAGGGTGACTACGAACGGCTGGATGCCATTCAGTTCTACTATGGGGACCGGGTGTGCGCCCGGCCCCTGCGGCTAGAGGCTCGAACCACCAACTGGAAACCCGCAGGCAGCACTGGCCAAGTGGTCCATGGCAGCCCCCTCGAGGGCTTCTGGTGCCTCAACAGGGAGCAGCGACCCGGGCAGAACTGCTCCAATTACACCGTGCGCTTCCTCTGCCCTCCAGGTGAGCCTGGCCAGCCCCCACACAGAGGGAGGCCAGGGCCTGCATCTGGCCATGGAAACTCTGGACATCGCACACATACACGTACTTCAACTCCATAATAACCCGTTAGTTTCATGAGAGCCATGTTTCCAACAGTATTCTGGGTTGATGGAGAGTTTCCCTTCAATCCATTTTACTGATGGGGAAGACCACATGCTCTGGAGCTGGACTGCTTTGAATCTGGGCCCACTGTCTCTACTGTGTTCCTTAGGCAGATTTTCTGAAACTCTCTGAACCTCAGGTTTCTCGCATGTGGAAGAAAGGTATTAATATACCTTCATGCGGGATTTTGGGCTTCCCTGGTGGCTCAGACAGTGAAGAATCTGCCTGTAATTCAGGAGACCTGTGCTCAATCCCTGGGTCAGGAAGATCCCCTGGAGAAGGGAATGGCCACCCACTCCAGTATTCTCGCCTGGAGAATTCCATGGATAGAGGAGCCTGGCTGGGCTACAGTTCATGGGGTTGCAAAGAGTTGGATGTGACTGAGCGACTAACCTTTTCACTTTATGGGGGTTTTTACGAGGATTAAATTAGATAATAAGTGCAAAGGGCTTAATGCAGGTGAAAAGTGCAGTGGGCACTAAGTTTTCATTTCTATTTTAGTTCCTCTGTGCCAGACGCTGCTAGTTCTCTCCATTACTCAACTTTCACAACTGACTGTGAGGAATCTCTATTTTGACAAGTTATTCCAGGTTCGGAGAGGTTAGGGAACTTCTTGGAACGACACAGCTGGTCAGTTGGAATGCTGGGATTTAAACCCCTGGCCTGTGTTCGCAGAGTCCAGGAGTTCATGCTCTTTCTGTCCTCTCTGCCCATACTGGGTAATTCAGAGGCAGCTGCAGGCCTGTCCATTATGATTGTGCATCCTCCCTTCCTGGGGTTCCGCCAGTGCACACGGCCTGGCCCTGCAGGCTCAGGTGGCAGTGGCAGTCACTAGATCAGGAACCCAGGCTGGGCAATGTCTCAAGGTGAGGTTCGAGGCCCCCGTTTCCTGGCACAGAGGTCTCAGATCAAGGATGAGGCAGAGGGGGCTTGATGTTGCTGAGGCCCCAGGTCTTGACTTCCCAGGGCCCCTTCTACAGGAGCAGGGGCTGTTTTCACACTGGGAGAGAGTAAAGATGGTGCTGTCCTCCACATACAAGGACAGCATATCAAAGTCCCAGCGCTTGGCCAGTAAGTCCCTTTCAAGGGCACCTATAGCCCATTTGGTGGTGTCATTGTGAAAATTAAGAGAGATCACTTCCTCAAGTCTCTTGGTGTCCATCTGTTGGAAAAATCCTTGCAGGAAATATAAATATCAAAGACATCTAGGATGTAAATGGAGGCCTGGATCTCTGAGAAAGAGCAGCCTCGGGGTCAGGCATCCTGATGGAGTCCCCTTGGGAGGGAAGTCAGACCGCCTGCTGGTCTTCTTTGTAGGATCCTTGCGCCGAGACACAGAGCACAGCCTCTGGAGTCCATGGTCTCCCTGGAGCAAGTGTTCTGCTGCTTGTGGTCACCCTGGGGTCCAGACCCGAACACGCACCTGCTTGGCGGAGTCGGTGTCACTGTGCAGTGAGGCCACTGAGGAGGGCCGGCACTGCATGGAACAGGCCTGTTCAGGTACCACCCCTGCTCCTGGTACCAGGTAGGGCATGGGGCTGGGGCTGAATAGAGGATCAGACTGAGACAGGTTCATTCATTCATTCATCCACTCATCAAGTAATTATGTGCTGCACTGATGGGGGACGTAGAGGATAATGTGGGAGCACAGAGCAGGGTCAATTATTGTCACTTAGGGGAATCAATTAAGTCTTCCTAGAGGAGGTGTCCTGAGCTAAGTCATGAAGGATGAGTAGGAATTCGTTACGCAGGCTGCTGAGGGAGGGTAACAAAGACCTAAGGATGAGAGGGAGCATATGGGACTCCACAGGTGGGACATGGCTGAAGGAGGGCCAGAATCCATACATGCCCTCCTGATGTGGCCTCTTTTTCCACAGCCTGTGACCTTACCTGCCCCATGGGCAAGGCGAATGCTGAGTGTGACGCATGCATGTGTCAGGACTTCGTGCTGTATGGGGCTGTCTCCCTCCCTGGGGGTGCCCCAGCCTCAGGGGCTGCTGTCTACCTCCTGAGCAAGACACCTAAGCTACTGACCCAGACGGACAGCAGTGGAAGGTTCCGAGTCCCTGGGTTGTGCCCCGATGGCAAAAGCATCCTGAAGATCACAAAGACCAAGTTTGCGCCTATCCACCTCACGGTGCCTAAGACTAGACTGAAGGCAGCCACCATCAGGGCGGAGTTCGTGAGAGCAGGTACTTAAGTTCTCTGGGGGTAGGGATGCGGAGGAAGGCTGGACTTTTAAATAAAAGGATTCTAGTACTCAGAGCTGGCTTCCCAGCTTGACCAGAGTGAAACTAAAAAGTCCACAAGTTCCAACATCATCTGGTTCCCTACCCTCCACCCATTACTTACCTTCTCTCCTCTTCTCTCCACTCCTATTACAGTCCCCACCACCCCCACTGAGTCACTCTACTACAGTTACAAAGGCTTCCTATCTATTCCTCAACTACACAGGCACACTCCTGCCTCAGGGCCTTTGCACTTGCTATATACTCTGCTTGGACTATTCTTCCCCCAGATAGTGGCATGGCTTGCTCCCTCAGATGTATACGTTCTTTTCCTGCCTCCTAGTGTAAGGCTTGGAGGTCACAGAGAGAGAGGCTGGGGAAATTCAGAAACAGTGCAGAATGGCCAGAAAATTCTGCTGGAATCAGAAGAGAAGGTACTGCCCTATTCGAAACAGCCAGCTCTGTCTCAATGGCAATGCTTGGGAATCTTGCCTGGTACAGGGTCCCCTTGGCTCGCCACTACCTCACCCAGATACTGCCTAAGAGGCTATGGGAGCGGGTCCCATCTGAGTGGATGGAGGGAGTGGACTCCATTAGGACCATTAGAAGGGGTCTAGGATGTGTGTGTGAAATTGTACGATTTTAACACATGTCAAAATACCTGAGGGAGCAAGGCTCTGGAGAACCTGTCACAGTGAAAAACCCCAAACACCATTTCTCATCCCTGCCTCAGAAACGCCGTACATTGTGATGAGCCCTGAGACAAAAGCACGAAGAGCTGGGCAGAGCGTGTCCCTGTGCTGTAAGGCCACAGGGAAGCCCAAACCAGACAAGTATTTCTGGTGAGTATTCTGCCACCTATCTGGCCTGATTCTCCTCTTGGAAACCCAGAGCTTTCTTGTACTGGGTCTGGAGCTGTTAATCATGACAATAACCAGCAGAATAAAGTTACAAGTAAGGCTCTGGTGTGGCTTCCCAGGCGATACAGTGGTGAAGAACCTGCTGTCAGTGCAGGAAATGCAAGAGATGTGGGTTCCATCCCTGGGTCAGGAAGATCCCCTGGAGTAGGAGATGGCAACATACTCCAGTATTCTTGCTTGGAAAATTCCATGGACAGAAGAGCCTGGAAGGCTACAGTCCAGGAGGTCACAGAGTTGGACATGACTGAGTGCACACACGCAAGCACACACACACACGCACACACACACACACACACAGCCCTGGTGCGTCATCAGGGAATGGGGACTTCTCTGGTGGTCCAGTGGTTAAGACTGCAAGGGGTGTAGTTTTGATCCCCTGTCAGGGAACTAAGATTCTAACATGCAAAAATGAGAAAAAATTAAACAAAAAAATTTTTAAAGTGGGGGCCAACAGGGTTGAGGCCACTCAGCAAGCCCTGTTGTCCTGTTGAAGCTGGGGTCCCTACAGAGCAGCTGTGGTCTTAGTGTCCTGACTCTATATCCTTGGGACACAGAACCAGGTTTCCCGTCCTAATTTCCCCAAGGCGAACAAGGTTAGAGTCCCCAGTGGCTGTCCTTTACCCTTCACAAACATTTTACAGCCATTATCTTATTTGACCCTCTCAACAATTCTACGGATCAGCTAGGAATCATGGCATCTACTTCAGATGAATGGAACAGGAAGTTGAAGCTCAGAGGTGAAAGGATTCGTCCAAGGGTCCATAGGCAGTCAGCGGTGGGGCTGAGACTGAGAAGCAAGTCCCCTGACTCCCAGGCCAGTCAGTGATCTTGAATGAGCCGAGTCAGTTGTAGAGTTGGCATCTGCAGGACATGTCCGTCACCTGCCTGGCTCCTGACACTGTCCTTAAGGATAGCAGCCCTTCCACTGTCCCCTCAGGCTGTCCCTCTCCATCCCTTGCAGGTACCATAACAACACACTGTTGGACCCCTCCCTCTACAAGCACGACAGCAAGCTGGTGCTGAGGAATCTGCGGCGGGACCAGGCCGGGGAGTACTTCTGCAAGGCCCAGAGCGATGCTGGGGCTGCAAAGTCCCGCATTGCCCAGCTGACTGTCATAGGTAAGCCTGGCAGGGCCCCTGGAAAAGCCCTGCCAGAGTGGGCATAACTGAACAAAACTTGGGCTGTCCTGGGCTGTGCCCAGTGCTGTGCTTCCTGGGACACAAAGATGGCACAGACCTTGATCCTACCCTCACAGATCTGCCACTCCAGGAGGTGTGGAGAAATAAGAGACAAGTCAGTAGAGATAGAAAAAAATGCAGCTGAAACAGGAGATAAGGAGTTGTGGATGTTACTTACAGATGAGAAACAGAGAACTGGAATTCCAGGTGGGAATGATTGTTGTGGGTTGCTGGAGGCGTAAACAGTGGTTTTTAGCTTTGGCCACCCACTGGGATCAACTGTTTCATTTTTTTTTTTTAACTTTTAATTTTGTATTGGGGTACAGCTGATTAGGGCCTCCCTGGTGGCTCAGTGGTAAAGAATCTACCTGCAATGCAGGAGTTGCAGGAGATGCAGTTTCGATCCCTGGGTCGGGAAGAACCCCTGGAGGAGGGCATGGCAACCCACTCAGTATTCTTGCCTGGAGAATCTCATGGACAGAGGAGCCTGGTAGGCTACGGTCCACAGGGTTGCAAAGAGTCAGACACGACTGAAGTGACTTAGCATGTGTGCACAGATAGCTGATTAACAATGTTGTGGTAGTTTCAGGTGAACAGTGAAGGGACTCGGCCACATATCTACATTTATCCATTCTCCCTCAAACTCCCTTCCCATCCTGGCTGCCACATAACATGGAGCAGAGTTTCCTGTGTTACCGTAGGTCCAACTGATGAGTTTTTAAAAAATATTGATGCCTGTGTTTTACCTCCAGGAAGCTTGATTTTATTGGTTTGGAATGTGGCCTGGGAACACTTAGGTTAAAAGCTCTCCCCAGTAATTCTAATTCGTGGCCAGTATTGTGAACCCCTGACGTTAAACAATGGCCAGGGTCTGTGTGTATGGAGGTGGGGACATTCCAGATCAAGGGCCACAGTGAGCAAAGTTATAGAAGTGGGAAACTGAGGGGGCTTTACAAGAGTGACCTGATTAAAGCTGGCTTCTAGAAGTGAGCTGAAGGAGGGGAGACCGGAGGCTGAGACCAGTCAGGAACCTGTACTTGCAAAGTGAGGGGGAAGGAGGATATCTTAGTAATTGGCCTAAACAAAACCAAACAAAAGTCAGGAGGAAATTTGTTGGGAGGATCCTGGAATATTTCACAGACTCCAAGAAAGTTGAGCAACACAGCTCAGGACAGACAGGACACAGGGCACTTGGACCTTGGCAGATGAGATGTGGAACCCTGTCAACTGTGGTTCCCAGCTCATTATACCAGTGCTCCCTGCTTGTCACAGTTATTCTTAATACTTTATATGTTTAATATTTTAAATTAAAAAGTAATTTACTATTCAAGTTAAATTTATAGATAATAACTACATGTGATTTTAAGATATATATATATATATGGAACATGCTCCTAATGACATAAAACGGAAATATAAAAAAATAATCTTAATGCAAAATCATATGTATTTAAATATGTAAGTGTTAATGACACAAGAACACCCACCAAGAAGTCAGACACTTGCACTTGAATCCAGTCACCATGAATGTGACAACAACAAGTACTGACCTTGGGCAGTTGTAGGGAGGTGATTTTTCTGAGACAAGAAGCAGTTCTCGGTATTTGACCAAGCTAAACAAAGTACAATCTTAGCTCGATTTATATGGTAGTGCATTCTTCAAACATTCAATGCATGGTAAAACCATGTATAAAACACCAGGTTCTGATCATTTAAACATGCTTTCCATGTACGTGAATGTCTATAGAATATGTGAAAGCAGAATGCAGAAAAATTCTTTATGTCACACAGTGCCAGGCACTGCAGAAAACAGAGCTGCAAGCCCGCCCCACCCACAAAAAGCCAGTAGCAGTCCCAGTTTTGGTGGTAACTCAGAACATCCTCACAAATTTTCAAGATCCCTCCAATGAGAACCATTACTGTAGTGGTCTCCACAAGGAACTCTGTTTCTCCAAGGATAAAATGGAATTAGTAATGGCTATCCATTCTCCCTCAGAGGAGTTCTGTGAGAGTTGGGACCGTGCCAGTGCTTTGAAAACCCGAAAGCACACAGAGACGTCAGAGATGTGAGGTTGAGGTGCCCTTCGTGTAGGAAAAGGACTTGCATTTAATGTCTGAACTATTTCCCTCCATAGCCTCTGATGAGATTCCTTGCAACCCAAACCCTGAGAGCTACCTTATCCGGCTGCCCCATGACTGTTTCCAGAATGCCACCAACTCCTTCTACTATGATGTGGGTCGTTGCCCTGTCAAGACCTGTGCAGGGAAGCAGGATAATGGGATCAGGTGCCGAGATGCTGTGGAGCACTGCTGTGGGATCTCCAAAACAGAAGACAGGGAGATCCAGTGCAGCGGGTACACGCTGCCCACCAAGGTGGCCACGGAGTGCAGCTGCCAGCGGTGTACGGAGACTCGGAGAATCGTGCGGGGCCGAGTCAGCGCAGCTGACAATGGGGAACCCCTGCGCTTCGGCCACGTGTACATGGGGAACACCCGTGTGAGCATGACCGGCTACAAGGGCACATTCACTCTGCATGTCCCTCAGGACACAGAGAGGCTGGTGCTCACGTTTGTGGACAGGATGCAGAAGTTCGTCAACACCACCAAAGTGCTGCCCTTCAATAAGAAGGGGAGTGCTGTGTTCCATGAGATCAAGATGCTTCGGCGGAAAGAGCCCATCACCTTGGAGGCCACGGAGACCAACATTATCCCCTTGGGGGATATGGCTGGTGAAGACCCTGTGGCTGAGCTGGAGATCCCATCCAAGAGTTTCTACCGGCAGAATGGGGAGCCCTACATGGGAAAAGTAAAGGCCAGTGTGACCTTCCTGGATCCCCGGAATATTTCCACAGCTACTGCTGCCCAGAGTGACCTGAACTTCATCAATGATGAAGGAGACACTTTCCCTCTTCGGACATATGGCATGTTCTCTGTGGACTTCAGAGATGAAGCCACCTCAGAGTCCCTTAATGTTGGCAAGGTGAAGGTTCATCTTGACTCGACCCAGGTCAAGATGCCAGAGCATGTGCCCATGATGAAACTCTGGTCGCTCAATCCAGACACAGGGCTCTGGGAGGAGGAAGGTGACTTCAAACCTGAAAGCCAAAGGCGGAACAGAAGGGAAGACAGAACCTTCCTGGTGGGCAACATGGAGATCCGTGAGAGGAGGCTTTTTAACCTGGATGTCCCGGAAAGCAGGAGGTGCTTCATCAAGGTGAGGGCCTACAGGAGTGAGAGGTTCTTGCCCAGTGAGCAGATCCAGGGGGTTGTGGTCTCTGTGATCAACCTGGAGCCCAGGACTGGCTTCTCCTCCAACCCCAGGGCCTGGGGCCGCTTTGACAGTGTCCTCACGGGTCCCAATGGGGCCTGCCTGCCTGCTTTCTGTGATGACCAGTCCCCCGATGCTTACTCTGCCTATGTCTTGGCCAGCCTGGCTGGGGAAGAACTGGAAGCAGTGGAGTCTTCTCCTAAATTCAACCCAAATGCAATTGGTGTCCCTCAGCCTTACCTCAACAAGCTCAAGTACCGCCGGACAGACCATGAGGACCCACGGGTCAAGAAGACAGCTTTCCAGATCAGCATGGCCAAGCCACGGCCCAACTCACCTGAGGAGGGCAATGGACCCATCTATGCATTTGAGAACCTTCGGGAATGCGAGGACGCACCACCCAGTGCGGCCCATTTCCGGTTCTACCAGATTGAGGGGGATCGGTATGACTATAACACAGTCCCTTTCAACGATGATGACCCCATGGGCTGGACTGAAGACTACCTGGCATGGTGGCCCAAGCCAATGGAGTTCAGGGCTTGCTACATCAAGGTGAAGATTGTGGGGCCACTGGAGATAAATGTGCGATCCCGTAACATGGGGGGCACCCACCGGCGGACAGTGGGAAAGCTGTACGGAATCCGGGATGTGAAGAGCACACGGGATAGGGACCAGCCCAACATCTCCTCTGCCTGTTTGGAGTTCAAGTGCAGTGGGATGCTCTATGACCAGGACCGTGTGGACCGCACACTGGTGAAGGTCATCCCCCAGGGCAGTTGCCAACGAGCCAGTGTAAACTCTATGCTGCATGAGTACCTGGTCAACCACCTACCACTGGCGGTCAACAACAACACCAGTGAGTACACCATGCTGGCGCCCTTGGACCCACTGGGCCACAACTATGGCATCTACACCGTCACTGACCAGGACCCTCGCACAGCCAAGGAGATTGCGCTCGGCCGGTGCTTTGATGGCACATCCGATGGCTCCTCCAGAGTCATGAAGGCCAATGTGGGAGTGGCCCTCACCTTTAACTGCGTAGAGAGGCAGGTGGGCCGTCAGAGTGCCTTCCAGTACCTCCAGAACACCCCGGCCCAGCCCTCCCCTGCAAGCACTGTCAGGGGAAGAGTGCCTTCAAGGAGGCAGCGGGCAAGTCAAGGTAGCCAGCGTGGAGGGGTGGCCTCTCTGAGGTTTCCTGGGGCTGCTCAGCAGCCTCTGAGCGACTGAGGCTTGTGGTACTTCTCTTCTCCTGCCATCTCACATGACAGCCTTGTGGGACTGACGCCCAAACTGTCACTCGGTTAATTTAAGCCCATCTGTTCTGGTGCAACTTGCGTGTTTGTTTCTTCATTCCTTTACTTACTTATTGTCTTTGTCCCGTGATACTGATTGGCATGAAGCCCCTAAAATGTCAAAATAAAGCCCCACTGTCCTATTCTCTCTCTACAAGAAACAAGAAATTGGCCATGGGCAAACTCTGTGGCTTCAAGCATTCTTCCTTTAGTGCCGTACCTGGAAATGTCTTTCATTTTCTTTTTTGCATGGTTTTGCCCACCTCTAATGATAATCTGATGTTGAAGATCTAATAACCAATATAAAGCGTAATTCTTGGCCTGGCTCCATAGAATGTAAGCAAGGCCTGCATCACAGTTCATACATATAAAAGGTGGTGAAATAAAGAAATAAACTATATTGTTACTTGAAATGTTACTAACATTTCTTTGCTGAATCTGGAACTCTAGTGCATGTTCAGTGTTCAACTGTTGAATATAAGGTAATCATATTTCCTCTGCCAAATCTGGAAAAGACATCACCTGGTATCCACAGCTGCACTCGGTTGCTAACTATTTTAATGTGTTTCCTTTTATATTTGCTATTGTTCTTGCTAGAAGCCCAGTGTGGCCCAGAACAGATGTCAATAAATGCACATTTTGTACTTGATTTTGAGGTCGCTGACCTGTCTTTAAACCATTAAAGTGAGCTAACTGCTCAGAGGGACAGAGGGGTCTCTGGAAAATGGTCACAAGTTGCCTCGAGGCATAGCGCCACCTAACCCCAAGTTACAGGGCTGGGTGACTAGGCACATATTCCAGTGGTCAAGTTTGTTCTCATGGATCATATTTTCCATTTGCAGAGGAGAGCAGAGATTCCTGGAGTTAAAAGCATGTTCTGGGCCCCTGAACAAAGCTGAAAACATGTCCTGATTTTTTTTTTCATCCCTTCCAATACTGGGGAGCTTATACAATGGTTTGGCCCAGGGTCTGGCAAGCTGGCCCAGTGGTCCTTTGGCAACCCCCCTCAGTGTGCTGCCTTCTCCAGCTGGGTTGGCTGGCCTCACTCAGAAGGATGGGCTTTTTATTTTTTTCATTCCAAGCTCTTCTAAAGATGCCCAGCTTTTCCAGACACCAGACCTCTGTTGTGTATAATAGCCTCTGTCCCTTGAGTAAAATGACTGGTCCAAATGGACAGGTTTTTTTTTTTTGGAAAAGGTGTTTGGTTTAAAATAGTATATCAGAGGCCCTAGATGGTGCCAGAGTGATCCTGGAGGCATCAACAGCCAGGGATGAGTAAGATGTACTGATTTCTTCTTTCCTAAACTCTCCAGAATCTATTACAAAAGAGGCCAAGGGGGGAGGAGAGGGCATCACTTACAATCAGGACAAAATGCTCTCCCTGATCCCCTGGCAGGCCTGGTACAGCTCATTTTGGCCACCTCCGGTCTGGCCTGGATTTGTAATCTTGGATCAGCCTCTGCCCAGTTCCCAGGGGTTTGGTTCATAATTGACTAGAAATTTCTCTGGCTAAGCACCCCACTTCCATGACCTCTGAGAGTGAGTGTACGCAGGGCTAGGTCCTCGCAGCTTTGTGACTGCTCCTTAACCTACTTCCAGGCTATACTTCCCAGGGAGTGGCTCCCACTGAGTACATTGGGTGGGATAACAGGGGGAGCGGTTTTGACTGCCCCTGCCAAGGAGTCAGTGCTCAGCTCTCTATAGCACAGCTGCCTCACTGCTTCAACCTGATCGTCCAGTTTCCTGCAAACTCATCAGAAGAGGTTGCTAAGGAAAGTGGGATGACTGGGCTCCCAACCCTTGACCTTCCCTTTCTGTTCTCCATTGAGGACCTGAATAAATGGACTCCAGCAAGTAGCAGCTGCTGGAGTCCATTTTTTTTTTCTTGCTCATCAAATATTTATCGAGTGCCTATTCTATGCAAAGCCATGTGTGCAAGTAGACAGGTCTTCATGAGCATATAAAGTATACTACGTGGACTTTCCAGGTGGTCCAGTGGTTAAGAATCTGCCTTGCAATGCAGGGGACGTGGGGTTTGATCCCTGGCCTAGGAACTGAGATCCCACATGCCACAGGGCAACTAAGTCTGCTCACCACAACTAGAGAATCCCGCTTGCCGCAACTAAGTCTCAATGCAGCCAAAAAGAAAAGAGAAAACAAGCAAACCTACACACAGCTGCACCAGCTTTGGAGGGGGTGGTGGCCAGAGGCTTCTTAGAGGAGGTGATGTCTACTCTGAGGTCTGAGTGATAGGACCTGGCATGCTGAAAGTGTGGTTTGTCGGGAGCAAGGGCCACAAGCAGAAACCGTTTGTGCAAAACCAGGAAGGTGGAGGTTGGGAGGGGAGGGCAGATACCTCTCCTTCAGACAAGGAACATTGTTGAGTTCAGCTCATGACACCTACTTGTTAAGCATTTTGCTTCTGAAGGCAGATAGGCTCCTTGCTAGCTGTCTGACTTTGGTTAAGTCATTTTCCTCACCTGTAAATGAAGGGGTTGGAGGACTTCCCTGGTGGTCTAGTGGTTAAAACTCTGCTTCCACCACAGGGAGTTTGGGTTCGATCCCTTGTCAAGGAACCCACACACTACTCTACACAGCCAAAATAAATAAATCAATAAATAAATGGGTTGGTTGTACACCTAAAACTAATATCTAAATTATAAGTAAATAGAAAAAAAATTAAATAGAGAATTTGTCTAGACTGACTCTAAACCATCTCCAAAGTCCTTTCCATGCTCTTCACTGAGGCTAAAGAGCACAGTTCCCGAGATGCCTTTGCCCTAACAAACAGCGGATGATTCACTGGGTGTTCCCTTCCCCTGCGGAGACTCTGCAGACTGGATGGACAAAACGTTCATTTCAGAAAAGCCCCGGGGTTTTGGGCTCAGCCTGCCGTACCCTGGCGGATAACCCAGTTACTGAGAGTGAACTGTAAGAAGACAGATGCCAGATGGCAGGGAGGAAGGGCACAGACAGGAAGATAGAGGGGCAGATCAGACAGTTTCTGCTCCCAACCAAGGAAGCTGCAGGCAGAAAACTTGCTACAGTTTGGAGAGTTCCAGCAGCTAGATTGGTAGAGAAAAATGTCACCAATATGTCAGGATAAGAACAGAGGCTTGAAAGACTGAGAGAACGTAGACAAGTTGGAGGCAGTGCAGGACAGGAGGAATTTCAGGCAAAGGGATATCAGCTAGAGCCAAGGAATAGTGCTGGGACTGCACACTGGAAGGCTTTTGGTTGGAAGTAACAGGGGTGCCAGCAGACAACTGGAAGGGCCAGAACCAGGGACTGCAAAGCCTTCAGAATCTAGGCCATCACTTTTTGGTTTTCCCCTCCAGTTAATTATGACTTACGGCAATTTGGTAAATTATACCTTTATAAATGGAAATGAAACATCTATCTGTTCTCTCTACCTGATCCCTCCAGAAACTGTAATTTCTTAGTTTGCCAGTAACTTTATCAGGCAAATAAAGAAAGTGAAAGTGGCTCAGTTGTGTGAGACCTCATGGACTATACAGTCCATGGACTTCTCCAGGCCAGAATACTGGAGTGGGTAGCCTTTCCCTTCTCCAGGGGATCTTCCCAACCCAGGGATCGAACCCAGGTATCCCGCATCATGGCTGGATTCTTTACCAGCTGAGCCACAACGGAAGTCCAAGAATACTGGAGTGGGTAGACTATCCCTTCTCCAGCAGATCTTCCCGACCCAGGAGTTGATCCGGGGTCTTCTACATTGCAGGCAGATTCTTTACCAACTGAGCTATGAGGGAAGCCCAAGTAAGGAAGGCTACCTCCTAATAGGTACAGAAGTCTTAAGGTACTTGGGGGAAAATGAGAGGAATTCATCCAAATCTATAGATACCACAGGCAGAACCTGTGACAAGGCCTTGGCATGGCTTTCCTGCCTTTGAGAGGCCTTTTAAAAGCTTAATCTGAGATTCCTTATGAAAAGTTCCAGCACATCCAACTTAAAAAGAGCCTATGAGATCAGTAGCATGGGTGTGTGCTGAGTCACTTCAGTCGTGTCTGATTCTTTGTGACCCTATGGGCTGCAGGAGCCCACCAGGCTCCTTTGTCCATGGGATTCTCTAGATAAGAATACTGGAGTGGGTAGCTGTGCTCTCCTCCAGGGGATCTTCCTAACCCAGGGATCAAATCCAAGTCTTCTGCATCTCTTGCATTAAGAGACAGGTTCTTTACCACTAGTGCCCCCTGGGAAGCCCATGTGATCAGTTCCACTTATGTAGATAATCAGGCCAAATTTATGAAAAGCAGATTTATTTCACAAACAAATTAGTCTTAATTTGGCCATATTTGGTAGAAATGAGGGTATTTAGAGAGAAAAATACATGTTTCAGTGGATATTTAATTCTAGTTTTGTTAATTGAGGTCTGTGCTTACTGCTAAAGACTCACTTCTCAGATGGCTTGTTGTTGCTATATTATTGTAAAGTTTGGTTCTGAAGCTTATCACAGTTATCTATCTTTGAGTGAAGATATGTGCCATAACTTGCAACCAGCAGATTATGTATACTGGAAAAGACATCAAATAAAGGATTCTTTACAGCCACTTTCATTCTTCTGAATGAACTGCAACTCCTATTTCTGATACCCAACTTTGACTAGGATTAATATTACCAGACCAGGACAAGAAGAAGGTGACGTCTGAAGTAGATAGCTGACCCAAGACGCTGGACTAAGTCTGTATGCTAATTACTTAGACAATTACTCATACTTTTACTTGTGAACCAAATATATTTTTTTTTCCTTGGGCTCAATTATTTGCAAGTTTCAAAACTCAATCCAGTTTCTGGGTTTGTGGTTAGTTACCTCTGTCCAGTACTCCTAGGTTACCGTGGTGGATTTCTCTTCTCTAAGGCTCTAAATAAATGGCCCCTAGCAATTTTCTTTTAGAAGGAAAAAACTCTAGTACCATGCAAGCTAATTTTACTGCCAATATGATAAAGTGGGACCCTCTTAGCCAGTTAATGACAACTGTTCTGAACCTTGTCATAAGTAATAGTTTTAACTAGATATTAAATATTGGGTAGCTCCTAACAGGATCCCGGAGAAGGCAATGGCACCCCACTCCAGTACTCTTGCCTGGAAAATCCCATGGACGGAGGAGCCTGGTAGGCTGCAGTCCATGGGGTCGCTAGGAGTTGGACACGACTGAACGACTTCACTTTCACTTTTCACTTTCCTGCACTGGAGAAGGAAATGGCAACCCACTCCAGTGTTCTTGCCTGGAGAATCCCAGGGATAGGGGAGCCTGATGGGCTGCCGTCTATGGGGTCACACAGAGTTGGACACGACTGAAGTGACTTAACAGCAGCAGCAGCAACAGGATCCAGTGTATTTATGGAACAAGTTTAAGGCCTTGACTCTCCCCAGGTTAGTTAGAAAGATGCACAGTTGCTTTCCATTGGCTCAAGGTCACCTATGGGTAGTCTTGGAAACAACCCCTGCACTCTGCCTTTAATGTGAGCATATTGAGTTCTATCAATTTTCCAATGGTATGACCACGTGACTGAGATATTTGTTAACTCATCTTATGACATGATGAAGAATCAAATTTCCGCTTTGAATGATTCTCTTCCTAGTTTAGGAAAAATACTGTGAAAATGTTTTGGTTTAGGAGAATCTTGGCTTAAATCTTTACTAATGACATTGTTACTCTGTCAATTTTGATCACATCTATAGTTCTGTATAAATTATTGAGCATGCACAATGCACATGCAAGATAAAATAGGCATAAATTGCATTGGAAAACCTGGAATTGACCATTAATGTTTGCCAGACATCTTACCAGTACAACCCCCTTTTTTGGAAAGATAAAACAGAGATATGAAGACCTGACATGGACAGACATGATAGACCCAGGGCAGGTTAAGAAATCCCCTTGACATTGAGGGACAAAATATTTGATCAACTAATGCTTTCTCACTAAAGATTAATGATCAAGGGACTTCCCTGGTGGTCCAGTGGTTAAGACTCCACACTCCCACTGCAGGGGGCACAGGTTCAATCCCTGGTCAGGGAACTAAGATCCTGCATGTTGCATGGCAAAAAATAAAAGAAAAAGGAATATTATCACATAAGGAGTTCTGGTTAATGCTGATGTACAATACACACTAAAAGGGAGGGAAGAGGCCCAAACAGGCAGAGAAAAAAATTTGCTTAATTTTTTTTGCCATAAAATATGAATTTTATTTCATCAACCTCAATTTAACTCAGTCTTGCTCTATATGCTCTATAAATACTGTCTGTTTCTTTTTAAGTTCCTCTCTCTAATCAGTCTGTTTTTCAGTCTCTCCCTCTTACTGTGTGGTCTCTCCTTTATGTAGGAACCCCTAATTTCTTTGCAGCTCAGCTTTCTCTGCTCCCCAGGGCTTATAGAAGAGGTGGGCATCTCTCTTCAAGCTAATGAAGACTGGTGACCTAAGCCCAGATTCCTTGGAGAATCTGATTGGTTCATTTTGAATTAGGGCTCTACCTCTAGTCCAATCAACTGTGGCCATAGTGGGGAGTGGAGTTTAAAGGGCAGTCCTATTATACAGTTATGGTTGCTGGGGAAGTGGCAAGGAATCTTGGAGAGCTGGGGAGGCAACCTGAAAGGTGAATACTTCAGTGGAACAATGAGCAGATCACTGTGGGTGTATGGTCAGGCCGCTCAAGATGGCTGTTCTCTTGTTCTCTGTACAGCCTCTGCTAACCAGGCCCTGCTTCACTCACATGAATATCCAATCATCTTAATTATAGGGCTTAATTAGTAACTATGTGCTTGCCCCCTGCCCTGGCTGCTGGTTTTCCTGGTAACTGAAGAGTCAACCTGATTTCAAATCCCTTCACCCCCAAGTAACAAAGATTGCTACCATGTACATGTCTGCTGTACACAGTGGGGCAGATCTCCAGGACCTTTTGGTGTAGATGTGTAAGAACCTCTGCCCGATAAACCATTAATATCTGTTACTGTCTCTTGGCTCTTTGGTCTTGAGGCTAGGCTACAAGGCTTACTAGGCCTGCAGGTTCAGCCCAACAGTGGGTTTACTGGGAGTTTAGAGTTTTCCATTTCCAAACATCAGGAGGTTTTAAATACAACAAATGAGATCTGTGTGATACCAATTCTTTGAAATCTGTTGTGTATTACTTTGTGACCTAGTACTTGGTCAGTTTTTGTAGTTTCTATGTGTGATTAAAAACTTTTTTTTTTTAACTTTAAAAAAGTATTTATTTTTGACTGTGTTGGGGCTTGGTTTCAGCATATGGGATCTTCACTGTGGCATGTGGACTTCTCTCTAGTTGCAGAGCATGGGCTCTAGAGTGCATAGACTCTGTAGTTGTGGCACTGGTCTCTTTCACTTAGCATGTCTTCGAGGTTCATCTATATTGTAGCATGTATTGATATGTCATTACTTAAAAAAATTTTATTTTTAATTGAGGGATAATTTCTTTATAATGTTGTCTTGGTTTCTGCCATACATTGACATGAACCAGCCATAGGATATGCCATTACTCTTTATGGCTGAATAAGTTGATGAACATTTGCGTTGTGTCCATTTTTTGCCTATTTTGAATAATGTTGCTATAAACACCCTGTAGAAGTCTTTGTATGATCGTATCTTTTCAATTCTCTTAGGTATACACCCAGGAGTAGAATTGCTAAGTCATGTAATATTTCTGGGTTTAATCTTTGAGGAACTGCTAAATTGTTTTCCATGGCAGCTGCATCATTTTACATTCCCAGCAGCACTGTTGGAGGGTTGTAATTTCTCTACATCCTTACCACCACCTGGGTGATTTCTGCTTTTTTGAGTTATAGCCATCTAGTGGGTGTGAAGTGGTATCTCACTGTGGTTTTGATTTGCATTTTCCTAATGGCTAACTCTGGGAGTTGGTGATGGACAGGGAGGCCTGGCGTGCTGCGATTCATGGGGTCGCAAAAAGTCGGACACAACTGAGCGACTGAACTGAACTGAACTGAACTGAATGACTAGTGATGTTGAGCATCTTTTTCCATACTTATTGGCAGAGGACACCACCCTTATGGCAGAAAGCAAAGAGGAACTAAAGAGCCTCTTGATGAAAGTGAAAGAAGAGTGAAAAAGCTGGCTTAAAACTCAACATTCAAAAAACTAAGATCATGGCATCTGGTCCCATCACTCCATGGCAAATAGATGGGGAAACAATGGAAACAGTGACAGATTTTATTTTCTTAGGCTCGAAAATCACTGCAGATGGTGACTGCAGACGTGAAATTCAAAGACGCTTGCTCCTTGGAAGAAAAGCTATTACCAACCTAGACAGCATATTAAAAAGCAGAGACATTACTTTGCCAACAAAGTTGCGTACAGTCAAAGCTATGGTTTTTCCAGTAGTCATGTATGGATGTGAGAGTTGGACGATAAAGAAGGCTGAGTGCCAAAGGATTGATGCTTTTGAACTGTGGTGTTGGAGAAGACTCTTGAGAGTCCCTTGGACTGCAAGGAGATCCAACCAGTCAATCCTAAAGGAAACCAGTCCTGAATATTCATTGGAAGGACTGGTCCTGAAGCTGAAACTGCAATATTTTGGCCATCTGATGCGAAGAACTGACTCATTGTAAGAGACCCTGATGCTGGGAAAGATTGAAGGTAGGAGAAGGGGATGACAGAGGATAAGATGGTTGGATGGCATCACTGACTCAATGGACATGAGTTTGAGCAAACTCTGGGAGATGGTGATGGACAGGGAAGCTTGGCATGCTGCAGTGCACAAGGTCCCAAAGAGTCGGACACAACTGAGCTACTGAATGACAACAAATTGGTCATTTGTATATCTTCTCTGGAGAAATGTCTATTCAAATTCTTTGCTCATTGTCTTAGTCTATTTGAGCTGCTATAACAAAAATATCAAAGACCATGTGATTTATAAACAATAGAAACACATTTTTTATAGTTCTGGAGGTTGGGAAGTCCGAGATCAAGGTCTGATATATTTGGTATCTGGTGAGGGTCCACTTCCTGGCTCATAAAGTGGGAAGGGCAAGAGTGCTGAGGCCTATTTTATAAGGGCACTGATCTCCTTAATGAGGGCTCTCATTACTTCCCAAATGCCCCAGCCCTTAATATCATCACACTGGGGACTAGGTTTCAACATATGAATTTTGTGAGGACACAGACATTCGTCCCCTTTTAAAATTGAGTTATCTTTTTACTGTTGAGTTGTTAAGAGTTCTTTGAGGACACAGACATTCACCCCCTTTTAAAATTGAGTTATCTTTTTACTGTTGAGTTGTAAGAGTTCTTTATATATTCTGAATACTAGGCCCTTATCAATACTTGATTTGCAAATATTTTTCCCCATTCTATGGGTTGTATTTCACTTCTAATGAGAGTGTCTTCTGAAGCACAAAAGTTTTTAATTTTGATAGAGTTCAATTTATTTGTTTTTGGTTGCTTATGTTTTTGGTGCCCTATCTAAGAAACTGTTGCCTAATTCAAAGTCATAAACTTATACCTTTATTCTCTTCTGACAGTTTTATAGTTTTAGCATTTGCACTTAGGTCTTTGACTCATTTTGAGTAAATGTATATATTGGATATGGGTAGAGATCCAACTTCATTTGTATGTGTACATCCAGTTGAACCAACATCTTTTTTTTTTTTTTTTTGGTGAAGATTCTTCTTTCTTATTGAATAGGCTTGGCACTCGTTGAAAATCAATTGACTGTAAAATTGAGGATTTGTCTCTGGACTCTCAGTTCTATTCTATTGCTCTGTTTGTCTATTCTTATGACAGTATTCTCTGTCTTTATTACTGTAGCTTTGTAGTAAGTTTTGACACCAAGAGAGAAGGCAATGGCACCCCACTCCAGTACTCTTGCCTGGAGAATCCCATGGACGGAGGAGCCTGGTGGGCTGCAGTCCATGGGGTCACTAAGAGTCGGACCCGACTGAGCGACTTCACTTTCACTTTTCACTTTCATGCATTGGAGAAGGAAATGGCAACCCACTCCAGTGTTCTTGCCTGGAGAATCCCAGGGAGGGCGGAGCCTGGTGGGCTGCTGTCTTTGGGGTCGCACAGAGTTGGACACGACTGAATCGACTTAGCAGCAGGAGCAGCAGAAGTGCAAGTCTTATAAGTTTGTTCTATCAATTTTTATTATCTGAAAATGTCTTAACTTTGTCTCAGTGCTTGAAGACTGTTTTGCCACTACACAAATACTAATTCAATTTTATTCATATAATTTTAACAATTATATATTCTTATTTATTTTTAAAAAGATTTATTGCTTACTTTCTGGCTGTGCTGGGTCTTTGTTGCTGCACGTGGGCTTTCTCTAGCTGTGGCGAGCCGGGGCTGCTCTCTAGTTGCGGTATGCAGGTTTCTCATTGCAGTGACTTCTCTTGTTGTGGAACACAGGCTCTTGGTGCACGGGCTTCAGTAGTTGTAGCACGTGGGCTCAGATTTGTGGCACATGGACTTAGCTGCCTCACAGCACGTGGGATCTTCCCAGACCAGGGATCGAACTGGCATCCCTTGCTTTGCAAGGTGGATTCTTAACTGCTAGACCACCAGGGAAGCCCTACTTATTTTTTAATTTTTTAAATAAAAAAAATTGTTTTTGGCTGTGTCACGCATCGTATGGGATCTTAGTTGCCCTGTGTATGTGTGTATGTTAGTCGCTCAGTCGTGTCCGACTCTTTGCAACCCCACGGACTACAACCTGCCAGGCTCCTCTGTCCATGGGGATTCTCCAGGCAAGAATACTGGAGTGGGTTGCCATCCCCTCAGGGATCAAACCCATGCCTCCTGCAGTAGAAGCATGGGGTCTTAACCACTGGACCACCAGCGACCACCCTGCTCTTCCCTTCCTTTTTTTCCCCTTATTTGGTTATACCAGCTCTTAGTTGTGGCATGTGGGATCTAGTTCTGTGACCAGGGATTGAACCCAGGTACCCTGGATTGGGAGCATGGAGTCTTAACCATTAGTAGGAAGTCCCTACTCTGGTCACTTTTGATAGCCTCTAATTGCTTGCTCATTTTAAAAACAATTCCTGAGTTTACTTTAATTCTTTAAAACATTGCCTGACAATTTTCACCTTACATAGTAACATCAGAATTTGCATGCATGTTCTTGGAAAATTTTATTTTTTAAAAGCCTAACAGTGCAATAAAAAGTGTATTTCATCCAAGGCAATCTAATAATGCATCCTGTGGAATATAGTACAGTGTTTACATGCATGACTACCGAAGTAGAGTACCTGGATTCAATATTGTTTATTTTAACTTACTGGCAGTGTAATTTCGGACAAGTTGTCTAACCTCTGCATGCTTCAGTTTTCTCAACTATAAATTTGAGAAAATAATATGTATCTCATGGAACTGTTATAAAGATCACCTGAACAAATGTATGAATACAGTGTATATTAGTAATTGAAGGCTTGTACCTCTTAATCCCCTTCACCTATCTTCCCTACCCCCAACCCCCCTCGCTTCTGGTAGCCAGCCATTTATTCTCTGCATCTATGAGACAGTCTTCTTATGGTGTTCTGCTGCTGCTAAGTTGGTTCAGTCGTGTCCGACTCTGTGAGACCCCATGGACTGCAGCCCACCAGGCTCTCCCATCCCTGGGATTCCCCAGGCAAGAACAGTGGAGTGGGGTGCCATCGCCTTCTCCAATGCATGAAAGTGAAAAGTGAAAGGGAAGTCGCTCAGTTGTGTCTGACTCTGTGAAAACCCATGGACTGCAGCCTACCAGGCTCCTCCGTCCATGGGATTTTCCAGGCAAGAGTACTGGAGTGGGGTCCCATCGCCTTCTCTGTTTTACAGAGTTCATGCATCCATTTTTCTGTTTCCTCCTTTTTTGTCAAGTTCTTGAGAACCCTTTGGCAGTGGTTAATATGACTGCTTTTAGCACTGCTCCCCTTTCTAATTTACTCACCCACTTATGGTCATAAGGCTCCATGTAATCAAATCAATATTTAAAATGAGTAAATAAGGACTTCCCTGGTGGTCCAGTGGCTAAGACTCTGCGCTTCCAATTCAGGGTGCCTAGGTTCAATCCCCGGTCAGGGAACTAGATGCCATAGGATGCAACTAAAAGATCTTGCGGTGCAACTAAGATCTGGTGCAGCCAAAGAAATAAATATTTTTTAAAAAAATGAGTAAATAGGCACAGAATGTGATTCTGAAGGCCTGAGTATGAGCAAAATACATGAACTTTGAATTGCCAACATTGCAACATATATTCTGTTGGCTAAGACGCTTTCTCGCATGTTCTCTTACTGACTTACCAACAGGTACATATTTTACACACACGACCCAATGGGTGCTTGCAAGTAATTTGTTGTTGTTGTTCAGTCACCCGGTTGTGTCTGACTCTTTGCGATCTCATGAACTGCAGCACACCAGGCCTTCCTGTCCCTCACAATCTCCCGGACTTTGCCCAAGTTCATGTTCACTGCATCAGTGATGCCGTTCAGCCATCTCATCCTCTGACACCCTCTTCTCCTTCTGCCCTCAATCTTTCCCTGCATCAGGGACTTTTCCAATGAGTCGTGTGTTTGCATCAGATGACCAAAATCTAAATGATAACAATTGTTACTGAAACATAAATATCTCTTATTATCTAATTATATGGCTAAGGCAAATTAACTGCAAATTGTAAAGGACTTGTAAACTAAGGATCTGTATCCTCTTCTCTTTCATCTTTTCTCTTCAATTTTGCATTTGAAATCAAGCGAGCTTCTTATACTGCTAAGGTATAGTGGAATAGGGTGGGATCATCAACAAGCTGAACCATAACTAAAAAGAAACTTTTTATAGGCATAAAAGGAAGACCTTGTACAGTAAAAAATTATTTATTAAGCACCTACTGTGTACTATGACTCAGAATCATTTATTCACATTAACCCTAGGGAGTCAGGAGCATCCCGATTTATAGTTGCAAAAAAAACAGGCTTATGAAGTAACTTGCTGGAAGTCACACAGCTGGTAAATGACCCAGCTAGGAGCCACACATCATTCCTCCTATTCCTGACATCTGTGTTCTTTATAAAATACTAAACAAGCCTTCTAGCACTGTCTTCAAGATTTGGTATACCAAAAGTTCCAATGGATTAGCTTTAAAAGTCTTCCCTCCACTCTCTACCCCATGAATTCAGAGGGAAGCCATGGTGAGTTAGTGCCATCTGCTGACCATCTCCCTCAACATCAGGATGAAGGACAGTCCTTGGGGTGGGGGGAACATTGTGCTATCTTAGGTTGCCACCAGACTCCAAGGACAGGCACAGGAGGATGGTGAACATCTTCCTGTAGAATCCTTGGTCTCCCTACAATGCCAAGGCTGAACAGTGATTCACTGAGAGAGAAAGTGGTAGTAATTAGAGGGAGAAAGTGGTGGTAATTAGTGGTGGTAAATTAGAGGCCTTGAGAAATAAAGGCACAGGCTCCCACCACCACAGTGAAAACACACCTTATTCATTTTTGCAAATAAACCTTAGCATTTCCTGATTCTAGTATTCTAGCAATAAAAATCGGAGAAGGCAATGGCACCCCACTCCAGTACTCTTGCCTGGAAAATCCCATGAATGGAGGAGCCTGGTAGGCTGCAGTCCATGGGGTCGCAAAGAGTCAGACACGACTGCGCGACTTCACGTTCACTTTTCACTTTCATGCATTAGAGAAGGAAATGGCAACCCACTTCAGTGTTCTTGCCTGGAGAATCCCAGGGACGGGGGAGCCTGGTGGGCTGCCGTCTATGGGTTCGCACAGAGTCGGACACGACTGAAGCGACTTAGCAGCAGCAGCAGCAATAAAAATAGATCCCTGAGCCCCACTCCAGAGTATTTTATCAAAACCATTATGAAAAGGGCCTAGGTGTATTTTAACAAACACTCCAGGTCATTCTTAAGAGAAGGAAGGATGAGGGTAGGGGTGGTCACTACCTCAATAAAATGATGGCATTTTAGTCCCTGATGTGAGATGTTTCTAGATAAAGAGTGACGATTCTGCGAATCTCTAAAATCTTACCAGCTTTTGGAAGAAGATATAGGGAAGTAATGGAAACAGTAGTGGAGATTAGGGTGCAAATCCTGGTTCTGCTTTGGCAAGTCACTTAAACTCTCCATGTCTTGACTTTCTCAGCTGCAAAACCAGAATGCAGATAACAATACCTTACTGGCTTGCTGTGAGAATCTGATGAGAAGGTGGATGTAAAAGCACTTTGTAAAGTTCTATATAGTGTTCTTAGTATTACTTTGATTGTAGAGGGCAATGGCACCCCACTCCAGTACTCTTGCCTGGAGAATCCCATGGATGGGGGAGCCTGGTGGGCTGCAGTCCGTGGGGGTCGATGAGAGTTGGACACGACTGAGCGACTTCACTTTCACTTTTCACTTTCATGCATTGGAGAAGGAAATGGCAACCCACTCCAGTGTTCTTGCCTGGAGAATCCCAGGGACGGGGAAGCCTGGTGGGTTGCTGTCTATGAGGTTGCACAGATTCGGACACGACTGAAGCGACTTAGCAGCAGCAGCAGCAGCAGCAGCAGTATTACTTTGAGTCTCATACAACTTATAGACATAAGCTTTTTTTTTTTTGGTCTTTGCCTTTTAAAATATACATTTTGAGCTCCTGTTATTGCCTGGCAGGATCAATGTCTGCTGGTCTGAAGGATCAGTGTTCAGCTATGAAAAAGAAATGTCATTATTCAGAATAGACAGTGATTCTCAACTGAATGATGACTCTCTCAGAGGCTGTATGAAAATCTCTTGTAGAGGAGAAGATTTTTTTTCTGTTTATAAAAAGGAGCCTTGGGTTAAAAAAGAAAAGACTGAAAAACACAGTTTTAAAATCAGCAGACTTGGGCTCTATTTTTCTCTGTGCTTCTGACATAGTATGTGCCCTTTGTCAAATCCCTGCTTTTTCATAGGCCTGTTTCCTTATCTGAAAATCCAGTGCTAGATTGGATGACTCTGACTCTAACCTGTAAAATATTTTTTACTTAGCAAGTCACAGTGTTCACAATACTGTGAGGTAGAATCAAGTATAAAAGGAAAAAGTTAATGTAGAGACATAAAATATTTTGTGCCTTTTAGTCATGTAGTTCACAAAAGGTAAATAACTCAAGAAGTCAACTCAAGTGAAACTATTTGAGCTGGAAAATAGCATTTGACTTCTTTTTTTTTCAGCTTCGGCAAAATTTTAGTATTTCACTGCATACTTTAAGACTATTATTTGCAATCATTATAGTCCAAGATAAATAAATTTCCCTTTCCCAAATCTTCTACAGCTTTCCTATTCAAGTTTGTCCTTCACTATCCTCTTTCACATTTTGGAACAATCTAGAAATGAATCTTCCAGGCTAAAATCAAAGTGTAGGCAGGGCAGGTCCCCTTAGAGACCCTGGGAGAGAACCTGTGCCTCCTGTCCCAGGTTCTGTGATCTGCTGGCCTTCCTCGGCTGGTGGCTGCGTCACTGCAATTGTTTCCATCAGCGCGTTGCCTTCCACTACTTCCATCTTCACATCCTCCTCTGCTTCAATCTTCTGAGGACACTTGGGGTTATTTTGGGCCCACCCAGATAATGAAGGATAATCTCCCCATCTCAGGGCCCATGACGTTAATCCCACCTGCAGTCCCTTCTACCACCTAAGCTAACAGTCACAGGTCCCCCGGATTGACATGGGCGTGTCTGGGGGCCGTCCCTCTGCCTAGCACAGGACTGATTCACCTCGTGGGGTTGAGGGGGTTGAATGAGACTCGTCCTGTCTTAGCTCAGATGCTCCCTCCTAGGTGGCGTCTTCTAAGCTGTTTTCCCTGACCACCCAGTCTGAAGGGCCATCATCTGCCAGAGGGCTGTCGGGTATTTTCTGCACAGCACTTTTCTCCACGTTAACTCTTGCCCACTTGTTTGTTGCCTCTTTATTGCCTGCCTCTCGACCCCTCCCAGAAGGAAATGGCAACCCACTCCAATACTCTTGACTAGAAAATTCCATGGATGGAGGAGCCTGGTGGGCTACAGTCCATGGAGTCACAAAGAGTTGGACACGACTGACTGACTTCACGACTTCACGAGATACTTTAAGTACAAAATGAATCTTTTCCCAGCCATTCATTACTTTGTATTTGACCGTCTTTATAAAACAACATGGGGCTTCCCTGGTGGCTCAGATGGTAAAGCGTCTGCCTGCAGTGCGGGACACCCGGGTTCAATCCCTGGGTTGGGAACATCCCCTGGAGAAGGAAATGGCAACCCACTCTAGTACTCTTGCCTGGAAAATTCTGTGGACTGGGGAGCCTGGTAGGCTACAGTCCATGAGGTCCCAAAGAGTCGGACACGACTGAGCAACTTCACTTTCACTTAAAGCTACATAAGCCTATCAGAAAAGTGCTGAAAGTTGATATGATATGAAAGTATTTTGTTCCAAAGAGCTGATAAGACCACAAGTACTTGCCATCACTTTCCTGACAGAATATCCGTATTACCACAGGGAAAATCTCAAATTACTCTGTGCCTCCAAATCCGGATTTGGGAGGGTGGCCTGATAGAAACTTAACCAGAGGATACCTGGAAAGTACCAAGTGAGACAGAGGGTCCTACTATGGATCTAGAGCCCCTGTGCTCTTTCTCATGGCTCTGCTCCATCTCATGGCTACCTAGTCACACCCTGGGGCAAAGATATTGTCCCAACCTGAAACTCACACAGGTTGGGACAATGTCTTTGCCCCAGGGTGTGACTAGGAACAGACTCTTGGAACACTTGGAACAGACTCCTTTAACTCTTGGAATACTGGGAACAGACTCCTTTATCATATAGTCAAGTGGTTCTTTTAGGTTTGAACCCTTTCTAGCACAGATGATACTTTGTTTAAACTCAACATTCCTCTGTGCTCAAGTACCAAATGGAAGTTTTGGTATATCCTCATGTATAAGTTTCCCAATTTGAATAATGGCTCAGATGGTAAAGTGCAGGAAACCTGGGTTCAAACCCCGGGCAGGGAAGATCCCCTGGAGAAGGGAACGGCTACCCACTCCAGTATTCTGGCCTGGAGAATTCCATGGATGGGGAAGCCTGGCAGCCAGGCCATAGTCCATGGGGGTCACAAAAAGTCAGATGGGACTGAATGACTTTCACTTCACTTCATAAGATTTATACCATCAAAGAACCTAACACAAAGTTCGTGTCCCAATCTAGGTAGTGGATTTGTTGAGGGCTGATCCTAAAAATCCTGGTACATTTTGACCCACAGAGCATAGTTTGGGGGTGATGTATCGAAACTACCAAATAAACGTGGCCTGTGTGATGAAACCATTACCAGTCTGCTGCCAAAGCCACATGACCTTTGCTCACATTTGAGGAAAAGTTAAACTAAGTTGTATACAGCTCTGCTTGTTTTGTACTTTCTGGGACAAAGTCTACTCTATTAATTTCTAAGAATTCCTTCTGGGATATTCAATCAGTTGGATCAACCATTGTATAAATTGTAGAATTTGTATCAATTAACATCTTTATTGTCAATTATAATTTGCTCTGATTTAATGTCTTATTTTCTGAAGACACCATCCCAGCTTTCTGCCAAGCTAAAGAAGTTGGAAGATAACTACTTAATCAAGTATTTATTGAATTTATACTGTATATTCAGCCCATGTATAC
This sequence comes from Bos taurus, assembly GCF_002263795.3. Lineage (NCBI taxonomy): Eukaryota > Metazoa > Chordata > Mammalia > Artiodactyla > Bovidae > Bos > Bos taurus. The sequence continues at coordinate 12,133,920 of NC_037337.1, read as the reverse complement.
AATGAAATACCTGCCTTTGAAGATTCATAGTACAGTTGGGAATACAGGCTAAGTACACAAAACATCAGCCCATAAATAAAATTAAATACTCAGTTGTTCTGAGAATGATAGAAGAATACATTACAAAACAGGATTTTATTTCTATGATGAAGAATGTCACCACATTCAGCTGAAGAAGCTGAAGTTGAATGGTTCTATGAAGATTCACAAGATCTATGAAGATCTTCTAGAACTAATACCCCAGAAAGATGTCCTTTTCATTATAAGGGACTGGAATGCAAAAGTAGGAAGTCAAGAGATACTTGGAGGAACAGGCAAATTTGGCTTCGGGGTACAAAACAAAGCAGGGCAAAGGCTAACAGAGTTTTGCCAAGAGAACACAGTGGTCATAGCAAACATCGTCTTCCAACAACAGAAGAGAAGACTACACATGGACATCACCAGATGGTCAATACTGAAATCAGACTGATTATATTCTTTGCAGCCAAAGATGGAGAAGCTCTATACAGTCAGCAAAAATAAGACCGGGAGCTGACTGTGGCTCAGATCATGAACTCCTTATTGCAAAATTCAGACTTAAATTGAAAGTAGGGAAAACCACTAAACCATTCAGAAATGACCTAAATCAAATCCCTTACGATTATACAGTGGAAGTGACAAATAGATTCCAGGGATTAGATCTGATAGACAGAGTCTCTGCCTGGAGAACTATAGACAGAGGTTTGTGACATTGTACAGGAGGCAGTGATCAAGACCATCCCCAAGAAAAAGAAATCCAAAAAGGCAAAATGGCTGTCTGAGGAGGCCTTACAAATAGCTGAGAAAAGAAGAGAAGTCAAAGGCAAAAGAGAAAAGGAAAGATATACCTATTTGAATGCAGAGTTCCAAAGAATAGCAAGGAGAGATAAGAAAGCCTTCCTCAGTGATCAATGCAAAGAAATAGAGGAAAACAATAGGATGGGAAAGACCAGAGATCTCTTCAAGAAAATTAGAGATACCAAGGGACCATTTCATGCAAAGATGGACACAATAAAGGACAGAAATGGTATGGACCTAACAGAAACAGAAGATATTAAGAAGAGGTGGCAAGAATATACACAAGAACTATACAAAAAAGATCTTCATGACCCAGATAACCATGATGGTGTGATTACTCACCTAGAGCCAGACAACCTAGAATGTGAAGTCTAGTGGGCCTCAGGAAGCATCACCATGAACAAAGCTAGTGGAGGCGATAGAGTTCCAGTTGAGCTATTTCAAATCCTAAAAGATGATGCTGTGAAAGTGCTGCACTCATTACGCCAGCAAATTTAGAAAACTTAGCAGTGGCCAGGGGACTGGAAAAGGCCAGTTTTCATTCCAATCCTAAAGAAAGGCAATGCCAAAGAATGTTCAAACTATTGCATGATTGCACTTATCTCACACGCTAGCAAAGTAATGCTCAAAATTCTCCAAGCCAGGTTTCAACACTATATGAACCATGAACTTCCAGATGCTCAAGCTGGATTTAGAAAAGGCAGAGGAACTAGGGATCAAATTGTCAACATCTGCTGGATCATCAAAAAAGTGAGAGAGTTCCAGAAAAACATCTACTTCTGCTTTATTGACTATGCCAAAGCCTTTGACTGTGTGGATCACAACAAATTGTGGGAAATTCTTAAAGAGATGGGAATACCAGATCACCTGACCTGTCTCCTGAGAAATCTGTATGCAGGTCAACAAGCAACAGTTAGAACTGGACATGGAACAACAGACTGGTTCCAAATTGGGAAAGAAGTAGGTCAAGGCTGTATATTGTCACCCTGTTTATTTAACTTATATGCAGAGTACATCATGTGAAATGCCGGGCTGGCTGAAGCACAAGCTGGAATCAGAATTGCTGGGAGAAATATCAGTAACCTCAGATACGCAGATGATACCACCCTTATGGGAGAAAGCGAAGAAGAACTAAAGAGCCTCTTGATGAAAGTGAAAGAAGAGTGAAAAAGTTGGCTTAAAAGTCAATGTTCAGAAAACGAAGATCATGGCATCTGGTCCCATCACTTCATGGAAAATAGATGGGGAAACAATGGAAACAGTGAGACCTTATTTTTTGGGGCTCCAAAATCACTGCAGATGGTGACTACAGACATGAATTTCAAAGATGCTCCTTGGAAGAAAGGCTATGAGCAACCTAGACAGCATATTAAAGAGCAGAGAATTACTTTGCCGACAAAAGTTCATCTAGTCAAAGCTATGGTTTTTCCTGTAGTCATGTATGGATATGAGAGTTGGACTATAAAGAAAGCTGAGTACCAAACAATTGATGCTTTTGAACTGTGGTGTTGGAAAAGACTCTTGAGAGTCCCTTGGACTGCAAGGAGACTCAAGCAGTCAATCCTAAGGGAAATCAGTCCTGAATATTCATTGAAGGACTGATGCTGAAGCTGAAACTGCAACACTTTGGCCACCTGATGCGAAGAACTGGCTCATTGGAAAAGACCCTGATGCTGGGGGAAAGATTGAAGGCAGGAGGAGAAGGGGATGATAGAGGATGAGATGGTTGGATGCCATCACCAAATTGATGGACGTGAGTTTGAGTAAGCTCCGGGAGTTGGTGATGGACAGGGAAGCCTGGGGTGCTGCAGTCAATGGGGTTGCTAAGGGTTGGACACAACTGAGTGACTGAACTGAACTATGTCATCATAGCAATGTCAGATATTTTTGTTTACTTACCATCTTATTTTTCCCCACTAGAAGCTTCATGAAACTTTTTTGTTTTGTGTCTCAGTGTCTGGCATGTAACTGGTGCTCAATAAATATTTGCTGACTGAATAAGTCAAGTCCTTAGAACAGATAGAGAAAGGGAAGCTTTCATAGGCTGCCCCCAGATGAGACCTGGCCTAACTAATGCTTTTATTCATCTTGCTTTATAGCAATCTATAAATTTTAGCAAACAACTTCTTTATATAATAATAAGAAAATGTGTATATAATTGAAATAGAAGGTAGAGTGGAATGAAAGGATTAAATTGGGTGTTAAAGATTCCAGGAGACTTACTTAGCTTACTGCTAAAAGAAGTTTGTCCCAGAATCAGTGGTTTTCAAACATTGTTTTAAAGCAGAACAACTGTATTTTCAAGCAAAACCTCAATAAATTAAACAGTTTATTAAAGCAGAGCTGCTCTGATTGACTTCAGCAGTGGCTTGAAGGAAGGTTTGGGAGTTCCCCTCTTTTAGTCCCCTCACACCCACAAAGAGCTTTGGCTTCTGGGGGAATTCTAGAAACACAGTTTCAAAACACTGGGATGAAGGAACTTTAGAGTCTATACTCTCTGAAAATTCTATTCATGAAGGCAGCTGAGTTAAGACCTGGGCTCCCTTTTGGTCTCTGTCACTTTAAGCTGAAGGAGTACTAGGAGTTAGCACCCAGAAAGACAAAAACCACATGTGGCCTGGGCCAAGGCCAATGCCCCTTCTCATGGCCAGACTTGGGAAACTATGTCACATTTCTCTGACCCAAGACTGATGATGGTTAAATAACTCTGATTTTGGCTTGCTTGTCGTCCTCCCCCTACTCTCTCCTCCCCCAGCTCAGAACTGAAGATATCCAAGCTCACTTGGCAATTTCTCTGAGCTTCGGAATTGATCAGAATCTTATATACAAAGTAATCTGGTGCCCACCCGGATGGGAAAAGATTCGTCACCATCCGGCACCTTGTCAGCTAGCTGGGTGATTTGCTTTAGACATCCAGAGAGAAAGCAGCCATACACACGCAGGAGTGGAAAGGGTAACAGAAGAGAGCTGAATGAAGTAACTATTTACCAAAGTGTGCTCAGCTTTAAGGGGACAGAGGATTGTAAAGAACCCCGGGACTAGCAACGGCTGGAAGTCGTCACCACTAGGCTTGAAAAAACAAGGAAAGAGAGCTGTCATCAACAAACAGTGGCTTGAGAACTTGGTAAAAAAATGCCACCACTTCCGTGTTCCTAAGGATAAGGATGTGGAACCCTCAGAAGAAGGAACTTATCGACTCTTACTGAATCGGCGGCTTTCAAGACTTCTCGAGACCGGTCAAGCCACCGGTCTCACTTTGACCTTTCCAGCCAAAAGTCCAAAATGACCAGTTTACTGCGACGATTTGGGACTACAACTCCCAGCATGCATCTCTCCGCTTCTATCGCAAACTTTTCAACTCTGGAGACCTCCGGAAGAATCGTTTGTCGGGACTTGTAGTTCCCCGGTTCGGGTCGGCAGTCTGCCGTAGGAGCCTGCTCATTGGAGCCCAGGTCACCGCCCCCTTCCCCTCGCCGTACATCGATGTCCCACGCACGCACGCGCGGCGCGTGCCCACGCCCCTCCCGAGACCTAGGACGCAGGCGCGCGCACGCTCCCGGGGCCCTGTGGGCGGGGAGGGGGGAGCGGGGGAAGGAGGAGGGGGAGGGTGGGGGGGTGTTAGGTGTCTATTGAGTAGACGGCAGTGGGGCACGAAGAGAGCGGAGGTTCTGGTGCCAAGCTGGTCAACGCTGCATTGGGCCTAGAGCGGGCAAGAGATTCCGAAGCTAAGGGAGCGAACTTTGCGAGTAAGAGTCGGCCGCTGAGACCCAGAGGGCCGCTGGGGGCGAAGCCCCGGCCTAGGCCCCGCGGAGATGTCGGGCTGCGGAGCTTGTACTTGCGGAGCGGCGGCCGCGCGAATCTTTAGCTCGTCGCTCGTCTCCGCTCAAAGAGGTAACGAAGTAGTCCCTCACCTGAGCCCTTGATCCAGGAGTGTCCTGGCGGGCGGTGGAGACTCCGGGGAGGGCAAGAGACCGCCCCCACCACTCGGTGCTTCTCTTGGCACCCTCCCCCCCCCCCCCAACCCCTTCCGTGGCATGGGACTCTGCCAACCTCTGGAGCAGCTGTTTCTCACATTTGAGGTGAACCCCTTGTGTTCCCCAACCTGCTGGCTTTCAGGCCTTTGGGGCTAGAATGTGGCCGCTTCGCAGAAACCCTGAAAGCGGGGGACAAATTGCTTCGTTTGTTAAAAAGTGTCCCCAGACCCCACTCAGAGCTCCTCCGGGGACTGCCGGCTGCTCTGACTGCGGCTCCTTTTCCGGAGCCCGGCCGGGTTTCCCTCGGGCCTGTCGCGGGCCGCGCGAAGGGCGCGGCTGGAGGGCTGCCACTGTTGGGGTCCCCTGGGGCCTCGGGGCGCCGACCCGGGCGCAGGCCGCGCGAGGCCCGGGGTGTCAGAGTCATTGTGCGGTCGCTTGCACCGGGACGTAAACCGGACTCCTGCTGTTTCTAGGCGGCCGCGGGAAAGCGTCTGAGGAGGTGCCGGTTATCTCAGCAGTTGTTTTTAAGTACTTGGGTGTCTCAGCAGTCGTTTGCCGGGTTTCCTAACTTGACAGTCGCAAATAGTTTTGAAGCGTGGCGCTTGTTTATTTTTCCTTTCTGTTTATCAGGAGCTGCGAAGGGATGGTACCCCAGCAAAGAGATTCCGGAAGGGAAACCATTTTTCTCTTCCCTAAATCTATGAATAGCTGACAACAGGCTAGATCCTGTTTTAATCACTAAGTTCTAGGCAAATTCGTTTTGTTTTGGATTATCAGCTTGTGATCTCGGGGCGGAGGGGGAAAGCCCCCTATTCCTAATATTTAGCATCATTGTAAAATCCTTACTGTTTACTAAATGTTTATTTTCTGACAGTTTATTTCACACAGGGATTAAATGAGGTTGTGTGGGCAGAAGCATTTCCTAAAATGGTATGTAAATATAAAGGAGTGAATTTAGTCCCCATACACTGTTAAACCTGAACAAGTAGACATCCATATTCTAGGAATTTTGAGTTGCAAACACTTGAAAGTGACAGGTAGTTGAATTCATTTATCAGACACACTTGTTGACAGCCTCCTGTGTGCCAGGCCCTGTTTTGGTGCTTGAATAAGTCCTCACCTTCAAGTTTAGAGAACTAGACAATAATATTGTTTCTGGGCCTGTATGAAATATGTGGGTGTTCTCCTTGGGTAGGGAAGGCTCCTTTTGACAAAAGTCTTCATTTCTATCAATTGTCCCTGAAAACTGAATTGTAGGAAGTGTGCAGTTGTTTATTTTTCTTTTCAAAACAACAGCTCCTTTTAAAAATTAAATTTAGTAAAGAAACTATACTCCCCCAATAAAAATTAATTAAAAAAATTAAATCTATTCTTAGGTAAGTAAAAAATTAATGGCTTATTTAGGAATTATCTGTTTGTTTGTCAGTTAATACAAGTTTACTAGAGCTTTTTAGAAATACCAAACCATAGCTTTTACTGTAAAGGAGTAAATTAAAATGTGAGATATTACCCAATATCATTATAGAATTTAATATTTTTATGTGACAATGAAACATCAAATGGCTTTCACATGGATTTGAGACTTTCCCAAGGCTTAATTACATACAATGTTTCTTTTCCATGGTAGAAACTGTATATATACGTCTACAAAAATATAATTTTTTTTAAAGCCTGAAAAACCTCCAAGGTTATTTTTATTTAGAATTCCTGGAAAGAGGAAGAGAGTGAAAGAAAAATTAGAATTGAACTTTAGTGTGTTATTCTTACAATTAGAGTTAAGAATTTCAGCAACATAATTAAATAATCTCATCAATATAGTCTTCTACAGGAAATTGTACAGTGATTTAAGAATAAAAGGAGATGTCATAACTCCTCTGAAGTACAGTGCTGTTCTCTGTTTCTGTTCCTTTATCTGTCATGTTATACTTTAAAAACTTTACATGGTAGTTTGAAAAATTACTTAATTGTCGTACTAGACACTGGATCTGTTTTCTTTTCCTGTTGGGCTATATGTATCCAATTTAATATTTTCTTCACTGTTCTCTTTGAATATGAAATGTATATTAAAGTAAAAATTTTAAATATTTTTTTTGCTCAGATTGCTGGTGTTTTCATTATTGGTGTATGTGTTTTTAAAATGTACCTTGCATATATAACAGTCAGTTTGCGTTCTAAGTATGTGCATTCAAAAATGTTTGATTCCATTTAAAAAATCCTCAGTGACGATACTTGGTCTGAATTTGGCTGTGAGAGTTGTGTGATTCTGTATAACTCTCTTGATTTCTGGATGCTTTCTGTTCTTGTCCATTGAAAGGGTGTCACCTCATAAGGTAAATGAAGATTTGAAGATGCTCAAACTTGTTGGTTGGCATCCATAATTCTCATGATAGTTACAAAATGTGCCTAACTTAATAGTTTTTAGCTAGATTTTAGTTCCCTCCCTATCTTGTGATTAAATCCGATACAAATTAAATAAGACAAAATGAATAAGTGATAGAACATCTTTATTTCCGGAATTACACACTATTTCCTAATCACTTCTCTTTTCTTGGGCGTGTTCACCTTCAGACCAGTAGATTAGTAACATTAGTGAAAACCTGTCAAATATTTTTAAATTTGAGGAAAGCTATTATAGGAGTCATGTTATTTTTCTTTATTAATAAGTATTCTATTAAAAAGTATTCAGAATTCCTGAAGTAATAACTTGGACATAAAGTAAAAAGTTGAGATTATTAAAAGCAGTAAGTATCTACCAAATTGTGAGCATCGTGAGTGTTTGTTGAATTTTGTTTCCAATTTGTGTTAGGGGTCAGGTGTTTAAGAGAGCATCTGACTTGATTTGCCATTTCATAAGTTGTTAAACACTTAAATATGTCACTACAAATAGCTAGTTTTAAATTTTCATTAGTTCTTTCACTCTGTTTCTAAATTGCAAATTAAAGATCAGTTTATCTTTTAAGCTGAATCATTGGTGTTATTTTGGAGAATGCTTAGTTTAAGATTGAATATAGGAAGTATTTAGAAATTGAATAAAATATTCTCCTGTTCTTAAAAGCCCTAAAATTTTTATCCCTTATTCTAATATATAGTTTTTAAAAAACAGCTGCTCTGAAACTCAAAACTTTATCTTTATGACAGAAGTTTGTAAGTGGTTTAACTTTTAACTGTCTTCTGTCATTACTGCCAAGTAGTCTTTTGAAATATACTTCACATAAATACTTCCCCTTGTTTGGCTTTTAGATGTTCTTCACCTGGGTTCACAGGCTTCCAAAAGGCCCAGGGATAAAATTCAGAGGTTCTTTGAACTTCATTTTCAGTAGTGTCTGAGAGAAATGTAGCATTTCCTTCAGTTATAAATATAGGCAAGAAACTAGTAGTAGTATTAGCAATACCTGTGGAATTGTCACCATTCTAAATCACAGATGTTTTCGTTTCACATTACATTCCTGATAGCCCAAAATATTGTTTACACTTTCCACCACTTTGAAATCATGGTTATTTTAAAAGCTGTTAGATCTTGTTTAATTTTGTTAAGAAGCATATTTTAACTACTTCATATTTTAACTACTACATATATTAACTACTTCAGGATGATTGGGTTCTTATATATTTTATTCTGTACATTTAAAAATGTTCTGAATAGGCTTCACCAGTGAGCCAGAGGACAAAAAAAAGGGTTAACAATTCCTGATTGGCTTGCTGCGGTGCTTTCTGTGAAGATGTTACATGATTGGTGAATGACTGGTCATTTACATTGTTTTGTACAGTGGTTTTAAAAAGTGTGGTCCTCAAACCAGCAGCATAGGCATCATCTGGGAACTTGTTAGAAATGCATTCTTGGGTCCCGCCTCACACTCTGTCAATCAGAACTAGGGAAGATCCCCTGCACTCTATGGTTTAACAAGCCCTCCAGGTGATTCTAATGCATGCCCAAGTTTGGGAACCAGTGGTTTAGTATTTATAGCATCATGTTGGTGTAGCCCTTAGATTATAGAATGTTAAAACACCACTTCAGTACCATACTATCAGGGCCAGCAAAGAAGTTCTTAAATTTAGAGGTCTAAATGACATGAACATGTTTTTTAAATTGTATTTTCTGTGGTGACTGTGTAGTTTGGTTTCATATGTTACCTTATAAGTTATTTAAAGTGAAGGACTTATTTTTCTTTCTATTCAAGTAGATTTTAAAAGAATCATGTTCATTTTTTATTTCTCTTAAATTCCCACAGATAATTTCCTTTCAGCTTATTTTCTAATAGTATTAGATACTGTACATTGTTAAATGCTATTTTAAAAGATATAAGTGGAAAATATACACTGTAAGTGAAACTTCAGGTATAAATTTTGTTCTAAACATCTGAGTACAAATATAACATCCAAATACAAATATAAAGGTTGTTATAATTGTAGTTTTCTTTGTGAATACATCATAAAAGTTCAGTTAAAAATTATACTTGTTGCATAGATTATAGTAAATTATTGTGTTATGCTGTCTTTCATTTAATGAATGTTCTCAAGCACACACAAAATAGAACACTGAACCCCCAGATACCCATCACCCAGCCCCAAGGTACATTCAGCTTTCTGCATTCTTGATTTCATCTATCCCTCTTCCCCACAACTTTGTCTAAACTTGCTTTTTAGAGGGACATAGTCTTCTTGCCTGGAGAAGGCAATGGCACCCCACTCAAGCACTCTTGCCTGGAAACTCCCATGGATGGAGGAGCCTGGTAGGCTGCAGTCCATGGGGTCTTTAAGAGTCAGACACGACTGAGCGACTTCACTTTGACTTTTCACTTTCATGCATTGGAGAAGGAAATGGCAACCCACTCCAGTGTTCCTGCCTGGAGAATCCCAGGGACGGGGGAGCCTGGTGGGCTGCCGTCTATGGGTTCGCACAGAGTCGGACACGACTGAAGCGACTTAGCAGCAGCAGCAGCAGTCTTCTTGCCTATAGAAACCTGTGAACGGAGGAGCCTGGTGGGCTGCTGTCTGTAGGATGATGCAGAGTCAGACACGACTGACGCAACTTAGCATGCATGCATGCACTAGAGAAGGAAATGGCAACCCACTCCAGTATTCTCGCCTGGAGAATCCCAGGGACAGAGGAGCCTGGTGGGCTGCCGTCTATGGGGTCGCACAGAGTCAGATACGACTGAAGCAACTTAGCAGCAGCAGCAGCAGTCTTTAAATCATACTATGTCCTTGAAAAAACATTAATGTTTAGCTTAAATTTCATAAACTGTATTTAACAAGAGTCAGTTCAGTTCAGTCACTCAGTCGTGTCTGATTCTTTGCAACCCCATGGGACTGCAGCACACCAGGCCTCCCTGTCCATCACCAACTCCTGGAGTTTACTCAAACTCATGTCTTTTGAGTCATCACTGACTCAATGGCATCACCAACGAGAGAGTAATGGCTAACATAATTTATTGCAAAACATGGAAATGTTACACTTGAGAAAATTTGAAATGTCTTAAAAATGTTAATTATAAGGAATGCATCAAATTTTTTTTTTCCTCAATATCCAAGCTTAATAGTGTTAAGCAAAAGTTTATACTTTTGGGGTTAGGGACTGGGGTGTCATAATCCTTTTTTAGTGTTCTTTGTGAATTTATATAGAAATAAAATTTTTTTCCTCTTTGTATCTTTGCTGAGTAATTTGGTGGGTTCATTTTTGTGCTTTGTGAAACTGGAGATGGCATGGTGATAAGTTATTCAGTATAAAAGGAGTTGGAAAATGGGAGAGAGTTGTTAATAAAACAGTTACATAACTAAGCAATTGTTTTGGAATTGTTTTAACTACATAATTTTAAACCAGTTTTTGCATTTGAATACAACATATACATGTGTATATCTTTAAAAAAGCCCTAACAGGTGTAGAAACTAAATCCTGAGTTGTGAATTGTGCAGGGAATAAAATGAGGGAGGCAAAATCAGTTTCTTAAGTTTAAGTGTTCACCACCACCACCGCCACCGGCCTCACCCCCAAAGTTTAATCACCTCCTAATAGCAGTCTGGGAAACTTGCTTCATGGCCAATGTACATTATTAGCTTTTGCAAGATTCTAAGTAGCTCTAGGGTATTGAGGTCTGTGGAATTTTGTTTAACTTATGACCATTAATTTTCTTGTGTAGGGAGCAGTCTTTTAAGGACCAACTTGGGAAATACTGCCTCACAATATGGAGTATGGCTCTTTTGCCAATGACTATAATTTATTTGGGAGTTTATTTTGTGTTTATATGCAGAGAAGCAGGAGTCAGCAAACAGTGATCCCATAGAACAGATCCAGACACCTATTTATTTACATTGTGTTTGTTCTTGTTGGTAGATATAAGACATATAACAATATAGAACATAAATGCCCTTGTTCCCCTTTCACACTTTGAAAGGGCCATTAATTGTTGTCTCTGGTCTTTCCTCACTTCCAAAGCACAGGTCTGGCCAGTTTTTGAGGATGGTGTCACCAGTTTGTACTATTGCTGTGAAAACTAACTTTTTCAACTTTCTTAATGCTTTAGGGATTTTTGTTTCCAGAGGATTTATTGAAGGTGTGTTAATATTTGATGTGTAGACCAAACAAATTTCATTGTATTTTCAGGTATTTCTTGTAGTCGTATTCATATACCAGTTTTAGGAAGGCTTGGGACCTTTGAAACTCAGCTTCTACGAAGAGCTCCTTTTAGAGCTTTTACAGAAACACCAGCATACTTTGCCTCAAGAGATGGGATAAGTAAAGATGGCTCTGGAGATGGAAATAAGGTATTTTATCTTTATTGGCATTTATATACATATTTGAGTTCCCTCATTTAAACAAATATAATAGTACTCTGTATTTCATTGGTTATATGTTTTCATTGTTTGGTTGCTAAGTTGTATCCTACTCTTTGTGACCCAATGGACTGCAGCCCACCAGGTGACTCTGTCCTGTATTTCCCAGGCAAGAATACTGGAGTGAGTTGCCATTCTCTTCTCTAGGGGATCTGCCCTACCCAGGGATCAAACCTGTGTCTCCTGCATTGCAGGCAGATTCCTTACTGCTGAGTCAGCAGGGAAGCCCATGTTTTCTGTAGGAAATATAAAATGATGTGAAGAATTTTATGTATTTTTATTTTGTGTATCAGCCTGAACCTTAACATTATTTGATAAGCATTTCATTGGTAAGCAGTAATTAAAATTTCTAACACACCAACACAGTAAAGAAGCTTCATTAAATAATTTATGTAGTCAGTCTGATGGTTGGTTGGATTAAGAATAGCCATCCTTTTCTGTTTCTACACAGCTCTTAAACTCATGATAATATAAACCTTACCTCATCCTCTACCTAAAAATCTTGGATATCTGTATGACTTAATGGTGGGCTACTCTGTAGCTCATTTGAAAAGACCCTGATGCTGGGCAAGATTGAAGGCAGGGGGAGAAGGGGACGACAGAGGATGAGATGGTTGGATGGCATTACCGATTCAATGGACATGACTTTGAGTAAGCTCCGGGAGTTGGTGATGGACAGGGAGGCCTGGCGTGCTGCAGTCCATGGGGTCGCAAAGAGTCAGACACGACTGAGTGACTTAACTGAACTGAACTCTGTAGCTAGGAAGTAGATGATTGGTAACTTTATTAAGTCAGTGAATAATCATGTTTTTTATTATGCAAATTTGGCTAACACTTGAGTTATTAATATGTATGAGACAAAATGCTAGGTGTTTTCATATACACACTTAATCCTAACAATGCCCCTCTAAAGTAGGTGAAATTATCCCTCCCCCTTTTTTTTAGAGATGACAGAAGTTAGATTTAAGAAAGTTGAGTCACTACTTGTCATGGTAATAACTCTCAATTCAATTTCATAGTAAGTTTTTTAGTAAGTAAGTAGTTACTAATGCTTATTGATATTTTTTTCCTCTAGTATTTACTGTCATTGAAAAAAAGCTAATTATTATACATGCTGGATCATACCATGTAAAGAAGGGAAACAGTAATTGTTTTTACTAGAACTGGTTTTTTTAATAAGATTAATTACAAACAATATAAACATAAATTTAAATACAAACTTAAGTTACATGGTGGTTGCCTGAAAGTAATAATTGACACTTTTTCTTTTCTTGCACAAACATTAGAAATCAGCAAGTGAGGGAAGCAGTAAGAAATCAGGCTCTGGGAATTCTGGGAAAGGTGGAAACCAGCTTCGTTGTCCTAAATGTGGCGACTTATGCACACACGTAGAGACCTTCGTGTGTAAGTATACTTCTTCTGTTCTTCTTTTTCCCTGCCTTTTCTGTAAATCATTAATTGCCCCGAAATATATACATTATACCTTACATACATCAGAATTATTGTTTTCCTGAACTTACAATAGTCTCTCTTATAGTCACCAGATACTAAAAATCTCCTGGACTAGTAATGCTTTGAACTATTATGGTATAAGATAATTTAAGAAAACTCTTTGCTTATTTGTTTTGCTTGTGTGTGTTAGTCACTTAGTCATGTCCAGCTCTTTGCGACCCTGTGGACTGTAGCCCACTAGGCTTCTCTGTCCATGAAATTCTCCAGGTAAGAATACTGGAGTGAGTTGGCATTCCCTTCTCCAGGGGATTGTCCTGACCCAGGGATCAAACCTGGGTCTCCTGCATTGCAGGTAATTCTTTACCATCTGAGCCACCCGGCAATTTTAATTGATAAACAATTCTTAATGGTTAAGCTGTGTTGAGACGAGCCCCGAGAGGCAGGCTATATGCTTAGGAGTGGAATGGCTTGGTGAGGTGGTAACTGTTTAGCTTTTTAAGGGACTGCTGTAGATGTTGCTAACACGGTATAAGGGCTTCCCTGGTAGCTCAGCTGGTAAAGAATCTGCCTGCAATGTGGGAGACCCCAGTTCTATTCCTGGGTCAGGAAGATCCCCTGAGGAGGGGCTAGGGTACCCACTCCTGTATTCTTGGGCTTCCCTGGTCGTTCAGATGGAGAAGAATCGGCTTGGAACATGGGAGACGCAGGTTTTATCCCTGTGTTGAGACGATCCCCTGGAGAAGGGAATGGCAACCCGCTCCAGTATTCTTACCTGGAGAACCTCCATGGACAGAGGAGCCTGATGGACTACAGTCTGTGTGGTCACAAAGAGTTGGACACGACTGAGCAACTAAGCACAGTGCAGCACATAGATGTTGTACCATTTATAGCCCCACTAACAAGGTAGGTATAAGGGTTCTAATTTCTTTACATCCTCAACATTTGTGTCTTTTTTAAAATTATAGCCATCATAGGAATAGAAAGTGGGATTAATATCTCATCATGGTTGTGATCTGCATTTCCTTAATGACTAGATGTTAAATATCTTTTCATGTGCTTATTGACCATTTGTATGTCTTCTTTGGAGAAGACTAAAGTTTCTGTCCATTTTTAGCTTGAGTTATCTTTTTCTTTCTTTTTCTTTTTTTTGTGTGTGGGGGTTGTCTGTTTATTGTTGAGGTGGAAGATTTATTTATTCTGAATACTGGACCCTTATCTAGATTCGTGATTTGTAAATATTTTTCTTATCCTATGGGTAGTTCTTTATTTTTAAATGCTATATAGGAGTCAGTTAACTTTTACTATAAAGACCGAATAGTAAATATTTTAGACTTTATGGGCCATATGGTCTCTGTTGTGACTTTTCTCCTTTGTTGTTACTGTGAGAAAGCAGCCATAGACAGTGTAAAGGAGTGAAATCGGCTGTGTTCCAATGAAGTTTTGTGTATGACACTGAAATTTGAATTTCATTAACTTTCATTGTCATTTTTTTTAATGTAAAAGCTGTTCTTAGCTCTTTGATCTTCCTGTACATATTTCATCTCACAAACATGTTTATAGTGATTTTTATGTTTTCTTATAGTGGTATTACTGTTGCTTGACTGACTTTGTTGAAATAAAATACCATTTCTGTCAGTCCCATTATGAGTATTTAGAAAATCATCAGAAATTAAAATAATATCTAAGATTGTTGATTATAAGTATATGTATTTTTTCTTTGCCCTTTTTTTCCCCTTTTAAAACATAACTTTATGAATAGTGTCCCTAGTTTTATTTAAGGTAGAGCCTTTAGTTATGGGGTTTTTTATTTTGGGCTTTTCTTGGGATTTTTAAAAAATTTCTTTCTTATTTAACTTAAGGGGGAAATTGAGGGATAATTTATATACAGAAAAGGAAAGAAAATGCATGGATTCTGAATGTACAGTGTGATGGATATACATACCAGTATTTGCAGCACCCCAGAAGGCTCCCTCTGGAGAAGGCAATGGCACCCCACTCCAGTACTCTTGCCTGGAGAATCCCACGAATGGAGGGGCCTGTTAGGCTGTAGTCCATGGTGTCGCCAAGAGTTGGATACGACTGAGTGACTTCACTTTGACTTTTCACTTTCATGCATTGGAGAAGGAAATGGCAACCCACTCCAGTGTTCTTGCCTGGAGAATCCCGGGGACGGGGGAGCCTGGTGGGCTGCCGTCTATGGGTTCGCACAGAGTCGGACACGACTGAAGCGACTTAGCAGCAGCAGCAGCAGCAGAAGGCTCCCTCATGTTCTTTCGCAGTCGCTAACAAGAGATTGGTTTTGCCTGTTTTTGTATTTCATTTAAACAGAATCATACTGCATGTTCCCTTGCTCTTGGATGGAGCTTTTAGTTTTTATTTTTATGTATATAATACTTTTTGAAGGCTTACTGTAATTACGTGTCTCATAGAGTGAGGATAAACTTTTATGCAGTGGTTTGGAGATTTTATGTTTGACCCTGAAACTTTTTCAGAATTATGAAGAACTTTCATTTAAACACATATCCTGAAAAAGTTTTTACTAAGGTAATCTTTCTTCTGTTGTTGATATACTATACAAGCATGTTTATTGGCATCAGTATTCTGTTTGTAAAGGAATGTAGAATATCTGTAGTAATCATTTAAAGTAAGGAGGTTTATTTATCCCTTGAAAATTTAACAAAATCAGATTTTGCCCCTTGTTTTTAGGAATAAAAAATATGCATTGCAATGTTTGTTTACTTGTTTTTCTGAAATAGCATTTTGATAAGTTGAACCTGGATATATGTTGAAGGTGTTTCAGTGTGAAACAGTACTGCAAATATTCAGGTAGAATTTGAGCAACCCTTCAAAGAGGAATGAGGAGTAAGCAAAGAGGAATGTTTTTGTCACTTTTCTCTTTCCCTTTGACCTAATTTCTTCAGAGAAATATTTTGTTCTTGTGTTCTCAGGCCAGATTTTCCGGTGACACAGCCTGAACTAGATTAGAGGCTTCCCTGCCCTTTAATCCTTGCCCTGTTTACTACCATCAGTAACAATTATAAACTGGTGCCTGGTCATAACATAAAGCCACTGTCTTTTCCATTGATGGGAATTGGTGATAATGAATTTTGACTTGTGTTAATCAAAAGTACTTGAAATAGCTTGGTCTTTTACTTTAGGGAAGCCTTATTAGGTGATTGATAAATGGAATACACAAGTGATCCCTTATCTACTTTAAAATTTGTGGCTAGAATTTGTCCAGAATGTATATTTTTTATTGTCTTTTTGTTTAAGAGCAGATATGTAAAAATTAAATTGGTTGAATTAATAATTAAATTTATTTTTAAAATGTGGAATTGTCTATTTTTTTTAAACTTCGATTATTTTGTGAAGATTGAGGTGTGCTTGCCAGTCAGTGCAGTTTTTTTTTAATATGTGGATAAGCAGTTATAATATTCCCAAAGGCAGAGATTCCCGTAGTTTTAAAAATCATTTTTCTTTCCTTTTTCACCTGTTTAGTTAGGTTACACAAACATAACACAAAAATATATTACTAGACCTACCAACATGTAACTAATTCCTGTGTATATTTTGCTCTGAATCTGTTAATAGTCTGTATAGGATTCTCTACCATGCTGCTTTCTGAGGTTCTTGGTTACCATTAGTGGAATTAGGCTTGGAGAAGATTAAGAATATGTGCCTGTATCCTAAAAGAGAGAAAAGAGGAAATCACTTTTGTTTTAAACACAAGATACCTATAGCTGATGCCTTGGAATTGAGAAACCCGTTTCATCTTCACTTTAACTGCCCTGTGCTGTTTCCAAAAGCTGTATGATTATATTTTGTTAGTTTCTTAGGTTTTTTTTTTTTAATATTTATTTATTTGACTGTGTTGGGTCTTAGTTGCAGCATATGGGATCTGTGTTGCAGCATATGGGATCTTGCATTGTTCATGGACTCTCCGGTTGTGGTGCATGGGCTTAGTTTCTCCATGACTGTGGGATTTTACTTCCCTGACCAGGGATTGAGCCTGTGTCCCCTGCATTGCAAGGCAGATTCTTAGCCCCTGGACCACGAGGGAAGTCCCAGTTTCTTAGTGGTTTTTAGGTCAAAGAAATAGGAATTAGTGGAATAAAGATAATAAGAAAGGTATAAAATAATTTTATATATTTACCAAGTCAAGGTCTTAGAAATGCTCACAGGTTTGAAAAGAACCTTAAGTATATATATATTTTACATTTTTTAGGGATTAAAATGGATTTTTGTCTTTCAACTTTTGTGTATTTGTAATTTTTTGTAGTAAAATGTTAATTTTATTACAGATTAATTTATTTGTACTTTACTTTTTTCCCACAGTTTATTCATTCTCATATTTGAATAAAATAATTACTTAATATAGTGGTAGTTTTTAAAATTAACTTGAGGGCAAATTCCCTGGTAATGGTTAGATGACACCTCGCTTTCACTGCCAAGGGTCCGGGTTCAGTCCTTTGGGGAACTAAGATCTCGGGAACTGTGCAGTGTACCCCAGCCCACCCCCAAAAGAAAAATCCAAAACTTTAGTGAATGGAGAAATTGAAAGAATCTCAATCAATCTTTTCTCTAGATAAAATCTGTCACACCTAGCTGAAATGAATAGAATGTAGTTTACTGAACTCATATTTATCATCTATTTTAAGTACAAATTAGGCTGGCTGTTGAGGCTAGTGGAGTGAACTACAAGATTTTCGTCAAGTACGTAGGTTTCAATTTTCAACGAGTCTTTAAAGTTAAATAGTATTTGAATTATTTTTCTGTGTCCTTCTACAGCATCCACCCGCTTTGTGAAGTGTGAAAAATGTCATCATTTTTTTGTTGTGTTATCAGAAGCAGACTCAAAGAAAAGCATAATTAAAGAACCTGAATCAGCAGCAGAAGCTGTAAAATTGGCATTCCAACAGAAACCACCTCCTCCCCCCAAGAAGGTATAAGTCCTCGCTCAGTATTATAAACATTTTATCTTGAAAACATTTCACTGCTTCCCCTCTCTCCAGTTTATATTGAATCTTAATACTAGTATCTAAACAAGTTTTGTAAGTTCTTTATAATATAGGCTGTGTCTGGCTGAATTGTTACTGATAGTTGATACTTGAAATTTAGGTATGGGGTCCACAGCTGTTTTCCCATATCATGATTACTGTGTTCATAGCAATGAAATACAGCTGATGATTATTAGTGTTAATACTAAGTTAATCTAAAATGATATCCTTAAAATAGAACAGCTGGGGATTTGTTTTTGTTTGGATCCCTAAATAACAGCAGCCTGCAGTTTTTCCCTCTTAAATTAATCTACTTTATTAGAGGTGAAACAGCCTCAGGCTAACAATAGAAGCAAGTATTTTTTCATGACCAATGTGCCAGGGCACTTCTGTGCAACACTGTGCCTTTTGTGGTGTCAGCTCTTTCTTGAAGCCTCAGGTGGATTGTGATTTAGCCATGTGAGACACAGCAGAGTACACCACCAGCTTCACTGGGTGCTTGGCGTGTGCTTTCTGAGAAGGAGGAGCCCTGCTTCTGGGCTGTGTTATTATCTCTGGCCATCTCAGGTGGTGTTTGCACACTTGTTATTTCTCACCCTCTGCTTTTTTTTGACTGTTTAGATACCAGTGCATTTGTTTCTGCAAATGTGCTAAATCGTGGGTGTAATTCATGAAGAATGATGATTTTTAAAAACCATAACAACATATATATGGTCAACCATTACAGAATTTGTTATGTAAAAATAAATAAAGTAATGGAAACTACAGGTGTTAAGCTTTACGTTCCTCACTAATTTGTATAGACTTCAGAATCTGAGTTGGAGTTCTAGAGAATAAAGTTCTATAAAATAACTCTTTTCAGGAGTTGGTGAATATTAGCAATTAACTTCTGTTAACTAAAAGCTGAAAGAATTTACCCTAGGTGCTAAGCCATTGCAAATAACCAAATTTCATATAGAGCTTTAGTTTCTACCAAGAATAAGAGTTTTAGATTGCCATTTAGATAAATGCATAGCTTTAAAGTTAATATCTGAGAAAAAGCTAAATGTTTGTGAGTATTAAAGCACATTGATATAGGTGGTATAATGATTTTTGAGTATATAATGCCTATTTTATTCTTAAAAAATTTTAAAGAGATAGGAATACCACACCACCTTACCTGCCTCCTGAGAAATCTGTATGCAGATCAAGAAGCAACAGTTAGAACTGGACATGGAACAACAGACTGGTTCCAAATTGGGAAAGGAGCACATCACGGCTGAATATTGTCACCCTGCTTATTTAACTTATATGCAGAGTATATCATGTGAAATGCCAAGCTGGATGAAACAAAAGCTGGAATCAAGATTGTGGGAGAAATATCAATAACCTCAGATATGCAGATGATACTACCCTTACGGCAGAAAGCGAAGAAGAACTAAAGAGCCTCTTGATGAAAGTGAAAGAGGAGAGTGAAAAAGCTGGCTTAAAATACAACATTCAGAAAACTAAGATCATGGCATCTGGTCCCATCACTTCATAGCAAATAGATGGAGAAACAATGGAAACAGTGACAGACTTTATTTTCCTGGGCTCCAAAATCACTGCGAATGGTGACTGCAGCCATGAAATTGAAAGATGCTTGCTCCTTGCAAGAAAAGCTATGAGCAACCTAGACAGCATATTAAAAAGCAGAGAATTACTTTGCTGACAAAAGTCTGTCTAGTCAGAGCTGTGGTTTTTCCATTAGTCATGTATGGATGTGAGAGTTGGACTATAAAGAAAGCTGAGGACGGAAGAATTGATGCTTTTGAACTGTGGTGTTGGAGAAGACTCTTGAGAGTCCCTTGGACTGTAAGGAGATCCAACCAGTCCATCCTAAAGGAAATCAGTCCTGAATATTCATTGGAAGGACTGATGCTGAAGCTGAAGAACTGACTCATTGGAAAAGTCCCTGATGCTGGGAAAGATTGAGGGTAGGAGGAGAAGGGGACGACAGAGAATGAGATGATTAGATGGCATCACCCACTCAATGGACATGAGTTTGAGCAAGCTCCGGGAGCTGGTGACGGACAGGGAAACCTGGTGTGCTGTAGTCCATGGGGTTGCAAAGAGTTGGACATGACTGAGCGGCTGAACTGAACTGAATGCCTATTTTGAAAAAATTAGTTTTATAATGTAATCTTTGTGAAGAATATTATTCATATGATTGAAAGAGGTGTAAATTTTTTTAATTGATTTCATTAATGATAACAGCTTTAGACCCATGGTAGCAAGTATAGGTATTGTAATTGACTTTAATATTAAACTTTCAAAAATTAGGATCATTGGCATTGTTTATAGAACAGAAACTGGCATAGCACTGGAAAAGTATAGGAATACTTTGTTAAGCTAGAGAACAAATGAATGGTGTGTTGTATCTTTAAGATTTGGGGCCTCTGAAATTATTGCTGCATAATGTGTCATGCCCTTGGCATTTTGTTTTGAATGAGAGTCTTTGTTCAAATTTAAAACTGTAAGCAAGTGAGTTCAGCATGGTTAACTCCACACTTCCACTGCAGGGCACACAGGTTCCATCCGTGGTAGGCAAAGTTCTTTGTGCATGTGGTGCAGCCAAAAAGTGCTTGGTATTTAACTCGAACGTGTGTATATTGTGATGACTCACAGTAAATTGTTCATTTCTAACCATTTTTCAGATTTATAACTACCTCGACAAGTACGTTGTTGGCCAATCGTTTGCCAAGAAGGTGCTTTCAGTTGCTGTATACAATCATTACAAGAGAATATATAATAATATCCCAGCTAATCTGAGACAGCAGGCAGAAGTTGAGAAGCAGACATCATTAACACCTAGAGGTTAGTGTTTTGATAATTGACCAAAATAGAGATTACTGTGCTTAGAGGTAATCCTTATTTGCAACTCTTTGCTTTTGTCTTAAAATACTTTTAGTACAGTACGGCATTTTTCAAAATACAGTTTGCTTCCCGTTAGTGGTTCATGAAGTCATTCCAGTTCATTTCCAGCATTTAAAAAAGAGAGTTAATAAGTGTGAGTAGAAAATACCAGTCTGTTAACTTGTTAAGTATTATTTCTTAAAACTTTATTTTCAGGTATATGTGCTTAGGTTCTCGTGTACAAATTGAGACATCATTTTTGAGTTGTAGACTTCACCACAGGTAGTTCCTGTTCACTAGATCATTGCAGTGTTCTGTATACAACTCTTGAGTTCTTCTCTTTTGGGTTCAGGACACAGAATTTAATTTTCCTAAGTCAGAGATATATGGAAATGGTACCTCTTACAGAACATATTCAGCACTCTTTCCGTTTTGGCCTCCAATACACAGTGCAAGGTTCAGGGCAAATTTGTAAGTGATTCAAAGTATAATTCCTATTAATGATCGATTCTAATGACCAATATACTGTGTAATGTCAACTTATTATGGACAATGTATATGTTATATTAACAGAATGATTTTATTTAAAAAACTATGAATACAGTAAAATGTAAATAAGGGTTTCTTTTTTTTTGGCTAGGGAGCTGTAATTTTGGAGTTGTTCTACAGATATCTATTGTTTACATTCTTTTAGCTATGTTATAATTTTATGGAGTTTTGCTAAGTACTTTCAGCATTAAATTACTTTTAGTAGGCACTAATATATAATTTATTGCCTTAATGAAGACACTTGTTCACTGTTTGAACTTACTGCAAAATATTTACATAGTAGGATCAATTACTTTTTTAGAAAGTATAAATCATATTAACTGATGAAGGACCTGGAACCTTTATGACTTATAAGGTCCAAATATTGTTGTTTGGTCATGGAGCAAAATAATTTTTTCTGATTCCTTCAGTCAACAAATTAATAGTTAAACTCTTCTAGGTGCTGGAAAAGCAAATGGTTATATGGTCTTTATAATGAGGGATTTAAATTCTTATTGAAGACCTAAATTACTACATTTCTTTTCTTAAAATAGATAGCAACTTTGTATTTGATAAATGTGAATATTAGCAACTATACAGCCATCATTAAGCATGTTTGGGTTTGTTTTTTTTTTAATACAGAAAAGAGGTAGCATATAAATTCTTTCATAATTTATAGAAAGCCGAAAAAACATTAATGAACATATTCTTTATATTTGGAAGAGGGCAAGAAGTGGAATACTCCTTGTTTGTTCCCCTAAATTAAGCAAATATATAATATTTTCATGTTGCCATTTTCATCCTCTTTCTTAGAGTTAGAAATAAGAAGACGGGAGGATGAGTACAGATTTACAAGTAAGTGACCTCTCTTCAGGTCCTCCTCTGTAATCATTCTTCCTTTGTAGATTTACCTCAGTGAAGTTTGTCAGCACTAGTTGTGATAGATATGTACTTGTTTGTGTATTACTAAGAAAGGCATCGTATAGTATCTAAACCTGTTTGTTATACATGGCATATATAACTTTGAAACAGTTTTATAGCTAATTTGTGTAGTTAATAGATGTTGGGTTGTTTTAGATACTTGATTTTATCTTTTGTGATATTTCTTATAAAGAAATAAGTATTATATGTAGTTTTCCTCTATAAATCTAGATCTGCATATTAACAGAAGTTGTATTTTTTAAAATTTGTACCTTGAATGTTGTATCCTTTTTTTTTTTTCCTTAAAAAAAAGAATAAAAGTTGATCTGCCTGTAAGTGACAGATTTTAAGGGAGGTGTATTATCTTTCAGCTGCTCTTTGCCAGAAGCTACATTATTTTTTGGTGTTTATGAAACTTAGTGTAGGCTTACAAATTATGCATAACCTCCAGCTCACTATTGAGAGCTCTAGACTGCCCCTAAAAGCATCAGGGGGTCTGATGGAGGGTATGGAATGACCTCATAAACCAATGATAGTGGCCATTCTGATGTCTTGCACTCATTTCTTTGGAGGTGGAGATAGCTGCTACACAAAGAAAGGGTGAAGGTTCCAAAGTTACCATAAGAAGATTCATGTTGTCACAAAAGACAAAAAATAATAGATAAACCAGTGTGAACATTTTTCACTTAAAAGTTTGATAAGTTTACATTTGCCTTTGAACCAAACAATATTATACATCTAATATTTGAACATCAGAATATTGTACTGTATATTCAGGATGAACCATGAGAACATAATGAGTTCAGAAACTATGGCATAAAATGTATTACATGTAATAAAATATGCTGTTACTATATATTCATAATTTTGGGCAGATGGCTGGTGAAACTAGTATGAATTAGTAAAGTATCAGTGATTTAATACAAATGTTAACAAGTAATAGTATTTAAGGACGTAAGCAAAGTAATTTGTAATTACATATATTGATTGGCTTAGAAATTAATATTTTTAGAGCTTATGTAGAATTTACTTTCATGTATAATTTAGTCTTCTCCTAGGTGGGGTATTAGGTTCTAATGTTAGGACATTGGGCCAGAGTCATATATAATTAAAATATTCTTGGAAATTTCTTTGGAAATCAGATGTTAGAGATCAACATGTGTCTCTAACATTTTAAGACTGATGGTTTCTTCCCCTCATCATTGGAACATAAATTTTTCTGATGTTAAATACCAGGTGAACTAGTTGGCTTGCGTACGAGGGCTATGTTATACCCTATTGCTCCATACAACTAATTATTCTAGCCTGCTTACTCAATAGTCCTCATTGTAAAGGGCTGCTTAGGCAATAAGAGATGTGCACAGAGACTTAACTGAAAGAACAGAAGTGTTTTCTCCAGTTTACGCTGGGGCATATTTTCATAAATGTAATGACAAACATCATTTGTTCTGTACTATTTAAATGATTCCTCTTTTTTAAAAAACTTAAATCATAAAGTTGAATATATGTCATGTGATTCCACTGTAGGTAAAATGCTTCTTACAATTTTGTTCAAGTTACCTAAATCATCTTTTCCCCACTGGGCAGACCTGTTCTTCAGCCAAGCACCTCCTTATACTGTCACAATTCCTAACTAGATTTTGCTGAAATAAAAAAGTTTTTGTTTTTGTTTGGTAGGGGACAGCTAGCTAACTGAAGACTGCCTTTTTTTTTAACCTAATGTGAATTGCAATGAGGCATATCATTGTGAATTATTCACTGACCATTAACTCTCAAATGGTACAGTTTAATTAAATTCAAATATTTACTTAATGCCTATTATTTTTGGTGAAGAGAATAACCCTTTACCAAAGGATGTGATGTAAAGATAGTTTGAAAATGACAGCCAGATGGAACAGGATTTAAGTAGTATGTTTGCTGAACATCTGTCTGTTGGTTTGCTTAAAATAATAAAGCATTGGAAAATACTGATATTCTTAGAAACAAGCTACAACTAAATCTAGAAAATATAGACATATGATATGAGCCCAGGTACCTTAAATGCTGAGAGCCAGGAGCAATGTGGATATTTACAAATCTAGCTAGTTCAAAAGAGTATTGGGATTCTTTCCTTCAGCTGAGAGGGTGAGAATAAGATTTTTTAAAAAAGGGATCCAGCTGATAAAGTCTTAGTTCACCAGCACTATAATTCCCATATAATTTTTGTATGTCTGCTAAAGGAAATGCAGTGATCCAATTGAGATCCTGTAAAATCAGAAATTCAGGTAGGGCCAGGGATAATGAGTCTTACCATGCTTGGTTTCTCTGGTAGACTCACAGCATCATTTTTAAGTGTGGGAGAGATTGTAGTGTAATTCCCTAAGGAAGCAGGCTCAGTAAAGCCAAGTGACTTGCTGTATTCCTGTGATAGAGCTGAGACTGGAACCCAAGCTTTCTATTCCTCAGTACAGTGTTTTACCCTTTCTCTACAGCACTGTTTCTTTGCATTTGTACAAATATATGTACATATACCTTTGTCTTTCAGAGTGCCTCCAAATCAATTGCATTTTGTTCTTAAACCTCCAGTTATGTGTTTAACATTGATAGAAAAGGTGTTAGCCATTTTATAGATTAGGGCACAGAAACACAAAGTGTGTATGATGATATACCTCAGGATCATATAGTTCCTCAGAGGCAAAGAAAGGACCAAATTTCTGAAGCTTTCTGACTCCTGA
The DNA here is from genome assembly GCF_002263795.3 of Bos taurus. Classification (NCBI taxonomy): domain Eukaryota; kingdom Metazoa; phylum Chordata; class Mammalia; order Artiodactyla; family Bovidae; genus Bos; species Bos taurus. The sequence continues at coordinate 12,108,813 of NC_037337.1, read as the reverse complement.
CACTGTTCTTCTTCTGTTAAACTGCCTTCTTTTCAGTAAAAGGATATTCTTCATATAAGTTTATATAAATAAGGAAGGTAAAAGAATACTTTCCTTTGCTTGAGGTTCTATGAATAATCATCATGTATTACATATTTGTCATTAGATAATTTGAGGCTTCCTTCCCTTTTAGGTAAGACAAAAAAATGTCAATATTATTTTTTTCTAAATAAGTAATTGGTTTTAGGTGTAAGGTTTTATTGGGCATTTTTTTCAAGTGAAAGCAAATGAAGCTCTAATACCTTTGGCATTTTTTCAGAGTTGCTTCAGATTGCTGGAATTAGTCCACATGGGAATGCTTTAGGAGCATCAGTGCAGCAACAGGTAAATCAACAAATACCTCAGGAAAAACGAGGAGGTGAAGTATTGGATTCTTCCCACGATGACATCAAACTTGAAAAGAGTAATATTTTGCTGCTTGGACCAACTGGGTCAGGTAAAAAACTTACTTAAAAATTTGCCACTCATTTAAGAAAATAGAATATAAATGACTCTGTAACCTGTGTCTTGTGACTGGGGGATTCTCACTCTTAAGAAGAAAACCTAAGGCCCGTTGTTACTGTTTCTGTTTATAGGTAAAACTCTTCTGGCACAAACTCTAGCTAAATGCCTTGATGTCCCTTTTGCTATCTGTGACTGTACCACTTTGACTCAGGCTGGATATGTAGGTGAAGATATTGAATCTGTGATTGCCAAGCTGCTCCAAGATGCCAATTATAATGTAGAAAAAGCACAACAAGGTATGTTTCAGCAAGTTTGTCTGTCCTCAGATACAGTCTGTTGAGGAAGCAGTCTAATAGCAAGAGATAATATATTTTTTGTTTTGAGTCAAAGAGTCAAATTCAATAACTATATAAAAGTAGCTATGTTTAAGTTTTCTAGCATACTGACTAAGGGCCACAAAGTTTGCTTTGTCTTATTGTCATAAGTTGGCAATATTACTAGAGTGAAAACAGGCCAAATTATTTATTCTATTCTGTTCTAACTTTCCTCCAGATTCCTGATGCTGAAATGAGTTGGGGGAGGGGAAAAAGACAAGTGCAAGAGAGTGCAAGATGTATATAGCAACATATTAACTTATCTACCTAGGGAGTGTCCTAGATGCTACATTTCTCCTTTCCTTCTGTATCCTCTCTCCTTGTTTACACGAAGAGCTTGACAGCTTCTTGTCTAAATTCTTTTAGGATAAGAATATAGATGGAAAAAATAAGCTGAAGTTTAGCTAGTACCAGCCTTTTGCTTTCACCCTGTACCTCTATCTCTGCTTCTTAGAATAAAGAACCTGAAAACATTAGTGGGATAGCTAACTATAATAGTCATAGAGAATTGGTAATCTTACCCAAGTGTTATTTTTACCCAAATGATGTAAGAATAAATTATAAAATGTTTACACAAAATGATGTGTGGAAAAGTTGGCAGTATATTTTTATTATATTAAACTATTGCATATGTTGTGTTAAAGATTAAATACCTTGCTCTCTAGCTACCTAGCCTTTTAAAGCTTAGGTTGTCTTGTATATATCTTTTTCATATTATAAATAGAATCCTCCTTAAATTATAGGAATTGTCTTTCTGGATGAAGTAGATAAGATTGGCAGTGTGCCAGGCATTCATCAGTTACGGGATGTAGGTGGAGAAGGCGTTCAGCAAGTAAGCAGTTGAATATTTTGTTCAAGCCCACTAAAAGGAAGGGAATACATCAGCCTCCCAAATATTGTACGTTTGGTTTCACATTCAATTAGATTCTGTTTTATTTCTCCCACTCTGAACTCCCCAGACTATTTAGTTCAGATCCTAAGAGAAACCTGTTGGCGATTTTAAATACCTAAATTACCTTTGTTAGGAAATTAAAGATATTTTAAAGAAGTAAATGAAATTTAATTTTTGTTGGCGTATTCCACAAAGACCCAGTTAAACATTTGTAAAGGATGCTTGAAGAAAGTTCTAACTAGGCATAAATGAACTATGTACATGTATTTTATTCTTTTCACTTAGTTAGAAGATAAAATAATGCTCTATTCCTTGTAGAGTCATAATTAAAGTCATAATGATCTATTGATTAACCTGACTTTTTTGGTAACTAATTATGACATAAACTACAGGGTAAGGAAAATTGCTTTTGTTTTTTGACCAGGACATAGAGAGCTCCAATCACACATATAAAATGTGCTAGATAATGTTTTTTTTGTGAAGACATTTCGAAATACAACTGTTCTCAAAGTTTAACACTAAAAGTAGAGTAGAATTTTAGTATAAAGACAAGGCTTCAAGTATTTTCAAATTTTGAATGTTCCCATGTGGTTAAATAGCATTTTATAGAGTCCTAATTCTGTCTTTATGTTAGAATTATGTCTTTACCATCAGAAACAACCTCTGAAGTTGATTGTTTTCTAAATGCATCAGGAGTCCTATACTATTCCAAATAAATTTATGAATAATTAAATATGATAGTATGTTAGATTTTCATGTTAGTTTTAGGAATGTGGAGGTGTTCTTCAGTTATGTTCATTGACCATACCCACATATTATTTTCCCCATTGAATCCCATTATCTAAAGTATAATAATACACTTATAAGATGATGCCATAAATCATTTTTTCTTTATTTAGGGCTTATTAAAACTATTGGAAGGCACGATAGTCAATGTTCCAGAAAAGAATTCCCGTAAGCTACGTGGAGAAACAGTACAAGTGGATACAACAAACATTCTGTTTGTTGCATCTGGTGCTTTCAATGGTTTGGACAGAATCATCAGCAGGAGGAAAAATGAAAAGGTAAGTTTTTCTGAATGGTTACTAGGAGAGCATTTGAAGTTAGAGGATAGACCCTCAGTTTCTAATCTTGTATCTGCTTTCTGCCAGTTAGGTGTTCTTAGAGTATACCAGAAATATATTCCTAGTTATTTTTTAAATTTCAGAGTAGTGATTTGGAAGATTTCTAAATATCATCTTTATATCGGCATTTTTAAAGTGTGACTTGATGATTTTGATTTTATATTCATCTGAGTTTTTTTTATTATTTGAGGTAACTGCGAAATCAGTAAAATTTCTACTCATTTCTCTTTCCCAGTAAAGAGCTTGTTTCCATTGCCTCTGCCCATAGAGTCTTCATAGATCACTGCTGACAATCACAAGTGGAGGAAAGGAGTTTGGAGGTTGAGGGAGGGTTGTGATCTCACCTAGTTTATAGATATTTCTTAAACATTCTTATAAGCCTTGATTTTAGCGGGAATTTATTTTTTCATAGCCTCAAGGTTCATGCCCAGTACCTACTTATGATAAAACATAATATCAGCATAGTGGCAAGAACCCCCAAAACATGCCTATTTTCCATGCTTTTGTGTTTTACATAATAGCCACAAATGATACCTTTTATATCATATGTTTAGGTTTCTATAATACCTAAATGAATGTATCATATTTCACCTCTTTTGTATATTGCCTGCTCTGTCTTCTTGGCCTTACATGTTTAGTAGCAGTTTACTTGAGTTTTTTAGTTTGGTATTAGTAGCTACTAAAGTAGCAGTTTAGTAGTAGTAAAAAAAAAAAATAGCTCTGCTAATGGAACAGTTGCCTGTGGTCATTCCTTTGCATAGCCTAGATGAGAAACCTCTTGTAAGGCTACCAGCTGAGCCATGTAGTGCTGTTACTTCTCAGCATCAGACCTTATTCAGCATGGATAAGGTTAGATTTTTATTTTAAATATTAATCAATTTGTATTTTTCTTGCTTTTGAAATTCTGCACAAATTAGCCTAAAAAAATTAGAAGAAATTATTTCTTCATGTGTGCATGCACGTGTGTGGGTATGAAAGAGATGGGGGAGGGTGGGAGATAGAACTTTATATTCGAAATTCTGTAACCAAAAGCAAGGACCCGTGTTCTTATATTTATTTATAATTTATACTTTCAAATAAAATTAAAACTAGAAACATGTAGAAAAGAACAGTTAAAAGTAACATTAGTAAAGAGATCAGAAATGGATAGAAGGTTTATATCATTTCAAGTCAGTGGAAATTAAGTCACTGTTTGTTTATCTTTGAACTTCTTAATGAAATTAGGGAGAAATCATGAGCTAGTTTTTATTCTCTGAAAGAGGAAGGGTATAATCTCTTCATGAAAGGCAAAGATTCTAAAAGATAGATTTTTATGAAAAGCAGACAGGGACATGAAAGTCTACAACAGTGATTTTATGAAGGATTAAACACTTCCATTTGGCTATTGTTTTTATCAAACCTCATTGAAAGCCAGGCTTATAGTATTAAATAATATACCTATATCCTGACCATATGAAACTGCTTGCAGTCCTAAGTTTTACTCCTATTGCCTTTGCTCATGTTTTCCCCTACCTCAGTTCAGTTGGCAGATATGTGTTCATTCTTTAAGATTCTGTTAAATGATGAGTCAATTCCTCTGTGAGGACTTTCTTGGTCACCTCCTACCCTCCCTCCCCAGATTGTGCCTCTTTTCTTCCTTTCCACTGCTGAGGTTTCCTGCACATGATGCTTTAATATCTTCATGTGTTCTCAGACTCAGAACGAACCGGAGGGGAAGATGGGGGTAAGGAATAGTTAGGGAGTTTGGGATGGACGTGTTCAGTTCAGTTGCTCAGTTGTGTCTGACTCTTTGTGACCCCATGGACTGAAGCATGCCAGACTTCCCTGTCCGTCATCAACTCCCGGAGCTTGCTCAAACTCATGTCCATCAAGTCAGTGATACCATCCAACCATGCCATCATCTGTCATCCCTGTCTCCTTTTGCCTTCAATCTTTCCCAGCATCAGGGTCTTTTCCAGTGAGTGAGTTCTTTGGATCAGGTGGCCAAAGTGTTAGAGTTTCAGCTTCAGCATCAGTCCTTCCAATGAATATTCAGGACTGATTTCCTTTAGGATTGACTGGTTTGATCTCCTTATATTCCAAGGGACTCTCAAGAGTCTTCTCCAACACCACAGTTCAAAAGCATCAATTCTTTAGCGCTCAGCTTTCTGTATAGTCCAACTCTCACATCCATACATGACTACTGGAAAAACCATAGCTTTGACTAGATGGACCTTTGTCGGCAAAGTAGTCTTTGCTTTTTAATGTGCTGTCTAGGTGGCTCATAGCTTTTCTTCCAAGGAGCAAGTGTCTTTTAATGTCATGGCTGCAGTCACCATCTGCAGTGATTTAGAGACCAAGAAAAATAAAGTCTCTCACTGTTTGCATTGTTTCTCCATCTATTTGCCATGAAGTGATGGCACTGGTTGCCATGATCTTTGTTTTTGGATTGTTGAGTTTTAAGCTAGCTTTTTCACTCTCCTCTTTCATTTTCATCAAGAGGCTCTTTAGTTCTTCACTTTCTGCCATAAGGGTGGTGTCAATCTGCGGGTCATCTGGATGGACATGTACACACTGCTATGTTTAAAATGGATAACCAACAAGACCCTACTATACAGCACACACAACTCTGCTCAGTGTTATGTGCCAGCCTGGATGTGAGGGGAGCTTGGGGGAGAATGGATAGATGTATATGTATGGCCGACTCCCTTTGCTGTTGCCCTTAAACTATCACAACATTGAAAATTGGCTATACCCCAATACAAAATAAATTTTTTTTAATATATATTTTTATGTGTTCTCATTATAAATAAACACCTTTAAGTTAGGATAAGGACTGTCTTCAGGTTTATTTCCCCAGTGTTTTATAATAATGCTTTATAATATATATAAACCTTACATATGGACATCACCAAATGGTCAATACCAAAATCAGATTGATTACATTCTTTGTTACTGAAGATGGAGAAACTGTATACAGTTAGCAAAAACAAGACTTGGAGCTGACTGTGGCTCAGATTATTAGCTTCTCTGCAAAATTCAAGCTTAACCTAAAGAAAGAGGGGAAAACCAATAGGCCAGTCAGGTACAACTTAAATCTCCTATGAATAACAGTGGAGGTGACGCATAGATTCAAGGGATTAGATCTAGTAAACTAGAGTGGCTGCGGAACTAGGGACAGAGCTTGGTGATACTGTTCAGGAGACAGTAAACAAAACCATCCCAAAGAAAAAAGCTAAGTGGTTGTCTAAGGAGGCTTTACAAATAGATGAAGAAAGAAGAGATGCAAAAAGCAAGGGAGAAAGGGAAAGGTACATCAAACTAAATGCAGAGTTCCAGAAAATACCAAGGAGAGACAAGAGGCCTTCTTCAAGGAACAATGCAAAGAAATAGAGGAAAAATAGCTGAAGGGGAAAGACTAGAGATAAGAAAATTTAAGAAATTTAAGAAAATTGGAAATATCAAAGGAACATTTCATCCAAAGATAGGCACAATAAAGGATAGAAACAGGTAAAGATCTAATAGAAGCAGAAGAGTTCAAGAAGAGATGGAAAGAATACACAGAAGAACTGTACAAAAAAGATCTTAATGACCCGGATAACCATGATGGTGTTGCTGTGGTCACTCACTCAGAGCCAGATATCCTGGAGTGTATAGTCAAGTGGGCCTTACAAAGCACTGCTGCCAACAAAGCTAGTGGAGGTGATGAAATTCCAGCAGAGCTATTTAAAATCCTAAAAGATGGTACTCTCAAAGTTCTGCACTCAATATGTCAGCACATTTGGAAAACTCATCAGTGGCCACAGGACTGGAAAAGGTCCATCCTCATCCCAGTTCCCAAGAAAGGTAGTACTAAAGAATGTTAAACCACCAGACAGTTGCACGCATCTCCCATGCTAGTAAGGTCATGCTCAAAATCCTGCATGCTGGGCTTCAGCATTATGTGAACTGAGAGCATATTTAGATCTTCAAGCTGGATTTAGAAAAGGCAGAGAAACCAGAGGTCAAATTGCCAACATTCACTGGATCATAAAAGCAAGGGAATTCCAGAAAAGCATTTACCTCTGTTTCATTGACTGCGCTAAAGCCTTTGACTGTGTGGATCATAAAAACTGGAAAACTCTTGAAGAGATGGGTATACTGAACCATCTTACCTGCCTTCTCAGAAACCTGTATGCAACAGTTAGAACCTTGTATGGAACAACTGACTGGCTCAGGATTGAGAAAGGAGTATGACAATGCTGTTTATTGTCACCCTGTTTATTTAACTTACACGAAGAGCATATCATGCGAAATGCCGGGCTGGATGAGTTAATAAGCTGGAATCAAGATATTAATAACCTCAGATATGTTGGATGATACTACTCTAATGGCAGAAAGTGAAGAGGAACTAAAGAGGAACTAAAGAACCTCTTGATGTGAGTGAAGGAGGAAAGTGAAAAAGCTGGCTTAAAACTCAGTATTAAAAAAACTAAGATCATGGTATCCGGTCTCATCACTTCATGGCAAATAGATGTGGAAACAGTGGAGACAGAGTTTATTTTCTCGGGCTCCAAAATCACTGCGAATGGTGACTGTAGCCATGAAATTAAAGGATGCTTGCTCCTTGGAAGAAAAGCTTGACCAACCTAGACAGCGTATTAAAAAGCAGAAACATCACTTTGCCAACAAGTTCTGTGTAGTCAAAGCTATGATTTTTTCAGTAGTCATGTACTGATGTTGGAGTTGGGCCATAAAGAAGGCTGAGTGCCAATGAATTGATGCCTTCAAATTATGGTGCTGGAGAAGACTCTTGAGAGTCCTTTGGACTGTAAGGAGATCAAGCCAGTCAATCCTAAAGGAAATCAACCCTGAATATTTGTTGGAAGGACTGATGCTGAAGCTGAAGCTCCAGTATTTGGGCCACCTGATGCGAACAGCAGACTCATTGGAAAAGACCCTGACATTGGGAAAGGTGGAAGGTAGAAGGATAAAAGAGCGACAGAGGATAAGATGAATCACTGACTCAGTGGACATGAACTTGGGCAAATTCCAGGAGATGGTGAAGGACAGGGAAGCCTGGCATGCTGTAGTCCACGGGGTTGTAAAGAGTTGGCCATGACGTGGCGCCTGAACAATGGCACGCCTGCAGGGCAGAAGTGGAGACACAAACGCTGAGGACAGGCGTATGGACACTGCTGCAGCGGGAGGAAGGAGGGGGTGGGCTGTATGCAGAGGGTGACACGCACACATACATTACCACTGGAAAATAGACGGCCAGTAGGAATTTGCTGTGCGATTCAGGGGCTCGTACTAGGGCTCGGTAAAAACCTGGTGGTGTGGGGAGGGAGGTGGGAGGGATGTTCAAGTGGGAGGGGACATGGGTAAACCTATGACTGAGTCATGTTGATGTTTGGTAGAAACCAACAGAATCCTGTATAGCAATTATCCTTCAATTAAAAATAATTTTTTTAAAAAAGGAAAGGTACATCCTAAAGAAAATTTTTTAATGTTTATATTATTGAATGCAAAGCATTTTGCTTTCTGAGAGAGTCACTATCCACATACACAGAATATTTAGAATTAATTAACTTAGACTTTTCTCATATATCATGTACTTCTCTTGTACTTTTGACGAAAGTTGTATGACATATCAAAACCAAACTGTGAAAGTTACCTGGAGTATAGTTCTTTATACTGAGTAAAGCAAGGTCCATACATTGTAGATACACAACCTTTTGCAACAAGGTTACCATTTTTGTTTGATGTCATCCTTACATGCTCTTTTATAAAATCTAACTCATACAGTGTTCTAACTCATCGTATAATCTGATAGTATGCAACCTCAAATTATGATTTTAATAGAATGCTTAGCAATGACTTAAGACACTTGTGGATAATTTGCTTGTAAGGCTGCTTGTTCCATAGGCCCTACTCCTGTTAGTATTACAGAACTGACTTTGGTTACAAAATAATTACTATCTCTACTTTCTTGCACATTTTGGAAGTTATACTAGTCTAGAGGTCTGGGAAGTGTCCTGCAATATCGTAATCTGAGTTCTGAGGGACTTCCCTTCACAGTTCTTACCTATTTTTACTAGAATTCATTCTTCTGAGTTGGTTGGGTTCTCAGTTCTGAAGGCAGATAGACCTAAGTTTGAATCCTGGTTGTTAACCACTAGAAGAAATGAGCGCTTGGTCAAGATACTTAACCTCTTTAAGCCTTTTTTATTCATTGTAAAATATAAATGATAATACTTTCTTCTGTTGCAGAGATCATGTGAGAAATGCATGCAGAATGCTGAACACAGTGCAGCTTCATTCTGTTATTTGTAATACCTGTGTTTTCTTTGGCAGTATCTTGGATTTGGAACACCATCTAATCTGGGAAAAGGTAGAAGGGCTGCAGCTGCTGCTGACCTTGCCAATCGAAGTGGAGAATCAAATACTCACCAAGACATTGAAGAAAAAGATCGTTTATTACGTCATGTGGAAGCCAGAGATCTCATTGAGTTTGGCATGATTCCTGAGTTTGTGGGACGGTTGCCTGTGGTAGTTCCTTTGCATAGCCTAGATGAGAAAACACTTGTACAAATACTAACCGAGCCACGTAATGCTGTTATTCCTCAGTACCAAGCCTTATTCAGCATGGATAAGGTTAGATCTTTATTTTTTATACTTACTTACGTGTATTTTTTGCTATGGAAAATCTGCTTATGTTAGCCTAACAAATTAAAAAGCAGTACTTCTCATCTGGAATACCAGTCTGTGTGTGTGCACGTCTGTACTCAGTTGGTCAGTCGTATCTGACTCTTTGCCACACCGTGGACTGTAGCCTGCCAGGCTCCTCTGTCCATGGAATTTTCCAGGCAAGAATAATGGAGTGGGTTGCCATTTCCTCTTCCAGGGGATCTTCGAGGCCTAAGGATTGAGCCTGTGTCTCCTGCATTGGCAGGCAGACTCTGTTGGCAGGAACAGTCCAGCCTATTACTCACTAAATATGGATCTAGGAATCAGGGAAGGCACGCTGTATTGTGTTAGACACTTAGGAGTTGGCTTAATTTTTTTTCTTAATTAAAGTCAGCATTGTAGCTTGAAGCCTAAGGATAGATATTGAGAGAAATTATGCTACCAGCCTACGGCTAACCCCTCAAGCTAGGCACACAGAATTGTCTTTTCAGTCTTGATATTCTAAATCCTTTCATTATGACATACTAGGTATATTTTTTCCTAAAGTTAGCTCTCACATCTACTTCTCTGCAGTCAGACACTTGGAGCCATATATCCAATCAGATAGCAAATGTTTGGGTTTTATGAACTTAGTGTCACAAAACATTAGTCTCCATCTCTCCATTGCCACTCTTTCTACCTCAAGTCAGTCTCCTTTATCATTCTTCACCTTGACCCATGCATTTGCTTCCTAATTGGGTTTCCCTACCTAAAGTTTGTCTCTGACCACCACTGCCAAAATATCATCTCCCACTTTACATCCAGAATGGATCTTTTTAAAATTATTGAACATAGGTTTCAACCAATAGATATTAAGTGCTTAATAAATATTTATTGAATGAATAAACCCAAAGCTAATTATTTTACTCCCCTCCTTAAAATGCTTCAGTGGTCCCCTAGCCTTATTTAGATGTCCCCACTTTTATTGTTCTCTTAGCACCATGTGCAAACACTGCTGTAAATGCTATTTTGCTAATTTGTCACCATCCAATATGCTTCAGTTTCTTGAGGGTAAAGGTGGTGTCTGGGTCATCATTCAGTTTCTAATATTTAAACACATCTGGCTTCAATAAATGTTGAATAAAGTCCTAGAAAATCCATGTTAATTTAGAAAACCTCTTCAGGAACTAAGGACAAACTTTGATTCATGCTGTTAACTGTCTCATAAGCTAATTCATAGAAACAAGTGCTTTTTGAAAGCAAGATTCTAAAGCCTCATGAGAGATAATTACCTTGTATAAGTTTTACATTTTCTGGAGGTAGAAATTAATAACCAAAAGTGTTTTAGTACCAAGATCTTATTTTTTAGGGGGAGGTATATTAAATTCTCAGTAATTTTTTGTATTTGTGGTAATTTAGAGAGACTTGTCCTAAAATTGTACCTTTGTTCTATGGGATGAGAGGGTTAGTAACACTTTTTAAAATGAGTATTTTTTCAGAAGCTTAAGTTACAATCTGAAAATACTTGAGTCTGAAAGGAGATAGGATCAGTCAAGACACAAGATTCTGTGTTTTTAAGTATTAGTGAATCAGTGTACTTAACTCTATGGAACATTTCTTTACCTGTAAAGTCAGGGCATTCACCTCTTGTTATAAAAAGACCAATAATGGTGATAGGCAGTAATAGGTAATAGATCAAATACTGCATGATTTTATTGGGAAAATGTCATCATCAAATATTATCTGAATTATTTCTTTTGAATGTATTTGTAGTGTGAACTGAATGTTACTGAAGATGCTTTAAAAGCTATAGCCAGATTAGCACTAGAACGAAAAACAGGTGCACGAGGCCTCCGGTCCATTATGGTGAGTTGGCATAAATTTACAAAAACTAGATTATTTCTTGGTCTGAATTTTAATAATATTAAACCTCCCTGTTTTTCCTTTGGAAATACATCCAGAAATTTGGTCTAATATTTTTTGTGATTTTTTTTCTTGTATATTTTGGCCACACTGTGCAGCATGCAGAATCTTTGTTTCCCAACCAGTGTTTGAACCCTTCCAGTGGAAGCACTGGACTGCCAGGGAAGTCCCTTTTCTTCTTTCTAAAATGGAACTTCAAGGTGTTTGCAACAAAGGACATACACTTAATGTGATTAATGAAATAGAGGAAATCAGGATCATGGGAAGGAGGTTTTTAGAAAACCCTACACAGACCTTTTGACTAAGCTCCAGAGTGGCTCCTCAGAACCATTGAAATTCTCATTGTTGTTTTATGTTTGAAATTAAATTGTAGATATTATAACATTTTATTTCTAAATTATTCAGTATAGTATGAACTCACTATTTTAATTTTGTTACAAGTCCTGGAGACCCAGCCTACTTTTCAGCCACCCTCTTTCTTAAAGGTCTTTCCCTTCCCTGGTGTGGCTGTACAGTGGGTTACTGTTTCCCTACATGCTGCAAAAGCAAGCACGTGGTCTGTTCTCTGAGGATTTCACTGCTAAGTATTACTTCTCTCATCTAAGTAGGACTTTTTGAACAGAACTACACATCTGTCACAATTTGCGATAATACTTTAATAAAGATGTCAACTTCAGGTGCTGTGACAGATTTATAAACATGTAAACTAGAAGAAGGCTGCAGTCCATGGGGTCGCTAAGAGTTGGACACGACTGAGCGACTTCACTTTCACTTTTCACTTTCATGCATTGGAGAAGGAAATGGCAACCCACTCCAGTGTTCTTGCCTGGAGAATCCCAGGGACGGGGAAGCCTGGTGGGATGCCGTCTGTGGGGTCGCACAGAGTCAGACACGACTGAAGTGACTTAGCAGCAGCAGCAGCAAACTAGAAGAAAAAGTAATATAGTTGACATTTTTAGAAAATTTGATGTATTCAACCAGTATTTTCCTTAAGATGGAACATAATTCAGCTGCTGCTGCTGCTAAGTCGCTTCAGTCATGTCCGACTCTGTGTGACTCCATAGATGGCAGCCCACCAGGCTCCCCCATCCCTGGGATTCTCCAGGCAAGAACACTGGAGTGGGTTGCTATTTCCTTCTCTAATGCATGAAAGTGAAAAGTGAAAGTGAAGTCACTCAGTCGTGTCTGACTCTTAGCGACCCCATAGACTGCAGCCCACCAGGCTCCTTTGTCCATGGGATTTTCCAGGCAAGAGTACTGGAGTGGGGTGCCATTGTCTTCTCCAATCCAGCTGCTACGCATAGGTAAAACTAGTTTTCTTTAGTAAATTACTTTAGATCCACTGCAGCAGTTGAGACAAAAGCATAATTGAAGTCATAGCTTGGTATAGATGATTTAAGATTAAGTCATTTTAAAATTAAGGACTACCAGTTGGCCTCCTTTGGTGATAAAGTATGTCAGAAATCTTCTTGAGTAACATCTGATCACATGCAAAGTGAAAGTACAATCTTTGTAGGTGCAAAAGGTGACCTAAGTAGGCAGAACTGCAGAAGAAGCTTTCCCTTATAGAATGACTTCTGTCCAAATTTAGTTAGAAGTTGTTTTAATATGAAGAATATGAAAGCTTTTACATTGACTTTTCAAAATTCAGTTCTTGATGCATCATAGGGACTCCATAATATTTCTTGAGTTGATGAATTTGATTGATAACCTATAGAATACAAGTATTTTGTATGTAACCTCAGTTTTCCATGTAATTCATTACTTTTTTACTCTTTAGGAAAAGCTGTTACTAGAACCAATGTTCGAAGTCCCTAATTCTGATATTGTATGCGTGGAGGTTGACAAAGAAGTAGTAGAAGGAAAGAAGGAACCAGGATACATCCGGTAAAGTGTATTGTCAAACTAAAACAGGTCTAAAACTTAAGATCATTCTTTATTGCTATGGTTTATTGGTCAGTCATACAGTTGTGTGAAAATCTTTATATTCATAAAGGAATCAGTTATCAAATATTCTGTAGAAAAATTTTCTAATTTTGGTTTATAAAATGATATTTTGAGTCTTCTTGGAAATTGATCTTCAAAACTAGCCTCCACTTTTTTCTCCTAAGAGAAGTATCAAAAAAGACATAAAGTAATCTAAATGAAAAGATTTAAATAAACTTTGCTTCTAATTCTATAATTTATTTATTACTTATTTCATGTCTTTCATAAGACCAAAACTTGGCTGACATAATTTTCCTCTTAGTTGTATCTTATCACTTGACAAATTTGACATATCTTTGATTGCTTGTATTTAACTATTCTAGGGGTCAGTGAACTGTCCAGTACAGGGCTATTTTTAACACTTGGGGCCGTACAGTTTGTATTGTAGCTACTCTACCCTTACAGCATGATAGTTCAGTCCATAAATGAATGATCCATGTCTGTGTTCAAATAAATATTTACAGAAACAAATGACAGACTTTATTTGGCCGGCAGGCTGTCATTTACTGACCCCAGTCTATTCAATAAATATTTATTAAGCAGTGCTTGACATGAATGTTACCTACACAAAAAATAGGCTTTTGTCACAGGTATGTTACATTTTATGCTTCTAAGGTAACTTATGAGGCAGTTGATTGGTTTTGAACAACCTTTACTTATTCAAAGAGGTATAATCTCTCATTTTGTTTACTATTAGTATACAAAAGAATTGTGGTCTAATCATAGTTTTGGCTAATTTGATTCATATTGGTTTGATCAGAAGCTTTCAACTTCTTTCCATTGACATACTAAATGTCAAGTATTTTAGTTAAAATAATAGATTCTACTTCTTTTGCTGGAGAAAAGGCCTTCACTGTTGAAGCCTGGTTGTTGATTTGTTTCAGTTAAAAAAAATTGGGAAATTTCTTATAGTTTTTGGTTGTGTGCTCGAAATGTTTCTCATATTTTACCATTAAGCAATCTTTAGAGCAATATTAGAAGTGTTCTTAATATTTTCTTTCTTTGTGCAGCTTTTCTAGCTAGGTGGATTAATTTATTATTTATTTTTTGAGAAGTTGTATTTACCCCTAATTCTTACTAAAAACATAAAAACACTGATGACTTTTCATTATAGGGCTCCAACCAAAGAATCCTCGGAAGAGGAGTATGACTCTGGAGTTGAAGAAGAAGGATGGCCTCGTCAAGCAGATGCTGCAAACAGCTAAACTGTCAGACTTCCGTTGTGTATATAAAGGTGTCCTTCTTTTGTTTAGGATCATAACTGTCTCTGCAGTCTGACATTAAAAGCATTGGATCTATCTTGGATATCATATACATGGTCAGAAGCTTTTAGGATAAAAATCAGATCATGTATATTATGTAACATCACATTGATTTATACAGACTGACATTACATGGACTTTAATGACACAATGTTCCGAGAGAATATGTACATTATTTTGTTTCGGTTTTTAAAAAATATACTTAAAAAAAAAATCTTAGGAGTTCTTTTAAGCAATGCAGGTGTTGCAATAACTGTGGATTTTACAATAATGTTACTCTACAAATGGGAAAATAAATTCTTTAAAATTGAAGTTGGGATTCCATTCTTTAGCTTGACTTTGTCTACTCATGTTTGTTTCCTGAAAAATGTTAGAATTTTATCCATCTTAAAAATTGGAACGGAAGTTTCCAAGTAGTTAAAGATTTCATGGAAAAAGTACCCTGAAGAGCCATACTTTGATGATTTGTTTAGCTGTGTTCTTAGTCTTATCCACTGATGCACGACACTGACTTCCCGTTGGTACTATTAAGAAAAGACCATTCTCCTGCTAACTTGTCTGATTTATTTGCCGTCTTTGATCCATTTTAGTACCATGAGTGAGCAGATGAAATTAAAAGTCTGCCTTAAATCTTTAGAGAAAGACTACATCTAATTCTAAAAGTCGCATGCAGCATCAGTCATAACAGCCATATGCTGAGCTAAATAAAATATCCTAATATTGTACACTTACCTAAAATACTAGTTTTTTGTTTTCTGGTGCTGAATATTTGTCTAATTCTTTGGCTTCATGGAACATTAAAGAAAATCTATGCTTTACTATCAGCAAAAGTGAATGTGTTCATACTAAAATATAAGTTATTAATTTTCATTATGTAGAAACAGTGGGGGAGGTTTGGGGGGCTTAATGAAAATTATTTCATTTGATGCCATAATATTAAAATACTTGGATACCTTTAAAATTTTTTTCTTTCCCTTTATATTGATACAAGTTTCTATATTCTTCCTTCACTTCAGCCTTATTGGAAATTGTTTAAATCAGAGTACCTTTAAACCTTTGTTTTCAATTTTTGGTTTATAAATGCTTGAGTTTTCCTTTTAACTACATCCTACCCCTTTTCTTAGGGAAAGAACCTTAAACTATTAGCAAATTCTAAATCTTGTTGATGGAGTTGGGTTTTCTGTGATGTAATAAGAGATACCTATTTATGGCTGGGGTAGGACCAGAAATGCACTTCTGCAAAGTGTTTAAGCCTGGTTGCAATAGTATGGAACAGAAACTGGTATCCTTGGTCTCCCTAGTAATGGTTAACGTTCTTCTCAGGAAGGGTTTCATATCATAACTGTTTATTATCTTTTTCTTACAGGCTCATCATTTTCCTTTTTGTAGAGTGAAAATTGGAGTAGCTATTAAATGTATTGAAGTTAGTCCTCCAGAAATGGACTGGGAGACGTTTTAGTCATAACAACTTACATTTGGTTTTGAAAGTTGTTAACAAAGCATATTGATGTTTTTAAATTAAACACAACTACGATTTGTATCTTGAAACTTGTTTTGGCATTTGAATAAAACAAAAGGATTAAATGAAAGCCCTTGTTGTGGTGTGTCCATAATGCAGTGCCATTTTAAGAAGGACACAGGTATCACGAGCTGGTTTATTCTAGAGACTGGTTAACCCTTCGTACTTTGGTATTCCTTTAATACTCCTAGTTGTGGATTCTACCAACAAAAAGTCTGTTTATGTTAAACATTGATTAATGTTTACCATTAAACGTGATCCTGCATGGGCCCCACACTAGTAGTACATGCCAAGTTTTCAAAGAAGCTTAGTCTATTAGGGAAAGCAAATGCAAATGTCAGTGTATTATAATAATGGAAGTGAGGTAGGTACCAGCTGGGAATATACTATACAGTAATCTCAGACATACTTGTTGCCTATTTCTCAACTCCTAAAGCTCCCTGGTTTCACATTTCAGAGATTTTAATTTTGATATTCCTTTCTGGAAAATCTGGAAAAACAAGTAGGAATTTGCCAGAAAGGAATCATGAAAATTAAAGTCTCAGAAATGTGAAACAACCAGGGAGCTTTAGGAGTTGAGAAATAGCCAACATGTATGACTACATGTTACTCCTCTGAGATGACTGTTTGATTTATTCTCTCCCCTCTCCATCTTTCTTGGCCTTTCATTGAAGAACCATCACAAGATGGAACTCATCTTCCCACCATCAAATCTATAAATCTATCTGCTTTAACACCCAACCTTTCTCTCCAGTTATAGCTGAAGAATCCCTTTTATCAAAACTCAGTTTCTCCACGTTATTATGAAGGGAGCCCATTACCTGCTCCAAACGTTTTTTAAAAATACAGAATATGCCAGGTCAAGTTGTAATTTTATGCAGAAAGTAATGGAGAGTTATTAAAAGGATTTTAAGCATGAGAATTGAACATCACTAGATACATGTTTCAGATTGTTGGGAAGGTTCTGTGGTAAATTGGAGGAGACATAACTAGAGATCTACTTGCAAACATTTCTCCAGCGCTTGCCCTATATCTCCTACCTCATTGCTTTCCTTCCGTCTGATAAATTCTTTTTTTTTTTAATTGGAGTATAGTTGATTTACAGTGTAGTTTCAGGTGTACAGCAAGGTGAATCAGTTATACAGTAAGTCCTCAACATATGAACCTTCAAGTTGCAAACTTTCAAAAATGTAAACATGCGTTCACATGTCCAGTTACAAAAGTTAGTTCATGTGTCTGGCGTACCTTGTCATGTGTGTGCATCTTGTACAAGTGGTGCTTTTGTGTACTGTACAGCACTGTGTATAGTACAGTAGTATAGTATCTTTATTTCAAGCCCAGGATGTGCAGAAGCAGCCATAAAAGCGGTAAAAAGTAGCTGGTACTTCTGTGAAGTGCCAAACGATAATGATGGAAAGAAAGAAAAGTGAAAATCATCGGGAGAGCAGAGGGAGGCGAAAAGATGGTAGATGTCGCTCATTCTTATGATATAAACTGTTCAACCACTGGCACAATTCTAAAGAACAAGGATGAGATCATGAAACATGAAGTCTGTGCTGATAATATCAAAGAAATGTGGGAAAGTGATGGAGGAGATGGAGAAACAGGATCAGCATCAGCGTCAAGTCCTGCTCAGCTTAATGCTGATTCAAGAGAAAGCTAAAAGCCCTTATGAGGACTTGAAGAAGAAACAGAGAATTGGATTGTGTTTCCAGAATCAAGACTGGAGCCGACCTTCACAATGTAAAAGCAAGTGGTGAGGCAGCAACTACAGGTATGGTAGCTGCCTGGAAATTTCCTGAAACATTTTGGGAAGTTATGGCTGAAGGTGCACACTTACCCAAGCAGATTTTTAATGTGGATGAGACAGGACTGTACTGGAAGAGGGTGGCAGACCAAAGTTACATCAGTAAAGAGGGAAAGTTGCTGCCTGGCAATAAAGTAGGAAAGGATAGGCTAACTCTGGTGACAGTGCTTCCGGGCATATGAAACTGAAGTCTGCCTTAGTTTGTTATTCAGAGAACCCAAGAGCCGTTAAAACCGTAGCCAAGGGTCCTCTTCCTGTTACGTGGAAGAGTAATGTCAAAGCCTGGATCACACAGGCCATTTTCCAGGTGGCTTTAACACCATTTTATCCCAGACCTAGAGAAATGTTGCTTGGAGAAGGACATCTCACTCATTGTTTTGCTACTCACCAGTGCTCCAGGCCATCTCCCATTTGTGGGTGACTTTCACCCCAATGTCAAAGTTGTGCATCTGCTACCGAACACTACATTGCTCATCCAGTCTATGGGCCAGGGGGTTACAGCAACTTTGAAGAAATATTTATGTCACATTTGTCATCAGGCAGTGAATCAGGAACAACTTTGAGACAGTTTTGGAAGGACTGTCACTTCTACAAGACATAAAAAACTGACTGCTTGTTGTGAGGTTACAGCTATCACCATGAATGGTTTGAAAGTACCTTTGCTGGCTGTGTGTTCATGATTTCCATGGGTTTGAGAAGGTGGATGAGGAGTCCAAATATGTCTTCAGCAACTTAGTGGTCCCTCAGCAAGAAATTGGATCTAGATCTGCAAGGGGGCATCTTCATTGAACTTGCTGTGAAACACACGCTTGCTAATGAAGACCCATCAGTAATTGGGGTCCAGAGAAAAGAAGTAACTGAAGAACCCAAGAGATTGATGATACGGGAAATGGCAAGGAGGTTTTCTTTATTTGAGGAGGTACTGTTTTTGAGGCATGGAACCTGAACGTAGAACGGTACACAAAGTTCGCAGCAGCCGTTCAGAAATTAATCCATGCTACCGTGTCATCTATGGCGAGAGAGAAAGAGCTACTACCCAGACATCACTGGATTGTTTTTCCAGAGGGTGGATAGAATTGAATCCATCAAGGAACCAGGACCTGTGCCATCAGAGTCAGGCATGAGTGCGATTGCAGCTCACCCTCTGACTCCAGTTGCTGACAATCCTTCAGCTCTACTATCTCACACCTCCTCTCCCTCTACCAGTCAGTAACTCTTTTTGCCTGTCCACTGATGCCAGCCCCTGTGTGCCAGCTGTTGTATTTTCAAAGTACTGCACTGTAAGATTAAAAATGTTTTCTTTATTTTTTGTGTTTGTTTTTAATGTATTTGTGTGAAAAGTAACATAAACCTATTCAGTACAGTACTATATAGCTGATTTTGTTAGTTGGGTACTTACACTAGCTTGTTGGACTTATGAATGCATTCTCAGAATGGAACTCGTTCATATGTAGGGGACATACTATACATATATCCACTCTGTTTTAGATCCTTTTCTTATATAGGCTATTATAGCTCATTGAATAGAGTTCCCTGTCCTATGCGGTAGGTTCTTATTATCAATTTTATATACAGTAGGGTATATATGTCAATTGGATCGATTTTTTTTATAAACACGCCTCAAATGTTTTAATAGAATCCAGCTTTTCCTTAAATTGTCTTTCCATAGTCAAAACAACAAAAAAAGACCCAATGTTAAAATCACTTAATAAACTTACAAACTTGAAAAATTAGACACTTCAGATAGGCAATAAACTTCATATTATGAAAGCAATATATTCCAAGTTTCAAAGATTTGACAAATTCTGTACAATGTCTTTCATCAGTAGATGGAAACTTTCAAACTCCACAGTCTTCTGTCAGGTAGGACTGGGTGTCATTCACTGGTCTGAGGTCGAATCCATTTCAAGGCATGTCATGGTGGTACAGTAATGGTCGGATGATAAAACCTACAGTCAGGTCTGGTACACTGAGTGTTCAATCTACAGTGTTTCGGATGATAAAAGGGACATTCCATTTTCTTACAAGCTGGGAAGTAACAGTGGAGCTGACTACTGGAAGGTGGTGCTGGTGTTCTAACTGGTTTTGGAGGCAGTCCTGGGGTTACTTGGCTCATGTGAGTGAAGGGACTGTCTGGTTTAGTACATTTTGTATCATACTTACAATTTGGATGAACAGACACTTCTCAGCAAATTTACAATCAGGAAAGGCTTTGCAAGGTGACCCAGTGATGGTAAGCATGCTCGTCCCCATTTTTGCAGGCAGGCCAGTACTTGCAGTGCTCCAACAGCTTTTCTGGTTTCTCTGCCAGGCTCAGTTCACTCATCTCAACATTTGAAAAGCTACCATCTGGGTCCTCAAGCCTGCTCAGCAAGTATAACTGCTATGGGTGGAGGAGACCTGCGAGTCCCTCATACGAAGCTGCAAGGTGGTGTGTGGGTCTCATTCCTTAAAAGCACATGTCATCCTCTTGATCTGACATGTATCCTGGGGTGGGGGGGTGGGTTAGGGTTAGGGTTGCTGGGAACACCATCCAGTGTCACTATAAACTCGGGACTTGAAGGTTTATCTGGTTGTACAAGATCTCATGTTTGCATAAGGTGTCCATACCCAAAGAGTATCTGCAGTCTTCATCCCCAACTCCTGGTTTGGTGCCAATACTAGTTCCTCAGATAGCTTTGACTTCTTCAGAATAAATGGTCTTGCGTCTGCTTGTACAATGGATTCCATGTCATAGTAATCGACTGATGTGCAGAGTTTCTGCCATCATGGGCTTAATTTGCAATAGGGGTTACAACTGCCTCTGTTGAGTTCCTTGACTTTTGTATATATTATCTCCTTTTGCTTCCTCTTCAATGGGAGAGCTTATTCTGGGGACGCTGCCTTGTCCCTGGACCATTTCTGCTAGCAATTCTTCTTGAGTTCAAGTTCTGGGAGCAACTGAAAGTGTCCGTTTCTGCGAGACTGTAGAATAGTTAGTTGTTTTTGTTACAGATTCTTGAGCTTCGGATAGAGCCTTCAAAATTAGATTCTTGTTAGCTTGTTTAGAAGGTGGAAGTGAGGGTCTCCGTTCAGGTTTTGCTGGCACTAACACACTGCTGGAGATGCTTCCAGTAGGGGACCCACAATCCTCATCTTCCTCCTCCTCTTCTCCATCATGACTGAAATTTTTTACTTTAACAACTGAACTTACCCAGGCAACTTTCTCTTCTGAAAGTTTTCTTCCTCAATACTCATCTTTTCTGAGTTGTTCCTGAGGAAAGGACCATAAGTCTCTTCTAAGCTGTTAAGCACTTCTGGTTCACACAAACGTCCTGTTTCATACACCTGGCTACTCTGAATATCAAGTTGCTTGGCAGCATGAATACTGTTTTTCTGCTGTTGAAATTGCAGCCTGTTTAAATGAGCACCACTGTCTGCTTTCGACTTGCAGGTGGTCGATAAATTTCAATAGAAGGGCAAGAAGAACCATATATAAGTGTCTCTGTAGTTTTTTTCTGAGATAAGGGTTTCTCCTGCACAAAATTGAGGTCTTCATCAATGAGATCATCTGGTTCTGGCTTAATATCAATCACGTCTTCAAAGGGTGCTAGCTCCCTCAAAGGTTTCACTGTTGACATTGGTCAGGTTGCAGCTCCGTTATTATAAATCTGTCCGACATTAGTGGCTTTCTGCTCCTGTGAACTTGTAGAAACTCTAGATTCTCTTTTTTCAGGTCTAGTGCTAGAAACTGCAAGAGGTGGCCCTGCAGCTTCGTGCCTTCTCTAATCTCCTCGACTGAAACTGCTCTTGTTTGAAGGTATGTTACCATCAAAGAGGTTGGTATCAGAAGACTTCAGACTAGAGGGGTCGGTTGTTACAGAACTAAGTTTATATAATACCCCATGAAGCCATACAGTGAGTCAAATTGTGTTGTTCCCTTAAACAGGGACAGGTCCTCTGTCATTTGGTCCTGACTTTTCTTGTTCGTCACTATCACCATAATGTAATCAGGAAGTTCTTCATCTTAAATATTCATAATATTTCTATATAGGCATGAAGTTTCATTTCAGAAGTACTATCAGACATTTGTTTCAAGTATAAAAAAATATTCTCAGTTCAAGAGAAGTACAAATATAAGGGGAAAATCAATCAATGTAAGCTCCTAATTCTTGCCATTTCCCCTTAACGGCACTTGGGATCGTACGGCTGATCTCTGTGCCGATCTCCATGATTCCAGGGAGAGTGGTGGGCACTGCGCGGTGTCCTGCTTACCAGGAGCCAGATGCCAGCTTCCAGCCCACAGCCAGACCACCACCACTGCTCCTGGCCTGGGTCAATTCTTATCAACATATAAAACACAACTCCCTTGAACCCACATCTCCTCCACAGTAAACTACAAGGTGATCCTCCTGTTTCCAGTTCCATTCCAGGTTTTGATTCTGAGTTTTAAAAGACCACTCTGGCTGTGGTATAAGAGACCAGACTGTACAGCAGTGGTCTCCAACCTTTTTTTGCACCAAGGACCAGTTTCCTCAATATTTTCACAGACCAGGGAAAGGGGGATGGTTTGGGGATGATTCAAGTGCATTAAATTTATTATGCCACTGCTGATCTGACAGGAGGCAGCACTCAGGCGGTAATGTGAACAATGGGGAGTGGCTCTAAATGCAGATGAAGCTTTGCTGGCTAGCCTGCCACTCACATGCTGTGTGGCCAGTTCCTAACAGGCCATAGACCAGTACTGGTCCATGGCCCAGGGGTCCCAAACCCTTGATCCCAAAAGGATCAGTGGTTAAATCAGGGTCACTCAGGGCTATTACTAGTTCATGATGGATTGGATTCAGATGATAGCAATGTAAGTGGAAGAGTGGATGGGTAGGTATTTTTGCAAATCTAATGAAAAGCGGAGAAGGAAATGGTAACCCACTCCAGTACTCTTGCCTGGAAAATCCCATGGAGAGGAGCCTGGTGGGCTATAGTCCATGGGGTCACAAGAGTTGGACATGATTTGGTGACTAAACCACCACCAATGAAAAGTGGGATCCCCTGTTCTTCAATGGGAAAACTCAACATGAAAAGGGTGTCTGTCATCCCTATGCTAATTTATAAATTTAATATTCCAATAAAATGCCAATAAAATTTTAAATGCAATTAGGCAAATGGATTCTAAAGTTCATATGGAAAAATAAGCAAGAATGGTAAACAAGTAAAATGATAATGCACATAGTGCTTACTCTGTGTCACTCTGTGCATTTAATGCAACAACCCTGTGAAGTACGACTCTTATCAGCCCTTCTAGATGAAGAAACTTGAGCCCAGAGTAGTTAGATAGCTTTACCAAGGTCACACAACTACTAAGTAACAGCCAGGATTAACCCCAGGCAGACTGATTCTGAAGCCTCTGGACCTAACCAACAAATGAAAGAAGAATGAGGAGGGATTGCACCTTCTATTTTAAAAATACTATAAACCTTTAAATATCTAAGTCTACCAGTGCATGAATGGACAGACCAGTGGAAAAGAAGGTAAAAGTACAGAAATAAGTCCTAAACATATATGGGAATTTAGTGTTGAAAAGGGCTTCCCTTGTAGCTCATTTGGTAAAGAATCTGCCTACAGTACAGGAGACCCGGGTTCAATTCCTAGTTGGGAAGATCCCCTGGAGAAGGAAATGGCAACCCACTCTAGTATCCTTGCCTGGAAAAACTCATGAACAGAGGAGCCTGGTGGGCTGCAGTCCATGGGGTCCCAAAGAGTCGGGCATGACTGAGCGACTAACTCTTACTTACTTAGTGTTGAAAAAGGTGATATTTCAAATTAGAAAAAGAAGATTCAATAAATGGTATTGACAACTGAGTTACCATTGGTGGCGAAGGATGAGTTAGTTAGCATCACAGACTCAAGGGCATGAATTTGAGCAAACTCTGGTAGTGGAGGAAAGAGGAGCCTGGCCTGCTACACTCTGTGGGATTGTACAGTCAGACACGACTTAGCGACTGAACAACATCCATCTAGAAAATATAAAGGTATATCCATACTTTACCTAATAAATTTTAAGATGAAAAGTGAAGACTTCAAATATCATGTACAGTATTACATATTACTGAATACATAAGATACAAGTAAATATGTAGAATGTTACATTACAAAGTTTCTGAGAAATATTAGAGGTCCCTTGGGAAGTGAAGTCAGGTTCACATTGGTTCTTCTCATGGTACAGAGCTGGAGTCTTACCCAAGGGATCATCCATCACTTTACAACTGTGAAGTTCTAATCATGTGACACTGGAGCAATTGGATACCCAAAGGGGTGAGGTGAGGGGCCTCAAACTAAGTTTTGATATCTGACACAAAAATCAACCCCAAATGGATCACAGACTTAAATGTAAACCTAGAGAACTTTCAGAAAAAGCACAAGAGAGAAGATTTCAGGATCTAGGGCTATGAGTTCTTAGACTTGACTCCAAAAGCCTAAGAGGAAAAATGGGTAAGTTGGACTTCATCAAAATTAAGAATGTTTGCTCTGAAAAAACAAAACAAACATGTTAGGATGAAAGGGCAAGCTACAAACTGGGGAAAAAAATATTTGCAAGCCACATATAAAGGAATAGTATCTAGAATATATAAAGAATTCTCAAATTTCACCAGTAAAAAATCCAATTAGGAATTGGGCAAAAGACACGACCAGACATTTCAATGAAGGTATACAGATGGCAAATGAGCATATGAAAAGATACTTGACATAAAGTAGCCATTAAAGGAGTGGAAATTAAAACCACAATGAAATATCTACCTATCAGGTTGTCTAAAATAAAAAAAATAGTAACTACACAAAATGCTGATGAGAGTGCAGAGAAACTGGATGATTCATGTATTGCTAGTGGGAATGTAAAATGGTGCAGCTACTCTGGAAAACAATGTGGCAATTTCTTTAAAAACAAAACATGTAACTGGCTTATGACCCTGCAATTACACTTCTAGACATTTTTTCCAGAGATATGATAGTTTGTGTTCACACAAAAACGTGTATAGATATGTGTATAGTAACTTTATTCATGGTAGTCCCCAAATGGAAACAACTCAAATATCCTTTAGTAGGTAACTGACTACACAAAGTATGGTCTCATTTTATCCACAACTTTTTATTTTGCACAACTTTATTGAAATAAAAAGGAACATGGATACAAGAACTTGGATGTATCTCTAAAGGATTATGCTAAGCGAAAACAGTAAAAAGGTTAGGTACTGTATGATTCCATTTATACAACATTCTCAAAAGGAAAAAAAGTTACAGAAATGGAGGATTAGTAGTTGCCAAGGGAAGTGGGTGTAGCTATAAAAGGGCAAATGAGGGCTCCTGGAAGCATGGAAATGTTCTGTATCTTGACCATCAAGATCAACATTCCGGTTGTGATATTGTAATACAGTTCTACAAGATGTTACCACTGGAAGAAACTGGGTAAAGAGTACATAGGATTTTGCTGTACTATGTATTACAACGTACGAATCTACAGTTCATATGGGCTTCCCTGCCCCTCCTGCTTAACACCCTCCAGTGGTTTTCCACTGTTCTTAAAATATCAGATCCTGGATCCTATGATCTAGTCCGCCTCCCAGGATCACTAGGTTTCCTTCAGGCTTTCTGTGGTCCATCAACACTGGCATTCTTTCAGTTCCCACACCAGACCTACTCCTGTAATCCACTAGAGGGCTTTTGTAAACACTGTTCCCATCCGTACCGGGCGTCCCTCTCATTTTCTCTCCGATTTCCACTATTTAACTCATAATTACCCTTCAGACCTCAGATGAAGTCTCAGATCCTTAGGACGACCTTCCCCAACCTCTTTAAATCAAATTTTCCTGTAAGTTCTTGCCTTCTTTTCCTTCACATCCACGGCCGCACTTTTGCATTTGATTGAATGATTACTTGATTAAATAGTTCCTACAAGGAGAGGAACTGTATCTGTTCTCACTGCAAAGCTGCGAACTCCGCACCTAGAATGCTTAGTAAGGACAGTGGTTTTGAAGGATTGAATGAAAACGCCCAGCCTTGCGCGGAGGTCCCTGGGCCGCAGCGTCACTCTAGTGCCGCGCGTGGTATGCGTCACTTCCTCCCGGAAGACACTTTCTCCGGGAACCACTCAGATTCCTGTCACTTCTCAGAATCCCTCTGTGGTGGCCATGGCTCTGCCACCCTTCTTCACCCCGGGTCGCCCCGGCCCGCCGCCCCCGCAGCCGCCGCCTCCCGCTCCCTTCGGCTGTCCGCCACCGCCACTACCCTCCCCGGCCTTCCCGCCGCCTCTTCCCCAGCGGCCTGGCTCCTTTCCGGGGGCCTCCGCCCCCTTCCTCCAGCCTCCGCTGGCTCTGCAGCCCCGGGCCCCTGGGGAAGTCTCCCGCGGGGGCGGTGGAGGTGGCGGCGGCGGCTCCTTCTACCCGGTGCCGCCACCGCCGCTGCCTCCGCCGCCGCCCCAGTGCCGGCCCTTCCTAGGGAACGACGCCGGTGAGCGCCCGCGGCCGCCGCCTCCAGGCCCGGGGCCGCCCTGGAGCCCGCGCTGGCCTGAGGCACCGCCGCCGTCCGACGCGCTCGGGGACGCGGCCCTGCAGCGCCTGCGCGACCGGCAGTGGCTAGAGGCGGTGTTCGGAACCCCGCGGCGGGCCGGCGGCTCGGTGCCCTCGCGCGCGCCCGCCGGGCCCAGCCTGGGAGAGGTGCGCGCCCGGTTACGGGGGGCACTGCGCCTGTTGCGGCGGCTGCGCGACTTGGGCCAGGCCCTGCGCGAGGCCGAGGCCGACGGCGCGGCCTGGGCGCAGCTGCATGCGCAGGCACAGCCGCTGCGCGCCGAGCTGGCCGAGCGACTAGAGCTGTTGACCCAGGCCGCCTACGTGGGCGAGGCGCGGCGCAGGCTGGAGAGGGTCCGGCGCCGCCGGCTGCGGCTTCGCGAGAGGGTCCGGGAACGCGAGGCCGAGCGGGAGGCGGAGGCCGCGCGGGCAGCAGAGCGCGAGCAGGAGATTGACCGCTGGAGGGTCCAGTGCGTGCAGGAGGTGGAGGAGAAGAAGCGGGTAAGAGCAGCGGACGCTCGCGGGGGCCGGGATAGTGGTGGTTGACACCTGAAGGAGCGTGAGGCTTTGCACTGTCATTTCCCAGCTTTAAGCCTCTTTTTCCTAATCCGTAAAATAAAAAGATAGTTTGCCTTTCCTACCACATATCTCCATTCTGGTTGCGTGTTAATGGTGTATAGTGTACACAGTACAAATGCTTTAGGTGCGCTGCAAAGTCTCATGAATACCAAGTATAGGATTACGCAATGATCGTACGGGGATGACAGATCTGTTTCTTGCTCCATCCTTCTGTCCACTTAGTAACATTCAAGACGAACAAGCGTCTGGGCCTTGCGTCTTGTATTGCTCTAGGTGATTTCAAAAATAACAAAATAAAAAGAACTTTGGGCCGTTTCTCCAGGAACATATATACCCTAATTGGCTGATGGGCCAATAGTGATGATTGCCCCAGATTCCTTTGTTTACAAGTTCAACTGTATTCTCAAGTTCAACAATGGTATTTTTGAGCACTTACTATATACTAGACACTATGCTGCCTACAGTCCTTACTTGCAAATGCCAGATCTTGTAACAACCCTGAGAGGTAGGCAGTATTACCATAATTTTGCAGATTGGGTAATTGAGGCATAGAGAGATTAACTTGCCAGCGATCACACAACTGATTTGGGGGCAGTTTCACTCCAAAGCCTACTGACCTCAAGTTCTTAAGTAGAGGGCAAGGGTGAAACTGGAAATTGGTCAGATATTATAACTAAGGCATCCTCATTACTTTTGAGTCTTCAAGGGACTTCCCCTTTCCCTCCGCTCTCCACAACCAGCTAGTATTTCCTGCCTCCTCCTAGCTGCCACAGCCCTGAGTCTGATCCACCTCCCCTGTGAAGTGTACTGATGGCAAGCTTTGTCTTCACACCTCCAGGAACATATCAGTGCTTTAAAGGAGAGGCAGTGCCTTAATCTAAGGGAATTTGAGCCAGTTCAACAGACATTTAATGAGGACCTACTGGGGCTGCCCCACTACTCGGTACTGGAGATAGAGATGAATAGGACACAGAGCTTATCCTTGAGGGGCTTAGAAGACTATGGGGGATCGTGTCTGTATAGCATGGTGTGTGTTAGGATTTCAGCTGGAGGTTGGGGGAAAGTATCAAGGAAGGCGTCCCAGATGATCCAGTGACATCTCAGCTGAGTCTTGTAGGAAATGTTTAAGCTAAGTCAAAGCAACATGTACAGTTCCAGGAACACAAGAGTGAAACAGCATGGTGTGTCTGTAATGGTGAAATTATAGTGCTCATGTGACAGATGGGAAAGAGAGCGTTAGTCAAAAGGATCCTCCCTACCACCCACTGCAAGGGTACTAGAGAGGGAGTCCTGTGAGTAGTGACTTGAGGAACCAGGGTTATTTAGTCTACATGTGAACCAGTTTAAGAAGAGTAAGAGTGGATTTTCAGATATTGGAAAGGCTGTCCTATCAAAGACTTTAGGGCAGTAGGGCACAGGCTGTGCTTAGATGAGAACACCATGGAGTCTGGGCCTTTCCAACCCCGTTCCTTATCCTCCTGCTAGTCTGAATCTTTGCATCTAGGAGTCTGCATTTTTAACCATCGAGCCTCAGCTTGACAAGGTAAGTTGGATGCACATGTTCCTTGAACCACACTTGAGAAACTCTGAGGAAGAAACAAAGACAAGGGCCCATGTGGACGCTGCGGAGAAGATAATCCCTGGGCAGGAGCAGTGTAGAGGGGAGTTGTGCTCGGCCCAGGAAACTGGGATGTCGATCCAGTGGAGTCTTTCTTAACCCTGGGACCGCCCGATCCTCTGAGATCTCAAGCCCAGGCAGCTTTCCTCTGTTGTAAGGTTGTTCCTCTTTAGGTTCCATACTAGGTCTCATGGCTTCTCTTTTTCTTTCTCCTTCAGGAGCAGGAACTTAAAGCTGCTGCTGATGGTGTCTTATCTGAAGTGAGGAAAAAACAAGCAGACACCAAAAGAATGGTGGATATTCTTCGGGCCTTGGAGAAACTGAGGAAGCTTAGGAAAGAGGCTGCGGCGAGGAAAGGTAAGCATGAAGTTGCATTTCTTCTTTTTCTTTACCTTGGCACCTCCCCCTCCCCAAAGCGTTTGATGGAAAAAAATGCTTGATACTTCATTATTTTCACCCACTAGGCTAACTTAAGCTTATCAACAGTACCTCAGAACTTTTGAAGCAGGAAGCCTCAGATGTTTAGCCCTGCTGCTGCTACTGCTAAGTCACTTCAGTCGTGTCCGACTCCGTGTGACCCCATAGACGGCAGCCCACCAGGCTCCCCTGTCCGTGGGATTCTCCAGGCAAGAACACTGGAGTGGGTTGCCATTTCCTTCTCCAATGCATGAAAGTGAAAAGTGAAAGTGAAGTCGCTCAGTCGTGTCCGACTCTTAGAGACCCCATGGACTGCAGCCCACCAGGCTTCTCCATCCATGGGTTTCTCCAGGCAAGAGCACTGGAGTGGGGTGCCAGTGCCTGGGTATCCAAAATTGAAAAGGATGTGGAAACCCACTGCCGTATGTTCCTCTTGACTCATCATTCCCAGCCCAGGCATTCCTGGCCACACTTTTCTGACTGAGGTTGTCATGGCTGGTCAACTTTGCCCATATACCAAGGCGAAAGCTACTCTGTCTTTACTTGGTGTTTCAGAAGGTGTCAGAACTTATCATGCTCCTTCAAATACATTTCAAACCTGAAACATTGCTGTTTGAAAACATATGAATGGTTAGACGGGGCAGGGAGTGCATTGCAGATTGCATGGGTGTCCCTGACTCACCTGCAAGCCACTTTTGGACTTAGAAAACCTTAGTAGTCTCCTCTGGACTCTAGAGGGAGCATTGGTTTTCTAGAAGTTCTCCAGTTTGTTTTCCGTTTGCTTGCCTATATCTTTGCTCTTGCCAGTCTGCTTGTCTGGAGGGCCCTCAATTCCATCTTTCCCATTTAAGCTCTCACTGTCCTTCAGAAGTAAATACAGATGCAGCATCATCCATCCTTCCCTGATCTTTGCTGAGGCGATCTGCTGCTCCTTTTCATTTGCACCTGGCTGGGACAACACACTGCCTTATTTAGTAGGCCATTGTCATTCACCAGGGATATTTGCACAAATTAGCAAGTACCACAGTAGCAAAAGATTTGTCCTGTGTGGTTTAAAAATATGATTGAAAACTACAACTCAGACCCTTAATAAAATTTCTCCGGGACATGTGCATTCTGCCCACACATTCATTAGTTAAGTGATAAGCTTCTGCATGCTGGCCTCCAGACTGGCTGATTCAGATTCAGGTCTCAGAATCAGATGACCCCATTCAAGAGTCAGAGTGGAGTTTGCATCTTCTGTGTCTTCCTCTTTCTTTTCCTGACAAAAATGTCTTCCATGAGGTATGTTCAGTAAACTTTGATCAAGTGAATTCACCAGCATAATTTCTCACTGTTAGCCTTCCTCACTTTCCAAAAGAAGAGAGAAATTTTAGGAGAAATTATGATCTAAAATAAGCAGACTCTTTGGAATTAATTGCCTTGAGTATACGGAGAAGGCAATGGCACCCCACTCCAGTTACTTTTGCCTGGAAAATCCCATGGACCGAGGGAGCCTGGTAGGCTACAGTCCATGAGGTCGATAGCAGTCGGACACGACTGAGCGACTTCACTTTCACTTTTCACTTTCATGCATTGGAGAAGGAAATGGCAACCCACTCCAGTGTTCTTGCCTGGAGGATCCCAGGGACGGGGGAGCCTGGTGGGCTGCCATCTATAGGGTCGCACAGAGTCTGACACGACTGAAGCGACTTAGCAGCAGCAGCAGCCTTGAGTATAAAACAAGTTCAGTTCAGTTCAGTCGCTCAGTCGTGTCTGACTCTGCGACCCCGTGAATTGCAGCACGCCAGGCCTGCCATAAAACAAGTTAGTGTCTAGTAACTGGTTTTGTTGGATACTTTGAAAGAAGAAGTGCAACTTTCTAACTCCTCTCTTTAAGGCATGTGCTTCTCCAATTATGTACTGAGAAAACAAAGCTGGTTATGTAAGCAGGGGCAAGTTGTAAAGAGTCTTATGGACTAGGACTAGATATCGCACCTATGCTTAAAACTGAGTGGAACCACTGAAAGACTTTTACTAGAGAGTGAAATGATGACAAAGATTAGTGCTGGCAAAGTAGAGGGAGGTTTGGGGCTTCTAGGAGGGAGGAGAAAAGAGAGACTGATAGGCTACTGTTGTCTGGGCATGGATAATATGGGAGTGTGAAATAAGGGTCAGATGGTGAGTTGGAGAAAAATATATGGATTTAAGCGATGTGAGTAGTGTGCGTGAAGTACGTATATACACGTAAGTAAATAACTTGAGGAGCTCATGTGGGAGCTGAAGGAAAAAATGACTTTCAGGTTCTAGCTTGATCTCTTAAATGAATGATGGTACCATTCTAAATGACCAGGAAAATAGGAGCAGGAACAGGCTCAGGGCTGATGAGTTTGGTTTAAGACCTGTTGAGTTTGAGGTGCCCTTGGGGCATTCTGGATAAGAGTTTATCAGCATGTAGCCATAAATTGGAATGACCTTAAGCAGATTGTGTGGTATGAGATGAGAGACAAACACAAAATCCTAGGAAATGTCAAAATCAAGCTGGGTAAGGAGGAGACTACAAGAGAGATCAAGAGAGATAGGAGGAAAGTGTAGACCTCCTGGGGCTTCCCAGGTGGTACTAGTGGTAAAGAATCTGCCTGCCAAGGCAGGAGATGTAAGAGACACAGGTTCGATCCCTGGGTCAGGAAGACTCTCTGGAGGAGGGCATTCACTCCAGTATCCTTGCCTGGAGAATCCCTTGGACAGAGGAGCCTGGCTACAGTCCATAGGGTCGCAAAGAGTCAGACACAACTGAAGCGACTTGGCATGCGCCCATGTAGACTCCCTACTTTCTTCTGAAAAGCTGCAAATGCTGAAAGAGATTGTGTGATAATGGGTAGGTTACTTGAAATTCTCTGTGCCTTGATTTTTCCTCACCTGTACCAAGGAAATAGTGATAGTACCTATCCTTGGAGTGTTGCAATGATTAAATTAGTAAACATGCATAAAGTGTTTAAAACCATCCTGGCAAATGTTTAAGTGTTTCTTCCTATTGTTATTACCATCACCATCAAGTAATATGAAGATTAAGGACCATCCCTAACAGATCATTAGTGACCTGTGTGCGGTGCATTTCAGTGGGGTGGTATGAGTAGAAGACAGACTAGCCAAGATCAGAGAGGAAATAGGAAATCAAAAAAGCAAACAGTGACTCCAGCTCACTAAAAGTTTGCCTGTGAAGGGAAGCAGGAGGGATAGTTGATGGCTTGAGGTCCTATAGGAAGTAGGGAGATTCAGATCCCGGATGGAGGCATTCACATCAGTGGAGAAGGAGCCATTTTCCACTGGAATGAAAATGAAGAGGGCAAGGATGAGTAGTAAGGCAAATGAGCAAAGTCAGGGGAAAAAATGTTAAGGAATTTCCTTCCTGATGGCCTCTTTTTCTCTAGGGAAAAGGCTAGATGGGTTGCTTAGAGTAGAGAAGGAAGGCTTTAGGAAAGCAGTTGCAGGTTTGAAATACTTGCTATGAGGAACGAATGGGAGCCAACCAGAGATGCATGGGAATCTGGCTGCAGAGAGGTGCTGTTGTGGGCAGAGCTGACGAGCATGCACACTGGCACCAGGTCACACAGTCATGGGAGTGCATTTGGCAGGTGAGCACAGAGCACAGGGCTGTTGGCGCTTTGCTTTGTGGGTGACCACACATTTTGGAGAAATCTGATAGACTGGAGGGGTGTTTTTGTTTGTTTGGGTTTTGTTTTGTCTGTTTTTAATTTTTTTTGGCTGCACTGCATGGCATGCAGGATCTTAGTTCCCCAACCAGGGATTAAACCCATGTCCCCTGCAGTGGAAATGGAGAGTCTTAACCACTGGACCACCAAGGAATTCCCAGATCGGAGGTTTTAGTGAAACTGATGGAGTCTCAGGTAAAAAGCCAGAGAAGAGAATAATTGGATTTAAGACTTCAGGGGTGGAATCTTTTTTCTAATTATGCCAAGGTCCAAAAAGAGTGAGTGAGGCCCTGAGGCATGGGTGGCCTCAAGGGAAATAAAGGGGAATAAAGGAGAAGGCATTGGTATCTGGGAGCTGCCCGAACTAGAGAAGTAATGGTAGACAGTGGAAGGATCTCATCTAACCCAGATCATGTCAGTGCAGGGGGTCTGGAAGAGGGTTGGTGGGGAGTGCCGTTTCAGAGGGAACGTGTCTGGGTAGTGAGAAGTGATCCATGAAAGGCTGAGGAATGTGAGTGTGGGTGGTGTGGCCCAGCAAACTGAGATGGGAGCAGGCCACACCTTCTCATGGGTCTGGAGGCACTTTGGGGCTGATGGATTAGCTGTATATTTTTGCTGTACTGGCAGATTTTAGTTTTTGTAGCAGAGATTGTATGATCCACAAGCCTAAAATATTCAGTGTCTGGCCCTTTATAGAAAAAGTTTGTCAATCCTTGGTCTAGGTAAAGAAATGAGACAAAACCATAAACTCATTACAGAGCAACAAAATGACAGTTTAAATTTCTCAGTACATAAGAATTTTATGTGTATTTGGAAAATAATTATCAACTTAGTAGAAGATGGATTTGAGTTGTAGAGTTTCCGTAGGTGGGAGTGAGTGGATGAAAACTTGCTCAAGCAAAGAAATCCTAACAAAATGATCCGTTAGCCTTGGAGATGAAGATAGGAGAGCAAATTCCACAGCCATTTAGTTGCAGTAGTTGAGGGAGAAAAGAATCAGACCTCCAAATCAGGGTGACCAGCCATCCCCAGGACACTGGGTTTCCAGTGCTAAAACTGGGCAAATGGAATAGTTGGTCATGCTGCTCTCATTAACAACTTGTGAGGTTATTGCAGTTGGTTAAGTGTATTTCTTTCTCACTGCTCAAGTGTGTACTCTCAGAAGTTCAGACTCAATCAGAGGGAGAATTATTTATTAATTGGGTCTAGGTGTCTGTGCTGTTTTTACTGTGAAGAAATAAAAGTTCCTCCCTTTAGTAAAGGAACTGTCCAGCTGAAGGGTCAAAAATGTTATAAATAAACAAAATCAAAGGTTAAGTGGTGTGATACAGAAAGAGGAGTTAGTGAAACTCAGGGTAGGCTCAAATTAATTGAAGACTCAGAAAGGTCAAATTGAGCCTCGAAGATTGGTTGGATTTTGTAAACTCTAACCAAACTCATACTGGAAGTAGGACTTTGAGTCTGCTCCTTAGAACATGGATTTGGGGATAAGAAGAGGTTGTATCTAAACACCATTTGGATCTCGTTGCCCAGGGGTCTGTCCTCCAGCCTCAGCAGATGAGACTTTTGAGCATCACCTTCAGCGACTGAGAAAACTCATTAAAAAGCGCTCTGAACTCTATGAAGCTGAAGAGAGAGCCCTCCAAGTTATGTTAGAAGGAGAACAAGAGGAAGAGAGAAAAAGAGAATTAGAAAAGAAACAAAGGAAAGAAAAAGAGAAGTTTTTACTTCAGAAGCATGAAATCGAGTCCAAGTTATTTGGGGATCCAGGTAAGTTCCTCTGTAGCCAGTAGAGAAAAGACAAATACTAGATTGACAGCTCTTTTGCTCATGGATGATCTCCACCTAAGCTAAGAGGTGTCGAAGACAAGTGACACCTTTAGGATTTGAATTCTAAACTATATCCTGGAAATCAGGGCTGAAGAGGAGACACACTTGATCACATTGTATAATCATAGACTAAGTCGGTTTGCCTTGGGAAATACGCTCTGCACAGTAAGCATGACGTGGCATGGTGCCTTTTCTTTTTCAGACGAGTTCCCGCTGGCCCATCTCTTGCAGCCTTTCCGGCAGTATTACCTCCAAGCTGAGCACTCCCTGCCAGCACTCATCCAGATAAGGTCAGAGGGGCATTGTCCACGTCTTCTTTCCCTTAGGTAGCAACAGGCAGTGCTTATGTTGTTGGGGTCTATTACTATGTCTTTTTTTTTTTTTTAGTTCTTATGAATTTATGTAATGTTTCCAAGTTTGAAGGATGCCCCTTACATCTTGTTTAGTCCTCATCAACTCTTGAGAAGTACATGTCCCTATTTGAACAGGTGAAGACACTGAAACTCAGGTTGTGACTTGCCCTCTGTGTTATCCCATGCTATAGCTGTTATGTTGATTTAAAACATTGACTTCCTTTTCCTAATTCTCTTCTGCGGCTACATAGGCCAAGGAAAAGAAACCCTCCCTGTGTACTTACTTACCTGTGGAGACTGTTTAAGACCCAGACTGACTTGTGAGTTCAAAGCCAAGAGAGCTAGGAACAAGGAGTCTCACCTTAATCTGCAGTTACTAATGAGCTGGGTAAAGTTTTAGCTCTGAGCCTCACTTTCGTTACCTGCCAGATGCAAATGGAGGCTTAGACTGTGGCCTTCAAATGTGAACAGCAGTACCCTCCCAGATGCAGTCTTTTGAGAACTCAGTTTGTATAACAGAATGAATGGATGGATGGGTTCCACAGGCAGCTTAAATCTGTTAGTGACTAGAAGCGCCTCGTTCTTTCTAGACTCCTCAAAGCATCTCCTTGGATCTAAGGGTCTTCAAAGCCCACTTTGAAAAACTGCCGAATCAAGTGATCTTTGAGGATCCTTCCAAAGATCCAACAGTGCTGTTCAGCAGTGTGCTGGGAAAAGTGTATTTCTGGCTAATATACAAGTTTTAGCCTTTACATATATTACAGTTGATTCTCATTATTCATAGGAGCTGTATTCTATAAAGCTGCAAATGCAGAGTTAGAGAATGTTGAACTCCTGCTCCTAAAGGAAAAATAGAATTAGATTCCTGTGAGCCTCTGGCCATAACATTTCATCAACCAATCATTATATAAATTTTTTCTTTTTTAAAAGACACCTTATTTAATATACATTTTTGATCCATTAACACTGAACTCATTAACATATAACTCATGCCTGAAGGTAGCTTATCTAACATACATATATTCTCCATAAGGCATATCGCGGCCTTCTCATGCTAGCTTTAGCACTCCAGCACTATACTTGGGAGTGATTTTAAACAACAAAATGCCAATAAAAGGCACAAAAATGTGAAGAATGTTGCACTAAATAGACTACAAAAAGGACACTTGTTTACGGCAGGGGAGCTGAAAACAAGAAGGCAAAGTGTCACCGTGTCCCACTGCAGTTGGGAACATGCCCTTTGGTGACTCAGGCTTTTCACTGCTCTGTGCGTGTCAGCAGGTAACCATGGAAGCACCACAAGTAATGATTTGGGAGGTTACACATAAATTTTAGCAAGTAGGCAAATTTGGAAATACAGAATCTGTTAATAGTGAGGATCGACGCTATATTCACTATTTGGTTATCCATAAAATACAAGTTCTTTGGAGTTTTTTTCCCCTATTTGTATGTACATTAAGAAGTAGTCTTTTGCGTAATTTCTATAAATGAAGTTCTTTAGTAGATTCATCAGTCATTTGAGAGCAGAGTCCTGAAATAGAATACTTAGTTGCTAGCATCTTGCTTGGAATAAAACAGAAATAAACAGTTGTTCTACAATGTTCTTATTAAGGCATGATTGGGATCAGTACCTGGTGCCATCTGATCATCCCAAAGGCAGCTCCATTCCTCAAGGATGGGTCCTTCCCCCGCTCCCCAGCAACGACATCTGGGCAACCGCTGTTAAGCTGCATTAGTAAAAGACGTTGCAGGAGTGTCATCCAGCCAAGGCTCCTTCCAGCTCTGAGTATCAGCGATGCTGCCGTCTTGTACAGTAGACCAAACTCTGTGTGGCATTGCCCTGCCCAGAGGGTACACTTTCCTTCCGTCCTCTGTCTCAGCCAGAGGTGCCTCTTAAATCGGGAGATGAATACGATTCTTCAAGAAAAGACCCAGGTGGACTGAGGTTATCATGACAGGCACTGGCCTTGGTTCACCGAATTTGCCTCTGTGTTGAGGGGCTTCGTCCAGAGTGACTCGCAAGTTTACTCGTACCTTTCTTGCGTGCTAATGGGTAAGTACACTATACACGCATATCCTCGACACAGGTGTCTCTGGGTAGGTTAGCAGTCCTTCCCCCAGTACTGCTTGGTAAGGCAAGCCTGATGCAAAATCTCCTTACCTTTCTTACCCAAAGACCCCCCTAACTTCCAGGAAGAAAAGTCAGCAAGGCTTTATCTTCAGTTTTGTGAATTCTACTTTTGGTGCAGCTGGAGAGGCTAGGCTGCCAGAAAAGCTGGTGGCCTCACTGCTAGTCATGTAGAGAACTTGGAAAGCCTGCAGAGTACTTGTATCCAAACTGGACTGTGTTTTAATGGAAGCTGGCTGCATGTCCCCCGTGTTAGAAGGATCCTAATGAAAGCACCTGCTTTTTAAGTTCCTAAAGGTCTGGTTGTTCAGAATCCCCAACAATAAAAATTAATTTCCTTATGGGATTGGGACCCTGATCAACTTCACTCAGTCACCCACCCTGTGGGAACCAGGATAGTGGAAATTGTGGAATTTTCTTAGGAACTTAAGCTTCCAAAAATATACATGTAGTTGAAGTGGGGGGCAGGGGGGAAGTGTATTGAAATAATAAAATTTATTTTTTATATTCATTAATAAATGCTGTTGTGCCTGGAGATGATCAATCATATAACATTGTCCGGTTTTTTTCTTTGGTTTGGTTTTCCTTTTTTGTCATTGTGTTATTTCCAAAAAGCTAAATAAATAATATTTTTATTTTTTAGTTTGAGCCTTTGCCCTCAATTTGTTGCCTCCCAAATCACTGCACACTCTTTCTCACGGCTGTAACACACACACAGTATAAAGTTCACATTTAGTAACTAGGCATTTGCTCCAGGAAGGCAGACCTCAAGCACTAGACTTTGTATGTGGAATCCAGCCCTGGATAAGCAGGAAAGGACACCTCAGCTTTGGAAGTGATTTCATGTAATTGGAAGCACTTGGGTACAAGATACTAACTAACATATTGGTCCCTTTTTTGTTTCATTCGCACTGTTGAGTTTCTATATTATGCATTACAGAGTTAACAGATAGGGTGTGAGTGCCACCACTCCTCCAAAGTGTGTCTAAGCTCATAAGCCTCAGAATCTGACATGGTCAGGCTCACATAACCCCACAGGTCTGTGTGCCCTTTTCTTATAAATCTCCACCATTTTCTGGTGAGCTGCAGGACAAGTAGAAATAAAAGATGAATTGTACAATATATATTTGGTTCCAGAGAGCCTTGCTTTGAAGATACCTGCATTGATGGGCTTAGGGAGTGTGGAGCAGGGACTCAGGAAAACTCAGGCAGTGGAACCCAGGGAAAAGAAGACAGAGTCTCAGGTGGAAAAAACAATTCCCTCTTTCCTCTCATTCGGCTTCTGCGAAGTTTTAATAAAGTGAGCATTATTTTTGTTATTTGCTTGGTTTTTTGTTTTGTTAAGTTTTTCCTAGTTTATTGCCCTGTGTCGTGGTGGTGGCAGCAGCCACTGGTACGTCATGAGTTCAGAAGGAAGACTTACAGTAGTGTCTTTCACAAACTGTACTTCGGACAATATGGACAGTATCTCTGTAATCTTATCCCAGGTCTTCTTTTCTTTCTTTTTTTTTTCAATTGTGGAAAATTTAAAACATTGAAAGGTAGAATGGTATAATTTTTTTCATCATCTGGCTTCAAAAAATGGTCAACTCCTGGCCAATCTTGTTTTATCTGTACCCCTACCAATCACACTGGATTATTTTGAAGCAAATCTCAGGTGCCATATTACTTCATAAGTGTTTCAGTATATAGCTCTAAGACATTAACCATAGTGCTATTATTGCACCTAAAGAAATAAATAACTCCTTAGTATCATCAAATATCCAGTCAGTGTTCAAATGATCTCAGAAATGTGTGTTTTACATTTTGTTCCAAATCAAGATCTGCATGCAATCTATGCATCAGTGTTAGCTGATGTGTCTCTTAAGTTTCTCACACCCTGTAGGTCTTCTTCCTATGTACTGTTACACTTTCACTCTTTCGCTCCCTTGCAACTTATTACTTGAGGGAAATCAGATCATCTTTTTTTCTAAAGAGTTCCCAGTCTGGATTTAGCTAACTGCATCATTGTGATTACATATTCCTCTGTTCCTGTATTTCTTATAATTTAATGATTAGACAGAACTGTACCATAGCCATCTATGGCTGTTGGGCACTTGAAATTGAGTTTGAACTGAAACTGAGTTTGACTTGAGATGTACAATTACACATGTGGCTCATAAAGTTCTGTTGGACCACGCTAGAGGTTTGATCACAGTAAGATCAGGATTTTCTGGCGCAAGTATGTCGTAGACCTGGTACTAAATACAGGAGGACTAATCGGTTGTCTCCTTTTGTGATTTTAGCAGCCATTGTTATTCAAGACTCACTTATTTGGATTTGCAAAAGACTTGACAGTTTAATTGTGCCCTTCTTTACTTCAGCTGGGATATTAAAAGGAGAAGCATCACCTCATCAACTATTTGATTACACAGGACCAGGATTTGTATAGGAAAGGCAAAAAATAAACACATGATTTTATTTACTAGTATTCAAAATAATGAGTTGCATCCTCTAAAAGTTACTAGTAAATTTTGTTTTTAAGTGTCATTATGAATTCAGATCTAAATGGGTTTTTCTTTCAACCCATTGTTACTATTTTTTATTGATCGCTTCTTGTTTGGCCAGTGGGAGCCTCTTTAACTCCGATCCTGAGTTCCCACTCTATCCCAGTATCCTGTTCCAAGTTTACCTCATAGGTGTAGCCTATACTGGGCTTCCCAGGTGGTGATAGTGGTGAAGAAGCTGCCTGCCAATGAAAGAGACATAAGAGATGTGGGTTTGATCCCTTGATTGGGAAGATCTGGAGGAGGAGTGGCAGCCCACTCCAGTATTCTTGCCTGGAGAATCCCATGGACAGAGGAGCCTGGTGGGCTACAGTCCAGTCCATAGTGTTGCAGAGAGCCGGACACGACAAGCAACTTGCCACACAGCGCAATTTAGCATGCAGCATATAGCCTATATTCTCTATGTATTGAACATATATAAATGAAAATAGAGAATTAAAATCCTTCAAAGACTAACCAGAAATGTGTTAATTCATCATGTCCTATATACAAGAAATTTATCTCGACAAATTAACAGGAGACACTAGATTTGTGAGAAACTCTTAATAAGAGCATTTAAGAAATTAGATAAGTACAGGGAAGATTGGGAAATAAAAGAGATTAGTTGTATGTTAAATACTAAGAGTGTTCAGTGGGAGTGTCTGAGTTTATGACGTCAAAGAATTTGCTATAGCCAACCAATTTAATCACTCTAAAGCCATTCATGCTCCTATGTCCACGTGATTTTTGTGCAAGGATTATTGAGAAGCTTAGCTGGGATTATACCATCTGTTGTAGCAATTTACTTCCATAAATTTTGTCCTCAGAGACGCTATCTTGGGAATTACAAGGTAAGTGCAAAGTATGTCTTATTCCATTCAAAT
Organism: Bos taurus; assembly: GCF_002263795.3. Classification (NCBI taxonomy): domain Eukaryota; kingdom Metazoa; phylum Chordata; class Mammalia; order Artiodactyla; family Bovidae; genus Bos; species Bos taurus. Next base: position 12,068,253 of record NC_037337.1, on the reverse strand, counting down.
AAGAATAATATATAGAAAGAGTGTGAATGCTGTGAAGTATTAGCTGTGACATAATTTTGGGAGTAGAGATTACATGAAGCATTTCCAACTAAATTTTTTTTTAAAAATTACTTATAACCAGCTATTCCCACATAATTAACTGTTTACTTTTGGGTGTACCCATTAGTAGTTTCTGATTTGCCACACCTGACTGTCCATGAAGAATTTGTTTCCAATGAAGGTTCCATTTTCCTTTTGGAATAAGCTGGGTTTTTCTTAGTCTCTGAAGCAAAGATTGAAGTCTTGGAGGCAACTGGACTTAGAATGGATAACTATGAAGAGCAGCAGACACTTTTCAACTTCATTAACTTATTCTTTTCAGAAGCTGGTTACCAGGATTTGAATGGTGTTCTTGGGGAATTATTATTTACCATTTTCCAGGTACAGTGTTAAATGCTGGAGACATAAAAAGGGGGCAAACAGATAGGATTCCTGCCTTCCTGCAGTTAGTCTAGAGTAGTCAGTTTTAATTGTGATATGCACTACAAAGACACAGTATTAAGTCACAAATTTATATTTTTCATTGTTCAAATTTTTTTAAGTGCCTGTTGAGGCTCAGATAATTTGCTAAGTACAGGGGCTATAATGGTGAGCAAAATACCAAATACTCCCGAACGGGTACAGGCTTTAAAGGAGATAGATAATCATCCAACAATCAAAAAGTGGGCCGAGTGCTGTGAAGGAGAGCTATGGTTTCCCCCTCTTTCCACCCCCCCCCCCCCACCAAACTGAGTGTTCTGTATTGCTTTTAGGTGAAATAAGTCAAAATATCTATGCGTCACATAGTAAGTGTAAGAATTATCATTCAGTTTATATATGTATTTACCAGGTTACAAAGTCAAATGTATTTCATTCCATGGGTCACAGTAGGTAAAAAACCTGGAAAGCCACTGTACTAGTGGGACCAATTCAAGTTTGGGGGTTAGGGAAAGCTTTTTGGGGACATGATGTTCCAGTAGAGCTCTGAAGAATTAACTGGTGGGAAGAGACAAAGAGGAACACTGCAGGTATCTGGAATAGTGTATGTAAAGACCCTTTGTGGGGCTGAGAGGGCAATGCAGACGGCAAGTGAGGGAGTAGGGGCCAGACACCTGAAAAGGAATTCCTTGTCAGGAGTCTGATTTTATTCTGAGAGTAGGGGGGAACTATTGGAGGCTTTTAAACATCAGAATGGCTTGAAATGATCAATTTCATCCCAGTTGTATGTAACAGAATGATAAGGCATGAGAAGATACATGGACACCAGTTGTCCAAGTGAGAGACGAAGGGGGCTCGGATTCCAATGGCAGCAGTGGAGGTAGCATGAAATGGCTAGATTCCAGAGATTTAGGAGAGAAAATCTGGTGGGAATTTGAGATGGGTGGCAGTGAAGGGGAAGAAAGTGTTGGGGATGAGTCCCAAGCTTTTGTGTGTATCTTAGACATTCCTTGAGATAAGGAATCCTGGAGGAAGAGGAGCAGTTTGGGGGAGGGGAACGTCAGAGTTTACCTTGGTTATGTTGAGTTTGAGGCACCCTTGAGACATTATGGAGGAGAGGCCTTGTAGGCAGTTGCATTTATAAGTTTGATCTTGCTGCTGCTGCTGCTAAGTCGATTCAGTCGTGTCCAACTCTGTGTGACCCCATAGACGGCAGCCCACCAGGCCCCGCTGTCCCTGGGATTCTCCAGGCAAGAACACTGGAGTGGGGTGCCATTTCCTCCTCCAATGCATGAAAGTGAAAAGTGAAAGTGAAGTCGCTCAGTCATGTCCGACTCTTAGCGACTCCATGGACTGCAGCCTACCAGGCTCCTCCGTCCATGGGATTTTCCAGGCAAGAGTACTGGAGTGGGGTGCCATTGCCTTTTCCAAAGTTTGATCTTAGAAGGGCCTAATTGGAGAATTTCATGTGTGAGTACTGGCACATAGATTATTGAAGCTGTGTGCAAGGGTGAAGTCATTTTGAGAGTATAGTGGAGACCTATACTACTAATATCATTGCTGGGGCTCCATGTAGATCAATTATTACAATCCCTATCACCCAGCCCCTAGCCCCAGGCTCAGAAACAGCCACGTGGGCACAGACCCATGAACTGATGTTAGAAAGGTCCTGGGTTATGCAGTTTGTCAGAGCATGCATAGATTGGCTTTCCTATTATCCCCCTTTCCCCACCCTCACTCCACCTCTTCAGATCTCTTCAGGGCTTTCTCCACTGCTTACTGAATGGTGTTAGTACTCAGTTCAAGTTCAGCACCCTCCCCATCTCCACCTCAGTGCACCCCTTCAGTCTTACTGCAGACTGCTTCTCAACACAAACCATATACTTGACTCAAGCAGCTTGTCTCACTCTGCCCTGCCTCTGTTCCCTGGCTTAAGCTATTTACTCCCTGGAGTTATGTTCTCTCTCTACCTCACCTTCTCCCTGCTCCACAGGCTTTTCTCCCACCCTCCAGGGTCCAGATCAAGTCCTATCTTCCTGAAGTTTCCCCAATCCCCATAAGGACTGGAATACTCCCCTTCCTCTGAAGAATGTCATCACTTAATGATCTGTGCCTCTTATTTTGTATTTAGCAGAGTGACTGTCATTTTAGAATATGGTCTAACTAGATCATGTCTTACACTATAGTCCTGGCTGCTCTTAAAATGTGCTTCCAGAATCCTCAAACTCTTAAAGAACTTCAGAAGCAGGTATAATGCTGAGAATATCATTACTATACAGATGTTGGAGTGGAGGGAAGGAAGCAGGAGGGGGGCTCTATATTTGCTCATTGGGTGCGCAGTTCACACTTCTGTCTCAACGAACTGTGGCCCTTCCCCATAGCTAAAAATTCTAATGATGGCCAAAAATGTAAACAACAAACCTGAGACTGCCAAAGCTTCCTCACTTTCATGTGTTCCCTACAACTCCTTATATCTCAAAGGTCCCCTGTAGGAAGGGTTGATGGGGTAGATTACTTAGTGATCACACTGGAAGCTGTCTGATCCTATAGTATGAAGACTCACTCCCAATATGCTGGGAGACTGTTTCCCAACATGGGCTGGAGAAGCCTTTGAGCCTTCTGTACAGTAAGACAATGACAAGAGAGGGCAGACAGCAGAAACGAGGGAATTAAAGGATTTGCCCATCTGGCCTCCTTTGACCTCTATGCCCTCAGATTATCCACTCTTCCTCTTCACAGGATGTTCTCCTATGTGTGTGGGGGTGACCCCAGTGACCCGGAACAGCAGGACTTCGAAACCATCCTGATAGGGATGATGTATTGAGCCAGAGGTACTCCCTGGTAAACCCTGATTGTAAAATTCCTGTGGTCAGGAGTCTAGATTTAAGTGTATATTATAGGCAGTCATGAAATTGAATTCTGTATGAATGAATTTTGCTTTTTTTTTAATGCAACTGCATTTAATGTGGTCCATAATATGTAAAAAAGCAAGTCCCTGTCTGTTGTATTAGTAAACTGATACTGCACTTGATCTTAACCAAATGGCTCAGTGGCTATGTGTGAATTTTTAATTTTTAGATTTCAGCTTAGCAGATATTGTTGACTAATATTAATTGACTTTCTCATCAACAGTGCCTGAGAGTTCCAGATGTACCACAACATCATCAACACTTGATATTGTTAGGCTTTTTAAAATTTTAGCTCTTCCTCTGTGTGTGTGTGTAGTGATATCTCATTGTTTCATTTTGGAGTTCCCTGAGGGCTAATGAGGTTAAACAACATCATGTTTATTGGCTATTTTGATGTCCTCTTTTGTGATGTACCTGTTAAAAATCTTGCCCACTTTGGGATCTTTTTCTTATTGATTTGTAGAAACTTTTTGCATATTTTGGATATGAGTCCTTTGTCAGATATGTGTACTACAAATATCTTCTTCCTCTATGTGATTTGCTTTTTCACTCTCTTAACAGAATGCTGTGATGAGTGGAAGTTCTTAACTTTAATGTAACCCAATTTATCAGTATTTCCTTTGTGGTTAGTCTTTTTTGTAACATTTTACAAAATGTTTGCCTTTTCTAAGGTCATAAATGTATTCTCCTGTTTTATCTTCAAGTTTTTTTCTTAACCTTTCACATTTAGGTTTACAGCCTACCTGAAACTGATTTTTGTTTATGAGGTAGAGGTCAAGATTTTTTTTGGAGAATATCCAATTGATCCAGAACCATTTCTTAAAAAGACCTTCATTTTCCTACTGCTCTGCAGGGCCAATTTTGTCATAAATCACGGATCTGTATATGTGTGGATCTGCTTCTAAACTATCTTTTCTATTCTGTTGGTCTCTTTGTAAACTCTCAATATCACACTGTATTAATTGCTCTACAACATAACATACTCTTCCTTTGGATTTTCTACATATAAATATGTCATCTTTAAATAGTTTTCTATTTCTAGAAGTAGTTTTCTTTATTTCCAATCCTAATACTTCCCCCCCGCCCCCCTCTCTTTTTGCACAGGCTAGTACCTCCAGGGCAGTGTTGAGCAGAAGAGATGAAGGGGACATCTTTATTTCATTTCCAATATTGGGGAAATCTTTTACTATTTCACCGTTAAGTGGGATGTTTGTTTTAGATGTTTTACAGACACTCTTTGTTAAGTTAATGAAATTCCCTTCTATTCTTAAGTTGCCAAATAGAGTTTGTTTATTGTTTCTTAAAATCATGAATGGATATTGATTTTATCAAGTGCTTTTTCTGCATCATGATTATACACTTTAAAATTTTTATTCTATTGATATTTATTTTTATTTCCACTGAATAAGAGGTCTCTCATTCCTGAAATTAAACTCAACCTGGAAGTGTTGTATTTTTTCTATCCACAATTATTTTTGGTAAGATTATTGCATTTATGTTCATGAAATATCTGCCTCTCATTTTCTTGTCAGGTTTGGTTTTAAGGCAATGCTGAAATCAAAACAAGTTAGGACATATTCCTTTTTTTCCCCTTCTTTTTCAGAAGAGTTTGTGTAATTTGAGAGCTCTTTCTTCACCACTGGGGTGAATACTCTTGATGAAACTCTTTAGAATTAGTGTTGTAGACCACATTTTGGGAAACAGTGGTCTAGAGATCAAGACTTAAACATGAAAATATCAGTTGCTGTCAGTTTGAAGGCTCTTGGTTTTATTCATTTTTCCTCCCTTATGCAGCACAAGTCACTTCACCATTCCCTTCCTGGCTGTGTGGGACTCGGCCAAGTCACCACACAGGAGAGCAGTGAGCCATCTGAGGCCTGGGCCTGGTCCTCAGGGACTTGTTCTTTCCAACCCTGCTCAGCCATCTCCATACTCCTCTGACAGAATGAATGCCCTGGATGATGTTCCCTTCAAGGTGCCCAAGGGCTTTGTGATAGACACAGAGCCCCTTCCTGGGCCAGATCTCAGTATTCCAGACTGCAGGGAACTTTTGCTGGGTTCTATGGTAAGTGCCTCTCTCTGTCTGTCTTCTCATCCTTTGGTCTGTGGGTCTGATGCTGAGCCTCATGAGGCCCCCTGTTCCTTGATTTTAAATGGCAGCCACTCCTGTTCTCATATATTCTAGGAAGTGTGAAAATAACCCAAGAGGAAAAGATATTCCATGAAGAAGTCTAGAGACTTGGACATGGGGCTATTTAGTGCATCTTATGTTTAGAATAACCAGAAGGTTGCCTGTATGGAGTTACTGAGAGTCCTTGCAAGGATACTCCAATTCCAATTCCTCTCTTCTCTATCAGCCTACTGCCAAGTCTAAAATTCCACTGTTAGAATCCCTCCACTTGGCTAAGATGCTATCTTGAGATTACAATGCAGACAGTTACACAGGACACATCAGAATGGATTACTATTCCACAGACCCAGAGTACACCTATCCATGGGGCACCTATGAAGCACCCCTTGCCCCATGGCTCACACACTGGGGTATGCCCTCATGTATACGGTGAGATCACATACCCTCAGGATAAACATGATTATTTAACTTCCAAGTGAGTCAAATTTATTTGAAGATTTAGGAGGAAACCTATTGCATTTGTATTATAACACAGATATATAATGAGGTAGAAGGCAAAATCCACATGAATTTTAACAAATGAAAGAGAAGGATTGCAAACAGCTGTGGAGCTGCTGGTGGATCTCTTGGGACTGAGTCCTTGGGCTCTTGTGTGTTCATTCAGCACTGTCTGTGGGCCACTTGGTAGGAAAATTTGAGGATCTAGTTCAGCTCTCACTCACTTTGCACATGAGGAACCTGAGGCTCAGAAAAGGGAAATGATCTGTCCAAAGATAGTGGCAATGATGGGACTAATTCCCAGGTCCTGGGCTTCCCTGGGGTCCAGTGGTTAAGAATCTGCCTTGCAATGCAAGGGAAACTGGTTGGATCCCTGGTCCAGGAAGAGCCCATATGCCATGGGGCAACTAAGCCTGAGATCCACAATTACTGAGCGCATGTGCAGCAACTACTGAAGTGTGTGCACCTGAGAGCCTGTGCTCCACAGCAAGAGAAGCCACCGCAGTGAGCAGCCTGCACACCACAACTAGAGAGTAGCCCCACTTGCTGCCACTAGAGAAACCCTGCTCATAGCAACGGAGACCCAGCATGGCCAAAAATAAATGTATTAATTTTAAAAATTACATCTTGATTGCAGATCATTTCATGATAGCTCAGAGAAGGATTGGAAAGTGAGAGACATCAGACGCATAATGTTCAAGGGCAAAAAAATACAGGGTTATGGGAAGTTAGGTGCAGAGAAACCAGTCCAGGAAGGAGAGGCCTGGAGAGGGTCAGGTAGAGAGGCTTGAGTAGCTTGGAAGCATAGGAGCAGGAGACTTCATCTGCAGCCCCTGCAGGTGCACTTAAGTTCCTCAGGACCCAGAAGTGAAATAAGCTTTGTAAAGCCCCAAGTACAGTGTTCAGGGGCCCCCTCTTGGTGCGGCAGGAGCTCTTGCTTTCCCCAGAGAACCTGTGCTGTGGGCCCTCACTCTAGCTCCAGATCTGCTCAGAGGCCCGATACTGCAGAGTCACGGCCGAGATGCTTCTCTGCGCTGGGTGAGCCTCTCCAAGACATTCCTAGCTTCTAGCATTCCTGCCCAGGCGGGAGCAGGCTGCGGGAGTGTGGGAGACCTGCCTGGCTCCTGCCTGGTCTCGCTCTTGCCTTCCCTTGCGGCCTAAGCCTACTTGCAGAGGGCTTAGGGTCTGGTGGTGTGCAAACTGCCAAGGCCTCCAGCAACGAGAGCTCTGTCAGAGGGCAGGGAAGAGCCACTGGATGGATTCCCAAGCTGTGGCTTGGCCACCCAGCCTCAGCGCCGCATGGAGAGAATCAGGCTCCCAGGGCCCCTGGGTTGGGGATGCAGCTCCACACCCAGAGTGTTCCTCGTGCGGGCCAAGAAAGTGCCTGGCAGACTTAGGTTCCCTGGAGCTCTCCTCCAGAGCAGAGACGTGTGGACATGGTTCGGGCCTTCCCCTGTGTGTTTGGGCTTCCTCCCACAGCCTCAGTGCAGGGGAACCAGCCCCTGAGCAGAGAGCTCCAGGAAGCGCTTTTCGCCCAGGCCTGGAAGCCCAGTTCACAGCACACGGGCAAGCGAGCCTCCTTTGGGGAAGAAGAGGCAGCCCACCGGCGTGCGTTTGCAAGACTTTTTTTGGAAGGGCCAAGTGAGCTTCTCCAACTGGGAAAAGGAAATTGCTTAACTAAGCTCCAGTGGAGGTAGACAGACTAGCATAACTATTCCCTCTCTGCTAAGCTGGGAGGAGGCTATTCTGAAAGTTACTTCTCCTAGAAGCAGGAATAGGTACCCTTCTGCCGAGTCTATGTCTTGTGTCCCAGCCCACATGTTGGCCCTGGCCCTGCCTCCTGTTCTCAGGGTGGGCACTCCACACCCACTCATCTCCCTTGAGCCTATTTCCCATCCTGAGTCTCCATTTATTTTACTGCTGTGGCCAGCTATCAAATAGAGAAGCATGGGACTCCACGTATGATTTATAGCCTTTCCTGGTCAGTCTTCCAAGTTTACTGGGCTTTATTCCCAGTGTTTGGAACTTGAAACACATTTTCCCATAGCAACAATGTTATAGATAGTGGTTAGATTACCAGATGAATCTGTAGCGGCCTGAAAAAGAAAAAAAAATACCTTCCATTCATGGAGCACCTGCTATGTACCAGGGCCAGGCTACGTGCGCTTCATAGGTTCACTCTTCTCTCTCATTCTTATGACTCTTGTAGCAGGTGGGTGTTCCCTCTCCAAGGCACAGGAAATCAAAGTTCCCACCCATGTGACCAACAGGGCCGTGTGGCTGTGAGTGGCACAGCCAGGATTCCAACATGAGCATCAGTCCCTAAAGCCCACGTCCACATCCTGCACCTACTGCTTTCCTGAGGAGCCTCAGCAAGTCTGTGTTTTGTTGTTTCATCATAGTTTTCCTTTAATTAGAGTTGATTTCCTTTTTGTCAGTTAAATTTTTTAGAAAGAATATATATATGTGTGTGTGTGTGTGTGTGTGTGTGTGTGTGTGTGTGTGTGTGTGTATAGAGCAAGGGTCAACAAACATTTTCTGTAAAGGGCCAGATAGTAAAAAGTAGCAATCACTCCACACTATTATTGTAGGGAGAAAGGGCCATAGACATTACATAAAGGAGTGAGTGAGTACGGCTGTGTTCCAATAACACTTTATTTAAAAAACAAGGTTTGAGGTCAGTTTGACTCCCAGGCAGTTTGCCTGTCTTAAGAGAGTAAAAAGCCTTCCATTGACACTTCCTTATCTGTCCTGTCCCCACCTGCCCTGGTAACTTCTGTTACTTGTATTTTAAAATGTATTCTTCTATAGATTCTTATATGTGTACATACAAGCAAATACAGCTATTTCCTCCTTTTTCACACCAAAGGTAGCATTTTCTATACATTATTCTTCTGGATTTTTTTCACTTAACATATTTGAAGACTTTCCATATCAATACACAGAATGCTTCTTCAGTTTGTTTTTCACTGCATGGTATTGTATTATATGGATATATTGTACTTTACTGAATGAATCCCCTCTTGATGGACACTTAGGCTCTTCCCAGTCTTTTGCCATTACAAGCAATGCCGCAGGGAAAGACTATATGAATTAAATCATATTGCCAAATTGCTCTCCATAAGGGTTATACTGTTTAACATCCAACCAGCACCCTACAAGGGCTTCCCAGGTGGCACTGCTAGTGGTTAAGAACCCACCTGCCAATGCAGGAGACGTAAGAGATGCAGGTTCGATCCCTGGGTCAGGAAGATCCCCTGGAGATCTTGCATGGCAACCTACTCCAGTGTTCTTGCCTGGAGGATCCCATCGACAGAGGAGCCTGGTGGGCTGTGGCCCAGAGGGTCAGAAAGAGTTGGACACAACTGAAGTGACTTTAGCATGCACAGCACTCTACAAATGGGCTTATACCTTAGCTGCAATTCTCAACAAAGGAGTCATCAGATGTTGCATCTTTGCTGAGGGATAGGCAAATGGTATCTCAGTATAGTTTTATTTTCCTTTCTCTTATTGTGAGTGAGACTGAGCAGCTTTTCATGTGTTTAAGAGCCATCTGTAGTTCCTTTTCTGTGGACTGTTCATATCTTTTCGTTTGTTTCCCTGTTGGGCTGTCGGTCCTTTCTTACCTATTTCTAGGCACTCCTGTGTCTGTGCTATCAGTGCTGTTTTCCCGCTGGTTTGTTATTTGCCTTTGACCTTGCTTGTGGGGTGTATTTGCCATGCAGATTTTCACTTGTGCATGTGTGTACTTTCACAGCTTCTCAGTTTCAATTCAGAGTGAGCAATGTTTTCCCTACTTGAGATTATAAAGGATTTCTCTCCTCTTTTCTGCTAGTACTTTTATAAGTTTCATTTCGAATAACTGAATCTTTGATCCTTTTGGAATTTCCCCTTGTGTATGATGCGAGAATGGATCCAACTTTATTTTCTTTCCACTAACATCATTTATTGACCAGTCCCTCTTTTTTCCCATTGCTTGAGATGCCACCTTATTATCTACTAAAGTCCCACAGATAACGTCCATTTCTGGACCTTCTGTTCTCTACCTTTAGGCTCTCTGTGCAGTATCTTACTTCAATTATTGAGGTTTTATAATATATATTAGCAGCTGGTAGAGCCAGTCCCCTTTATTTCTCTTTTTGTCCCCAAAGGTTTTTAGGCTATTCTTTTTTTTTGGTGTGCATTGGCGGGGGGGGGGGGGGGGCGCTGTACTGGGTCTTCGTTGCTGTACAGGTTTTTCTCTAGTTGCCGTGGCAGGCTTCTCATTGCAGCGGTTTCTCTTGTTGCAGAGCACAGGCTCTAGGGTGTGTAAGCTTCAGTACTTGCGGCCTGTGGGCTCAGTAGTTGTGGTGCACAGGCTTCGTTGCTCCATGGCACGTGGGATCTTCCTGGACCAGGAATCGAACCTGTGTCTCCTGCATTGGCAGGTGGATTCTTTACCACTGAGTCACCATGGAAGCCCTTGGCTATTATTTGTTTATTTTTCATATGAACTTTAGAATCATCTTGCTTAGGTTCCACAAATCACAAGTGCTTGTATTTTTATTGGGTCTTTGGATCCTTTTATCCCCTAAGTTCCACTGTCTGTTTCATTATCTCTCAGTCTCTTTCCCTCCATGACGGTCTCCTCAGCTCTGAAGTGGTCCTTTTACCTCCTCTCTCCTTCCCAACCCACACATTTTGCTCCAGTCTCTTTTTCTAATCATTTATTCTGTACACTCTTACAAATATCCCCTTGGAACCAGAACTGCCCTGGGCCCCAAGAACAGAGAGAAATAAGATACACTCCCTGACCTCAGTCGGGGAACCACACTTAGAACAGCTAAGTTCTGTTCCTCTCCCCAACTTAGGGTCATGTCAGGAGTTGGGTGAGGGGAGAGGCAGTTCCTGTCTGCCTTTCTGCCTCCCACATCCGCCCCCCACCCCCACTCCCCCAGGCTTACCTGGCCATCACAGAGCACTGAAGTTGCCTTTTAAGAATATTTATATTTTTTAATGGAGTTTTATATTTCCAGTTCTTAATTTTAATAGTAGTTAACGGGAATATTTTATTTTTGCTTCACATAAACGCTTAATTTAAATTATTTATGTGGGCTCCACATTTAGTTTTTAGGTGGCTTGATCAGTCAGATGGACAGGAATCCCAGCTCATCTACTCACCACTGATCTGACCTTGAGCAAACTAAATTTCCTGAGCCTCCTTTTGAAAATATGGAATTGGGAATAACATTAGGACCAACTAAGTAGAGTTCAGGAAAAAAAAAAAAAAAAAGAAGATTTTTCCATTTCCTGGGCCCCCAAGTAAGCTGGAAGGCAGCACATGGGATGGGGCAAGTACTACTTCACGCAAAGGTTTGTGTGTCTGGGCCAGCCTCCAAGGTCAGCTGCTCAGTGGCAAATGGTGCTGAGCTCAAGTGAAAGCTTCTTGGTGAAGGAAAAGTTTTGCTGAAATTAAAAAAAAATTTTTTTTGGCAGCACTGGGTCTTTGTTGGGTCGTGTGTGGGCTCTCTGTTTGCTGCATGCATGGGCTCTCTAGTGGTGCAGGCTCTGCAGTCTGTGGGCTCAGTAGTTGTGGGTGCCCTGGCTTCTCGAGTTGTGGTGAAGAGGCTGAGTTGCCCCCACTGGCACGTGGGATCCTACTTCTCCCACCAGGGATCTAACCCTCATCCCCTGCACTGGAAGGCAGATTCTCAATCTCGACCGCCAGAGAAGTCCCCTGGAGAAATTGTTTAGGCCACTGTTGTTCAATTATATGCTGAGTGGCAAAGGGACTTAGACTTTCATTCTATTAACCTATTCCTCACGTTGTCCTGTCTACAGAGTTTGCTATTAAATTGTTATTGACAGCCATCCACTCCAATGCTAGCTAAAACCGAGGGTGAGGGCGGCCTGCGATGAATGGCTGGGGCTTAGAATCAGAAGCTGTCTAGGCCTGGAGAGTCTGGCTGAACAGGTTCCCTGGGGGGCAGGAGGTAGGAGTGTGCTCTCAGACCCTGGTTTGCCTGGTAGAGCCTCCCCTGGTCTTGTCTCCGCAGCACGACTTCAGCCTGGAGAGGAGGACACTCTTCTGGGTGGAGGCTGTCATACGGGGACCCTGCCCAGTCCAATGCGATGCTCCGGGGGCAGCTTCCGCCCCTCCTGCCTGGCTCTTGCTGGCCAGCCCCGAGCAAGGGCTGGAACCCGTGCCTGCCGCAGTTGAACATCCGGAGGCCGGATCCCAGGAGCAACCTGAGGAGGAGGAGGAGGAAGAGGAGGACCAGGATGAGGAAGCAGCCTCGTCTGCCGCGGAGGAAGAGCCGGAGCCAAGCCCCCAGCCCAGCTCCGCGGCGAGCCCCCGCCTGGGCCAACAGCGGTGCTCGCTGGACGTGCTGCGCGGCGTGAGGTCGGAGCTGGCTGGAGCCGGGCGGCGGCTCTCCGAGGGCAGGCTCGCCTCCCACCCCCGCAGCCTCCTTCACCGCCTCCGCCACCGAGCTCTGAGCCTCTGCCCCGGCCCCGCGCCGCCCCTGGGCCCGGCGCCTCCACCCCTCAGTGCTCCCACGCAGAACCCGCCGTCCCCTGTCTCCGAGGCCTCTCTCCCTAGCACCCGCACGCCACCCTTGGGCCCCAAGCCGTCGCCCCCAGCACCCTCAAGCTGCCCCCGCGGCCTTCCACGGCCGGCGCCATGCCCCCGCTGCGGAGCCACAAGCCCACAGTTGCGGTAAGGAAACTGTCCCCTTGGCCAAGGCCACAGCTTAGCAGCGAGACCCCCACATCTGGGTCCCCTGCCTGGTTGGACACTCCTCCCTACCAGCTCTCACCTGGCCCTGTACCATGCTGTCCTTCCTGCAGCCCTGTGCCTAGAGTATTCCCTGCTTCGAGGTCCCCTTCCTTGTTTCTTGCTGTGTCTCCTTCTTTGCTTCTATTAGGGCACCTGTTAGGATAATTGTAATTACCCAGTATGCGTCTCTTCCAATGGAATATGACTTCTCTTAGGGCAGTGATTGGATTGCATTTGTTTCCAGAGCACCCAGAGCACACTTGGCCCCCAGGGGGAGCTCAGTGAATGTCTGTTGAATCAATGAATGTGGCTCAGATCTAGGGCTTCCCACTGTTCAAGGATTGGGTGAGTTCAATCAAGGAATATTCACAGCGCAGTTACTTCTTGCAAGAGACTGGATTGGAAGAGACAAAGTCAAAAGCATGAGACGAGGAGATTGGCAAGGAAGAGTGAGATACGGCAACACTGCCCGGTGGGAGGGGTCAGGTCCTGAGGGGGAGGTGAAGGCTGCTGCAGGCTGGGGTGGCTTCAGGACAAAGGATGTGCACCAAGAACTGGGAGCAGATGTGAACGCACAGTGAAACCAGTAAAGCTGGAGCTTCTGGCTTAGCTCCTCCCAAGGCTTTGAGCAAGTGTGCTCAGTTGCTCAGTCGTCCTTCTTTGGGACCCCCCTGGACTGTAGCCCGGGGCCTCCCAGGTGGCGCTAGTGGTAAAGAAAACGCCTGAGATGTAAGAGACATGGGTTCTATCCCTGGTTCCGGATGATCCCCTGGAAGAAGGTATAGCAACCTGCTCCAGTATTCTTGCCTGGAGAATCCCATGGACAGAGGAGCCTGGCGGGCTACAGTTCATAGGGTTGCAAAGAGTTGGACACCTCTTAGCATGCATGCGTGCACGGACTGTAGCCTGCCAATCTCCTCTGTCCGTGGGTTTAATCCCGACAGGAATATTGGAGTGGGTTGCCATTTCCTCCTCCAGGGGCTCTTCCTGACCCAAGGATCAAACCTGAGTCTCCTGCGGCTCCTCAATTGGCAGGAGCATTCTTCACCACTGAGCCTGGAAGCCCTTCCAAGGATTTGTGCACAGTTTTACGCATATGTTTATGTTCCTGTGTCTTTTTCCTTTAAGTAGTCTACATTGTATAAGTGTCAGACTCCATACAATCTAGGTCTGGAACAGATGTGTTAGGTTAGATTAGTAGCAGGAAGTGACATTTAGGCACAGCTTTCTGCCCCTGAGCAACTCCACAGTCAGGCCAGGAGATGCAACAGAATAAGGCCAAGGTGAAAGTAAGTCCAAAAGACAGACTCAAAGTCTGGCTTTTCCCACTCAGTGCTGTGTGAACTTAGGCAAGTCACTGAACCTCTCTGAGCCATCCCTTCTCTACCTGTAAAGCAACCCTGCACACAGTTATTTACAGCAAACAGAGAAGAGGTTATATAAACAGTACAGGCCACAGCCACATCACGGGCTAGCTGCTGATGCTAGGAGGGCTCTTCCCTGATCCCAATTAAATTTAGCAACAACCCTGTAGCGGAGTGGGGGAGAGATGGGGGCAGATGGGACGCATATTCTGTAGAGGAGGAAACTGAGGCAGAGAGCACCTAAGAATCTTTTTCAAGGTCACAAGCATAGACTCAAATCCTAAGACTTGCATGGTTTTCACTCTAGGAGTAAAGAGTAGATCCTAAGGTGAGGCCATGGCAGGGAAACCGCTGAGAAGATGAGGACGTGTAGGGAATTCACATGTCACAGGCAGTCTGCTCCTGGAGCCAGGACAGCACCTAGGCTTTCCTGCTGGAGGAGGGGACAGGGTTAGCAGTTGGATGCTTCTTCATGGGGAACAGGCTAGGGATGATGCCAGCCAAACCTATTGAAATGCCTTCAAGCCACCCTCCTTAGTCCAGGGTCTCTGTGGGTTTCCCCAGCACCACAGCTGTACCCAGTTCCTATCCTGCGCCTTGCCTAACCAAGCCCTAGTCCAGCCAGACTCAAGAAGGAAGTTCTGGCTAGGAAGCTCAGTCCTGCTCCCGTGCTCCCTAAGCTATGGGGTCGAGAACCCTGCGTTGATTCTGAGTAGGGTACAGGTCCCAAAACTGTGTTGTTTGTCAGGTCATTTGCCAGCTTCTCTGAACCTTGACTTCAGTAGCTATAAAATATAGAATGAGCCTATTGTATTTCTCTCACAGGCTTGTTCTAAGCAATAAATATTATCATCTACTGGCAGTTTCTGTATGCCAAACCCTTTTGCTAGTCACTTTTCTCACCTCATCTTATTTAAGCCTTGTAACAACCCTGTGAGGTATCTGGTATGATTGCATCCATTTTACACATGAATAATCTGGCTTCCCTGGTGGCTTAGTGGTAAAGAATCCACTTGCAATGCAGGAGACTCAGGTTCAATCCCTGGGTTGGGAAGATCCCTTAGAGAAGTAAATGGCAACCCGCTCCAGTACTCTTGCCTGGGAAATCACATGGACAGAGGAGCCTGGTGGGCTACAGTCTATGGGGTCTCAAAGAGTTGGACACAACCAAGCGACTAAACAACAAACTGAGTAAACAGTAGAAAGCTGGGATTTGAACCCAGGTCTGCAGGGCTCCAAGATCCTCACAATATTAACCCCTGTGCTCTGTAGCGAAGGCACCTTTAAAAATGTCTTGCCCAGCCAGGTGTCACCTCCAGGGTAACTGACACTTGCAGCTTGCCTTTGTTTCAGTCCCTCAGCCCGTACACCTGCCTGCCACCTCCTGGACGGGTGCCCCAGCCTTGTGCTGCCCACAGATCGCACCCTGATTCTGCTGACTTGCTGTCTGCCCTGAGCCAGGAGGAGCAAGACCTCATTGGGCCGGTGGTTGCCCTGGGGTACCCTCTGCACAGGGCCATCGTGGCTCTGCAGAAGACGGGGCGGCAGAGCCTGAGCCAGGTGAGTGGGGGACCCAGAGCTGGGGGGCTGTGGAACTGGAGTCGGGTCAGTGGCCCCATTGTTTTTATCTTCAACTTGAAGTTATTTTGTGTTTTTCTTCGGAGGCAGAATTTCAGCTTTGATTTAATTATTGGGGGTTGTGATCAAGTTTCTAGATCCTAAGGCTACCATCTCCATGAGAGTTTAGCAAGACCCTCCATGCCTACTTGGGGAGTCTCAATATTCTACTCCTGTCCAAATCTCTGCCCCAAAAGTAGGACTGAAGCTTTGGGCAGTCACAAATCTTTCCAGAGGTGCCCAATAGCACTTTCTGCAACAGGAGAGATGTTTTATTCTTGTGTTGTCCAATATAGTAAACACTAGCTATATGTGGTTACTTGAATGTGGCTAGTATGACTGAAAATTGTTATTAATGATAATGAAATGAAATTAAAAATTAAATAGCCACATACAGCTACCATATTGGATGGCACAGCTCTGACCACTTCCCTCAACAGTTAATCCACACCATATCCATCGCTCTCTCTTTCCATCTACCCATCCATCAATCTAGTCCTAAGTATTTGCCGGACGCTTCCTTGGTGTTTGGATGCAGCTAGGAGCTATGGGGAAACCAGTGTTGTGGGTTGGGTTTCCAGGAAGCAGACTCCAGTGGGGTTTGGCATATGGAGATTTATTAAGGAGACCCTTGGGAACAACTTCTAGGGAAGGGAAAGGACAGAAGCAGGGATGAGTAGAGGGAGAGGTTGAACTTTATAGACCCAGTGACAGCCAACCCCATAGCTCTGAAGCATATATGGCCCTTTGGAATTGTCCTAATTGGGGATGAGATGGTCAGGCCTTCATACCTCTGCCTCAATGAGTCACCAGAGGTAGAAAGAGGGTGACTTGAGAGAAGTGATCTCTGCAGCTAAGGCAGCCCCTGAAGGGACAGATAGCTGATGGTTTCTACCACCGCTACCACCATCTGCAATAAGACCTTCAAGGACGGTGTATCTGGAAGGGGTATCTCAGAGTCTACCACACCAGGTTCCATTTTTAAGGACTCCACTCCTATTGGAAGAAGAGGGGACACCAGTAATAACAAGGGTAGGTAGCACCCCAAGCTGCTCTTGCTTTGGGAGCAAGTCTTGATGCCCCCCATTCAAGCTAAGAATATGAGAACACCTGCAGGAGAGTGAGAACCCTGAATTGCCAAAAGAGAGGTGTGGTGAGAAGATGCCTGGGAGCAGAAGGAACAGGAATGATTTGGGGGTGTTTCAGTTATCTATTGCCATGTGACAGTCACCCCAACAGTGGTTTAATACTGCAACCATGTGTTTGCTCATGAGTCTCTGGGTTGGCAGTGTGGGTGGAGTCAGCAAGGAAGTTCTTTTGCAGGTCTCACCTCCGGTCTCTCGTGTGGCTACAGTTTGGTGACCCAGCTAGAGCTGAATAGTCTAGGATGACCTTGATCACAATCCCGTGGTTGGTGAAACTTGTCAACTGGACCACAGGTCTCCAGCAAGCTAGCCCACTTGTTCCCAAGAGTACAGGAGTGGAAGATGCAAAGTCTCTTGAGGCTGAAATTATAGTCACTTCTGCCTTATACTGTTGGCCAAAGCATGTCATAGACCAGGTCAGATTAAAAGGGTAGAAAAATAGACTCTACCTCTTGATGGGAAAAGCTGCAAAGAGTATATGACTGTTCTTAATCTACCATGGGGAGGTTTCAGTAATTGAGAAAGGCTTCATGAAGGTATAAAGCCTTGAGCTGGACTTTAAGGATGGATAAGACCTGAATTTGAAGAAAAGAGAAGGATGATCTTCCAGGCAGGAGGAACAGTATCAGCTGAGAGGTAGTGGCAGGAAGGACTTGGGAGGCCCTGATCCAACAGTCTCACTGAATATATGACGTGGGCGGTGGGAGAAAGAGGGAAAGGGAATAGAGGGAAGATTAAAGGTGCCTTGAAGGCTGGCCTGAGAGTTTTCTCAAAGACCCCACAGCAGAAAGGAGGCATAAAAGGACTGTGAGCAGGGGCAAGAGGTGGGCATTGAATATCATCGTCTGAACCCCTTCCCCCAGCTGAATGTTGCATCCCATTTTGCATTGTTTTCTACACACCAGGGTTATTTGTGGTGGGAAAGCTGAGCCACAGGTATTGAATGGCACATATTTCTTTCTACTGTCTCTGTCCCACCATCATCAGAGGACTCGGAGACCCTCTCCCTAGACACTGATGGTGGCCATATGTTGAGTCCCTGAGGTCTGGAGCTGCCTGCTCCTGGGTGAGGGAGTGACAGAGGGAGAGTGGCTCAAATAGGAGCCAGATCAGGATGTGCTGCTGCAGGTTGAGGAGGTGGGAAGGCACTGGGTCCTCTTTCCCACCCACTCCTGCTTCCGCTCTACTCGGTTCATCAGTCCTAGAGGAAAGCTTTCAACGTGGTGAGCCCCACATATGGTGGCTAACATGATGGAGGAGATGGCAGGGGTGCTGCTGCTATTTACCGAGCAATTTTGTGCCAGTCCCTCAATCTGAGAGTATTCATTTAGGTCTTCTCATTTCTGCAAGGTTGCTTTTACTGTTCCCACTTTGCAGATGAGGAAACTGAGGTCAGGGAGGTTCACATAATTAGTCAGTGGTGGCAGCAGGGTGGATGCCAGGCTGGTGTGGTTCTGAATTTTGTTACACTGTGCTTTTCTCTCATTTTCTGTGTGAAAATCTTTCCGGGCAGCACCGTAGGTTGATCTGAGATTTAAGAGTAGATTTAAAGTTGCCTCCACATTCAGCTGCTGCTGAAAAGCCAGGACCTTGGCCAAGAAGCGTCCAGAAGCGCTGTGAGGGGCCAGGCCCATGGTGGGGACTCTGACATGCCTCCCCAACTCCTCCAGACCCTGTGACAAGGCTGAGATCTCAGGTCATCACTGTGGGGATCTGAAGATTAGCTGGGGGCAGCACAGCGCATTGGCCTCCCTTTGGGCTGGAAGAATCTCACTGCATCAGGAACGCTGTGTTTCCAGACACAGACGGACCACTTGCCTGGTGGGCCTTCTCCCAGTGAGCAGTCAGAGGCCAGGCTCTAAGGTGTGGGCCCGAGGGCCACTGGATGACTTTATCTTCATCTCCCCGACCACGTTAGTGTTCCTCTCTGTTCTGTGAAGTTCCACCATTAACTGAACATCTTTTTTGGGTTCACAGCCCTTCTCCCCATGAAAGACAAATACTACAGTAAATCATCTTTAGTCAGAGATGAACAGCAGATGGTCTAGGAGGGTGGACATCAGGTGATGGAGACAGGGCACTTGGAAAAACCAGGGAGAGAGGAAGAAATACAAACCCTAAGCTTTGTCCATCACTCCTTCCTTCCTGCCCCAGGATCAACGTGCCCACTGACTGCCTGCAGGACAGGCATGGGTGGCACTTTCAAGGGTCCGTTGGCCAGACCCAGGCTTACCCTTAGACTCTAGACACATCATGGCCCCTCTCTGAGCCTCATTTTCCCCGTTCACAGAATGGAGGAGAATATGTTTATGACCAGTGACTGCTGGGGGTCCCATCCTGGGGTCTGAAGATGACATCCTCACCCACCCTGAAGCCTGAGCTAGGCCTAGTTACTGACCAAGCAGCAGAATCCTTACAAATGCAGATTCTCAGAACCTACTCTGCAGGATCAGTAGATCTGGAGTGGGCCCAGGGGCCTATCATTTTAAAAGATCTGCAGATGGCTCTGATATGCAGCCTGGCTTGGGTCTACTGGGTTGGGCTGAGTCAGAGACCCTTAACCTTGGCTGCATGCAAGAATCACCTGGAGAGCTGTAAAAATGCCAGTGCCGGGCTTCCCCCTACCAGTCATGTCAGGGCCTTTGGACATGACCATCATCAGCTGGGTGTGGGCAGTGATACTGAGACACCAGTGTTTTGTGGCTATTGTTTTGTTAACTTTTTATTTTGTATTGGAGTATAGCTGATTATCAATGTTATGACAGTTTCAGGTGGATAGCAAAGGGACTCAGTCGTACATATACATGTATCCATTCTCCCACCTAATCCCCGCCCATCCAGGCTGCCACCTAACATTGAGCAGAATTCCATGTGCTATACAGTAGGTTTTTTTTTTTTTTTTTAGTGGTCTGTCTGTTTTATTGACAGCTGGATGCTCAAGCCTTGACTGCGTACTTCCGGAGGGGGTACAGCCGCTCCTTCCGCTGCTGCTTCTTGGTCTTCAGGTTCTCTTAATGCTTGTTGAGTCGGCGGCGCATGGCACGTGTTTTCTTGGGCCGCAGATCCAGGGGCTTGTACTTCTTGCCCTTATAGAATTTCCTGAGGTTCTCTTTCTGAGTCTGGTTAATGACAGTCAGTACACGGGCGATAGATTTACGAACCACTCGGATCTTGGAGAGTTTGGAAGCCGCGCCTCCTGTCACTTTAGCCACGCACAGCTGGGACAGCTCCACCTTCAGGTCCTCCAGCTGTTTCAGCAGCTCCTCCTTCTTCTTGCCGCGAAGTTCTTGAGCCTTAATCTTGGCCGTGGCTGTATAGTCTGCCTCCGCTGTCTTCTCGGAGGGAAAGAGTATACAGTAGGTTTTTGTTGGTTATCCATTTAAAATATATCAGTATGACCATCCCCAAACTCCCTAACTTCCTCCATGCTTCTGCCCCTTTAGAAATCAGAAGTTCATACTCTAAGACTGTGAGTCTGTTTTGTGAGTAAGTTCATTTGTTATCATCTTTTTTTTTAGATTTCACATATAAGGGATGTCATAGGATGTTTTTCCTTTTCTCTCTAACTCACTTCACTGTATGACAATCTCTAGTTCCATCCATGGTGGTGCAAATGGCATTATTTCATTCTTTTTAATGGCTGAGTAATATTCTAGTGTATATATGTACCACATCTTTTTTTATCCATTCCTCTGTCAATGGACATTTAGGTTGCTTTCATGTCGGCTATTGTAAACAGTGCTGCAATGAACATTGGAGGGCATGTATCCTTTTGGACCACTTTTTTCTCTGGATATATGCCCAAGAATGGGATTGCAGGATCATATGGTAGCTCTAATTTTAGTTTTTTAAGGAATCTCCATACTGTTCTCCATAGTGTCTCTACCAATTTACATTCCCACCAACAATGTAGGAGGGTTACCTCCTCCACACCCTCTCCAGAATTTATTGTTGAGGCACCGCAGTTTTAAAGCTCCCAGGTAGCTACAGTCGGCACTGAGGCTGAGAACTTTTGCTATAGATGAACAGACCTTCAGAAACTCTGTCTACTTGCAAGCCAGCTCAAAGTTCCTCCTCTAGCAGCGGGACCCATGGACAAGGCACTGGCCAAAAGACAGGTGATCTGGGCCCTAGTCCTGGGACCCCGGTCCACCCTGCCTGGACCTCAGTTCCCTCAACTATGCCAGGAGAGCTGAGTTGGTTGGTTTTCAGAATGTGCCCAGAGCAAGGTTCCTGGGGTGAGGGCCCCTGCTCTGGGCTCCCTCTACCTCTTGCCCCCAGTTCTCCCAGAGTAACAGCAACCTGCCCCTGTTACTGTTGAAGCCCCCTGGTGCTTGGGCAGTTCACAGGCTAGAACAGTCTGAAAGCCATTAGTCTATGTGGTCTGTTTTCTGCTCCGTTCCGAAGGTCTGCAGAAATCCGACTTGCTTCTCCTCCACTCATACCCGTCCTTTAATCGTCTGGAGCCTTCATTTGGCACCAATTCCCTGTAAATCCTGCTTTGATTTGCCTGGCACTCGTGTTTTCCTGTATCTGGTTTATCTCCCCCAAGGAGCTGTGAGCTCCCGGAAGGTAGTTCTTAATTTAGTTTATAAACACAGCTTACATTTATTGAGCTCCTTCTGCCTGCCTGCCATGCTGGAGGCTGGGACATAGTGATGTCCTCCTGTGGGACAGAAACTTGGTGGATGAGAAAGCTGAGGAAGATAGTAGGCAGTTACAGAGCTGTAGGTGCAGGAAGCCTTGGGTGCTGTGGAGACACCTGGTGGAGACGGAGGTGGGAATGGGGGTAGGGAGAGCCTGCCCAGGGCAGAGGAGTGAGGCTGGCCTTGGCCTTGGAGCTGGATGGGCAGGAGTCTGAGGGTGCTGAGGGAAGCAGCCAAGGCTGCTGACAGAGCGAGTAGGTCTTTGAACGTGGGGTTGGAAGGCAGAACTTTATCCTGAGGGCAAAAGCAGCCCCTGGTGAATAAGCAGGGAGTGGCTGGAAGAGGTGCACGGCCCTGTGGGCGCTTGGCTGTCCCCTCTCCTTCCAGCTTTGGTGCAACGTTGCTCTGGGGTGGGGCCCGTGGAGTCCTGGATCGCAAAGATATTATGTGTCTGGAGGCGGGGTGGGGGTGCATGAGGTGGGTGGAAAAGGAGGCACCCTCACACAGGTGGGTGCTCACCAAGGAGGGTGAGCAGGCTGGGTGGATGGTGGGTAGACACCGTGTTTGAAGCCTGGCCTGTTCCCCACTTAGGTTCTGGGAACACCTTGACCCA
The DNA here is from genome assembly GCF_002263795.3 of Bos taurus. NCBI lineage: Eukaryota > Metazoa > Chordata > Mammalia > Artiodactyla > Bovidae > Bos > Bos taurus. Next base: position 12,046,117 of record NC_037337.1, on the reverse strand, counting down.
CCCCGGCAGCTCTCTTCCTGGACTCCAGCCCCCACCTTGGACAGTTGGTGAGGCTTTGCTGTCCACCTGTCCCCAGGGAGGCCTCTGACCCTCTCTGCTGGCTCATGGATCTCTGGGGCCATGCTGTGTATGGTTGGTTGCCCAGTCAGCCTGGCCCTGAGCTCAGTCCTCCTGAGGCCCTTGGGTGCTTCCTCCACCACACCTGCTGTCCTGGGCATTGCTCTTACTGTCCTTCCCTCTGTGCCCCTTCCTGCCCAGTTTCTCAGCTACCTTAGCGCCTGTGACCGGCTGCTGCGACAGGGCTACGAGGAGGGGCTGGTGGATGAGGCCATGGAGATGTTCCAGTTCTCCGAGAGCCAGGTCAGTGGGGCTCCTGCCCGGGCACCAGCGAAGGGTGGGTGGGGTGCCCATGCAGGCCTGGTGTGCAGGGGCCGACCAGCACCAGAGACAGCCTGGGGGCCTCAGGAGATAGCCTGCTTGCTGAGCCCCAGGGAGAAGGAGACAGCCTAGGGAGCTGAGACATGGAGAAGGCAAGAGGACCCAAGGGGAAGCGGTGGGGAGGAAACAGGGAGTAGAGCTTTGGGCCAAGCCGCTTCAGTCATGTCTGACTCTGTGTGACCCCATGGACTGCAGCCCGCCAGGCTCCTGTGTGCATGGGATTCTCCAGGCAAGAACACTAGAGTAGATTGCCATGCACTCCTCCAGGGGATCTTCCCAACCCAGGGATTGAACCTGCATGTCTTACATCTCTTGCATTGGCAAGGCGGGTTCTTTACCACTAACACCACCTGGGCAGAGCTTTATAGCTTGAATCAACACAGCAAATATTTACTGGCTCCTCTTTGTCGGACACCCAGACAGGAGCCAGGCAGGTAGCATGATAATGCTTGAACTCTCTTCAGGGAGTTTGCCACTTACCTGGAAACCCAGAAGGCTTGAGGCTGTGGCCCCAGTTAGGGGGACATCCTGAGCGCCCAGTGAATGTGACCTGTCCAGAGCAGAGCAGACTTCCCGGAGGCTGTGGGAGGGATGGTGCGGTGGGAGGGAAGCCGAGGGGTCGGGGGAGAGGCAGGGGAGTTTTGAGCAGTGGGGTCAGAGGAGGCAGGCAGAGGCTGTGCTGTGTGAGGGTTTGGGCCCTGGACAGAGACCCTGTGCTGTGCATCCTCTGGGCACCAGTGTGCAGCCTTCTCTTCCTGCCCCAGTGTGGGGCACGAGCACAGGGAGTCAGGAGGGAGTGGGAGAGGGGAAGTAAAGCCAAGACAGAGAGGGCCAGCAGCCAGGCTGGGGTCTCCTTCCTTGGCACAGGAAGTGAGGTTTGAGCCCATGTCACCTCATGTCATTGAGATAAAGGAGAACCATAGGTGCTGGCCAGGACCAGGCTCACCTGGCCTGTGGGGTCACGGCTTCTGGGGGTATGTAGAATGGGTACTTGGGAGGGGACTGCCCAGCCTCCCAGAGCCCCCCATGCCCTCTCTGCCTCCTCTTCCTCAGGCAGGGGAGTTCCTGCGCCTCTCGGAGCAGTTCAGCGACATGGGCTTCCAGCAGGACCGCATCAAGGAAGTGCTACTGGTCCATGGCAACCGCCGCGAGCAAGCCCTGGAGGAGCTGGTGGCCTGTGCCCAGTGACCCCCAGGGCACCTAGCAGTGTCTGTGCATCCTGGTCCTGCCCCAGACCTGGCAATCCCTCTTGACTGTATCATGAAGACTACATGGAAATAACAAAGCAGTGCATGCTTATTGTAAAAATGCACACGATGCCAAGAGTGGGAGTAAATACTGTAGAGGAGGCAAAACTGTACCTCTGAGAACTTCATAGGGGCTCTTTAACAAAAAGACAGATTAACAAGAGAAAACCAAAATGTATTAATGCAGATGGCATGCATCGTGCCCAAGAAACTTCAATGAAAAGTAACTCAAGACAGCAGTTTAGAACTCTGGCTGGGGAAGATCCCCTGGAGAAGGGAAAGGCTACCCACTCTAGTATTCTGGCCTGGAGAATTCATGGACTGTATAGTCCATGGGGTTGCAAAGAGTTGGACATGATTAAGTGACTTTCACTTTATATAGCATTTTCAACAAATAATTTGTAGAGAATTGACAGGACAAAGGAAAACAGTTTCAGGCTTCCAAGGACTGCAAACTGTAGGGAGGTAAATATATGAAGGGAACGAATGGAGTAAGATTTCTTTGCAGGTTCCCTGGTGCACTGCTGGGCTGATAAGAATCTGCCTCCAGAAAAGAATGTATATCCTGCCTCAAGGCAGAAAAGCAGGGAAGGGAAGAGAGAACTTTTCTTGCATCTTCTGCTTAATTGCCTTCAGCTCAGTTATGTCAAGAGTTTCCCAGATGGCTCAGTGGTAAAGAATCCATCTGACAATGCAGGAGACGTAGGAGACACAGGTTCAACCCCTGGCTTGGGAAGACCCCCTGGAAAAGGAAATGGCAACCTGCTCCAGGATTCTTATCTGGGGAATTCCTGTGGACAGTGGAGACTGGTGGGCTACAGTCTGTGGGGCCACAAACAGTTGGATGCAACTGAGCAGAATTATGTCAAAGAGGCATATTTTGGGATGACATTCCAGTTTCCTTCAATATCAGAGGAAGCAGCTTGAAGAGGTGAAAGTGGTTCCTTGTGAGGACGGCCGGATGGGGTGCACAGGCAATGAACTGCGTGTTTTCATATAACCCTTGTAAAATGATCTACATTTGATTCTTTAAACTATGGGCATTAGTAACTTTAAGATAATTAAAACAAATAAATATTGTGTAGTTCTTTGGGTCCTGGTTTCTGGTCTTGGTGTGGAAAGGATATCTAACTGTGGGTGAGAGGACCTAATTCTGATTTTGGTTCTGCTGATGACTGGCTCAAGGCCTGTTTGGGCTTAAGTTTCCCCAGGGAAAGTGGAGTGACTGGACCTGACTGCTATCCATGAGAGTACCCTGGGAAATTTGTTAAAATGTCCAAAGCCCCACTCCTGGATAATCTGATTCAGAAAGTCCAGCTTGGCAGCCCGCAGAAATCTGTTTTGTTTTTCTAAGAAGCTCTCTGGAGATTCTTTCATTTTCCTTTCTATTTTTTAAATCGCTGTTTTGGTTATATTGTTGACCCTCTTCATTCATTTCCCCCTCTCCCATCCCCCACCTCTGGCAACCACTATCTGTCCCTTTTATCTGTGAGCTTGTTTTTGTTTAGTAGTCCACATATGAGAAAGATCATACAGTATTTGTCTTTCTGTGTCTGATTTATTCCACTTAGCATAATGCCCTCAAGGCCCATCCGTGTTGTCACAAACGGCAAGATCTCATTCTTCCTTTGGAGAAGGCGATGGCACCCCACTCTAGTACTCTTGCCTGGAAAATCCCATGGACAGAGGAGCCTGGTAGGCTGCAGTCCATGGGGTCGCTAAGAGTCGGACACGACTGAGCGACTTCACTTTCCCTTTTCACTTTCATGCATTGGAGAAGGAAATGGCACCCCACTCCAGTGTTCTTGCCTGGAGAATCCCAGGGACAGGGGAGCCTGGTGGGCTGCAGTCCATGGCGTTGCGAAGAGTCGGACATGACTGAGCGACTTCACTTTCCCTTTTCACTTTCATGCATTGGAGAAGGAAATGGCAACCCACTCTAGTGTTCTTGCCCGGAGAATCCCAGGGATGGGGGAGCCTGGTGGGCTGCCGTCTATGGGGTCACACAGAGTCAGACACGACTCAAGTGACTTAGCAGCAGCAGCAGCGTTCTTCCTCATGACTGAATAATATTCCATTGTATACACACCAGAGTCTCTCTATCCATGCACCCGTCAATAGGCATTTAGGCTGTTGCCATTGTCTTGGTGGTTTCTAATAATATGGCAGTGAACCTTTGGGGTGCAGATACCTTTTCAAGTCAGTGCTTTTGTTTTCCTCAGATAATATCCAGCAGTCGGATTGCTGGCTCATATGGTAGCTCTATTTTTAATTTTTGGAGGAGCCTCCACACCATCTTCCTGTTTTCCATCATGGCTGCACCAACTTCCATTCTCACAATGTGCGTGAGGGCTCCCTTTTCTCCATATGCTCACAAACACCTGTGATTTCTTGTCATTTTGATACTAGTCATTCTGATAGGTGTTTGATGGCATCTCATTGTGGTTTTGATTTACATTTCCCTAATAATTAATGATGTTTTCATGTGCATATTGGCCTTCTGTATGTCTTCTTTGGGAAAAACTCTATTTAGATCTTCCCATTTTAAAATCATATTGTGTGGGTATTTTTTTTTTTTTTTTTGCTGCTGACTTGTATGAGTTCTTTTTCTAAAAATTATTTTTAATTTTTTCTTATTTTTTGGCCATACCATGGAGCATGCAAGATCTTAAATCCCCTAGTCAGGGATCCAACCGTACCCTCTGTGGTGGAAGCTCAGAATCTTAACCACTGGACCACAAGGGAAGTCCCTGAATGAATTCTTTATCTATTTTGGATATTAGCTCCTTATCAGATATATGATTTGCAAATATTTTCTCTCATTATGTAGGTTGCCTTTTCACTCTGTTGATGGTTTCCTTTGCTGTACAGAGCTTTTTATAATAGTTTGATGTAGTCCCACTTGCTTATTTTTGCTTTTGTTGCATTTGCTTTGGGTGTTAGATTTAAAAAATCCTCACCCAGACCGACGTCAAGGAGCTTACTGCCTATGTTTTATTCTGGGAGTTTCATGGTTTCATATCCAACATTCAAGTCTTTAATTCCCTTGAGTTAATTTTTGTATGTGGTGTGAGGTAGTTGTGGGGTTTTATTCTTTTGCATACAGCTGCCCAGTTTTCACGGAGAAGGCGATGGCACCCCACTCCAGTACTCTTGCCTGGAAAATCCCATGGGCGGAGGAGCCTGGTGGGCTGCAGTCCATGGCGTCGAGAAGAGTTGGACATGACTGAGCGACTTCACTTTCACTTTTCACTTTCATGCATTGGAGAAGGAAATGGCAACCTACTCTAGTGTTCTTGCCTGGAGAATCCCAGGGATGGGGGAGCCTGTTGGGTTGCCGTCTAATGGGGTCACACTGAGTTGGACACGACTGAAGCAACTTAGCAGCAACAGCAGCAGCCCAGTTTTCACAGCACCATTCATTGAAGAGCTGTTGTTGTTCAGTCGCTCAGTCATGTCTGACTTTTTGCGACCCTATGGACTGAAGCACACCAGGCTTCCCTGTCTATCACCAACTCCTGGAACTTGCTCAAACTCATGTACATTGAGTAGGTGATGCCATCCAACCATCTTGTCCTCTGTTGTTCCCTTATCCTCCTGCCCTCAATCTTTCCCAGCATCAGGGAGTCAGTTCTTTGCATCAGGTGGCCAAAGTATTGGAGCTTCAGCTTCAGCATCAGTCCTTCCAATGAATATTCAGGACTGATTTCCTTTAGGATTGACTGGTTGGATCTCCTTGCAGTCCAAGGGACTTTCAAGAGTCTTCTCCAACACCACAGTTCAAAAGCATCAATTCTTCAGTGCTCAGCCTTCTTTATGGTCCAACTCTTACATCCTTACATGACTACTGGAAAAACCATAGCTTTGACTAGACGGACCTTTGTTGGCAAAGAAATGTCTCTGCTTTTTAATATGCTGTTTAGGTTTGTTATAGCTTTTCTTGCAAGGAGCAAGCATCTTTTAATTTCATGGCTGCAGTCACCATCTGTAGTGATTTTGAAGCCCAAGAAAGTAAAGTTTGTCACTGTTTCCATTGTTTCCCCATCTGTTTGCCATGAAGGGAGGGGACCAGATGCCATGATCTTCATTTTTTGAATGTTCAATTTTAAGCCAGCTTTCCACTCTTCTCTTTCACCTACATCAACAGGCTCTTAGTTCCTTTTCGCTTTCTGCTATAAGAGTGGTATCATACGGGTGTCATTGAAGAAACTGACTGTCTTTTCCTCATTGTATATTCTTGGTTCCTTGATTGTAAAGTAATTGACCACATATATGTGTGGGTTTATTTCCCGGCTCTCTAGTGTGTTCCACTGATCTGTGTGTCTGTTTTTATGCCAGTATCTTGGGGGATTTTTAGTCAATGTAATGGGCCCATGGCCAGTTCTGGCTTCTGCTTTCACAGTCTGTGACCCTATGTCAGTTTTCCCTGACTTGGGGATTGGGACCAGAGTTGTCTTCAGTCATCCCAGGCCTAGCTTCTGGAGGTCCCCAGGAACTGAGGGGACAAATTGCTGGGGCTGCCCATGACAGGCAAGTAGAGGTCAGAGGACAGGACGCTGATGCCTCTGTCCTTCCCAGTTGCCCTGAGCACTGACCTGGAGCAATTAGTGCAGAACTCTCTCAGCCCCCTCCACCCAACAAACAGGGCTGGACCTGGGGCTGAGGCCTGTGAAAAGACAAATAAAATCTTGTTTGAACATGCAATGAGGACCTTAGCAGGCCTACACAGGCCTAAACAGAACCCGGGTCTTCTGAGGTCCATCCAGTCCCTGAGTACTTTCCACTCAGCCTCAAGGACTGCCAACTTGAAATTACATTAAAAATATTCTTTGCCCTTAAAATTTTGCTTTAAATAACTTGCAGGCAATATAAAACTATTTGAGAAATCTGTGAGATGGCATAAGTTAGTAAAAAAAAAAAAGTATAACTGCACTTGGAAAAGACGGGAAAATTAAAATTCAATTCTAAGATGCAATGTTACATCCAAAGTTATTTCTGTTTTGATTAAGGTAATCTGGCCTTAGTCTGTTGCTTTATTCAGTCCCCTTGATTAGAGGCGACCAGTTGGCCAGCCCCTTCCCACATTGCAGTGCCTTCCCCTGTGTTACTCCCCCATCCTTCTCCCATCTGCCCCAAACCTTCCCATCCCTAGAAACTATGGTTTGATTACAAATGAAACGTCAATGGGCACATTGTTAGTTTACATTATGTTTTAGGAGGTAGAATAGTGTCATAGTTAAAGGCATGGGCTCTGAAGTCAAATTTGGGCTGAAACTGCAGCCCTGTTACTAACTAGCTGTGTGACCTTTTGAAAGTCTTAACTTCTCTGTGCCTCAGTTCCTTACCCATAAAATATGGATACTAAAACTTGCCAATTAGAACGATTAAACAGGAGAATGCACAGGAAGCTTGTGACATGGTATCTAGTAGCTATTTACTTATTTATTCATATTTATGCCCTACTTTGTTCTATAATCACTACTACCTTTATTCTGTCATCCTTCCCATTATTGTTATGGTTAAAAAATCTCCAGCATTTATAATCAAACTCAGAAAACCTGGGAGAACTTCTCCCCCAGTGACTTAGCCTCTTGGTCAGCAGGATTTAAGAAGGTGGCCAGAGCAGAGGATTGTGGGAGAGAAACAATCTCTACAACTAATAGAAAGGGTCGTTGGTGGCCCCTTGAAACAAAAGCAGATGGCACATTCAGCCATCTTAAGCCAGAGTCTAGACAACATGACCCTTGGAGAGGAAGCTAGGCGATGGTGGAGTCCCCCGAGGGGACCATTCTGACCCAAAGATGCAGAATGAAAGCTCTCCCTGCGGCTTTGTTTCTACTTCTGTCTCCACATACTCTGTCTCTTCTGTGTCCCCACCATGTTCCCTCAGAGACCCCGTGCCAGCAGTTTGAAGAACCTGACTGATGGGGAGGGTGTGGTGCGGGGTGGGGAGGCCCTCAGAAACTATTTCAGGCTGAAACCCCAAGTACTTTGTGTGTTCCCTTCCCCGGGAGACATGTGCCCTCTAACTAGCTGACCCTTCCACCTCCTTCTCATAAGGACCTTTGTAATTATGTCGGGCCTACCTAGAAATCCAGGCTAATCTCCCACCTCAGAATCCGTAATCACATCTGCAAAGTCTCTTGCACCATGTAAGGTGGTTAACTCCAAGGATTAGAACATGGACACCTTTGGGGGACCATTATTCAGTCCCACACAGGGGGCAGTGATTAACCCCAAATAATAAGTGACTACTGGTGGAATTTCAGGCAGTCACATAAGGGGGTTTTGTTATGGTTTGCATTACACTTTACACAAAGAGCATTTCTATTTTGGAACAGAATGACAGTGAGGCAGGCCCTACCCAGGGGTCAGGGTCTCAGGTGAGGCCAGGCCCTCAGCAGGCTCAGGCCCACACAGCTGGCTCTGCTGCCCTCTCGCCTCTAACAGGAGCGTCTGGGGCTCTAGCTTCAACTTGAGTCCGCCTTCTACAGCTGACAGTATTCTCCTGGTACCCAGAGCAGTGCCAGCTGAGAGGCTGCCAGAGGCTCCTCTTGGCCCTGACCCTTCCCCTCAGGGGCAGTGGAGGAGGACACGCCCTCTGGGCACAGGTGGCCTCTGGGGATCCCTGGAGGACTCAGGAGTGTCCTCTTCCCTGGGCCCTCCTCCCCTCTGGGCCCCTTCCTTCCCGCTTCCTCCCTGCCTCTGCCCCCATCTGACCCCTCACTGCCCTGTTCTCCTGTCTTATCTAGTGGTTAGACAGGTGATTGTCAGCCCCTGCAGAGAAATACTCTTTGCCTTTTATAAGAGGATTTAGAGCCAGAGCAATGCTTCCCTCGTGAATAGTGGCTCATAAATGATAAGCTTTAGGCCAAGTAAGAGCCGGCTGAGGGATGGGGTGGCTCTCCCAGTTTTCACCTTATTTGACCATCCATTCTGTCTCTTTTAAGACTCACTTAGAGGAGGATTTGGGTCTTCTGAGGGTGCTGGAAAGAGTCTTTCCTAATAAGAACTGGGGGAGGCTTCCAGAGCCCCTTCCTCAGGACAGGGTCGCCTGGCACACACCTCCCCCACCTTCCCACACCAAGGGTGAGGGCTTTGTTCTCAGACATGTTGAGTTCAGACGAACACTTAGACAATCGGGAATCTCCTAGAAAGGCCTCCCTACCTCCCCCACCCTCAACCCTCTCTCTTCCTCTCTACTTGTTTATTTTTAGTTGCACTGGGTCTTAGTTGTGGCATATGGAATCTAGTTCCCTAATGAGGGATCAAACCCAGGCCCTCTGCATTGAGAACACAGAGTCTTAACCACCAGGGAGTCTCTCTCTCTTATAGTTGCCCCACCTCACTGTCCTGGAGTTGGGGTGGGGGGCGGGGTGGGGGGTGGCGTTGGGAAATGAAGCCCCATCCTAGGCATTCTCTGGAACAGTTGTGGAGCATGCGTGCCTTCCTGCTTGGGACAAGGTAACCCTGAGTGAGGTAAGAACTGATGGCTCAGCTTGACTCAAAGGCAGGGGCCACCCAAACACTGAGTTCTTTCGTAAGCACCCACTTAGCTGTGTGCTGGTCTTCCTAGAGGGCCCTACCTGTATTCCAGGGGCCACAGCCTAGTTGATGAGCCCAAACTACCGTTAAACAACCATTCACTTAACAGTTCTACCCGACAAAGCTTTACTTCATGCCAGCTAGGAGCCAGGACCTGCTGGCTCACGAGTGTGGGGAGTTGGGAAGGAAAATGAGCCATGGCCCATCCTGGGGTGGGAGGGTTCTGGGTGCCAGGCTGGTGGTGTGGGTCAGTGTGGCAGCTGGCTGTGAGTGGTCAATGTCTGTGCTGCTGCTGGTGGCAGGGCAGGAGGAAGGACAGGCAGGCTTTGGCCCAAGCAGGGCCTCTGGAGATGGTACGTGTCCAGCTCTTCCTGCCCAGCTGGGTCCTCGCCAGCACCCCTGCTGGCCCCACGCCCGGCCCAGCGATGGGGCACCCACCCCCACCCCCACCTCCCTGCCTCCTGGCGGGTCGCTCTGCCTCCTGCCCATTCTCCTCCTGAACCTGCCCTTATAAGGCCACCCACTCAGGAGACGTGTGTTCTGTGTCCTCTGGGAAGTTGCCCACACAACGTCATCTGCTGTTTTATTGCTAGAGACTGTTAACCTATGATTTTATTTATTTATTTATTTTTTGTCTTTAAGAAAATGTTTCCAGGCTGAATGGAGACATTAACTGGGTGAGGGTGGAAGGAGGGAAGCCAGGAGACCCAGGACAGGCCAGCCCCAGGGCAAGGCTTAATCACAGACTCTGAGAGCCTCAGCAGCCAGGCAATTTCACGAATCTCAGCTGGCCCTCTCAGCTGGTACAGGGAGGACATGGGGGTGGTGGGGAGGGCGTCAGAGGCTGCCGAGGCTGGTGCAGCGAGGGCAGCCTCCGGGCAGAGGTGAGCCCCACCTGCAGGAGCTCCCGCCAGGCTGAGGGAGGAGCCTCAGGCTGGCAAGAGGCATCTTCCAGGAGGGGGCACAACTGAACTGGGTCTTGCAGGGTAGGTAGGAGTTCTTCATGTGGGGAAGGAGAGGAAGGGTGTTCCAGGCTGCTCTCACCCAAGCAGGAGACAACCTGGGGTGGGAAGGGAGAGGCGAGGGCCCCAGTGTGCCTGGAAGGTCGTGGCTGGGCCCTGAGGGGTTCCCACTTAACGCTGCAGCTAGGGAGCTGCGGAGTCGACACAGTGGTGCCAGCGAGTGGGGATAGAAGGGAGACTGGAGTGATCACTGCTGCTTTCAGGCCACCCAGCTGGCAGCCCTTCCCCCTTCTCCTTCTTCTTTTTTAAATAACGTACCTTTTAAAAATATTTATCTATTTGGCTGCAGCAGGTCTTCGTTGTAGCACAGAGGATCCTCGATCTTCATTGCAGCATTCAGGATCTTTAGTTGCAGCACGTGGGATCTAGTTCCCTGGCCAGGGATCGAACCTGGGCACCCCCACAATGGGAACGTAGAGTCTTAGCCACTGAAACAGCAGAGAGGTCCTCCCCTACCCAACCCCACTGCTGCTGCCGCCTTATTCTTAACTGACACCCAGTGATCTTGGAGGAATTACCTCCCCCAGCTGTGGGTCATCTTGTTGTCAAAGTGCCCTGTCCTTCCCTGACCAGGCAGATGGGCACATGTCACCCGCACTGGGCCTGGCGGACTCTGGCTGTGTCACCTTGGAACCTTGGGCGCCCTCATTCTGTCCTTTCTCAGCCAGTGCTCTGACCTTCCCTGGGAGCCTGGAGCTACTCAATGTCCTTCCACTAGAAGCCTGCTGTCCTTAATTTAGCTAAAGGTGGGTTCTCTGTCAGAACCCAAGGCATCCTGCTGATGCAATGAGAGAACGTGAGTAAAGGCAGCCCCAAATGGGGCGGAGAAAGGCCTAGGAGTGTAAAGCAGGCTGAGGGAAACATGGGCCAAGGTGTGGGCTGTCTCCATCAGGCATGCCCTGCGGTCTTGTAACTGTGGACAGGTGCCCCCATCATGCCTTGTGAAGCCCTGGAGGGGGGCGGGCATGGACCGAACCTGCTTTGTCTCTCTGCCCCCATGCCTGACACAGCTTGTGATTAGAGGAGGTGCTCCAAGTATTTGCTGAATGAAGAAGGAGGAAGGAAGGGAAGGAGGGAAATGATGAAAATTAGCCCTCTAGGGAGGGTCTATGCAGCTGGCTTCAAGGAAGTGTCACCGATTTGCCAGATGAACACCTCACCAGAAGGTGTTAGGGAAGCTCTGGGTACTTGGGATGACACTCTTAGCACAGTGGTCTCGGGGGACAAAGGCAGCCAGCCCCCATTCCCTCGTGCCCAGCCCCTCAGAGCCTGGAGGGACCATGTGGCTGGCACCAGAGTGAGTAAGCCATCCCGGTGGCTGCTAGGAGGGTCCCATGGAAGGGACAGAGGCTCAAGCTGGCTCACGACCCCTGTGATGGGCTCCCATGGGGACTGCATGGCCCCTTTTGGATGGCAGCAGGGCTGGATAGAAACAAGAGAGGGTCAGTGTCCCTGAGCAGGCCAGAAGAAGTGACCACACTGTGGTGGATCACGCTGAGCTCTGAGGAGAGGGGTGGGCGCTGCTGGTCAAGGAGGTGACCAGCCCTGACTCTGTGATGAGGAGCTTTCTTCTGTCTATCCCAGTGCCAGGTGATGTGGGGGCAGGTGGCCAAGGAGATGGCTGAGCAATACTTGTCTCAGGGTTCAAGGTAGGTCACTGCTGCTGAAGCTAAATGTTTTGAGCTCCCCAGGGGAGCAGAGCTTTCAGTACAGGGGCTGAGGCCCTAGGATCATAGGGATGACATCACCTCAGCATCTGGTGAGAGAACTCATATGCCTGCCTTACCACCCCACCAGCTCTACGACCCTAAGATGCTGTAGGGTCCAGGGGTTACACTCTGGAGATAATGGCCAGCTGGGAGGACTGGTGGGAGAGGCTTTCAGGGTTCCCAGCCACACCATGTAGTCATTGCCTTCTCCATCAGAAGCCAGTCTGACTGCTACTGACCAGATAACCCCCTGCCCTCGCCTGAGGGTGGAAAGTTTTCTGGGGTTTACTGACACTTGCTGTGGGCCTGGTACTGACTTTGGCTCCTTCTGTGTACTATTTTGCTCACGTCCCAACAGTCTTTATTGACTCATACCACCTGAGGCTCAGAGAGGCTAAGAGCTGCCCAGGGTCCCCTGGTCAGAAAGTGTTAAAATTGAGTTAGAATTCAGAAAGTCTGAGTTAGAAGCTGGAGCACCAGGCTCCCCTCATCATGGGCCTGCACACTCCTCCCCTCACCTGACCATACAGCAAACATGTGCTCCAGACTGGGGCTATGTCTTCAGTGACGGATGCAAAGTGGGGCTCAGAGAGGTGGTCATTGGGCCCAAACGTCACACAGCACATGGGTGGCAGGGCCGGGCCTGGAATGAAGGTCTCCGGCGCTCCTCTGGACCCCTTGGTTAAACCTGGTAAAAGTCAGATCTGACCAGGACAGTGGAGAGCTAGGCCCTACCTAGAGGCCAGGGTTGCAGACTTGCCTGGTCCCTCACTTGGGAAGGGGTGGCAAAAGCTGTGCTCCCTGGAGCTCATGCTCTTGGTTCTGTTTTCATTCCCAGCCACTCCACTGAGAGCTTCTAAAGGTCACTTTTTTCCCCTCAAATTCAAGTGGTTTGGGAAGCAAGTCCCTAGCTTCCGGTCACTGAGGCACCACCCATTCTGGTAAGATGTTTCTCTGGTTCCCATCACTGTAATCAGACCAAGATAGTGAGATGGGCACTTTCCAGTCCAGGTGTATCTTGGAGATATTGCAGGTTCTGTTCCAGGGCACTACAATAAAGCAAATATCACACTAAAGCGAGTTACATGAATTTTTTGGTTCCCAGTGTAAAAGTTATGTTTACGTTTATTCTATACTCTATAAAGGGCTTCCTGGGTGGCACTAACGGTAAAAAATCCCCTGCAACACAGGAGCCGCAGGTTCAATCCTTAGGTCAGGAAGATCCCCTGGAGGAAGGCATGGCAACCCACTCCAGTATTTTTTTTTTAAATTAGTTAATTTATTTTATTTATTTCTAAATTGAAGGATAATTGCTTTACAGAATTTTGTTTTCTGTCAAACCTCAACATGTATCAGCCATATGTTCCTTCCCTCTTGAACCTCCCTCCCATCTCCCTCCCCATCCCACCCCTCCAGGTTGATACAGAGCCCCTGTTTGAGTTCCTTGAGACACACAGCAAATTCCCATTGGCTATCTATTTTACATATGGTAGTGTAAGCTTCCATGTTACTCTCTCCACACATATCACCCTCCCTTCCCCTCTCCCTGTGTGCCTAAGTCCGTTCTCCATGTCTGTTTCTCCATTGCTGCCCTGCAAATAACTTCTTCAGTACCATATTTCTAGATTCCATATATATGCTTTAGTATATGATATTTATCGTTCTCTTTCTGACTTACTTCACTCTGTATAATAGGCTCTAGGTTCATCCACCTCATTAGAACTGACTCAAAGACATTCCATTTTATGGCTGAGTTAAATTCCATTGTGCACAGGTACCACAACTTCTCTATCCATTCATCTGTCAATGGACATCTAGGTTGCTTCCGTGTTCTAGCTATTGTAAATAGTGCTGCAATGAACATTGGGATACATGTGTCTTTTTCAATTTTGGTTTTCTCAGGGTATATGCCTAGGAGTGGGATTGCTGGGTCATATGGTGGTTTTATTCCTAGCTTTTTTTAAAGGAATCTCCATACCATCTTCCATAGTGGCTGTATCAATTTACATTCCCACCAACAGTGCAAGAGTATTCCCTTTTCTCCACACCCTCTCTAGCATTTATTATTTGTAGACTCTTTGATGATGGTCATTCTGATGGTGTGAGGTTTTGATTTGCATTTCTCTAACAATGAGCAATGTTGAGCATCTTTTCCTGTGTTTGTTAGCCATCTGTATGTCTTCTTTGGAGAAATGTCTGTTTAGATATTTTTCCCACTTTTTGATTGGGTGGTTTGTTTTTCTGGCATTGAGTTGTATGAGCTGCTTGTATGTTTTGGAAATTAATCCTTTGTCAGTTGTTTCATTTGCTATTATTTTCTCCCATTCTGAGGGTTGTCTTTTCATCTTGTTTATGGTTTTCTTTCCTGTGCAAAAGCTTTTAAGTTTAATTAGGTCCCGCTTGTTTACTTTTGTTTTTATTTCCATTACTCTAGGAGGTGGGTCATAGAGGATCTTGTTTTGATTTATGTCATTGAGCATTCTATGTTCTCCTCTTAGAACTTTTATAGTTTCTGGACTTACATTTAGGTCTTTAATCCATTTTGAGTTTATCTTTGTGTATAGTGTTAGGAAGTGTTCTAATTTCATTCTTTTACATGTAGCTGTCCAGTTTTCCCAACACCACGTATTGAAGAAGCTGTCTTTTCCCCATTGTATATTCTTGCCTCCTTTGTCAAAAATAAGATATGAATAGGTGTGTGGGTTTATCTGTGGACATTCTATCTTGTTCCATTGGTCTATATTTCTGTTTTTGTGCAGTACCATACTGTCTTGATGACTGTAGCTTTGTAGTATAATCTGAAGTCAGGAAGGTTGATTCCTTCAGCTCCATTCTTCTTTCTCAAGACTCCTTTAGCTATTTAGGGTCTTTTGTTTTTCCATATGAATTGTGAAATTTTTTGTTCTAGTTCTATGAAAAATGCCATTGGTAATTTGATAGGGATCACATTGAATCTGTAGATTGCATTTGGAAGTATAGTCATTTTCACAATATTGATTCTTCCTACCCAGGAACATGTAATATCTCTCCATCTGTTTATGTCATCTTTGAGTTCTTTCATCAGTGTCTTATAATTTTCTGTATATTTCTTTTGTCTCCTTAGGTAGGCTTATTCCTATATATTTTATTCTTTTTTTTGCAGTGGTGAATGGGATTTATTCCTTAATTATCTTTCCTTATTTTTCATTGTTAGTATATAGGAATGCAAGTGATTTCTGTGTATTGATTTTGTATCATGTAATTTTGCTAAATTCACCGATTAGCTCTAGTAATTTTCTGATGGTATCTTTAGGGTTTTCTATACATATTATCCGGAGAAGGCAATGGCACCCCACTCTGGTACTCTTGCCTGGAAAATCCCATAGATGGAGGAGCCCGGTAGGCTGTAGTCCATGGGGTCGCTAAGAGTTGGACACGACTGAGTGACTTCCCTTTCACTTTTCACTTTCATGCATTGGAGAAGGAAATGGCACCCCACTCCAGTGTTCTTGCCTGGAAAATCCCAGGGACAGGGGAGCCTGGTGGGCTTCTGTCTATGGGGTCGCACAGAGTCGGACACGACTGAAGCAACTTAGCAGCAGTAGCAACAGCATACATATTATCATGTCATCTGCAAACAGTGAGAGCTTTTCTTCTTCTTTTCTGATCTGGATTCCTTTTATTTCTTTTTCTTCTCTGATTGCTGTAGCTAGGACTTCCAAAACTATGTTGAATAATAGTGATGAGCCCACTCCAGTATTCTTGTCTGGAAAATCCCATAGACAGAGGAGGCTGGTGGGCTACTATTGATAGGGTCACAGAGTTGGACATGATTGAGCGACTAAGCAAGCACACATACACTATAAAGTGTGCATTAGTGTAATATCTTAAAAACAGTATCAGTTCAGTTCAGTCTCTCAATCATGTCTGACCCTTTGCAACCCCATGGACTGTAGCACACCAGGCCTCCCTGTCCATCACCAACTCCCAGAGCTTACTCAAACTCATATCTGTTGAGTCAGTGATGCCATCCAACCATCTCATCCTCTGTCGTCCCCTTCTCCTCCCACCTTCAATCTTTCCCAATATCAGGGTCTTTTCTAGTGAGTCAGTTCTTTGCATCAGGTGGCCAAAGTATTGGAGTTTCAGCTTCAGCATCAGTTCCTTCCAATGAATATTCAGGACTGATCTCCTTTAGAATGGACTGGTTGGATCTCCTTGCAGTCCAAGGGACTCTCAAGAATCTTTTCCAACACCACAGTTCAAAAGCATCAGTTCTTCAGTGCTCAGCTTTCTTTATAGTCCAACTCTCACATTCATACATGACTATTGGAAGAACCATAGCTTTGACTAGATGGACCTTTGTTGGCAAAGTAATGTCTCTCCTTTTTAATATGCTGTCTAGGTGATCATAGCTTTCCTTCCAAGGAGCAAGTGTCTTTTAATTTCATGGCTACACTGACCATCTACAGTGATTTTGGAGCCCAGAAAAATAAAGTCTCTCACTATTTCCATTGTTTCTCATCTATTTGCCATGAAGTAATGGTAGACCAGATGCCATGATCTTCGTTTTTTGAATGTTGAGTTTTAAGACAGCTTTTTCACTCTTCTCTTTCACTTTCATCAAGAGGCTCTTTAGTTCTTCTTCACTTTCTGCCATAAGGGTGGTGTCATTTGCATATCTGAGGTTATTAATATTTCTCTCGGCAATCTTGATTCCAGCTGTGCTTTATCCAGCCCAGCATTTTGCATGATGTACTCTGCATATAAGTTAAATAAGCAGGGTGACAATATACAGCCTTGATGTACTCCTTTTCCTATTTGGAACCAGTCTGTTGTTCCCTGTCCAGTTCTAACTGTTGCTTCTTGACCTGCATATAGATTTCTCAGGAGGCAGGTCAGGTGGTTTGGTATTCCCATCTCTTGAAGAATTTTCCACAGTTTGTTGTGACCCATACAGTCAAAGGCTTTGGTATATTCAATAAAGCAGGAATTTTAAATAAATAAATAAAGCAGAATAAAAGTAAAGGCAAAGGAGAAAAGGAAAGATATACCCATTTGAATGCAGAGTTCCAAAGAATAGCAAGGAGAAATAAGAAAGCCTTCCTCAGTGATCAATGCAAAGAAATAGAAGAAAACAATAGAATGGGAAAGACTAGAGATCTCTTCAAGAAAATTAGAGATACCAAGGGAACATTTCAGGCAAAGATGGGCACAATAAATGACAGAAATGGTATGGACCTAACAGAAGCAGAAGATATTAAGAAGAGGTGGCAAGACTATGCAGAAGATGTATACAAAACAGATCTTCACGACCCAGATAATCATGATGGTGTGATCACTCACCTAGAGCCAGACATTCTGAAATGTGAAGTCAAGTGGGCCTTAGGAAGCATCACTATGAGCAAAGCTAGTGGAGGTGATGGAATTCCACTTGAGCTTTTTCAAATCCTAAAAGATGATGCTGTGAAAGTGCTGCGCTCAATATGCCAGCAAATTTGGGAAGCTCAGCAGTGGCCACAGGACTGGAAAAGGTCAGTTTTCATCCCAATTCCAAAGAAAGGTAATGCCAAAGAATGTTCAAACTACTGCACAATTGCACTCATCTGACACGCTAGTAAAGAGTGCTCAAAATTCTCCAAGGCAGGCTTCAACAGTACATGAGACATAAACTTCCAGATGTTCAAGCTGAATTTAGAAAAGGCAGAGGAACCAGAGACCAAATTGCCAACATCTGTTGGATCACTGAAAAAAAAAATAAAGTATAGCGTCCTTAATTTTAAAAGATTTTGTTGCTGAAAAATGCTAACCATCTTCTAAGCCTTCGGCGAGTCATAATCTTTTTTTCTGGGGTGGTAGGGGCCTTGCCTCATGTTTATGGCTGCTGATTGATCAGGGTGGTGGTGGCTGAATGTTAGGGAGGCTGGGAAAATTTCTTAAAATAATGCAACAATGAAGTTTGCCACATTGGTTGACTTCCTTTTATGAATGATTTGCCTGCTGTATGCAGAGCTCTTTGACAGCATTTCACCCACAATAGAAGATCTTTCAAAACTGGAGTCAGTCTTCTCAAACCCTGCCATTGCTTTACCAACTAAGTTTATATAACAGTCTAAATATTTTCTTGTCATTTCAACAATTTATTAAGTTCACCGTCTTTTATGGGTGCAGCTCAAGGAGCCCCCAAATAATTACAACAGTAACATCTGATCACCATAACAAATAAAGTAACAATGAAAATGTTTGAAATACTCCAAGATTACCAAACAGACAAAGTGAGCAAGTGCTTGTTGGAAAAATTGTGCCAGGGCTTCCCTGGTGGTCCAGTGGTTGAGAATCTGCCTTGCAATGCAGGGGACACTGGCTCGATCCCTGGTCCAGGCCTGGTCCCACATGCCTCTAAGCCCACGTACCACAGCTCCTGAGCCATTGCTCTAGAGCCTACAAGCTGCAACTCCTGATTCTGAGTGCTGCGACTACTCATGCCTGTGCACCTAGAGCCTGTGCTCCGCAACAGAAGGAGCCACTGCAACTAGAAGCCGATGCACCGCAACTAGAGAGAGCCTGGGCGCAGCAACAAAGACCCATTGCAGCCAAAACAGAAGTCAATAAACTCAATTAAAAAAAATAAAAATGGCAGCAACACTTGCTCAGTGCAGGGTTGCCACAGACCTTCAATTTGTAAAAAAAAAAAAAAAAAAATGCAACATTGGCAAAGCACGATAAAGCAAAGCACAATAGCACGAGGTAAGCCTGTATCCTTTGCTGTTGCAAACCAAGGCGCTTGATGACCAACGCCCAGAGAGACGAGTGCCAGAGGGGACAGGGCATGTATCTTGGCAGGAAAGAGATGGCAAGTCAAATCAGGTCACTAGAGGAGACTTGAGTGAAGAGGCTGTTTACCAAGGACAGAGGTTACTGCTATGGGGCTGGTGCAGGGCTAGCGCCAGTGGGGCTCTCGCCATTCCCAGGCCTGCAGGGGGAGGGGAGAGGTGGCCACCACAGCCACGAGACTGACAGGGCTGCAAGGGACGGGCCAGCTGACAGGAGCTGTGACTCTGGTCAGTGGAGGAAAGAAGTAGGTGCAAGGCAGCTGGGCAGGGAGGGAGCCGGCAATGAAGTCCCCGGACTCCTGCTCCCCTCTGCCCCTCACCTTCTGCTGCTGTCCCCATTGGAGTCAGAGTCAAGGCAGCCAATAATACAACACAAAGGGCACCCTCCCAGGGCAAGAGACAGGAGAGGGGAGAGTGGCTCTGAAGGGCAGGTGGGGCAGCTGAGGGGCTTGCTCTTGGAATTGGAGAAGCATGGCATCCATTTTCCGTATTCATCACCCCAAACACCTGCTGTGGCTCCCTCTTCCTACAGAATGAGACCCACAATCTCAGCCTGGCGTTCAAGGCTCTTCGCACCCAGACTCCAACCTCCCTCCCTCCTGGGAGAGATACAGGTGCTTCACAGGATCTACTTGCGCAACAACTCTGGGTACAATGAGCCTCATTATCCTCGACATTTTATGGACAGATGGAGTTTGCACCGATGACACAGCTGGCAGCAGCGGAGCTGGAATGTGAAGCCAGGTCCACTGGTGCTGCAGCCGACGCGTACCCACGCTGCCACGCAGCCTCCTCACCGAGGGGCACATGCCTGGGCCACAGGACTGTGTTCATCCCACCCTGGCCTGCCTCACAGAAGGGGTCTCAGTGGAGAAGGGGAGGGAGGAGAAAGGAACACGGATGGTGAGCATAACCTGTGCTGGCTTCTAGGTCCTCATTCCACTCTCATAAGCACCCTTCAGGGAAGGAATTATCCTCCCTGTTTAGAGTTGAGACATCTTAATATCAGAAAGGTTAAGGAACTTTACCGTGGTCAGAAAGCGGAGCTGGGCCTTGACCTTGAAACCAGCTGCCTGCTCCGGGCAGAGCTGGCCCTCTGCAGAGCCTCAGCCTCTTGTCTCCACTCCAGGCCAATGCTCACTCCCTCTTTGAGCCCCTGAAGTTTCCTCTGCTAATCAGGACTATGGAGCTAGGACTATCCACAGAAGGCCCCAGTTAGAATGAAAATATGTTACTTGAGAGAAAAAGCATAGTGGGCCAGTGTCATAAGGCCACCCTTAGAGTTGTCAAAATCATGTGTGTGTGCGTGTAATGTGAAGGGCCCAGGTGCTCAGATACCACCAGTACAGACCAAGCCCTTCGTCTCTATCTGCTATAGAGCTATCTGCTATAATAAAGCAGAGTGCTAAAATAATGTGACACAAGAGGGTTATATTTCCTGGAAAAGTGAGGATGGAGGTCTGGAATCAGGGAGGGCAGACCGGATGGGTCATTTTGGAGACCTCCCTCATGGGTGTCCTGGCAGGCAACACAAGAGATGCAGCATGGTGTGACGGGAAGAAGATTCTAGAGATGTGGGTCAGAGTGGCCCACTGCATTGCTGTGTGTCTCCACACAAGCTATGTGCCCTGCCTTTGCCAACTTCCCTTTCATCTCTGTTCTAAGACCCTGCAACCTGACAGAAAGACCTCTTTACCTTTTGTTAATCGCTAAGATGCCAGAGAGAGAATCCCCATTCCAGCCGGGGCAGAATCTTGAAGTTTGCAGGGACATTGCTGGGAAGAGATCCAGGAGAACCCCTCCAAGGGGGTCCTGCATCCCACGCCCACAATGAGCCTGCTCAGACATAGCCTATCTGCCCGCAGCTGTGTCTCCCACCAGCACAGTTAACTTGCCACTGTTCCTGGGAAGTGACAGCAACTTGAAACAAAGCAATTAGGATGAAAAAGAGGTCCAGCTGCTTGGGGCCAAAGGAAAATAAACAGACCAGCCCTGTGTGTATTCCACCGCCAAGAGGAGCAATTTTTCACGGGATGATTAGCACTTTAATTCCCGTCACCTCCCCTCCACGAGCCTCTGGGCTGCTGCCGTTTTCAGATCCCACTCTTCCCACGGTGTACTGTGCACCCCACAGCACATCACCTCATCATGAAGGTCTCCCCTAGTCACCTGCCCACGCTACCCCCTGCCAGAAATGATACCCCTCTCCTCTGAAATCTGACAGCCTCTCTCTGTGGGGTTTCCTTTTGATTGATTGATCATGTGATGGATTCATTTATTCTTTTGATATCCATTGAGCACCATTCATTCATTCAATATCAATATTTATTAAGCCCTTACTGTGTTCTGTTCACTGTCCTGGTGATACAGCGGTGAACAAACAGACACGAATCTCTGTCCTCATGGAGCTCAGCTTCAGTAGATGAAGGATGAAATCGGGAGGAAATGGGACAGGGGATTAGGAACGGACTTGGCTTTCACTCAAGAGAGATGAGACACACCCAAGGGTCTAAGCAGAGAAGCAACAGTTTATGGCTGTTGCTCATCAGGACAGCATGCCTGGAGAATCCCAGAGACAGAGGAGCTTAGTGGGCTGCCGTCTATGGGGTCGCACAGAGTCGGACACGACTGAAGCGACTTAGCAGCAGCAGCAGCAGCAGCATCAGGACAGCTCTGCCCATGTGAGCACGCTGGAGTGGCCAGCAGGGAAGCAGGCCCTGGATGGAGTGTGGGAAGGGCTGGTGTTTCCTCCTGCCTCTGTCAGGCAGGCTATGTAAGCAAACCAGAAAAATTCCCAGGGAGAGGAACACTTAGGGTGCAGGGCATCCACCATCAGGGTCAAGGAGAAAGTTTACAAAAGACAGGAGAGAGCTCCAGGGAATGGGACTGCAGGACTCTCATGGAGGTTCAGGGAAATGTACCTTACTGCATTAAGCTCTCTCTGTGTGTGTGTGTGTGTGTGTGTGTGTGTGTGTGTATGTAGATCTCTCTTGAAGGACAAAACTTCTTAGAGTGTCCCTCTGGGCAGGCACAGAGAGATTTCAAACTCAGCCTTCTGGGCTCAGTAACTCCTAATATCTCTGTAACTTGCCTTCCTCCACCTGTCTGCTCCCCCAGGCACCTACATGCAGTTTGGATGCCAGGGCATGAGAGGTTGAGAATCCCAAATCCTGGTCACAGGTCCTTGCCCTTCCACTCTACTGACTTTGTGACTTTGTGTGAAAGCCAAAGTTCTTTCAGGATCCCCTACCCCATCTGCTCCCAGACTTCTGCTTTCTGCATACCACACGTGGTAACCATCTTTGCCAAGGGTGGCAGGCTGTAGGAAGAAATGATGGAGCCAGAAGAGGAGGTGGGCTGGATTATTAAAACCACCCCCACACTGCCGCAGTATCTGTCAATGTGTCGATGCCCGCCTCCGGGTCTTCATCAGTCATTAACATCCTTTCGTTAATTAATTAATTAACACCCTTTCGAAGGGGGCCATTCACCTCCCAGGTAGATCCTAAGGCAAGAGAACCCAGGACAGTTAATTTTCTTATCTCAGGAGTTAGAAAGGGCTGAGTCCAGGGGGGCAGATGAACCCCCAGAGAAGAGGTGCAGCAAGAAGGGTAACAGGCAGGGGAGTGTAATTGAGACTGGCAGAACCACTCTGTCCATCCCAGTATGTCCCCGGAACAGGGCGGGGGATGCAGCGACAGAAAACAGCACATGGCCCTGGGTTCAAAGCCAGGATCTGCTACTTCCTACTCAGGCCTCTTCTAGTCACTGTGACCTTTAGGTGTTTGGGTTTGTTTGGTTTGTTTTTTTCTAACTTTATCTTTAAGAAGGGAGTGCGGATGTTGCCCAGCTGCCTACCACTTAAAATTCTTGCAAAGCTTAAATAAGTCTACTGTGGGAAAACTCTCTGTGAATACTGTGTTATTATTACACACAAAAGGCATCTCAGTAAGGGCTGCTCTGGACCAACGGACAACTGAACCCTGGAGCCAGCAGGCCAGGCGGGTTCATGTGGTCAGCTGCAGAAGCTGATGAAGGTCTGTGGGCTGAGAGAGCCGAGGAGCTGGTGGGCCTGGAGACCGGAAGTGTGTTCAGCATCGATCAGAAGGAGTGAGCAAGGAGGAGAGTGTTCTGCGCTTTAAGAAAAATTATCCATAACTTGGAAATAGGCAAAAGGAGGACTGTGTGTCCTTGCAGTGTCGTTCTGGGGCAGGGTTGAAGCACTCAGAGTTATTTCATTCTCCTTGGGTTGGGAAGATCCTCTGGAGGAGGGCATGGCAATCCACTCCAGTATTCTTGCCCGGAGCATCCCAAGGACAGAGGAGCCTGGTAGGCGACGTATGGTCCATAGGGTCGCAGAGAGTCGGACATGACTGAAGTGACTTGGCAAGGGACTGTACCTTTGTTCTACAATTTACTGTTTTTAAAAACTTATTTGGCTGCATCAGGTCTTAGTTGTGTCACATGGGATTTTTTGTTGCGGTGCAAGTTTAGTTGCTCTGCAGCATGTGGGACCCTAGTTCCCTGACCAGGGATCAAACCTGTGTCCCTAGCATTGCAAGGCAGATTCTTAACCACTGGGCCACTGGAAAAGTCCCAACAATTTACTATTGATTAGGGTCCTGACTTTGTAGAGTTACATGCTAACTTGTAGCTGCATATACAAGTCTGTATGTGCATGTATGTGAATATGAAAAGGAATTTAGCCCAGTAGAGAACCACAAAATTTATGGTATTATTCCCTATAAGGTATTAACCAGCTTCACCTCTACCTTAGCAAACTTATTTCCGTGTATCTTTTCCAACAAAATATACAGACCTTTTGCCTCTCAAGTGGGCCACTGAACCAGCCTTACTATTTTTTGATTTCCTTATTAATGAGTTAGATACATCTTTGACATGTGAATACACTTTCATAGAACAAAAAAGTGAGGGGCTCTGTGGCATGGGCCAGCCACTTGGTCACTGAACCTCACATATCTCATCAGTGGGAGAAGGTATCCAACTCTCAGGCTGAGGCAGGGCTAGAATGGGAAGACAGATGAGAAAGTACTCTGCACATCATTCACAGGATATAAAAGTCAGGATTTATTATTGTGACTCATCAGATTAGACTAATGCAGGCCTGAAAGGTCCCACGCTTCTAGGTCCGCATTCTCCAGGGCTTGGAACATAGTTCAGGGGAAAGGCAGCAAGGGGCAACCCAGACACTAGGTTCCATGCCCAGGAGGTGTCCGGCTGATGCCATACTCGCCATTTGTGACAAGGCCAGGATTTCCCACAGGCCTTGCATCTTGGAGGATGGAGACCATTTAGGACCACTCAAAGAAGTCTGCCCAGGGGCATGGAGCAGCTGGATGAATGAGTTGGGCATCTGACCAGAGACCAGCATAGGGGTATGCTAAAGGAGAGATAAGAGTCCTAACACCAGAGGTCAGCACCAGATCCCTAACTAGTGGTTGATATAGCCTGGGGTCTTTTAGGACCTCGTGTTTTTCTTTTTTAAAAAAATTTTTATTGAAATATTTACAACATGGTGTTAATTTCTGGTGTACAGCAAAGTGACTCATATATATATGTCTCTCTCTCTCTATATATATTTTTTTTCTTATTCTTTTCCATTATGGTTTATCACAGGATATTGGATATAATTCTCTGTGCTATACATAAGTATGACCTTGTTGCTTATCCATTTTGTATGTAACAGTTTGTATCTACTAAACCCAGACTTTCAATCCTTCCCTCCCAAACCCTCCTCCTCCTTGGCAACCCCAAGCCTGTTCTCTATGTCTGTGAGCCTGCTTCTGTTTCATAGATATGTTCATTTGTAGGACCTCATCATTTGATTCTGCAGGTAGGAAAGTGCCCCAGCTCAGCTGACAGCACCATAAGATCTCTGTTCTTGCTATCTGCATATGTGCACAGCTGCACGAATGTGCACATACACACACAGACAATGATGTCAGCCAGGGGTCCAATGAGCAATGCAGGCAGTCAAGGTTGGGAACAGCCAACCCTGCACAGAGGAGGTAGGTACAGAGGCAACAGAGAGACAGAAAGGCATTCCAGGTTCAGTGAAGGCAGCAATGGAGGCTGTTTGTTTATTTACTAAGTCCTATCTGACTCTTTTGCAACCCTATGGACTGTAGCTCACCAGGCTCCTCTGTCCATGGGATTTCCCAAGCAAGAATACTGAAGTGGGTTGCCATTTCCTTCTCCAGGGAATCTTCCTGACCCAGGGATTGAACCCATGTCTTCTGCTTTGGCAGGCGGATTCTTTACCAGCAGAGCCGCCATCAGACCTGCTCTAAATTGGGCTCATACTTTGAGTAACCTGAAGTCATGAAAATTAACAGTCCACTGCCCCTGGGGTGATGACAGAAAAGGCAGTGGGTAAGAGACCTCCAACTGGGTTCTCTCCTGTGGGCCCACATCCCATTAAACGGTGCGGGGAATCCCGTTCTCCCTCACAGGTCTCACGCCATGTGCAGCTCAGTTTCTCTCTCCACAGGCCAGGCCAGCCTCGAAGCCTCCCCAGAGGCCTCCATCTACAGCTGCTCTGCCTCAAAGGCAGGGCTCACAGACTCTTCCCATCTGCCCAGCTTTCCCTGTCTCTCCTCTTCTGAATCTCCCCCTTCAGCAGCTAATTATCCTGTCCGTCTTAATACAGTTTATTTACTACCCTCCTGCCTGGAATAACATATTTTCCCTCTCCCTATTTTCCCTTTGTCCTGATTGCTTCAGTACTTTGATTATATTGCAGGGTTTGTTTCTTGTTATTTGTTTTTCTAAGTTGCCTTCAGCCCTCTGTGGATCAAGACAAGTGCATGTAAACCCTTTGTTGTTCTGGGCTAGACTCTAAGCTTTTGAAACCCTGTCTGGTAACTACAATCACATTAGGCCCAGTGCTGTGCTGAGTACACAGTAGGTGCCTAATTCTTACTTGACTGGCAGTTTCATTAACATCACTTAACCCACTCCCAGCCAGTCCTCAATTACTGGCCCTTTCACACACAAGCCTGGATTATTGAAATCCTATCCCTCATCCCTTCCACTGACATTGTGACCCACCAGCTCTCAAGAGAGCCCAAGTAATTTGAGGGTTGAGATCCCGAGTCGATGCTTCCTGAGATTCTTGGATACCTTCACACAACCAGAAGTCACAAGACCCTGGACATCTCAACCAGGGCCTGAAGTTCCCGCAGCTCCTAAGGTCACTCTCGTAGACTCAGCCATAGCTCACAGAAGACTCTGGGCATCTAGTCCGGAAGTCCAGCCTAAGGATCACAGTTCTGGTGTTGTCGAGGCCACAGGCCCCTGGGCACCGGGAGGCAGCCTCAGGAGAAAGGTCTGCAAGGAACCGGGCCGTGGGAAGCCGGCCTTCTCCCTAAGCAGCCGCCAGGAGCCGCCCTCGATGGCATAGAGCAGGGTGAACACGCGGTTGACTGTATAGACGGTGTCGCCGCGCACCACGGCAGTGAAGAGCGCGCCTTTGCTGTTGACGAACTGGCCGGGCAGCGCTGTCCACTGGCCCGTGGCTAGGTTGAGGCAGTCGATGGCACAGTGCAGGAAGTCATCCTTAGGTCCGTTACGCACCACGTAGAGGCTGTCGCGGTGGGCCACCATGCAGTGGCCATAGCTCTGCGGGCGCCGCAGCTCGGCCACGGGAAGCCACTCATCAGCCCGCACAGCGTACTCCACTACGGCCGTCGTGTCTGCCGGCTGCCACAGACACACGAAGAGGCGGCCGCGGGCGTGTGCGCAGGGTACGCCGGCAGCTGGCTGCGGCAAGTCGGCCATGAAGCTCCAGCAGCCCGAGGCCGGGTCGTAGCGCTCCACTGAGCTCATAGCTGTCCTCTGGAACTCCCCCCCGATGGCGTAGAGGTGGCCCTCGAAGCCGGCCAGCGCCGTGTCGTAGCGCGGCTGGTGGGGGCTGGGGAACTCGCGCCACGTTCCGCCGTCGGGGTCGTAGCAGAAGCCCAGGTCCACCACCTCCTTGTTGGGGCCCCGCACACCGCCCACAATGTAGAGCTTGTTGCCCAGCGTGGCCACGCCGGCCAGGAGCGTGCTGGCCTCCAGGGGCAGCGCGGCCAGCGTGCGCCAGGTGTCCTCCTCCTCATCCAGGTAGCACATGGTGCGCGAAGGGTCCTCCAGGAAGCCGGGCGCCGGCGCATGTGTGCTCACGGCCACGTAGCTGCTGGGCCGCAGCTCCGCCACGTAGGTGCGGGCCTCGGGCAGCGCCAGCTCGGCCGCCAGCTCGCGGGCGCCGTCGCGGATGAAGAGCGCGGCGCTGTGGAAGACGTCGTGCAGGCCGAAGGCTGCGGCCGCGTCGCACAGCAGCGCGCAGTTCTCCGACGTGAGGCTGTGCTCTAGGAAGCGCGCCAGCGCCGGCGCCTGCAGGAAGGCGGCGCACTCCACGGCCTGCAGCAGCTCGTCGGCAGCCGCCAGCGCTGGACGCTCTCCGCGCAGCACCCGCAGCGTGGTGTGGAAGCCGTCCGGGCTCAGCGCGCCCAGGTGCACCTCTGCAGCGCGCGCCTCCCGCATGCCCGAGCGAAAGAGGCCGCGGAAGAAGCCGCAGTGCTCCACTAGCAGGGCCCGGTCTGCCTGGAAGAGTTGGCTGCCCACCCACACCTGCACCAGGGTCTCTGGGCCCTGCGGCATGGCGGGCTCGAGGGGCAGAGGCCACCTCCGGGGGCCTGGACGCAGCGGCCACCCACAGTGGGGCTCCCCCGCAGCGACAGAAACTTCCCCCGGGGGATATAAATATCTCCCTGGCTAAAGATAGTAGGGCTCATGTGATGTGGTGGCCAGCGGGCTGGATGGCCGAGGGCCCGGAGGGCATCTGGACACCTGCCGGGTCACTCACTTCCGTGTGATAAATAATAATAATAATAGTGACCATATAGTGTGCACCTACGGGCCTTAGGGCACCGTGAGGACAGTTTACAAAGATATCCCATTTAACCTGCACTAAATCAGCTGTAACCCCTAGTGCAGATACCCTAACTCTGACCCTCTGCTTCCTCAAAATGGGGCCAATAATTAACAACTATTGCATGGTATTTGGACAATATCTAAAGTGTTCAGAATGAAGGTCAGAGAATTTATATGGCTTTTCAAGGTCATTCAGCTGGGAAAGTGCCAGGACGAGGTTAATACCTGGCCCACGGCTTGGTTGGTGGGGCAGGGGTATTTGGGCACCAGACAGACAGACAGAGGTAGAGTCTGTCCAGGACCAGGCTGGGGTCCAGGGCAGATTCTCCTTTGCCTTGGGCCTCTGCCCCTGAATCCAGCTAGTCCAGTCTCTTTTTGAGCCTTGATTTCCTACTCTGTAAAATGGATGGGTAACGGGTGAACGTTCAGTAAGTCCCTTGAGTGTGGAAGTAGTCTCTGGGGATGGGAATGGGAAGCTGATGTCTATTCCCTACTGGGTACTCCCTACTCATCCATTGCTGTATAGCTCAGATCTTGGGGAAAAAAAAGTGGCGCTGCTTAGGGGACTCTATGTCTGTGGATGGGAAGGGGACAGGCTTCTCCTGTTTAAGTGAAGCCTTAAACTGCACTGCAGGCCTTTTTGTGAGTACTTTAACTTCTATAATCCTTACAACAATCTGATGAGTAGATACTGTTATTTTCCCTCAGTTGATAGATGTTATCCATTTATTGCTTATAGCATGCATGAGTCAAATATTATTAAACTCATAGATGAGGAGATAGAGTCACCAAGAGGTTTGCTCACCTGGCCTAGGTGACGTGGCCAGAGAGCAGCACAGCTAGGACTGGAGTGCACCCAGTGTGACCCCAGAGCCTACACCCCTAACCGCTGTACTCTCTGTCCTCTCTGTGCTACAAATGCTGGGCAGTCACTTTGTGCCAGGAGGTCACAGTTGGAAGGAATTTCGGTCTCCTATGATTCAACCCCTTCATTTATAGTGTGAAAGTGAAAGTGTTAGTTGCTGAGTGGTGTCCGACCCTTTGCAACAACAGCCTGGACTATAGCCCATCAAACTCCTCTGTTCATGGAATTCTCCAGGCAAGAATACTGGAGTGGGTTGCCATTTCCTTCTGAAAGGGATTTTCCTGACCCAGGGATCTAACTCGGGTCTCCTGCATTGCAGGCAGATTCTTTACCACCTGAGCCACCAGGGAAACCTCAGAAAGGGAATTGCCCAGGGTTGCGTAGCTGGTAGCAGAGAGCCCCAGGCCTCCTGCTATCCATCTTACCTGGAACTTTCCTGGGTTACCAGCTAAGACTCTGGGTTCTAAAATGTCAGCCAAAGGGAGCTTAGTGGTTAACTTCTCTGCTACTTTGTGCTACAAGTGGGTTAACTGAGGCCCAGCCCTGTGTAGGATGTATATTCCCCTGATACATCTGATGTATTTTCAGCTGCAGGTCTTCAGGAAGATGGAGTGGCTCATAGTGATAAAGCTGTAGTTGGGAGGGGAGCTGGGGAGCTTCCCTCCCCCCAAGACACACGCATGCATAGATCCTCACGTATCAATCTGTAGATCCAACACGAGTGTGCCTTTCTTGCCAGGGAACTCTCAGCCAGTTCATCCCATCAAAGCAGGGCTGGGGTGTGGGGACCACTTGTGTGAGCCTGGGAAGCCTGAAGCCTGGAGGCAGCAGCCAGAAATAGCCAAGACTCTCTGCCCCAGAGACCTGACAGGAAGAGGAGGAGGAGATAGAAGGGGTGGGCCAGAGTCCCCATGGATACCATACCAGGCCCTTTGTCAGCTTTTCTCCTTCCCCGGGGCTAGATGTTGGCTATAGGCATGACAGTCCCCCTCTTAAAGGAAAGTGGGCTCTGCAGTGCCCAGGCCTGACTCTGACCTTGCTGGTGGCCTCAAGGACAGGGAGAATGTCTCTGTTCCCATTTCATGGATGAGGAAAGGGAGGCCTAGAGATGGAATGGGACTTTCCTTGGTTATGATTGAAGATGTGGGATGGATTGAAGCCTGTCCACTTGACTCCAGGCCCCGGCCCAACTGCCCCTCCTCACCTGCAGTAGCCTTGTCTTTGGGAAGGGTAACTGCTGCCTCCTGCCAGGCTCAAACAAAGGATCACAGTTCCCTCCCCAAATGGCTGATTCCTGGCACCTAGTAACTGGCAGACAGGCGGAACCCCACTTGTACCTCTCCGGAGAGCACAAGCCCCTCCAGGCTGAAGTTTGCCCACAAGCCCAGTTTTTCCACAAGTCCAGCCCCAGTCCAGTGAGTTGGCATTAGCACACACACCCAACCCCCACCCTTACAGCCAAGAGGGGAAGTGAGGAGGAGGTCACCCAAGGTGGGGGGTCTTGATTCTGAGACTAGATCCAGGATCTGCACTCTGGCTCTGTGCCCGAGGCCCCAGTGGGGTGTTTTCTGCAGCTGGTGGGAGTTTCCTCCACCCAGACAAATGTCCCTTTGGGACTTGGAGAGGACAAGGAACTGTCATGGCTGTGGACAGCCCACGGAATTCCCAGGCCCTGCACGACCCCACACCAACCTCCCTCTCTACTTTGTGAGGTTGGGGGTGGGAGCAAGGAATGGGGCTCCGTGTCAGACTCTGAGCTTTTCCAGAGCACACCCTGCCTTGTTTATCTCTTTCTCTGCAGTGACTGGGCCCTAACTTGAGGAGGAGTCCCCAGTCTGGTGGAAGAGACACAACCCCTGACCCAGGAGATCCTGCAGGCTGGTGGAGGACTGGGCTCAGCTCCTGTGCTGGGCAATTCCTTTTGATCCTCCACTATAAATGAAGGGGTTGAACCATATGAGACTGAAGTCGTTTCCAGTTGTATCCTCATGGCCTTCCTGCCTGATGAGTGACTCCTGGCCTTTCCCACCCATAGTGATGTTTCTGCACACAGGGTAGTGATGTGCTTGCCTGTACCTGAAGAAGAGCACTGTACTAGGAGTCAGGATTCCTACTGGGTTTTGCTGCTGGTATTATCTCTGACTTGCAAAAGCTACCCAAGTTGTCCAGGCCTCAGTTCTTTGTCTGTAAAGTGGAGCTTGTATCTGACTTATAAGGTTTTGTTCAGTTTTCACATTTGACTTTATAATTGAAAAATCACAGAAGAGGTTATCATATTGTGCCTCCAGGGACTGCAGTGACATCTCAAAGGGAGCCAAAAATGTTAGCTTTATATATGGAATGGCTTCTGGGGCAGGGGGGGCGGGGTGGTGAGTAGCAAGGGCAAGACTTAGTCCTACCTGTCCAGACCTGTCTAGATGGGACTCATGCACTCTGGAGACATCTACTGAGCATCTCTTGAGCCCATTGCTGGGCGAGGAGCCAAATCCTCTGCATTTTGAGTGCCCGAGGGCCCCTTATAAGAGCCTCAAAGGTGATAAGGAGGGGTTGGATACTAGTTCTAGTAGAATCACCTCTCTCTTGACCTAAAGTGCCCAAACTTCTGGTCATTATACAGTTTTGACTTCTTGGTAGTTGGGTAAGAAGTGTGAGCTATTTGTGTTCTGGGTCAGTTCAGGAAGCTATCATTTGCTGTTTGGGGCTATGGGCCAAGCTCTGGGTGGAACATTCTCATGTTATCTCATCTAATACTTAATATTATCCCTGTTTTAAAGATGAGGTGTTTCTGTAATTCTTCCAGTATGAAATGGGTGTGATAACCATCTCTTAGGATGATAATAAGGAACAGATGGATAAAAACAGAAAGTGTATTGTGAATAATTATAGGAGATTATTAACATATTGGCTTAGTCTAATAGATATTTAATTATATTGCAGCTCTGGGAATTCTAAATGAGTTTTGGGGTCTTTGAAAAATAGACCAAGAAGGCCATCTGAAAATCAATGGTGGTGTACGAGACAGCAAAAGAGACACTGATGTATAGAACAGTCTTATGGACTCTGTGGGAGAGGGAGAGGGTGGGAAGATTTGGGAGAATGGCAATGAAACATGTAAAATATCATGTAGGAAACGAGTTGCCAGTCCAGGTTCGATGCACGATGCTGGATGCTTGGGGCTGGTGCACTGGGACGGCCCAGAGGGATGGTATGGGGAGGGAGGAGGGAGGAGGGTTCGGGATGGGGAACACATGTATACCTGTGGTGGATTCATTTTGATATTTGGCAAAACTAATACAATTATGTAAAGTTTAAAAATAAAATAAAATTGGAAGAATAAAAAAAAAAAAAAAAAAGAAAATCAATGGTAATTTCTCATTGATTTCCAAACACGTGTATTTCAAATCCTTTAACTCAAAGAGTCCTTTTAGTTCAACACTGTTCATAGATTTTTACAAAATCCCCAAGATTGTGCTCGCTTCGGCAGCACATATACTAAAATTGGAACAAAATCCCCAAGATAATTACTTAATTGGTTAATAATTTGGTGATGGTATTTGCATATACAAATAGTGAATATTCCTATTCAATAAATTCTACCCTCCAGGGAATGACATACGTGGAAAATGTTGAAATTTTTATATTTCAACCTGATAGGTTGGATCCAGTACTTCGTATTTCCTGTGTCAAATTTCCATAATTACTTGACTGTATTTTTGGTTGTTTTGTTTTGTTTGGTTGTTTTGTTTTGGCCACGAGATGTCACACTCTAGTTCCTCAATCAGGGATCGAACATGTGCCTCCAGAAGTGGAAGTGCAGAGTCTTGGCCACTGGACCACCAGGGAAGTCCCTTGACTGTATTTTTGGATAGATTTTGGAACTGCTGGTAGTGTTTGAGAAAATACTGATGTGTGAGAAAAAACATGCAGAGAGTAATGTTCTTAAAAAAAAAAAAAAGATAATGAACTGAGGCCCAGCTTATTCCATGGTTTGACAGTAAATGATGATTCCAAGGGCCTTTCTGGTCCAAGTGGGCACTTCTGGGTACTGGACAAGCAGCCCACAGACGAAGAGGCTGAGGATGGAGAATGGGAGTGGTTGCAGCTGTGAGGTGGGCAACTGTTTTCCTCCTAAACCTCATAGGAGGGGCAGACTTAGCAGTCATAGCTGAGGGCCTGAGCAACCAGCTGGCAACCAGTTCAAATAATCTCTGAACTAGAAGGGGATTAAGGATCATCTCATCCCATCTTGCAAATCATTGTGGTATCTTCTTACAACAGCAGTCCCCAATATTTTTGGCATCAGGGACCAGTTTTGTGGAAGACAATTTTTTTCCACAGACCCGGGGGTGGGGATGGTTTTAGGATGATTCAAATGTACTACATTTATTGTGCAGTTTATTTCTATTATGATTACATCAGCTCCACGTCAGATCATCAGGCATTAGATCCCAGAGGTTGGGGACCCCTGCCTTATAACACCTTGAAATCTCACCCCCATTTGCCTTTAGTGTCAGGAGGTTCATTTCCTCCAAAGACAGTAGTCCCTTCTAACTATGGACAGCTCAGGTGGTTAGAGTTCACAAAATCACTGAGCTGGAACCTGCCACCTTGAAGCTCTCATTACTAGTTGGTCTGAGTCTTAAAGATAAGGAAAGTAATTCCTCCAAAATCCCATACATAGAGAAGTAGCAGAGCCAAAGTTTATTCCCTGTTGTGCCTCTGGGGGTCCACAGCTTGCCCTCTCTCCAGCAGTCCTCCCGTGAGACCGAGTCTCCCCATAGCCCCACCCAGAACAAGTCTGTCCTCCCTGGACTCGGGCCAGCCCAGGGATGTGGCCAGAACTTGCCTCCCACTTTTTCTCCTTCTACAACTCAAAGGCCACTAGCTGTGTGAGCGATTCTGGCCTGTGGGTGTAATCTAAACAAATTCCTCCCAACACCTTAGAGTCTTCATAACACAGCTGCTTTACCATGATCTCCCAGAAACAATTAGGCTGAGTTGTTTATGTCCTGTCCTGGAAAATAATTTTCTCTCTTGGTTGAGAAGTTATTACCATCAGGCTCTGACTCCAGTCCCTCCATCTGCTGACCTGGACTTTCCTGGTTTCTTTTGTGCGTAGGTGGGTAGATTAGCTGTGGGAGGATAGGGGGGTTAGGGTGGGGGTTGGAGGGGGACAGATTGCAGTGAGAAGTCTCTTGAGACGCCCACATCTTTCCCCACTCTGGTCTGGGGTGTATTTCAAAAGAGAGATCCCACAGGGTTCTAGAAAGTACTTAGACCTGGAACCCAGGGTGGATTTTTGTCACTCTCCCTTGGGCCTAAACCACTCATGGAATTTTGGATTCATTTCTGCCTTCCTTTAGCATTATAGATGGGAATGTGTGTGTGTGTGTGTGTGTGTGTGTGTGTGAGTGTGACTGTGAGTCACTTAGGTCGTGTCTGACTCTTTGCAACCCTATGGACTGTAGCCCATCAGGCTCCTCTGTCCTTGAGACTCTCCAGGCAAGACTACTGGAGTGGGTTGCCATGCACTCCTCCAGGGAATCTTCCCAACCCAGGGATCTAACTGCTGAGACTCCGGCATTGCGGGCGGATTCTTTACCACTAAGCTACCAGAGAAGCCCATAGATGGGGTCACCAAAGCCCAAAGAAGTGAGATGACTTGCCTAAGGTCACCCATTTAAGATCTAGCACTAGATCCTAAATGTCCAGATTCCTCATGTTGGTCCTTTGCCCTTTCTCCAGCAGGTCCAGATTTCCCCCTGGGTTTCAAGGGCAATGACAGGTGATCCCTGCCAGGTTCATTCATCAGTCCCAGAATCGTAAGCAAGAGGGAGTGCCAAGTTTTAGAACCAATAAATGCCCCTTTTGCATGCTAGGCCACTCATAAGCTCCCATCAGGAAGAAAACCGTAATCCCGGTTGGGTTAGGTCTCTTGAAGCTGGGCCCAGGTTGGCCATGAAATCTTAGTAAGGAGATCTTCCCTCGCCCCCTTCCCAGAAGCCAGGGTCCTTTATGGGTTCTGCAGGTCCCACATCGAAGGGGAGGGTAATGTGGTTGGGGAAGTTGAGCGCAAAGGCTGGGGGGGCTTGCGATCCAGAGAAAGCACATGGCTTGGAGTTGAACCCGGTAGGCTTCCTGGAGGAGGAGGCGGGGCCGATGGGTTAGACAAAGGGAGGGGTGGATCTTCTTGCTGATGGGAAAGGACTAACTGGAGATTCAGACCAGGCTGGAAACATCCTTCCCCCCAGTCCCTATACCCCGTTCTTCCCTCTCTCTGGTCCTTGCCCTTTCCCGTCGGGTCCTGGGGGGCGCTGCGGGCGGTGACGGCTCCTAACCTTCGAGGCCCAGCGCAGCCGTGGGGCGCGCGGCAGGCGGGGAGCTGGGTGAGCGCGCCCCGCAGGGGTCTCCTCGGCCCTTACAAGGAGTCGGCGGCGCTCGGGGCGGCCCCGCCCGCCGGCAGCCCCCGCCCTGGCCCCTCCTCCCCGCCGGGTCTGGCTGGGCCGCGGGAACGCCGCCCGCTGGGCGCCGGGCCCGGGAAGCGGACGCCGACGCCGCCGGGCCCGCGAGTGCCAGGGGGCCCGCCACTCGCTCCCGAGGCCCCGACGGGCTGGCACGCTGCTCGGGGCCCTGAGGCGGGACCCGCGTCTCTCTCCGCAGCGTCGCCATGGCCTCGGTGTTCGGGAAGCCCCGCGCGGGCGGCGGGCAGCAGAGTGCGCCCCTCGAGGTCAACTTGGCCATTCTGGGGCGCCGCGGGGCGGGCAAGTCCGGTGAGTGGGGTGCGGGCGGAAGGGAAGGGGTTCTGCGGGTACGGGAGACACGGGGAGCGGTGGAGAGAAGCGGGAGCTCGGGGTGTGCAGGCAGGCTCTCCCACTGTCTTTAGGGGCTTTCTGCGCCCAGGTGAGCTGGCTGAGACACCGTGATTTTCCTCTTTGCCTCAGTTTCTCTGTTGCTTGGTTCTCCCTCTTGTTTTGTTTCCAGCTCCTCCGTGTCTCAGCTGTCTTGGGTTCCTGGCCTGTCTGTCCCTCTGTGTCTCCCCACTGACTGTGTCCTCCTTGTCTGTGATCCCAGCTGTCTCCTCTCGTGTCTCCGGTCCCCTGCTGGTCTCCTCCGTGCCCTGTACCACCCTGTATCTCCTCCTCCCGGCCAGCAGACAGCCTCAAAGGGATCTGTGAGGCACTGATTCCCAGCCCCGTGCCCCTATTAGCTTAGTCGCAGGGGTGAAGGGGCCCCAGACTCCTGAAGGGAGGTGATACTGACTTTGGGGATTTCCCAGGGGGAGAGTGCCACTCCCCACTCCCCACCTCAGTGCCCTAGAATTCTGGAACAAAGTGTGAATTCTTTTCAAATGTATTTGTTTCAAGCCAGACCCTTCTCCTGACTTTCTGGAAACACGCTGGACTGTAATCTCAGGTGCCTTGGACTGAGCCTGCCGGGGTCCAGCCCTGGTTGGATCCAGGGATTCCCTCGGGAGGATGGCGTTGATGAACAAAGCTCTTGGATTTCTACTTAGGCCATTTCTAGCAACACTGAACAGCCTTCATCACTTCTGGTAGCTATCACCCAGCTGGAGCTCAGGTGGTAGGGGTGTCACCGTAGGCAAAGATCCAGAAAAAGGATCTTTGCCTTAGCCACTCTCAGTCCCAGGCAGCTGAAGGTGGGAGGGCAAGGGGGCTCTTCCACTGTCTGTTTTCCAGTTACAGTCATTAGTGAATGGCCATCATGGACTCCGCTATGAGTTTCCTTCTTTGAGAGTCACCGGGGGCCTCCTTTCCACTTTTAAAGCCAGTCCCCTGACTCAGAGTGGGGATTCTGAATCATGCTGTCCTACAGAAAAGACTTCCCCTCGTCCCTTAGAAAATCAAACTGTTATCTGCAGCTCAGTCACTGGTACATTAGCCAGTGACTACATGAATGAAGGAATTTAAATGTTAAAATATGTGTTCCCTGGATAATTAGTTTGCAAACTGACACTGTTAGGAATCCTGGGATAGAATTTTAAGGATTTTCTTTAAAATATTGTGCTTCTTTTTAAGAGTCCAGTATAGTAGTGGGCTGGTTCTTGGCTTTACGTGGCTAAAGTGAAATAGCTCAGTCGTGTCCGACTCTTTGCAACCCCATGGACTGTAGCCTACCAGGCTCCTCCCTCCATGGGATTTTCCAGGCAAGAATACTGAAGTGGGTTGCCATTTCCTTCTCCAGGAGATCTTCTCGACCCAGGGTTTGAACCCGGGTCTCCCGCATTGTAGGCAGACGCTTTACCATCTGAGCCACCAGGGAAGTCCAGGTGGCTAAAGTTCTGAACAAAATCAGTCTTGTGAATGCATTCCACCTGGAACCACTTCCCTGGGTTTTAAGTTCTGTGAGACTTGCATGATGAGTGTGGAGGCCTTAGAGGCGAGACTTGAGGACTAAGGACTAGAGTGTGTTTACTTGGGACTCAGAGGGTTCCTCCCAGAGATTACCCACTGATCAGTTCAACTTGTACTCTCTCTTTGGCTTATAGCCAAGACTGGGATAAATGCCCCCATACTTCAGAATCTCTGTGCCTCATCTCTGAAGGGGATGTCTCTCTTCAGTTTCAGTCTCACTAGGCTGACCCTATGGTAACTGGTTGCATGAGTCCAGACCCCTTAATTAGGGTCTTCATAAACACAAACACCCCTTAGACTTGCCTCTCATTTCTTTTCTTGCTGTCTCCCCCCCAAAAAATGCAACTGGGAAGGACATATTCCCCATATTTCTGGTTTCATCTGAGCCTCTCAAACCAGCTCCCCAGCCACATTCCCCAAGAGAGCAAAGGGGTTACAGCACCTAGAAAAGTCTTCTCTAAAATGAGAGGAGCAGCCTCCAGTGTCCAGCAGCCAGACACAATGGGGATACTAAGCCAACTTCTTTCTACTTCTTGCAGCCCTGACCGTGAAGTTTCTGACCAGGAGGTTTATCAGCGAATATGACCCCAACTTAGGTAAGGACCCACCCACTCCTCCCCGTTCCTCTGGCTGTGTCCCATTGGACTCTCCCCTGCACACCCACATACACTGTGGTAGGTCCAGGCCTGACCAGAACCACGCATCTGGGGGCCAAGGGGAGGAGCCATCAGCATAACCCAGGCCATGGGCAAAATATTTTAGGTTCCAGCAATGTACCCTTCTACAGCACACCCCAGATGGCTTAGGGGTTAACCCAATTAAGAGAACTGAGAGAAGTTGATTTGCCCTAAAATATTAGGTATGATGAGACTTGAAAAAAAAAAAAAATCAAACATTGCAGAACATCCACCTCCATGAAGTGTTATTCTTCCAGATCGTCATTCAGTGTACTTTTCCAGAAAAGCTGGACATTTGGAAAATTCCCTAGTGATACTGGGTTCTAAACCAGTTTTTTAACCACACAAGAAAACTAGTCTTGTTTGCTGGCTCTCTCATGGTATATTGGGAAAAGGGATGCCCTGGTGTCAATCAGAA
Source organism: Bos taurus (assembly GCF_002263795.3). Lineage (NCBI taxonomy): Eukaryota > Metazoa > Chordata > Mammalia > Artiodactyla > Bovidae > Bos > Bos taurus. The sequence continues at coordinate 12,008,078 of NC_037337.1, read as the reverse complement.
CCGAGTTTGAATCCTGGCTCTGTCACTTACTGGCTGTGCACCTTTGAAGCAGTCACCTAACCTCTCTGAACTTTTGTTTCCTTATCTGTAAAATGGGCATAAAAATAGCTATCTCAGAGAATTACTGTGAGGATTAAAGAAATAACATATGTAAAAGATCTAGCCTAAGGCTTGACCCACAGGAGACACTAAATGCATATTTTCTTCTCCTTCCTTCTTCCTTCTCAGATGGCTTCCCATCTGTGGTGGCTGAGATTCGCCCAAGTTAATCAAATCAGTGTTTCTGAAAATTAATTTTAGCAGCAGAATGCTTTCCTCAAGTAACTGCTTAATGGAGCCCCAATATCTAAATAAATACAGAATTTTATTAGTATAAACATAATTTAAAGCTCACATTTATAGCATTTCTTATGGTCAACTTTCCACGGAGAAAAATGGGATGTCTGGATGCTCTCTGCTTTTTGGAAATGGGGACTGCAGTCTTAGATTATTTTCCCCATTCATGAGAATTGAATAAGCTTTTGTGGAACCCCCAAAGGCCCTCTGAGGAAATCCAAGGCTCTGGGAGGACCCTTGGGGTCCCACAGTGAAGCAGCACCCACAGCAGGCCTTTGATGGAATGTCCCTGTGACACCAAAAGGAAAGAGCTCTTTAGCCCCTAGGTGTCCATCAGCCCCTCAGTCCAGGCTGGGATATTTAATCCCAGTGTCAGACCAGGAAGGGGACGTCATGGCTATTTGGTCCAATGGCTTTTAGAATTTATTCCTTAATCAGCAGAATCTCTTCTTCCAAGGAGGTCTTACACAAAGCCCTAGGGTGTCAAACAGAGAAAGCAAAACAGGTCCCTGGCTAAGTCAGGAGTGCAGGGCAGGCAACTCGCTGACAGTCCCTAAGGGGTGGCGGGGGGTGGTGTTGGGAGAGGCCAGACTTGAAGTTGGTCACTGAGGCGAGTGGGAGGGAGAAAAGTCACACAGCAGGGATGTCTGGGAAGGAAAAATGGAGATCCCCAAGGACAGTGCCTCAGAAGACAGATTCTGGCTGCCTCAATATAAGTATGGGGCATACTTATAACTATTAGCTGTTTATCTGAAATTCAAATTTAACTGGTCATCTTGTATTTTATTTGACAACCCACCTCCAGTGTCTCTCCTTCCTGTCCCCCAATTCATACACTTCAGGCAGGGTACCACCAGGGGCGCCTAGTACAGTGATAGTTTGAGCCTCCTGATTGAGCAATTTTGGAGTTCTGAGCGAGTGGAGGAATTTGAAGTCAGACGGCTGAGGGGGCGGCAGCTGCGCAGTGGTTAGTCACCTCAGCCTTTGGTCTCTTACCCCGCCCTCAGAGCTTCTGAGCTGGAGAGACAGCCGGACGCTCTCCTGTCAGCCATTGGGAGGCCAGCGCTGCTCTTTGGGGCGCCTGTCCACTGTCTAAACATTCCAACCACTATCCCATGGCTAGTTCCAGCAACAGCGGGGACTCTCTGACCAGATCCTCTTCTGTGCAGAAAGGTCTGAGCATCTAAGGGAGAGGTAACCATGTGGAGATGTAAAACCACCCTTTCATCCTCTGGAGAAGGAAATGGCAACCCACTCCAGTACTCTTGCCTGGAGAATCCCATGGAGGGAGGAGCGTGGTAGGGATCGAAAAGTCGGACACGACTGAGCAACGTCACTTCACGTTACTTCACTTCTAAGAGCTTGAGCCCAAAGAAGCCTTTTGGGGGTGGAGACCTCCAGCTTGGAGTGCAGTGTAGGCACAACATGCTGCTGCTGCTAAGTCGCTTCAGTCGTGTCCGACTCTGTGCGACCCCATAGACGGCAGCCCATCAGGCTCCCCCGTCCCTGGGATTCTCCAGGCAAGAACACTGGAGTGGGTTGCCATTTCCTTCTCCAATGCATGGAAGTGAAAAGTGAAAGTGAAGTCGCTCAGTCATGTCTGACTCTTAACAACCCTATGGACTGCAGCCTACCAGGCTCCTCTGTCCGTGGGATTCTTCAGGCAAGAATACTGGAGTGGGTTGTCATTCCCTTCTCCAGGGGATCTTCCTGACCCAGGAATCAAACTAGGTCTCCCGCTTTGCAGGCAGATTCTTTACCATTTGAGCCACCAGAGAAGTCCAGACCTCCTATTATTATCCCCATTTTACAGGTAAAGAAACTGAGGCAGAGAGGGCTCAGTGTTTTGCCTAAGATCATGGAGAATTTCAGGTGTGAAGGAAGATAAGACACCGCTCCAGTTGTCCTCCATTAAGGGTAGCCTTATGCTATTGAGGACTTCCCAGGTGGCTCAGTATGTAAAGAGATATGGGTTTGATTCCTGGGTTGGGAAGATCCCCTGGAGGAGGACATGGCAACCCACTCCAGTATCCTTGCCTAGAGAATCCCCATGGACAGAGAAACCTGGCAGGCTACAGTCCAGACTGAGCATGCATGAGTGGTATGCTACCGAGGGCCTGAAGTCAGAAGCCTGTGGGATCTCTGAGCCTCAGTTTTCCCATCTGGAAGATAGGACTAATAGACTGTGCTCTGTGTGTGAGCTGTGCCTTGTTATGGGTTGGGAGCTACTGGAACCAAGAGATTCAGTGCCTATGTGCCTGTGCTGAGTACTCCAGGAAGGGATCAGGGTCTCCAGAACACCCTCTTCTCACAGAGGGACTGGGGGAATCTTAGCTGGTTCGCCTAGGGCAGAATGACAGCTTCTTACCTCTCTCCCCCCACAACCTGCTCCAATAAGGACACAGGTACCATTTCGGAAGCATCATCCTATACTTACTCTGACAACAGCTCCTTTGGTGGTGCTTTAAAAATTATTAGTGTAAATGAGAGAAAAACACTTTGGGGAAAGAAACTTCTCTCAGCATTAAAGTCCTCAGAAATTCATTTAGAACTAGGAGTTGTGCTGTGTGCTCAGTCACTTCAGTCGTGTCGGACTCTGTGACCCCTTGGACTGTAGCTCACCAGGCTCCTCTATCCATGGGATTCTCCAGGCAAGAACACTGGAGTGGATTGCTATTTCCTTCTCCAGGGGAATCTTCCCGACTTGGGGATTGAAGCCGCATCGCTTATGTGGCTTATTTTTCCTGCAGTGGCAGGCAGGTTCTTTACCACTAGTGCCACCTGGGGAGCCCTAGGAGTTATGAAGCCCCTATTTATTAAGGGACTCCAGAATGTCCTGAGGGCAGGGAATTTGTGACAGGAAGGCAGGACGTGACTACATCTCGAAAAGGAGCCCCTACCGCCCCCCCAGCCCCTGGAGTCACCTCACTTGCAAGGGAGCGAGGGAGCTGGGTGAGATGATCTCATGACCTCTGGGCCTTCTGCACTCCCCCACGTATGTTCCACAGTTGCGGTTGGATGGGCAGCTTCTGCTCTGCCCAGTCAGAGCTGGAGGACTGGCGGGTCCACTGAACAGAGGGCGTGAGAGGGTCTCACCGTGGAGCCCTGAGTTCACGTTCTTTCTGGTAGGGTGCTGCGTGCCTGTGACCGAATTCTCTCCTCTGGGTCTCAGCTCCTTGTCATCTCTCTTCAGCAGAGCTAACAGGAATCTCAGAAGGCTATCATGTTGTACGGGGCTACAGTAGACCAAGCCTGGGCTAATATTTCCCCCCAGGCTGGGCACAGCAACGGTGCCTCCTTGGGCCCAGGACTTGGGAAGCACCTAAAAGGCATGCATCAGACAACTCTGGCAGGAAAATAAAGAAAATCTGAACGAGACGTAGGCATCCACTCTTCTTGCACCAAATATAGTTAAACATTTGGGGCATATTTTCCATTAGATTTTTTTTTTTTTTTTGTCTTTGAATAAGAGCGGCTATTTATCCAAGTCCCCACAGCAGGCTGGGGATGGGAGCTGTCTGCGATTTCTGCTGGCTGCTAGTGGGCCTGGCGTGTGTCCAGGCCTGGCTTGTCTGCCAGTGACCCTCAGAGAGAAGTGTTTGTGAATTCCGCCAGAGTTGGGGGGGACTATTCTCACAGTGGATTCTGCCAGCAAGGCAGAGAGGACCCCAGTTCTGCCCAGAGGGTTCTTCTTTGGGGTCATCTGGGGGCCCAGGGCCCCCCCAGGGAAAGGTGAGGGCCAAGTGCACCCCACATGTGGGCCAGTGGCACAGGGGAAATTTGGGGGTGGGGAGAGCAATTGTCTGTGACAGTGAGGTCCTCTTTGCAGGCTCGGCCACTTGACTCTTTCTCAGGTTTGAGGTCATGAGAACTTTGGGGAAAAAAAAAAAAACAAACGAATTTGAAATCCAAATAAGATCAGTGGTTCAGCTCATAGTATGGCACCAAAGTCAGTTTCCTAGTTTTGATCCTTGTACTATGGTTATGTAAGGGGCTAACACTGCGGGGAGAGGTGGGGGATAGGGTACATAGGAACTCTGTGTACTGTTTTGCAACTTCTACATGAGTCAAAAATTATTTCAAAATAAAAAGTAAAAAAAAACATCACCTAGGAATGTGAACCTGCCCTGGAAACTTTGGAGCATCATGTCCCCAGCATCCTTTCCCAGGCATTTGTGGAGGGCCAGGTATGTGCCTAGGGGCCCATCCAGTCCTCCCACAGCCCTTTGAGATGGCATAGGGACAAGCCTTTACCACAGTGCCTGACACAGAGTTAAAACTTGAAAACTGTTAGCCAGTGTTATCATGTTATCCCTGCTGCTGCTGCTGCTGCTAAGTCACTTCAGTCGTGTCCAACTCTGTGTGACCCCATAGATGGCAGCCCACCAGGCTCCCCCGTCCCTGGGATTCTCCAGGCAAGAATACTGGAGTGGGTTGCCATTTCCTTCTCCGATGCATGAAAGTGAAAAGCGAAAGGGAAGTCGCTCAGTCATGTCCGACTCTTCGAGACCCCATGAACTGCAGCCCACCAGGCTCCTCTGTCCATGGGATTCTCTAGGCAAGAGTACTGGAGTGGGGTGCCATCACCTTCTCCGTCATGTTATCCCTATTTACTTTTAAATTTTTTTATTTGGCAGAGCCAGGTGTTAGATGTGGCATGTGGGATCTAGTTTCCTGACCAAGGGTCAAACCCAGGCCCCCTAGCCACTGGACTACCAGGGAAGTCCCATGTTATCCTTATTTTAAAATTAGAAAACAGCCTCAAAATGTTGAAAAGACTTGGCCAAGCCACACAGCTTAAAAGTAGCTGACACTGGGTTTGATTTCCATATCTCCAACCTAAAACTTTCAACTCTGCTAGATTCCTCTGCATTTATTTTGACAAAGATTATGTGTAAAACTTCCTTGGAACTTCTAAACAAGATCTGACTCCCCAGCCTCAATCAGGTTGTGTGTTTCTCCTTTCATGTCCCTTCCCCTACTGAGTGCGAGAGGATTGTCCTGACCGTCCCTGAGGGGCTTCCTGTGGGCAAGATACTGTGCTAGGAGAAGAGGGTGGAGAAGCTTGGGGATCAGGAGGAAGGGGCTAGCAGTGTAGTTCCCGAGGCCTCTGCCGCTCACTGGGCCCAGGAGCGCACACCTCCTTCTGCAGGCGTGGTGGGTGGGCCCAGCACACAGTCCCGTCCTCTGTGGCATGTTCTGTGAGTGACCTCTGATGCTCTGAGCCCTGACAGGTGCAGCAGCATCTCCTTGGTGGGAGGTTCTGCCCGTGTCCTCTATGTGGGTGAGAGCCAAGGTCTTCTCCTGTGGTCCCAGCTCAGCCAGCCCCAGAGCCAGCCCCCCAGGGGTGCACAGGGTCTAGCAGAAAGGCAAGCTGGGAGTCAAACCTTGCTCCCCCTGGAGTGGCCAGCCTGCCTCTGACTGGGCTGACCGTCTGTTACAGAGGACACCTACAGCTCCGAGGAGACCGTGGACCACCAGCCTGTCCACCTGAGGGTCATGGACACTGCAGACCTGGTAACATTACCCCCCCGTTACCCCTGAGGAGCTGAGAACCCATGCAGCCTCTGGAGGAATCCTGCTTCCAGAGTGGGAGCCTCGGATGGGAATCTGTAAACCTTTTCAGCCCCAATCTGTTGTGTGTCCCTGAGGTGCTGACCTCTCTGGGCCTGAATCCATCGATTTGCCAAATGAGAAGGGATAGGACAGGGCCTGGGGAGAACTGATGATTGCCGGTGTCAGTTCTGAGATCCTGTGCTCCGGGGTTTGGTGCCTGTGTTCACAGGTGCACACATGTGTTTACAGATGCCCCTCTGACCCCAACTCCCACTCCCCACCCAGTACATACATCTTCCTATGTTCTCACCACCCCCTACCAAGGCCCGATGCCAGTTCTTCTCAGAATCTAAAGGGGCACCATGAACCTGACCCCAAATCAGCAGTGCCCAGGCACAGCCAGGTCTCAGTAAGGGCCATGCCAGAATCTTGGCTCTATGCCCCAGAGGCCAAGGTCTCCCAGTCTGTGGTTGGGTGGTGGGAGTGAGGCTCAGAGACAATGTCTCCTTTCACATCAAGCCAAATCCACACTCAAGTGCCCCTTTGAAAAGGGCCCTGCTGGGGAACAATGTACAAAGACCCGGGGAGCAGGGAGGCGGGGAGAGGCAGCTTCAGGTGAAGTCCTTTACCCACGTCTGTTCTGCCCCTGACTGAGGCTGCCTGCTTTGTCCCAGGACACCCCCAGGAACTGTGAGCGCTACCTGAACTGGGCCCACGCCTTTCTGGTGGTGTACAGCGTTGACAGCCGCCAGAGCTTTGAGGGCAGCAGCAGCTACCTGGAGCTGCTAGCTTTGCACGCAAAGGAGACGCAACGCAGCTTCCCGGCTCTGCTGCTGGGCAACAAGCTGGACATGGCCCAGTACAGGTGAGCACGCACTTTGTCCCACAGCCTGGAGCTCACTTTCTTCATCTAGGAGGTGTCATCTTCAGGGATTATTTGGCTGCTAGGAAGAGTGATCCCCTCCAACGTAGGTGGAAGGGAGGGGGCGTGTCGTAAGGGTACAGCGTGGGCAGGTCTTCCAGGCAGTGCCGGGCAGGAAGGGAAAGGCATCCAGGCTGCACAGGGGCTGGACCCTGAAGGTCGGAAGAGAGGCCACTCCTTCCATCTTCCCAGGCCTCTGAGGTTTCTCTTGGCTTCACCCTTTCTTGCCTGAGACTATATGACCTTCTGTTTCCACACCCTGCAGCTGGCTGGTCATCCAGGGCCCAATTCCAGTTCTGGAGAGAGAGGCTCTGATAGGCAGCCTGAGTCAGGCCAGTCTGCTCTGGTTCAGCCAGCTCTCACCTACCCCAAGTGAGGTCCCCAGGCTCACTCCCACCGTTGGCTGTGCCGAGGGCAGGAGTCTCTTAGAAAGGGCTGGACTTCAATCAAAGGCCACAGACTGGGCCAGGGGGCAGATGACCACTGAGTACTGCAGTCATATTTTGTTTGGCCAGCACAGTGTTTTAAAAGACCTGGAACTGGAATGCTTTAGGGCGGGGTGTGCTCCCTCCAGCTGACCACAGGCCTCACAGTCCCCATGGCTTACCCCTCCCCACACATCCAAGTTGCCTGCCTGGCCCCTGAGGTGTTTGAGACTATGATGCCTTCACCTGATAAGTGACCCCATTGGCCCTCTCCAGCACAGATGTCCATCCCTTGTGGCCGGTCTACCTGGGAGGTGGGGCAGCCTTCCTCCCCCCTCCCTCCTCAAGGCCAGTCACCCCTGCTTCCCAGATGCCAAAGGCCCATTGACTGGTGTTAGAAAGGCGGGGATGCTTAATATAGACCAGAGCTGATGGGCAGTGGGGAAAAGAGATGTGGTCTCACGAAAGAGATTCACAGGAGGAGCCTTCAAAGGCAGGCATGCCCTCACATCCAGACAGATTCCATCTCAGGGAATGAGGGAAGTTGTGTGAACTTAAAGCCAAAAGGTAGTCTTTGTGGAGTCAAAGAGCCCCCAGAACCTAGAGGAGGAATCAGAAGACTGTATTGAGAATAAACCAGTTTTAAATATGAAGGAAAAAACTAGGCCACTATTTTGGTCCCAATATTTGCCCAAGGGATTGTCTGAAAGTGGTTTGGGAGCAAAGAGCAAAGCAGCATCAGTTCCCTAAGAAGGAGTCATGATGATTTGTCCCCATTTCCTTCTTTGGTTGAGTCCCGAGGTTGGTAGGTCAGGATTTGACAGGCACAGTCAATCTAACTTTTGCTGAGCAGTGGCCAGTGTCTCCCATGATTGTCTTGCAGCTGAAGGGTAAAATGTGGGTTAGGGCAGTGGTTCCCAAACCACTGATACCATTTTTGCTAGGCTATGCCAAAATAAGCAAAAAGGGTAATAATGTTACATGCTGGGTCAGCCATTCACACACCTGCATGGGCACGTCCTTGTTTCTGAAAGCTCATTATTCAAGCCCCACAATGACAAAGTTTCAGATTCAAGTTCATCACAGATGCATGTAATACAAAGTATTCTTTCAAAAGGAGCTCCTCAGGAAACTGAACTGACAGGACACCAGCCTTGGGTGGGGAATGGATTCTGTGCTCTGCCCTGACCCTTTTTGTCCTAGATGCCCTCCCTGTCTGATGGGCTAACCTGCTTCTAGCCCTTGCTTCTGCTAGATTACCCTTGGCTCAGAAATCTTTTCCCTCCATACTTGCCCTGGGGTCTCCTCTAACCTCACAGGCTGTGTCCTCATGGATGGTGGGTGAGGCCACTCAGCAGTGGGATTTGGCCATTGAAACTTTAATCTCCAGCCTTTAGGGATTGCCCCTACCGCATCTCTTCTGGACATCTGGTCTACCAAAGGGCCAGTATTTTTCTCTCATCTGATGTCCATGCTCTCAGGACCTTCCTGAAAGTTACAAATACTTGATCCCACCATCAAGAGAGGTGGTTACAAATACTTGATTCCACTGTTATGAGTTGTTGTTCAGTCATCCAGTTGTGTCTGACTCTTTGAGACCCCATGAACTGCAGCACGCCAGGCCTCCCTGTCCCTCACCATCTCCTGGAGTTTGCCCAAGTTCATGTTCATTGCATCGGTGATGCCGTCCAGCCATCTCATCCTCTGAAACCTTCTTCTCCTGCCCTCATTCTTTCCCACCATCAGGGACTTTTCCAGTGAGTTGTCTGTTCACAACAGATGACCAAAATACTGGAGCTTCAGCATCAATCTTTTTTTTTTTTTCTATTTTATTTTTTTTTAATTTTTTATCATCATATAGCTTTTTTAAAAAAATTTTATTTTATTTTTAAACTTTACAATATTGTATTGGTTTTGCCAAATATCGAAATGAATCCGCCACAGGTATACATGTGTTCCCCATCCTGAACCCTCCTCCCTCCTACCTCCCCAATATTCAGGGTTGATCTCCCTTAAGATTGACTGGTTTGATCTCCTTGCTGTCCACGGGACTTTCAGGAGGCTTCTCCAGCCCCACAGTTTGAAGGCATCAATTCTTTGGTGTTCTTCTTTCTTTACGGTCCAGCTCTCACAACTGTATGTGACAACTGGGAAGACCATAGCCTTGATAAAAGACCTATCGGACCTTTGTTGGCAGAGTAATATCTCTGCTTTTCAACATACTGTCTAGGTTTGTCATAGCTTTCCTGCCAAGAAGCAGTCATTTTCTGATTTCATGGCTGCAGTCACCATCCACAGTGATTTTGGAGCCCAAGAAGAGGAAATCTGTGACTACTTCACCTTTTCCCCTTCTATTTGCCATGCAGTAATGGGGGCGGATGCCATGATCTTAGTGTTTTTAATATTAATCTCAAGCCGGCTCTTTCACTGTCCTCCTTCACCCTCATCAAGAGGCTCTTTAGTTCCTCTTCGCTTTTTGCCGTTAGAGTGGTATCATCTGCATATCTGAGGCTGTTGATGTTTCCCTCTCCTATCTTGATTCTTTGGGCAGAAAACTCCCTTGATGTTTCCAGTTTTCCTGTAGAGATCTCTCATCTTTCCCCTTTTGTTGTTTTCTTCAATTGTTAAACACTGTTCATTGAAGAAGGCCTTCTTGTCCCTTCTAGCTATTCTTTGAAACTCTGAGTTTAATTGGATATACCTCTCTCCCTTGCTTTTTGCTTCTCTTCGTTCTTCCGCTATTCCTAAATCCTCCTCAAATAATCACTTTGCCTTCTTGCTTTTCTTTTTCTTTGGAATGGTTTTGTTCACTGCCTTCTGTACAATATTATGGACCTCTGTCCATAGTTCTTCAGGCACACTGTTATCTAGATCTAGTTCCTTGAATCTGTTCATTACCTCTACTGCAAATTCATATAGGATTTGATTTAAGTCATATCTGGCTGGCCTGGTGTTTTTCCCAGTTTTCTTTAGTTTAAGCCTGAAGTTTGCTATAAAAAGCTGGTGATCTGAGCCACAGTTAGCTCCAGGTCTTGTTTTTTGCTGACTGTATACAGCCTCTCCATCTTCGGCTACAAAGAATATAATTGATTTGATTTTGGTATTGACCATTTGGTGATGTTCATGTGTAAAGTCATCTCTTGTGTTGTTGAAAAAGTATTTGCTATGACTGATGCATTCTCTTGGGCAGAATTCAGTTAACCTTTGCCCTGCTTCATTTTGTTCTCCAAGGCCAAACTTGCCTGTTACTCCAGGTATATCTTGACTACCTAGTTTTGCATTCCAATCCCTGATGATGAATAGAACATATTTTTTAGGTGTTAGTTCGAGGAGGTCTTCTAGGTCTTCATAGAAATGATCAACTTCAGCTTCTTCGGCATCGGTGGTAGGGGCATAGACTTGGATTATTGTGATGTTGAATGGCTTGCCTTGAAATGAACTGAGACCATTCTGTCATTTTTGAGGTTGCACCCAAGTACTGTATTTCAGACTCTTTTGTTGATTATGAGGGCTACTCCATTTCTTTTATGGGATTCTTGCCAACAGTAGTAGATACAATGGTTATCTGAATTTGCCCATTCCCATCCATTTTAGTTTGCTGATTCCTAGGATGTAAATGTTTATTCTTACCATCTCCTGCTTGACCACGTCCAATTTTCCATGATTCATGGACCTAACTAACATTCCAGGTTCCTATATAATACTGTTCTTTGCATCATCGGATTTTACTTTCATCACCAGACACATTCACAACTGAGTCATTCACAACTGAGTGTCATATCTGCTTTGTCCCAGTCACTTCATTCATTCTGGGGATATTGGTGAGTCTTTTTCACTCTTCCCCAGTAGCATATTGGGCACTTTAAGACCTGAGGGACTCATCTTGTGGCATCATAATTTTTTGACCTTTTATACAGTTCATGAGAGGTGGTTGCAAATACTTGATCCCACCGTCATGAGCTGCTGCTGCTGCTGCTGCTAAGTCATGAGAGGTGGTTACAAATACAGGATCCCACCATCATGGGAGGTGGTTACAAATACACGATCCCACCATCATGGGAGGGGGTTACAAATACATGATCCCACCATCATGGGAGGTGGTTACAAATACATGATCCCACCATCATGGGAGGTGGTTACAAATACATGATCCCACCATCATGGGAGGTGGTTACAAATGCATGATCCCACCATCATGGGAGGTGGTTACAAATACATGATCCCACCATCATGGGAGGTGGTTACAAATACACGATCCCACCATCATGGGAGGGGGTACAGGATAAAGTGGGAATAGGTGCTGCTCCCTCTCTTGTGTTGTCACCCTTGCTGTCTCTGGCATGGCAGACAAAAGTTCCCATGAGCCATGAGAGCTCTGCCGACCACAGGCGTCCTGAGTCATGACCATAGCCCACCAGGCCTCTGTAGACACCGTGGTCTCACATCCTTCTGACCAAACCACCACCTCGCTCCAGAGCTTAATCCACACCCCAGGGCTGAGGGCGGCTCATTTCCTGACCAAGGAAATGAGCTGAGGAGACATGGGGCTGAGAGTGGCCATCTTCCTCTGGCCACTGGCAGGGTCTAGCCAGGGACTTTGGGCCAGCTTCTCCCTTCCCCTGAGCCTCGTTCTGACATTCTGGCTTAGGTGACATCAGCTGCCATTTAGTGAGCAGGGACTGTGCTCGGCCCTTGACACAAATCGTCTTTTTTAATCTGAACAACCCTGAGAGGCAGCTGTCATTCTCCCATTTTACTAATGAGTAAAACTGAGCCTCAGAGCGATGAAGATGGCTCCAGGTCATGGAGCTGGTAAGTGAGGAGCCAGGAGTAGGGCCAGGCCTGCCTGACTCGGATGCTCCTGACCCTGACTCCCCCTGCTTCCTCGCCAGGCAGGTCACCCAGGCAGAGGGCGCCGCCTTGGCGGGCAGGTTCGGGTGCCTGTTTTTCGAGGTCTCTGCCTGCCTGGACTTTGAGCATGTGCAGCACGTCTTCCATGAGGCAGTACGGGAGGCGCGGCGGGAGCTGGAGAAGAACTCCCTGGCCAGGCCGCTCTTCATCTCGGAGGAGAGAGCTGTGCATCACCAGGCCCCACTCACAGCCCGCCACGGGCTGGCCAGCTGCACCTTCAACACACTTTCTACCACCAGCCTGAAGGAGATGCCTGCTGTGGCACAGGCCAAGCTGGTCACTGTGAAGTCATCCCGGGCTCAGAGCAAGCGCAAGGCACCCACCCTGACACTATTGAAGGGCTTCAAGATCTTCTGAGGCCCCTGCTCAGGATCCCAAGCTCGGCATTGGGAGGTCTGCCAGGCAGGGGCTGGCTTTTCACCACCGGCTTTCCTTCTGATGGAATAGTAGCCCTCACCGTCCGGCAGACAGCTGACCCCTCCTCCAGCGCCAGACAGTGTCCCTGACACCCAGATCACTGTAGGAGCCGTAGGGACAGACAGGAATGCTGCTCCTGTTCCCTCCAGGCCTTAGTTTCCATGGTAACCACTGTATCCCTCACCCTGAAGGAAACACCACTGTGACAACGTGGAGACCTGGGGTCAGCCGGAAATGGAAGAAAATGGCAACATCCGTCATGGTGCCATCATCCCCTTTCCTGCTCCAGCTACAGCCAGGCCTGATGTGGCCCCTAGGGGATGGCTCTGGGTGGACAGCTTCATGAGGCCTTCATGAGGCTTGAGAGCAGCCCACCCTGAAGTCCCAGCACCTCCTGGTGGATGGGCAGGGCAGGGCAGGGGCAGGTTTTGCAGGGCTGGAGCCTGACCCTCCCCTTGTCTTCTGACCTCGCAGAACCCCCAGGCCACAAACCCCACAGTTTACTCAAGTAAAATCTAGTTGAGAAATCCTACTCAGCCTGTGAGAAGCAAAGCTGTCTGGGGAAGGGCTATTTCCAGTGCTCTGCCTCTCAGTGAAGGTGGAGGGAAAGTGCTGCAGGCTGGCCAGTGCGGGGAGCCTCCGGGGTATTTCTCCGGGAGGCAGGGCCCCTGTATTTTCCAACCTTAAATCAAGGACTCTGTCCACAGACCCTCAGGACCAGGCTTCTCAAGGTGACTGATCAAAACTGCAGAACAAAGTCATCTTCTCCAATGACAATCACCCAGGACTCCAGGGACCCCACACTGGGTGTACCAGGCATCCAGTAAGGAGAAACAGTGTTCTGCGTATTCTGTCTCTAGTCTGGGATGGCAGGACCTAGGATCTTTGGCAACGGGTCTGTGTGTTCAAAGTCCCCTTTTGGAAGATAGAACCTACAGCATTTTGGGTTCATAAATTTTGCATAAATTATTTGGGGTTGCCATCCCAGTTTGTACTGCAGCATGGTGGCTCACACACAGGATCCTTTGGGATCCCATGGTTAGTAAGAGAAAGGTCTCAGAGGCAGGGGCTTTCATAGTTTTCTAGCTCTGTTTACCGCAGGGCCCCTGGCCCAGAGGAAGTCTTTCATGGACCCTCGGCAGATCAGCAGGTAAAGGAGAGGGCTGCAGTGGAGGGAAGGGAGTGTATACATGCTAAGTCACTTTAGTCGTGCCCGACTCTGTGCGACTGTAGCTACTGTAGCCCACCAGGCTCCTCTGTCCAGGGCTTCCCTGGTGGATCAGATGGAGGGAAGGGAGGGGAAAGGAATTCTGAGCCCAGAACCCTGCCCCTTCCTTACTCAGCCCTTCCAGGAGCTTGGATTGAAAACAGGAGCTCCAGCCCAGGCTTCAGCCACATTCTACAGATGGAGAAGCCGAGGTCAGAGGGAGGCTGGGAACTCCTCAAGACCATGTGAGGAGTCTGACCAGGCTTCCTGACCCACAAGCTGGCTCTGGATTTCGCACTTTCACTCCAAGCCACTTCTGTGTGGCCCACCGCCATTTGAACAAACTATGCAATTCCAACTGCCCACATCCAGAAGCATTTTAATAAAAAGATTTTGTTCATTTTTTTCAAAACAGGGTTTTAGTTTGATTGCAGTTCACTCACTCTGTCTGCGAACACTCCGGGGGCACTGCCCTGCACCCTGACTAGCTTTCAGGTTCTTGTGGGTCTGGAAGATGGACCCGCGGCACATCACTGCATTTTGCCTCCATTTCTCCCTGGGCCAAAGTTGGCTTTTCAGAGAGCAAAGTCTCTGTTAGGCTGGTCAGGTTCTTGTCATCTTTGTTTCCACCCTCAGCCAAGTACAGGACTTCTGGAGTTTGTTTTTCCGGTGGCAGCTTCTTTTGATTTCTGGGAGGAGAGAAACACTATTGATTGTGGGTTCCCTGTATGGGGGTATCTAGTGGTTGGAGCAGTGGTTGGGGCTCCCAAGTGGGTTAGCAAGTTTGAGGCGGTAGATCCAGTACACAGTTCTGGAAACAGTCTGGGGAGAATAGGTTTTCGGCAGAGAAACATCTTAGACTTCTCCATGCACCATCTTACCAAACCCGCAGTGCCATCCGTGAACTCAGCTACTGTTGCTTCTCTTGCAAGTGACATATCTCAGAGGGGCCTGAGGAGCATGTGCCTGGGTCATGCATTTCTCTCCTGACTCCCAGTCCTGTGTTCTTTTCACCAAGCTATACTCTCATCCTGCTTAGTATAGTCCTTATACCCCATCCCTACCCTCACTCCACTCCATCCCTAGATGGAAATTCCTACCTAATCCTTCTGCCTCTAGGTGCTTATGTCTCCAAACCGGCCCACACACACCAGCCATGATTCCAGAGTCCTCAGCTCAAGTACCTTCACTGGCTCCCCACTGCCCACTTCTGGAACCTGGCATCCAAGATCCAGCCTTCCTACCAGTAACTTACCCAAACATCTTCCCTCTGAGGTGGTTCTACTCCAAGTCCCCACCCCTAGATCTCCTAGTGGAGAGACCCCGCCAGGGTTTGAGCTGACTGCCCAGACAATCTGTTTGGGTCACAGTCAGATGGGGAACATCTGACTGTCTGCTGCTCCTGAGGACAGCTGCCTTGTCTCCGAGGTGACTTTGCCGAGGCGGATGCTTCCTGACAGTCTGAGAGAGGAAAATTCACTTTCTCAGAGGCACTACCCCTCTGGGTCCTTCTAGCAGACTGATCTCACTAAAACATAAACCTTTCATGTCCCTGTACAAAGCTCTTCTCTGGCTCCCCAGTGCCCATGAGCTAGAACCTGAAAACTCCTTAGGAAGCCCCCAGGGCGTGTACACTCTGGGCCCTGCTGCCTCTTGACCTCCCTTTCCTCCCGCCCCCAGAGTCCACACTACAGCCCCCTGGGCCCTCCTGCTCCTCCCTTGAGCTTGGGGTGTGCTGTCCCTTGGTCAGCACAGCCTCCATCTCTTTTTTGCCCTCAAGTCCCTAGATCCCACCTCTGTATATCCCACAGTTATCACCTGTCATTCTCAACTACAGTTGTCTCCCTACCAAACTGTCAACTCCATAAGACCGAGGCTGAATCTATCTTGTCTAGCCCTGTGGTCCCCATTCTCGGCATAGAACCTGGCCCACAGCAGTGCTCGGCTTATTCTGTGGAATGAATGATGACTGAGCTGTAGCAGTTCATAACGACTAGTTACTGATGTGAACGAAATAACTGAGTTCTTTCTTTCTGGCTTTATATCAAAACTATGAGGAGGATTCATAGATGACATAAGATACAGCATAGGAAGAAGAGCTTGGACGTTGGCCAATCCTTCCATGGATCCTCAGTGAGCTTAATCTGTACAGTGGGACTAAGTAACTTGTGCCAGCCCTACTTTACAGGGCTGGTTTGATCAAGTGAGAGAATGTGCAGGTGCCTTCAAAATTGCAAACCATGATACAGATCTGAGGAGGGATTCTCAGTATTACTGTTTAAAAGTTACTGCTAGTTACTGCTGCTGCTGCTGCTAAGTCGCTTCAGTCGTGTCCGACTCTGTGAGACCCATAGACTGCAGCCTACCAGGCTTCTCCGTCCATGGGATTCTCCAGGCAAGAACACTGGAGTGGGTTGCCATTTCCTTCTCCAATGCATGAAAGTGTAAAGTGAAAGTGAAATCCCTTAGTCATGTCTGACTCTTAGCGACCCCATGGACTGCAGCCTACCAGGCTCCTCCATCCATGGGATTTTCTGGGCAACAGTACTGGAGTGGGGTGCCATTGCCTTCTCCCACTGCTAGTTACTAGGATATAGTAATTATTGAATGAATGAAGGAATGAGTGAACCAATTATTTGTTGAATAACTTCTAGAATCTGACACTGAGCCAGTTGCTTGGGGAAGCAAAGTTGAGTCAAATGTAGTTCCCACCCTCAAGGAGCTTTCAAAAGTTAGTCCTGGACTCATCCAGAGAGTTTAACAAAATGCCAGTGCCCAGGTCCCCTCCCCCACAGACCCTCTGCATCAGAATCTTGTGTTTAACATTCTTCCGCAGGTGATTTGTTTGTTCATCCAGGGTTAAGGAGTATTGTTGTCATAAAAATGTCAGAATTACCCAGGAGTCCCAAGTAATCTCAGGTCTCTATCCATGCCCTGCATTTGGCCTTGGAGTAGCACAAGGTTTTCCCATGTAACCACATCCCTAATTCTGCAAAAGCCCCCACTGAGCACTCCCCACAATCCTACAAGGAAAGAATCCATCACGGTTGCCATTTATAGAAGGAGAAGCCAGCCTGGAGGTACTGCGTGTCTTGCCCAGCTAGTGAGTGGCAGAACTGGAATCTGAACCCAGCCTGTATGACTCCAGAGCCAGGGATCCTGATTTCTGAGACACACCAGCCCCCGCCCTGCTTGCTGGCCAGGGAATGGTCATCGGGGATAGCTGCTAGTTTTTCTGCAGCTTTGGGTTCTCAAACAAACAAAACCCTGCAGGCTGCATTTTGTTGACCCAAAGGGTGGACAGCCAAGGTCTCTAGATGACCCCTCTTTAGATTTCCCCACCCTTCAGAGACCACCCCTAGACCAGCTCCTCACCTGTTTGCCTGGATGTTCCTTCCCAAGAGGATGAAGCTTATTATGGCCACCAAGGCTGCCAGGACGAACATGGAACAATTCCAAGGAGTTGCTGGGGAGGGACATGCAGGATGGAGCCTTGAGGACAGGCCGGGTGCCCCTCAGGCCCCTAACAGACCAACTCACAGCATCAGCTTCCCCCTGCTGTGGGCCACATATTGTAGAGAGAGACTAACCAAGCTGAAGATGAGCCAGGGAACTCCTGATCCAAAGTAGGGGATAGGGGGAGAAGAGATCTCTGCTCCAAAGAAGTTCTCATCTACCTGGGGGAGACAGCACTGCAGTGGGATAATAATAGTGGGGAAAGGAGGTGTGTAGTGAAGATAAACTTCACCATCTTCAGAGTTTTGCTAGGGGCTGGCCAAGTGCAGTACAAGGGAAAGGAAGGGAGGGAGGAAGGGAAGAAGGAAGCAAGGGAGGGAGGAAAGAAGTGAGGGAGGGAGGGAAGAAAGGGTGGCAGTTAAATTAGATTTGACAAGCTGCCTGCAGATAATATATAAAGTAGCTCATCTGAGTTTGGAGAATCAGGATCTGTCCATACCATACCCAGATGAGGCAGCATCTAGCTTCAGAGCTTTTGCATTTACTGTTCACTCTACCAGGAATGCCTTTCCCCACATAATCTGCATGGCTAATTCTGTCACCTCCTGAAAGCCTTTATTCAAACATCAGCTTCTGAGGGAGGCCTTCCTTGACCACATTACATTCCATGGCTGCACACTTCCTATTCCTTTCTTGGCTTAAATTTTCTCCTTATTACTCATTTCACCAGCACGCTATGCATTTTAGACATTTGCTGGTTTTCCTCTTTCACTAGAAGGAATGCTCTATGAGGGCAGAGATTTTTGTGTTTCCACTTCTGTAACCCCCATGCTGAGAACAGTCCGTGGTGCACAGAAGGAACTTAATAAATATTTGTGAATGACAGGATGGATGAGTAAATGAGCGACCGGACCCGAGGAAAGGAGAGCGCAGTTTAGCCAGGCCCCTCTGGGTAGTGCGACCCTCAGCCTCAGTTCTTGCCCTGGAGGAAACGTGCAGCCTGCCGTGGAGGAGAGGACCATGATGGGGGCTTCAGCCAGGAGAGCGCACCCCCACCACTCATCCCCGCCGCTTACCGTCCTCTACTCGGAAAAACCAAAGCATTTCTTCCAGCAGCTCCAGAGGCACCTCGGTCATGGGTGGGGCTCCGGTTAGCTTCTCACTGTAGTTCATGCCCCTGCTCCTGGTTGGGATATGTTTCTGACAAGGAAGTTCTCAGACCCCTTCGCTCCCAGCTGCTTTCCTGGCCTACTAAGGTTATGACCCTTGGCAAAGGCCTGAAGACTCCTGGAAACGAAGAACGGAGCATGAATGGATATCCCACCCCAACTTACTCTCCCCTCCCTGCCCAAACCCTGGGCCCAAACTCTGCCTCTCCCTGGGCCCAAAGTTACAGGACTGAAATAGCTGGAACTCCCGGAGCAGGTGGGGCCTGAGCAGAGACCATAGAAGTGGGAGCCACTCAAATCTTTATTAAAACTCATTACACGTGGGGAGGAGCACTGACGCGGGTGTGGGAAGGACTGAGCCACTGATGGGCTGTGGGACCGACTCTTGCAGGGTCTCTCCAGTCTCGCCTGCCGAGCATCCCCTCCAGCGTCTGCAGTCCACCCACTCCTTCACCAAGTTTCCTTAGCAGCGGATTTTCCTGTGCTGGCCAATCACAGTGCCTGTCTCCCCCACGTGATGAAGGCTGGGCCTATCACCGTCTCTCTCCTGGATATCAAAATACCCAGGACCCAGAGTGGAGAATGGTGAAGTGCCAGACAAAGGTAGCTGCTGGTTAAATTTGGACCATTACAGTTTAATATAGTCCTAGAGATCGGAGGAGCATGGTAGGCTGCAGTCCATGAGGTCGCTAAGAGTAGGACACGACTGAGCGACTTCACTTTCACTTTTCACTTTCATGCATTGGAGAAGGAAATGGCAACCCACTCTGGTATTCTTGCCTGGAGAATCCCAGGGACTGCGGAGCCTGGTGGGCTGCCGTCTGTGGGGTCGCACAGAGTCGGACACGACTGAAGCGACTTAGCAGCAGCAGCAGCAGAGGTCCTAACAAGTGCTATAAGGAAAGAAAAGGAAGTGTAAAACTTGATAAGAAAGAGTTAAAACTCATAATTTTCGGATGACAAGATCATCTATTAATACCTAGAAAAATAAACAATAGAACTAATAGACGCATTCACTGAAGTTGCTGTATACAAGCTCAAAATAGTATTTCTCCCATTATTAGTGAAACTGGAAAATTAAATAAAAATAAGATCATTCACAGTAGCATCCCAGCATCCCACAGTAGCACAGTAGCATATGAAGAATTTTTGGGAGGTGGGGGCTGTGCTGCAGGGCATGTAGGATCTTAGTTACCCAAACAGAGATTGAACCTGTGACCCCTGCAATGGAAGCATGGAGTTCTTAACTCCTGGACCACCAGGGAGGTCCGTTGAAGAACATTTTTTAACTCTAGAACAAGATAATAATAATAAATGATCTGAATAGAGTGGGATTTATGTTTTCAGACAGGATAAACTTACTAAGATATCAGTTATCCCCAACTAAATCTATAAATTCAATGCAATCTCAGCCAAAATTCTAACTGGATGTTTTTTGAGGACCTTGATACACTTATTCTAGTATTTATATAGACAAAGTAAACTGCAGAGTCAGACAGAACTGAGCACCTAAACATCGAAAAAAAGACTAAGAGGGGAGACTGGCCCCATCAGATGTTGAGATGTATTATAATAAAAAATGTGGTTTTGACATAAAACCAAGTCATTATACCAAGGCATGGGAACAGAGATTTCATAGAGACCTATATTCATGCAGAAACTTAATATTTCCAAGGTAAGGATAGCTCTGCTGACCAGTAGGGAAAGGAGGAATTGTTTAGTAGATGGTGTCAGGAAAACTGGCTCACTCTATGGAGAAAGGAAGACCAGTTGCACATCTAGGGGTTTCCCAGGTGGCTCCAATCCACCTGCCCATGCAGGAGATGCAGGTTCAATTCCTGCGTTGGGACAATCCCCTGGGGGTGTAAATGGCAACCCATGCTAGTATTCTTGCCTGGGAAATCCAACGACAGAGGAGCCTGGAGTCCATGGGGTCACAAGAGTTGGACACAACTAGCACACATCACGCACAGATGCACATCTAACGAACAACACACACAAAAACAGGCTCCAATATTAAAGGCCTAAATGCAAGAGGAAAAAGTGCAAAGTTAATAGAAGTAGGGTGCTGCTGCTGCTAAGTCACTTCAGTCATGTCCGACTCTGTGCGACCCCTCAGACAGCAGCCCACCAGCCTCCCCCGTCCCTGGGATTCTCCAGGCAATAACACTGGAGTGGGTTGTCATTTCCTTCTCCAATGCATGAAAGTGAAAAGTGAAAGTGAAGTCGCTCAGTCATGTCCGACCCTCAGCGACCCCATGGACTGCAGCCTTCCAGGCTCCTCCGTCCATGGGATTTTCTAGGCAAGAGTTCTGTAGTGGGGTGCCATTGCCTTCTCCGAGAAGTAGGGTAGCACTTCTTAAAACCATACAAGCTTAAGTCACTGGATAACAACAGAAAACTGTTGAATTTGATTACATCAAAATAAGATGATCTGTTCAATGAAGAATACTATCAATACAGTAGTAAACACATTTCTGATTGGGATAAGATACTTGTGATGCTTAAAACCCAGAAGAAACTGATATCTAAAATGTACAAAGAATTCTAACAACAGGAAAAAGACTAGAATCCTAATAGATAATATAAACAGGCAGTTTACAAAATAGGAAACTCAAAAGGCTAACAAGCATATGAAAATATGCTTAAACTCTTTGGAAATCAGAAGAATGACAATTAAAATGAAATGAAACACCACTTGACATCTATTAGACTGGCGTAGTTTGGAAGGTGGATAATGCCAGGTGTTGGTGTGGTTCTGGGGCTGTAGCCTTATGCACTGCCAGGGTGTGTAGACTGGGGCAGCCATCTAGAGAGCACATTAGTCAAAGTAAGTGTACACATGATCCAGCAGTTCTTCTCCTGAGTGTATTCATATCCTGAAAGTATCCCCAAGGATCATAAGGGAGCATGCAACACCATTTATGAAAATTCAAAATACATGCATACAAAACAACAATACACATTTTACAAAGACATATTTTTAAAAAGAGACATTCAACACATTAGATAATTATCTCTGGTGCGGGGATGGGCATGGGAGGGAGAGGGGAGGAAAAGGGGTCAGAAGTGGAGATCAAAGTAAAGGGTTTTGAACAAACCAATCATGAAAACATGTCATAGGGCTAAGAGGACAACAAGGCAAAGAGAGGCCAGAGGCCATCTCAGAATCCCCCCAACTCTTGATGTCCAATCCAAAATAGCCTTTGCAGGCTCAGCCAGGAACATCCAAAAACAACTGGATGGCAAGCAGCCAAACAAAAAAACAAGGTACTAATAAAAAGACTGACGTCAGAGTTTTCTCCAACTCTAAATGCTCTGAGAAAACTGAACAAACATCTACAGATTTTGAAGGAAAATATTTTGATACAAATATAATACTGAGCCAAGTTTTCCATATATGAGTCATCATTCACATGCCAAGGGCTTCCTGGGTGGCTCAGTAGTGAAGAATCTGCCTGTAATGCAGGAGATGCGGATCTGATCCCTGGGTCAGGAAGATCCCCTGGAGAAGGAAATGGCAACCCATTCCAGTATTCTTGTCTGGGAAATTCCATGGACAGAGGAGCCTGGAGGGCTACAGTCCATGGGGCACAAGAGTCGGATACAACTTAGCAACGAAACCATCACTACACTACTAATGTGCCAAGACAGAGATGGAAGTCAGGGAAAAAGAAAGATTTTTTTTTTTTAAAGA
The DNA here is from genome assembly GCF_002263795.3 of Bos taurus. Taxonomy (NCBI): domain Eukaryota; kingdom Metazoa; phylum Chordata; class Mammalia; order Artiodactyla; family Bovidae; genus Bos; species Bos taurus. Next base: position 11,985,982 of record NC_037337.1, on the reverse strand, counting down.
GTTTCACAGACTCAGATGCCCACTACCTACTTACGAATTTGAAGGATATATATATATATATATATACACTGAATAATGGAAAGACAAATTACAGGGATGGCCAATCGATGTGATCTTGTGTTCCAGCTCCAACTTCTCCAGAGCACTTGTTAAGGGTTGTGATCTTCTGTCTAGTCTCAGATGCAGGAATACCTGGATTAATTGGTAATATTGGCCACAGACCCTTGTTGCATATGCGGAACATGCACCCCCTCCCCCGATATACACCCACAGAGAAAAGAACACGGAGGTCGAGATGTCAACACCAGCTCCCTCTAGGGAAGTGGGCTGGGGTGTAGACCCATGGGACATCCACTTTGAACACTTCTGTACTGTATACCGGAGAAGGCAATGGCACCCCACTCCAGTACTCTTGCCTGGAAAATCCCATGGACAGAGGAACCTGGTAGGCTGTGGTCCTTGGGGTCGCTAAGAGTCGGACATGACTGAGCGACTTCACTTTCACTTTTCACTTTCATGCATTGGAGAAGGAAATGGCAACCCACTCCAATGTTCTTGCGTGGAGAATCCCAGGGTGGGGGGAGCCTGGTTTGCTGCCATCTCAGGGGTCGCACAGAGTCGGACGCGACTGAAGCGACTTAGCAGCAGCAGTACTGTATACATTTCTCCTGAGTACCTACTACCTTTGTGAAAATGATACATGTAATTACATTTTTAAATGTATATATTTTGTATGTATATTCTAAAAACACATATTTTGTATATTTGTGTGTATTTTAAATGTATGCAAATATTAGCCAAAGAAATTGAAAACACCAATTCAAATGATACATTCACTCCGATGTTCATCGTAGCATTATTTACAATAGTCAAGATATGGAAGCCACCTAAATGTCCATTGACAGATATGGATAAAGATGTGGTACACCTGTACAATGGACTCAGTCATAAAAAAGAATGAAATCTTGCCATTTGCAACAGCATGGATGACTTGGAGGTATGAGGCTAAGTGAAATAAGTCAGGCAAAGAAAGACAAATACTGTATGGTGTCACTTATATATGGAATCTAAAAAACAAACTAGTGACTATAACAGAAAAGAAAGAGACTCACAGATACATAGAGAACAAACTAGTGGTTACTAGTGGGAAGAAGGCAAGGGAGGGACAAGAGGGGGTAGGGGATTCAGAGATACAGACTACTGTGTATAAAATAAAGAAGCTACAAGGATATATTGTACAGCACAAGGAATGCAGGCAATAGTTTATAATAACTATAAACAGAGTATAACATTTCAGAACTGTGAATCGCTATGTTATATGCCTGAAACATATAATATTGAAATCAACTATACCTCAATTAAAAAAAAAGTATGTATCAATTGTATTTATACCTTTCTGGACCAAAATTCCAATTTTGGATGTTAAATTAGTGGAACTAATCAACATGTCAGTTCTTTCCAATGTGATCTAAAGATACAGGCAGCCCAAATCAAAATCCCAGCAAGTTATTTTATGGATATTGACAAACTGAATTTCAAGTTTATAAGGAGAAGCAAAAGGCCCAGGATACTCAACACAGGATTGAAGGAGAAGAACAAAGTTAGAGCACTGATGCTACCCAACTTCCAGACTCACTTTAAAACTCCAGTAATCAAGACAGTGTGGTACTGGAACTAATCAAAAAATGTACACATCTGCATGTGGACTGATGCCCACAGTGGAATGTATGTTTTTAAACATGCATAGTATTGTTATAATAAAAATATAGCAACACATGAAACAAAATGATAAGATGGATACACGTTGGCCCTCTCTATGTTAATGCTACAGAAACAAAGGCCACATTCCCCTCAAAGCACTTATCCAGTTTTTTCTACAGAGTATAGCAGTAATATCTCTGAATTTTTAAAAAATTATTAGCTAAATGTCATGATTTATTTGCATTTCACTTTTCTGTTATTGTCTTTTTCCTGCTTCTGGTTCCCATCCAAGATATCGTATTGCATTTAGTCGTCATGTGCTCTTAGGCCCCTCCAGGAGATTCCTGCTTTATTTATATTTTTATCTTTCTTTTTTATTTTTCTTTTGAACTTTTAATTTTGTATTGGCGTATAGCTGATTAACAATGTTGTGACGGTTTCAGGTGAACAGAGAAGGAACTCAGCCATACATATACATGTATCCACTCTCCCCCAAACATCCAGGCTGCCACATAACATTGAGCAGAGTTCCCTGTGCTATACAGTAGGGCTTTGTTGGTTATCCATTTAAACATAGCAGTGTGTACAGCGTCCATCCCAAACTCCCTAACGATCCCTCCCCTGGGCAACCATAAGTTCTGTTTTCTCAGTCTGTGAGTCTGTTTGTTTTGTAAGTAAGTTCATTTGTATCATTTCTTTTTAGATTCCACAGATAAGGGATATCACAGGGTATTTCTCCTTCTCTGTCTGACTTACTTCACTCAGTATGAGATGCCTGCATTTTAATCAGAGCTTAACCACCTGCCCCTGGACATGATTCCTGCCAAACACCTGGCACCCGCCACCCCATTCCCGCGGCAGGCTGAAGACACTCACCCTGGGTCCCGGGTTCCGAGGACTCGTCTGGTCTGCTGGCGGGAGCAGCACTGATTTCTCTCTTCCTCCTCCTCCTTTCAGGGGACACTGGTTGGTCTCTGCACCGGAGCTTCCCGCATAGCTGTCACCTGGGGGGCAGTGCGGCAGAGCCTGTGGCAGCCAGGCCCATTTGGGAGCTCTGCATTTAGCACACGCCCATGCCTGGAGCCTCCTTTGTCACTCCGGGGTGACTGACCTCTTGAATGAGTGGCCGCTGATGGCAAACAGGCTCCATCTGACTTTCACAGTCAGCAAGAACCAGGAGCCCGACACTTTCCTTCTTATCTGTTGGCCTCAGGTAACAGGAAAACATCCAAACCCTCCTGCCAGCCCAGAGGAACGGGCTGGGGAGGACCCTCTGTCCGGAGCGCCATCATTGCAGGGGGATGTGTGCTATGCCCACGCTGGGGCTCTATTTCCTGGTGTTAGCAATATTTAACCACCGAGCAGGGAGCCAAGGCTGGCCTTTTACAGCCTCTGCTTTCTCACAGCGAGGGTCATGGCCTCATGTGATATCCTCACAGGAAGCTATAAAATAAGACCTTTGGAGGGCTGGGGGTGGGGAGGCAAGACACGTGAGGCTGTGTGGGTGACCCAGAGAGGAGGAAGCAGGTCAGCGCTGTGTAGCAAGGGCTTGGTGGGGAGGTAGGAGCGAGGTGTCCCCCAGCCAAGCCAGACACATTCAATTCTGATCATCAGTGGGCTTTTCTACCTACCAGCTCCTTGCATCTCCAAAAATCCTTAGAGCTGGCTTAGCAAAGAGTAGGGTTCCCATTTCCCACATGACAAAAGAGGTTGAAAGAAGTCACATGACAGGTGCAAGCTCCTCTACGAGTTAATACTGGCCAGCGGTGTGGACAACAGAGAAAAGGAGGTGCAATGGGGACCTAGGGCCTGAATGGAACTCCAGCTCCTCCTCATTCCGTCACTCATTCATTCAATAAATATTACTCGAACACCTACTGTGGACACAAGGTAAGCAAGACAGGCAAGGTATCTAGTCTCCTGAAGCTCATACTCTAGGGGACAGACAGCCCACAAAAAAGTAAGTAAAACAAATAATTTCAACTAGTGACAATTTCTGTGAATAATTTCAACAGCAAAATGATGCAGAAATAGATGGGGGCTGTGATTACTGAATTACGTTACTAAAAACTGAATGATGAAGAATTAACTATGCAAAGACTTGGGGCAGCAGGTGCAAAGGTGCTGAAGAAATAATGAAGTTCACGAGTCTGAGAAATGCACAACAAAGGGCAATGCAGCTGAAGCACAGAGGTGGTGGGAGGTGGCACAGTAGTTACAGGGTAGGCAGAAGCAGCTCATGCCACAAAACAGGATAAGGGATATGGATGTAGAGCGAAATCACTGGAGGGTGACATCCTTGGACTGACATTTATCCAGGATCAATTGGCCTGCTGGGTGGACAGTGGTTTGTCAGGGAGCAAGAGAGGCGATGGTAGCCTGTTGCATTCATCCAGGCAAGAGACAGTGGTGGTTTGGACCAGGTTAATGCAGCGGAGATGGTGAGAAGTGCTCAGGTTCAGGATGTATTTTGGAGAGAAAGGCAGCTCATAGATTTCAAAAAAAGGACCGCAATTCTAACTTTCTTAAGCACAAAAGGAATTTAAAAGGAATTCATTGGCTCGTATAATTGGGAAGAGCAGAGTGGAGTCGACCTTAGGGATAGCTGGAATCAGGAGCCTGAAGATCCTTCGCTCTTTCTCTCTCTTGGTCTCTCCCTGTTCTCTCTGGATATCACGTTCTTTCCTACAGGCAGGCCATCTCCTGGCAGCTGGACCAGACTGTGGGAAATCCAGGCTCACACTGTCACAGCCAGAGGGGGAAGGAATCTCTTTTCTTAACTCCAGTTTGACAATTCCTGGGACGGGACCCTAATTATCCAGGTCTGGGTCACAAACCCACATTTTGGATCAGTTATTGTGGTCAGGGGTGAAGTACTATGAATGCTGGCTCAAATCTCATGCCCACTGAGTAGCCAAGAGAGAAAGGCTGTGAGCTGGATGGGCATGTCAGTGTGGGTCCCTAAAGTGACCCTTGACCACAGTCATCTGAATCTGCCCTGGGGGCTGTCCCTGAGATTGTGTCCCCTTCAAGATGTGCCTTCCCCAGCCAAGGCTTTCCACTCTCCTGCCTGTGTCTCTTTACTTCCTCCTCTCATTCAATTCTTTCTGCTATAACTTATCCAATAACTATTATTCCATGTCTGCCCTGTGCCAGGATTTATGCTACTAATAAACAATCACAGGCATTGCCCCTGACCTCATGGAGACTACAGTCTTGTGGTCACACCAGGGATCATGCAATTGATAGCTGTGTGATAAGTGCCATGAAGTACACACAGAGATGTGAGTTCATTACCAAGCCCTCCCTTCTGCATAGCGTCAAATGTACCTCTGGACAAATCAATCTTACCTTGAACTCTCTTGACCTCTCCAGTCCCTAGTCTCCCTGCCTGGAAGATGGTGGGCAATTAGTGGTGGAAGGCAATTGAAAGGGCTTTGGACTTTCCCCTGCTACTCTATCTGCCACCTCATAATCTGTCTAGTCTCAGCTTAAACATTATCTTGTCAGGGAAGCTTTCCATATCAGTTAAGAATTGTGATTGGTTCCGGGTAGCAAAGACCCAATTTCAATGGTTTAAATACATAAGGGCTTATTTTTTCATATAGAATTTGAGAAGTAGCCAATTACTAATTTAACTGCTCAAAAGCTCAAAGAAATCAGTGCTTAGATTTCTGAGATTTCCCTCATGGCTAATGCAGCTCTTGCTATGATGTTCAAGTTCCAAGGAGAAAAAGAAAAAGGGGAAAAAGAAAAAAAAAGTGGCTATCAAGTATCATGGACAAATAATCTGACAAAGAGTAAATCCGGACAACACAGAGAATTACAGATGATGATGGCATTCCCACAGCAGGCTAACCAGGGAACTTTATTGCCAGGGGAACCTCACAGGTCATGCCCAGTGGGATAACGGTCATGGACCAGTGATGGCTGCACAGACTGTAACGGAGCCTTCTAACCGTCTCTAGAATACATTGTTACCTTCTTCCTTTTCATAAAAGAACCCTCTGAATTTCAGAGTCATATGGCCACCCAGCTAGAGACCACATTTCCCAGATCCCTTGCAGTTTGGGGTGCTCCTTTGATTCGGTTTTGGACAAGAGGTGAAAGACAGTAGTGTAGTACTTTTGAATTACTCTTTTTCTGCAACCTTCTAATTGATGTGTAACCTATACACAGGAAGGCAAACACATATTAAGCTGTGGTTTAGTGGGTTTTCATGTGTGAACCTACCCACGTGTGGGAACTTACATCCTCCAGATCAGAATATTGTCAGAAGCTAGAAGCCTTCTTGTGTCTACTTCTGGTTCCTGACCCCAGCCCTTCGAAGGCAACCACTACCCTGACTTTTAATATGTTAGCTTGCCTGTTTTTATATTTTCCATAAATGGAATTAATCAATATGTAATCTTTTGTGTCTGGCTTCTTTTGCTTAACATTATATTGTGGTATTCATCCATGTTGTGTGTGGTTGTGGTTCATTGATTCTTATTTTCAGAATATGCCATTGTGTGACTATGCCACACTATTTTTAATTTATGGATTTTGTTTTTATAAGAGAAATTTCAACCCATCCACTTCCTTTCTCTGTCTGGAACATGAGTATGATGGTGGAAAGAACATCTAAAGGCAGGAGTCATTAAATTACAACCCATGGACCAAGTCTAACCTGCTTTTGTAAATACAGTTTCATTGGAACACGGCCATTCCCCTTTGCTTATGTAATGCCTATGGCTGCTTTGGGGCTTTGAGGGGGCTCAGTGGTAAAGAATCCCCCTGTAATGCAGGAGACTTAGGTTTGATCTGTGGGTTGGGAAGATCCCTTGGGGAAGGAAATGGCAACCCCCTCCAGTATTCTTGCCTGGAAAATCCCATGGACAGAGGAGCCTGGTGGGCTACAGTCCATGGGGTCACAAAAGAGTTGGACACAACCTTAGTGACTAAACAACGATATGGATGCTTTTGCATCACATTAGCAGAATTGGGCAGTTGTGACAAAGATTGCACAGCCTGCAAAGCCTAAAATATTTACCATTTGGATCTTTACAGGAAATGTTTGTGGACCCAGACAACAAGTCAGAAGGACCTGGGTCCCTGGATGACCTCATGGAAAAGAGCAGCCTATCTGCCCTGGATCAGTTGCCCACCTCTGGAGTGTTATGTGTGAGAGAGGCACACTTTGGTACGATTTGAGGTGCTGTGTTTGAGATTTCTTTGTTACAGAATCTTAGTCTATACTGTAACTAATACATACATTATTTATGCTCAGTAACTGTTTAATTAGTGAATGCAATGGCATCAGAAGAACTCAGTACTAGTCCAGTTCACTTTTACTAGGACCAGGCATATGTCCTTGGACCTTGGACTTCTTTTTCTTATCAAACCATATAAACTTCAAAGAGGAGTAAAAAGGAAAGGTTAGACATTATTACCATGACAAAACCCAGACCCTTTAAACTCAGGAGGTTTTTTACCTGGGGCTAACCAGTTAGCTTTTCCACTTAATAAATAAACAGGTAAAACCCAATATGAAGAGGGGAACCCTTTGCCTAAGAATGAGGGTAGTGAAGGTAGGGTAACACCAACTGAGCTGTCCAGGGTCCTGATCCCTCAGTTCAGGGCACTTCAATATTCGCCCAGGATTAAAGTGTCAGGTAGGGTCCTCCCCTGAGCTCCAGGGACTTAGGGGTAAGCATCTTTCTGCTTCTCAACCTCCTTCCTCCTTCCTCCCCACATAAAGATGTGATGCTTGCCAAGGCTGACAGCAAAGGCTTCAAGGTGGTGGAGACTGCTCTATATTTTCAGAGCAGACTGTTCTGTTCTTTGGGGTGAGCCGAAGAATTGATGCTTTTGAACTGTGGTGTTGGAGAAGACGCTTGAGAGTCCCTTGGAATGCAAGGAGATCCAACCAGTCCATTCTGAAGGACATCAGCCCTGGGATTTCTTTGGAAGGAATGATGCTGAAGCTGAAACTCCAGTACTTTGGCCACCTCATGCGAAGAGCTGACTCATTGAAAAAGACTCTGATGCTGGGAGGGATTGGGGGCAGGAGGAGAAGGGGACGACAGAGATGAGATGGCTGGATGGCATCACTGACTCGATGGATGTGAGTCTGAGTGAACTCTGAGAGTTGGTGATGGACAGGGAGGCCTGGCATTCTGCAATTCATGGGGTTGCAAAGAGTCAGACACGACTGAGCGACTGATCTGATCTGATCTGATCTGATTCATTATCAGCTGAAGCCAAACGAGATGGTCATGCCCTTGACTAGCTGTTTGTTCTTTCCTTCATTTTCACAAATATCGCTTACACTCAGAAGCCAATTTAGTCATTAAAACAATACTTTTTCCAAGTCCCCCAAAGCAGCACATTCTCTTCTCAGTACACCTCACAGAAAATGAAATGAAATCCAGAGGGAAATGACAACACACACGATCATGCAGTAGGGATACATGTACAAAGATGTTCACTGCAGCATCGTTTAAAGAGGTTTTTAAAAATCTAAATGTCCAAGAACAAGGGAGAGGTTAAATTATGGTACAATTGGAACCAATATTTCTTCTAAGGGCCAATTTTTATATTAAACTCAGAGGAGGGAAACATGTAGTAGATTTAGTGAGGAGATTTTCTGAAAAGACACTGCAATTAAATGTCCAAAACTATCGGTGTTTAATCACTGACCTGATGCCTCCATCTGCAATAGGGTGATTGAGAAAAAAGATCAGTATCCAAACGGAAGCCACCATTACACTGAAATAAAATCATCTCAGTGATTAAATGCTTTTTCAACAGACATAGGTTTTGCTGAAAGTATTTCAGGAACATTTGCAAAGTATTGGAAGTTTGGGCAGAAACTGGTGTGAAACAATGGCACAAAGTTTATGCTTTCTCCAAGAAAGGACATTCTGTAGCCAGCACTTTTACCTTAGCTATAACACTGGAAACTTTCTATGTCATTGACCCTTAATTCTATGTCATTGACCCCTTGCTCCTGGTTATAGTATAACCAGATATCTTCTTCAGTCTCTGACTAAATCAAAGTCCAAGAGTAGAATAAAGCCAAAGTCTCTCAGCCTTTCATTTTAATCATATGAGGTACTTGAAGTTTAATCATTCCCCTGCACAGAACACTGAGTAGTTTTATCCTGAAGAAAGGATAAAATAATCTGTTCGAGAAATGTCTAACAACTTGGTCAATAAGCATTGTGTGTTACTTTGTCTGAATTTTGTGGTTCTCACCTTCACAAGCAGGTAAGCATTCTTTCAGGAAACTAAGTAGAATATAGTTGAGAACTCTTGAGACTGCTTAGTTAGGACTATAGTTAAAGTTTTATCACCATCTTGCTGTCAGGGGAAAGGCCTCTGGTAGTCCCAGTTTGGAGAAGGCAATGGCAGCCCACTCCAGTACTCTTGCCTGGAGAATCCCATGGATGGAGGAGCCTGGTAGGCTGCAGTCTATGGGGTTGCTAAGAGTCGGACGCAACTGAGTGACTTCATTTTCACTTTCATGCACTGGAGAAGAAAATGGCAATCCACTCCAGTGTTCTTGCCTGGAGAATCCCAGGGACGGGGGAGCCTGGTGGGCTGCCGTCTATGGGGTCGCACAGAGCCGGACATGACTGCAGTGACTTAGCAGCAGCAGTCTCAGTTTAGAGGTGTACTTTCGGTGAGTAATTAGATAATCATTGTGAAACTAGATTTAAAACCAAAACCAAAACCATGTTCAATTAGAAAGTCACTAAGACTCTTGACTGATGTCAATTGTGTGGATAACTGACGAGGGTTTCCAGAATAAGTCTTAATCCCCCTAAGTTTATCAGAAAAATTTCTAATTTTTTTAATCAGAAAATTTAATTTATTTCCAGAAGGAAGTTATGAATTAAATCATTCAAAAAGAAAAAAATTCTATCCTGGACCATATTTGGGACAATTTTTCTCTTGCACAACTCCTCCTTTGGGCTCAGATAAGTTTTAAAGATCTGCCTTGGTTAAAAAAAAAAAAAGACTCTATGTCCATTAAGTTTCTTATCTAGTTGATCACGTTTTACTTTTTTGAGAAAATGGAGGCAAGTAGTCATATAAAAACATAATCATTGATGGAAATATTTGTATCCACATTAATATTATTCTTTTAAACCAGCTTCCTATCTTTGGAAGGAATTTCTTTTTATTTTTTTTTCTTGAAATGTAGTTGATTTACAATGTTGTGTTAATTTCTGCTGTATCACAAAGCGATTATATATATACATATGTTATTTTTCATATCTTTTCCATTATAGCTTATCACAGAGTACTGAATATAGTTCCTGTGCTTATGCCGTAGGACCTCATTGCTTATCCATCATGTAACACTAGTATGCAGCTGATAACCCTAAACTCCCTCTTGACTCCTCCCCCAAACCTCTACCCGGCTTGGGAATCCAAGTGTCCTTTATGTCTGTGAGGCTGTTTCTGTTTCACAGATCAGTTCATCTGGGTCATATATTAGATCCCACATATAAGTGATATTATACGATATTTGTCTCTCTCTCTCTCTGACTTACTTCACTTACTGTGAAAATCTCTAGGTCCATCCATATTGTTGCAAATGGATGCAACATCCATTCAGTTCTTTTTCATGGCTGAATAGTTTTCCATTATATATTTGTATCACATTTTCCTTATCCATTCCTCTGTTTGTTGGCAGACACTTAAATTGTTTCCACATTTTGGCTATTGTTCATAGTGCTTCTATGAACATAGGGGTTCGCATATCTTTTTGAATTCTAATTTTATCTGGGTATATAGATATGCCCAGGAGTGGGATTGCTGGATAATATGGAAACTCTATTTTTAAAATTTTGAAGAATTTCCACTGTTTCCATAATGACTGCACCAACAGTGTAGGAGGGTTGAGAGGAATTTCTAAACAAATATGGTATGGTGTTTCATTCAGTCTGGTGGTAGCTGTCTAATGCAGTTTATGAACCTGAATTACATAAATATTATTCTACATGTCATGTTTTAAATCAGGAGTGCAACAAGAGATATCTATAAATGGGCAAAGCCTCCTCGCTGAGTGGTCAACAAAATCAGAGCCATAAGATTAGAAGCAGAAAGTTAACTTTTGTCTGTAAATGGTTACAAAGCTGTAGAGTTGAGTTTCCGTTTCTTCCACCAGAAGTGCTTGATACTGACCTTCTCAGTGTGTTTGCTCTGAGAACAGAAACCAAGCACCCTCTAATTCCCCTCGCCAGGTTTGGTCATCAGTTTCCACATCTCTTTTGCAGCCCAAGTTCCTCAATGTTTCTGGCCTGCCTAGTAGTGGCAGCCTGTATGACATGTAAGTTTGTGACTCTGTAAGTCATTTTCCCAAAAGGTTTTGTAGCATCATTTCCGTATATAAAATGCAGTGCTTGTTTCTTATCCATGGGAAGCTTTAAAACTCATAAAAAGACATTAATCTCTAAATATGACCCTCCTGACTGGATTTACATGTGTGGATCTTCCAATCATACTTTGGTGAGAAGGAGAACCAATTCTAATTGAACTTACGACGGGAAAGCAAGGGCCTTCCAGACGTCTCTTCTGGATGGTGCTGCAGAGAAGGACACTTTGTACATCCTAGTCTCTAATACAGTGTGATGGTGGGGCACGTATTCTGAGGCAACCAGTCCCTGGCTTCTGAAAACTGGATGATCTGAAGTATACAATATTATTTCTTTCACGAATTTTGATGGGTCAAAATAGGAATAGGATTTATCTGGAAAGTAATTAAAATGTTCTAAAATTGACTGAAATAAAACACAAACTTATAGAAGGATTCACAAAACTAATAATCAGGGAGATTTAGGGTAATAGTTCCTTTAACTATGTATGTTAAGGGAGAGCATTCCTGGACTTCCTGGTTAGTCCAGTCGTTGACTGTGCTCCTAATGCAGGGAGCACAGATTCCAGCTCTGTTCAGAGAATTAAGATCCTGCATGGTGCAATCTGAAAAACAAATGAGTATATCTTTCAGTTTGAACAGTTAAAGCCTGCTAAACTGAAGGTTAGAGATGCAATAAAAATGCCCTTAATCGTCATATGTATAGCAGAGTACAGAACAGCAACATTCCAAGACAATGCCATCCACATTCCATCACTGGTTTCATTCAGTCCTACATGATGAATTCTCTGTAGGCAACTATGGGATCAGCTGTCCAAATTTACAGATTTATCTGCTTCTAGATTAAGGAGTTTCAGAAGTTTTGATATTTAAGTGCTCTGGTACATCCTGCCAGGCAAAGTCAACTCACACCAAAAGGCCAGAGCTCATGAGTTAATGCTCTGTAGTATTAATAGTTAAAATTGCTGGCACACCATCGTACACTGCTGGTGGGAATATAAAACAGTGCAGCTACTTTAGGAGACATCTGACAGTTCTTCTAAAAGAAGACTGTGAAACTATCATATGACCCAGCAGTTCCACTCCTAGGTCTGTACCCAAGAAAACTGAAAACATACGTTCACACCAAAATTCGCACATGAATGTTCACAGCAGTATTATTCGTAATAATTAACAAGTAGAAACAACCCAAATGTCCCCCAGCTGATGAATGAGTGAGCAATGGAATATTCACCAGCTATTAAAAGCAATGAAGTACTGATACTTACAACAGATGAACCTTTAAAACTATGTAGTGAAAGAAGCCAGTCACACAAGACTATATCTGATATGACTCCATTTACATGAAATGTCCAGAACAGGCAAATCAATTAGTGGTTGCCTAGGGGCAATGGAGGGGTTGAATAGGGGTAATGGAATAAGATTTATATAGGAAGTAACTAAAATGTTCTAAAAGTGACTGAAGTAGTTGGTGCACAACTCTGTAAATATACCAAAAGCCACCAACTTGTACACTTTAAATGAGTGAATTCAATAATATGTGAATTATATCTCAATAAAACTGTTAAAAATAATGAGTATCTGATACAGTCCTTGGGCTTCCCTTTGTGGCTCAGTGGTAACGAATCTGCCTGCCAATGCAGGAGACACAGGTTCGAACCCTGGGTCGGGAGGATCCTCTGAGAAGGAAATGGCAACCCACTGCAGTGTTCTTGCCTGGAGAATCCCATGGACAGAGGAGCCTAGTGGGCTACAGTCCATGGGTCGCAACGAGTCAGACACGACTTAGCAACTGAGCACATATGCATGATACAGTCCTTACGACCAAGGTTATAAGATTTTCCTTTGACATTTCTTGCAGAAGATCTCTGACTTATGTACAAGGGCATTTAGAGAAATGTGAAGAGAGAGCAAAACCCACATGTTGATGACAAGCCTACATATTAATAGCTCTGCTTTCACTTATTATTACAGTGTCAACTAAATACATCAGAACGAAAGAGAATGGAATTCCCTACTGGAGAGTAGGACGGAAGCAAGGGGCTTTTCCATAACTCTTACATAAAGACTTAATTGATCATCAGTCCCAGCAGGAAAGATGTATTAGACAGCGAAGGCTTTGACAGATCTCCAGGATATGACCCTCTGACTGTAAAGTGTAGAGTGGATATCACAATCACCTCCAACTGACAAAGTTATTATCATTCTAAGAGAAACCTTCTTAGAAATAAATTTATTGACAACCTTTATTCATGAACAGAAATATGCTACTATCCAACACAGGCTCTGTAATAATATAGCCACAGTGATACTTTACCTGTAGAAACTAATAGGGTAGTAGCTTGTGCTTCTCTTTTTAATTAGGCAGCTTTCTCCATATTCTGAATCCAATAAATAGAGAAGCATGCTATTGAGGTAACGGAAAACTATGGAGTGTAACTCCATATGCAACTGATTTCTAGCATCTCTCTTCTCTGTGAGTGATATCTGAGGGTAAAAGGTGAAAGAGGCTTTGGTGCTGTCTGGTAGCTGTCTAGGAAATAAAAAAGATGGGTTTGGGTGTAAAATCAGGCTAGCTATTTTATTACTTCAGATGTGGGGCCCAATTTCAGGGAAGAGCAATGTCAAAAAGAACCCAAGTGTCCAAGAACAAGAAATGGCCATTGCTTTAGTTATTTTACTAACCAGAGTTTTGCAATGCTTTAAACATTACAGCAGAAGGCAACACAACAAACAGGAATTCCAGCAGCTCAAGAAGCAAGGAATCTTTACAGTTCTGTTTGTTTGCTTACAGTCATTCATAGATTTTATATTCCCAAAAGTTTCGTGAAAGTTAATAGACTCCTTTAGGATTTCCCCAGTGGTGCGGTGGATGGGAATCCTCCTACCGATGCAGGGGACACAGGTTTGATCCTGGGTCCAGGCAGATTCCACATGCCATGGAACAACTAAGCCTGCGTGCCTAGAGTCCATGCTGTGTAACAAGAGAAGCTACCACAATCAGAGGCCTGATCAGGGCAACTAAAGTGTAGCCCCTGCTTGCTGCAACTAGAAAAAGGGCAGAAACAAAGGAACAAATTCTCCAAGCCAGGCTTCAACAGAACGTGAACCAAGAACTTCCAGATGTTCAAGCTGGATTTAGAAAAGGCCAAGGAACCAGAGATCAAATTGACAACATCTGTTGGAGCGTAGAAAAAGCAAGAGAGTTCCAGAAAAACACCTACTTCTGCTTTATTGACTATGCTAAAGCCTTTGACTGAGTGGATCACAAGAAACTGTGGAAAATTCTTAAAGAGATGGGAATACCAGACCACCTGACCTGCCTCCTGAGAAATCTGTATGCAGGTCAACAAGTAACAGTTAGAACTGGACATGGGACAACAGACTGGTTCCTAATCGGGAAAGGAGTACATCAAGGCTGTACATTGTCACCCTGCTTATTTAACTTATATACAGAGTACATCATGAGAAATGCTGGGCTGGATGAAGCACAAGCTGGAATTGGGATTGCCGGGAGAAATATCAATAACTTCAGATGTGCAGATGACAGCATCCTATGCCAGAAAGTGAAGAAGAACTAAAGAGCCTCTTGATGAAAGTGAAAGAGGAGAGTGAAAAAGTTCGCTTAAAACTCAACATTCAAAAAACGATCATGACATCTAGTCCCATCACTTCATGGCAAATAGATGGGGAAACAGTGGGAACAGTGAGAGAGTTTATTTTCGGGGGCTCCAAAATCACTGCAGATGGTGACTGCAGCCACGAAATTAAAAGATGCTTGCTCCTTAGAAGAAAAGCTATGACAAACTTAGACAGCATATTAAAAGCAGAGACATTACTTTGCCAACAAAGGTCTGTCTAGTCAAAGCCATGGTTTTCCCAGTAGTCATGTATGGATGTGAGAGCTGGACTATAAAGAAAGCTGAGCACTGAAGAATTGATGCTTTTGAACTGTGGTGTTGGAGAAGACTCTTGAGAATCCCTTGGACTGCAAGGAGATCCAACCAGTCCATCCTAAAGGAAATTAGTCCTGAATATTCATTGGAAGGACTGATGCTGAAGCTCAAACTCCAATACTTTGGCCATCTGATGCAAATAACTGACTCTTTGGAGAAGACCCTGATGCTGGGAAAGATTGAAGGCAGGAGGAGAAGGGGATGACAGAGGATGAGATGGTTGGATGGCATCACCGACTCAATGGATATGAGTTTGAGCAAACTCCAGGAGGTGGTGAGGGCCAACAAAGCCTGGTGTGCTGCAGTGCACGGGGTTTCAAAGAGTCGGACACGACTGAGTGACTGAATTGAGCAACAAAGACCCAGGGAAGCCATAAACAAACACTTTAAAAAAATAGACTCTTTTAATAGTATACATTTGGGAAGTTACACCAAAAACCTTCTAAAAGCTATGCAAAAGAAAAATACAGGCAGATTTCACTACTTCACATCAAGGACAGACCATATACTCACCACCAGGTATGTGGTTCCTATGTCAAGCTAGATTTTTAGTACTTTATTATACGTGTGTGTGCACGTGCACTCACTCAGCCTCATCCAACTCTTTGCGACCCTGTGGACCGTGGCCCACCAGGCTCCTCTCTCCATGGGATTTCCCAGGCAAAAATTGTAATGTGTTGCTACTTCCTCCTCCAGGGGATCTTTCTGGCCCAGGGATCCAACCCACATCTCCCGCATCTGCTGCATTGCAGGCAGATTCTTTACCTCTGAGCCATCAGGAAAGCCCATTTATTATACATAAGCTTACCAATATAAGCGTTTAATATAGCTCTATACATATATATTTTGAATGTGCAGCCTAAATGATAGGTACAATGTTATTTAAAGTTTAAAATTTTGGCTTTAAAAATAAAATTAGCCTAATAAACATACTTTAGCACATTTTTTACTGCATTGATTTTATTCTAACAATTTGAATCTAATGAAAAATTACATTCCATACAGACCAGAGTATGTTAAAAACATGTTTTAATAATTTTATTGAAATATAATTGATGTACCACATGATTCATTGATTTAAAATGTGTGCAAGTCAATGACTTCTAGTAAGTTCAAAAAACTGTGTCACCATTTCTGTCTCTACATATCTGTCTATTTTGGACATTTGTATACATGGAATTGTACACTTCTTTGGTCTTTTGTGATTTTTTTTGTGACTGGTTGTAAAAGGGATTGTGTAACCTTCAAGAATTTGGATGCTGTCTATTCTTTTTAATTTCTTTAGTTTATTTCAGATAACCAAAAATAACTTATTAATTACTTTAATATGTCTAAGCTCTTAAAGTTAACTAGTGATCTGGGAATTACTATTTAAACTGACATTAAATAATGAATTAATCACTGTTGATATTAAATACACACCCTAACTTTTACTGAGGTATTACAAGCAGAGCAATTCTGTGGTTTCACATGGTTTGCAGTGTTGTCTAAATTTTACATATCACACTAGTCATTATAACCGCATTCAGTTGAGATGCCATGTTTATGTCTACATAATTTTACGTTCTTGGTGTAAAGAATAATTAGTTATGTAATCTATAAGATAAGCATGAGGAACTTAGAAAATTCCAATTAATTAGGCTTATCAGAATATAAATCCAAGCCTCCCATGAATTAAAATGCTATGTTGGCATTTTACCCACATTGTGATTAAATCTGAGTCTTTAAAAAAATTGAATTCCAGCACACACAGAACCCATTAATCATAAAAATAGAACTTGATGAATTGTCACAAACTAATCACACCTGCATCATCAGTCCCAGATAAAGAAATGAAGCCTGACCAAATACCTAGAAGCCGCTCTGTGCTCCTTCCCCAGTCACCACCACCAAACCCCCTCCAAGAGCAACAACTATCTTGAGTCTTTTTTTTTTTTTGATGAGCATGCACTTGGCCAGCTTTAGTCTCCAAGCTTAGTCTTTTAAAAAAAATATTTATTTTTGGCTGCACTGGGTCTTCTTTGATGCTTGTGGGCTTTCTCTCATTGGGGTGAGTGGGGGCTACTCACAGTGGTGGTTTCTCTTATTGCTCTAGGCACAAGGGCTCAGTAGTTGTGGCACATGGGCTCAGTTGCCCCTTGGCATGTGGGAATCTTACTTCCTGGACCAGGGATTGAACCAGTGTCCCCTGCACTGGCAGGTGGATTCTTAACCACAGCCCCCTGGGAAGTTCACAACTATCTTGATTCTAACACTATGGGGTCGCAAAGAGTCGGACACGACTGAGCAACTGAACTGAACTGAAATGGCTTTAGTGTCTTGTCAGTTTCCTTGTGGCTAGGCAAGAGTAGTTTATGAAAAGACATTATATTCTCCCTTTGTTAATATTACACAGTTGTTTTGCTTGGGGGCAGGGGCTGAGAAACAAACCAAAGATTTTATGATTTGATTTATTTAAGCCTGTTTCAATATTTCTCTTGGTTTCCTAGGTTGACTGTGGGCAGCACAGAGAAACTTTCTTAGCCCTCTCTCTTATCCCTAAGCTGCGTCTCATTCCTGTAACATCTCATCTGGCTTCCCTCCCTGGGACTGTGACATTCTTCAGCTGTCGTGTGACCTCTCCAGTCTCGCTCCTCCAGGGCCCTCAGTCCTGTGGGTCCACGATGCTTCTTAAGCTCTCTCCCAAGGTGGAAAGGCACACAGATGTTGCATAGAATAGCCTCTTCAATATTTGTGGATCATCTGTAAGAGCTGAGGGCTTCCCTGGTGGCTCAGATGGTAAAGAATTTGGCTGCAATGCAGGGGACCTGGGTTCGATCCCTGGCTCGGGAAAATACCCTGGAGAAGGGAATGGCAACCCACTCCAGTATTCTTGCCTGGAGAATTCAGGCAAGGAGCCTGAGGAGCTACAGAGGAGCCTGGCCGGCTACAGTCCATGGGGTCGCACAGAGTGGGACACAACCGAGAGACTAACACTTGTAAGAGCTGGGGCGGGTGTAGGGATGTGGGGTGGTCAGCAGGTCCCGGTCCTTCCCCAGCGGGTGGCCTTGCAGACCCAACCCTGCTTTACAGAGCGGCTAGACAGATTAGGAAGTGACATCTGCTGAGAGTACGGATGGCAGTAAGAACAAAGCCGAAAGGGAGTCAGAAGCACGTTCAGGTATGGGAAATTAGTGCGCAGCGCCCCCTCGCGGACTTCTGATGCAATCACAGGCAGTAGATGGTAGGGTACCAGTCTTCGCTCTAAGGGGCTGCATCCCAAAAGGCACCACTGGGCTGCGTCCCTCGGTTCAGTTCCCCGCGCTGACAGTGGCGCGATGCTTATATGTGGCAAACCTCTCCCTGGTTACATAAGCACGGCCTCCCGGGCCACAGATTCTTGTGCAATAAAGCATTGGTCACCTTGCTAACCAGAGCTCTGACCATTTTCCACTTGTGCCTCAGCTCCATCTTTCCCAGGGCTCTGACTGTTTGTTCCTCGTTAAACTCTCAATGCCAACGGGCTAATTTTATACACAGACACACACACACACACTCCCACAGTCTGTGGCAGGTCTCCTGACTCCTCAAAAATCACGTACGCATAGGTTTAGGTGGGATGATGGGGAACAAGGGACATTTCCTTAAACTCCTGGATCACCTCTCTCAACAGCTTCTCATGGAAGCCAGTCCCACATGCTAGGTTTCTACCAAACATCTCTGCTTGCTGGTCTCATCACTTCAGTTTCAAAGCATTCAAAGCTGAAATGTTGTCATGGTTACCACCAGGCAGTTCTTCCTCTGTCAACCACACTGCTCTTGTCTTGTCACCCAGACTCAGAACTTGGAGTAATTTCATTGATTCAAATGCACACATACTCCATTCATCAGGGGAGAGAAATTTCTGGAAACTGAAGCACCAGCCAAATTAGCACTATCTCGGTTCTATAATTGGAGAAGGCAATGGCACCCCACTCCAGTACTCTTGCCTGGAAAATCCCATGGATGGAGGAGCCTGGTGGGCTGCAGTCCATGGGGTCGCTAAGAGTTGGACACGACTAAGTGACTTCACTTTCACTTTTCACTTTCATGCACTGGAGAAGGAAATGGCAACCCACTCCAGTGTTCTTGCCTGGAGAATCCCAGGGACGGGGGAGCCTGGTGGTCTGCCGTCTATGGGGTCGCACAGAGTCGGACAGGACTGAAGTGACTTAGCAGCAGGTTCTATAATAGCCCAGAGTCCTCTTGGATATGCTTTCTGAATGTCTTAATTTATTACCTAAAACTGCTTGCCATTGGGGGCTGATGTCTTCATCTTTGTGTGCTCCAGCCATGGATTTGTCTGGGCTTGGAAATAGATTTCACCCCACTCCCACCCCGATACATCCCCAGTTTACCATCAAGAGTTTCAGAAAGATTTCCATGTTAGCATCCTGGGAAAATGTCAGTTGCTATAATAACATCATGTTCAGATTTTTTTTTTAAGAAATTTGCTAAAAATGAAAAGAATGCCTGCTAGAAACTTAGATGTCAGTGGTTCAGTTCACTTCAGTTCATTTGCTCAGTTGTGTTTGACTCTTTGTGACCCCATGGACTGCAGCACGCCAGGCTTCCGTCTCCATCACCAACTCCCGGAGCTTGCTCAAATTCATGTCCATTGAGTCAGTGATGCCATCCAACCATCTCATCCTCTGTTGTCCCCTTCTCTTCCTGCCTTCAATCTTTCCATCAGGGTCTTTTCCAATGAGTCAGTTCTTTGCATCAGGTGGCCAAAGTATTGGAGTTTCAGCTTCAGCATCAGTCCTTCCAATGGATATTCAGGACTGACTTCCTTTAAGATGGACTGGTTGGATCTCCTTGCAGTCCAAGGGACTCTCAAGAGTCTTCTCCAACACTACAATTCAAAAGCATCAGTTCTTTGGCACTCAGCTTTCTTTATAGCCCAACTCTCACATCCATACATGACTGCTGGAAAAGTCATAGCTTTGACTAGACGGACCTTTGTTGGCAAACTAATGTCTCTACTTTTTAATATGCTGTCTAGGTTGGTCATAACTTTTCTTCCAAGGAGCAAGCGTCTTTTAATTTCATGGCTGCACTCACCATCTGCAGTGATTTTTGAGCCCTCAAAAATAAAGTCTGCCACTGTTTCCACTGTTTCTCCATCTATTTGCCATGAAGTGATGGGACCAGATGCCATGATCTTAATTTTTTGAATGCTGAGTTTTAAGCCAACTTTTTCACTCTCCTCTTTCACTTTCATCAAGAGGCTCTTTAGTTCTTCTTTACTTTCTGCCATAAGGGTGGTGTCATCCGCATATCTGAGGTTATTGATATTTCTCCTGGCAATCTTGATTCCAGCTTGTGCTTCATCCAGCCTGGCATTTCTCATGATGTACTCTGCATATAAGTTAAATAAGCAGGGTGACAATATACAGCCTTGATGTACTCCTTTCCCGATTAGGAACCAGTCCGTTGTTCCATGTCCAGTTCTAACTGTTGCTTGTTGACCTGCATACAGATTTCTCAGGAGGCAGGTCAGGTGGTCTGGTATTCCCATCTCTTTAAGAATTTTCCACAGTTTCTTGTGATCCACACAGTCAAAGGCTTCAGCATAGTCAATGAAACCAGATGTTTTTCTGAAATTCTCTTGCTTTTTCTATGCTCCAACAGATGTTGGCAATTTGGTCTCTGGTTCCTCTGCCTTTTCTAAATTCAGTTTGAACATCTGGAAGTTCTCTGTTCACGTACTGTTGAAGCCTAACTTGGAGAATTTTGAGCATTACTTTACTAATGTGTGAGATAAGTGCAATTGTGCAGTAGTTTGAACATTCTTTGGCATTGCCTTTATTTGGGATTGGAATGAAAACTGACCTTTTCCAGCCTGTGGCCACTGCTGAGTTTTCCAAATTTGCTGGCTTATTGAGTGCGGCACTTTAACAGCATCAACTTTTAGGATTTGAAATAGCTCAGCTGGAATTCTATAGCTTTATTGGTAGTGACACTTTCTAAGGCCCACTTGACTTTGCATTCCAGGATGTGTGGCTCTAGGTGAGTGATCATACCATTGTGGCTATCTGGGTCATTAAGAGATTTTTGGATAGTTCTTCTGTGTATTCTTGCCACCTCTTCTTAATTATCTTCTGCTTCTTTTAGGCCCATACCGTTTCTGTCCTTCATTGTGCCCATTTTTGCATGAAATATTCCCTCGGTATCTCTAATTTTCTTAAAGGGATCTCTAATCTTTCCCATTCTATTGTTTTCCTCTATTTATTTTCATTTATCAATGAGGAAGGCTTTCTTATCTCTCCTTGCTATTCTTTGGAACTCTGCACTCAGATGGGTATATCTTTCCTTTTCTCCCTTGCTTTTCGCTTTTCTTCTTTTCTCAGATATCTGTAAGGCCTCCTCAGACAACCATTTTGCCTTTTTGCATTTCTTTTTCTTGGGGATGGTTTTGATCACCATTTCCTGTACAATGTCACAAACCTCCAGCATAGTTCTTCAGGTACTCTATCTATCAAATCTAATCCTTTGAATCTATTTGTCACTTCCGTTGTATAATTATAAGGGATTTGATTTATGTCATACCTGAATGGTCTAGTAGTTTTCCTTCAGTTCAGTTCAGTCACTCAGTTGTGTCCAACTCTTTGAAACCCCGTGGACTGCAGCACGCCAGGCCTCCCTGTCCATCACCAACTTCCGGAGTTTACTCAAACTCATGTCCATTGAGTCAGTGATGCCATCCAACCATCTCATCCTCTGTTGTCCCCTTCTCTTCCTGCCTTCAATCTTTCCCAGCATCAGGGTCTTTTCAAATGAGTCAGCTCTTCGCATCAGGTGGCCAAAGTATTGGAGTTTCAGCTTCAACATCAGTCCTTCTGGTGAATATTCAGGACTGATTTCCTTTAGGATGGACTGGTTGGATCTCCTTGCAGTCCAAAGGACTGTCAAGAGTCTTCTCCAATACCACAGTTCAAAAGCATCAATTCTTTGGTGCTCAGCTTTCTTTATACTCCAACTCTCACATCCATACATGACTACTGGAAAAACCATAGCCTTGACCAGACAGACCTTTGTTGGCAAAGTAATGTCTCTGCTTTTTAATATGCTGTCTAGGTTGGTCATAACTTTCCTTCCAAGGAGTAAGCATCTTTTAATTTCATGGCTGCAGTCACCATCTGCAGTGATTTTTGAGCCCCCCAAAATAAAGTCAGCCACTGTTTCCACTGTTTCTCCATCTATTTGCCATGAAGTGATGGGACCGGATGCCATGATCTTAATTTTTTGAATGTTGAGTTTTAAGCCAACTTTTTCACTCTCCTCTTTCACTTTCATCAAGAGGCTCTTTAGTTCTTCTTCACTTTCTGCCATAGGGTGGTGTCATCTGCATATCTGAGGTTATTGATATTTCTCCCAGCAATCCTGATTCCACCTTATGCTTCATCCAGCCCAGCATTTCTTATGATGTACTCTGCATATAAGTTAAATAAGCAGGGTGACAATATACAGCCTTGATGTACTCCTTTTCCTATTTGGAACCAATCTGTTGTTCCATGTCCAGTTCTAACTGTTGCTTGTTGACCTGCATACAGATTTCTCAAGAGGCAGGTCAAGAGGCGGTAGTTTTCCCTACTTTCTTCAGTTTAACTCTGTGGAGGAAAGCCAAGGGATTGGAAAGACTCTTCAGACTGAGCAGTTGCTGTGTGATCAGCAGAGGGGGCTGTGAGCAACTCAAGGCAGCTCAGTGGGGCGGGGCTATCAGAGGTGAATTTGGGTTGCTGAAAATTGGATCATAATGCAGTCTCTCTAATTCAAGGAGAAAAATTACATAAACACAAATATGAAGAGTCACACTCTAGACAGCAGCCAGATTCTAAGGTGAAAACCCAAATGACTATTTGACTTGTATTTATAGGTCATGTTGTATGGGAAAAGACCATTAAATAATAGTAGAGGAAATTCCCTGGGGGTCCAGTGGCTAAGACTCTGTGCTCTCACTGCCCAGAATGCAGATTCAATTCCTGGTTGGAGAACTTAGATCCAGCAAGCCCTGCAGTGTGGCCAAAAAGAAAAAAAAAATCACATTCCACTTACCATGAGAGGATATTAGAAGATAACTTGACCAAAGGAATAGAAGGTTGAGATCGTATCTTCATCCCTTTCTCATAGACAATCAGATGAGCAGAATCACTGGAAATACAGTCCCTCCCTTCCTCTTTGCCTATCTCTTTCTATTCAACACACAGGTGAATTTGTCAATGTCTAAGCATACATCAGACAACTTCCCTCAGTAATTCCAAACTGTGAGAAGCAGAGGTCCCCACAGAGCATTAAAAGGATACATAGAGGTACTTCCCTGGTGGGCCTGTAGTTAAGATTCCACCCATCTACTCCAGGGGACACCAGTTCAATCCTTAGTCGGGGAAAATGTCACACGACCAAAAAGTAAAAAATAAAAATAAATAAATTAGGCCAAGATATTAAAAAAATACTATTAAAAAGGGAACATAGAGAAAAACACTAAATCCATACAGGCAGGAGCTCAAGGCTTCAGGGAGAATGTCTGACCTTGGCATTAAAGAATGGATAGTATTCAGAGAGGAAGTTGGGGAGGGGAGCATAAGCTAAGGCACTGAAGCAGGGATGTGCAGAGCTCATAATTTCGGAAAAAGGACTGGCCCAGGGTCACTGAGCCTGAGGTTGTGTGATGGGGAGAGGTGGTGACAGTAAGTCTAGGAAGGAATCTGGTCTTCACTCTACAGTCAGGTTGCATAGGCCACTCAAGGACCTCAGAAATACAGAATCTAAGCACTAAAAGCTTTTAGATTTTTCTGTGGACAGCTTCCCCTGCCCATATCCTTGAGAATCTCTTCTGTGTTATCCCTCTGTGCGGAAAGGTACCCACAAGGAATGGGAAAAAGTGGGCCTTTGAGTCACTAAAGTGACTCCAAACAAGAATTGGGGACACTGACTTCCCTAGTACTTGGGATTGCTGTGAAGGTTAGGATAACAGACTTTGGACCCACGTGGGGCTAGCCGTGAGGACCTTACATAGGTAACTCCCCTAACTTCACGTAGTCTCAGATCCTCTTCAGTAAAATGGCTGTAATATCTACCTGGTATGGGTGATATGAAGATTAACTAAACAAAGGGGATCTAGTAAATATTATTTATAATGGCTGAGAAAATGGTACAGAAATAAATACATAAATAGAGATTTCGTCATCAGAAAACATGTATGATTTGTTTCTAAAAAGAGTTGTTTGGGGAGATTGGCTAAATCGTGCAAACAAATGCAACAAAAGTCACGAGCACTTCTGAACCTGCAAATTCCTTTTCCAGCTCCAACACTGATGGGGCACGCCTCCAATCAGGCAAGCCACGCCCCAGTCGCGGAAAGGCCTCGCGGGACGAGTTTTCCTGCCCGGCCCCGCCCCTCCGGCCTGGCGCCGGCTCCCGCACCGCTACGCGCCTGCGCAGGGTAGGCCGCCCGCGGAAGAGATGAGGGTGCTGCTGCGGTGCTGCTGCGGGCACCTGCCAGTCGGGGGCGGCGCGGGCCGGAGGTCGAACCCACGCTGGCGAGCGCTGGCCAGGCTGAGCGCGTCCCCTGGCTGGGAGGACGGCCAGGGCGCTCGAGTCCGCGAGAAGCCGCCTTGGAGGGTGCTCTTTTTCGGCAATGACCAGTTCGCCCGCGAAACGCTGCGGGCGCTGCACGCCGCCAGGTACCGGGGCCGGGGATTGGGAGGCCCGGGTGTTGAGGGCGCAGCTGTGGAAACTCTGCGGCCGGCCTCGAGGATTTGGGCTTCTTGTCGGGAAAAGCAGATGAGCGGGAGGAGCGTGAGCCCAGATCCCGGCGTCTCGGGCGCCCGGAAGGTGCGCCGCCCCCTTCGGCAGTCCTTGGGCCCGCCTGGTCCCGCCCAGCCGATCTACACGCCCCCGACTCTTAACGCGCTCTGAGCTCTACATGGCACTCCATGGTGTCGAGACCTTGCTGCCTGCTTTACCTGCATCACCTGTCTTGTCCCACCACCTCCCTGCCCCCTTTGCATGGAAACCGTGGCCCAGAGAGGTTAAGAGATTGTCCAAGGTCATCAGCTGAGCAGGCTGGGACTAAGATGGGGTCCGACTTCAAAGACCTCCCCTTTCCACTCGCTCCTACTCCTACTCAATATTATTTGTACCCTCTAATCCTTTGGGCTTCTTACTAGACACAGGCATCTCTCTGCACACGCTTGCCTTACACTTTGACTACCCATCTCCTCCCTGTATACAACCGGATCCAGTTTTCTGGGACTGAAACGAAGACATAGTCCAAAAGCGAACTGCTTTTCCAATGAATAAATTTATAAACCAGAACTCTTAGTTATACATTTAATATTTATTCCGCAGGGGGATCCTACTTCCCCGGCCAGGAATCAAGCCTGGGCTTGATTCAATCAAGCCTAGGAAATTCCCTACATTTAGTATTTCTAAAATTCAACAAATTGTGATTCCTAGCGGGGAGAATTATTTGAGATCTAGCCTGTCCGGAAGGTCCATGGTATGTGGTGGCTGTCCCCACATACACTGCTTTGCCTCCTTTCCCCTAGTCTGCATGTTTTGTTTCCCCATTCCTTGTTTTCCCCATGCACCCCAGACTCAGTTCTGTCATCTCCCTCCATCACGTCTTCCCTGCAAGTACTTCCCAGCAGACCCTCACGTTGACTCCTTCACGAATGCCCTTGTATTCCCGGTCCGCACACTCCGCTCTGTAACACACCCTGACACACTCCCTTCACACGTGCTCCCTTTGGACACTGTCTGTAACGCACTCTCTGCATGCGGCTTTCCTTGTGTGGTCTCCTGCGGCTCTCACTGCATGTGTCCTGATGCTTCTGCTGGTGCTTCACTTGGCGGCCCCAGTACTCCTGCACTTTCTGTTCTGGGCCCTCCTGTCTACTTCTTTTCTCATAACTCCTTAACATTTGATGCAATACCTGCCAAGTAAATGAACAGCCCCTGGCACTGGAATACTATGCAGCAGGTGGTGCTACATACAGTGTCATGGAATGATGCCCATGGGGTGTGTGTGTATGTACATAGAAATATATATATACATACATATATATTTTTAAAATATTGTTTGAATAATGTGGTTATAGTAAAAAAAGAAAATTCAAAAAATTTAGAAGACACACAATGAAAAGTCAGTTCCTTCCTTCTCGTTCTCTTCAGTTCCCAATTCTTCTCTTCAGTTTCTTATTCTAGAAATGTTTGATGCATACATAAGCAAATGTATGCTTAACCATTTTTTTAAAAAAGACTCACATAATATCATACAGTGTTAGAGAAAAAAACAAAATACAGGACAGTATATATAATATTCCAGTTGTGTAAAATGTCTACTGTATGTGTTTCAGTGTGCACAGGAAATTTCTAGAACCGTAACAGTCCAAACAGTAGCCAGTAGCCACTTGCGGCTCTTTGAATTTAAACAATTAAAATTAAATAAATAAACCAAACTTTAGTCTCTCAGTTGCACTAGTTTTAACCTTTACCCTTGAGTGCTTCGTGAATTAATCAGAAAAATGCCTTAGAAATGTATGAAGTAGTTTAACATTCCGTCATTGTCTTAACCCTGTCATATTTTCTTCTAATCTTTCCACCTTAGGGAAAACAAAGAGGAAGAGTTAATTGAGAAGTTGGAGGTGGTCACAGTGCCCTCCCCATCACCAAAAGGACTGCCAGTGAAGCAATATGCTGTCCAGTCTCAGCTTCCAGTGTATGAGTGGCCAGATGTGGGATCTGGAGAATACGATGTTGGCGTGGTAGCATCATTTGGCCGACTTTTGAGTGAGGCTTTTATTCTTAAATTTCCCTAGTAAGTTTTATTTGTAAGGAAATACAGTGCACAGACCTTGGCCTTTGTATATTGGACCTGGTATCTAAAGTGCAGTACAGTGTGACTTGAACTCTAATTCTGCTTGGTTCAGTATTTTCTTATCAAGTACAAGATTTCATTAGTGGCCTGAATTGTTTTGTTTTGTGGCTCAAAACGACACAAGTTTATTGCCTGGTAGTTCTGTAGGTTGGGAGTCTACCTATGGCTCAGGAGGTTAAAATCAGAGTGTTAGCAGGGCTTCATTCTTTTCTGGAATCTCTAGCGGAGAATCCACTCCTTTGCCCCTTCCAGCTTCTAGAGGCCACCAACTTTCTTTGGCCCGTGGTGCCCTTCCTCTATCTTCAAAGCCAGCGATGGAAGATCAAGTCTTTTTCACTTCACATCTCTCCATTCCATTATCACTTTCTGACCTTCAGCTAGGGAAGGTTCCCTGCTTTTAAGAATTCATGTGATTAGATTGGACCCACTGGATAATCCAGGATAATCTCTCTATCTCGAGGTCTTTACCTTAACTGTATCTACAAAATGGGTAAGGTAACATATTCACAGGTTCTGGGGATTAGGACATAAACATCCTTGGAGATCCATTATTCAGCTAACACTGGAGGAGATGCTATGATTGGTTTCATGAGTCAGTAAGCACTGGCTCCAAACACCCCTGAAATCCTCTCTGTGTTCCCATATTTTTAAGATACACTGCACAGTAATTTGATCAGTTCAGTTCAGTCGCTCAGTAATGTCCAACTTTTTGCAACCCCATGGACTGCAGCACACTGGGCTTCCCTGTCCTTCACTGTCTCCCAGAGTTTGCTCAGACTCATGTCTGAGTCAGTGATGCCATCCAACCATCTCATCCTCTGTCGTCCCCTTCTCCTCCCCTCTTCAATCCTTCCTAGCATCAGGGTTTTTTTTTTCCAGTGAGTCAGTTCTTTGCAATACTTTGCATCAGGTGGCCAAGTATTGGAGCTTCAGTTTCAGCATCAGTCCTTCCAATGAATATTCAGGACTGATTTCCTTTAGGATGGACTGGTTGGATCTCCTTTCAGTCCAAGGGACTCTCAAGAGTCTTCTCCAACACCACAGTTCAAAGAAGCATCAATTCTTCAGTGCTCAGCTTTCTTTATGGTCCAGCTGTCACATACATACGTGACTGCTGGAAAAGCCATAGCTTTGACTAGACAGACCTTTGTTGGCAAGGTAATGTCTCTGCTTTTTAATATGCTGTCTAGGTTGGTCATAGCTTTTTTTCCAAGGAGTAGGCATCTTTGAATTTCATGGCTGCAGTCACCATCTGCAGTGATTTTGGAGCTCCCCAAAATAAAGTCTGTCTCTGTTTCCATTGTTTCCCCATCTATTTGCCATGAAGTGATAGGACTGGATATCCTGATCTTCGTTTTTTGAATGTTGAGTTTTAAGCCAACTTTTTCACTCTCCTCTTTCACTTTCATCAAGAGGCTCTTTAGTTCTTCTCTTTCTGCCATGAAGGTGGTGTCTTCTGCTTATCAGCTTATTGATATTTCTCCTGGCAATCTTGATTCCAGTTTGTGCTTCATCCAGCCTGGCATTTCTCATGGTGTACTCTGCATATAAGTTAAATAAGCAGGGTGACAACTATAGCCTTGTCATACTCCTTTCCCGATTTGGAACCAGTCCATTCCATTTCCAGTTCAGTTCAGTTGCTCAGTTGTGTCCATCTCAATTATGAAGTATGCAGTCATTGAGATTTCAATATTTGCACAAAGCCAAATGGCAAAAAAAGCCAAGTCAAATGCACAGCTGAAAATGAAAAACATGCCATAGTAATCTAAATTGTCTTACATGTCAGTTCTCATACTGACATTTCAAGTCACATGGGAAGATTAATTAACATTACTGGCATGAAGTGTTAAAATGTATGATGCCCTTTATCACTGTCTATGGGCTCTCACCCACCCTCATTTAAGTTCTGTATATATGCCGACAGTTCCTAAATTTGTCCCTCCAATTCAGATCTCTGTCTGAACTCGAGGCCCCTGGTACACACTGCCTTCTCTGCAGCTCTGCTGGATGTCTGAGAGGCACCTTACACTTAAGGTATCCTGAACCTTTCACCCCAAAGCCTGATCCTTCCCAAAATCTTCATTTCAGCACATGGCAACTCCAGCCTTCAAGACCCAAAACCTCGGCATTATTGTTAATTCCTTATCTCACACCACACATCCAATTCGTCGGGAAGTTCTGTCAGCTCTGCCTTTGAAATCTGCCTAGAATGACGGCCTCTCATCACTTCTGTGGCCACCACTCTTGGCTCTTGTACTGCATAACCTCCTAAGTGGTCTTCACTTCTGTCTTGGGCCCTCTCAGTCTTTGACCACCCAACACCACACGATCCTTTTAAAGTGTAAGTCAGTCATGTCACTCTGCTCAAAGTTCTCCGGTGGTTTTCCATCTTGCTCATAGTAAAAATCCAGTCCTTTTTTTTTTTTTCTTCCTGTTGGATTCATTATTGCTTATATCCCCAGTACTTAGTGCCAGGACATGAGTTGTACTTAGTAAATATTTGATGGATGAATGAGACTGGGCTGAACAGTGGAATTTAGAATATAGGAGGCTCATATATATAGGGGCTTCCCTGGTGGCTCAGTTGGTAAAGAGTCTGCCTGCAATGCAGGAGACCTGGGTTCAATCCCTGGGTTGGGAAGATCCCCTGGAGAACGGAATGGCTATCCTCTCTAGTATTCTGGCTTGGAGAATTCCATGGAGTATTCCATGTGGTTACAAAGAGTCCGACACAGCTGAGTGACGTTCACTTTCACTTTATATATATATGTGTATATATGTGCGTCTATATATATGGACAGGGAGGCCTGGCGTGCTGTGATTCATGGGGTTGCAAAGAGTCGGACACGACTGAGCGACTGAACTGAACTGAACTGATATATATATACACACACATACTCTCAAGTGCATACTCATGCTGATGGAAACATCATTAAACTAATGGCTGCTGCTGCTGCTGCTGCTAAGTTGCTTCAGTCGTGTCCGACTCTGTGCGACCCCATAGACGGCAGCCCAACAGGCTCCCCCGTCCCTGGGATTCTCCAGGCAAGAACACTGGAGTGGGTTGCCATTTCCTTCTCCAATGCATGAAAGTGAAAAGTAAAAGTGAAGTCGCTCAGTCGTGTCTGACTCTTAGCGACCCCATGGACTGCAGCCCACCAGGCTCCTCCATCCATGGGATTTTCCAGGCAAGAGTACAGGAGTGGGGTGCCATTGCCTTCTCCAAACTAATGGCAGATTAGTAAATTATTAAAATTGCTTATTTATGGGTGAAAAGCGTATTGGGATACACACCAATGGTGAATAAATCATTCAGTGGGGATCTAAGAAGCTTGTTTTAGGAACTCTATATAAAAATTTAGTAAATTGAGGGTAATTATGTAATTTGACTAAAAATATAATTTTACATTGTCCATGAGATGCACAGCTGGTTTGAGTGGTTCTTCTCATATAGTAAGAAAACACATTATATATGTTTATTTAAAAACTCCCAGATGTCACAAGCTGTTGTGGAACATCTTTGGAACAATGAATAGTTCTTGCTCTGTTATTGAGTTTCATGGGTCTCTTATGGCAAGAGAGTGTACTTAGCTCTGACTCCTGCTTTAGTTGGTTTGAGACTAGATTTAACTGTTTTTCAAATTTTCTGGCAACGTTTAATGATGAAAAATAGCATATTAGTTTAGGTAGCAGTAAACTAAGGGGCTTCCCCGGTGGCCCAGCGGTAAAGAATTCGCCTGCAGTGCAGAAGCTGCAGGTTTGATCCCTGGGTCGGGAAGATCCCCTGGAGGAGGGCACAGCAACCCACTCCAGTATTCTTATGTGGAGAATCCCATGGACAGAGGAGCCTGATGGGCTATAGTCCACGGGGTCTCACAGAGTCCGAAACACTGAAGCGATTGAGCCCACATATATGCAGCAGTAAACTAAATGGTGAAAAAGCCCACTTTCACACTAATTTCTGTCTTTTCTAACTCAGCGGCATCTTGAATGTCCATCCCAGTTGCCTTCCGAGGTGGCGTGGTCCAGCCCCTATAATCCACACCATCCTGCATGGAGACACAATTGCTGGAGTAACGATTATGCAAATTAAACCCAGAAGGTAGAGCATATTTTCTTGTCCTGAGACTTTTTGTGAGTTTTGGATGTTGATGTCATTCTGCCTGAGGGAAAGGGGAGGTGGATAAGTGGGTGCTAATCACTAATTTCTCTAACTCCAGGATGCTTTTTTCTTCTGTTTCTTCCTGGTTTGTAACATAAAACATATGTGTTTTAGAATTTACACAGTGTCTCTTTATACTTGTTAATGAAATAATGTTATTAACAGCTGGATTTCTGTAAATGACATTTATAAGTGAAAGATGGATTTTTGCATATTGGTTGTCACAATCTCAGTTTTCTGCTGACCTTGGTTTTTATGGTCAAAATTTTTTTGGAATCTGAAGTAATACGTTGTATACCAATGTGTTATATAATTGTCTTTAATATTTAATTTCTTAAATCATACCTACAATCTAAAAAACAGTTATTTTAAATTGTACCAGGAGAGTATCTTAATACTCTGCCTGTTATCACCTAATGTCTTCAGAGAAAAGAAAAATTCACAAGTTCACAAGTTCACAAGAATAAGTCAATATCTGGGATTTGCTTTAACTTCCAAAAAAAAAAAAAAAGAGGGAAGGGTCAGATGAAACAAGAGTGGTGAAACTTTGGTAGTTCTCAAATCTGAGTGATGGTGTGTATGGGGATTCCTTAGACTCTTCATTCTGTTTTTGGAATGTTTGTAACTTTTCATAATAAGCATTTTACTAAAGCTTATAGGTAAAAAAGAGTTTAACAGACTACAGAGTTACATATTTAAAACAAAATATATTTCTAATAGAAGTTGATAGCCAATATTTGCAGAGCTTGATATAAAATTCAAGACTTGTGGCAATGCAAATACATTTGCACCCACTTGTAATCACTATTGATTATAATTCAGGCAAAACTCCTGTCCTTTGAGGAAGGAGATATTGAAAGGAATGATTATAAATTCCTTAATTATACTTCCTTGGAAAATAAATTCTTTGCTTTGTGCTTTCATTATGTAAATAGAGACTTTCTCATACTATTTATTACTAATGGTAGAATTATTTGTGGTTTTAATTAAATCCCTGATGTGCAACTTTATACTTTTTTCCTTTGGGAAAAAATAAAATCTAAATATAGGCCAGATTTGCTCTCCCTTCTTTCTTTCTTTTTTAATTTTATGGATTTTAATAGTTTACTAAAATGACTGTATTAGAATTTAATTTTGTTAAGCTCAAATATTGACTCCATATATGGCCTATATGACCAGAAAATGGTACTTAAGAGTAAAGCAGATGAAAACACAGAAAATGGTGAAAAGTTAATAGGCTTAAACTCTCTAGTTAATAATAAACTCAAGTGATATTAGTAACATGCTAATGTTGCTCACCCTTCTTTCAAACTCACATTTCTCACTTGCCGATGGCTAACAGTCATATTCATGGCCATGGTTAAACTACTTCCCTGGCAGTCCAGTGGTTAGGGTTCTGCGCTTCCACCACAGGGGGCCCAGGTTCAGTCCCTGGTCAGGGAACTAAGATCCCACAAGTCATACATGTGGCCTAAAAAATAAACAAAAACTATCCTTGTGGTATGTAAACACTCATGTAGATAGACATATTGATCTTAAGAAATAGTCAGTGATCATGTTACTATTTGCTTTTAATTTTCTTGGTAGGTTTGATGTAGGTCCAATCCTCAAACAGGAGACGGTTCCTGTGCCACCCAAGAGCACCTCAAAGGAATTGGAAGCAGTGCTGTCAAGACTGGGTGCCAACATGGTACACAATATCCCCCTGCTTGTTTCCAAAGTGTTTATGATGAAAAGAACACTTTTATGATATATAATTTTAGACTCATTTAAAAAAAATGATTTTTATCCCTGGCTTCCTAAAAATCAGCTTAGAAGTCTTTGAACATTTACACAAAGGAGGTACTTAATCAAGGCTTTTGAATGAAATATGTGATTTTATATGATCTACCGCATTCCATGGAGAGGCTTTTAGACTATTCTTCCAGTTTCACTCTTAGTCTCAGGGACATACCATTCATCCCTGTCAAACTGGACCAGGAGCATTTCCTAAGTGAGTCACAGCTTTCCTCCCACTTTTGTACCTATGTTCCAGTCGTCTGCATCCATGTATTTTGGAATTCTGCTGACCCCCTTGCTGTAAATGAACTCTGGGACTTTTTCATTCAATCTGTCTGAGTAACTGCTTAATGACCCAATTAGTGATTTTCATCTGAACTAAACTTTCTGTAGAGGAAAACGTTCTCCCCTGGTTTATAGATGGTGCTTTCCATTCTAGGCACTCCCCTCGGAAATGCTGTTATGGTAGTGTCTGTCATTTATGGAGCACTGGCTTGTGTGCCAAGGACTGTATTAGATACTGTTGTTGTATACTATTATAGATGCTCTTATGTCCTTTTTTTTTTTTTACCTTTCCAACAAACCTTTTTCAACTGTTTTATAGATGATGACCTTGAAGGTCACAGACACGTGAAACAGTTTTTCCACAGAGACACAGCTAGTAGGCAGTGGAACTGGGATTTGATCCAGAACTCTGTGACTCCAGAGTACACTCTGTTTAAATCTCCACAGCTTTCCTTCATATAGAGTGGGAGTGTGGTTAGCTGAGCTCAGGCTGTTCTAATGGCCAGTCAGGGCTCAGCATTCTCAGAAAGGAAATCGGTGGCCTGTAGCCTGCAGAGAAGCAAGAGCTCCACTGAGACCCCACCAAGTAGATGGCTCGTCACGGCTTAAGCCGATTTATTGCCTGACCCCAATTTCATGGTACTGAGTTGTAATGTATTTCTGTTTTTGTTCTTTTCATCTTGAATATATTTCTCTCTCTTTTTTTTAAAGCTTATTTCAGTTTTGAAAAATTTGCCTGAAAGTTTGAATAATGGAAGACAGCAGCCAGCCGAGGGGGTGACACATGGTAAGTGCAGATGGCCCAGACTCTTACATCTTTCCTGAGGTTTTGCTTGTTGTGATTGGCATCTGAGCCCTCTGACTTCCTCACTGTACATTTCCCTTAATTTGACTAAGATCGAGTGACCACTGGCAGGTCTGTTTCCAGAGAATGATCGGTAAGGGATCTTTCTCCCTCTTCATATGTAGCCTTCAGTTCAGTTCAGTCTCTCAGTGTCCGACTCTTTGCGACCCCATGGACTGCAGCACGCCAGGCCTCCCTGTCCATCACCAACTCCCAGAGTTGACCCAAACTCATGTCCATTGAGTCGGTGATGCCATCCAGCCATCTCATCGTCTGTTGTCCCCTTCTCCTCCTGCCCCCAATCCCTCCCAGCATCAGAGTCTTTTCCAATGAGTCAACTCTTCGCATGAGGCGGCCAAAGTATTGGAGTTTCAGCTATAGTATCAGTCCTTCCAATGAACACCCAGGACTGATCTCCTTTAGGATGGACTGGTTGGATCTCCTTGCAGTCCAAGGGACTCTCAAGAGTCTTCTCCAACACCACAGTTCAAAAGCATCAGTTCTTCAGTGCTCAGCTTTCTTCATAGTCCAACTCTCACATCCATACACGACCACTGGAAAAACCATAGCCTTGACTAGATGGACCTTTGTTGGCAAAGTAATGTCTCTGCTTTTGAATATGCTATCTAGGTTGGTCATAACTTTCCTTCCAAGGAGTAAGCGTCTTTTAATTTCATGGCTGCAGTCACCATTTGCAGTGATTTTGGAGCCCCCCAAAATAAAGTCTGACACTGTTTCCACTGTTTCCGCATCTATTTGCCATGAAGTG
Source organism: Bos taurus (assembly GCF_002263795.3). Classification (NCBI taxonomy): domain Eukaryota; kingdom Metazoa; phylum Chordata; class Mammalia; order Artiodactyla; family Bovidae; genus Bos; species Bos taurus. The sequence goes on along the minus strand of NC_037337.1, from coordinate 11,951,217 downwards.
ATGGGACCAGATGCCATGATCTTAGTTTTCTGAATGTTGAGCTTTAAGCCAACTTTTTCACTCTCCTCTTTCACTCTCATCAAGAGGCTTTTTAGTTCCTCTTCACTTTCTGCCATTAGGGCAGTGTCATCTGCATATCTGAGGTTATTGATATTTCTCCCGGCAATCTTGATTCCAGCTTGTGCTTCTTCCAGCCCAGCGTTTCTCATGATGTACTTTGCATAGAAGTTAAATAAGCAGGGTGACAATATACAGCCCTGACGTACTCCTTTTCCTATTTGGAACCAGTCTGTTGTTCCATGTCCAGTTGTAACTGTTGCTTCCTGACCTGCATATAGGTTTCTCAAGAGGCAGGTCATGTGGTCTGGTATTCCTGTTTCTTTCAGAATTTTCCACAGTTTCTTGTGATCCACACAGTCAAAGGCTTTGGTATAGTCAATAAAGCAGAAATAGATGTTTTTCTGGAACTCTCTTGCTTTTTCGATGATCCAGCAGATGTTGGCAATTTGATCTCTGGTTCCTCTACCTTTTTTAAAACCAGCTTGAACATCTGGAAGTTTATAGTTCACGTATTGCTGAAGCCTGGCTTGGAGAATTTTAGGCATTACTTTACTAGCGTGTGAGATGAGTGCAATTGTGTAGTAGTTTGAGCATTCTTTGGCATTGCCTTTCTTTGGGATTGGAATGAAAACTGACCTTTTCCAGTCCTGTGGCCACTGCTGAGTTTTCCAAATTTGCTGGCATATTGAGTACAGCACTTTCATAGCATTATCTTTCAGGATTTGAAATAGCTCAACTGGAATTCCATCACCTTCACTAGCTTTGTTCGTAGTGATGCTTTCTAAGGCCCACTTGACTTCACATTCCAGGATGTCTGGCTCTAGATCATACCATTGTGATTATCTGGGTTGTGAAGATCTTTTTTGTACAGTTCTTCTGTGTATTCTTGCCACCTCTTCTTAATATCTTCTGCTTCTGTTAGGTCCATACCATTTCTGTCCTTTATCGAGCCCATCTTTGCATGAAGTGTTCCCTTGGTATCTCTAATTTTCTTGAAGAGATCTCTAGTCTTTCCCACTCTGTTGTTTTCCTCTATTTCTTTGCATTGATCGCTGAGGAAGGCTTTCTTATCTCTTCTTGCTGTTCTTTGGAACTCTGCATTCAGATGCTTATATCTTTCCTTTCTCCTTTGCTTTTCACTTCTCTTCTTTTCACAGCTATTTGTAAGGGCTCCCCATACAGCCATTTTGCTTTTTTGCATTTCTTTTCCATGGGGATGATCTTGATCCCTGTCTCCTGTACAATGTCATGAACCTCAGTCCATAGTTCATCAGGCACTCTATCAGATCTAGTCCCTTAAATCTATTTTTCACTTCCACTGTATAATCATAAGGGATTTGATTTAGATCATACTTGAATGGTCTAGTGGTTTTCCCTACTTTCTTCAATTTCAGTCTGAATTTGGCAATAAGGATTTCAGGATCTGAGCCACAGTCAGCTCCCGGTCTTGTTTTTGCTGACTGTATAGGGCTTCTCCATCTTTGGCTGCAAAGAATATAATCAGTCTGATTTCACTGTTGACCATCTGCTGATGTCCATGTGTAGAGTCTTCTCTTGTGTTGTTGGAAGAGGGTGTTTGCTATGACCAGTGTGTTCTCTTGGCAAAACTCCATTAGCCTTTGTCCTGCTTCATTCCATACTCCAAGGCCAAATTTGCCTGTTACCCCAGGTGTTTCTTGACTTTCTACTTTTGCATTCCAGTCCCCTATAATGAAAAGGACATGTTTTTTGGGTGTTAGTTCTAAAAGGTCTTGTAGATCTTCATAGAACCGTTCAACTTCAGCTTCTTCAGCGTTACTGGTTGCCTTATGAAAGATTAAAACAATTTCTTCTATTCTTTTTATTGAAAAGTACTAAACACAAAGGTAAGTTGAAAGACAGTGAATACCTGTTTAACCCAGAGTCAACAATTACTAATGTTTGTTCACCTTGTAAAGTCTCTGTCTCTCGTCATATTTTCTTTATATATATGTGTATATGTTTATATAGTATATATATTTTAATTTCTGCTATACCATTTGGGGTCTTCCCAGGTGGCACTGGTGGTAAAGAACCTGCCTGCCAAAGTAGGAGAAGTGAAAAAACATGGGTTCGATCCCTGGGTTGGGAAGATCCCCTGGAGGAGGGTATGGCAACCCACTCCAGTATTCTTGCCTGAAGAGCCCCATGGACAGAGGAGCCTGGTTGGCTGTGGTCCATAGGGTCACGAAGAGTTGGACATGACTGAAGCGACTTAGCACATACCATTTGGAAGTATGCATTATAACTTTTCATCCCTCAATATTTTAACATACATCTCCTAGGAAAAGTGAACATAGCCAATCCATATTTAAATTTTTCTGTCTAAAAACATTTTATAGCTGTATTTTTTTCAGACTAGGATCCAGTTACGGTGAGTTGTGTGTCTCTTTAGTTTCTTTAGAGTAATTCCTCCACTGCTTTTTTTCTATGTCATTAACTTTTTGAAGAGACCAGGCCAGTTGTCTGTTTCCTTTCAGGATTTAGTTCAGTGTTTAGTTTTTCTAGCCCTGAAAGTTCCTGTAAATCAGAAGTTCTCAACACTTGATTAGATTCAGGCTTAAAGTTATGGAAAGAGAATTTCATAGATGATACTGTGTTCCAGTGATATTTGTTTCAGTTTGTTTTTAACCTTGTGTTGCTTTTTATTTTAACTTGTGATTTAATTTTATTTCTTGAATATGTGAGACATTTTCATGACTCAGAATTTAAAACTGTTTGGAGGATGTACTTGGGGAAGTCTCTGGAATTGAACATGACTGAGCACATACATGCACGTGGGGAAGTCTCTGCCTCTGTCGCTGCAGTTGTAGCGTGTCGAATACTAGGTTGCATCAAAGCTAGTGAAGCTAAGTTTGATCACTTGGTTGAGATGGTGACCACCAGATCTTTCTACTGTAAAGCCATGTTTCTCCCTTTGCAAATGACAGGTAATCTGTGGGGTAATACTTTGATAACCGTGCAGATATCTGGTTTCCTAGAGGCTCAGCAGTAAAGAATCTGCCTACAGTGCAGGAGATGCAGAGACACGGGTTCGATCCCTGGGTCAGGAAGATCCCCTGGAGGAGAAAATGGTAAACCACTCCTGTATTCTTGCCTGGAAAATTCTGTGGACAGAGGAGCTTGGCAGGCTGCAGTACATGGGGTTGCAACAAGTTGAACGTGAATGAGCAACTAAACAGCAACAACCTTTCACAATTTCAGCAGGGACTGATGCGCCTTCCTTCAATGAATTATTTCAATGAAAACCAAAATGGTTATTTTCCAGTTCCTTTTATATTTAATGGTTGGCATTATTCTGTAAAGAGCTTTTCCTCATTAATTGGGGGTGAATTTTAATTCATCCTAGAAGGGCAGAATAATTTCTTAATTCTTTGTGTAATTATCAATTTTTAAAATAGGGAGTTGGCACCATAATCACCTTCAGTTATGATGGCAAGTGAATTTTTGTATCATTTGATTTATGGATTTTTATTTATTGTGTTTTATAGTTAATCACATTCCTAATGCTTTGTGCTGCTCAAGCTGTCCCAAATTTGGCCAATGGTAGCCTCGTAAAGTTGGCTCCTGCATCCTTTTGATAACTCCCCACCCTCAAAATAGTTTTTGAGTGCTTCCTTGTTTTTTCACAAGATGCCCCAGGCTCACCTTATAAATTCTGTGCCCCATGTTGGAATCAGCCATCTCTCCCTTGTTCATTTTAGCTGGGGAGCAGTATTTAGAAGCCATCTGATACCATGATGTGTTCCAAAATGAGGTATCAGAAAAGGCTAGGTGTTATATATTTTTTAAGATATTTGAGTTGATACTGTTTCTAATTCAAATTTTAAAGTACAGGATTTTTCTTGTATTTTCTCTTACACACAAAAAAACTTTTAAAATCAATTCTGTACCATTTTTTATTTGCTGTGCATAAAATAATTTCAAAATTGCAACAACAATATTACTGTGAAAAATTTAAGTACTAAGTAAGAGTTAAGATCTACAATTTTTTTTTTTTTCCGTCCTTAAAATATATCCTTCTAAAGTATATAGTCAGAGTACTGGGTTCAAAACTTACTGGAGATAATTATTTTTTCCATGTGGCTTTGTTATCTAGGTTGATATTAGATTATTTAGTTAAGTTTCTTTGTTTCAGTTTGGTTTTATTTTTCAGGGTTGCCTTTTTCCTTTTTACAACTAAATCTTAGTTTTGAATATTTGAAACATTTACATGATTCAGAGTTAAAAGCACTTGGAAAGGTTACACAGAGAAGTCTTCCATCCCATTCCTATCTCCTTGGATCCTGTTTCTCTCCCTCTAGAACTGTTAGTTTCTGATTTAGCCTGTTAGTTGTTTCCTTTATAAAAATAAGCAAAAACACATACTTTAAAACTGATTTTTTTTCTTTTTTATTCCACAAAGGATGGCTTAAAATATACACTCTTCTGATTCTTTCTTTTTTTCACTTTATAGTGTATGCTGGTGATCATCTATCAATAAGAAGTTTTCGTGTTTTTTATGGCAGTATAGTTCTCATTTGTTTGGAAAAATTATAGTGTAATCAACAGGCCCCCTTATTGGTGGACATTTGGATTATTTTTAATCATTTACTATTTCCAGTAATGCTACTATGAATAACTTTATGCATAGTTACCTCCTAATCTAAGAGATAAGAAATTGTGTCTTGGAGTAGTTTTAATTCACATTACTCCTTGAGTAAGGTTGAGGAACTTTTCGTGTTTAAGGACTATTTGCATTTTTTTTTTTTTCTGAGAAGAGTCTATTATATCTTTTGCCATTTTTCAATCCAATTTTTGGTTTCTTTTGTCTCAGTTTTTAGGAGTACTTTGTGTAATAGATAGAAATAAATCTATATAATAGATACAAAGTACTCCTAAATATAATTTAAATATAAGTAACACATATATATATAATACTTATATGTAAATACTTATATTTATTAAATAGATACATCTCTCATTCAATATATGTAAATATAAAATACTATGATATAAATTGCAAATACCTTGTTTGTCATTTGTCTCCTGGCTTTATTTGTGGCATTTCTTTTTGTCTTACAAAAGTTTTTTATGTAGTCACATTTATCATTCTTTAATTGCTTCTGGACTTTGAATCATAAAAGAACTTTTTCTGTTCCTACGTTATAAAGAAATTTACCCATGCTTTCTTCTGTGCTTAGTCACTCGGTTGGGTCCAACTCTTTGCCACCCCATGGACTGTAGCCTGCCAGGTTCATCTGTCCATGGGGATTCTCCAGATAAGAATACTGGAGTGGGTTGCCATGCTTTCCTCCAGGGAATCTTCCCAACCCAGGGAATGTTTTCTTCTAGTACTTTTATTTATTATGTATATACGTGTATGTATATATATATACACATATGTATGTGTATATATGTGGAAAATGTAAAACATACAGAAGTTGAGAAAATAATATGATGAATTTTCTATCATTCAGATCATTCTCTCTGTCATTCTGTATCAATAATTACCAATTTATGGTCATTGACCTGATACTCATTCTTGCCATTGGTTTTCTCTCACAGCCCCTAAGATTTCTGCTGCTACCAGCTGTATAAAATGGGAGGAACAAACTTCAGAGCAGATATTCAGACTTTATCGTGCTGTTGGAAATATAGTAAGTTGGAAGTCAAATTGCAGTTTTACCTAATTGTGTGTGTATATGTGTGTGTGTGTTGTAATTCACTTTTAAAGTATTTTTATTTAGGAATAAATCTCATAAACACAACCTAAGGATCCTGAAATTCATTTTTTCATTTAATTAAGTATTTTATTTTTGACTGCATGGGCTTCTCATCGCAGTGGCTTCTCTCGTTGTAGAGCTTGGGCTCTAGGTGCACGGACTAAAGTAGTTGAAGCATGTGAGCTTGGTAGTTGCGGCTTGCAGGCTCAGCTGCTCCTCAGCGTGTGGGATCTTCTTGGACCGGGGACGGAACCTGTGTCCCCTGCATTGGCAGGCAGATTTTTAATCACTGGACTACCAGGGAGGTCCCTGAAATTAATTTCTAAATGAACTTTTTCTTCATCTCAAACTGAAACTCTATAACCATTAAATAACAACTCCCCATTCTACCCATCCCGCCATCCCTGGTAATCACTATTCCACTTTCTGTTTGTGAATATGCCTATCATGCTGCTGCTGCTGCTGCTAAGTCGCTTCAGTCATGTCCATAGTCGTGTCCGTGCTGTCTTTGTGACCCCATAGATGGCAGCCCACCAGGCTCCCCCATCCCTGGGATTCTCCAGGCAAGAACAGTGGAGTGGGTTGCCATTTCCTTCTCCAGTGCATGAAAGTGAAAAGTGAAAGTGAAGTCGCTCAGTCGTGTCCAACTCTTCGCAACCCCATGGACTGCAGCCTACCAGGCTCCTCCATCCATGGGATTTTCCAGGCAAGAGTACTGGAGTGGGGTGCCATTGCGTTCTCCGATGCCTATCATAGGCACCTCATATAAGTAGAATCATACAATATGTGTCCGTTTGTGCCTGGCTTATCTCACTTAGCATAATGTTTTCATTATGTTGTTTCATTCATGTTGTACCATGTATCAAAATGTCATTCTTTTTAGGGCTGAATAACATTCCATTGTATATATATGTAGCACATTTTGTTTATCCATTCGTCTCTTGATGGCCATTTGTTTCCACGTTTTAGCTAATGTGAATAATGCAGGTATGAATGTGGATGTACAAATATCTGTTTGAGTCCCTATTTTAATTCTTTTGTATATCCGACATTCATTTTTTAATAGAATCTTTTTTAACTTTTTTATTTTTTAGTTTATTTTTTGGCTTCACTGAGTCTTTGTTGCTGTGCATGGGCTTTCTTACTTGAGGCGAACAGGGTCTCCTCTCTAGTTGAGGCTTCTCATTGTGGTGGCTTCTCTTGTTGCATGGCACAGGCTCTAGGGCACGTGGGCTTCAGGAGTTGCTACATTCAGGCTCAGTAGTCCCAGGTCCTGGGCTCTGGAGAGTGGGCTCCATAGTTACGGGGCATGGGGCTAGTTGCCCTGGAGCGTGTGGGATCTTCCTGGACCAGGGATTGAACCTGTGTCTCCTGCATTGGCAAGCAGATTCTCAACCACTGGACCACCAGGGAAGTCCCAAGTTTGGGGTTTTTAATGGACTACTTTTGTTGGTTAAAATGGAGAACTCCTTTGAATATCTGTAACATGCCCAGTTCTTCAGTGAGGATTACAACCTTATGTTATGGGTATTATCCCATTTTAAGTTGACAAATTGAGGCTTAAAGTAGATGCTCAATGAATGGCTATTGAATGTTGCTGACGGTCACATTGTTAGTGAGAGTCAGGTTTTGAACTGAAGTCAGATCTGCCTGACTTCAAACCCTGTACTTTTCCCGCTGTAATAGAATGGCATTAGGGAAAGGAACATTGACTTTAGAACCAGACAGAGCTGGATTCCAGCTTCTCTCTGCTACTTCCTAGCTTTGTAGACTTGAGAAAGTTATTTAACTTCTGAGATTGAGTTAGTTCATTTGAAAATTAGAATGACATATTGTATATAAAGCATCTAGTACAGTATCTGATACCTACTATTATTCATTCATTAAAAAAAAAATTTATTGAAATCCTATTATGTGCCAGGCATTGTTCTAGGTGTTAGAGGTGATGTGGGAAAGCAAAAACAAATAAGCAAATAAATAAGGATAATATCAGATAGTGTGATAAGCTCTTCAGTGAAAATTAATGGAAGATAATGTGATAGATTCACTGGTGGCTATTTTAGATTGGATATCTGTTTGGGGAAGGCCACTCTGAACTGACATTTAAGCTGAGGTCTGAAAAACAATAAGGAGAAAGTCATGCCCAGATCAGGAAAAGAGCGTTCCAGGCAGAGGGAGCAGCTAATACAAAACTCAAGTAAGCTAAATCAGATAAAGATTTACCAAAAAAGAAAACTACAGATCAATAGCCCTTATTAACATAGAGGCAAAAATCCTTAATAGAATTAACCAACTGAGTCAAACAACATATAGAAAAGGATTATACACCTTGGTTACGTGCAATGTAGCCCAGGAATACAAGGTCGGTTCAGCATAGAAAAATCAACGTAATACACCGTATTAATAGAGTAAAGGACAAAAACCGCATAACTGTCTGCGTAGATATAGAAAAGGCATTTGAAAAATCCAATGTCTTTTCATGATAAAAATATTCAACAGACTAAGAATAAATAGGAACTTCCTCAAACTGGTAAAGAATATCTACCAAAAAAAAAAAAACAACCCAAAGTCAACATCATATTTAATGGCAGAAGATTGAAATTGTTCCCTCTAAGATCAGGAACAAGATAAAGATCTCCACTCTCACTGCTTTTTAAAAAATTTTTGTTTTTAATTGGAGGATAATTGCTTTACAGTGTTGTGTTGATTTCTGCCTTACAACAACTCACCACTTGTATTCAATATTGTACTGGAGGTTATAGCCAGAGTAATTAGACAAGAAAAAAAAGGAACAATGTAAAACTATGTCTATAATATTATATATAGAAAATTATAAAGACTCTGCCCTCCAACGGAGAAGGCAATGGCAACCCACTCCAGTACTTTTGCCTGGAAAGTCCCATGGACGGAGGAGCCTGGTAGGCTGCAGTCCATGGGGTTGCTGGGAGTCGGACACCTGAGTGTGACTTCACTTTTCACTTTCATGCATTGGAGAAGGAAATGGCAACCCACTCCAGTGTTCTTGCCTGGAGAATCCCAGGGACGGGGGAGCCTGGTGGGCTGCTGTCTATGGGGTTGCACAGAGTCGGACACGACCGAAGTGACTTAGCAGCAGCAGCAGCAGCAAACAACCCCCCTCCAAAACAAATAGAGCTAATAAACAGCAAGGAATTCCTAAGTAAATGGAAAGACCTCTGTGTTTGCGAATAAGAAGATTTAATATTGTTAAGATGGCACTGTTGCCCAAATTGATCTACAAACTCAACACATTTCCTATAGAAATCCTACTTGACTTCTTTGCAAAAATGGACAAGTTTATCCTAAAACTCATATGGAATCCCAAGAGGTCCAGAATAGACAGAAAATCTTGAAAAAGAACAAAATTGAAGGACTAATAGTTCCTGATTTTACAACTTACTACAAAGCTACAAAAATCAAGGCAATGTGATACTGAAAAAGATAGACATAAAGCTCAATTGGATAGAATTGAGAGTCTAGAAATAAACCCATACATATATGGTCACATGATTTGTGATAAGGATTCCAAGACAATTTGATGGAGAAAGAATAGTCTTTTTACCACATGGTGCTTGGACAACTGGATATTCAGAATAAAATGGATTTGGATCCCTACCTCACACTACATATAAAAATGAGCTCAGTATGGATCAGAAACCTAAATGTAAGAGCTAAAACTATGAAAACTCTTAGAAGAAGATATATTAGTATATCTTCATGACCTTGAAGTATGCAGTGGTTCTTAGATATAATGCCTGAAGAATAAGCAACAAACTAAAAACAGAGAAATTGGATTTCAAAATTTAAAAGAACACTAACAAGAAAATGAAAAGACAACCTACATAATAAAAGAAAATATGTGCAAATCATATATCTGATGAGAGTCTAGTAACCAGTATATATAAAGAACAAAGAACTCTCATAGCAAAAAGGTTAAGATTATTAGCAAAGATCTAATAACATGATAAGAAAATCAGCAAAGGATTTACATAGACATTTATCCTAAGAAAATATATAATTGGCCACTAAGCATATAAAGAGATAGTCAATGTCATTAGTCATTAGGGAAATGCAAATCAAAACTATACTGAGACACCACTTCACACTTACTAGAATTGCTGTAATTTAAAAAAAACAAACAAACATAATCAGGGTTGATGAGGACGTGGAGAAATTTGGAACCCTCATTCATTGTTGGTGGAAACGTAAAATGGGGCAGCTGCTTTAGAGAACAGTTTGACAGCTCCCCCAAAAGTTAAAACAGTTAAACACTACATAATAATGCTTATCTTCTGCAATTGACCTTTCCTCCCTATAACAGAAGGAATGCTTATCTTGCAACCAGAAAGTGAAATTTGATTCCTAGAGCTGCTGTGTATTAATGAAGAACAAGATTCTTAACTTCTCTGAGCTTCTGCATTTTACCTGTAAAATGAGATTAATGAGCAGGTCCACAGCTGTCAAGATGAAAGGAGATAAACTGTCAATTTAAATCCATGCCAACGTATGATTTTGACAGTAATGATAGTGAACACAGAAATGACTGTATTCTTACTATCCCTTTCCTTTCTGTAGTGCTCTGATGCTAAGGTGAAGATGAGCTTTACCTCCCCAAGAACAAGTACTGTATATTCTAATTCTGTACTTATATTGTATTTGTAGCCCTCTGTAAATATAAACGATTTTCAGTCAGTAAACGTGTGTCAGAAGTCTTTATAGAGTTCTTTGAAAGAGAAAAGGTTACACACATGAAAATCATTTCATGACTTACTGGAAGCTGGTGAAAGAAGAATCAGTCAGCAAATTATAGAAGAGGATATTATACCAAAATATGACATAGATAAAGTTGTGAATACTTTTCTTCAAATGTGTTTAATTCTCTGATTTAACCATTCACATCTTTGAAACAACCTATCTTATTCTGAAAGTTAAATGTCCTGTTGAGGTGGCCATGAAAAGAGCCCTGAGCTGAGAATGAGAAAATGTAGATTCTGGTCCTTGGCTCTGCCATTAACCAACTGTGTCTAAACGGGGGGAAACGGGTGCATTTCTCTGGGCCCCACTTTCCTTATCTATGAAATAGAGGACTGAACTGCAGTCTGCAAATTAGTTTATTTACTTCAGAAATTAGAAAGAACTTATTTTCCTGGTGTATGTTAATTTCTGTTAGCCTATTTAAATCAAAGTCTAATAAAAGTAGCATCTCACTGTGGGGAAAGGCAAGATGGATTATCCAATATATAGTGTTGGGATGGCTGGTTAGCCAAAAGAAAGGGAGCCTTCAAGTCTCATCTTTTAAAATCAGAATAAAATCTAAATGGATCAAAATGAAACCAAAAAGAACTGGGAAAAAGCATAGTTGGATAATTTTGTAATATTTGATAAATGTGGATAGGCCTTTTTAAGCATGATATGT